>NW_026892569.1:7844243-9260986 GCF_033815535.1 Pezoporus flaviventris | reverse complement strand
TTACTAGTCTTTCTACAAAATAGAACTGGTCTAGATTTAAACTTTTCATCTATGGATTGTACTGTAGGGATTATCAAACACTAACAGTTACTTGTCTTGTACATTTTCTTAATATATTTCTCTTTTTGCTACATGTGCAATTACAGAGCAAGGCCTTGCAATCATACAGGTGGATCAGGTAACAAATTCAATAATGCAGGTTTGCTATGAATTACTGCTGCTCAACTTTAATTAGTTTCTAGAATTATTCCAAACTCTTTGAGTGGCATGTTGGCAACTTCCTTCATTTTGTTTGTTCATTTTGCTAATCTATTTATTTGCTTTCAGTTTTGCATATTCAGTTTATTTTACTTTTCCCTGTATTTTTTCAGGGCAACTCTCTTGAAAGACAAAAGTGGAAGTTGTGTTAAGGTAAAACAGATGAGGGTTTTCAGTCCAACAGAACATCTGTGATTTTAATCTCTGTATGTGTATGTATGTATGTATGCATGTAGGTGAATATACAAAAGAACAGTGTGACTGCTTATGCACAGAACAGTGTACATCTACACACATTATACTATTTAATGATTGATTTGTTCTTAAGTTTTAACATTTAGACTTAACAAATAGTATCAATTAGATTTATTTCTATGCTCCATTGTTTTTATTACAATGTTAAAAGAGTAAAAATATTTTAAATTGATCTCTTTCAATTTGGCAAACTTTTTTTTAACTAATGCTATACTTAAGCTGCTTTTTTTTTTTTTAATTATTATTATTAACTCCCTTGTGGTTACACCAGTGTGTTTTATTTCTGCCTGTATTTGGATATATACTGCTGCAGTATTTTTTATATATATCCCTTACAAATATCCCTATCCACTGGGAGGCTGGTGCACATAGCACAAATCTAGAATACTTTCTTGACTACAGAGACAGTCTTAACGATGTCGTTGTTGAAACGATTTGAACAAAACCTATTATTTAACATAATAACTTTTATTATTTTAAATGCATGTCCTTTATTTGCCCTTCGCTTCCGGGTCCTCTGTGAACAAACTGAAAAAGCATCCCAAGTCTTATTGAATATTGTCATGATTTAAGCCCAGCTCTAACTCAGTACCATGCAGCCGCTCACTCACGCCCCCTCCCCCCCACCCCCCCTTAGGTTTTCTGCTAAGGAAACAGAACACCATTGTGATGATATTTGAGTGTCTAAAGCATTTAAGAGGGAATGACTCTTAAATAATTGAATTTACTTTTTTTTGCTGCTTTCTAATAGGTAATGCCAGAACAAGTAGCTATTCTATATGTTCAGTCTGTGGAACAGAGGCAAATCTAGCAATCCCATTGAAATAGAAAACCTTTACTCTTACTCTTCACTGTTATAAATAGAATAACTCCTTGCAGCACAAACTTAAATACTGGGAGAAGGCTGGACCTTGAGAGGGAGAAGTTCTCTTAATTTCTTTTCAACTAAGTTTAATTTCTCTTGATACTTGAACTGTGATTGCTATTTCTATTGCTGCAGATTTAACCTGAAGGTTTAACATCTCCTTCCAATTAAAAAGCAGTGTTTTCCTATGAAAAGTGATCCAGGTTGTGCAGATTTGCCATGTATGATTCTATGTATATATTTGATGATGATTCTGAAGATGAAATCCCTACCCAACAAGCTATTCAGGAAAGTTTACGAGATAGGCATAAAATTGAAGCAAGTGGCAGCGCAACAGAGGACGAAAGGTGGTAAGTTATTACTTCTATTTTGGATGTTTTCTTGGCATTACTATAAGCATGTAGTAACCTTATTTCCCTTTGTAACTCCATATGTTGTATTGCTCTGACTTTGTCTCATGGGTACTGGAAACCACTAGTAGCTCACTTGTTCTGAGTTCTCTCTGAAAAAGTATTCCCCTTTCCTCAAAAATATGGAATGTGTGAAACTTCCAGGTGATGTTTTACATCAATATCTAAATGAGTACAAGCTTTATGAAGAAGATATAGAATGATATAGAAATACATTCATATGGTAGCTTTTCATTTTAGTAGTTAATTGTTGGCTTTTGTGTGAAAAATCCAATATTTACAGTGGCAGGGGGAAACCAACAAAAGAAGTGTTTTAATATATTAAACCCTGAAAAAACATACATAACTTACAGAAATCTAACGTGTAGTCTAGAACTGAGTATTTAAAGTATAATTATATCCTGAATTCATGTTAAGTTTTACTTCTTTTCTTTCTTTTTCTGTTTATGCAGCTTCCAGTATGTTACAAGTAAAGAACATGAAAAGATAATTGCAGCAATTCGGGCAGTTAAGTACAAGCACACCACACTAAGCATATACCCGTAGGAATCACTTGAGTGATATCATTGTTGAGATCAGTCTCATCCCTGTTAAATCAGCTTAACTTTACTTTTGGCTACCTAAATACTTCTCCTATAGTTTCACTAGGGCACCTGTTTATACATTAAACTTTTATGCATTACTGCTCATGAGAGAATTGCATTTGAACTATTTTAGTCATACTATTATCAGTTTTTTCAATGTATAATTCAAAAAGCTTTGTGAATCAGTATTAATCATTGAGTGTTCCATTCATGTAAACCACCCTGTGAGAAAAAATTGCTTTGACAAAAGAAGTTGTTTATTCCAGATAGATACACTGATGGGATAGATGGTGCTCAGTATATTAGTTGCCTGAATTTTGTTTTATGATGAGTAATGGGATATGTGTATGTCTTAAAATATCACAGGCCAAGAAGAGGCCTTGATGAAGTTGGTAAGGCACAGTTCTGCTTTTGAAGAAGCAGATCAGCAAGGCTGGCTTCCCGTGCATGAAGCTGCAGCACAGCTAAATAAGAATATCCTTGAAATCACTTTTAAAGGTACAGAACCCTTCTGGTTTCCCACCAGAAAGTTTTAAAAAGTTGTATTTGATGAATCATCCAGCTTCAAATGTGTACTTTTCTGTATTTCAGCCTCCTGTGCTGTTACATGGGAACAGACCACTCTAAAAGGTGAAACACCTCTATTGGTGGCAGTAAGAAATTGCTTTGTAGAAAATGTCCGCTTTCTCCTGCTCAATGGCTGCAACCCCAACGTTAAGAATGAAGAGGGAGATTCTCCTTTAGTTATAGGTGAGTAGTTTATTTAGGGGCAGAGAGGTGGGGGAATGAGGTGAGATTGTAGTTACGCCTTTTAGATTTCAGTTTGACATATTTGTCTTCAAAGCAATATCTAAAATATTTTGCTATAAGGAGCAAAAAATGTTCTAGTCTAGCTGTGCTAGACTAGGCTGCTAGGCTAAAGCTTCTCAGGAAAGATGTGCAGTATATTAAAATGCACTGTCCCCTAAGATGAGGATTTATGAAATTTAACTAAAGCAGCCATGTAGGTTACAGATAATGGGGTATCAGAGGTTATAGTGTGCTATCAGTGTATTTCAAGTAGCTGTGGCACATGAAACTCCTCTACCTAATCTGTCTTGGTGAAGGGCACTCACTGTTCTATCCCACACAGCCTGGAAGATCAAAGAAAGAAGGAGGGAAAAGTGTTACCTATTCAGTGCATCCACTAGAGCCAATGCAAATGACTCTTTTAAGATCCCTCCTGACTTAACAGATAAGGTTTATTAAGCTAAGAAGGCATGTGACACAGTAATTCTAAATTTCATTTTGTATTATGGTAATTGCTTATGAAGATTAAGTAGAGCTCTCTGAGCAGGCCAGCTCCTGGCTGCACCAAGTCCCCCATATATGATCTCTGTCTAGTGGCAAGGGAAGTTGTATTCTGTTGCATTACCAAACACAACAGGGGATTAGAGAAAGAAAAAGAGATTACCATAAAATTATTCATTTGTATAGTTAATGTTATCCTGGAAACAAAGAACAGACTTGTTGATAAATTAAACCTTTTAGGGTAGTGTGACATTTCTCAGTGCATAAATAGCACTATCAGGAACAGCCTGAGGTTTCCTGGGCTGCTGCATAATAGAAGCCATAGTGCATGGAATAGTATGGAATAACATTCTAATTAACATTTTCCTTATTGTCTTACAGCAGTTAAACATGATTCATATGAGATTGCCTCCTTGTTGATAAATTCTGGTGCAAAAGTGAACTTGCAGTGTGTCCACAAGAGGACAGCTTTACATGAGGCAGCCAGAGTAGGCAGGAAGGATCTGGTAAAGCTTCTCCTTCGTTCTGGAGCAGACCCTGACCCTCGCAGTGGATATGGGCTCACGCCTCTAGCACTGGCTGCACAGGCTGGCCATACAGAAATTATGGAGCTCTTACTGCAAAAAGGTGAGATTTGATTCTATAGGATGTTGTAGGAAGAGAAGGCTATAGGATGATTCTATAGGATTCTATAGAATGTTGGATGATTCTATAGGATGTTGTAGGAAGAGGAGGCACCAACTGAAACCTGGCAAATTCTGTCTGAACATAAGACTTTTTTTCTGCAAGGGTGGTTGAACATTGGAACAGGTCACTCAGAGAAGTTGTGGAGTGTCGATCTTTGGAGATACTAAAAATCTGAATGGATGCTGTCCTGGGCAACCTGCTGTAGCTGGCCCTGCTTGAGCACAGGGTTGGACTGGGTGGTTTCCAGAGGTCCCTTCCAACCACAACTATTCTATGTTCTATTTTACAGCTCAGTAGGTTGATATAGCAACATGTAGCCTTCACAATACTGTGTCATTGGAGGGTTGGAGATAGTAATTACTGCTGGATATTCGCAGTGACCACTGTGAGAATCCTTGATTCTTCTTTCCAGGTGCAGATGTTCTTTCACAGGCAATGGATTGTGCTTCTGTGTTATTTGAAGCAGCAGGAGGAGGAAATCCAGATTCTCTGAGTCTTTTACTAGAATATGGGGCTGATGCCAATGTACCAAAGCACTCGGGTCATTTGCCAATCCACAGAGCTGCATATAGAGGACACTTTCTGTGAGTTACTATACTTAAAAATCAAGTAATGGTGACACCAGAAATACTAATTTTGCTAATTCTACTTTATTTGAAGCAGGCAGCAAATCTGTAGTTTTGTAGAGGAATTCTTTTTATCTTGTAAGTACGAGTTATCTGTGTCTGAATGCAAGATATGAGTCAGGATAAAATCATCGTCGTTCTAGGATGAACATAATTCCTGTAGTATTTCCCCACTTGTCACAGATAATAACACTGTCCAGTCTGATGCTGAGGTTCTTGGGATCCCCTCAATATCTTTGGGTATGCCTAATCTCCACCCCATTACAGGAAGGTAAATGTATTAAATAAACAACTAGATGTAGGGGATAAGGGATATCCCTGTTTTAAAGACAGGAAGGTTACTGGAAGATGTTTATGCTAAAATCACAACCAGTAAATGAGAAACAAGTCTTCAATAGTGGAAATGTTGAATCGTGGTTAATAATCTGAGGATTCTTAATTCCTATGTTACTGTTTTATAGAAATTAAATAAATTTAAATGTTAATGTTTATATTAAATTATATATTATATGTATTTATGTCATAATGTATTCTGTTAATTCCCTAATTCCTACAGGTTAAGCAGTAACACTCTGCTCTCAACATTTAGGAAAAGCTTCTGTTGAGAAGGAATCATTCGACTAGCAAGGAATGGGTTGGTTCATGAATACTAGTATAATGGAATGGTATTTTATGTGTAGTAAGTGTAAAGTCAGTTTCCCTTTCTGGCTAACAATTTAACTACTAGCAGTTAAAGCCAGTGCAGAGGTATAGCATGCCATAGTACTGGTTGGGACAATTAAGACAGTTTTATACTTTCATGATGAATTCTGAAGCCCAGCAACACAGAGAAATTCAAAGATCGAGGTAGGTGTTTCAGATTCCAAGTTTCTTCTTTCTTAATTCTTCAGAGCCTTAAAAATACTAGTTCCAGTTACTAATTTTGATGCCATTAAAGAAAGTGGGATAAGTCCAGTTCACTCAGCAGCAGCAGGAGGACATCCTCAGTGCCTTGAGTTTCTCCTAAAATCTGGTTTTGATGCCAATTTTATGCTGGATCAGAGAGTTCGCAAAGGCTACGATGACCACCGGAAATCTGCATTGTACTTTGCTGTTTCCAACGGGGATATCCACTCAACACAGTTGCTGTTGAACGCTGGAGCCCTGACAAACCAAGATCCCATCAACTGTCTTCAAATAGCCTTGAGGATGGGCAGCTATGAGTTAATGAATCTACTGCTCCGACATGGGGCAAATGTCAATTACTTCTGCAGAGTGAATACAACACATTTTCCCTCAGCTCTACAGTACGCTCTGAAAGATGAAGTCATGTTAAGAATGCTGATGAACTATGGGTATGATGTGCACCGCTGCTTTGACTGCCCTCAGGGAAGCACTTCGCATTCCCAGTACGTGACAGATGGATGGACTTCGACCGTTATCAAAGATACAACGGTAAGTCTATCAGGTGTCTTCATATGTTGCTTTACTTCCAGCAGCCTTCCTAAAACTAAATGAAAATGTACTTGATGCAGTGCCAGAAAAGGAACTTTTGAAACTGTAAGACAGTTTATACATAAAGATAGGAATAGACAAGGCTTTAAAATTAAATAGGTGTTGCAGTGAGGACTGGTTCATGACAACAAATGAGCACAAACATTATTTTTGACTTGTGGAAATGTAGCTAATAATATGCTAATGGTCAGTACAGAATTGGCTCCCCAGCATGGTCTTGTTCATGCTCTGAAAGCAGGGACATCCAGGCTAGCTCATTAGGTTGTTCGGTATCATAGCACATTGTTCCTGGCTCTTGCCCTGCGGAGGTGTAAGTCACTGACAGGAGTGTTGAATATTATCTATTAAACATTTTGTTTCTATCAGTTCTGTGAAGTGATAACATTGTCATGGCTGAAGCATCTGTCTGGGAAAGTAGTGCGAGTAATGTTAGATTACGTCGATCATGTTAATATCTGCTGGAAGCTAGAAGCAGTTCTCAAAGAACAGGAACTCTGGCCAGACATCAATTTGATTTTAAGTAAGTATCTGATGTTTGCCTTTGGGAAGACAAACTAGGGACTGGGGTGATTTTTGTTAGTTCCATTTTAGTTTTCTTTACCTCGGACTGTGCTTTTCTTGACCCTTGTTAGGCCAAAAGTTATGTTTTGACAGTAAGAGACCTCCTAAACATCAGCCTGTGTAGGATTTAACCTAAGTTTCTCTCAGAAGTCTAACACAGTAACTGCACTATTTATGTAGGGCACTTGTGAACTTTAATTGTGACATGGACAACATAATCCTCTTAAAGGGGAGAAAACCATTTCCCCCTGCCTCAAGTTGACAGAACAAGTTTAACATATGACTATTTTTAATGGAGTGATTTAATTATAGTCTAGATTAATTTTACAGCCTTTTTGCTTGTACATAGATTAAGAAATAGTGACTCAAAATCCTACTTTTAGTAGCTTCTTCAGGTTGACAGAAAACTGACACCAGCTATTTGGGGTTAAAGTACATTCCCTACACTTTACTCCTTAAACTTGCATTAACCTACATTTGGCCAACTTGACAGAAATGAAAGCTGTTGATTTAGAGGCCAGTGATTGTAAATACAACTGGGAGCTGTATGGGCTGAGACAAAGAGTAGATCCTGACCAGTCAGGTTGTCCAGGGACAGTCACATGCATTTTATCTATTTGCAGTGAATATGCTGCAAAATAGGGAAGAAAGCTTTTGAAAGGTAGCAGAGTATTGAATAAATAAATTGAATAACATTTAATAAATTAATTAATATCAATCTTGACTTCTCGTTTCTAGCAAATCCTCGCTCTCTGAAGCATCTTTGTCGTCTGAAGATACGGACGTGCATGGGCCGGTTGCGCCTCCGTTGTCCTGTCTTCATGACCTTCCTTCCACTGCCAAACTGCTTGAAAGACTATGTACTATACAAGGAATATGACCTTTATGGACAGGAAAATTTCACAGGCACCTACCACCTCAACTGTACATAAGTATTAGGTCTATAGTTTGAAGGGCATATTGGCGTGGATAAGACCTTTTTCTGTTGGGATTTAGCTCATATATATTAAATACCAGCGTACCCCAAAATGTAAGTATTAGTGATCACATTCTACCTATCTACTGGAATATAAACTATCTGTATGTTACAGCAGTAGTATTTTAAATGCTTAGTGGGGCAAGTTAAGGAACTGCAAAACACAAGCCTTATGTTACTGCTAAGTTAAAGCCTGTCATGATAGGTAACACTACCCCCACTGCAG
This sequence comes from Pezoporus flaviventris, assembly GCF_033815535.1. Classification (NCBI taxonomy): domain Eukaryota; kingdom Metazoa; phylum Chordata; class Aves; order Psittaciformes; family Psittacidae; genus Pezoporus; species Pezoporus flaviventris. The sequence continues at coordinate 9,252,754 of NW_026892569.1, read as the reverse complement.
GGTTAAACTCAGGGTTTAGTTTAAGGTAAGCAATTTAACCATAGGTTTGTTTTTTTTCTCTTCCCTTTCTCTTGCCAAGAAGTAAGTTTTTATTTGTCCTACAACTTTTATTTTGGAGTCCTACAGTGAAGTTTTGCAGAGCAGCTTAAGCAGGAGTTTTCTTCCCCCCCTCACTTGATGAAGCAATCCCACATTCTAAGCAGTGAAACAGGATTAACAGCCATAGAAACCTCTGCTTAGCAGCAGCTAGCACAAAATACCAATGGTACAGCAAGGAGGCACTATTTCTGACAGCTGTGTTAGTTCTGCACCTCAGTCTCTGGTACAAATATGTATTGTCCACCATGTATTTTGATGGTTTTCCTAGGTTTTCCTCCTACAGTGCTGGCTAAAGGCATGCTTGCAATTTTAGGAGTTTCTCTTCATACACTTGGGGTGTGGGCTTTTAGAACACTACCTGTCAGCAGTCACAGTTGTCTTAGGAAGGCTTACAGTGTACACACAGACACAGAGCCTGTTGTTCCTAAAAAATACTGCTGTCTGTATTTTAGAAAAAAAGAAAGTTTATCAACACACTTGGCATGAGTAGTATTTATTCCTTCATTATCAAGTAAGCATAGAATTTTTTTCTAGTTATACATGCATCTTTATCACAGAAGTTACATAATCCAAAAGTCTGCTTTTCCCCAGAAAAATCTACAAACCTTATAAAATACAAATTTAACCATAATGTAGTTATGACCAGTTGCTTTTTACATGGTGTTTATCATACAATAAACTAACAAAGCCCATGAAGATATGTATCAGTACCCATGTTAATGGTTGTGCTGGTATATATAAGCCTCTGTACACGTGAATTCTGACCATTATAACCACAGCTCTGCAGAGTGCTACACCTTATCAGATGACCACACCAACATGTGCACTAAATAGGTAGCTACAATGTTTAGGAATATTCTTCTACCGTTCAGTCTTTGATTGTTGCAAAAATAAGTTATCAGCATTCCCAAGTACAATAACTTCCTCTGAGGTTATCTGTCTAATATGGTTAGAATTAAGAGGAGATACACTTTGACAACAGAGCAATACAACTGCATGTTAAAACTTAGTTCAGAGGAAGGGAACACATCCTATCACCAATAACTTCCTGGAAGTCAGTGCTATGAAAAATGCAGGAGGTTTTTGGATTAGTACAAATCCCACCCAGAAAGTTCCTATAGTTAAGCTTTTATTTAATCGACAAAACATTGACCGAAGCCCTGGCACAGCAGGTTTACTACCCATGTTTCCAAGATTATACAACAATCAAAGTTGACACAAATATGCCACTGGAGGTTTTTAATACAGCTATTCTGGGAAAATGTGCAAGTCAGTCCCAAACACTGCAAAAATCACTTACACTTCACTAGAACAGGATCAATCCAGAATATCATCGTAAGAATTTGACAACTCTATTATAAAAATGATCTGAAAGATTGTACAAAATCCTTGGCTTGCAATAGAAACTTCATTAGGAATACAAGTGCATTCACAATGACATACTGGCTTGTTCTTGTCATGACAACTTAGATACCACTGTGGCAAGGAAAACAAAAAAAATCAACTTACTGCAGGGTTAAAAAGAAAAGCCTCAGAGGCCTTGATTGACTTGCAAGAGATTCTCTGAAATAGAGCAGCAGAAAGAAATACCAGCTCTCACTGTTAGACTAGACAATATCTCTACTAAATTCACTAAGCAGAGGCAGGTTTTTATTCTCTATATGAATTATTTCTGAAATAACAAGAGACTATATCGTAACATAGTTTTCTCCATTGGCTCCTCCCAAATTCTGTGCAACTAATTGATCAGATTTTACCTTAAACTTACGTGCAGGCACATTTGCTTCTTTATACCAATGTACATAAATTATAGGTCCAAAAATAGCTTCAGCTGTTGCAAAATTTTTAGCTCAGTGTTTACGCCTATATAAAGATGAAATTTGACAGCACGGTAGAGGGGGAACATTCCTTAACTCCTAAATATTACTTCATTGTTAGACAGTAAATTGGCTTCACACAATTTTAAACCTAAACAAATGAAGGAAGACAATCATATTTAAATTAGTTTAACTACCTGCTCATAACCAGTTGTATATGGCTACACTGCATATGACTCTTAACTTGTCCTCTGATTTAAACTTGGAGAAAGCTGTTAGTGGCTGCAGAGGGGTACTGCATATTACCTATAATGCAATAAAATGCATACCCGTAAGCATAATTTTGATATATTCATGCCATTACATACATAAAGAATGTATGTAGCTTGGAACAATGGGCAGCAAGACTTGCTTGGTCTGCAGCGCGTAAATTTATCTAGTGTAACAAATTCAGTATCCCCTTACCTAAGGGGAAAAATGTGGCAGGAACTACAAGGCTTCAATTAGCAACATAAAAAATTAGTCCTCAACAACACTGTGGCTGCAGTACAACTGCAAAGTCACTTTAAAATCAGGTACTTGAAAGAGTATTTTCAGGCATGTCTGAAATCCTAGTAGATGTATATGTTGCAAACTACAACTTCGGCTCAAAGTGCTTGAAACATCAGTCTGTAAGTAAAAGGCAGTATTAAACAGGAGCTGTAAATTAGAGGTGAGGAAACCAACCAGTAATTTACGTAAAATGATAAAATGCTCAAGTGCTGAAATCCTACTGCAGTAGTTCCCAGGAGGACATGAGGTGCTGATAATAAAAGTCATACTCTCAAGAAAAATATTAAGCACTTTTTTTGTTTTTAATTAACAAAAGTGTTCTCCAATGATGTAGTTTTAAACTTCACAGGAAATAAGGTACTAAATACTTCGAGGATGAGGGCATGAATAAAACCTCAGCAGCTATTTTTTGCCCTGAGGTGGTTCTACTTAAGAGTCTTGTGCTCCTCCCCTTAATGCTCACTCAGTGCACCACTCCTGTTAAACTCCTCATCTCTTCTGACCTCCCTTTTGCTCCTGCAGCTTCCATCACTCTCCTAGATGCTTTTTTATTTGCTCATTTTACACCAGTGAGACTCTCCAAAATAAGCAAAACTATCCCCCTTTATTTCATTCATGCATATTAATCTTTCTTTTACTCTCTTCAATCATTTCCCCCTTTTTTTAGTTGTTAGGATGAGAATCCTCCAACACAAACAGAACACCCTTCACTCCTATATGGTTTAGAGAACTACATTTAATTGCTTTTCAGGCTTTTCACCTATGCAAATGGAGCAATTCCACTTACGCATTGCTAAATCTGAAAAATCCTGTATGACAGCAAATTCATCTACCAACTTTACTCTCCTGCTTTCTTCATCATCTTTACAGATTTATGTCTGAAATAGTAATGGTGGGTTTCAAGAAAAAATGTAGCCATTCAATTTTCTGACATTTCTTCAATAACGCTAATGCAAAACAGGCTATACATCAGAAGTGCTTTCTGATGAGACTGCTAATCTATTAACTCTTCCATATGGAGCTGGGGCTACTGCAGCTAAACTGCTCAACACAATCAACAGGCTGGGTGACTACATTCTAGAAACTAGAGACCACCAATTTCCTATTCTTCCTGTGCTGTTCCAAAACTACTTCATTTTCAGCACATACCTGAGGAAGATACAGTAAGACCCAGTAACCTTGAGCTATACTGCCATATTATTTGATAGAAAAGAGAACTAGCAGTAAGTGAAAACCAACACGAACAGAGAAACCTGAACTGGAGTGATCTGCAGAGACAACCTGGCTACCATGCAATGATCTGTAAGCCAGGATTTAGGCACAAAAAGGGAAAAAAAAAAAAAAAAAAAAAAAAAAGGGTTTGTTGCCTCTGCACCCTTTTGTTGGCAAGAATATAAAGTGTCCTATGGATGAAAGCAGAGAACAGAGGACAAAATAAAAATGCCACTCTTTCTTCAGACAAAAGCCTCAGATGTGTGTGGTCCATGTGACAATATTCAAGCCAAATCTGGCCACAGGGCAACACCGTCTGGTCTGACTGGGCAACAGCAAAATTTCTGCAAGTGACAGGCTACTCTGGTGACAAAAAATGTACTGAAGCAAGCCTTGCTAACTAACTCGGGAAGAGAATGTGGAGATGCAGCCTCCCCTTCTCTCTCAAGGAAGGCAGAGTGTCACCCCTTCCCCAGTTGCTGAAGCCCTTCCCCAGGCTGCAGTTCTCCAGGAACTTGGCTCTGTCAATCTTGCCCAGTGCTGCAAGGGCTGCACTACTCCCCGATCTCCTGTGACAGGAGCCAGAGGCTGGGAACTTGTGCACCAAAAGGGAAGTGCTGCCAGCACGGGACCACTCCAGCACATGAGGAGGGCTAAGGACACTGATCCCTCTCTGCACCTACAGGCATGGAGCAGAGAGGTCTTGAAATTCCTCATGTACGGTATCAGCACTGAGCAGCTCCAGCAATGAAGGGCTGGGCCATCACCAGCTGATCAGGAGGTGGTGTGAAAATTGCTTCCATTCCTGAACACCAGAAATGCCCTGCAGTGAACTGTAAAACACTCGTAACTGTTATAACTTGGAGTATAAGTATATTCTTCTCTTTCTATACTTTGTTATCTTCATGCCACTATTAGAGAGATATATTCTGTTCCACTGGATTTTAGTATTTATAGTAATTAGTGCAAAAATAAATATTTCTCTTCAAACAAGTTTTCTCTTCTGGAGCAAAAGGTGAATGCGCATTTAGTACTATACAAAATAAATATTACATAGGGTATGGAATATGGAGTTCAGATTAGAAGCTGTAAACAGATACTGCTCTGAAACACACTTTACAGGATTGACTCTAGGATGTAGGATTAGCATAGCCTCTTACTTCAGAGCTAAGTACATTCTGTTTGTAAAACTAATTTCCATAAAAAGGCTTAAAGAGCCTCAACTCCTTTTCAGTAAGTGTAGTCTACTGGTGGCAAGGCATTTACATATGCATTAGATTTTTAAAATTATGGAATTCAAGATGTTCCTGCAACTCTAAGCCTGTTTTATAAAACAAGTGAACTCGAAGGCTTACAGCTTTTCATTACACTACTGGGGAAAAACCAAGAACATGGCACTTGTGCTACAAGAGTATATACATTATTCTTATCATTTGATAAGGAATGCTTTATACATTCCTCACGCAGCAAAGTGCAACTGCATCTCATCCTCTATCTAGCTCTGACAGTATTTTTTCCTTTTGGTGAAAGAAGTCTTTCAGCATTATATTCACTGAAGAAATCAAGACAGTATCATACAGTGCAATATGAAACAAAAAATAAGATCCTTCTATCTAGAACTATTGCACATCTCACTGATGTCATTAAGGTTCTTCCTTCTAAATTTAAGAACAGTTATGTGCAACAAGTTAGGTAAAGCTTAGCACTGTCATATTTGGACATCCGATTTTGTTTTCAGCAAGGTGGTGTCCACACTGCATGTAAAGAACGAGTTTCAATGTACTATTGAAGTCCAACGAGAGTTTTGAGTTTTGCTTCAAGAGCAGTCAATTGCACAGAGAGGTAAATGGAGACAAAACCCCCCAGTTTTTTCCTTACTGCAGAGAAGCCTTGAGAAAACATAATTTTGCAACAAACATGGTAGCATCACCATGCTACATGTCATATAGAAGAGAAATTATACTGACTTGAAAATGGAAATCACTTAATTGAAAAAGAATGATCAAGGCATTATAGGGTCTACGTATTGTGAAGTTTTTTATATGACACAGCAGACCCTCCACCTGCATTTCACTTCTTGTAGAACTCGTTCCATTTCACCAAATTGATCCATGATTCCAATTTTCATAAAGTAGGCAACCTTAGGCTTCAGATTCTCTCTTCTTCTTTCCATCTTCTCCTAAATCACTGTCTTCCGACTGGCTACTGCTAAGGACTACAAATTGTCCTTCTCCGCTGTTCTGGTTGGATCTGCTGGAAGCAGCTATTAACCGGCTTTGCTCCTCTAAATCCTAATTTGAGAAGGGGAGTGCGGAAATCAGAAAAAGAGTATTAATTTCAAAGCCATCTACAACTGAAACAGGATACAATTCCAATGATTTCTAAACCATCTTTTAATAGGATCAATGGACAGCTTTCTGTACAGAGGGAATTAAAATCCTGGATAGCAACCCAAAACATTTACCTTTCAGCAGTTAGCATTATTAGAACAGCTAACACAATACTACAGCTGTACCTGTAACTCACAAACCACAGCAGGTTGGAACAAGTATCTTCAACTACCCTGAGGTGCTGCAGCATGTCTGGAGAAAAGCAATGAAGCTGGCACAAGTCCTAGGAAGAGCAGCTGAGGGAAGTGCAGCTGCTTAACCTGGAGAAAAGGAGGCTCAGGAGATTTTGTCACTCTAAAACTGCCTGAAAGGAGGATGGAATGAGGAGGTGGCTAGTCTCTTCTCCCAAGTAACAAGCAATAGTACAAGAAGAAATGGCCTCAAGTTGCACCAGGGGAGGTTTAGATTGGATATTATGAGAAATTTCTTCCCCGAAAAGGTTGTCAAGCATTGAAACAGACTTCCCAGGGAAGTGGTGGAGTCACCATCACTGGAGGTAATTAAAATATATGTAGATGTGTCACTTGGAGACATAGTTTAGTGGTGAGTTTGGCAGTGCTGGGTTAGTGACTGGACTCAATGATCTTGAAGGTCTCTTCCAACCTAAATGATTCTGTGTTTTTTACAGCCCCTTCCTCCCTATATAATTGATCCCTCACCAGCAAATGAAATTATTTTGGGCCTGTGATAGACACTCCTTCAAGTACTGCTCTTAAGTATTCCTATAAAGACACTTTGCGATTTATCTCAGAAGAGCTCCTTTTAAAAACCACTATGCAAAATTATACAAAATCTGCACAGGAAATACTCCTAATAATGAATTCCACAATGTTCTATGAACTTGCACTAAAGAATATTATATTGGAGCTTGGAACACAAAACTGCAAGAGAAGGTAAGCAGAATTTTTAAGAAAGTATTAAGAAATAATGATCCGTGTACCTTTTCAATTTGTTTCTGTTTATTCAGTTCTTTTTGTTGTTTCTCTTTGACTCTATCCATTTCTTTCTGCTTTTCTGATGCTTTTCGATCCTAAAGGGAAAAAAAATGTAAATGGAGTAACAAACACCAGCCTGAGATGTTTGATACTCTACCAATTTGCTCAAAACTGTTGCACCACTGTTTTGCTCATTCTTTTAAAAGACTGGTACGCTTGTTAAAGGTAACAAGCTGAATCCTGTCTTGAATATTGTTCCACAGCGGACATTGGTCAGTCTTTCCATCTTGAGTTTAAATTCTAGAAAGCAAATCCCTTAAAGTACACCACCACAGTATTACCGCAGCTATAAGCATCTTGCAGAACATGCTCTATTACATATTATACATATCCTCTCCCTTCAATTCACATAGGTATCCCTTGCCCCCAAAAAAATCTTACCAGTTCTGCATGAAAAGCAATCTGTTTTGCCAGTCCAACAGAGTCACAAATCTAAACACAAAACAGATCAGAAAAAAAATCAAAAAGACTCTAATAAAAATGCCTTTAAAATTATGCCAGATTCCCAAAGTAGCCATACCAGCATATTAGAGTACTTACAGGTAAGACTATCACTGACTTAACTGTTTTTTGGTCCATAAACAAGATACTACCCTCACAGAAACCCTCAGACAGCTTGAATGTATCCAATATCTTGGAATCCACACTGATCCAAGTATAAACATCAGCAATACCTTTTCCCCTTCATTATTTGATTCAAAGATGTAGCAGATGGAAGTTTGGCGGCTCTCAACTCTCCCTCCTGAGGTTCTGAGCACAAATCCAAAAAGGCGCTTATTCTCCTGATGCGTAGCATACAAGACTACATTGGGCAAAGGAAACTGCCAAAAGGATCAAATAGAGACATATTAAAACTGGTTCCAAGTTATTTTCTGTATGAGCTTTCAATATACTGTATGTTAATCACTTCACTATCATAAAGGCATAACTAGACCAGAAAAAGTTACAACCTGACCAAACACATAGTTATAGAACACCGATGAGAATCCAAGGATTAAATTATTCAAAAGACAGGCAAACTTCTAAAAACTCAGCGCATGTAAGAACGGGGGAGGGACCACAATTCATGTGACTCAGTTTCTACATGGGAAAACAGCCCTTTTTTATTTTCCTTAAAGAGACATCATTCATACAAATTACACTTGTGACCAAGATTTCAATATCTGGTGCAGGTAAAGGCACTACTTGTCCAAAACCTTTACGCAATTAGTTCAGCTCTCCTGAACTATATACAAGAAAAAAAAAAAAACCCCAAAATTGTCCAAAACATATCTTCATTACTGCCTTACAATAAACTATTTTGCACTCTTATTCCTAAAAGAGGGCAGACTTAGAAATTTCAAATGTACCTTCTGAAGACTTAGTAAAGAGTCATTTTTTTAATGCTGAAAGCCTCAACTAGAGCTGCGATAAGCTGTCAGATGAGGTTTTCCTGACCTTAAATGTACACACTTAGAAATCTGGACATGCACTCAGCTGACTTATCTCACCTCTACAAGCTCCTGGCTTTGGGGCAATTTTGAATGTAATGACACAAAGGTACAGAAAGAAAAAAGCACTGCTTGGAATATCAAGACATTTTCACACCATCTGGATTTACTTTTATGGAAATAAAAGTAATTCAAAATGCCCCCCAAAAACATGTTTTTAAAATAAGACACAAAGAAATTAAATGACACATCATAAACTGCATAAAGAGCAAGAGAGGGGAACATTTTTAAAATATGAAAAATAAAGACTGCCATTACTAAAGAATTAAGCTGGTTTTATCTGATAACCTGAGGAATAACCCACTTCCTTCTTTCAAGTGCATTTTTTATAAAGAACGAGGCAAAAAAACTCAAACTGTACAACATATTAAAAACCAAAAACCTAAAATAAAACCAAAAAGGACCCAACACCAAGCAAACCCTTCTGGGCTTCAGAACTCATTTGAGTCCAACTTCAATGTTAACTCTTTAATTAGTAATATAAATGTTTGTAATCACACATGTTAAAATACAACATTTCAAAAGCCTATTTGACGTACTGTTAAACCTGATTTGCTAGTGATTATCTATTTTTAAATGCTGTCAGTGATTTTTGCTACCATCCAGTAATATTATTTTTAAAGGAGCAGAATGACATTGCTGGTTAGTTATCTTAAAACATAAAGTTACTTACTCGTAGTCTTGTAACTTGTGTCTGTGGATCAATTAACCTAAAAATTTGTTTTGAAAAACAAACCAGAAAGTAAGTTTTACCAAAGTGAAAGAAGATCATTTTGTAAATAAACATCAGGAGAAGTCTGGCAGGAAACTTACTTTAAGCAGCCACATGTGACTAACAAATGTGATTCTGTCATCCGGAAAACGTTATGGATGGCACGAGCTGCCAGTATTTGACGCATTGTTTCATAAACAACATCTGGACTTTCATCAGATTTCACCTCCATAGAGCCAAGAAATCTCACAATAAATAACTGATGAAGAATTGAATCTAAGACAAAGAAAAGTATTAAAAAAAGCTAACTCCATTTTGAGTTTTCCATCCAAACCCGAAGATGGACTTCACTAAACTCTAAACTTCTTATACCTTGGAGAGAGATTGCTCGTACCTATGAATTACAGGTACCATTACCAAACAGCACATCACACATCTTCTCATTTGGTTTAATGAATACAAAAGGTGCAATGGATTATTTTTAAAACAGACTTTCAGACAGTAACCTGATTTAATGCAACTTGTCCAGCACACTGCTGATTTAACCAAGCATTCTAAAACTGGCATTAAAGTAGGAAAGAGCAGCTATAGATGAAAACAGAAAAATAATTTTAAAAATCTTTTTATTTTGCGTTGAAATGAAATGTTTGGTTTACCTTCTGTTTCAGATTTTGAGCCTCCCAATTCACCAAAAGGATTTGTGCGTCTATTAAAATGAAAACATTAAACCAGGAGTCAGATTACAAGAACCACTCATGAGTAACGTAGTAGTCTCATGCTGCATCAACTTGTAGTAACTTCACAGACTTGTAATCCAGAGGAATAATATATAATAAATCATAAGATCAAGCATTTTAATCAGGAGTTAGACATAAATTGCTATATTCAAGGGCACAAACCTTGGTATTAATGTCCTATTGCTGCCATGGAGAGTTTTGCTCACATAGTACTTTAATACCTGAATTAAGAAGAAGTCAAAACCTTTATCTTTGAAAACAAAGAACAGCTCCAGGAAGTACAATCAAAAGCTAGTCCTTTCAGGACTCCATAGGAGCACCACCCTTCTCATCACTGTCTCAAGTTGTTGAATTACTTACTGAAGTCACTGGTTTTGTTTCAAATGCAGCTTTCTGAAAACACCACTGGGTTTTTTACTCCTAGAGCTCAAGAGAAATGTGGCTATTTCTGGCTCTCAAAGACAGAACTGCTATCAGGTACAACAAAAAGTGAAAATACTCTAGGCTTCCAAGTCTACATTTTTCAAAAGCAGTAAAGCAATGCTGAAAAGAGTATGGGAATTGGAGAAATAGCAGAACCTTCTAAAAAGGACAAAATCCTCTCTCTTTGGCTAACTGGTGTCTGAAAAACTGTGGTCAACGGTTCAGTAAACTTCAAGTTAGGTTTTATAGGGGAGCAATGAAGGTGTCACCTCTCAACAGTTAGTGTTCTAAAGCAAACTGCAGAAGAGACAAAAACCTGCCAGTTTTGTCAATGAACTCTTCTAACTAATCAATGTCGAGTTTAATGTAGTAAAATTGTTCTAGACTGAACTTTGAAGAGGGCATTGCTACAATGTTTAATTAACATAGATTCTGTCAAGAAAAACCCCATCAAATGCTGACCTGTGGCAATTCAGTAATGGGAAATTCTATTGGTGTCTTTTATTGCTCAGACTTTTGTAATTTCAGATTAGACTGGAACTGTAAATGCAAAACCTCACAGGATTTCTGACAAGGCAAACAGAAAATTTAAATATGTCATCAGTATCAGAAACTAAGGAAAGGGTTCTTTTTTAATCATTAATACTTCTAAAGTAGCATGTTGCCTATCTGCACAAGCACGGCAGTTCTTTACTGACAGTGATGCTTAATTGAAAACACTGAGTACAACTCTATTATTTCTGCTATGAAAAAAGTATTTTCTAGAATAGAATTATAACTGATGACATGAATTTAGCTGAAGTATTAACCTCTCCACTTCCTGGAATACAGGTCAGTCCATTCTTAAGAATCTAGCTAGCCAACCTGTTATCCTGCCATACCAACCAACCAAAACAAAAAAACAAGTTGACTACGTTAAATGTATATAATTTTAACTCTTACATATCTGTAAGGTGTAACTGAAAACTCGTATTTTTCTAGAGGGCAAAGGGATAAAAGTCATTACTGTGACTAGAATCATGTTAATTAGTTTTCATCTTTTTGGCTTTTTCTGTTGTTAAGAGCAGCTGGATCTGCAAATATGTTTCCTTAATACCCAAATTCTGCACATACAGTTCCAGAAATGCAGTGCAGATCTGCAGGTCTTTCTTACCATTTTTGAGCGGGAAGTTTACAAAAAACAAGTAGGAGAAAATGTTTTTATAGTTCGGGAAGAGCCCTTTGGCAATTTTAATTTGTCTGTATATGAGATTACTCTAGAAGCCTAGATCATTTTCACTCACCTTTGAGGTTAAGAGGAGTGTCATCGTATGCCATCATCACCTGGAGACAGGGCTACCAAATTTCTCTTGAGTTTCCAAGAGGAAATAACCCAAGCTGCTGGGTGAGCAAGCAATAGGAAAGGAAAATACTTTGTGAAACCGAAAGATTAAAATAAATCAATAAATAAAAGCATTAGCTGTTAAAGCAAGAAAAGCTCCGTTAAATAGAAGACTGCACCCTGAATCTAGGGCATGTAATTAAGCCATTTTTTTACAACTTACTTTGACTATTTAAAAGATTGTTATACTTCACTAACCACCGCAAATTTCTGTGACATGAGTGCTCTGGAGCTGCAGCATCAACATGGGTTTCTTGTTGGTTTGTTTTTAAATTAGTAACATTAACTTCAGGATTTTGTTTTTTCTTCTTACATTTCCTACCTGCCTGATTGCCCTGAAGATTTTGTTTGACCAGGAAAATCTTCACTAACTGGAGATATTATGTCAAATTGTATAGGAGTGTCAGGTGCAACAAGTGAATCCAAGGAAAGTGCCGATAAACCTGCTGATTCAGATCCCAGTGACCCTGTACTGCTAGTACGAGCCGCAGGAGGACGAGATTGTCTAAAACACAAAAAGATAAAAATGAAGATATCTTCAAGTTTCAAGTTGGTTGATAATAAATTAAACCATATGAAAGATCAATACAGTACTCCACAGCTTGGATGTAAACAACACAAAACCTAAAAAACTGATGGTCAGGCTACAGTAAACAAAAAAGGAGTCTATGTTCCTAGTCAGATTTAAGTTAAAGTTACTACTTGCATTTATAATTGCATCAGATTGTATTATATTTCATATGTGATTATATACTGATGTTAAAACATCTGAGGTCTGTTTCCAGGAGTTAGGTACATTAAGGAAAGTCTCATTATGAGTTCATACAACAAACCAGATATACGATGCAATCAACAGAACTGTAGTCAGATGGAAATCTGGATGACTTGCAACAATGGATGCTACATGATATTAGAAAGACGAGTTGAAGAAATTTTCCTCTAGCCTATCACAGATTTAGTTCTGAACATACGAAGTTTTGCTGTTTGTTTTTCCTGGAACTTTATCCAGGATTCTCTTTACAGACGTGCTCTTCTAATACCTGTAGTTCATTAACTTACACAGCTGGCCGCATGCTTTCATGCCTCTGCTGGAAAGAAGGGGATGGAGTAACAGCCTCCAGAGCTGACTGATTCACACGTGCAGCGATTTCCTGCAAGAGAGGGATGGGAAAAAATAACTGAAAACATTTTCTTCAAAATAAGCTTTAAGATTTTATTTTATATGCAACTGACGGAAGTTATAAACAACCCTTTGTGAGAATCGAGCAGCTTTCTTTTCCTAAACTCTCACTAACAGACTTGTAGTATTTTCTTCTAACTTGCAAAATATTCTCCGCTGTTCACTTTCTAAATTTTAATGCATGCACTTGCTTTGCTGTACTGCAAGTGTTAATTAAAGCCAGCAACAGAGAAAAGTCCCAACGAGAAGGCTGGTAAAATATGCCAATGTAGCCAGAGAAAAAAGAAGAATCTCATTTGAGAAATGCAGTCCTCAGCTACTGCCTAAAACCTAAAACCATGAAGATTCAAAAGTCTGCCCTTAAAATCTGGGAACACTTAAATGTTTCTGATAAACTGAGACACGAACAAGTACCGAGTGAGGACTGTGTTACAATATTATTTCAACAAACAAGGGACCACTTACAGTTCAAGAATTCCATTTTAATCTTCAATTGGAATCCCTAATTCTGAAGTATTTTATGTTGATTGCTACACTTCATGGGGTAAAGCCAATAGTGAAAGCCCTTAAGGAAAGAGAATCTTTGGATGAGGAAGGTGCAGCTTCTTCATCATTTTGTCTCCTGCATTTTGTGTGAGTGTATGACTCAGAAAATTAAAGTGAAAATGAGAATTACTATAAAACCATTGGGAAGAGAGGAAAAGGCACGAAGACTGAGGTGTAAATGCACACACCTTCACTGATGCAAGACAGCTGCACCCATTTATGCCACGACTAAACAGAAGCTCAGCTGTGTATTCATCAGAACACATGCTTCAGGTAACTGTGCTCTGCATTAAAACCATTTTGTTTCCTATCTGTATAGTCAACTTAGACAGTTGGCCAGGTGCTTGTATTAGCTACAAAGTTATATTTAGCTCCTAAACCAAGACCTGGCATGACATACTTCTATTTCATCTTGACTTTCCAGATCATTTGGCAAGATACTTGCATTATGTAGGTGAGCGATGGCTTTCTGTATTATTCAACAAGCTGCCTGTTGACTGCTTTGTCTGCAGTTTTCATGCTGGTATATGACCACTTGAAAGTTTGCTTTCCAGTAACATGTTTCAGACTTCAGCAAGGACATTAAGAGTACAATATCACTTTGAACAAACTTTACATATAGACAAATGCTCTGTTATGAAACAGCAGATTCAGATGGGCTAATTCCCCTAATTTAGCAAGAAAGAATTGTTATATAAGTCTATCAGTACAAATTTGCTAAATAAACATAAATGTAAGGCATCTAAATGACGTTAATTTCCTTACCCAAATTCTCTACATGAAACAAATAATCAACTCCCAACTCCTTAAGAAGGCAAATGACTCATTCATTAAGTGAAAATATGTTTTCCCTACAAAACTCTATGCTCCTAAGATTTGTATTTGTAAGACTGTCAGTTTCTTCTGGTAGGAATTAAATGTATCCATCTGAGTATTTGTCATAATGCTTTGGAACAAAGTGTCACATACAAGATACAAACACAGGATCCTGAAGATGGCAAAAAGCTATACCAAATATAAAAGTCAGATATTCTTATCACTTTCTAGATAACCATTTAGATGAAGGAAACAAAGGACTATATGATTTCATAATATGAAAAGGTCATAATCAGACATGTCTGAAGTACTCAAGCTGAATTCTCTGCTACCCAACTAGATCCAGCTGATCTGTTTATTTTTGTATGTATTTACATCTTAACATATTATTGATAGTATAAGTTTTAGTCAAGTTACCTCAGGGTTTTCACTTAGATATATCTGTTTAGATATGTTGTTTATGGTGCATATCCACTGAAAAAAAGAAGGGAGGGGGGAGACAAAAAATTAATTTTACAGTTTTTTAAAGCAAACTGGATTAAATACCCAAGTTGGCTCGTTTCAGCACTTTTTCCTGATTTCTTTGTAACCTACGACGCCCTTCATATTCCATTCCTGGCAACCAGGCGGGAAGAAAGAAGGTTAGGAAAGCATGAACAGGGAGAAGAAAAAGCAGCATTTTGTCAAGATTTCCCTATTCCTAGCTATTTAGCTGTGGGTTGTGTGCCTTGTGGGTTCTTTTTTCTCTTTCTTCCATATTACTGAAGAGGACTTGTGGCAATCATAACTGCATTTTTTTCTCTAGGATTTAAACACAGTAATACTCTCTCAGTTAAAAAGTTCACTGCTTACCACACAGAGAACACAAAATGAGTATTCCAACTATTATTACAAATGTATTCCTTCTGAGCTACAGAAAATCACTGGACTGCATGCAAACCGCCTATAAGCTTACCTCTTCATAATCTTTTTTACTCTCTGCCTGTAAGATTGAAGACCTGAAAGAGGAGAATGGGAAAGATAACTCCATCACTTCAAATGCATTCAGACAGGAAACTTAATTTTCATGTTTCTACAGTGCACAACAAATTAAGAAACGCTGAAGATTCTGCGTGCATGCTGAGTACAGTCAACATTTAACTGGGGGGTGGGGAGAAACCTACATTTTCACTTCTCTTGAAAACAGAAAAGGAACAAAACTCTAATTGTGCCCATGTAATACTTAGGCACAAAATGCAGTAATACATGACTGTAAACTCATTATGGTCATTTTATTCTGAAATACCACTCACCTACATTATAAAGCTTATGACAAAAAGCGCATACGAAAAGCGCAACACTAGGAAGTTAAAAAGACATCCCAAATTTTGGTTCTAAATATCCCCCAAAATCTATCAAGGTATAATCTGGTCAAAGGTAGATCATCCTTCTTTATTGAATTAGTGAGAGCAGTATTACATACAGGTAACAGCAATATAAGGAATATAAGAATACTCACTTTTTGCCATCAAATGATGTTATCTGAAAACAGTACCGTCTGTCTTCACAGTCCACAGCCATTACAGAGCAATTGTCTATATCCATGACAAGTCCCCCAGCTACATCACCTCTTGCCTGGCTCATCAGATTTCCACCTTGAGTGAAGTAAAACTGTCTCTCCCAGCTGGAAGATACCAGCCCTGTCTTACTAAAAGATAAAAAGAGGTTCTTAGTAGATCTGGAGTTCAGCTAAGCTGAAAATCATTTCAGCACAACAAACCATCCCAGCACTTAAGAAAACTTTTTCCCAGTTTAAAGTTTTAGGTTAGCTTTACAGTTAAATTAGTCTCTTTCCATCTGTGGTTCTTCATGCTAAACCTACTGCTGGGCAAAGAAAACATGAACAATAGCTTTTTTAAATTATGTGAAACCATTTAGAATAAAAAGGTCTAAGTATTTCAGTTCTGATGATCAGCTTTTATGGTACTGTTTCATGCAATACACACTTTCAAATTATATGCATTATCAATATCATTGATAAGACTTCTGAACTCCATATTTACATTGTTAAGAGTAAGTTTTCAAGAACTTTACATTAAGAATTAACTTGGTCACGTAAAATACCTCCATTGTCTCAGTATTTTGTACCAGTCAACAAGACTTCCAATATTTTGCTTAGATCACGTTGGTTCTTGGTTCAGATTTTTTTTAATTTTTTCCCCAAAATAAGAAAAAGAAGAACAATCTGAAACCAAAACCAGGAGGAATACTTGCAGTTTAGCCTCCCTTTCTGTGCAGGTACTCTCTTCAATATTAATTGCTGCAATTGTGTTCTACTACAGAACCCATGGCCCATTCAGTAGGTATGTTATTCTAACTGTTGTTGTAAAAATAATCACATTTAAAAAAAAACCACAACCTTGTAGTTTATTATATAAACTACAGAAAAATAATCTGTGTTACAACTTATTTTTAGTAACTATAAAAATCAGCTGCTAGGCTTTAATAAACAGAGTAGCAGCTCCCTCCAGTGGGCAAAAGAGACCATTTGACGTGTATTTCAGTTCGCAGAGACTGTTTTGCCTTGTATATCTCAAACCTGACAAATTTCATTAGTAATCTGAATCCCAAAGCTTTAACAGATACTTATACAACAATCCTGATAGCTGCAGTCCTGTTGTCCTCCAATCACAACCCAGTGAAATTACACTTGAACTTTTTGGTGTGAAAATTCAGGCAAAAGTAGACTAAAATCAGGGTAACTGCTTTGCACCCGAATGACACTATGTCAATGTAACAATGAACTTAATGCCAATTAAGCGAAGGAGTTGAAAGAAACAGCGTAACTCCTGTGTGACTTACTCAACTAAGTATGTAACATCAACATAGCCAATTTCAAATAAACATTGCATACCCTTTTAGCTTTCCTTTCCCAAAACTGTGCAATGTTTATAAGTAACAAGTTTGCCTTACTTTCTTGCATTGAGATAGCCAGCTTTCCGTGTCAGGTTTCTATGAACAGGAAATTTCGTAGTATCTGGATCAGGCAGATACAGTGGATCACTGGCTACTTCCAAATCCTCTATAGTTTGTTGCATGTTTTCTACTTCACAATCCATTTCCCTGCGAACACTAAAGCAAGTAATGTGTTAGTAACAAAGATAATCCATTAAGAGAAGTAGAAACAGGAAAAAATCATTGTCTTGGTAATAGTTCAAAATTCAACAAAGCAACTTACTTCTGTACACTTGTGCCAATGTTGGTCAAAAATTCTTCCAGTTGCTCAGTAAGATTTTCTGAACCCATTTTAAAAAAGCTTATCTTAAAAAAAAAAAAAGGGAGAATTTAATAAAGCTACATTAATAAAACTACATAAACTATTACAGATGAAACCATGGTTTTGTCTCCAAGTGAAAGCTGATGTTGACATTGCAGTGGGATTTCATTGTGTCAAGAGGATGTGCAGTCACCTGGAGGAAATACAGAAATACATAGAAACTGCTCTGGAAAAGAAACAAGGTTTGATCTTTCAGTGATCCCAAGGTGTCTCCATACTTTGTGAAGGCCACCATTCTGCTATTGTGTTATGGATGGGGCTACTGGGGGCACAGGAGAAGGAAAACCTGTGAGGACTTGTCCAGGGCTGTCTTCTGACTGTGGACCCTACCAAGGGGAGCTGACAATCTGCATCTTAAAAAGTGTACTCTTATTGGTCCAGAAAACCTGTCACATCTGAATGCAGTTTAGCCATGCGAAATCTCAGAATGGGAAGCCAGAAGCATGGCCCCACCCTTCCCATTCTTAGATTTAGAAAAAGCCTGCACCTGAACAACAGGTTGCACGATCAGTTCTGTTACAGAAGCCATTCAGAGCTTAGGTCTTAATATACAAACTGCAAAGTTTCAAGAAGCAAGAGTTCTTAAGCTGGAAAGCTTTCAAACAGCACGTGGAGGTTAATTTCTACCCAGGACACTGTAGCAGCACCGGATGCTGGGAAGATTGACTTTTTCTTTTTAAAAAACCCCCAATACTGACGATATACTTCTGAAAATACAGACTAAGTCTCTCCATGGAACTTTTTCATAGTTGTATTTTCTATTGCACTTCCTCAAATAAACCAATCATGAACTCATTTATATTCAACAAAAAGCCAGAATGATTTCTAGCATTCCACTTCTTCCTTTCCTTGGCTGAAAACAGTAGTGATATGACTGTGAGAATTATCTCATCTCAGAATAGCTGCCACAGGAAAGAGTTTGTCTCCACATTACTAAGAAGGTACACTTCCCTGGGACTTGCTGCATGAAAGTTTTAATTAGCTTTTCCCATTAGTGACCGAGTGGAAAGAAGTACCTATCAATGCAAATTTAGTCAGTGCATTAAACTGAGCCATCTGTGTTTCAGGGTAGAATTAGACCTTTTATTTGTCACCCAGACTTTCCTGAAAGATTCTCTGATGGTAATGAGGGCATATCATAATGAGATTTATACACTGAGTGGGAATGAGTAGTGCTGGCTACTGACAGCGTTCACAGCAGCAGCTATGACAGCTACAGGGATGAGGATGGAGCACATCTTTTTCTCCATTTGCTTCCTTGAGTTGTGAAAGAGGTCTTGCAGTGGATTTCAGGACATCAATCTCCATGAAATACTTTTACATCTTCTTTCAGACCTACAGCTTTCAGAATATGAAATTACCTGAGCCTGCATGTATCCTAGCAGGGGTTCTAGCATAGCAATTTTCTTTTTGTACTGAAGAGTATTTAATGCACAGAAATAATGCATCATAGTTTGATGCTGTTTTTTCCTTGAAGTATATACATCTTCCATAACTTCAGCCTTGATCTAAAGAGAAACAGACAGGGGGAGGGGAGAAAAAAGAAAGTTTGAGACTTGATATTCATCGTATGCTTTCTGGACAGGTTTCTAGCCAGCATGATGCAAAGCAACACAGCTGCCCTATGCTCTATCATCACTGCACATTTTACCCTGCAATTCTGCTTCTCTAATTTATACATGAGATACATGAAAAACAAACACAGCTTTCTTTGCTCCCCAGCATGTGCGGCTATTTCTTTACAAAAATAAATTTAATCCCACAATCTTAATCATAGAGCATTTTCAGTGTTATGAGACAGGCATGTATTACAGAAACCTGCTTCTCTGTTCTGAAGCAAACTGTCTAGACCGCTAAAACAAACTAGCAAACTTCAGGTGGAATCTGCCATACACTGCCTTCCATTATAAAAATATACATATTAGATTAAAATTATTTCTTCTCTAAAAATCTTTTTATTATTTTGTTTTACAAACCTTTTCATTTTCCCTTCTTTTTGACAACCGACCGTATCTGGTAATGGCAGCGTCATGATCTAAGCAAACAAGGGAATTTACGATCATTTTGAGACATTTATGACTTACGAAACAGAAAACCTTTTATACCACTGTTTTGCAGAGCCAGCTGAATGCAAAGTGCAGTCATATTAAAACCTTTAAGAATTGTTCTTGTTTATAATTACTTCACTGTCACAAATACTTGGGCTGAAAATAAAAATCTTAAAAGATGCAAATATGGCCAACATATACAAATCTGTAACAGTTATAAATTTCTAATACTCTTCAACGACAGAAACTCCCTATAAGTAGAGACAATTTTCCATTATGAAATCCTGCATCCTTTTTGCTTCTAAAGCAATGAAGCAATTCACATTGAGAGAAGCAGAACCCTTAATCTTTACTTACAGATTACCTTTTCTATGATGATACGGTAGAGCTAGCTAAAATAACTTCTGACAACAGGGGAGGGAATTATCAAACTAACTGTAGTGAGGTAAAATGTTTATGAATCCAGTCCTGACTAAGAAGTGAACTAACACCTTAATATTTTTTGTAATTTTAGCAGCATAATCATAAATGATTTAATAATCAGGTATACATCTAAGGTATTGTAAAAAAAGACTACTATTATCAATTTGCCTTAACACTTTGGTACACAAAGTAGGGATTTACAAAGTGAACCAACAAAAGCTCCGTGTCTAAGTATCACTGAAAAGAATTACACCTTAATTAGTCACTTTAAGCCTTGAAAATATTTTCCCTAGTTTTCTAAGTAATATCTATAATATATTTTACACTTACCATTGCTTGCAATTTGGAAAACTTCTTTTAGAGTCAGTATCTCTACAAAACAATATATCACAATTTAAGTAAGTTGTTAGTGACATAACATTTCTATATTGAGGTTTCTCATGCAATGTTTCACTACTGACCAGTTGTAGTTCACACCTTGTAATATACCGAGTTACTAGCACAGGCACTATGTGGCCAGGAAAGTCTGCTCCTACTTATTGCCTGCCAGTGTATCATTTACGTGGTGTCCTGGGTTCAGCAGTAGCAGTCATGTTTTTTCCTTTGTGTTAACTGGTGCAGTGCTGTGTTTTGACTTCTAGTTTTGAGAACAGCGTTGGTGAAGCCGATGTTGTCGGTTGTTGCTAAGTGATGTTTACCCTGACCAAGGACTCTGTGAGGCTCATGCTCTGCCAGGGAAGAGGGGAAGCTGTGAGGAAGCAGAGACGGGGCGCCTGACCCGGGCTAGCCGGGGAGGTATTCCATACCACAGCACGTCATGCCCGGGGTGGGGGGTAACTGGGAGTTACCCGGAAGGACACGGGCTTCCGGGTGGAACTCGTTTTCTTGGCCGGTGGTATCGTATTCTCTTCCCTTGTTATTTTCCCTTATCATTGTTTTAGCTGATAGTAGCGGTGGTGATTTGTTGCTGGACTGTTCTTGTCTCAACCCGTAGGAGTTGCACTCTCTCGATCCTCCTCCCCGTTCCTCCGGGAGCGGGGAAGGGGAGAGCCCCGGTGCAGGGAGGGGGGGGAGACGAACACGGACCTTGATTGTTGTCAGCTCGGCACCACTCACTGGGAGTGAGTGAACAAGTTACCTGACTGGGTTTAAACCACGACACGTGGCTACCAGGCTTATGAAAAAAGACACCATACTGTCTTTTGAGTTTAGTCCAACCATTATATTCGTGTCATGGTATTATAATATATATAAATATTTCCTAAGCATGCAAGTTATCTGAAAATTATTCTTTCCTAATGTTTACAGTAACTGCATAATTTTCTCCTGGAATAAAAGGTGCTTCTATAATGTAATATTTTTGTTGAAACCTTAATAGTGCCAAGTCCTTCAACTGTAACACTCTCATGAATGGAAATAACTGACTTTTTTTTTTTTAACTGGGAGATGTATACTTTGAGAGCTGAAAAATAAGTGGTGTATTCTATTTAGTGAAACAAGAGCTGTGGAAATCAAATGCTATGGTTTTGTTACTGTTTGTTGCTGTTGGTAAAAACAGTATTTATTTGAGTGCTCTACCTTTAAGATCCCTTTCTTTAAACTGGGTAATAGGAAACATCATTGCATCTGCAAGTTGAGTTGACAGTACTGCATGGCAAGAGCTGAGCTATAGAAGACAAGAGAAAGAAGGAAATTTTAGGAAAACAGTGCTGAGACAAATCAAATCAAATCAAGGTAGGTTGACATCAATTTCATTCAAAAAATACATGTATAACTAAAGCATAATTTTACATATTCATGTTTTTGCAGCTATCCTTCTCTAAATTCCTGATCTCATCACTAGCTTTTTATAGGAGACTCATTTTAGAGTTTAGTATTTGTCCCTACTTTTGCAACTTTACTATAAGTTACTGGATCACATTAGAAGATGGCCTCATACATTCTGATGACTAGACAGTTTACTTCTCTGGTTTCCCTCCAGCTACATCACAGCCTTTCACAGCTTACAGATGTAGAACAAACGTGTTCCTCCTCCCTAAATGTTTAAGTAGTGTTAAAAATGTAAGGAGAGAAATCACATCAAGAAATCCTGATTCAGATCTTAATGGTGCCAAACTGCCTTTCATAAGAGTCAGCTTCTGTCTCTGATACTGACAGCAGGAGGTTCCTTTGTCAGTCGGGCACCTAAAGATCAGGCAATATACATACCCTCATGAAAAACTGTTTGTAACTGCCATTCTGTAATGGTTTTGGCTGTGCCTACAGGAAGTGAAACTACATTCTTTCTTAATAACATATCCTCATTTTGCTGAATTGATTCTTTTTATCTTCAGGTTGTATAAGTAGATGTTGCAATATACAATGAAGTGTATCTTACTGAGAAATTAAAGCCGTTTCTGTGTTGCCTATCTTGAAAAAGGCTGGGATAATTAAGCAAGTTAAAGTCTATGTATCAGTAATTAGTAGAAAACATTAGTAAACAAGTGAAACGAATACAAGCACTTGCCTCATCTATCACTTTTGCAAATTGCTGCAGAGTGGAAGTCATCACCTCATCATCTCCCCCTAGTGGAAAACGCTAGAAGAAAGGAAAAGGAGACTTGTCTGCAGTGTTTTCTGCCATTCACAAAACTGTACTAATCATGTCTCAACTCCCATTAAAAAAAAAATAAAAATCCATTTTTAAAAATACATGAACTTAACGATTTTATAAATTAATTATTAGAATTCATAAAAAAAAAAAATCAGGAAATTTGCAGCCTTGGCATCTATGAAAATTTTATGCAGCTTTTCACATTACGATTTTTACATTTATCAAAAATTAAGCAATACTTGGTGCTCAACTTAAAGTTTGAGCTCTTAAATTACGTGCAATTTTTAAACCATCCGAAAGAGTTTACTTCTATAATGCTCTGATGGAGACAAGAGCATGACCAAAATGATCACTACTGAAAAAAAAATAATCCAGCTGAAACACTGTATTTTTAAGCTAATCTCACCCCTCTAGAAAGTCTCATCAACCAAAAATAACTTGCAAAAAGTATTCTTTCCAGTTCACCTCTTTAGGTAGAGAATGAGGATAGGGAACACCAGCCTCCTTAAAGGAGGAGCTCAGCAAAAGGGTCCCTGCAGCACAGCTGCAACTGGAGTACCTTCATAGGTACCTCTGGAGTATGTGATGGATTCCACTACCTGCACTTTCAGGGATGGAATTATTTTCACAATAAGAGTAAATTATAGTTGTTAAATGGAGACTGCTATGCAATCTCTTCTGTATGTGACTAGTAAAATTAAAGCCCTTAACAGTAAACAGGTTCATAAAACAAAAATCAAACACCACCACCATCCTAAGCAACCCCCAAAACAGTGCTCCAAAAGTAAAATCTTTCAGAACTTACCAATACTCATCACAGTAACAGGAACTTAATTCTATTTTATTTGGAAGAACTAATATGAAGACAGTAGATTTGGCAAAGATTCAAACCACCAATTACAGAGGTTCATTTTATCTGGATCAAGCCTAAATACATTCTACACTGTGTTCTGGGAGATAAAAGACTACAAAAATACATAGTCCTGACCACATGAAGACAACAATGATTTACACAGTACCTGTTTCTCATATTCCTTCAGAAGCTTTGAAGTCAGATGAGTTGCTGCACTTAATTCATTCTGATTTAAAAAGAACAAAACCCCAAGCTTTTTAGTTGTTAAATCAATATTAAAAAAACAACACATTAGAAGAAGAAACTATTACACACATGGAATTTGAAATCTGACTACAGATTTTCATAAAAACCTAAAGCATCCTGCCCTTCCATTTCTCTAACAATATTGAGAGTTGCAGGTAATCAGTCATTACAAACACCAAATTCACACCCTGTACTATGTGCACTGATTTCTGTATTCTTCATGTTACGCAGTGCACATTTGCATTTGATTATTTTAAATTAGCTGTCCTAGTTACCAAGTATGAGGAATTTTTCATCTGCAAAGGAAAATGAACCTCAGTACTACCTGATTACTAACTCCTCTGTACTTGTACACAAGCAGGACCTAATTAGCAGATTCATGGTATGGAACAACTGCATCTTTCATGATGCAGTTGAAGAAGAAAGCACAGAAATTAGAAACGAAATAGAAACGCAGTAAAATAAAACTACATGGCAGCAAACCTACAATAAACACAGTAGTCATTAAAGTAAAAATGCCAATAGCATAAAAATATGAAAAGCAAGAATACCAAATCAGTCAAAAAGTCAATCGGTTCCAGTGTATACAAATTAAAAATACAGCCATAAATTCAGTTGTTCAGAGAACCACACAAAATAGTTCTGCCTTTGGCATGAAAAAGCAGTTACTTATAGATGACAAGTGAAACATTAACATACTGTGGGTAAGAAATAATCTCCCACTTGGTACGTACTATACACACTAAGATTGCGATGGGAAACACTGGGGAAATACAACAGAACTACTAGAAGACCAGAAAAAACTTTTTACTGGTCATAACAAATTCTGTTGAAAATCACAAGAACTTATCTTTACCACTCCCTAGCAAACAGAAAAATTATTTCATTCTTATTTTATTTCAGTTCCACATTTAAAGAATATGAAAGTTAAAAAAAAAATTGCTTCTAATAATATTTAAAAAGAAAACAAAAGCAATAGACATGAAATGGGGTTCAAAAGCTTCAGGATGTATTCAGGAATTTCATTAACACTACCTGTGCATCATATATCCTGTGCATGGCTTGAAACAACTGATTGACATAATTGGAAATTGCAGCAGCATCTTCTTCAAATACTCCCAGCAAAGACCTGGTCTGTGAAAATGAAACAGCCAAAACACATATCAAGTTAGAAAAGTAGCATTTAAATGTAAGAGAATATCAAAGTTCAATAGCATTGTTTCAGGTTTCATTACTAAAAGGTTTATAAACCCTCCAGCACTGTTGACAGGGATGATACCTGTTGCATGCCACAGAATCTTAAAAATACCAAAGCTCAGCCTCACTCCTACTGTCAGCCTCTCTCCAGGTCCATACAAGCGCATTTTCAGAAAGGAAAGGACCAAGGGAGATGTGTTAAGTGCAAAATAAGTTGTAACTCTGGGCACCTACTGGACCCATTATGGTACATCCCTAAGGAAAAGGGTAAAGATAACTGCTGTCAGATAGCATGCCAGGTATACACACTTCTTCTGCTGAGAGATCAAAGCAAAGGCTGTGGCTTCCTGCTTACCATCCATCCTGCACAAAGACAGTTGCTGGCTGCATGGACCTATAATTCACCTGTGCAGTAACAGTCAATTCTGTGATCAAAAAGCTGAGGAACTAAAACCCAAACCAAAACAGGTCAATCTGCATCTTGTTGTTCTTAAGACACACTTGTCTTCACCTCACCACTCCATGGTGAAACAGAGTGAAAAGATCTGTCCTTTTGTCCATACCCCGGCTTGTGTCAGTCTGCTCCTTTGCTGGTGTCACCCACAAGCTCGATGACTATGCATCCTACTGCATTGCCCACACCACTGATTAAGGTGCTTAACAGTATCCACCTCAAAAATCAACCTCTTCATCACTGTCCAACAATTAGTCTTCAAACCACTCATCTCTACTCTAAGCACAACTGTCCAGCCAGTTTTTCCACCCAACTCACAATCAGCACCTCCCTATTTAGGGAGAAGAATGTTACCAGACACCATGGCAGAATCCTTGCTTAAGGTGAGTGACATCCGCTGCTCTTCCCTGTAATGAAATGACTGACTCTGGATGAGAAAGAAATCAGGTTGCTCTGGCATAATTTGGCCCTTAGGCTTAAATGAGATGCTGATTCAGTCTTCCTGTATCCTTTTTACCCTTGGAAGCAATGTTCTCCACCAAGCTATTCAGTATCCTCACCACAAGGATACTGAATAGCTTCCTTCCCCCAAGACAAAAACCCAAAGGAGAAAGAACAAAGCATGTTACCTGTAACTCTGCAGAGGCTATGTTTGCTTCTCCTAATCAAATATACTGGTTGGGATGCTTGGATGTAGGAACAGGAGTGTTGCTTACAAGACCCACAAAATAAGCCCTTTAACTCTAGTAACATTTTAGCATGAGGATTGTGCTTTGGTTTTAGGTTTACGCTAAAATTAATGTCCAGACCTAAAATGGAAATAATTATAAGGTACACAAATGTTTTTTTCAAAAAAAAAAAATTATGATCATTAAGCACTTAAAATTGTAAATTCTCTTTCTTAGTCATTCCTAGGCTAAATTTCTATAGTTCCCTCAAAGAGGAAGGGAAGGAACTTATGGGGCCTGGGAAAAGAATGAAAGACTGACAGAAGTCTGCATATCAGGAAAACCTCTCCGAGTTCACAGCACTGGATCACACTGTGCACGAATGATGGTGTTTTATTATTAGAAGTTCTTTCTATGTCAAAGACTCGCCTTAGAATGACTTATACTCTAGTCCATCTCCCCTTGAAGCCGGTTGTCTTTTTCAGCTACTTATTTTCTGCTTTTAATGATAATCAAGGAATACACATTAAACTCCTACAGAATATATTATTTCATCATTCTTTTGACATTAAATTCTTCTATTTAACTTGAATTAGACGCCTGGCTGTCTCACCATACCATACAATGCCCACAAGATACTTAAATTAAAAATAAAAATAATTTTAAAAAAATTCTAACAGGATCATCAATATATCATTTTAATGGTGGTTTTAGTTTACAAAACAAGTGAGAAAGATGGATAGAGAGGAAAAAGGTGGAGGAGAACTCGCATGTTTGCCAGGTGCGGCAACATGTGTCATCCTAATAGCTGAGGCTCTCCCATTAAAAGAGACATACATGAAAGAACACAAAAAATGACATAGTACCTTAACCACTGAATTATATACCGATGACCTTCCAACCTCAACATCAATAAACTTGGAAGATGGCATTTTAAAAGAATATCCTGTAAGGTTTCTGGATTATGCTTACTCTTTAAAACCAGACACTGTAGAACAACAGCATTTCTATGTTTTATTGCACAAGTATCAAGTTATTGATGTCCAGACTTCAAACTGACACTGGTTTATGTTGATGGAAAGCAAATAACCTGAAACTGTAAACCAGTTACAGCAGATTACTGCTTAGCAAAAAAAAAAAAAAAAGTAGAGAATTTTTTTACTTATGTTTCTAGTAAAACTTCACATCGTTCTGCATGTTAAGATGCTTTCAGCCCACGTATGCGGGCAGGTACGGAAGAAACCACCAGTAATAAGCTCCATGAAGAAACCACCTTGTTCAAAGTCAGTGAGCTGTTTAGCATTCTATGTCATCATCTGTATGGCAATGTGAAATGAGATACAGCCAGTACTATAGAATCATAGAATAGTTAGGGTTGGAAAGGACCTTAAGATCATCTAGTTCCAACCCCCCTGCCATGGGCAGGGACACCTCACACTAAACCATGCCACCCAAGGCCTTGTCCAACCTGGCCTTGAACACTGCCAGGGATGGAGCATTCACAACTTCCCTGGGCAACCCATTCCAGTGCCTCACCACCCTAACAGGAAAGAATTTCCTCCTTATATCCAATCTAAACTTCCACTGTTTAAGTTTTAACCCATTACCCCTTGTCCTATCACTACAATCCCTAATGAAGAGTCCCTCTCCAGCATCCCTGTAGGCCCCCTTCAGATACTGGAAGGCTGCTATGAGGTCTCCACGCAGCCTTCTCTTCTCCAGGCTGAACAGCCCCAACTTTCTCAGCCTGTCTTCATAGGGAAGGTGCTCCAGTCCCCTGATCATCCTCGTGGACCTTCTCTGGACTTGTTCCAACAGTTCCATGTCCTTTTTATGTTGAGGACACCAGAACTGCACACAATACTCCAGGTGAGGTCTCACGAGAGCAGAGTAGAGGGGCAGGATCACCTCCTTCGACCCGCTGGTCACGCTCCTTTTGATGCAGCCCAGGATACGGTTGGCTTTCTGGGCTGCGAGTGCACACAGAGGCCGGCTCGTGTTCATTTTCTCATCAACCAACACCCCCAAGTCCTTCTCCGCAGGGCTGCTCTGAATCTCTTCTCTGCCCAACCTGTAGCTGTGCCTGGGATTGCTCCGACCCAGGTGTAGGACCTTGCACTTGGCATGGTTAAACTTCATGAGGTTGGCATCAGCCCACCTCACAAGCGTGTCGAGGTCCCTCTGGATGGCATTCCTTCCCTCCAGGGTATCGACCGAACCACACAGCTTGGTGTCATCAGCAAACTTGCTGAGGGCGCACTCAATCCCACTGTCCATGTCAGTGACAAAGATGTTGAACAAGACCGGTCTCAACACCGATCCCTGAGGGACACCACTCGTTACTGGTCTCCAGCCGGACATTGAGCCATTGACCACAACTCTTCGCGTGCGGCCATCCAGCCAGTTCTTTATCCACCGAGTGGTCCATCCATCAAATTGATGTCTCTCCAATTTAGAGACAAGGATGTCATGTGGGACAGTGTCGAACGCTTTGCACAAGTCCAGGCAGAGCAAGTCTCTTGGCTTTTTTATTGTGCAATACTTTGGGAATGCAAGTAAGTCTGAGCAGAAACTCTAACTGTATATATATATATACATATAACACTGAATAAGTGTGCAATATATGTCCTATGTCATTATTTAAATTGCACTGCTTTGCATTGCAAAAGACAATGTAAACTTGGCATTTGGTTCATGTCTAAAAACACAGCGGTTGGATTTTTATCCTGCTACAAGAGAAAACAAATGAGGTTTGCATTTTAGAAAGGCCTCTCCTTCCCTCAGATACAGACCAAGTTTGATATGCTTATAAGCCTAAAGGTAAGTGTCTGAAACCTGTTCAAAGGTGCAAAACTGCAGAGCATGGTTCAGCACTAAACAACAACCTAGTCTGATGATCTTTTTCAATATTACAGCACAAATATAACAATCAGAAGGTCATGGCAGATCCTACAGAAAGCTAGGGTTTTTCCTTCTTTGAGCAACATTTGTTGCCATTTTCATTGCACTGATTTCAAAATAACAGAAATGAGCTAATGCAACAGATGACTACAGAGTCCTTCTTATGTTCTTCCAAGAGGCAGTTAGCCAGATTTCACCTGAAATACTAGCTTGACTGAAAGAGATGTAAAATATCATAACTAAAATAGAAGATATTGGAAAAATCTACTAGTTTAAGCAAATAAAACTCATTGGGCTGCATTAGGCTTTGCTAGTCTGTATTACAAATAACCTCAAATGGAAGATTCTCAAGTTTATAATTATGTTCCAATATGTAACTTCTTTGCATTTGCTTCCCAAACAGCACTTCACTCTTAAGTGCCTGGAAAAAAAGCCTCTTACATCCCACTTTCTAGGAATCCTAAGTTTATCCTACATTTGACATTTCCTATTTTATATGAGTAATTCTGACTTCCATGTACTGAGAACAGACTTTCAAATGATAATTTTGTTACATTGCTATTATTGTAACACTTTCTATGATTTTTTTTTTCCTCTTCATGAGAGCACATCAGGTTTAGCCTCTGGGCCACAGACCATACTGCAGGCTAAACCTGATGTCTAGTAGTTCAGCTACCTGGGACACAGCCCTTTAGAAGCAATGACACACTTTCTGCATGGCTGCCTTCTCTTGCTTTTTTGAGGTTGTCCTTCCATTTGATGTAGTGGCTGTCATTTTAGTGGTTAAAATCCCTCTTAAGCAAGTGAAAGTTTCTCTTCCTATGGTTGATGAATCAAACCAACACATATGGTATTACATATAGGACATCTTGCTCATTGACATAAACAGTGCAGCAAAATAAGGATTTTAATTCAAAAGGCTGTAATAAAAGAAAACATACTATGAACTCTTTTTCCATCTAGGAAGAGCAGTACAAAGTACTCGCTGTTGTTGCTGCCAGCAAGAGAAACCACTACAACTGAATAAAGCACTTCCTGCTTACCGGCAGCATGGAAGAAATGCCAGTGCAATGTATGGCATCACTGACAAAGGTCAAACAGCAGGAATAGAAGAGAAGACATCAGAGCAGGTAAAGGCCTCTCAGCACCACTCATTTCCCACCTACTCACAGCACTAACAACCGCCACCATAACCTCACCGATAACTGCTTTTCATACATATCTATTGAACCTTCATGTGTGCTCAGTAAAAGACAACGATAAGAAAGATCGTCTTGAGAAGCGAAGACGGGTTTTGCCAGCATGAGTTCTACAAAACAAACCATGACAGCAGACGCAGGGTGCTGATGCAAGGGACTGAGGCCGAGCCACTACCCCAGCGCCGAAGCCCAGTGCCTCTGGAAAACCCGCACCGAGCTCGCTGCTCCGCCAAGCCCACCCGCCAGCCGGGCAGCCGGGAGGACGCACCTCCCGGGGCACTGTCAGACGGGCAGCCCCAGCGAGCGGCTTCCGACCCCGCGCCCCGGACACGGGGAAAGGCGACAGGAGGCACCTGGCCACGCGCGCACCCACCGCCCAGCTGTCGGGAAGGGCTTCCCCAGCCGCTGCGACGGCTCTCCAACATCCCCCGACGGTACACGGGAGCAGGGAGCGAAAAGGGCGCAGAGAAGGCCCAGCCCGCCCTGGCCGCCCCCCACTGGGCTGCCTCACCTGGGGGCTGTCTTCCAGCGTCTCCTCGATAGGGAGCTTGTCAATGCCGGGCATGGCGGCGGCCGGGCTGACTCCGCCACTGCCGCACCTCCACCTCCCGCACCCAGCCGAGCCCTGCCCTCCCCTGCCCCTAGCCCAGCCACAACACTGCCACCCCCGCCTGCAGCGCGCCGGATGTCCCGCCCCCCCTCCCCGCTTGGCTTCTCTATTGGCTCTCTCTCCCAGCCTGGCGGCTCCTTATTGGTTCGCTGCGGCGCCTGTTTACCCGTGCCCGAGCACGGGACTCTTGGCGCTGAGGGCAGCGTCGCGCCTTTGAGTGGGGGCGCTCCCGCCGCGGGGCTCGCGCGCTCCCCTTGGAGGAGAGAGGCGCGGCCGCGTGAGGCGCCGCGCGCTCCGTGAGAGCGGGGAGGGGAGAAGGGCGGCCTGAGGCAGCGCGGGGAGGTGAGTGCGGGCCGGACGGACAGGGCCGGCTGCACGCTGAGGTTGTCAAGCACGGCGGCTGGGAAAAGGCAGGAAAGGTGGCTCGGTGTTACAGCTCCCTGCGCCCAACTCGCCCCGTTTGTCCTGGTGCCGCAGGCTTCTCAGGACAATTGTCTTGAGGGCGGCTCACAGTGGGGCTAACTGTGGTGATCCTGCCCTGACAGGAGCGCCCTTTGCACCCTTGGCTGTCACCTGCAGCATCCCTTGGGCGAAGCCTTTTGTTGTCTCTGTCGTGTCTTTCATTACCATCCACGAGGGATTTTATTAAGGCAATATTTCTATCCCTGTAGTTTTTGTTACCAGATAATAACCGCAGAACGACCAGGTGACCCAAGCTCCGGTCTTAAAACCAGAAACTTTGCCGACCGCAATTTTCCCCTTTCAGAGCCAAGAGTATAATCAGTTCTAATAGACTCCTTATTGTGTTAGACTAGTGAAGTTTGCCGCTATAGGTCTGTGACCAATTTTAAATGCTTAAAACTACAGTGAGGGCTCATTGGAATTGGACCAGATCACTGTAAGCTATTTAAAAAGAGCATATTCCTCAGTTGTCCTCTGTAATTATGTTTTGACGGAAGTTACTGTACTTTACATTATTCCTGCATATGAAGCAATTCATATTTTAAGAGTACATCCCTTAGGAGGCACTGAGTATGTACAAATTGCTCATCAAGAATATCTGTCTAAATTTCTATTCATTTAAAACCAGTTTAAAATATACTGTGTGTCAAACAAGAGGCTGCATAAAGTTCTCGCTCTTAAAACTAACAAATTGTACATCGTGTTTGAAATTGAAAGCTAGTTCAACGCTGAAACTACTTGATGATACTTAATTTCTGCATTTTAATAGATGATTTGTAACTTTTTAGATACGTTTTTTTTAACAGTAAAAGAAAGAAGAAGAGGCTGTTTCTTTGCTGGTTTTGCTGTTTGGGGGCTAGGTGAACTTAGTATAAAGCCAGATTAGAAAGTATACAAAGTCATCTGGCAAAGCAAATAATTAACTCTTGTGCAGTATTGCTATAGAGACCTTTCTTTATGATGTACTGGATCATGTTTTGCATTTAAAAGCAGGAAAAGGCTTGTATTAAATTACAAAACAATTAAAGGACAGGAGGGGTGCGTGTTTGGTTCAGGTTTGGGTTTTTTTGTAGGCAGTGGTGACGAAAGAGGCAGTGGTGACGAAAGATGCAGCTTGGTTCAGTCAGTTTATTTAGCAGCTCAGCTGGTGACTCCTGATTGAGACAAGTCACACCACTTCTCTCTTTCCCTGTCTCTGAGTTATTGTACCAGGTATTTTAAAGACTAAGTCTTGTATCTGAAATTATTACGTGAGAGAACACTAGCATGGGTCCATGACCTAGGTATATATATGCATAGCTTTCTGGTTTTGAGACAGTTAACTTGTAAGTTTTACTGGGGTGTTCTGTAAGAAATGCTCTCTTTTGTTCTACAAGATGCATTTCCCTAGCAGAATTCAGGAAGGTAGTAACTTTAAAAGGAATTGGGTTTTGTTAGTTTTGTATATTTACAGGTGTAAGTGATAGGGGAAAAAAACCCAAACATTTCTTTGGCTGCTATGAATAGAGAACAGCTCTCTGAGAATTAATGGTTTTGTAGAAGGAAACACAAAGCCAAATATTTTTAAGATGTAGAAATATGCTTTGGTATCTTAGCTGGCACATAACATAAACATGAGTCTTGGTTTTATTGATCTTCGCAATTCAGTTTGGCTTAGTAGCATGACGAGGATCTTTGTAATAATTCAGTAGTATACCAGGGCTTTTCTGAATTAGTAGTCAGCTTTGTCAATAGAACCCTTGTGTTGAAGCTTTCTTTAAGATATTATTAGGCTGGTTCTCACCTTTTGTGTACTTTTTTAACAAATGTTTAAAGGCATCCAAAAGCTTCGAGGTACAAATTTGACAGCAGCAGATGAGACTTGATAGTAATGAACTGAAGAATCCCACTGAACCCTCTGATAAGTGTAGTTTTAGTGTCACGCTTTTTTCAGCATTGCAGGATTTTTGTTGCTGTGTGATGTATTTATTTGTTTGGGGGTCTGGATTTGTGGGATTGGGTGGTTTTCTTTGGGGGGTGGTTTTGTTTTTTCATCTCTCTTTCTAGAGAATACTAAGAGGCCTTGAAAATGTGGGGGACTAACGCTTGGCACTATGTAAACAGGGAAAAGAGCAGCCAAGGACTCTTTAGTAAATTCCAGATGTGTCCCCTAATGGAAAGAAGATTTTGCTTCTGCTGGAGGGTGAAGCTGTCGTCTGGATAAGGTAGGCTTTATTTGCATGTTACCTGCTGTTTAACATACCATTTCTAAGACTGTTGCTAGTGCCACCCTCGGATTTACCTTGAGTTTCTCTGTACCCACTTCATCTGTCTGGGTAAAAATAGCATTTACTTCAGCCAAGAAATAGCTAACTGTTTTTAGTCATGTTTTGTGAAAATTGGGGATTAATCATTTTGAGTTATTCTTGCCTAAAAAACCTTTCGATTATTGAAGTTGGCTTTAAATATAATCTCTGTTATTCATGTTCAAATCATATTTGAAAGGGAGGATATCTGAGGTGGTTAAATACTAGTGCAGCAGGGTAAAGAAGCTGTTGGAAAAGTGAGATGAAAGGCAGCTTTCTTGAGCATGATAAGTAATCCAGAAAGATTGTATATACCCTTTATACCTTTTTAAAAAGCTGAAAATACTGCACAAGCCACTGTGAAAAGGTGATGTGGCAGTGGAGTAGCAATGGGTGAGAACAGCAAAAGGTAGAAGCAGTAAGCATTGGGGTTTCAGACCCCAAGAACTCTTGGTGTGGTCTCTTCCTACTCTGGTATAAACAGAGTCTTTAGAGGCTTCACATCTCTAAAGAACAAGAGCTTTTCACCTACTTAAACAGATGAACTCTACTGTCCCTGGGCAAAAAAACAGTGGTGCAACATTTGAAAGAGAGATTAGTTTGCTGTGTCATCAGGTATGTGATGCTGTAAGAGGATTGGATTTGCATATCCAAAGAGCACTGATTTCTCCTATTATCGATTACTTAGGATTTCAACTTAATGTTTGTTGTGTTGCTCTAATTGCCCCTACAATGGTATTTAACTCGCTAGGTAATTTCATATGGGTTGCAAAGGAAGCATTGGTCATACCTAATGGGCCAAAACAATGATATATAGTTTCTGAATGAAGGCTCAAGGCCTATTTACGCTTTCTATGGAAATTCTTGGAAATTTCACTGCCAGCTGTTCTTAGATCTAAAACTTTATGCTTTCTGCACTGTGGAAAATGTACTTTCATCCTGATTTCTTACAGAAAGCTTTGGTGACTGTTTATTTTGATAGCAAATAGATTTCTTCTACAACTAAGCATGCTTCAAGGAAAGCTGGCAACTTGTGAATGCTAGACCTTCAGCCAGACTTGCTAGTGAATTTATCTCTACATAAATGTTGTTTTAGAATCATAGAATGGCTTGTGTTGGAAGGGCTCCTTAAAGATCATCTAATTCCAACCCCACTTCGGGACATTTTTCACTGGATGAGGTTACTCAAAGCCCCATCCAGCCTGAGCTTGAAGACTGAGGGACACAAGTGAATTTTGGTGTAATGCAGACTTATCTTTAGAATAACTTTTCCTGTGAGTTTTTTATGAACAGTTATGTAGAGCTGTGTTAGCATTGTAAAGCTCTTAGATAAAGGGCGTTACCAATTTCATTGAATTGCTCAGAAATGAGAGAGCATAATGTGAGAGTCTATCTTATGACCTTCTGAGTTCCTACTTCCTGTTCTATATGCAGTTACAGCCACAAACTCTGTTTAAAATGAGGAGTGTTGGTATGTTTCAGTGACTGCATTGCAGTCTCCAGGTCTGACTAAATTCACCATTAAGCAAATTAATGTAATATTATTTTAATGATAACACATTTCTCAGCACTGCTGAAGGAGCTTAAGATCTGGCAAGCCCTAACACCAGATGGCAGTCAGTGTCTGACCTTGCCCAGCAAATGAGTTAACTGGGTTTGGTCTAGTTTATGAAAATTCTGAGTGCTACCAGGATCTGTTTTCCCTGAAAAGTTATAAAAAAAACCTCTGAATTCTTTCAGAGTTTCAAACTGGGAGCCAAAAGCGGACTACCCTGAAGAATTCTTTTTCCATAAAATAGTAATAATAATATTAAAATATATAATACTTGCTTAACTTAATGGTTAGTTTTGCCTCTCATAAATGTCTCTCTTACTACATATGCCTGCCTTTATTGATAGTTCTTGACAGGTTCCTGAAGAGAATACCTATGAAGGTATTTGCCACTGCAGGGCTTGAAGTGTGTGGTAATCTGAGTCTTAGCTCAGGTTAAATTCATTCATATTCATCCAGGAGAAATAAATATTTTCTGAAATGTGTTTTGTATCAGTGCTTGTGCTGGGGTTTTAAGTTCTTTTAGAAAAATTAGTGGGCTGTATTTGGAAACTAGCTATTTATATTATAATCATTAATCACCCTGGTGTCCATGTTAGAGACTTGTAGAGGCAGAAAACTGGTCTACCAATCATGGCTTTGCATTGTCTTAGTACTCTCTCGACCTGGTGTGGAGTCAGAATATCCAAAATACCTGCCTGCAGTCAAGAAAAGAGGTCCTGTAGCTCTGTCAAGGTCATGGGTTGCTGTGTTGGGAACAGCTGTACTGAAATAGAAAGGGCTGTAAGGCCCTTGCTTAACACTGCTCCCCACTTACCTCCAGCTCCCAAAACGTTCCAGCAAGCAGTGGTTTCATACATAGGTCCTTGTGGCCTTTCTATATGTATGCACTTCCTGGTTGCTGAGGCTGGTAAATGCTGATTGGAGCTCAGCTTATGGGTGGTCACTGCTGTTACATTGATGCCACTTTTATATCCATTGGTATGTGCTAAGAAGGTGTCCCTGGTAAGATCACTTATGAATTGTCACCGTTTTTGATAGTTTTATTTGACAACCATCTCATTGCACAGTGCAAAATCAGTCCAGTAAGTCAACACTCATCAGCTTGAATATCTTTCTGATATAAAGCCACATATGGATTGCCTTTTTTTCTCTGTGGAATCTCCCACAGCACACTGTCAATTCTAGACCATGCCATTTCCTTAGCAATTGTCCTGCTTCTGTCTTTTCCTCAAGATTAGTCTTGGGTTGTTTACAGTGTACAGAAAATCAAAGCAGAGGTACAGCTTATTTCTTCAGCCATGTGAATGTAACTGATTACACAGAATAAACTAGTCTGAGAAAACGGTAAAACAGGAAACAGAGGGCCGTATTTTTGCTCTGAAAGCACACACTTCTACATGCTCCTGTGCTCCTACATCATGTGCTCCAAATTAAGTTTTATGTGAGAGATAACTTTTGCATCTTGGAATTAAAAATACGCTTCTCATTTTTGCATGTTACAAAATAAAGCTTTGTCCAAAATAAGAAAAAGGAGGAATCTCTGCAGAGATGTTTTGCTTGACCAAAAGCTGGTTTTAAACATGTGACATATAAACTACTGTGCCTGATGCGAGAGTCTGGGTATGTTTTAGTTGGTACTTTATCTATAATGGATGAAATCAGAATTCTGTTTTCCAATTTTGAACTTCATTACAAAACCTTTACCTCCTTTCTCCCCCTTACTCATGGTTTTTAGTCATTTTAAGTGTTCACACAGTAGGTTTTAAATACATTTTTGTTGGTTATAAAATTACAAGAAGGGAGGAATATCTAGCAGTAAAAAGAGGTTTTAAAATCAGTAGATTTGAGTGTACTGCTTCTATTGCTTTAAGTTTTGTTTTTATATTGTAAAGAATGACCAGGAAATTTCACATATGGTATGTTTCAAAAAAGCTGCAAGAAAGTTATTTTAATAGGAAAAATGAATGCATGAATTATTTAAAATAGTTGGTGCAACTGTTCCTGTTAACTAATCCAGGCACTTGGAAGGCAATTACACTGAGCTTTGACAACATTCCCAACCCACTGCAGGTGCCTTATGCCAAAAGCTATTGTTGTTTTATTGACCACGTTCACCATTACATATGCATATGAAAAAACAGAGGCATTTTCATCGGGATTACCCTAATAGCATTAAGAGATTATTTTTTAAATTTCCTTGGAAGGAAATTCACTTAAATGAGATTACTTATTACTTGACTGGTTTCCTATCACGCTGCTGTGTTTAGGTAAGTGGAGTCCATTAGAGTATAAAGTTTTTCTAAAAACTGATTTTATACATTAATGATTTCAAATAAAAGAGAAGTACTATATTTGTGCACAGCTTCTTTTGGGAAAGTTAAGTCGATGCTC
Organism: Pezoporus flaviventris; assembly: GCF_033815535.1. Classification (NCBI taxonomy): domain Eukaryota; kingdom Metazoa; phylum Chordata; class Aves; order Psittaciformes; family Psittacidae; genus Pezoporus; species Pezoporus flaviventris. The sequence goes on along the minus strand of NW_026892569.1, from coordinate 9,215,203 downwards.
TGGTTAGGAGAGATAACACTTTCTGTCCCTGTTGGTGGCCCCCCAGTGTCACCATTAGTTGCTAATTACTTGCAAACAAATAAACAATTAACTGCTCGTGCCTTTCGGTGGCAGAGTTTGCATTGACATGCTAAAACTTTCTAATAAAAGATTTGAATTAATGACGTTGCAAATCCAACCCCCTTCTCAGCATAGCTATAAGGAGGACTGGTGGAGAAATGCAAGTACAGTATACCTGTTGTGCTGGCTGAAGGTGAAGGCATGGCAAGCACCTCGCTGAGTGCTGCTAACACAGCTGCCTCCCAGAACCTTCGGAAGGGGTCTGGTTTTGTAGAAAATAAACCCACACAGTGTTCATTTTCCATTGAGAGCATTCTGGGACTGGAGCAGAAAAAAGATGGTATTCCATCTGTGAAACCTCACAGACCATGGATGGATGCATGCACCAACTTGGGTAAGTCAGCAGGCTCTCAAGCTTTTACTCCCTTAAAATTGGGTATCTTTTCATGTTTCTACTAAATCCCAGTAAACTGAAACTCTTGTTTGCTCTAGTTTTAGGTGATGACAGTAATCCCCGTCTGCAAATCCCCGTTGTTTGCTATGAAAATCCATTATTTCATGCTAACAGTAATCCAATGCAAGAGGAGAAAGTTCTGAAATGTGAAAAATATCTTTCAGTCACCGACAGGCTGTCCTTCAAACGGGAATTGAGCTGGTACAGGGGTAGAAGACCAAGAACTGCATTCACTAGAAACCAGGTAGGGATTTTCTCAGCATTTAAGAAAAGAATGACAATGTAGTTCAGTAAAACATTGGTAGAAGCCTATAATAGCTGCCTAATTCAGTGTGATGTGCAGAGAGAAATGCAATCAGTGTATATTAACAGTAATGTTTTTTCAGGAGACCTGTGTCTATGCATGGAACCAGAATTGTGCAAACATTGCTGGGAAGTCTCCTGTTAAACAAACTAAACTGTTTTATTACTGCTATGTAGGTAGTGATAACTATTCAACGTGTGTGTTTTAATCTTCTTAGATTGAAGTCTTGGAAAATGTTTTCAAAATGAACTCCTACCCTGGCATTGACATTAGAGAAGAGCTGGCTCGCAAGTTAGATTTAGATGAAGACAGGATCCAGGTAATTAAAAATTTATTTGAACTTTTCTCTGATTTCATCTACTCTTATTATAGAAATAAATAGTTTGAGAGCAGTAGCAATCATTTTAATAATCTTGATTTAAAACAATGTGTGTCTACACGTGTATGCTTTCAGTGATTTGTGAAACAGAAGCCATTGAATTACTTCAGAAATCTTAAACCTTCTTCCTCAGTGTTGATGAAGTTTTAATCACTAGTATTTCCATGATATCTGCTCTGTTAATCTCTAGTTACCATGTGCAGAACTTGACTGGATGATTCTACATTTTCAAATCTTGTTCATATTACACTTGTCACCATATTTGAAAAACAAAGTTGAAACAAATATTGAAATAATTTGTATGAATGTCTAAGTATTTTGTGAGACTGTCAGAGCATTCATGAGTGAAACCAGTGCTTGAGCCTATGTCTTATCTGGCCAAAACCAAAGTCTGCTTGGGGATTTTAATTCCTGATTTCCAGGTTGTCCAATATGATAAGAAGCTTACCATAAACATGAGAATTTGGGCCTCACCTTCATGTTTATTAAGCTTTTGATGCCAGTATTATATTGGGGTTGATGAGGTTAATTAAAGAGCTGAAGAAGTAACACCTTAAGACTTGTGTGTGAATTTCAGCATCTGATTCAGTGTCACTTAATATTAGTTTTTAATACTAATTACAGTGAAGCTGGTCCTTGCTTTCCAGTTAAGATGGGGGGGATTTTCTTTGTGTTAAAATGACTGCAGGTAGCCACATCCCTTCACCTGCAGCTTTAAAAATTGTACTGAACTTCCAAACTACTGTCATTACACAAAATACTGTGAAGTTATGTGAATATCTTTTAAGTTTCAAAGGTTATTTTGCTGAAGTGCTGTATTGCTGAACAGCTATGCCTTTTCTTTCAACCTTAGATCTGGTTCCAGAACCGTCGTGCAAAGCTGAAAAGATCACACCGGGAATCTCAGTTTCTAATAGCAAAAACCACTTTTACCTCCAGCCTGCTGGAGTAGGAGGAAGGATGGTTTGTTGTACTACAATACAACATGAAGAATTGTTGGAGTTTTCATAGCTTGTATTAAGTAATTATGATAGATTAATTATGAATTATTATCTCAAGATTTCAAAGTTTATAATAATTTTCATTCAAATAAACTGTAAATACTTGAAATATTATTCTAATCTACTTTTTGTAGAAAAAATTAACTTTTCCCATATATTTTAGTAAATATTTTCAGAAAGGTGTAGCTATTTCTGCAGTTAAAAAAAATCCAAACCCTAGGCTGCACAAGATTTTCAGCTGATGCAAGTTACTACAGCTTAACTGGAGATGACTGAACAAAACTTCATGGGTTTTAAAACTGTGTTTAAAGTCTGAAATACAAAATATGCAAAACAGATGTTATCTGAAACCTTGTGCATTGGAGTTCAAATAGCTAATTTATAGAGAGCATGCGAGTTTTCATAACGAACATGGTTTTTAGAAAAAGGATCTCAAATGGAAGGGTGAGTATTCAGCTGCCTGTTCAGCTTGAACAATTCTTTGGTTAAAAGAAGCTGAAAATGATAACTTTTTAAATATCATATTTTAATTAATTTAAGCTATGTGCCTATTCAAAACTTCAACTTGGTTATCTCTGCTCTTGAAAGTATAAGTTGTGGATGTTGCCCTAGTATCTATAAGTGACAGAGTGAGCGTTTCACAGGATCGTATCAGTTGGGACCACATGAGATATCCAGATCATTGTTAATTTTGGGGGATTGAATTAATTTTTATGAAACAGTATTTGAAAGTTAGTTATCCTCATATTTACTATTCAGCCTGAAGGTAATATGCTTAAAGAGGTCCTTATAAAAAAAAAACCAACTCTTTATGTCCATGACGTAGGAAAACATTGTAAGTATTTATACAGTGCAAGAACATTACACTGTTCCTTATTCAGCAGAGCTTTAAGCACTTGCTTCAAGTGCTGGTGTCCTTCAATGAGACTCCAGCCTGTGTTTCGTACTAGAGATATATTTTACATGGGCCCAGCTGTCTATAGAAAAAATAGCTTTGTGTTAGGCTGATGGTTCAGCAGAAACACTGACTTTAAATAATATTGCAATCTGTAAACCTGAAAGAACCCATAAATCCCACAATTTTAGATACAAAGCTTGGTTAATTGCATTTTCCCACTCAGGTGACTTGAAAAATAAGTTTTATTTTGAGCCAAAACTGTATTTACAGTGGCCAAAGGGAACTGAATAATTTAATCTGATTAAATAAAAAAAGAACATGGGGAAAAATTCTGAAAACTGGGGAGAAGAAATTACATGTGTGCTTATCTGATTGTTTTATCTGATTCAGAGTAGAGATCTCAGACTAACCATCCCACACTGAAGGCTTGCCTAGCCACTGAGCTGTCGTGTTGGTTTTCAGATTTCTTGTGGAAACAGTTTTATACAAAGTACTTCAAAATTCCGTGGAGGGAGAATTTGAGCCAAAATCCTCAATCTATATACCTTAGCCACTGGGCGCATTTGCAGTCAGACACTCAGCTTCTATGAGGTCCATTAGGACACTGAGGACATAGAAATCAACCTATCATTGCTAATAATAGTTAAATGGAAAGGGGGAGTGCGTGGGGAAATAATCCATCAGTTCTTTCAGCATTTTAGTAGTGCACATACATTTAGTGTTCTTCACTTGCACTTTCTTGTTTAACAATAATAAAATGACAACAGACTGGTTTGCTTTGGGTTTGGGTTTTTTTTTTTGGTTGGTTTTCTCTTTTGTTTTTCCTGGCATGTTACTTTTGCTGCAGTGTAGTCTCTAGAAGAGGTAGGTGTTAAAATTGTAAAGATCCGTCTCTACTGCTTCCAGATAGTTTTTGATTCCTATCTCTCTTCTTACATGCTCTGCTGTTTCTTCAGTTTGTACTCTTTCTTAGCGCACATCTCTACATTTCAGTTGTTATAATGGATGACTCAGTGTAGCTTTGCTGACTTTCTGCCAGGTATTGCAAAATGCAGGTAGTTTAGGTTTTTACATGGTAACATTGTACCTGTTATGAATAAACCCAGTGTTGCTCTTCCTTTCTCGATGCTTGTACCCATGATATCTGCTGTCCTATAGATTTGAAGGTAGGTTTGAGAAAAGGGGTGATAGAAAACAATTTTATGTAGTCTTATGTTAGAAAAAACTAAAGGGAAGGATAATCTGATTTAAGTCCTTAGCTGGTATTTTGGAGATTTATTTAAATAAAAAACATTTCTTTATTTTCTGAAAAGTATTACTGAAAAGCTGCATTACCTTAGAACCAGACTACAGGTATTTGCCATTTTGTCTTTAACTTCATGGGCTTATTGCCTTCATTAAAATCTTTAATTGTTTGACTTTGCTCATGGAAATCCTATTTTTGTGAGAAAAAAACAAATTCTTATCAAATATTTAAAAGTTAATTATTCATCCTTTGGATTCAGGAAATAGCATTACTGAGCTTCTGTTGTATTCTGCATTTAGAAATACTTAAGAGAATGTTCACAAATAAAGCAATTTAAATGGAGCCAAATCCATTAGGAATAGTTTTTAGAGAAACTAGAATCTCAATTCAGATACCTACCTGATCTGGTAAAGACAATATTGGGAATGAATGAGTTCTGTTATGTTTTTTTTCTCACCTCAAAACATATATTGCCCATAGCTTAACCTTATTGTAGGTAATTTGAAACTATTGTCTACTTTACTGCTGGAAATAAGGTTTCCAGCAGCAACAGATTAGACTAATCTGTACGGATTGATGCTTAAGAACTTTATTCTATTATCTGGCAAATACCTAAATACACCTAATGTCTCTTATAATGGAACTCGTCTCAAGTGACAGAAGCCTGACAGAGCAATTTAAGAGGAGTAAGTAGAATAGTAGCAGAATAATAATAGAGTCAGCCCTGGTATCCAGCTCTCAATTAGCAACTGTTACGAGAAGAATGATTGGTGTAAGATACTAAGAGTGTTGCACATAGTGCTAAGAGGCAAGAAGTTTAGTACCGTAATTGCATTATTTGCTTCATCTTGGCTTAGCTTGTTCTTCCTGAAGTAAATACATCAACAAGTTAACCTCTAAGCTTACATTTATACCTGCTTGGACCAGCGCACGTTTAAATCGTGGCCATTACTTTTTCTAGTACAGCTGTTTTGTTTCTTAATTTCCGTTTTAAAATATGTTAGGCTGGAGTTCACAGGGTTTTCTGTTCTTGTACTTCCTGATAATATGCAGCTTTATGGGATACCTTGGTAGCACATGTAATACTCAATGTTACCTGTTTGAGCACAGCAAGTCCACGTAACAGTAGTGGATGGGGCTATATCAGGAAAAGGCCACAACGCATGTTGAACTCTGGTCCCACTCCAGTTTTGCATGCTGTGCTTTGCAGTGTTTCTGTCTGCATCTACCCTTCAGAACTGTGATCAGAAAGTCTCAGCCATCTTGGTTTCTATTTGGACTTGAGCTTTGTAAAGCCACAACCTCCTTTACTTCCAGCCATGTTGCCTTGTGTTGGCTGCAGTGATCATTTGACCTTGTGGTAAGCTGATAAATTTACTAGGGTGGTGAAAAACTGCTCTAGCAAAAAAAAACTGGCTAGTTCGAAGACTGTTGGCAAGCTGGTATGTCAGCTCCATCAATAGCTACAATTTGGGCTAGAGTCAGTTTGATAATGGGCTTCTGTCATTGACTGTAATGGCATTTACACATTTTAGTAGTGCCCTCCTGAAACAGGTCCAGTGCCTGTGATGCTAATTGGGATGCTGCAACTCAGTAAGTTTAAATTGTTGCTCTTCTCTTAATTAGTGTATCTATCTTAAACACAACTTTCTAATCACAAACTCCACTGATGACTAGTGCTGTCTAAAAAAGGTGAACTATGCTCATGGTAAAAAAGCAGATTCAGATTAATTTATAACAAAGAGCCGGTGCTTCCAAAGTTCCACTGTAGTATTATTGCTTGCAGCCCACACAGAAGTGTAGTTTAAGACTTAGTCTTTAAACTACCAATGTTCACATTGAAAGCCCAGGTTTAGAACACCATGCTTTAAATTGTCATTTAAAACCTTGAATTTGCAATTACTTAGTTTATCCAGTCTGTGCTCAAAAATAGCAAGCTCTAGCAAGCCAGCAAACTGTATGTTATAATTTTCATGGTATGTGTGGGTGCATCTACATTTTTCTAGTTGCTCGAAGTTTTTTGTTTGAAATACTTCTAAAGCAACAAATCCCAGGACTTTATATAGTTGTATGTAAGAAGATCAATGCTGTGCTCATAACATTATTATAAGGACATGTGGCTTTAAAAATCATCCAACATTTATGTGACTCTATTTAACAAGACTTGCACAGTAGTAGTGTAAAATCATTTGCAAACACTTCCTGTTTACCTAGTTTGAAGTTAAGCTAATTTTGAAAGGTTGAGATTAACTCCCAGGGTTAACTGGCCATCATGAAATCAAAGCTTTTAGAAACTGATTGTAAAATAACTTTTGTTTGTTTGATTTCTTGGGATTCCGTTAGTTTCCCTGTCAGTTGTTAAGTTGGAGCTCTTTGTCCGTTCATTGCAAAGGAATTAGTATTACATAACTGGATGGGAAATACAAAGTATTTTATTTTTAAAAATATTTTTGAACAGTGGTGATTGAGCTTAATTACTATTCCATGCCCTTTATTCCTGACTCAAAATCATATTCTGTTACTTTTATTAGAGCTCTTTACAACATCTCAGATACCTATTTGATAATGGGACAGTAAGACAAAGTAGTAATGGTCATTATCAGTGAGTTGGGGCTGTTTAGCATCTTCGGAAGGGGGCAGGATCCCATCTGATTGCATTACAAAGGAAGTTCTCGTGGCAATAATGGGCAAACAGGATTGTTGGTGAGGGAGAGGAATCTAGGGCTGTAAAAGAGGCAACTGTTCTAGATTCCTTTGCTGAGGAATTGTCCCTTGACTTGCATGGTATGAGGGGGAAAGGGTTAAACAGAAAATGTGGAAAATGTGGTCTTTATATTTTTGGCGCCCAAAATGATATAGGTGTGGGCCATCAGTGTTTTCTTAGACCAAATCAGGAGAATCTGAGAAAGTATGAAGTGATACGTTAACATTAGCATTGCAGTTTGGCTTTCTTAGACGTACTAGCGAAATAGAAAACTAATCACATATTTGTTAGGTTTAGAAGAAGCCATCCATGGAATTCCCTCTAATACCTGTTTTTGCAGGATGTTGTTTATCAGCAGTGAGGTAAGAAAATGATCAAAAATGCTTAGGGATGCACAGGCTTTGGTGTAGTTGGGGTCTTGTAAGGATCTGTACTACACCTGGATTGGGAGGGAAGCACACATTCCTTGGTTTTGGATTTACAGTCTAATGTTTGTGTTTTCCTATTGAGTTTCCCTGTTCCCTAAACCAGGAAATTGTCTGCCACTGTGATGGCTGGAGAGCCCAATTAGTATTGTCTCACTCCTTTCTTTAACCTTGTGCAATTCAGAGCAAAAGGAAAAAAGTGGTGGTATATGATAGTTCCCTTCATTAAAAGTTATCTATATTATTAGTCTTATTATTAATCATTATAAAATCTTGGGGATTTTCCATTTTTAAATTGCATATATAGGATGCGATTCAAACTTAATATTTCACTGTGATCTTAAAAAAGAAAATAATCTGTAACCCTGGCATGAACTTATTGTATCTTGTTTTTCTCTAGTCCATTCTTGCTCTCTTAATACTGTTTTATTTATTAAATGAAAATTAATATATGTCTTTTAACAATAGATTTCGCCCTTTTTATCTTTAGAATTGTATTGCATCCTTGATACTATACTCCAAAGTATCTTGGGATTCAGTTTCTATGAATGACCATATTAAGGAAATTAAGAAGACATCAGATCAGATAACCTGTATTTAAGATTGTTGGCTATGTATTAGCTGCATCTTAGTCACTTTGCTTTTTCATATTAAATCAGACATCAAACTAATAAATCTTGCAACAGTGGTAACAGCCTGTATTTGAAATGCCTTTAAAAACGCTGGGCTGCTCTTGCCCTCTTGTGGCTAGAATTTATAATTACAATTTCTATATGTTTTAAGTTTTAGGAAAACCTGGAGTTGTGAGTTAGGCTGTGGGTGGACAAAATGTAACTGCCTATTTGAATTGTTGTACGATCTTCGTGACTAAATTTACATTGTATATGCATAGAAATGTTTGACACTGGGTTTGATTTTCAAAAGTTCTTAGTGATCAATATTGAATCTAGTGAGATTGGTGGGTGCTTAATATTTTTGGTAGTCTGAACATTTAATAATTAGCTATATCATTTTTGGGCAGCCAGCCTTTTAAAATCTTGCCTCGATATTAACTTGGGCTGCTTTCATGAATCCATGTATGTAAGACTGCCCAACACAGTCAATGTATGGCAGCAGAATCTTTTTACATTCTAGAAAGCATTTGACAAAGTAGGCTAATCCTTAGAACCCCTCTCCTTATTGTATAAAACTTAGAATGACTTCTGGTACAACACCTACTTATATAATTATTCTGTGATAATAAAGACCATGTTGACGAAGCAAAGGTTTGCCATACGGAAACACTTACTACCACCAGGTTCTTCATTCATCATTGTTTTATCACATTAGGAGGATAAGAAATGACTTTGTGCTTTTTAAATACTGTGCATTTCTTAATTATTTATCATGCATTTCAAAGTGTTAGTCAGGGTGAAGTATTAAAAAATGTGATAATATCCACTAAAATTTCTTTCTTGATTCAAATATTTCTAAGTTACCAGGTAGATATTTGGATATGAGGCGTACAGTGAAGTGCAATTCTCTCACTTGGAACAGCATCTTATTCTATGCTATCGGATGTGCCTATCTGACAATATAATTGTAAGTTGTTTCAATCGATTTTGACAGAGAAAGGAAGTCATAGGGAAGCATTCTGATGAGGCATCAGCATTGCCCCAGAATGCAGCTGGCTATGGTTACATGTTTCTGTGAAATACATTACGTGGAAAATCCCCTTTTCTTGCAGATGTTGTTTAAATGAGAAAATGGATCCGCTCTTTCCCTTCTTTCCCCTGTAAACCCATGGTCCCGGGCAACCAGTTTTGTCATAAATTACAGTTCAGTGGGAGTGGTGTTTTCAGTGATCGTTACCATTAGCATCTAATCGGAAACAAATACTAATTATCTGTTGTACCTTAGATTAGCATGCATTGACTTGCTGTGTGAGTATTAACAAATCACATTTATTGTGCTTGATCAGCCTATTATCTGCATATTTATCTTACTCTTTACAAAAATAAGCCCCAAACTCAGTCTTGAGGTCCAATTGCTTCCTTCCTCAAGGACATTCCTCTCTTTTTTTAGCCCAATCTTGAAGAATTACTGTGGATTCTCTTCTAAATCTGCTATAAAATATTTTCAAAATCTTCTCTGAAATGTTATGTATCCACCATATAAGCAAAGATTACAATTTCCATGCACTTCAGCCTTCATATTTTCCTTTGTATGTGTATTTCCCTTAGTGGGAGTAGAATGAGGTGCTATTGACAAAGTATTTTCCAATCCTCTTCCACAATGGTTTCACAAGAGTAGATTATTTTTTTTCTTAATTCTTCCAACCCTGTTCCTATTGTTCTGTAGCTGTATCTGTTACTGGTGTCTCTATGCATTTGAATTACAAAAATCTTCAAAACATTTTCTTTACCCTTCATTACCCTTAGCTTTTGGCCTCAAATAACAAATGATGTCATCCTGAAGTGCTTGAGCAAATAGCTCTCCCTCAGTTAAATGGGAATGGGTTTAAGGCAGGTTATGCTCAGCGAGGGGTCCCTTAGTGTGCTAGGATTAATTTTGCAGACACTGCCACAGGATGCTGTTGCATTTCAGAATAGACTGTTAAATCAGGTTAGGGTTGTGCCTCCACCCTCTCCCCCTGTTTCCCTGCAGTAAGAAAATGACAAGCTGTCTGGATGGAAAGTATTGTGCCTGTAGTAAGAAAGGGTTGAGACTAGAAGTAAAACTGAGAAACTTCTGTAAAAATGTGACTTTATTAACACTTCTAGCATGTATTCAGACTGCACTGAGGGGATCTTGATTTGCATTTTTCATAGTTGCTAAGATTAAATGCCTATATTGCAGAAAAAACAGTATTTTTCTGCAATACATATAAATAGTATTTTTCTGCAATACATAAAAAATATTCAGTTATTGCTAAAGAATAAAATGCATAACTTTGGGGATACAGTTTTTGGTTTGGCATATTTCTAGTTCAGCAGGATCTTTATTGAAAAATGACTCTTCATGCAATTTTGACTTTTCTTTGTATCACAAATCTGCTTCTCTCTGAAAGTGTAGTTTCATATTACATCTAATCCAGTGTAACAGAAGATTGCTGCTGAAAGATGCAGTCCTGCCCTGCTCCTCCTTCCCTCTGAAAAGACATGTGGCCACAGAGTGAGTCAATGCAGTGTGCTTTTGGAGCAGGGAGGGGAGTGTGTTTGGTGGCACATCAGTAAGTTGAATCATTTCTGAGAACCGTTTGTAACTTTATTATGTTCATGTGAATAAACAGATGCAAAACAAAACTGAAATACGGAGTTGACATCTGACTGCAAACGTTCTCTGCCAGCAGAACAAGCTGGCCTGTATGCAATACAGAGAACTCTGCAGTATGGGGAGTGGTAATATTATATGAAGATTTGCATCCATGGATCACTGATAAATTGTTATTTTGATGGTCATCAGAGGTAATTTTCATATAATGACTGATTTATTTTAGTCAGTTCCTTTTCACCATAACCTACATCTGACACTAACTTGAACCTTTAGGAATATAGGACTGAAACTTCCTTGTCATTAAATGCAATTTCCTGTAGGATACATTAAGTCATCCAGAAAGGTCACAAGACCATTCACTCTTCATTCACTCTGAACACTACATGCCTCAAAACATCCCCAAATACCTGAAGATAAAGTTGAGCTTTCTAAGAAAAAAGCTCAAACGTGACAGTGTGACATAAAAAGTGAGCAGTGAGAAGGACTACTGCCAGTACATTACAAGGGGTTTGTAACCTCTAACTTACGCCACACTAAGGACTCGTGCTCAGTTTCAGGACTTGTTGCAAAGCATCTGGTTATACAAGTGGTGGCTGCCAGCGTCAAAGCACAATTCATGCATCTAATTGCACTTTCAAGTCCATCTGGACACAGCAGCAGCTACTCCAGAAGTGCCAATAAATGTCTGGAGAGAGCAGGAGGCAGCTGGCTGCCAGGACAGCGTGCTGTGCTCCGTGCCACTCACAGGACAGAAGCAGACAGTTGGATGGAATTGCTCTGAAGGCTAGATCTGGGCTCCATGGCCCACACTATTTTAAGCACCCACTGGTAGTGGATGACCTTAGGAAGTAGTGTGTGTGTCTACAGAAAGCAGCAAATTAAAAACAAAGCCCACTACACACAGGGGTCTTTTCTGGTCTTACCAGGGGGCAGGGGCTTTCCTGACTCCAAATCTAATTACTGGTTTAGCCTGGAGCATGTGTGCAAGACATAAAAGCAGGCATCTTTATGACTCTATGCCTAAGCGTCCCCATCTATAAAATGAAACTAGTAATGCAGATTTTCTTTTCAGAACTCGGTGTTTTAATGAATTTTTAGCATTTCTCTCAAGGCCTACTGGTTTCAAAGTTGCCTTGAGCGAAGGAAGTATTCATAACAATTGAGAGATTTGATTCAAATTTCAATTCACTTTTATGGCCTGGGGTCACTGTCTTACCAGCTGAAAATCCTTCACTTAAGCTTAGCCAGACCTGTTGAAACTATGGCACGTCATAATACGGAAGATTCCATGAGAGTAGAAATTTTGGAACCCGTGACACTGGTGGGAATGTTCATGACTTTGCTAAGAGTATCCACATCCGTTTCACACTTTCTGATTTTGCTCTTAATGTTTGATATTGGAAGATCTTTCTTCCTTTTTATGCTAGATGTTCATTCCACAGGTAAACCACCCCCATGCCAGTGGGACACTTTAGTATAAGTGGTTATTTTCAAGAGATCTGCTTTTCTGCTTTCCAGTATCTGCCAGATGAAGTTCCAGAAGACCCTCACATTGTGGGGTTTCTATTCTGGGATCTTATTTGTGCTTTTATGGAAAGTGAGATGATACTTTGTGATTGCAGACCGGTAAGAGGTTTCTGAGATGCTGCTGATCTTTGAGCACTCTGTCTGCTTGGTTTGCTGTAGCTCATCCTCGCTTCCTAACAGTGGGTGGTGGTTATCTCTAACAGAATGTGATACTGCAATAGTTGTGATTGTCTGACTAAGCTGAAGACTTCTACAAGCACGATGTGTGCTTTCTGGCCCAAAAGTGCATAGTTTTCCTCACTCCTTTGCGGTAAAGGTTGGTCTCTCTTGGAAGAGGTTTCTGTGCTAGAAATACAAAGTATGGATGGAGCATACAACTTCCAAGTCTAAGAAGGAATTTTGCTGAGTCACAGAAAAATACGGTAAGTAAATTTTAACCATATTATCAGACCTTTTTATTACATGAGTTTTCATGTTTTTATAGGAGCTGCTGTGTTCTCACTGTCCCCTCCATCTGGGAACAGCTGCTAAGAGAAGGGAAGAAAAAAAACGGTTTTTAGCTTTAAGCAAAAAAGGTAGAGTGACAACCAAAACCAGCTGTAGAATGCATGATATTGATACCCATGACTTTTGGCTATTACACATTCTATACTATTTGGAAACAAGAGACTGTTGTAAGAAGGACAAAAGAGCCTACAGAAAAGCAGAGTCCCCACAACCACTTCTGCCCTTCCATTAGCTAGCAGCATTTTGGAGAATCTAGCTAAAAATGTTAACTGCTGTCATCTGATTCCCACCTCTCCCCTACTCTTTCCCACAAAAAATTGCAATGGAAATTATTCTGAATGCATGCTAAGCAATGAAATACTGTGTTCAGTCAGTTCATTCATGTCAGTTAAGTTAGACATTGGTGGCAGTATGGAGATAATTCTTTTCAGATGTGTCATTTTGGTTTTAGCTTAACTATGGGGAAAGAGGCATCAGCGATGTTTTTGTCAGCATCTTTGCTCTGTGCTTGTAAGTTGAGGTCTCAGTAAGACTTATAATTTAGCCGCTTTATGGGTGCTGCCAGTGTGATCAGTGGTATCAAAGAGTTCTGCAGTTATTCTGCTCCCTGGGAAATGTCACTCTTCAGTCTGTCTTTGTTTATATTAAAATCATTGTAGGCTAATGCAGCAGCAGCACAGATAATGCTAATTTTCCTGAGTTCTCACTTAAAAGTTTCAGCTTCTCCAGCAGCCTCGGTCTCTGCTAAAAGAAAAGTCAAACTGATTTCCCCGTAATTTAGATCTGTTTGCATATCAATAGCAATGTGTTCAGCAAAAAGTCATTGTTTGTCACGGGTGGTTGTGGGCAGCAGAGGTATTATTGTCCTGTAAAGAAATTGTGTGTATGTCTTCCTTTCTTTAGCCATGATATAGTGTTGCTTTGTCCTTTGTAATGCATCAAAACACAAAAGGACCAGTTGCTCACAGATTTTATACAGCCTGACTTGGTTAAAAAAAAAAAAGCTTATATAGTTTCCAAGCCTGCTTGGTCAGTTGTAGGTAATGCAAGGGGACAGTAGAGCAGAAGTGGATGGTATACAGTGAAAAAATATCAGCTAGACTTTGATTCTGGTCTGGGACATACTTGGCCTCAGAAGACATCTATCTCACTGTAAAGTCAGTGAAATGCCACCTACAGAATGAGTAGTTTTAACATCCCTTTTTTCAGAATTCCAGCCTGCAGAGGAAATGGAGATGGAAAATAAGCATCCCTTGTTCCCAGGGCCTTAAAAGGACTACAGTCTAATCTCCAATTTGTGCTGAAAAACGTGCAATGGCAAGAATTTCTTTTCATGTCACGAAACAGGGCTACGGCCATCCAGAAGTCACAAACCTTTTTTCAAAGGTAACTGTGATTCATGGACTTCAGCAGCTGAGGAGAGCTTTATTGTGTTATTTTTGCAATAGTCACAAAGGATGGAAACCCCTTTGACAGGGGTAAAACCAGCGCAGGTTTAAAAATTGCCAACTGGTCGTGTATCCTTTCAACTGATTGGCTTAGTGGTGTTTTCCCATACTATTGTAATCCAAACTATAGGGTCTTTTATAATACTGGATTTGCCAAATATCAAAAGTTTCAAAAATCATTGGAGTTGTGATGTGTAAAGGTGACGTATGATGAGGCCCTGAGCTACCTGATCTGAACCTGAAGTTAGGCCTACTTAGAGCAGACGGTTAGACCTAACAACCCCCTGAGGTCCCTTCCAAGCTGAATTATGCTGTGGCTCTGTTATTCAGAAGAGCCTTGGGCTTCTCTCTCTTACCTGACTTGGAGAATTTCAGGTGAAGGGTTTGTACTTGATACAATTCACTGGCGTATCAGAGTAAGTTGCATTTGAAATCTATTAGAAATGTGATTTATTTTCTATTAAAAATGTTTTGGTCAAAGCATGTTAATGCCAAAATTAACGGTAGAGATGACAACTGAAAAAGCTGAAGTATTTATTGCTACATAGAGCTTCTGTTGCAATTTCTGCAACTGGAATTTTAAAACTAACAGAGGGGAGATGTAGATCAGATGTTAGGAAGCTCTTCTCTAGGAGGGTGCTGAGGTGCTGGCACAGGTTCTCCAGTGTTCAAGGCCAGGTTGGATGGGGCTTCCAACAACCCGGACTAGTGAAAGGTGTCCCTGCCCGTGGCAAGGGTTGGAACTGGATGAGCTTTAAGATTCCTTCCAACCCAAACCATTCTGTGATTCTGTGATAGTATATTCCTCCATCTTGTCTGGCTTTAGTTAATGCATTACTCTTTAGTTGTGAAAGATCTATGATTTTTGGGCAGTGGCCCTGATGGTGCTGCATACTTGGGCTGTACCACTATGAAGATCACCCCAGACAGTGAAGTGCCACCGATCCTTTCCTCCTCGTGAGAAGCCCAAACCCATAGGTTTCTGTGAGCTGTACCCAGCGCTGCTGGGTGTGACGGGATCAGTAACACAGTATCGCACGGGCGAAGAGGAGGCCGGGGGCGGCCGATCAGGTGCTGGTGCCCCCGTTATGCTGCGGAGGGGACACAAGCCCGCTGAGGTCTGGCGGAGAGGGCCCCCGCGTACGGAGCGCTGCCCGGGCGCGGAGCACACGTGGAGGTCCGCCGGCAGGCGCTGGTGCCGCCGAGCCCCCGGCCGGGGCCGGGGAGGGGCCGTCCCGCGGGGGGCGGTGGGGCCGGGCCGGGCACAGGCGGGGAGGAGCCCCCCGCCCCGGCCGGTAGCGCGCATGCACACAGCGGCGGCAGTGGCCCCTGAGCCCCGGTGGTGTGGGGTTTGCTGCGTGCCATGGCAGCGGGGTTGGAGCTCGGCTCTCTCCTCTTCGCCCTTGTCGCCTCTTTCGGTGGCCACCAGCCCGCTGGGGCCGCTGGAGGAGCCAGTGGCAGGAGGGGGGCAGCAGCCGAAGCCTGCGGAGGGAGGGTGAGTGGAGTGGAGCGGAGCGGAGCGCAGCGCTGTTGCTGCTCGGTCCCCCGCTCAGGCAGCCGCGTTCGCGGGGTGCGGTGTGTTAGGGGGGTGCCGAGAGCTGCCGGGCGCTGACCGGGGAGCGCCGCTGGGGGTGGGCACGGCCCCGTGGGGCAGCGGGCTGCTACCGCGGGGAAAGTGCCCTCGGCCACTGATAAAGCTGCCCCGGGGCGCTGCGTCTGGCAGTTCGTTAACTTGCGGCCCGGAGAGAGGGTGGCATGTCCCGGGAAGGGAATTGTGCGGGTGTCTCGCCCGGGGGTGGGAGGCAGTCCACAACCAGGGAGGGCCAAAAAGTCACTCGACAGGTCCTTCGCCACCAGCTCTCGCCTTCCTTAGGTCGACCTGCGCTGCGAGGAGGATAAAAGCGATCTCTTGGGCTTTGTTATTTTAATGATGCGAGGCCGGCTTGGGGTCTTAGCTTCGGGCCTGATCGTTATACAGAGGATGTAGGAAATTTGCGGGAGGGGGAAAGGGGGAGGAAGGTGATAAACGTTTTGTTACTTGGTCTTCGCCTTTTGTTCCTGTTTCTGGTGTGTTTTGCTGTCAGACTTTTCTTGTTTGCTGTCCCTGTTTTGTGTGTGTGTTTCTAAATAACTTTGAGATGTGGTTTTTTTTTGTGTGTGCTCTTTTTTCTTTCCTTTCTGCCGATGTGTAGTTACAAGCGTAGTTGAAGCGTGGTGATCCAGGAACTAGAGGGAACAGAACTGACTTTCATTGCTTTTCCTTTTTGTTAGACTGTCACTAAGGATTTTCTTGGTCTTAGATCACCTCCTTCGAGAACGTTACAGCAACACGCAGCTCAGGAGTTTGTAGGGCATAGTTTAATAAGGCGAAAGCATTGGAAAATGTGTAAAAAAAAGTGTGGAAAACCAAACTTCAAATCGTGATAAAGCTTAAGACCTGAATCTTTGTGTTGGTTGGAACTCCTTTAAGGTTTACATTCCCCTGTTAGGTCTTTTTAACTGAGAATGAGGAATAAAATGTTTTGGCGCAGTGTGTCTATTGTATGTTTCACCAGATGTGGGCAGGATGCTGCACAGGCTCGTACCCACCGCTGTGCATGTTTCTGTCAAGTTTTGCATCAGCTATCAAGTAAATTATCGCTATTAAAAAGTTGTAACACTTGATTAGTGTATTTTGGCCTTTATAGAAATACTCGGATGCAGTTTGTATTGGATTTGTTTTTGCTTACATAATACAATTGTGTGTATGAAACCTGAATGTACTGCAGTACAATTATTTTAATTTAATTATTTTGGCTGTCTCTTAGATCAGCAAAAATCACACTTTCCAATTAGCTTAAGCCGCCCTTTGTCTGTATTCCTCACAACCTATATAACAGTTT
Source organism: Pezoporus flaviventris (assembly GCF_033815535.1). NCBI lineage: Eukaryota > Metazoa > Chordata > Aves > Psittaciformes > Psittacidae > Pezoporus > Pezoporus flaviventris. Next base: position 9,198,113 of record NW_026892569.1, on the reverse strand, counting down.
AGCTTATTAAATATTTGCATGTGTTTCTGGTTTTATTATATTTTCAGTTTCAAGTTTAGACTTCCCTCACCAATTTATTAGGTATCTTGACTGTTTAGTTTTAACTTCATAGTCTGATTTTGTAATACCAGTCTGTCTTATGATTGTCTTCAAAACTAGGGCCGGGCAGCATTTGTTAGAGTAATGACTGCAGGATGGTACCCATTGTCTCAGTTATGTGCTATTTATCTTGGTCTGCATGTAAGTTTTGAGTAGACTTGACATACTATTAAATGACTGATGGCCCCTCTAACACATTGTCTGCTCTGGAGCAGGGTTGCCTTTGAAGTAGTACCCTGTAGGAAGTAAAGAGACTATTTGCTCTATTAAAATTCCTTGGTATTTCCTCTGTTTAACCACAGGCCACTTCCCCTCTGCCACTCTAAACACTGCAGGGACACTGACTGATTGAAAAGACACAAGCCCTGAAGTGATTGTATCCTATTCAAATAGATACTCTTATTGCAGGTTATTTATAGGTAGTGTCTAATTAATGTATGTTAAGGGCATGAATAAATCTTAACCTTCCTTATACAGAAAGTAAAAATGTCTAGATTGCATTAAATGAAACAGTTGAATTGAGGTAATTCTCAGTGGCATAAATAAACAATCTAGAAAAGTATCAGTTAACCTTTACTAGTTGTTTAAGGAGAAATAAGATGTAAGTAGCTGGGTGTTTGTATGTAGATTTAGATACACAAGTTGGATACTTTCCGCTGCCAAAACTATGACTGTGTGGTGCTCTTCTCACCCAAACGAGTTTTTATTGTTTGAATGTTGTTTTTGAAAATCTGTGTTTCACCCTGGTACATTAATGCAGTAATACTCATCTTCATTTCACTCTACAAAATACAGGTTTAAGTTTCCTCAGTATTTTGTAGGAGTAAAAGCTTGACTTGATGAGAATGTTTTACTGAACTATGATTGAAAGAATGTGGTGAGGAAGTATTTGGTGTTTTGGTTCATAGCTTCTGACAGCATTGTTAATAATGTTTTCAAAGCTAAAGTGTTCAGAGATGTGTTTTTTTAAACCACTTCCATTGTATTAATCACTTTCTCTAGTAATATTCTGGCATTTGTCTTGCAAGATCAACATATGTTTGCAGCAGGAAAGAAGTTAACAGCAGGATGAGTAACTTAACGTTACTGTTGCGGAGAATTATCAGTGATTTCAGCGGGCCCAGGGTTTTAGAATTTGGATTGACTTTCCTACATCTGGGATTTCTTTCATTGATGTTTAACAGAAATTTTAATGTATTCCTACATTGAATGTTATTTCAGATTGAGGTTCACTTGAAGCAGAATAGTATTGCAAAGTAGCTTTCCATATGGATAGTCTTTCCATATGCATGGCCGTACTACATCATATGCATACCTTTATCCAGAAAAAATAAATCAGGGAAGGGCCCCTTTTAATCTAGAATAAGTATGTCCACATGGGAAGCTCTTCTGGAAAAGCAGTCTCTGAATTTTTTTCATGCTATAAACAAGCCATAAAGTGTACAGAGAAGACAGACGGGGACTCTGATGAGTTGAATGTATTTCAGATTCATTTATTTGGTGTTAAACACATGAGCAACTTTACTCTCAAGTTGTTGTGTAGATTCTAATGGGACTGCACACATGAGTAATTTTTTTCATGTGTTTAATTCCTCTGAAGTTCCTGGCACTGAGCCATGTTCAGTATAAAGCTTAAATTTAATGAGACTGTAGGATGAAAAAGAATAAATAATACAGCATTTTAGCAGACACCCACCTTATTCCCCCCCATTAGCAGAGAGTTGTACTTTCCTTTGCTAAGCAAAGCTTATTTTATGTACTGGGGTTCTCTGTTCCTGAGCATTCTTCCCTGAAACTCTCCCTCTGTCATCTTTATTTAAGTAGCTTGCTATTTCCTTTTCTGTTTCAGAGCAGACTCTGAAGACCACCATTTCCTACCGTTCCACTGTCAGGAGCATTGCCTGTCTCTTTATTCTTTAGCCTCATGCTGTTATGTCCCTACATTTATCCCGTCAGGCATCCCTCCCAGAACACACTTATTCTTTACAGGATTTTCTAAGCACAGAGCTAGGTCATACTGAAATAATTTTCCCAACTAAATACATGTTTTGGGAACTTTATTTAGGAGGAAAAATACCCTGTAAAATGATAAGAGATAATTTACCAAAGTTTAAATTTCTCCCCTTTTTTAATTATTATTTTCTAACAGTTAAAATCAGATTTTCTCTTGCAGAGTAGTTACAAATTGTAAAGGGTATTGAGCTGAACGCAGACCTAAGTTGAAGCATGGTGGAAGGTGTTAATGTTTGCCATCAGGGTGTTCTTTAATCTAACACTTCCAGAGTTGGCTGAAAGCTCTGCAGACCAGATGCCAGCAGTTCTGTATTCTCCATTTTTTATGAGTTTTTAGAATCAGTAGATTTCTCTCCTTTGGCCTATGGAAGAATGTGATAGTCTTTCAGAATTGATTCGATGTGTCATTTAAAGCATAGTGTGTTTCTCTGATTGGATACAATGCAGTATGTTGAGTGCAAGGCTTTGCAAGCATGGTCAGTCATGCAGGTAGGCATCTGTATCACTTTTGTTTAGCTTAAAATTTGGCTTCAAGCTCATTCCAGGTTTGGTGATTTTTAAGTTTCATTTATCAAGTAATGTAGTAGAGAATGTGACCCTATTTTTACTGCAGTGTCAGAAAGTACTGATGACCATCTACCTATTAAAGTTGACTTAAAAATGCACAAAGTGTTTATTTAGCTTACTTAGTGCTTATTTAGATGATTCTATGATTCTGTGAATGTTTCCTCAGGAGCTCCGGGGCTATGCAGTTTAAATACTGGGTTTTCAGAAATCATATTCAGACACAGCACCTAGAGAACAAAATAATAGAAGCATTAGCCTGCTTATGCAACTGAAACTAGCTCTCAGTGTTAGCAAAATGTCTATTCCCTTGCATGTTTCTGTGGAATTGGGGAATTTGAATGTGATTCTAATTCATAGGCTATTGACTTATGATCTAGTTGAAAATGCCCCTGCTCATTGCAGAGGGGTTGGACTAGATGATCTTTGAAGGTCCCTTCCAACCCAAACTGCTCTCTGATTCTGTGCCTTAACAAGGTCTCTGCAGCTGAAGTCTAAATAGGACTGTTACAGACCTGATTAATTTCCTCTCTAGATCATAGTTTAGATGTTGAAATCCACTCACTGCCTTACTTGCCCAAAAATCTGCTTTTGAGTAAGAGTAGTGACTGCTGTATCACACTTGGTAATCTAAAAACTTGAGACACTTATTTAAGAACAAGTTCTGCTTTAATAGATTAATACTTTATAGTCCACTGGTGAAAAGCTGTTAAGCTCATGATTAGATGATGCTGACTTTTCTGTAGTTAATTATTTGGTAATGTTAATATAACAAGGATGTTACTTAATTAAAACTGCAACATTTAAAGGGTGTTTAATAAGGACCAGCTGTCCTTTCCGACAGATCAGTCTAAAGATGATGAAACAAAGCTTTGATGTTAGCTTGCCTGCTTAATTCTGCTCTGAGGCTGAATTTTACCAGTAAATTCAGCATGCTTTTTTAGAAGCAAACAAGGTAAAAGGAGTGTGAAGCATTACCAGAGAACTATTAAACTTGAACACCATTTTTAAAAGTAAAAAAACTTTTTTTATTTTTAATTGCTTTGGTTTTTACATTTACTGCTACCAGCACAGTGAAGTGTGTTTAAATGCAATTTTTTTCATGAAACTTTAGGTTAATGCTGATGCTTCTGTATCATGTGTTGTTCCTGGATTTAAAAATGAACATTATTCATAAATACATCACACCTAAAAAAGACATGAAAGTTATATTAAATACATGGATGTTTATTTATTGCATCCTTCTCCCTGTGTGAATTATCCAAAATCATCTTACGGAAGTGCACGTTATGGTGACTTAGAATAAGGAGCTATGGGTATGTCAGTATATATTCAATACTTAATTTTAGGTTATGGTAATGTGAGACATTATTTAAGGATCAAAATTTTAACGTGTAAACTTGAAAAGGGGTTTTATCCTTTCATGCATGTGATACTTTACAGTTGTTGCATTGTCCAGCTGTTTGGCTTCTCCAGCTCCTCTCAAGAGGAGTCACCCAAAAATTCTACATGGTTTTCTCATAAGGACTTTAACCAGATGTATACTTATTAAAGTAGCAAATACAGGCATATGTCAGTAAGGGATAGACTCACTTCTGTCGTCCTATTGCAATATTTATTTAACAAAAACTTAAATATCATCACTTTGATTATCCAGAATTCTGCCAGCCAAGCCAGGGTGTAAATGTGTGTTTTAACATGCTTGAATCTATTTTACTTAATAAATTGTACTTTCAACATCATATCTAAGATGACATTTCTGGATTTAAAAAAGTATTGGTGACCTACCTCTGTGGATTGGAGAAGATGCTCCTTATCAAATGGGTGCAGTGCTGTAAAACAAGCAGATGTGACTTTTGGAAGTGTGTCAAACCGTGTAGACAATAAATATTAAGGAAGAAAGTGCAGTTAAGAAATATTTCTTAATAAACTACAGTGGCTGTTCAGTTTTCTCTGGGTCTATGTATATCAAGTGTTCTACCTTGCAGATTAGTTCTTGTTTACCACCAAAACTCAGGAGATTCTCACTAAACCTATTTCTAATGAATATATAAATTCTTCATGCTGTATTTTGTAAAGTTCATAAATATCTTATAACTGCAGGTTCTTAACTGGGTTTGGTTTCAGCCTATCAGCAGTGTTTTTACATCTGACTTCAACCACTTTGAGCATAGACTTTTTTGGTTGGTCGTGTGGATAGATAAGGGCCTGAGTTTTGTTTTTGAAAAGGGGTTGGAGTAATCCATTTTAGAGTGTTGAAGCATCAGTGAGTTTTTGCTGAGTCTTCTAGTAACACAGATTTCAGTGGGTCTCTTTGTCAAGCTTTCTGTCTTACAAATGGCTTTGCAGGCCACCTGGTACCTGGTGTGTTAACCCATCTATTCATGGAGCCTGTTATCTTAGGTAGATCAGTCAAGTACCTTGGGAGATACTGTCCATATGCACTGTTTCTTGACTGAAGAATTGCAGTGGGCTTCTGGTTAATTTATGGTGTGGCTGCAGTGAAGAACATGATTCTGAGGAAACAAGCTTACTGTGATTTAATGGTACCCAGAGGAGCTGTTGGGAGTGAGTTTAGCTAAAGCCTGTCCAATAGAAAGAGCACTAAAAAGTGGAACATTTATGACAAGGCAGTTTAGAGCAGCTGCCAGTCCAGCAGTAACTGCCAGTCATACCTGTGTGGGGTTTGACTAAATTCTCATTCCTGCCCAAAGTACAGCGTTTAGATTTCTAAACACAGCAGGGTTGGAGGCAAAAGAGATGGAAAGAGCACCAGAGGGGCCTGTTATAGTAAAAACAGGACAAGATGAGGCACAGCTGATGGTTCTGGAGTAAGTTCTAGAGTTGGTCACCTGGGCAAGTCAAGTAGAGGGTGTTCTAAGAACACATTTCAGTTGAGGTTTTTTTTTTCCCTAAAAATAAAACTAAAAACCCAACAAACTTCAGGAACCTACTGAGGAAGCCTCACAGTAAGGAAATTTGCAGATTAACAAGAAGGGTTTTAGGTTAGTAACAATGTTCTAACAGGTAATACAAGCAATAGTACATGAAGCCACATGAACAAGTCACATCACTGTTTAGTCCTATCCCCTCTCACCACTGTGCAGATAGATTCTAAGAGCATGAGAGAAATTAAATGTGCAGGTAGGGATTTGTTCTTTCAAAGTTTGACTTGATGATTAAAAGTAATTAAAGCTTGGATTAGAGGTTTAGCAAGCACCAGCACACATTTCAGGAGATACTGTATTCTTTGGAATTTTATCTCACTTGAAGGCTTTTACAGTGTTATATCACCGCTGGCTTTGAAGAATTGTTCCAGACTTCCTGTTTATTACTATTCCTTGTACTGATAATAGTGCAAAAGTCCTGTGGGTGTACCAGAACACTGCCACTTGGTACTCTCTTCTTGAAGCCTCATTCAGGTAGTAAGGGGATAGCAACAGGGAGTTAATTCTCTGGCTAGGCAGTGTCTGCATCCTAATTTGCTATCCCTTTCAGTGGTTACCCGTATTTTTTTGCATTTCTTGGGTGTTGTGGATTTTTCACACATTCGAAACTCAAAATGCTGTGTTAGATTCTAGTAAAAGACACCTGTTAAGTGGCTGTTTCCATACTTTTTAAGCCCACTCCATTCATTGATAGGCTCTTTAGGCGGTAGGTGATGAATACCTTCAAACAGGTGGATGAATTCTTTGTATCGGCTTAGGAAAGTAGCTGCCAGAGCCATCCAGTACATTAAACCCTGCCTTTAACTTGAATTAAGCAATCCGTTAATGACCATAGATGAGTTCCTTCACTTAAAATAAGCAGGACAAAAGAGTTAAGTATGAAATAATTTTCTTAGTATGCTACCAATAATTAGGGCTGGAATCATGGCTAGGAAACCCTTTTGAATAGGTTTAAGTAGAAATGAAATAAGAGTAATTTTGGTATCAACCTGCAGGTGTGCATGATGCAGAACTGAAGGGGTAGGGACTGCTTTCCTTTAGATGACCAAAGAATCCTTTCTCTGGCATTTCACTGGTATCTCTGTACCTCCAAAAAGCCATCAAGGCCTTTTGGGAAAGGGCCAGGCACTTCTAGGGCAGGTAGGAACTCAAAGACTAATAGCTCACCTACTGCATGAAAAACATTGATGCTGGCTACAAGACAAGTGAGCAGTGTTTTCAGTGAAGTGTCAAAATCTATCAGTAGTACATAAATGGATATTGAACATATGGAATATGTCAGCAATCTGTTAAATGCTTTAAATTAAAGTGAAATGGTTAACTTAAAGTTAAATGCTTTAAATCCGTTATTATGGTCCTTCTTCATGTTACCTCAAGCTTAGAGCTGTAGATGCATGAGCACCCTTTTATGCATCTGGTCTTGGGCTGTTATTCAGCAAGACAGTAAATCTGGTTTTGAAGCACATCACTCATGCTGTTTATTCTGTATGTGCCCAAATCATAGACTCATAGAATAGTTGGGTTGGAAAGGACCTCAAGATCATCTAGTTCCACCCCCCCTGCTATGGGCAGGGATGCCTCACACTAAACCATGTTGCCCATTCTGTCCAACATAGAATCATAGAGTGTGAGAGCGTTGTCCTGCAAGATTTCATGGTCAGTCAGGTGTTATGCCTGTGCTTGGGGCCTGAAAGCCTAAACTCTGAAATGTATGTTCTCATTAATTCAGCAGAATTGGAGTTGTGTGCCCATGACTTATCTGAATCACATTTGTACCCCTTGGTGACCTGACAGTGTACAGAGGTGGCTGTGAAATGAGCTCTGTATTGACAGATGCACCTTCTTGTTGGCAGCATGGAGTCTGCAAGCCAGCAGCCTTTGAGTATGTCCCCGGACTTTTGCTTTTCCTTTACAAGTGCTGTACAGAGTATAACATGTCACAGGAATGCAGGGGTCATTGTAATGTCTTTGAGGGAAGCGCTGCTGAATGCATTTGTCTGTTTTCTGTAACCTTTGTATTTTGATGATCTAACATGGGAAGTACAAGCTCCTTCAGTGCTGGAACCCTGGGCTGACAGAAACTCTAAGGGACAAATGGGAACATGCAGAGTTCAAAGGACTCCCAACTAAACCTGTTTATCAGGTCATAAGTTGCTATAATGGGTGGGTGCCATACTAACAACTAGACAACATCAGTCTGAGTCTTGAGACTGCTGTGTAGAGGAGATGATAAGCACACAGTTCGGCTTGGAACTGTACCTTCTGTGCTTAAAGGTTTCCAAAGAATTGATTTCTATCAATCTCTCTATATGAAATCCCTTATCTTACAAAATCGCATGTAATAACTGTTGCTATACCCACTCTAATAGGCAATGCTGGATTTTCGTCATGGTTGGTGGGCAGACTTGGATTTTAATTTCTGACCTTCCCTATGTTCTTCACTCTCCTATCAGTGGGAGGGACTAGATATTTCTGATCTTACTTCTGGCTACATTCAAATCCAACCAAGCAATCAGTGACTTCTCTGACTTTTTTTGTATACGGCTGTGGGAAAATTCCTGGTTGGCTGGCTATGAATTAATGAAAATCCTTAGAATGCTTCACTAATGATAGCTCCTGTGGCTTTAAAAATGCTATTCCCTTTTTTAATTTGAGGGAGGTCACAGAGGTTTACAAAAACTAAGAAAAGAAAACTTAACATCTGGTTGTGCTCTGTTGATGACTGCTTTTGTGTGAAGAAAAGTTATGGCGTCTCCTCAGCATCAAACACATTCAAGGTGATCCCTTCTAAGAACTCTTTGCAGGAATACTTTTCAGACTATGTTTTCTAATTAATTTTGCTTTGTATTTTCAAATGGAGGGGTTTAGTCCTCCATGGGAATCCTAAGCTCATAATATTGTCACTTAAAATGCACTCTACTTTATAAAATAAAGAGTTTTGTATTTGTAACATAATACTTATGTATGTTTCTTATATTTTCCTTTAAAGTTGTAGAATTCAAAACAAGCTCTTAGGTTAGATTCTAGGATTCATGAAAAGAGATTTTCTTTTGTGTTTGCATATCCATAGAAGTAGAGTTTTGTCTAGCTGCACACGGACTTCCAAAGAGTAATCTGATTGGTAAAAGTCCCCTTCATTATTTTAATTTTACAGGATACAAATTGTTTTTCTTTTCAGTGCAGATTAAAACTGTGTGTGAATTTAGGTGTAATAGTGGAATGTTTAGTTCCAAACAGTAAATCTTCTAAATTGTTGACACTAGAAGCTGTCAGCTGCTCAGTTCAACATGTGTATTCCAGGTGTGACTGGCCTGGCATAAGAAAGCATTAAAAAATACAACTTTAGAGCCTTCTAGTAGTCACATTATCTTTTACGCAATGATTTCACAAACTGTATGCAGGCCTCTGTTTGTCATCTTCTTGTGGGCGCAACACCCCAATCTGTTTCCTATTAAACATAGAATACTGAGGGGTTTGTTGAGTGGTGTTTTTCTTTGTGGGTTTTTTTTTGTTTCTGTTGTTTGTTGGTAAGAGCTAAAACCCTGCCTGTTAAAATCAGTGGCAAAACTTTGACTTCCATTCTGGTGGGATTTTGTCTTTTGCACCTCAAGTGGTTATGCTGTGTTGTTACCCAGCACGCAGCAGCTGTGACTGTCCTCAGTGCCAAAGCTGTGTGCTTTGCACACTTGGAAATGAAACCTCTTCTCGCTTTGCTTATTTGCGTCTGTGGGAATATTACTGCCCACTAAACTGGGACAGCCGTTCAGAATGCTGCTCAATTCCAAAGTTAATCCCGTGTGGAGAGTTTCTGGGTCAATATTCGCAGCGCAGGGCAGTGTTGCAGACAGTGGGACTAACTGTGGGAGCCAGGGAGCTGACTGCCAGAAGCAGGATAGCTGTGTTAGTGGGGCATCATACTTAGTTCAGAGCAGTTTGCTGGCATGGCAGCTGCTGATCCTTAGGGGCTTTCTTGATAATAGCTCTCTTCAGTCTGAGTGTGGCATAGGTGTGTTCTGCAACAGCCCACACAGCCTGTTGGTCATAGAGTAGGTAGTGCAGTGTAAAGTTACATCTTGGTTTATCACATAGTAATAACTTCTACAAAGAGGCCCTGAGGGATAGATTTTATTATATGTTTTTTAAATGCACCACAGTAACTTTGGGTACAGCTGTGCCCAGACAATTTCCCTGTCTGAGCTGTTCAGGTGCCAGTCCGTATCTTTGTCCCAAAGCCCTGGTAAAGCCTGCTTGCACTGCTTCATACTCCTCCAATTTCTCTGGAGATCAGTGTTATCTCCCTGCCTGGGCTTGCCCCTAATTATAGGCAGTAGTAGCAAAATGAGGATGGAAGTTGGAACCAGTAAGTTGTGCAATTTACTCTAAGCATAAAGACTGCTCTGTCCGGATGAGCTTCAAATACGGTGTGGGAAGGGGGCGTTGCTGAACCACAAACCCTTTTAGCAAAGTTTTCAAGCTTGTGCTGGGCTTCTTTGCCTTGAAGTCTTAGAGATATGGGGTATAAATGGGTGATTCAAGTTCACCCTATAAGTGTGAACAGATCCTTAGAAGCTTGGAGTGGGATTCTGATAAAGAATGGAGTGCCCTAACTCCTATTAACTTTCAATGGGATTTGTTCTCTTTTGTGGCTCAGGGTGTAGTTACATTTTATGTTGACTCAGCGGTGAAGCTGGTTAGTGAAATTTTCACTCCCATCTGCTTCCTCCCACTTTGGTCTTGCTGTTTGCCCTTCCCTTCCCACCTGTTTTAATGCACCTGTTTGTGAGCTGCATTGTAAATGACATTATTAAAACTGTTTGCATTGAAAGTACCCCTACTCTCCTTTTTTCTTTTCCTTCTTTTCACAACTGGGGTCATTTTGATGGCATGAATAAAATGAGGTCCCCATGCAGTCGTGTTAGGTATAGGTCCGGACGTGCTGAACTATAGCACAAGGGAGGAGCCAAGGACTGGACAGGGGAGTTGAGAAATCCCTAAGCTAATTTTGTGATTAAGATGCTCCATGTAACTACTGAGATACTTTTAAAATTCCCACCCTTGAGGTGTGTTAATTTAGTTACCTTTTAAAAAAGTACATCACCAAAAGAATTTGAGGTTAGTATAGTGAGCATTTATGAAATTTAAAGTCTAAATTATCAAGAATTTTCATGTGAACATGTTTTTCACCAGTGACTTTTTCACAGGCAAGAAGATGATAATGTTTCAGAAATCACTTCAGAGGCTGTTGAACTGCAGCCAGCTCTGTGGTGGAACAGAGTGTGCAGTAACACTATACAACTCTTCCTGCCAGGAAATGAAGGGTAGGGTATTCATTTGTAACCCGAGGGGGGGACTTCACTATACAACCTATAGTTTCTGAATGGAATTTGGGCAGATTACCACTAAAATTACAGAATGACCCACTAGGTCTTCTCTAAGTTTCATTTTCTTGGTGTGCTCTGGAGACAGCATCTCCTGGTAGTACAGTATCTAGGAGCGAATTTGTGTAGTTGTGGAGTACAGTCAAGGATTATTCCCCATTATAAAGAGTTTTGACTTTATTGCCTCAGATTTTTTTTTTTTCTCTGAGACCTCCAGATACTGCTTAGAAGAAAGGACCAGTCATATGTAGCCTGATGCTTTGGTTCTAAAAGAATATAGAATGTTTTACTTTTTCTGTTGTATAATAAAAACTACTTCATAAGGTACTTTTCAAAGAATCAGTAACATGCTTTATTGTTTATTTTTTTTCATCAAGTTATGTTGGTGGTATTTAATAATTAACTTTGCCTTAGTTTCCCTTCTGACAGGACTAATAGGTTAACCACAAAAGAAGTTACAATGAGAATCAAAAAAACAAAACAAACACCTAACTCACCCTGACCCTAACAGGTGAAAAGTTATTGTTCTTATGCTTCTGCAGAACATCAGTGGAAACCAAACCTTTATCTTTTATTCATTAGTCAGGAATAATGCAGGTTGGGATAGCTTCGGTTTCTCCATATAGTTGCATTTGTAAGAGTAATTCACTAATCATGCCATTCACTTTTGGTGCTCTCTTTCAATAAGGACCACTAGCCGTGAAATGTCATGCAGAGGTTTGAAAATGGGACGTTCAGCTCACTAAAGAATGAGCTGTGAGGACAGACTTTCTTTTTTATTACATTCTGGCGGTAAATGTAGGAATCAAAGCCATAAAGTAAGTGATAGAATAACCCCAGTATCATCTAACAGTGCTGACAGATACGATGCCTGTTCTTCAGTGTAGCCACATGATATTTGGTCTATATGTTTTAGTTACTGTTTTTATAATTCCATTTAACTGCAGAGGTTAGCAATTTGTAAACTCTAGTAGTTTATTTGCATGCTTGTATGTGGAAAGTTGATTAGTAGTTATAGATATGAATATGTAGTTATAGGTATGAATTCTCCACTTTCCCTCCAATAAGGTTAGGTTTTGTTGCAAGGGAGAAAATGATAGTTTCCATGTTTATATTTTACAATCAGTAGTGTTGCTGTTGTAAGTTATCATGTACATCGGTAGTAAAACATGCTGGCCTTTGGATCCACATCTCAATTTACTACAATAATGTAATTTTATTTTACTAGACATGAAGGTTTAAACCGAAAGGGGTTTATATTCTGTATTGTACTATCTTCCTGTGCAATGTTTTAGGATTATGTATTTATAAATTCAGTTTAATCTTGATAAAAAGAAGTCATGTGAAAGTTTGAGAGAAATACTGATTCAGTAACTTTTTAGTCTGTGTATTTAAATGCTTAAGCTCTTAAAACTTATGTTGCAGTTCTGGTTTCTTAAATAAGATAATTGCTAGAAGGAAACTTGTTCATGGTATTGACTTTCTATGTAGAGTCTTTTGTTAAAGTGATTGTTTCCTGCAGTAAAGGATCAGTTAGTGTGTGTGTGTCTCTTTAAAAATAAGAGGTTAGAAATGATCGTAGATGCTTTTTCAAGTATTTTTAAATTCAGAAGTTTTTTTTTTTTCATCATTTGATCAAAGTCCTATAACCTGTGGCTCTGTTTTTGTTGCACATGCTGATGGGCTGTGGATAACATTACATTTTTTCAGCATGAAACTGAACACTTCAAATCCCTAAAGCAGTCTCAAATTTATGGTTAATAAAAGAATTTATTGTACTGGATGTCATCTGTTATATCACTCTGGGAATAGAAACTGGCAGTGAGTGGACAGGAAATATTTCCATTTCAAATCACTTCATCCTATGGTCTAGGGCAAAAAGTGTCTGATTTCAGAGAAATCACTGTGGATATTGGTGTCATAGAAGTATTTAATTTTAGAAGAGTTTATTACTTTTTCAAATACTTGTTGCTTTATAGTATTTTATGTAAAGATACTACTTATTACTATCATACTTTGTATTTCAGTACTGATCCCTTAACCTTCTCAAGGCAGAGGGAATAGTAGTAATGTATTTTCAGGTAAATATCTATATATGCCAAGCAAACAGCAGTTTGATGAGTTACCGTATGGTGGCCAAACTGCTTCAAAGTCTTTTTATTTGTAATTGGTTGTTTTTTTGAGAGTGTGAACTCCTATGTGATGGTCAGTTTCTTCCAGCTTAATGGATTTCTTCAAGTTGTCTCCTTTGGAAATATGTTCTAAAGTGTGAGACCCATGGACTGTAATGAGTGGAAACTTCAAGCAGTCAGATTGATGTTTCTGTGTATTTTTCATGTGTAAGTAGTATTTGAACAGCTTTACATTTTAAAGTATTTAGAGCATTTCAAATAATTACTGAATCATAGAATCGTTTTGGTTGGAGCAGACCTTTAAGATCATAAGAGTCCGACTGTTAGCCCAGCATTGGCAAGTCCACCACTAAACCATGTCCCTAAGTGCCACATTTACACATCTTTTAAACACCCCCAAGGATGGTGGCTCCACCACTTCCCTGGGCAGTCTGTCCTAATGCTTGATCCTCTTGCTAGTGCTGTGTTGATTGCGGGTGTCTTGGGGCTGGTACTTCAGGCTGGCCAGAGTTACTGCGAGAGTCCAAGTAATGCCATTGTGTAAGAACAGTTCTTGCATTTCTAGATCACTGTAAATGTTTGCTGGTCATCCAAGGGATGTTATAACCAGGGGGTAAAGCTTTCTACAGTTTTATCTTCAGCATGTGTTAACATCCTGAAATACTCAATTTTTCATTTTCCTACTACTGCACATTAAAATGTGGTTATAAAAAGATTGGAAACAATTGTGCATTTCCTTTTATAAAGGATACAGTTTTTTACAAGTACTGTATGGGACTGATTGAAATTCATTTATTGAAAGAGAGGTGTCAGTTTAACTTTTCCAGTGCTATTTGGGGGGAAATACTGTGAGAAGAGCAGATGAGAAGAAAACAGGACCATGGAGTGGCCATGTGAGCACTGAGCCTGATGGATAATTTTCGTTTGAGTCCTTTGCTTTCAACCAGTTAATCACATTTTATTTTATGATTTGACCAAGTTGAGATGGAAGAAAAATGGAATTCATGGTAGTGTTTAAAGGGAAATGTCCTGGGTTCAGCAGTAGCAATCATGTTTTTTCCTTTGTGTTAACTGGTGCAGTGCTGTGTTTTGACTTCTAGTTTTGAGAACAGCGTTGGTGAAGCCGATGTTGTCGGTTGTTGCTAAGTGATGTTTACCCTGACCAAGGACTCTGTGAGGCTCATGCTCTGCCAGGGAAGAGGGGAGGCTGTGAGGAAGCAGAGGCGGGGCGCCTGACCCGGGCTAGCCGGGGAGGTATTCCATACCACAGCACGTGGTTTAAACCCAGTCGTGGTTAAACTGCAGAAGTTTAATGTGATTTCCTTCTGAGAGTGTGTGTATCTTGATCTGACATGTATTTGTAAGTAGAGAAATCTGTTTTGAAGCTTTTTCTTTGTTATTTTACAGAACATGGGTGAGCAGTGAATTTGGTGTGTCTCATGCCTTGGAGGATGTAGGCTAGAGTAACAAGCATTATCAGGTTAGGCAGAGATTAAATAGGGTCCAGATAATACTTGCTGTGTTTGCTTGATTGGTTTTTTGTCCAGTCATGGTAAAACTGTTACACAAAGCTAAGTATTTACTTAAAAGTCAAGAGAAAAGTTAATATGCCCCATCACTAAAATCGGAGCAGATGATTTTATATCTAACTTGACAACCTATTTCTGCTAGATTGTAATTCAGTGTCTTGAACATCGCCTTGTGGAAAACTTACTTTATTGCCACTGTGAATGTGAGCTTTGTTCCTTTGTTCATTCCTAAATATTTTGCAGGTTCCCACCCCCCCCCAACCCTCAGTAGATTGTATTGTAGCTTTCAAATAGTTTCTGTCAAATTTATATAAGCACTTATTACCACTTACCCTGATTATTCTATTACCATAACTTCACCTCACACCTTATTACTAATCAAAACAACTCAGGCCAATAATCAACAAATTATAATGTGGAAAACTGTGCATCTAGTTTCTTTCATAGTCAAGCCTTAGCTTATCAACTCTGCATCAGCTAAGTTATTTGGGTGCATGGAATTTGCATACCCAAAAAGCAAATCTTAATACGGTCAAGATTTGTTACTCAACTTCGGCGATTCAGAAAAGTTTTATTACAAGAAATAGTTAAATCTGTATGTAAAACCAAAGCACTCCCTTTTTAAAGAAAGGAAAATTTTAAGGATTTGTTGTAAAAGTTGTTACTATGGATATCATCGAAGGACACGAAGTTAAATCTTCACCTCATGATGCCAAGTGAGTGGTGTGTATGTGGACACAGGATAAATGGCAGTCCTTTCTCCGAGTACTTTGCTATATGAAGTTATTTCATAGACAACTGGAGGAAGGGAAATTGTTATCCCATTTTACAGAGGAGAGGTTAAGGCAGAAAAGGTTTTAAATGGCTTGCTTGAAGCCTTAAAGCATTTAAAAGAAGTTGTCTTCTTTTAAATTTTGTTAAAGAAAGTTGAAATCTTTTTAAGTTGTCTTAAAGCATTAAGAAGTTGCTTGAAGTTGTCTCGTATGGTATGGATAAAGCAGGAAATCAGTCTGCGTTTCCCAAGCCTCTGAGCAGGGAGAAATCACAAGATGAATCTTCTGTTCAAAATAGAGCAAAATGTGTTTGTGGGGTGGTTTTGTTGTTGTTGGTTTTTTAATGGTTGGTGCTTCATAAGGTGTTTCATAGAGAACTGGGTGAGAAGGAAAGTGAGGTTGAGAACCTGTTTTCAGCCTTAAGGCTTTAGGATCGTCACCATCCTCCTTTACATGTATGTGCAACACCACAGGAACAAGCTGGTCTGCGGGCATTATAAAATACGCCATGGTGATGATCAGTTACAGCCTCTTGCACCCTGGCACCTAGCCTAGCTTGACCTTTCCAGGTTACCATGATGGAAATGCTGTGTAAGAATATGTCTTTGCTGACTTCTTTTTTCACTTGAACAGCTGATGTTTTTGATACATATTCTAAAATGATTTTTTAATTTCTATCCATTTAAGTGAGGTAGGTAAAATTACAGAATAGGATACCCTCTCTTTAGGTTCCTGTCACTTGTAAGGACTTAGTGTGGAATGAGTCTGGGTCTTATTGGTGCTGCTTGTGTGGAAACCAGAGGGATTTCTTTAGAACAGCACAGCAGTGGTATTTTTCCTGAGGCTAAATGCACTTTGTACACCATTCCTGCATTTTGTTAGAGTAGGCCATGAGAGTCGACCCATATGCCAAGCCTGCATTTGTACATCAGGTATTTGATTTTAGGTTTCCTGTTATTTTTCCCAAGGTGTGATTTCATATTATTATTTATTAGTAAGAATGGGAGTTTATCATTTAAAAGAAAGCTGCTTTGACTGAAAAGTTAAGTGTTATCAAGATGTGGATATTCTTTGCCAGAGCTTGCTTTTTAATTGGCTAATCCAATTTTAACCAATAATACAAACCCCAAAAGTGCTCCAAGGTTTTAGGAACTGGGTAAGAGCAATCCCTCATGAAAAAGATTTAGAATGAAAATACTGCAAGAGTTTTAAGAGTAGTTAAGCAAGTGGCACCACTGCAGTAATTGAAAGCCCAGGCAGGTTGTGATACAGGTTGTGTCAGTGTTTTAGCAGCTATCACGTTCCACGTCAAGGAGTGTATTAATTAGTATGAAAATGGCAGTTATGAACTAGCCAAGTACTATATGGATAGAATGTGTAACCTTTGCTTTGGCCTACTTTCAAAAGCACTTAACGTGAAATACGTAGGAAAAATGCATCTCTTAAACTGTTTTACTTGTTCAAGTGTATTATAAAGTGTGATATCCATAGGGTGTGACTTTTATTAGTGGAAACTGAATGCAGTCCGACTGGAGTTTCAATACTATTTAAAACATTAAATCTCTATGTAAAAAATTGTATTTAGGTTCCCTTTTTTAGTCATTAAAAACCTCACAAGACTTGGTATCACATAATGCCTGAAGAGTCTGCCAGCACAGATATACTTAGAACGCAAACGTTTCCTTGATTTTTTTTCCAACAGTAACGTTCAGCAGTGCTTAATGCTTTTCAGATCCAAGTACTGAAGAGAGATGAGCACACAGGAATATTTGAATGTGTTCTGGCTTCTCTTCATCCTTTTCTCATTGTGGAAAGCCTCAACAATCTTGATAGCAGAAGCTATTCTGTTATAAAGAGATCATTGAATAGCACAGTTAGGGACAAAATACATGGATTTTGCAGAGCGTGAAAACCAGAACTCTAGGAGAAGAAAGTCAGCCTTGATGATCAGTGAATTCTGAGGTAAATTTTATTCAAGCTTGGCAGTCCTCAGAGGCATTCTCAAGGAGGTCTCCTCAGAAAGCAGTATTTTGGATGGCTTTGTTTTGTTGTGTTCAGATTCCTGGTGTTGATCATCATTTGGCAGGGCTTTCCCTGCTTAAATGGCTATGAGTGGGGAAGCTCCAGTTTGCTTGCAGAGAGGGGCCAGTGTAGCTGGAATATTTGAACAATTATTTCATCCAAGTATCCTTCAGGTGGATCAGAAGTGTTTGTGAAGCTTTATGTGTATTTCTGACACATTCCAAATGGAGGTTTTTTGGCTGCAGATGATAGCTGTACTCCATAGAGGGTAACCAGGAGTGTATAAATTCCCTGGCAGCTGAAGCTTTAAATCTGCAGCCACCAAATGTATCTGCCTGTGCCTCTGAAGTTCAACCATGTGGATCCTCAGTACGTAGTAAGCACTGGACCTTCTGATCCTCCCTGCTGAATGTATTTCTGCTTGAGCTGTGGGAGTAATTTTCATCTCTGTGGACCAGGACTAGACAGAGGCTCTAAGAAGAAATGTATTTGCTAAAATAATCCCCCCCCCCCCCCCGCACTACTGCATAATTCAGCAGCAAGAATCTCTGCATGCTTGTCTCGGGGAGGGGGCAGTAATGATGCGTAGTAGGGAAGGAACCAAAGCCTGTACCTCTAACACAGTTAGAAGGAAGGGCAGCATAACCAAGACTTTGTTTCTGGCTCTGCAGGAAGCCAGCTTATCCAGCTTGTCCATTAACTTTGTGAAAGGAGGAAAGGGAGGAATACTTGATTGCTTCCTGGGGGCAGATTTACAGGGAAAGGTAGTTTATTTTATTAGTCTAGTTGGTGTACAAGAGCTTTTACTTCTAACAAAAAAGTATTTTTAGCCATTGTGTTTTCTCGCCATCCACTCTGATAGAGTTGTCGTGCCAGTCTGTTTTGAAGATGTAGCAATCTGCCTGTCACTTTTGATGAGGGGATTGTATAGCATGGCTGTAGATAGAGTAAATGTGGTGCTTTTTGGTATGTTGTTATTCTTATGTCCCTCACGGTATTGAAATTAGTGATGAGTACCTTTACATTGCTACTGGGTAGATGCCTATCCCATGTAAATTCCTAGCTTCTCATTGCCTGAGCCTTTTTAGGTTATGTAGCTCACAAGGATCATAACTTAGGGAAGAAATGTGCATATCATTTTAAAGATAGTTACTTCATCTGCAAAAACAAGTTTCATGTGAGGTATTAAGAATACTGTTAGGGGAATGGTGAAAGATTCTTTAAAGCTAGAACATGGGATTTTGGCAAGCAAGTAATTGATTGTTCCTGGAGTTGAACCATACTGCTTATGAATTCTCAGTTTTAAAATCTTATGGATGAGTACAATTGTGTGTTTCTAAGTCCCTAAGAATAGGGTTTTATGTCCAAAATAATTGCATTACTTCAAAGAGAGGGATTAAGATGGGACAATCCCAAATCCGATTTACTTTAAGTTTTATGAGTTCTGTGGCACTCTAATCAGTGAAGTGGAGTTATTGCTAAGTTACCTTGTGGTCCTATTGCCCAGAACCAAAACTTTGGGCTCGTTATATGTCAGTCCTACAAAATTAATGTGCATTAGTCTTCTTTACAGTCATGAGCTCCTGTGGCGATGTGATACTTTCTTTAGTTGTGCCTGTATGTTTCATTCATGTAAGTAAGAATTTCAAATAAGTCCCTAAGAATATGCATTTCATATTTTCCAACTGCAAAGCTCCTAAAGGATTGCAGTGATTTCAGAATAATACAGCAGAAGGATTAGGACTGGGGGAGATGTTGTGTGAATACACACAAACCAAAATAGACGTGCTATGTCAAATTTTTCACATTCCAGCCTTTATGTGATGTTCTGCTTTAAAGATTTCCTTGCAAGCAGCTGTTCTTACCACTTTCAAAAGTTACAAATCGGATAAACTACTCTGTACTGCAGATGGAGTATCTCCAGTCTGCTTGCTCTAAGCTTGTGTGCAGTTAAAATCTCCAGCAACACAGTACATTTGCAATTAGAATTTTTTAGGTAGAACAGTTATGAATAAAGCAATTAATCCACATTTGATGACAATTTATCTCAGAATTATAAAGTTTTTTTTGTGTGCGCTTTGGCGTTAGATTGAGAAGCGAAGAACGAAAAAAGCTGTGCTGAAATAGTCAAAATGGTGAATGGTGTGCTGGCTGAAGCTTAAAACTGAACCTACGGAGTCAATCCTAGTTACTTTTACAGATTTTCTGTTTCTTTGGGTGAAACCTGGGATCAAACAAAGAGCTCGTGCGAGGAGTTTCCAATTTGAAAGGTAGGGATCTGGCAGCAGTACACTATTAGTGAGCTATTTATGATTTTGGAAATAAGTCCCTTTATTTGTTCTCCAGTTCTTCAGCCATTGCATATGCTAGGCTTTAAAGGAAAAAAACTTTCTTTTTGGATCTGGCTGACTTGGAAGTACTTGCTGATTTAGGAGAAGCAGCAAGCCTCTATGTGCATAAAATCTTGAAAGATACAGTTCATAGCTCTGAAGTACTGGTCTTTGCTTTCCTCACGTTCTCTCCTTTGAAACCTACACAATTTCTTACTGTGGTGAGCAAAATGAATGAACA
Source organism: Pezoporus flaviventris (assembly GCF_033815535.1). Lineage (NCBI taxonomy): Eukaryota > Metazoa > Chordata > Aves > Psittaciformes > Psittacidae > Pezoporus > Pezoporus flaviventris. The sequence goes on along the minus strand of NW_026892569.1, from coordinate 9,178,084 downwards.
TCTACATATATATTAATATAAATAATATATCTATTGTTCTCTCATGCTTCAGCCACCTCTTGAAACCTTTTCTTGATTATCTTCTAATTCTCTTTGAGTATCTTTGGGGGAGAGAGTCTGGGCCTCAGTTTGTGGCTCTGCACGTTTGCACATTAAGTGAGCAGTCAGTTAAATGAGTGAAAATTCATTCTGTAACTTTTTCCTAGACAGGTTAGTTTAGAAGCGCTGGGGCATAAGCTAAAATCCAGAGCTTGTGCAATTGTTCCTCTAAGAGTGAGGGGCCCTGTGGATAATAACTTCCCACCATAAGACGACGTCTATTCTATGAGTGGAATAATTAGCTAGCTTGTTCATTTTACAGTGTGCTGTGTTATACGTGAAGCAGTAAGCATGCAGAACAGGCTGCATTCATTTCTCCTCTATTATTTCACGTGTGGGTTACTCTGTTTGTTGTTTATAGTGCAAGTCAGTGTTTCTCAAATTAATTTGTCTTGGGTTCCTCTAAAAACAACTTTCCCATTTGCACCCCCTTCCTTCCTAGTCACAATCACCATTTGTGCACCTGTCTTGGCAAGGCTTTGTCTCCCCCTCCCCTTCCCAAACACCTCATCTTTTCTCCCAGCTGGCCTGCTAGGGGTCATATCCCACAGTTAAGAGAACAGTGGTTTAAATACAGACTTTTGGCTTTTGTCCAAATATCCTTAGACATTTCTGTAGTGTTTGTGGGAAGTGCCTATTGTTTGAAAATACGCTGTTGATTTTAGGGGCTTTTTGTTTGTGTGGATTTTTGTGAGGTTTTAATTTACCAAACTGAAAGTTGGAAATCTCACTTGAAAGTGGAAAATTTCATTTACCAGACTTGAAAGTTGGGGAAAAAAATACGCGTGACATTGCAAACCCTAGAAGATTTCTTAGGCAAACCTGCAAATTGCATGGGAGCAATAAGAGCTGGTGCCCTTTTCCTGCCATGCTTTTGCTGCATTGAATTCCTGGGTTTGACTCGGAGATTTAAGAGTTTCACGGTAGGCAGCAAATAGCAGAGATGAAACTTGCTTCTGTTGTTAGATTGTGGCTTTAGGAACCGTCTGTTCCTCCAAGTGAACCAGTTGACATACAGTCAGTGAACAGCTCTGTGGGGCCATGTTGTATACTGAAGAGTCAGGCTGTAAATATTTTTTCCTAGTATTTCTTCTTTAAGTGATTTCTTACTATCAGACTGACTAATGTTTTAAGGTAACTTTCCACATTGCCTTTTTTTCAATAGGAACTAAAATACCCAGGAATGAGGCATAATGAAAAGGCATTTCTACTGTTGGTGTTCTTTTGTGGGTTATTTTTTTGTTCGGTTTGGGTTTTTTTTTTTAGATACACTACAATTTGGGATCTTCAGTCAGCATGTTTCAACCCCCAGAATCCTAAAAGACCCCTGTGAAGCTAGCTGGTATATGACTATATGTGTGTACATTCAGGAACCAGCTCATTCTTTGGCAGTATTTAAGTCAGCAGCTGTTCAATATCCTTTCATGAGAGGAGGAACTTGAGAAAACCATATCTAGTGAAATGGCAGGAGAATTTGTTCAGACGAAGTGTAATTATCTATGTGGGAAGTCAACCATAAAACCATGGATAATGTTGTCATTTTGTGAAAAAAGATACTTGATGATCATAAAAGGTCTGGACAATTGTTACACAAATGGAGTACGAGTTCCTTATGTTTGGTTTATGAAAGTAAGTATTACATGTTACTCTTAAAAGAAAGTTACATTTCCCAGATTCTTATATGAAATAGCTTTTTTTTTTTTTTCATTATAGTGGATTAGTACAGTATAAACCCATCAAGCCAGGGTTTAGAATTCATTCTGCGGTCAATGTAATACATACAAGTTATATAGGAAATATTAGCGTGGATTATGTATTTTGTTGTATGCTGTTGAAAACCATCCAAAATGCAGGTGTGTAAATAGTGCAGATAATCTGTTTACTGATGACTGTAGAAATAGAAAATATTTTAACTTGTGTGAAAGCATCAGAAAGCTGTACCATGAAAAGAGCAGATGTCAAATATAAAGCTTTTAGTTTACTGAGCAATGAGTATGATAAACCTTGATTATTCGTCTTGATGTTAGAGTTCAAAAACAATTGTTTCTTCAGTTTGCCTTGTGGGAGCATGAAATTAGGACCATGTGTGCATTGATTAACAACATGTGAAAGATGAATCATGATTACTGTTTTGGTCTGGTGCACAAGGCTACGCCTGAGGGATAGTGATTTCCTACCTCCTTTACCAGATCTCTGTAATTAGTGTTAGCATCTATGTTTCCTAGTATTGATGTTAAAGTGGCTGCCTGACAGCGCCCCTGTTGCCTTTATTGAATGGAAGAGTGTTTGCTCAACAACAGTTGAATGTCGGAGTATATTTCAGTATTATTTGTAAAAATGGTAATTCATAGGACAGTTCTGAAAACACCAATGCTGTCTCTGGCAGGAATTGTCAAATACAAAAAACAGATGTTAATTTAAAATGTGAAACTCTCTATGTGCTAGAATGAAAGGAAGAGGGAAAAGTTCAACAATAAAAATTAAGCAGATTTTTAAATTTTTTTCCATTGTATTTAATCCCTGCCTCTGATGGCAGACATTAGTTTAACTTTCCTTGGAGGCACATTTAGTTCCTGTGGTTAAAAATTACATTTAGACTTTGTTTCTGGAAGTGTAATCCTTACTCTGTGGCGTAGTAATGGGTAGAAAGACTTGTAAGTGCATTTCATTAAGTTGTTACCATAAATGAACAAAAATACAGGTTAACTTCGTGTAATAGTCTTTGCCTCTTATTAATACATGTTGAAAGATGGGTATTTAAATAAAATGCCTGCACATGCCTTGAATGTCCAAATGAGTTATTAATTCTTCAGGAGATGATGTGTATTAGTGTTATTCAGAACTGTGCTGATGTAGGGTATCTTAGGATCTTAACCTTACCTATTCAAGCTGTTCATGTGGATTGAGGAATAGATCCAACCCTGATTTCTGTGATTTGGGGTGTGTGATACATGATGGAAATGCCCAACATAGATGCAGGATTTGGAGCTTAGCTTACCGTGTTTTTCTGTGGTGTTTTGAGCTCAGATATTCTGAGGTTTAATGTTGTAGATAATATGCCCACATGCTTGCTTTTTAACAGATAAGGTTATTTTTAATTTAATCTGTGTGCATTTCAACTTCAATTATCTGTTTAAAGATCAGCGGTCTATAGTTCTTGATAAAAGACGTTTTGTCTGTTTTCTTTCCTATGTATTCCTTCTCAGTCAATGTGCATAGAAGTATGTGGACCAAAGGGATTTTGTAGATAAAGCTCCAGGCAATGGAGGCTTGCTTTCTAGTAAGGTTCAGAATAAAATACAAGCTGCATGTAAATTCAACAAATGTTAGTGGTTAATTAGTTAAGTTAAATGTTAGTGGTTAATTAGCTAAGAATGTGGAGCCCTGAGGCCGTAACATTAGTAGTTTTAAAGTATGATGTTCTAAACAAGTTGCCTTAGCTATAAGCCATTTAAATAGCAGTTAATTTATGGCTTAAAACAAGGGACTGCTTCCTGGAAGAGTACATTTTTAAACTTAGAGCAGTAACTACTTGTGGGATTAATACCAAAGTTTAGCATGATGGAATCGTCTGACCAGTTTACATGCTTTAGCGCATTACTGATACGACAGTTACATAGTTCAACAGTTTAAGGTGATCCTCATTTTCTTGCTGATTAATGCCAGCTTTTTTCAACTTCTGTACACTTTGGAGCAAGTTTTTACAACCAGTGCGTGCCATGGGCTGCTTAAGTTCAGCTGAGTTTGCCTTATATTTACTTTTTACATCTGCTGCATTAACGATAGTGATACATTGATTTCTTCCTAAGTGTTACGTATTTTATGATGTCACCATAATTCCAGCAGAAATGCAATTAAAGGTGCCATGACACCTTTACACTGCTGCATGGTACTTTTTGAATATATGGGATATAAAAGATACATCTAATGAATTAAATTACTTGTGCTGACTTTCTCTGGGGTTTGGTGAAATTTGTCTCTCAAAACTTCAGCTCTAGGACACAAAAGGAAGACAGGTAAAAATTAAATTAGATGATGTTTATCTGCAGTTATAAATATGAAAGCTCAGTACTTTTTTTTTAATCAAACCATGTCTTTGTTTTGCTGTAGTAGTAGTCAGTTAAATGACATTTAGTTTAAGCGAAACAGAAAATGAGTCAGACTAGAACAGGTATTCATAGAAGACTTAAGACTGAAAAAACTCGATGCCTTCCTGCTTCAGGAAGCAGTTTTGTGTAACAGCATGTTTAATGCCAAACTAAATCAAAGTTAAACAAATGAAAAGCCACCTAAGAAGGCGACGTTACAAATTTAACTTCTAACAATCTTATCAAGATCTGATTTACTTCCATCCTTTATGTGGAGTTTTACTTTTTTTTTAATGGTAACTTAACTCATACCTTGTTTTTCTTTCTAACTTCCTGTTTCTGGCTATTAAGTGACATGGAGTGAATATTTAGGAGTGATCCTGACAACATCCAATTACTGTTTGAGTCCTTTTATACTGTTAACTTCTGCTCTCTACATTGTAGTACTAAACCTGGATACAATTCTGTGTCAATGGGGAGTACTGGTATTTTTTTTAATGATAATGGTAAATATGATGTTATTTGCCTTTGGCTTTCAAGGCAAATGATACTACTCAATAAAAATCATTGTTCAGTTTTCAGCCTTGCCTCTGTTGAGGGTGATGCAATATTCTGTGTTTCATAACCAATTTCAGTGATTTCTGAAGGCTAAGGTGAAATTCTTTTCCGTAGCCATAGAAGAGAGAGCAGACTCACCAGTCTGCATATGTGTCTGGACTCCTGCTTGGGAGAGTAATAGAAGTTCTCTGACTGGTCCTCAGTTTCTGTGACACTGGCAAGAATGGCAGTATCTGCTTTAATAGTATTTGATAATGGAAAAAGGTGTCTGGTCTAGTGTAATGGATTTCTACAATATGAACTTCTACTGGAAAAGTCATGAGATGCATCATCTGAATTATGGCGGTTGGAAATCCACTGTTTCGTTTGTTCTTCCTTGACTGGTTGTTGATTTTAGCCAATAATCAGTGGGAGAGATTGAAATTTAAATTCTCCATCTGTGTTTTTGTCTAATTAAGTTGTTCTCAGCAAGGCTTTCTTTAAAAAGTTTGTGACATGTGGTAAAATGATGGAGGCCTCTCACATAAAAAAAACCCAAACAAAACAACAAAAAACCAACAGAAAAGTGATCCAGTGCATAAACCACATAAGACATGGAAATGTAAATTCCACAGGAGTTATATCAGGCACAGAAACTTGAATTACATATAATTATATCTGCATAAGATAAATTGATGAAAGATAGATGTAGGCACGTACCTAGACACTGGACATTGATACTTGCTCTGTAGTAATTTTCTCAAATGTACAGTTTGGTTGTGCTGATGAACCAGGCCCATAAGCCACTTTACATAACTGTGGCTACTGTACCTCAGTTTATGTTAAGCTTTGAGTTCGGTGTAGTTCTTGTGAGCATTGAATAATATTAAAATATAATAAATAAAATAATAAAAAAAAGGATTACTTGATTATAGATAAATTTAGCATGTGCTGAAAATGCGGTGTGTCTGTTTGCCCAATAGACAGATAGGAAAGAGTGTCCTTCAGGCACCTGTTTGGAGCTGAAGAGTGTCTGAGAGGTGATGAGTTCTCTTTAATCAGTTCTTGTACTGTTTTGCTCCTACCTTTTAATTTCTTTCCTCAAAATGACCTTCACCAAGAAAATAGAACTGAAGTGCTATGAGCACAGTGCTTGGCAGTGTTGTTCCTTCTTTTTGTTTGAACTTCTGATACTCTTTTTCATGACTGCAGAATTGACATCAGCTTTTTCTGACTGACATTCTCTGTCCTTGCACTGTGTTTGCCCTGGAGAGCCCAATTTGACTTGTCATTAAACCCTGATTAAAGATGTGGGGTTTGTACGGACACGTTTAACCTGGGTGGTAGAAGTTGAGAATGTCACATCACTTTCAGAAATAAGTGGTTCGCCTCTGCTGGGATCGTACTACTTAAGTCACAACTTCATGTTTTCATGCAGATACTACATTCAGGCTTCAATTTCTCTTTGTTTTCACTTCTTTGATTATTACATTTGGAAAGTTGCTGACAGGTGAGCGCATGCAGATGTGTACAACCCATTCTGTCATTGCCTGTGGTCAGACTGGTGGGTAATGTGCCAGAACAGAAGGAAAAAAATCACAAGCTCGTTCGTCCTCCAGTGAACTATTTATAAAATCAAAATCTACATGAGTTCAAAATAGGTTACTTTATTTAAATTACTTTCTTGATATTTCTCTACAGGGGCTGTCATCAGTCACCAGGAACAATGGACTGCTCAATATCACCTTTAAATATGACAGTAAGTTGAAAAATTGCACTATATACAGAAAGATAAAGGACTCCGTCACAGCTGTCAGTGTATAGGAACATGTGAGCACAGGTCTTATATATAAGGTCTGAGGGAATTGAGGTTGTTTAGTCTGGAGAAGAGAAGACTCAGGGGGGACATTATTGCTCTCTGAAAACTACCTGAAAGGAGGATGAAGCAAGGAGGTGGCTGGTCTCTTCTCCCAAGTAACAAGTGAAAGGAAGCAGCTTCAAGCTGCGCCAGGGGAGGTGTAGACTGGATGTCATGAAGAATTTCTTCATTGAAACAGCATTGGAACAGGCTGTCAGGGAAGTGGTGAATTCCCTATGTCTGGAAGAGTTCAAAAACTGTGTAGATAAGGCCCTTAGTGACATGGTTTGGTGGGCCTGGGGTAATTGTTGGGCTTTATCTTAAAGGTCTTTTCCAACCTAGTTGATTGTATCTCTCTTAAAAATGGCTCTGAGAGTAGCATGAACTCTTTAGTATTGATGTATTTTTTTAAATCTAGATTTGTTTTTGCTGGGTATAATGGATCTTCTCCTGTCTGTGTTTCACTGCTAATAAAATGATCTAATAATTTGTAGTAGTTTCACTTTCAAATTGGCCTACATCATCTGCCCAGTTTTTGGCTGGAAAATTACAGATTATGATTTTATTCTGTGAAAGAATACAATAATTGAAAGGTTCACCACATAAAGTCATAGGAAAGGATTATATCAAGCTTTGTATATCTTTGTGTAATTTTGGGGGGAAAATGGTGTAAAGTGTGTCTCAAGGTAGACAAGGTAGTTGGGATTTGAATATGAATATTGAAGATGATATCTAGTTGAAGTAGTTGGAACTATTCATTAGCTACAGTGTTAAAAGACCAGGTTAGTGGAAAACTCCTGTCTGCATTTTCAGTGACACAGATGGTTGTAGTACTGTGGGAAATGTGGTCTGTTTTGCAGCTAAAATAAGAGGAAAGTAATCTTTAGCATAAGAACAGTAATAAGCAGTTTGAAGCAATAATACTTGAGAAGTCTTCAACCATCTGCTAAATTGCTGTATTTTACTATTCTCATTTTTTAAAAGTTTTTGTCATCTCTGCTGTCTAGTCAGTGACTGTTTGACTGCATTGGGAATTTATCTATTTGGGCAGTTAGTGGCCAACATCAAGATAAACCCTATGTACCATCAAGAGAAGGTCCTGATTTACAGCAGTAATGTTTGTATTAATGCCAGTGCATGTCACAGATTGGTTGGTTTTTTTTTTGCCACAGAAATTACCTCAGGTGCTGAATGTGGGTAAAATTTCACCAGTGAGAGTATGTATCTGCAAACCTAACAATAGTGCTTTTGTTTCATTCCACTCATCCTTTTGTGCCTGTATTTTTATGTTAAGAATTTGCAGTCCTTCACTGTAGATATTTTTTAAATCTAATTTGATGTTGATACTTAAAATGAGCAAAAATGAGGTATGGTAGATTGTGCAAGAGGTAAGTGATGGCTACAGAAAAGTTCCGATCTTTTTTTAAGCTACACAAAGAAAACCAGGAAATAACATCAGTCAGAGCAGAGATCCCCACATTTAGTTAACACAATGGAGTCTGTTTAAGTCCCAGTATTTGTCTTGTTTTTTTCCATTAGTTCTGGCACCAGGAACTGTCTTTAACCAATGACAAGTGTTAATTCAGAGTTCTGCTGGCGCTGTTTGCTTCCTGGACAAAGGAGTTATTTGAGCTCTGCAGAACTAGGAAAAGAGTTCCCTGCTATCAAGGCTAAGGAGTTCATATAATAGGGAAATACATACTTATCATGAATAAGCCAGCACAAAAGAGAACTTGGCTTGCTGGCTGTGATTTCAAGGCTTTTAGTTTGCTACACAGCAGCTCTAGTGAGCTGTGGTTGATGTTGTTAAATTAGTTGGTTAGATTATTTATTTATTCAGGTGAAAAACAAATGTTTGTATGTTCTAGCATTTCCCTTGCACTCAAGTAAAAGAAGTGATTTTCTGAAAAGTGCAATTTTTCCCTACTGGTTTCTTCCTAAATCTGTTGTTCCTTAAAAATGTAAATCAGTGACTCACAGTCAAACTTCAGGCATTTGTGCTATATTCCATTTTGGCAAATCGTCATTTGACCATAAAATTGTAGTAACCAGGATCCAAAATCTTGGGCTTGCTGTAAATTAGATCCAGACCTAGCAAAAAACTGTTACTTCAAATTTTCCATTGAAAGAGATCCTCTATCCTCCTAAGAGGAAGTTCATGCTGTCATTGAGTTCACTCATAGCAACAGAATTCTACAAACAGCAAAGTACCGACTGCCCTGCTTTTGTAAAAGGCACTGTTGTACAAACTGTTCTATTCTTATTTGTGTGGTAGTTACATGAAAGACCCCTTAACATTGTTACTCATAATAAAAAGACACTTTCTAAAACTGCTTTTCAGTTAATGATTTTTCTTTCCTTGCCTTTAAGCTCACACCTCCGAATTAAATTCGGATTTCCTGTATTGGCATAAATCAGCTGATTTTCCATGTTTCATTTCTACCAAGTGTGTAGACGAATACATAGCATGTAGGTTATCTCAGGTTTTTTAGACTTAATCATCAGTCAGTATTATAAAGCTGCAGGTCAGCTTTTTCTGATTTTGTTGGCTTCATGACCTCCAAAGCAGAATGTTTGTGCATGCACATCTTCATGTACACTGTGCTCCAGAACTGTTGAGTTCTTTGGCTGCTACTTCTCCTCCTGTCACAAAATATGAGGCTGAATATTGTAAGGCTCTAAAAGTACTAAAATCTGGGGTTGTCTTCTGGGTTTGAATGCATAAAGACATGGTCAAGTTCAACAACAAAGTCAGGAATGGTTTTTAAATTTGATAATGAAAGCTGAGGTCTAATTACATGTTTGCAGAGCTGTAACTTTAGGAAATACTCTGTGTTTTGCGAGGATAAGAAGGCAAAACCAGTTCTGACTGGATCCAGTGGCCGTAAAATGGTCTATGGGATTGTGGCTATTGAATGGGATGACAGATTTAGGATTTAGGCAGCATGTTCTTAGTGGTCAGGATCGAGCAGTATCATGGTTAAGAAGCACTTCATGAGCACCAACTCTAATGCTTCACACTGTTGATTGTTCTCGAATGTTCTGATCTTTGACCGACATTTTATTGCTGTAAGCACAGTCCATACGCAAAATTAATGTCAGTCCTCATATTCTTTAGAGTAATTAGTGAGGAAAAGTTGTTCTCTTTTGGGAGTGCCAACCTGTGTCATTTTTACTCTTACTGTAGTACGCGTATTATAATCTGGTAATCTGCTTTGGAACTATGGTTTTGCAACTGGTGAATGTGGTTGTGCTCAATGTTTTGTAAAGTTTTCTGGTTTTCAGTGTCCTGAGACAAAAACTCTGTCTAGATTTACTACATAGTACTTATTTTTATAGAATAAATAGAGGACATATACTTTGCTTAATCCTGAAGAAATGTTAGGAAATGAGCCCAATTCTTTATTTATATGATGATGCAGGTCATGTTGGAAACTGGTTGCTTGAATAGGTCTTTAAGATTAGATGCTGTTGACAGATTGTGATTTACTTGCGCTGGTATGGCACAAGAACATCAGCTAGAATGTTTTTCTTAGGGTGTTTGTTTCTCTGTATTTTCAGACTGCACACCTTACCTGAATTCAGTGGGAAAGCACGTGATTGGAGATGTGCAGAATATAACTATCAGTCAGTATGCATGTTATGAACAGGTTGCAGTGATGATACTTTGGACAGCAAATGCCATTGGTAAGTAGTAGAGTGAAATGGACTAATTCATCATGTCTTTGGTAATAACTTCCATCTGACGTAAGTAAAAAAGTATGCTTGAAATCATTGAAGCAAACTGCTTCTTCAGACTTAAGAAGAAAGAAACTCTTAAGAGTTTTACAGAGCTGCTGTTTTCACTAGCTCACTTGAAATACTCCTAAAACTAGGATGCTGCCTGTGTCCACATGCTGCTTTTTACTCTTCCAGGTTGTTGACTTTTTCTTGCTCTTCAGAACTGTGCAGTAGCTCTGATTTTGTTATGTCCCCCAAGGCTTTAGTGCGTTTCAGTGGCATTGAGTTTAATTGCTGATACATTTAAACATTCTTCAGGATGCCAGTTGTCACACAGGTGGAAAAGATTATTTAATCACAGCTATACAGACTTCAGTGTGTTTCCTTGTTGGGGCTGATCACTAAGAATATTCCTCAATCACGTAAATGACATTGGAAGTACGTTGTTGCCCACTAGAGCAGTAGTCTCCAAAGGGGGAGGGGGATGTGCAAGATGGGTGCATGTGAAGAAGATAGGGGCATGTGAAGAAAATTTTAGATCTTGAAAAAATAGGCTTTAGTAATATTTAATATATACATTGACATTGGCACCCTTACTTGGTCTCTATGTCAGATGTTGACATTTTACATGTGGTATGGGAGGTGTCCTGAAGGAAGAGTATAATGTGGAGGGGTTCACAGTAGTGTCCTGACTGTTTCAATTGCTTTGTGCCAGGTTAAGTGGATTTACTGATTATATTATCTGGTTTTAACTAAACTAACCATCATGAAATGGACAAGTGGCTTAAGGTGATTGAAAGTAATACCCATAATGCGGGCACATGCAACTAACAGGAAAACACTAGAGCTGACAGTTCCCCTACTCCTAGTACAGGCTCTTTGTCAGCCACATTAGAAGGTAAAAATAATGACTGTCTACTCAGTTCTATTACAAAGTTGGCCAAAATGATCAAAATTAACAGGATTATTTGAACTACAGATTTACACTTGCTGTTGCCACACATGAACCTTTTCCTAGAATCATAGAATAGTTAGGGTTGGAAAGGACCTTAAGGTCATCTAGTTCCAACCCCCCTGCCATGGGCAGGGACACCTCACACTAAGCCATGTCACCCAAGGCTTCATCCAACCTGGCCTTGAACACCGCCAGGGATGGAGCATTCACAACTTCCCTGGGCAACCCATTCCAGTGCCTCACCACCCTTACAGTAAAGAACTTCTTCCTTATATCCAATCTAAACTTCCCCTGTTTCAGTTTTAACCTGTTACCCCTTGTCCTATCACTACAGTCCCTAATGAAGAGTCCCTCTCCAGCATCCCTATAGGCCCCCTTCAGATACTGGAAGGCTGCTATGAGGTCTCCACGCAGCCTTCTCTTCTCCAGGCTGAACAGCCCCAACTTTCTCAGCCTGTCTTCATACAGGAGGTGCTCCAGTCCCCTGATCATCCTCGTGGCCTCCTCTGGACTTGTTCCAACAGTTCCATGTCCTTTTTATGCTGAGGACACCAGAACTGCACACAATACTCCAAGTGAGGTCTCACAAGAGCAGAGTAGAGGGGCAGGATCACCTCCTTTGACCTGCTGGTCACGCTCCTTTTGATGCACCCCAGGATATGGTTGGCTTTCTGGGCTGTGAGCACACACAGAGGCTGGCTCATGTTCATTTTCTCATCAACCAACACCCCCAAGTCCTTCTCCACAGGGCTGCTCTGAATCTCTTCTCTGCCCAACCTGTAGCTGTGCCTGGGATTGCTCCGACCCAGGTGCAGGACCTTGCACTTGGCATGGTTAAACTTCATGAGGTTGGCATCAGCCCACCTCACAAGCGTGTCAAGGTCCCTCTGGATGGCATTCCTTCCCTCCAGGGTACCAACCGAACCACACAGCTTGGTGTCATCGGCAAACTTGCTGAGGGCGCACTCAATCCCACTGTCCATGTCAGCGACAAAGATGTTGAACAAGACCGGTCCCAACACCGATCCCTGAGGGACACCACTCGTTACTGGTCTCCAGCTGGGAAAGCATCTAGTGTACCTTGAGGTATTAGCCAGTACTGTGAAGGCATCATGATTAGCAAGACATTTGAAAACTAAACATCCCAAACATGAAGACAAACCTCTTGAATTCTTTTCAGCGATGTTTGAAGCCATTCAGTACTCCAGTAAAGTACAGCATTTCCCCAAACTTCATGATAAATCTTGAGAAACCTCTTTTCTTAATCAATAGTGAAAGACAAAAAGCCACATACTGCTGTGGAAACACTTGTTCTTCCTGCCACAGTAACACTGGCTGGAATAATACAGGGAAATATTGTAATGGAAAAAAGGGTTCTTGTGTAAGGTTACAGAGACAGAGCCACACATGGAAATCGGTCATTGCATCATTCACAGGGAAACTCACAGCAATGAAGTTGGAGCCAGAAGTGCACAAAGTGCTATCAGTTTTGTTATTTTTATGCAAACAAGACACTGAAATAGTAGAATCTTCACAGTACTTTGTAATGAGGTGAGGAGTGACTGTGAAAATGGTTTGTGCCTTCACTGGTTATCTTGTGGCAAAGTGCTTAGGGGTTGTCAGACTCTCCTCTCTGAGTTAAGCATTCTTCTTTCACAAAAAGGGAAGGGCTCCAAATTTGCTGACCTTTTCTGTGATGGCAAGTGGCTGTCAGTAGTGTGCTACCTAGCAGATTGAAACACAAAAAAAGGGAAAGAAAACCACCCAAACCAACTTAATGTGTCTCTTCAGGGTAAAGGTGTGAGAGAGAAAATAACTGCTTTTTAAAGAAACTCATGCTATGGAAAGAGCTTTTTGAAAAAGCATGTTTGGAAACGTTTTCTTTGTGACGTGATTTTGTTGCTGGAAACAATATCTGCTTCTCTGCCATCAGGGAAGGTAGATATGTATAGGTCAAATCTCAGGAGAAACCTTTGCATAATTAGAGGATGGGAGTGAAGAATTGGTATCATCATTTAGTAAATGCACGTGGTGAGACATTTCCTCCATTTGGGTCAATATATCTTTGTAGGGTTATTTTTTCAGCTATTACAGCCATGAAAACCAAGTAATGAAACTTGGAACCAGACCTTTGAATTGCCATATCACAGTGTGAAACCAAGATGTTAAAAACTAACAAAGCGTATTCGATCCCATAGTTCTCACTCAAAAATATGATTAATATTTTATGTGGGAACAAGGTTTTCATATCATTAAATAAAAATTATATTTTTAAATACTTTTTAATCTTACCCTTTTTAAAATTTGGGTGGTTTTTTGTGTGTATATTAAAATGTTCATTGTATGTTAGCACAGTAGCACATGATTTGGTAAATATACTCGGGGGGTGTGCTCAACATTGTTTTGCTTCATTTTTTTTTGTTGTCTCCCACTATTTAATCATTATTCCATAATTTTAAAGTAAAAAAATAATGATTCATTTCTGGGGCTTAAAAGAATATATGAAAATTACACTTAATTCTGTGAAACTGTGCAGTTAAAAGCATTTGGTAATCTTCAGCTGTAGACTGGAGGGATCAAATCTCTATGGGAAACAAGGCTTGGTGTTCTTTCTTGTAATGATCAGAGGTTAATCCTTTGGAAGCGTGAGGACAGAACTGCTGTTGAAACATCTCGGGTGACATGGAGACTGGACACTTTCTCTTTCATGGTCTTCATGTAAGCACAAGTGGTGCTTTTGTTCCAAAGAACGCATTTGGGAGCTCATGGTCTTTATCTTCTACAAGACTGTAAAACATTAAAAAAAAATACAAAACCATGAAACCAGTGAAATGGGGGAGGTCCATGGAGAATCAGACTTTTGGGATTTAGTTTTGTTTTTATTTGACAAGCATGGCATAAACTCAGATTAATCCACTTTTATTTATGTAGCATTCAGCTTACAAAAGCCGTGGCTGTGTCTTTGATAACTGTGTATTCTGCAGTACTTAATTCCACTGAAAAGTGTAATTAGGTGAAGGAGTGAGAGTTAGTCTTGAAGAACTATGCAGAGTCTTTGATACCTGAGCCATGAAACTATATCACAGGTGACGCTCTGACATTGTCCTGTGCCATTCACATCACCATGACTCAGTTTAGTCACGTAATGAAGTAATTCCATTTTGAGAAGTTTGCAATGAAAGGTAAAGGCACTGTGCTGAGAGTTTGTTGTGTTAGAGGAACTTGAAATAAAAGGGTGTAGTTCAGGCATCAGTTATAAATAACTGGAAGTATTCAAGCACTGGAATAAATTCCATTCCACTTAAGTCAAGTTTTTTGTTATCCCATACTGTACTAGAACCAAAGAAGTTGTAACAACCATTATCACATTAATCTGGTGGCCTCAGAAATGATAGGAAGATGTTACAAAGGTGTATTTATATAACTTGATAGCAAAACATTCAATTTTGTTGCTAATAATATGAACGTAAAGTCTCTATAAAGTACTCCAAGGGTGGTGGCGGTAATGATAACTTCTATTGCAGTGATAATTTGGAAGCCCCAGCTGAGTTGTGGGCCCCTCTGCTCTAAGCATTACGCAAGTATATAGTAATTGCAGCCTTTGCCAAAGGTTGAATTCTAAATAGGCAAGATAGAAAATGTGGGAAGAACTGACATACAAAACCAGGTATTAAACCACAAACATATTTTGTATGAATGGTAAGTTTTATATTTAAAGACAAATGAAGTATATTCAAATTAAATAACACATGCATTAGGAAATATTAGTCTCCTATTTAAATGCCCTGCTGTTTGCAGGGATTGAATACCTGAAAGGATTTCGAGTAATACTTGAGGAGTTAAAATCAGAGGGAAGACAATGCCAGCAGATGGTTTTAAAGGATCCAAAGCAGCTCAGCCCCAGTTTTAAACGAACAGTAAGTGCTTTGTTTCAAGACAAGTTTCATTATTGCTTGATTGCATGAGTAGTCTCGAAAGTGTTTATATGCTGCATATGAATCTAAATATATACACAATGTGCTGTTTACTAGGATGCAGGTTGCTTCCCAGAAGTATTATTTTTTAAGCTAATGATAGTTTTCCTTCTTGAGACAGATACAGTCCCCTTATGGAAGCTTTTTTGAAGCAGAAAACTTATTTGGGTGACTGGAGTACGGTTGCATACCTGTAATAGCCCACATCCAGCTCAGTACTGATTCCTCATGTCAGTGTGTAATGGAGGGTTAGATAAAGAATTTTTTAATACATTAATTTTGGCTGATGTTTGCAAAACTGTGGGCTTGTTTTTGGAAGGTAATTTCAGTTACAATAGTTGATCTTAAATATGTTGCAATCTTGTCTTTTTGTAGGGAATGGAATCCCAGCCCTTTCTAAATCTCAAGTTTGAAACAGATTACTTTGTAAAAATTGTTCCTTTTCCTTCCATTAAAAACGAGAGTAATTATCACCCATTTTTCTTCCGAACTAGACGTAAGTATTGCGTACAGTGTGGTATTGTGTATCATCTCCCTTTCTCCCAACCTTTAGTTTTCCCCACAAAGGACTGGTAGCAGATGATGATGTTAGATGTGTCTGGGTTGAAATAGTTACTGACGTAGTCTTTGGAGTAAGATCTGGGTGTTAAGTGGAAAGAATTTGGACGCCACAGGTAAGTCTGTGGTGTACGATAACGTGTTAGGCAACAACCAGAAGGAAAGTCTCAGGTAGGCCTGAGATGATCTCAGGTTTGCCTACAGCAAAGTTACTCCCATGGTTCTCAGAACCATTTCACTCATGAAGTCCTCCTCTCTGGATATTGTGAAGGAGCTGAGGATGGTTTTGGTTTTGAGACCACAGTTTTGTAAATGGGTATCTAAAGCTAGATACAGATTAGTACGTGTAGAAAATATAAAATCAGATGGCAATAAATCAAGCTGAATTTGTCAAAATTACTTACTAATTCTCCTTGGAGTTAGAGAAAAGAAGCTTGAAAAAGCTCCTCAGTACTTAAATAGTTTGGGAAACAGCAAGTACTCTTTGGGCTGAAATGTTGATATTTGTCCCGCTTAGGGTTTTTTTTTGCTGTACAAGACTTTTTGAAGTGTTTTCAAGTTTGTCTGTTGATGCAGACTGCAGTAACATTTGTCTTCGCAATCGTGCTGAGCCTACTTATTTACTCTGAGAAGATGTATTTAAGACTAGTTTCTTCTCTAGGAACTTCCTCTCCTGCTTAACTGCACCTGTTACTATCTTTTTGTCTCACTAAGGAGTGCTGTTTCCAAATTAATGAACATCTGTTTCTTGTATAAAGATGAGAAGGGGCTTAAAATCATAACAAAGCATCAAAGTGTGCAAAATGTTATTTACTTCAGGCATAATAGAGACTGAGAAAGAAACAGGGGTATTGTCTTCAAAATTACGAACTCCCTTCTTTTGTCTTTGTTCTTTTTCTATTTAAGTAGCATAGTACTTTGATATGTATAATTAATAATTTGTGTGTGTATTTGTAGCATGTGAATTGTTGCTACAGCCAGAAAACCTTGTCTGCAAACCTTGTAAGTAAAATGTTACACTTTGTCTATATTCATCTTTCAAAAAGTTACTAGACTTTTTTCCAATTCACGAATATCTCTTCTGACAGACTGGAAGCCAAGGAATCTAAATGTTACACAGCAGGGTTTTAACATGCAAGTGTCCTTTGATCACGCACCTCACAACTTTGGGTTTAGATATTACTTTCTTCACTACAAACTGAAGCATGAAGGGCCATTTAAGCAAAAGACCTGCAAACAGGTACGTTGCTGAGTATTGAAACTCTTTAAAGTACAAGGCCTGTCAATGTGAGATGTTCTAAGGTTTCCTAGAAACTTTGGAAACTTAATATAGAATACTCTGAGTTTTAAAATTTGTGCACTGTTTGGTACTGTTCATGTAAATAGTAACTGTATTGTGATAACACTCAGCAGTATTGTGATAGCACTCATCGGTCAAAACCAGGCGTGAGGGTTCCTTTGGAGCTGGATATTATAAGCAAATGAGACAAGACTGCTCTCCCTTAAAGACCCTACAACTAATTAGTACTTCAAACTGCAGTTTTATTATGTTTATTATACATGTTATTTCCTACTTTTTTGTTTTACCTTTGCACCGAATTTCACACAATGGCAAGTTTGTTCTCACTGATGAACCTCTCATGCTAAGTCTCTGAAAGCTGGAGAGCTTCAGGGGCTTATGTAGACTTTATCAGTTACACCAAACTTTGAAGATTTTCTTGATAATCATATTTTAATTGTGCAGGCAGAGGATAGTGATAGGAATCTCCATTTCACATTTGAATGGAGAGGTTTTGCTGGTTTAAGGTGTCTTAATACAGGAGGACACTGCATATTGTTAAATCAATGCAAATATATTTTTTAATTAGGTTTTAAAAGTATGTGAATGGCTTTCAAAGTCTTCTTTTTCTTTGATGTAGGAGCAAAACACAGATACCACAAGTTGTATTCTTCAGAACGTGTCTCCAGGGGATTATATAATTGAGGTAATACTTATAAATGGTAATTTGTACAACAGCTAAATGAGTACATTAGTGGAGAAATTAACTGAAATTAAAGTATTTCAAGTCACACGCTGGTAAAATTGAACTTCAGGCATTTCTACTGA
Organism: Pezoporus flaviventris; assembly: GCF_033815535.1. Classification (NCBI taxonomy): domain Eukaryota; kingdom Metazoa; phylum Chordata; class Aves; order Psittaciformes; family Psittacidae; genus Pezoporus; species Pezoporus flaviventris. Next base: position 9,160,188 of record NW_026892569.1, on the reverse strand, counting down.
AGTACTGTGGGCAAGTAAGGGTTTTTAGACCTTTCCATAGCTTTGCTTCTCTGAGGGCATGACAGTTTCATCTGTGCCTCCAATTCTTGGACTTTGATTTTATAAAATCGGAATTCTGTAGTCTGGTCAATTTTTACTAAAAAGCTGTGTGTTTCTCTTGATGCTGACAGTATGTGAACTCTGAACGTTAATATTATAACACTAAGCTGTGTACTAACAAAGACAAATGATTTTACTAACTACTAGTTTGCGGTGCTCTTTAATTTTAACTTTTTTGAACAGTGAGTTTCTTCACATTTGCTCATGAAAGCTGTTGTAGCTGTTCACATATTGCAGAAAAGAAATTAAATCAAATTTCCACAAAATCAAATTCAACTTTTATTTTCAAAGCTGGTTGATGACACTAACACAACAAGGAAAACAATGCACTATGCACTAAAACCAGGTATGAATTTTGGTTTTTACATAGTATATAGTACTTACCTTATTAATTTAGATTCAGTTTTAATTATGTTGGAAATAAATCTTGATTTGACCTTTCTCTGTTTGTTTGCCATAATCAAGACTATTGAGGCAATTGTGCTGTGATTTTTTGGCTTGATGAAAAAAGAATAGACATGCACGCTTGCACATACACGTGCATCTCTGTATATTTATAGTTAGCACAGCTTAGATCAGTGTATCATTGGAAATCTTTGTGGGAATGTCACTTTTCTTGTAAATATGAGTATGAGGAATCACAGCCTGTATCTTAATTGCATACAGCTGGTGCATGCAGTAGTGTGGAAATAATGTAATAAAACTGTGAGGGCAGCTTAAACACATTACCTGCTCATGTGCTGCAGCCCTGAAATCAAATCAAGCATTCTGGAAAACCTGACAGGTGAATGCTTAGCTTGTCTATGTGTCACTGAGAAGCTAAATAGGGATTTTAGAATGTAACTGCAGACACAAAACACAGCTGTAGACGAAGGCAGTGTGTATCCTAATGCACATTGCTAAAGGTAATCTGTGCAGGAAGGCAGTTCATTCTGAGTGGCTAGCTCAGCAGCCTGGCACAGAAAACTGTCAGATCCAAATGACTGTTGCATGTCTTGCCATATCTTTATTCATGTAAAGTTCTGCTCATGGGGCGAGGGGATGAGTTGGCATGCAGCACTTGTAATTTATGTTAGTTGCTCTAATGCTGGGGGGGTGGGGGCAATCAGCATAAAACCTATTTAAAATGGAGCAGAACATGATGTTTGATTCTACTGGATATTTGAGAATTACCTGATAATAGTGTACTGCAGCAGTTTTACATTGCCAGTGTGAAGAGACGATTAGATAATTACAATGTAGCTTATGTGCATATGGCTAATTCTGTTTTATTTTCTGAAGTACATTCTCCCTGGGCTGGACCAATAAGAGCCATTGCCATCACAGTCCCTTTAGTTGTCATTTCGGCATTTGCAACACTGTTCACAGTGATGTGCCGCAAGAAACAGCAAGGTAAGAGGGTTTATTCAGTGTGGAATTCCATTTAAAGATGTACCTTTGCAATCAAAAGAAGTATTTCCTGGTTGGTTTATTCCAGAAATACCTTTATCTGAAAAGACTTCTTTTTTTTCTCTCTTCACTTCTCTCTCCTTCCTACCCGCAGCTTTTTGTGTGTTCAAACTTGTAGCGGTGCTTGATGGTAATTTGTGGCCATAGAAAGATTTGTATCACAATTCAAGACTTCACTGTAACAAGGAGAGAATGAATTTGCTGCTGGGAAGTGTTTTTGGTTTTGGGTTCCTTTTTATTTGTGAGGTACTACATGACCTGATAGAATACAAACAGATCTGTAAATGGATATGTTTGAAATGTCTAATTCTCACTTATTTTTAAACCAGAAGGAAAGTAAAGCCAGGTGATACCAGTGCAATTCTCAGTACTGTTTGGAATACTACCAGTATCTATTATTGCACATTTGCCCACTTTCCTGGAAGTTGCTTTTACACTTCATCCTAAACCATCTTCCTAAATTTACTCTTTCTAAGACTTGCAGATGTGTCTCTAAATTACATTCCACCCTTCTTTGCTGACTTCTCTCTCCTCTGTGTCCAGGAGCTGGCAAACCACGTTTGTTACATTGAGATGTTAAAATCAGTTGGCATTTTTTTATAGAATCTAGGGAATAATGTGGTTTCATGAATACGGAAAAAGATATTATTTCCCCAAACTTCACATACCTGTGTTATCCATCTGAATTCTGGCATCGAGGCATACTGCAAGTGCTTTGCGCCATCTGGGTTAAATCCTTTTACCTTCTGGTCTTCTGCAGTTATCCCTTTGCTCACAGTTTGCACAGTTCCAACAGAAAACCCAGATAAATGCCAAGGATTATTCTGCAGAGAGATTTGTTCCAGAATAGTCATTCCTGATGAGTTGTTCTAAATTAAATCCCATGGTGGATATTTGTGTTTTGAAATACTCATGCTTTATTCTAAATCAGCTTAATCAGCTGTAGAACTAGATTGGATTAGTCTGGCATTCTTTGTTCTTGCATTAAAATATCTATGCGAGGAGAGAAACACTAATAGCTATTTTGATTTAAATTAGTATAATAACATCTTAATTCACATTAATGTCAAGTTGGTGTCCAAACGTGTGTATGTATGCAAGTATATGGAGTTCAATATTATTATCTGTTTTGTGTTGTGGGTTTCTTAAAACAAGAGACTTCGTTATACAGGAAACTTGATGATGATACAGCCTTAGGGCTTATAGTATTTGAACCGAGAGATGTAGCTGGATAGAGGTGAAACACCCTTATTCTATTTATAAAGTAAACCTTTCCTAGGTTTTCTGAGTTGTACAGTAATAACTGCCCATTTCACTTTCAAAGATTGTTCCACATATGTAGCAACTTGTAAACTGGATCGATAGAGCATTTGCAACTTTTCCTTTTCAGGTTGGAAGGGGAAGAAATATCTTTTGAGAACTCCTTCCTGTATGTGTTAGTAATGAGCCTACACAAGTCTGAAAACCAAAACAAAACCAAGCTTTATAGTATGAACTCTTTCTCTCTTCCAATGTAGAAAACATATATTCCCATCTAGATGAGGAGAGCTCAGAATCTTCAGCATATGCTGCAGGTCTCCATGTGGAAAGACTCCATCCCCGGCCAAAAGTGTTCATCTGCTATTCCAGTAAAGATTGCCAGAAACACATTAATGTCATCCAATGCTTTGCTTATTTTCTTCAGGACTTCTGTGGCTGTGAGGTAAACTCAGCATTTCTTCTGTGAACTGTTTTTCCTTAATATTACCTTAATAATACATGATTGAAAAGGAGGTATTTCAATCTCTCTTTTCCATGAAGGTAACTTTTAGTTATTCTTCTAAATACTGGCTATGTAGATTTTCTTTACTTAGCAACAGATCATAGCCTACATAAAAAACCAAAACAAAACAACAAAAAACCATGTGATAGTGGAAAACGTGTACTGCATTGATTCCAGGACTTGCATTCAGCTGTGTTTAGCTCATTTGTATTAACTGCTTTTTCTGTTCAGTAGGTCTTGCACCTTTATAATCAGCAGCCACAAAAAGGTATTGGTGTCTATCTGGTACACTTCAGTATTTCTGAAATATGTTTTATATTGTAACTCTAAAGTAGTTCAGTTTATCAGAACTCTTACTCATAAAGCAAAATCTGTGTAATTAGGATTAATTATTGACACTATGTATTATTTTTTGTTGTTTTACTTCCCTTCTGTTAATACTGTAAAATTAGCATCTCTTTTTCTTGTTTGGCTCAATCTATGAGAAAGATGTTCCAATTGTTACTTTAATGACTAGGCTTAGGACCTCAGCCTGCTTTCTGAAATGTACTCAATATGTGGCCAGTCATCCACTTTTCAAGTATAAAAAGGCAAGACAATTGTTAGTCTACTTTTGCTTCATGTTAATCCTGCCAGTGCGATGTTTAGATGAACTGTTTTTCCAACTGTACAGCAAGTCTGTCCTCTAGTGTCCACACACAGTAACAACCGATGCCTCACATGTTTGGTGGGGATGTGCAGAGTTTATTCCCATATTTAAAGTAGGTCAGGTAAGGTGTTTGAAAGTAACTTATTTGAATCCCCTTTTCAGCGGTGCACTTTAGCTCTGCTGCACAGTGTCTCTTTGGAATAGTGTTAAGGGGAGCTGCTACTGTAACTATGTACTACGGGACACATGGGATCAGGCATCATTTTAGATTTATATATCAAAATATTGATAGCATCTATATACAGAAATAATACGCATGATTATTAAAACTGTGGAGTTTTCTGTGTTGCTCAGTGCATAACAATGCATTTTATGTGGTGCTCAATGCATAACAGAACAGTTGCACAAGTATTCTTCATGTGGCATTGGAATGTTTTCTTATAAAGGACAAAACCAGTAGCGTTTCGTAGCCGTTTAAAATAATAAATTGACCATACTAAAAATCCTATCTCACAGATAGCAGATCAGACAGTATTTTGAAGAAAAGAAGCAAAACTGGACATAAGTACCTGCATTGTACTTTTATCAGAGTATCTCCCAAGCAGCTCTAAATTGACTATTCTTCCCCTTGCATGGACCCAAATTTGCAACAGTTAAATGGCTTGAGACAGGCACAATGCATTGCTTATTGTGGATTGATAATACCAAATCTGATCAGATAAGTAAATACTAATTTACTTGCTCCAGCCACATTTTCTATGTTCTTTTTATTCCCCTGGAAATACCACTGTAAACCAAATCTATAGTAGTTTAATTTTTTAAGGAACCATCCAGTTTACATACAGCTACTTGGCATTGCGCTGTTACTTGTTGATTCCATAAATTTATATGTAACACTGGTATATATTAGATATGTTAGGAAATATATCTAATAATGAATATCAACCAGAATGTTCTTTTCTTTTCCAGGTGGCTGTAGATTTGTGGGAAGATCTAAAAATTTGTAAAGAAAGACAGAAAGAGTGGCTTATTAAAAAAATAAATGAGTCCCAGTTTATCATCATTGTGTGTTCCAAGGGAATGAAATACTTTGTTGAAAAAAAGAACTGGAAACACAGAGGGATAACCAAAGATGCCGGAAAAGGAGAACTCTTTCTCTTTGCTGTGTGGACTGTTGCAGAGAAGCTTCGTCAGGCAAAGCAGAATTCAAATGATCTCTGCAAGTTCATCGCAGTCTACTTCGATTACTCCTGTGAAGGAGACATCCCTGGTATTCTGGATCTAAGTACGAAATACAAACTCATGGACAATCTGCCTCAGCTGTATTCACATTTACACTCCAGAGATCTTGGTGTACAGGATTCAGAGGTGTTCCCTGTTAACATTAGCAAAAGGAATTATTTCAGGAGCAAATCTGGGAGGTCCCTTTATGTTGCCATTTGCAATATGCATCAGTTCATCGATCAGGAACCAGACTGGTTTGAGAAACAATTTATTCCCTTCCCTCCACCTTCTTTACATTACTCAGAGCCTGTCATGGAAAAATTTGATTCGGGCTTGGTTTTAAATGACTTAGTGAATAAACAGGATGGTGATTTTTACCTGAAAACAGACATAAATGTTATTTCAGCTGGGAATTCAGACACTCACTGTATAATTCAGCACTTAAACCTTGGAGAAGACATAGAAACTCAGGACATTCAAGGTGGTGGCAACTCTGTTCTTCAGCCATTATTACATGTTGTTAAAGCTTCAAATCTTAAAGATACGCCTCGAGATTCTGGAATCTATGATTCATCCGTTCCTTCATCTGAATTATCTCTACCTTTAATGGAAGGACTATTGACCGACCAAACTGAAACATCTTCCATTACAGGGAGTGTTTCTTCATCATCAGGTTTAGGTAAGATACAGCAGTGTTTTAAAAGTTGTATTCAGTTATTGTGAGCATATTTGTATCACCTCAAAATACTTAAAATGTGAGGAGCTATATAAAAGGCTGCAGAGAAAGATAAATATTGTTTGAAGATGGTAAACAAGGTAGGTGTCAGTGACTTTACTAAAATGAATCTTTCCTTAACTTACTTCAGGGGAGGGAGGGATTCTTACCCAAGTAAGATTTCTCAAAAATTCTATTAATAAAATTACTTCTCATTAACTGACTTATTATTGGAGAGATGGCTTCTTTCCTCCAGGGACTCCTCATCAGCTGTGATACTCAGCTGACAGCTCTGTGATTTAATCAGGAGGGTAATATAACAAAGCATTCTTACAGAATTGCTGTAAATCTAAAGTTGGCATCATGTTTTCCTCCAGCACACGCTAGAACCTGTAGGACTACAGTCTGTGCTGTGGTTAACTCAAGTTTCAGAATGACATTAGGCTTCTTGTTGGATGTGGGCCTAGAGGGAATGAACAAACGGGTCTCAGTGGAGGAATTTAAATGCTTGGAAGACACTCTCCAAATGCTTGGAAGGCACTCGGCTTAGACACCTACAGTTAGAAGGTGTCAGTATAGCCTCAGGCTGTATAAAGAGCTGATCTGAAATTCCTAGTTACAGTACATTGAACTGGCATCACAACTACATCGGTGTGGAATGTTGCAACAGTTGTATTAATAGGTTAAAACTGCTGTTCACTAAGATTTTCCTTAAGCAGCTGCAGTAGGTGAATATTGCATTTTGATGGTGCTGTGCTGTTCTGCTTTCCTGAATGAATGCTGACAGTGAGCTAATTTGCTAGACTTTCTCTTGGCTTAATGGATTTTATAATTATGATTCTTATTTAGATAATTCATAAGTACTGTTTGAGACCAGAATTATCTTGGGGGAGAGAATACAGATCACGATTTACAGATACAGCATCTATATCTATAGGCTAGATAGTCTATAGGACAAAACGGCTAAAACCTGAAAAATCTGTACTTTTTCAAGTGGAAAATACACAGATTTTCTGATTTAATTACACAAGCCACACTCTTGTTATTGTTTCAAAATTAATACTATATTCTTTAATTTCCTGCCATCTTCTAACATAGCCTGTTCTCACATCTGTGGGAAGAGTTACAGCTGACATCTGTAAAGGTTCTAGTGTCAGAGGAAAGTGGGATGCTAGTTTAAAATTTACGGCCTCTCTGTAAGAATGCTTTACCAGTACCCCCTTCTGATTCAACCACAGAGCTTTCAGCTGGGTATCCCAGCTGCTAGGGAGGCACTGGAAGAAAGAGGCAGTCTTTCCAGTAATTAGTTCTCAAGTCACATACCTACTTGTTAACACGTTTCAGCTATAGAGGTTACACATCACAGCACTGGCTGGTGGTGGGGGATCTTAAAACTGATGTTCCAACATCTTAAGGAACCACAATAACTTCTGCCGTTTTCCTGTTCTCCCCCCTGTCCAAAAGCACCATCCTGACCAACTCTCACCCAAACCACAGTCCTAATTAGGTACAAGGTTAAGAAGGAGATTGTATTTAGAACTGAGCAGCAACTGTCTCTTGGAGTGCAGCCCATTAAATATTTCTGCTGTCCTGGACATACACAATATAAAGCCCTAATATATGCATAATAATGAGACGAGTAGCTAGATTTTTTTAGCTTTTGTTCTTGTTGTAAGAGTTGGACATGTCCAGATGATTACTTTGAATTCACAGTACCTGGCTAGCTATTGTTTATCCATTACTTGGTCAGAGCAGAAGTGAATAGCTCTGCCATTTAGCATGTCAAGGTAGATCTTTCCATTCTCATTTAAAGGACAGTTTTATTTTTGAATTAAAATCCTAAATCACATTAACTGTAGGAGTTTCTGTCTTTCAGTGCAGTTCATGCACAGGCTACTGAGCTGCAACGATTCTCAAATTGATCATCATATTGGGCATCATCAACTGAAGTTCTAACCAACTTAATTTTGAGGAAGTACCAACAACCAAACCTTTACTAGGTCCATTCACTAATGATGTCTTCTCTAAGCAGCCCTGCCTGGGGAGAATATTTGTATTAATTCTTTCAATAAGGAGTTACAGAATGTGGTAGCTGAGCCTCATGAATATATGGCATTATGATCCAGAGAGGTTTCATAAGTTTTCTTTTCATTATTTCTAAAATGTTGACCAAATACAAAACATTTCAGTGAATTAACCTCACTCTTTTTCCTTTTATAGGGGAAGAAGAACCTCCTGTAATCACTGCTACAAAATTCTTAGTGCCTGAAATATGTAAAGCAGAACTTCATTGCCACATCCACACTGATGAACTGCAGGCAATTGCTCCCTTATAATACACTACAGCATTATTATGCATTGCCACTTTAGCAACAGCCTCTGTTTGTGCTTTAACTACCACACTGTCTCAGCACTAAATCTACTTGAAGGAACAAATACTCCCTGAAGACGATCCGTTATTCCTACAAGATCTTTTTATGGCCAGTAAACTTGAATCTGTTTGTCTTTATCTAAAAGTCTTTCATGATTTGAAAAATGCACCATGGAAAAATAGATGAGAACACATTTAAAAATTATTCCTACTACTAATTTAAATGTCATAATACTTACAGTGTTTACAGATGCCATATACAAAACTGACTTCTTTTTTGTTGCTAGAAATAATCTTGCAACTGCACATAAAATAGCTTGGAACATTAAGTTGTAGTAAATTTTGTAGTCCAGCCTCTAGTTTTAAGTGCTGATATACTTGATGGCAGGAGTGTTGTAGTGAATGAGAGCAGAATCTTTTTCAGAAGGAAGATAAAATGCCAAAGGTGAGATCGAGAAATTCTCCATTAGAAGAAATCATTTTCCTTTAAAAATGTTTGAGCTCCTTTCCTTACGGTCTGCTCTTTCCCAAATGTTAACATGTCTCAGTATTTAATTTTGGATAAGCACATCTCCCTCTATATATGATTCTGCTGTCTCTTCTCCACAATCTGGCTATGATGACTCACAAGTAGTACTGTACTGAGCCTGAAGTATCATTTTTATAATAGGCAAATATATAGATCTTGCATATGCTGGGTGTTACCATGGAAGCAAAACTTCCTGTTTTCTTCCTGGAAGGGCTGATATAAAGAATATTTTAAAGAGATGGGGGAAGGAAGACCAGATTTTGTATTTAAAACATCATTCTGGATTTGTTTAGCCATGAGCTGAATATGCTTTATGGGGGATTTCAAATTACCCTTCAAGGACAAATCACCTGGGGTAAAACAAGTTAAGCAGTTAACAGGCATAAATGCTTTGCTTTGGTTTGAGCCAACCAGTAAACAGAAGCCAATGAGTTATTTTGGAGTTCACACTACTTATCATTACTTAGTGCTGAAGACAGTATATTACTAGTGTTATATTAAGAAAAAAAAATGCTAAAACTGCACTGGACATTTTCATCTGAAAAAGCACACATGTCCTGTCTTCTGCAGTGACTGGGTCAGTACCCCATCACCCAAAATATCCTTGCTGTTTCCAAAGAGCAACTTCTAGTAAGTAGAACCCATCTATGTAACTACAAGTCTGGGCACTATTATAGTAAGCATGATAACAGCAAATAGTAAAGAACACCGTATAAATGTGCCTTTGCTAATTGTGCTTGTGGGGACAGATTCTGTCTCATTTAACCTGTCTTCACATTCCACTAATAGGAGGTTACTTTGGGAATACATCAAGGGAGAACTCAAACACCTCAAATATTCTCTCAGTTTTGATAGATGAGAATTGGACATTGCTAACTTACACTGTATTATCCATTTTAATAGAATGAGGTAGAACTATTAAGCCAGGGATGGTTTTGGCTGAGTAGCTGTAATGCTTCTGTTTTGTTTTGGGGTTTTTGTGCCACTTTAATCATTTGAAATTCCAAACAAAAGACTCTTGAAATTGTCACAGATGGAGTAAGAAAGTGCTGTAACAATTATTTGACCATGGCCATTGATGGTAGAACTGTGGCATGCTTTGCAGTTGTATCATGTAATTCTGTTGTCAACTGGATGTATGCGTCAGGTTTGGAGAGCCTTGTCCATGAACATGATGGTCTTACTTTTCCTGTTTCCTGAATTTGAAAGAACACTAAGTGGAAAAGATCTAACTCACAGTATCTGAGCAAATGATTCTCTACTAAATCCAGCTATGAAGGATGTTGATTCAGTGCATTTCTTGCTGATTTACTAGAGAAAGAGCTTAGAGTGGTAAGGCACAGGCAGAAGGGTTACAAAATTGGTGTGCTGAAGAGCTGCCACGCAGAGAAATGCAACCAAAGCTGCAAAACACTAGGAGGAGGCAATTCCTTAGCAGTTAGCAGGTGAAGGTGATGCTGTTCTCCTCCATGGCAGGTCACACCTCGCATACTGTTACTTTATGCTAGACTAAAGATTGGGCAGATTTTGTGTTTCCATTAAATTCAGTGGCAGAACTGGTATTACTAGGTGGAATTAAGTTTTCATTTTGAATGTAAGAAAGTTCAGTTTCAAAAACAAAGGCAGTTGCACAAAGAATCACTTGTCATAAATGTTTTATTCCTTCAAAATATGCTGTACAATCCTGCAAATCTTTTTTTTGTTTGTTTTTTATTATAAAAGGTCTATGTGTATGCCAATAAAATCCACTGGGGGGAAAAGAGGGGGAAGGAAGAAGAATAATTCCTTTATTCCTTCTTAGCATGAGGTGGAAACAGCGTATTATATGTTCTCAGGAGAAAGACAATGTAATTAGTTGAAAATTTAGGGTAGGACTGCCCACATAAAATATACAAAAGTGAGAAAATAATCTGATTTAGTGTAGTTTTTTCTTAAAAAGCCACAAGGCTTTAAAAAACTAGAAAAATATGGTGTATATTTTGGTGCTGGAAGGACGTGGTACTGAATTTGTAAGAGAAAAACAGCAAAAATCCATGTTAAAAATTAATTTTAAACCAAATATGTTAACACACAGAGGGTAGCTTGCTACTATTGTCAAGCGTTAGTAAACTCTAAAAATGTCAATAGCAAAGGATCCCTTCAATCTCTACTAGACTCAAGTATGTGGACGTTGTTTGGATGTTTTAAAGTGTATTTTCTGGGAGGGTGGAAAAAGCATGGGAAAGCTGAAGGTTCAAGATATGGTAGTGTGTTCAGCATTTTGAATGATAAGTATAGTTGTTGCCATAATTTGTACCTCTACATGAACACATGAGCTGTTGAAAACAGAATGCAGTTGACATTTGCAGAAATAAATGTTTTATGTTACTGTAATTTAGAAGTTAAATATCAAAATAAAACATTTTTTTCATTTCTCTCCCTGGGCTTTTCGTAGTGATGTGAAAGGCTTGGCTTAAAGAGTGCAGTTGTTTTCTTCAAAACACTTCAATGCAGTTACACACACCACACACATAGCCACTGTTCTCTAACCTCTGTTCACACTGTGCATCTGGAAGTGCAACAGGTATTTTGATGGGTGTTTAATGTAGTCAAGCAGCTGTAAGAAATATTGGTTTTCTAAGACTATGGTATTGAAAGACTGATTTTTATGTTTTTCTTAGTATTTTTTTAATTCTATTAAAACTATGTTATGATTTTATGTAATTATTTTTCCTATATCCTCCTTGAAGGTCTCCTAGCACTGCATGGTTCTGCAAGTGAAGCCTATCCACACCGACTGCAAAGTTACAATAACCTGGCTTGGATTAATTTTGTCAAAAATGTGATAATTACCTAAAATTGATATGATTTTTTTGTTTACATCCAAGTGGATTTCACTGTTCCAGTCAATGAACCCTGCAAACTGATTTCAGGGCTAAGCCACTCATATTCCTTATGTTGGCCAGGTAAATCAAGGTTTTTATAATGGACTTTTGGTCTGGCAAAATCAAACTTAGACTGCTATAGAAAGATCTGCAATGAGTCTGTAAAGTTCTTATTATTGAAGACTTGAATTGCTTACTTAATACCAGATAGTTTGCGTACACATAGCTATGTTGAATTTACAGGATGCTGTTCATAATATTTATACCTGTTTTCTTTGGGCCTCTGTCCCACAATTCCTAATTCTGCTTCTATCACCAGATAAATCAGAGACATTGTAAAGGGTCATTAAGCACTGAATAGTTTAATTAGTAATTCAAAAGAGAACTTGATCAGTTACTTCTCCGTATCTGAACAGGACATCTTTGGGAAGTGTTATCATATGTATATTCTACAGTCCTAATTTCTATAGCCTCTGCCTTGGAGCCCTGTACATGAGGCACATTGTGGCTGAAACAGAATGGAAAGGAGTTACTGTAGTTTTTATACTTTCCATTTAAAACATAAGAACCCTCAGGATGCTTTCCTCATGTTTGGGAACTCTTGATCAAAATTCTTGCACTTTGAGAATGTGGAAAGATACGCTTTGGTATGAGGATGGGCATATGGGTAATACATCTCAAAAAACGTAAGGAAGAAAGCTCTCATTTTTCTTGTGTTTAAATTGGGGGGACCTGATACTGAAAACCTCTCCTCAAAAAACAACCCAACCAGACGACCAGAAACATAACCAAACCACCCCCCACCCCCCTTTTCAGGTACAATGAAAGACGTGCGCTGCACACAGTATGTGCATTCAAACTGCAGCTGGTCAGACACAAATTATTTCTAAAAGGTCAGAAGTTAAAGGCTGTGCTATAGATCAGCTGAAGGAATTTTTCTCTATCTGCTATAAATTATTTTATTTTACTTGCTATCATCTGTTGCTGTTTCTCAGACTCCCACAAACCAGAACAATGGTCAATTTATGTTTTGTAATGGGATACAATTCTTTATTCTCTTAAAACTGATTTAATAAAGTCTGAGTTAGCCATTATGTTCATTTTTATGGGCAGCTGCATTGTTGACAATGATTTCATATTTATAGCAGTCCATGGAAAAAGTAGAGATTGGTCATTTTGTCCTGTTCACAAAAAGCAAAGGAAAAGGAAATGTGCTTTCCTTAGTGTCAGATGTCACCTAAATGACCAGAAATTGAAGTGCTTGCCAATATTTACCTCAGTGCTAAAAGCTCAGTTCTTAATAATTTTGGTATTTTACTCTGATGCAGATACTTTGGGAAGGCTGGAGGTTTGAAAACATTGATACGAGAATATGAGAGATGCTGGGTGGGGGGGAGCATGTGTAGTTAGCTATAATTGTTTAATATAATCGTTAATAGACATAATAGTTACAATAGTAAATATCAGTGAAAGAATAAATTAACATCTGGAGAATTTTCTTAATAAAAATACTTCCTTTTTAAGGGATGGGAGCTGTAACATTCAAGGCTGATTTACCACAAAAATCAAACTACCTTTTTTCCAGACTCTGCTGGTAGGTTCAGAGACCTTGACAATAGATGGAAGATTGAACTAACATGAGCAAGTGTATGGAATGCTGTCCTGTTGGGCTGCTGATTTAGTTGGAATTCTAACTATTCAGTTGGTACTGGTGTGCAAAAAGATGTACTTGAAGAGAGGCAGTCTTGATGATGGTACATGTCAGGTAAACTTACAATAGTCTTCTGAATTGGTAGCTTTGTCCAGAGGGGAAGTATACACCTGTGGTTTTACCTACTTGTAAATGCTGCAACACGTACAGAACATATACGTGCTCTCTGTGCAAATTCTGTATTAATCCTGTGACTGTAAATCAACATCGAAGTGCTCACATAATTTGCTCTGAGTTTCTTTAATAGCCAACCATGTTTATTATGAGATTTTACTGCATCAGAAATATGTGGCTACTGATAATAATACTGGACTTTCCTAGGGAATATAACATTTCTTACTAATAGACCTGGACCTAAGATTATACAAAGAGCCTGGGAGACTGATACCATTTTTCCCATACCAGAGTACAGCAACCTTTGGAGGCTACGCTGCCTTTCATTGTAATACTGACTAATGCCAACAACTGCAGACCAAAAGTTCTTTTGTTACCTTTGATAGTACACTGAATATACAGATCAAACCTAAAAATAGAAGTCACCTCTTTCATGGTTGAGAAAATGTTATTTCCGACCCAATTAAAAAAGATTAAACTTGGCTGAAGACTGGATGCCTAGCGCAGCCACTGGGAAAATGAAACACTTGGAGAATAAACTTGCTTATTTTTTACATAGTTACCAAACTAAACTGTCGTTCAAAGTTCCCAGAAGGATTCTACATTGAGGAAATGAGTGGCAAGAATATTTTCAGGGCAGATAGCTACTGCCTGGTGGAAGAAATCTACAGTACAAACTGTGGAGCAATAATCACGGTATGAAAGTCTTTCACTTATATTTTCTAAACCTTTTATGAATGCTGTGGCCACACCCTTTTTACTTATGCTTTCTATCTCGATGATTCAACTCATTTCAGTGGGACTGGTTACGAAATCAGATACTAACAATGTGAGTGGGACATACATCAGAGGCATTGTTTGGTGTGTCGTAAGTCAGGGGTTTTTCCTCAGTGCACAGCTGAGGATATAAAGGACATAAGCAAGTGTTATTATCCTCATTTTACATGAGAAACGGATAGGAATTAGATAAGAAGAAATGGATCCTCTTCAGAAATGAGGCTGGTGTCAGCTGAAGACAAAGCAGGGGTTTGTGTCCTAATCTTGAGCCATATTGGTGCTTCTTTAAAGAATCTGTGACCAGTTGGTGTGTTTGGTTAGAGATCTTACTACTGGAGCCTTTACCATTGCAATAACTGATGTGATGGAATGATCCACAGGGCGCTGTTCTACACTCCAGAGGTCTGTGGCAACAATGAAGCAAGTCAGCTTTTGGTGGAGCATGGTAGGAAACAGGGCAGCACAGCAAGAACTACAGGGGAGGTAAGAGGTAGGTTAGATTAGGGGCTGACATTAAGTGATGTGTTTTATGTCTTCTACAGCATCTGAAGTGTGAGGTACCTTTTTGACAGACTCTGCAGTCTCATAGCACTCCTAGGTGCTGCTTACATTGCTTGACGTGAACCTGGTGTGCAAGAATTACTCCTTTATAATTTTGATGAAAATCAGGAGTGATTTCATTGCTGTCAGTTACATCACACTTATTTCAAAATTAAAAGCGACAACAGAATTAGACCTACTTGTCTGTAGCAACGCCTAATGTAGGGGATGGACCCATAAAAGTCATTAGTCATCAACAGAAAGGAAACTGCTCTTTATTGTAGCTTTTGCAAACATGCCCAAGTGTGATTTTGGTGCTAGGAAGGAAACCACCGTCTCTTTGCAGAATAGTTGTTGGTCAACACTGAGGGTGGAGCAAGAATAATCATTACAGTGAATCAGGAAAACGGGACATGTTCTTATTTCTTTATTTCTTATTTCTATTTGCTTAGGCTACCTTCGACCTGACAAGTGCAGGTACAGGCATTTGAATATTCTTGCTCTTACCCTTAAATTGGCTTGTTAAAACTTTTTTAAGTATAACTCATATATCACTGTATTTTAAGAAAACCTTTTGTACTGAAGGAGTAATATATTTAACACTTGCATTCTGTATTTTGCATAGTAAAGAAACTGTCGTGCTTATTAAGATTTAAAAGTGCTGAACAAACAGTATTTGCAAGTTGTGTTGTATAGTTTATCATCTTAAAAATCAGGAATTACAAGTTAGATTGTAATTTACTTTTTAGTAAAGTGTGAAATCTCCCCGGACAACAGTTTTAGTTGATGTGGTTCAGCAGATTCCAGTATGTTGCCGAATTAGAGAATTTACATCAATTTTTTATCCCCTGTGCAAGTAAGCCAGTGGAAATTTTGAGGATGCATAAAATAGACTAAAAGTTAAAGGTCTCTAAACAGAGCATCTCTTCCATTTCCTGATACTGAATGCCAACCAAAGCTTTAAAACAGGGGACTAGAAGTGTTAGTTGCCTTTACAGGCACAGTAAGCCCTGGATAAAAAAATGGCAGCACTTGCTGTCTATTGCGGCTATGCTTTTGTAATAGGCATCACTTCAGTGGTACAACCAATGTGGGAAGGGGATGTCTGTTTCCCAGTTTTCCGGGCAGCAGCTATGATGAAGCCTCTATGTTTTAGAAATCCATTAGAAATTATCAGACCTGAGCAACCTCAAAGATTCCCCCATTCTGCTAATTATATTGATACTCCTGGGAGCCCAGGTTTTGCCTGTAACATAGTGTTGATTAAAACATAAATTCCTGTGTATAACTTTGCCAGAGGGCTAGAAAAGTGCCAGCTCCCCACATACCTGTCTAATCTATGTGAATTGCTGCTTTAGGAGCGGTAAAGAAATAGTTGTAAAATTGTGACATCTTGATAGGTATTTTCTAGTTGAATTGTCCCTAGTTTAAAAAGAATTATTTCACCTTAAGAACCAGGTTCTTTAAAGAAACATTTATACGTGAATTTAATTCCAGAGTGTTTTCATACTGTGTAAAGTGGAGTTCAGAGATTACTTTAGTATCCCAGACTAGAAAATTTAAGACATTTACTTAAAGAGGAAGAAGGTCTGATGTTCCCATGTCTATATAGCATTTCTAGCCTCAGCAATTTGAAACAACAGAAAGATTAAATCTTGCTGCAGGATCTTAGGTTTGAAATGGAAACCCAAACCATAGCTGCGAAACACAATTCGTTATTCTTTTTCAAAGTATTTCTGGTGTCTGGGTTACAGAAGGTGGCAGGCTACTTTCCACCTTTGTTTTCTATTGGCTGTTTTATGTTGACAATACTGCTACTGCCAAAGCCTTCCCATCTACATTTGAATTTGCTTGTGTTAAGTGATGCGATTGTTAGTATTTATTATTACACTGAACTAGTGCCTATAGGCTGTGGTCATAGAAAATAAGATTATCTTTACTGAGCACAGTACAAACGCACACCAGAAGATAGTCCCTCACCTAAAGAGCTCATAATCTACTTGTTTTCATCCTCACAGCCGATGTATATTTTCTTTTGATCAATAAGGCTCCCTAGTGTGTTTCCGTACTTCTTTCCTCTAGAACAGCCGTGCCTATTAGCATCTTGTCACTGCTTTCCCCAGCTTGTTGACCGAATGGGACCGGCTTCTGGTTTCTTGCTGACTCTGAGGTTCTCAGCGTAGAACAGGTACCTTCTTCTGGTCGGGCTCCCCGCCTTCGCCGTTTGCACTCTTAACGTTGCGGTGGGAACTGAGCTTCCAGAGCGGCACAAGAGGTGCAAAGCTCGCGGCCGCGCCATAGGGCACGGGGCAGCGTGCCGGTGTTCTTGCTCACCTCCGGTGTCCCGGGGAGGTGAAGCCCGGAGCCCTGGGAAAAGGCGGCCGCCGGTGGGTGTCAGCTGGCTGAGGTGCGGAGCTAGGAAAGGACCCACAGGAGCGGAAGGGAGCGAGGAAGAGGCGAGAAGCATAAAAGCGTTGGGACAGTAGAGCGGGAAGGGCGGAGCGCGGGCGGGGCCCCCACGTCTCCGCCCTCCGCCTGCCCTGACAGCAGCCGGGCTGGCTCTGGAGACCCCTGCGCCGCGGCCGCTAACGGCTCCCGCCGCCTTTTCTCGTCCCTGTTGGCGGATGCCCCCGGGTGCTCGCCGGGGCGGCAGCTGCCGGAGCCGCATGCCGGGAGCCGAAGAGGAGCAGGCGAGTGCACGGTAAGGTGCTGTCTCCTGTGCCGGGGCTCTCTTTGGGGCAGGGGGCTGCTGGTCAGAGCTGGAGGAGCCCGGCTCCCCCGGGGCAGCTGGAGGCGGCAATGGTGGGGCTGGTCACAGTGGTTGCGTTGTGCCTCCGGGAGTCCCGCTGCCCCTTACGGGACTCGCAGCGCGACTGCTGCTTCTGTTAGAGGAAGGTCTCCCGGCAGCCCTGGGTACGTGTGTGTGAGCGGGGGGGGGTCGGAGCACTCTCCTGCTGTCTCCTCACGGCATCGCCGCCCTCCTCGCCCCTCTCTGGCGGTGCCCGGTTCCTCACCGTCGGGGTTGTGCCGGGGTCGGCCTGGAGCGAGGCGGACGCGAGCCGCCTCCTCAGGGACCCCTGGGCGCCGCAGCCCAGTGAGGGGCGTGAGGCGGCGGGCGCTGACCCGCTCCCCTCGGCGCTCAGCAGCTGCAGTTTGTGTTGATTTACTCTTTAAAGAACTTTTTGCGCTCGCCGAGGGTTTTGCACGGTGTCGGTTCAGATGTAAAAGCCCGCGGAGGAAAGGCCGAAGTTCCAGGTGCCGGTTGCCTCCTTAGCAAACCACCCCTAGTTCTCAGCCGTTGCTTCCCTCAGCGCAGCCTCCACCTCGGCGGGAGGAGGAGGGAGGTCTGTGGGCGAGAGAAAGTGGGAAAAACAAACAGCGAGCGTAATTCCCGGCTCTTGTGGAGGTAGTCATGGCACACCCGAACCGGCTGTGAGGGGACACGGCAGTAATAGCACGGCATGGGTCAGCGACGGGGCTTAAACAGTTAATGCTGGTGAGGGCCCCTGTAGGTAAGGTAGCTGTAGAGCTGTAAGGTGGCTACAGGGCTGGTGTTGTACCGGTCATCTTAGTGGTGGGATGGGCGGTGACCAGAATTTATGGTTTTCTGAGGGACTGCTTACATTAATGCAGGAAATCCAGCTTTGGTAGTCAGGATCTTAGTTTTTCTGTGTAATTCTTAAGTGTTGTGCATATGTGAACGTTCATTTGTATAGTTTCTGTGTGTGCATACATACATTAATATAATTTATTAATATTCAAGGCCAGGTTTGACTGGGCTTTGAGCAATCTGGTCTGGTGGAAGGTGTTCCCGCTCATTGAGGGGGGATTGGAACTGAATGATCCTTAAGGTCCCTTTCAACACAAACTATTCTGTGATTCTGTCATAATTTATAGTTGAATGTTATCCTTTAGTACCTCACATGCTACATTTTCATAGTGGAAGGGCAGAGAAAATTCCTTCCTTGTCAGACACTTGTTACAGGATTAGTTTGGTTGCATACCCAGCTCTGCAGCATGTACAGAGGTCTGCTGCCAAGTGCAGCAAGTCATGAGGCAGATGCTGTATCTACAGAGTTTGAGTTCAGAATAGGAGAAGCCATGGAATTTGGAAAGAAACAGAGTTAAAACATTTACTGCAGAACAGTAAGTTTTGCAGAGTGTAAGCAGGGGAGCGTGTGAGATGGAGCTGCCCCAGCGTACATGAAGAGAATGCCAGGAACATCTTTGGTTTGTCATTTAGCGGATTTAGTCCTTCTATGTAATTTTTCTTTTTTATGTAGATTTGCAGCCTGCTCTCAGTAAATATTTATTGCACAGTTTTAGTAAATAAAATACCGTATTGTTCTGAACAGCAGTCCTGTTTAAATTTGTCATCAGAATTGTGCATATCAGTCAGCAGTGTGACAAGGCCTCGTGACCTATGAAGACACTGTAACATTCAGCATTGCTCCTGCACATTTTCTCAGACCTCTGCTCTGTTCTGAATAGTGCACTTCTTCTCAGGACTGCTTTTGTGTAGACAGTTGTTCTGGCGTGATTCCAAGCTGTGGGAGTCTTACATGCGCATGATTTGGAGGTGTATTATGTGGAGCTTCCAGCAAGTGGCCAGTGAGACCACATGCCCTTAAACAAAAATCTGTTTGCTTTGCTGCTCATGAATTGAAGTGAGTGGTACTTGATTCTGCTTGGGAGTTTGTATGTAATGTCTTAATACTTACTCGGGAGCTAGTTTTCTCTATGCTAAGTCTTTTGCTTTAGATGCCAAAGAAAATGAAACTGACCTCTTAATTCTGTTTATGCTAGAGGTTTATTTGTATGTTTGCAGTATTTTAGGTTTTTGAATAGTCTCTTTTGATGAAATACTAATTTTTCTTAGTATATTATTGTGAAAGCATCTGTTCACTGCTATAAATGCATTTAGAATCATTTTGGAGTACTTTGTGCATATTACATTCCAGACACCTTGAGTTAAGTGTGATGTGCATTTTGAAAGGGTTGCATTTGTTAAGAGTTGCTGTTTTGCTCCTGTGTAATATGAAGGGAAACTGACAAATAAGCTTAGTGGAAGACTAGAAGACTTGGGCTGCTGTAAATCATAGAATCATAGAATGGTTTGGGTTGGAAAGGACCTCTAAGATCATGTAGTTCCAACCCCCTTCTCATACTATTGATTTATTTTGTTTAACTTGGTCTCTTAATGTTTAATTAAATCAGGCAATCCTATATATTTGGTAATTAAATCTTGGGGCTGTAAGTATTGCAAAGTTATGTAGGCTTTAAAGGTAAATAGTAGTACTTACAGGTAAATAGGTAAATCTAGTACTTTATAGATAAATTCTAATATGTGACTTGGGAAAAGCCTGAGCAGAGCAGCACTCCATTAGAATAAAAGATGGAAACAGATGAAAATACTTGAACTTGCTGGGCAAAGAGAAGTGTTGAAATTTTCATGTTTGCATCTGTACTTGACTGGCTGGGAAAAAGGTTATCTCCACATGTTTAAAGTTTTCTAGGTCCTATAAAAGTCCCTTTGTTTTTTAAACCAAATTGTGCCTCTCAACTTGTGAGGGCATGTAGCAGATTTCAGTTGTCCGAGTCATATGAAATCTGGAGTAAACAAATGGTCTTGCACAAGTCTCTAAGAACATGTAGAACTACTGTAGAGTAGTTGGTAAATAACTGGAAACTAAAGGACTCGGTAAATACGCTCCAGTGTTGTGTGATTAACAAACACTTCGTGCTTTGTAGTAACTGCAAAGTAACTACTCTGAAACAAATAGTTATACAGCATGTAATTGTGCTGGCCTCCATCTCCACCTGCAACATAAAGGATGTAAAGCAAAAACCCCAAAACCTGTTTTCCCATCTAGTGTCAAGCAGGGTTGAACATGAAGTGAAATGCTGTCAGTGACTGAGATGTAAACAATGATTAACTTGCAGGTGCTCAGCCTTACAGAATCCAGCTGAAGTGGTTAGATGCTAATGGGATCAGGCTGTTAATAGCTAAACACAAGGGCACATGTGTATGCATATTTATTTACTTCTTCCTAATCACATGCTGATGAGTAGTCTGAGGATTTCAAATCTGAGTGAGCATGCTGCCATAGGTACATGAGATATGTTAAAGTAATATGTGTCTTATACAGACCACTGCTGAGGGTGGTACTTGAAGGTATGGCCAGTACTGAAATCCAGCAATCCTGTCTCCAAAAAATTGTTTAAATTGGACAAGAAGCAGATTTTACAATAAAACTTTTTTCTTCTTTTCATGTTAAATCATTATATATAAAACCAGAAATGCTAACATTATGTGACTAGAAATGTGCCCTATACTGTTACTGATTACCCCTCTCCCCCCTTTCCTTTCTATATAAGCTTAATTACCCTCACAGCCTTGCAGTTCCCCTCATAACTCTGCAGGTGTAATCAATGTATGATACAGGTTGTATTCCAAAAGGCTTATTGGCTTTTATACCACTGAAGCTTGCATAAACTTGGAAAGTTGGCAGGATTTATCTGACCTTCTGTTGTTGCTGTAGAGCAAAACCAGCTGCTTTGCTGGTATCATCTCTCAAACATTTTAGTTGTTAAATAGAAGTACAGCTTTTATTAGTTTATTTTAAATGTTTCAGCATTTTTCCACAATAGATTTTTGGGACTATAACTAGGAGAAGAGTATGTCCATTACATTGTCTGTACTGTATCGGGAATCCTACTGATTTAAAATATTACAGTGTGTCTGGCTGGCATTCCCTCAGAAGGTTCTGTCTGGACCGTCACCTTTCTCCTGAAGACAGCAACCAGCTATTTGGATAGTGTGTGTTTTTGGGGGTGGCTGACTGCTTCTGCTTGTCCATGGCCTTAACTGGTGCATGCAGATAGTGGGTGGTTGGGAGAGGTCTGAGGCGCAGATGAATTGCAGTACAGCACTTATAGTCCCTATGTTTGTATTGACATAGGCTGTGGTGAGGATATCCCAAACCTGGGACCCCTCTGTATGTAGTGAGGTTCTTATGTGAGTGTAGGGAAAGTATTTTAAGGCTCACAGAAATAAATGCTGTCAAAATTAGCATTTGTTGGTGCTCCACAGATAACTCACTAATATCCTAGAACAAATTCTCTCAAGCAAGTCAGTTACTGTGGACAGGTGAACTCGCTAACTTTCCCATGCAGGTTTAGATTCTGACTGTTTAGCAATTGAAGGTGGTAAATTGTAAAGACTAAGAAGACAATTTTGGGACATTTCACCTTTTTGTCTGCTGTTCAAATCTATTAAATAACCAAATTATTAAATAAGCAAACTTCAATGACTTATTAAACTGAGCGGCAATTGTGAATGAAATAGTCATTATTATTAAAGTAGTAGGCTGAACAGATCATTTTAGTGTTAAGGACAGAATATGTTTCCAAGCTGTGGGAGTCTTACGTGCACCTGATTTAGAGGTATATTATGTGGAGCTGCTTCCAGCAAGTGGCCAGGGAGACTACATGCCCTTAAACAAAAATCTGATTGCTTTGCTATTCATGAACTGAAGTAGGTGATACCTGATTCTGGTTCCAGGTAGATAAAATTTTGAACCTGCTACCATCCCTGGCAGTGATGATTCTAGTAAAGGGGAAAGTGGGTTGTGTTTGTCTCAGCTGTGGTGGCATTTCTCTTGATTTCTGTTTATTCTTAATTTTATTTTTATTTTCCTTGTTGAGGATAAACCCCTTTATTGTAAGGGAGTTAGGAATGTGTTGAAAGGAAGAGAATATTAAGTGCTAACAAAGTGCTAGTTTCAGAAAATAAATAAATAAATAAATTGTCCCTTATGTTGGTTCAGCTCTGTTTATCCCTTCTAATATTCTTTACAGAAGTCACACATAGTTCTGGAACTGGTTTTCCCTTAGATATAATTTAGATTTATAAAAAATAAAATCATGGCAGAAATCTTTGTGTTTGTCACAACTTTTGTATAAGAAAGTGCTGGCTTTCAGATTGAGAACTTTTGAGGAGGATAGAGTTAAGTGAGTCTCAGAAATTGCTAGCTGTATGAGTCACTAAATTGGGAACATAAATACTCATAATCTTTGGAAGGAACCTCTTAACATTGTTTTGCTGCATAGTGTCAACTGCAAAACAATACAGTATGTTTAGATTAGAAGGAGTTGTATTTGCATTTGAAATCATAGTTTATGAAAACAATCAGATAACTTTTTGCCCCTTTTTTTCTTGATGGCTGACTAAAGGCTAGCACCAAGTCTGCAGTAGAAGCTAGATTATTGCACTGTTGTGTTTTGTTTGCTGGCTTTGCTGATAAGAAATAAAAATTTGGAGAGGGGGAAGGAGCAGTGAAATGGCCAGTGCTGAAGAATTCTTTTGGCCTGCTGATAGAGTGGATAGGTTATTTTGTTTACTGTCTGATGCTGAAGCCAGATGCTTGAAATAGGAATATCTGGATCCTTTGGTGCAGAGAGAAACAGATTTGTCTCAGAACAACGCAAGTAATTTTAACCACACTGCCAAAAAAATGTATTTCCTTTGACTAGGGTATAGTACTTGGTTTTCTGTGCATTCTGCTTAAACAGTATGTTTAATTTTTTTGTGCGCACCTTCTGCATTAGAAACCTTCTGTTTAAAATGTTCTGTTCAGCTCTTTGCTAGTGTTTCATAATGCTAGATTTTTCCTTAATCAGATAAAAGATTTAGTTGTGTTTATTACTGAGACACAGAGTACTGAAACGTTAGATTCTCTTTTTTTTTTTTTTTAATGGATATGGCAATCAACTACCATTCCTAAAAGCACAAAAACATGCCCTATTTCCCCCTTCACCACTAAAGTTTCTGAGTTGAAACCACTAGAAGAGTCAAAGCTGCCAATAACTGCAGATTACACAGTGCAGGTGAGTCCTTGTTGCTCTCAATCTCAGTGATGTCAAGTATTATATAATGCCCTGATATGCAGGGTAGACTAAACCAGCAGTCTCAGTTCTGTCATAAATCTTTATTTTTCACAGCAATAACCAGCTCAGAAAAATCTGTATTTGTATTCTGGGGATAAAACACGTACATGTTCCTGCATGTGGTTTCTCTGATGCTGGTGTCTTACTGTACAAACATATTTGAACAGTGCTGAAAGATGTCTTGAATTATGACCACAACCTCTGTTTGATGCTGGTAAACTTCTCCATGTGCTTCCATCAAGGTGATTGAAGATAAATTGTAATATTGTCTTCCTTTGTTTCTTTTGGTGTTTTCTAGGGAAAAGAGCGAAGTCTTGGTAAACTAAAGAACTGTTCCTGTTGAGCACAGTGTCTCATAGTAGGCTGTATTTTTCCAGCATGGAGCACTATTCCATGTCAGTCCTCTCGCTTCAACCTGATGTGTATATGGCTGGAGACACTGTCTTGCAGTCTATAGCAAGTGTGTGTATGGGAGAAGGAGCCAAACATGGCACGCTCTGTCATGTTGGAGTGCTCTGATGGAATCATCAAATATGGAGTGAGATGTGCAGTGCCTGTGGCTCTCTGAGCTACTTCCTCCAAGTATCTTCATATATACACTTGTATAAAGTACCTATATAAAACTTTTATGTGCTTCTTAAGAGGACAGAAGATGACTATTTTTAATGATATGCCTCAAGGACAGGAATAAAAACCCTTTCAAAAACAGGTATTTAAAAAGGTCTTCCAAAATATAATTCTTCAGTGCATCAGATGCATTTTTAAAGACTTTAAGAGAGTAAGTAATGGTATGCCACATGTTCATTGAGGTCAAAACTCACTTGAAATAACCACAGTGTGTGTGAAACAATGTGCATGGTATGCTAGGCTTGGGTTGAAGTGATTATGCAGTGTGGAGTTTCTCAGCACTGCTTGCTACTTGGAGTTGTAGTCAGGAGAAATATTCTTTGAGAGCTTCTTGAGTTTTAACTCTGATTTCACTGAGGTATGCTTTAGTGGCATGGAGGTGTTTGGCAGCTGCAGTATCTGAAAGCCTCCAAAAAACAATTTTGATGAGGAATTGGTTTTGCTTTTTGTTGTTACACAGTTTAATAATGAGGCTTGTTTTAAATCTGTCCTTCAACAAACTGTTAGCCTAAGGCAGTTGCTGGTTAGGAGCTCAGCGCTATCAAAATGTGAGATACTATGCGCTTACTAACTGTATGTGGAAATGGGACTTTTCAGAAAGCAATGCAAGAGTAAATATATTTGCTCACTGGAAATGACAGGCTTTTCTGCATCTAGTAGGCAAATAGAAAATCACCTCTAAAATTACAGATGTTGCGATGTGTGTTGCTAATTAGTGACCTGTTGCTCAGGTTTTGTAAACACAAAGACTTGTGCTTGGGAGAATGATGGTGTGTAACCCTCCTTATTTGTTTTCTATTAGATGCACATTACTGCAGTGATTCTACTGCCTTCTTTTTTTATTAAAAGGAATAATAGTTTATGCATTGAGGGGGCCTTACGGTCCAATAAAGCTTTTTTCACCGTTGTTTTATCAACCAACTATAACGAGATACTATGTCAACAATGCAAAGTATTTTGGTGAAGGTAAGGAGCTGTGGGAACGTGATTTATCAGAAGATAACTGGTTATTTTTACTTTAACTGTAGTGAACAGCTGCTGAATGATATGTGACTTTTTTTTTTTTAACTACCGCTACTGGGAATATCTCATTTGCCTAGAGATACAAATAGGGAGTGGAGGGAAAGGCACCAAAAAAGATTTCTAGCCTGAGGATCAAAATGTATCTACCCTTTTTAACACGGGCAGGAAAAAGAGAGAGAAAGAAGGTGGGCTTTATGTAGGGAATATGATTTTAAAAAGATGGGCTAATACTTCCCCATATCTCCTGGATATAAATCACATCCTGGTTTGAGCCCATGGAGTGTCATGGCTTCAACACTTTTCTTAAGTCGCCTAATTTTTTTCTGTTCAAATGATCCTGTAATGCTGGTCTGTACGAGTGTTCAGAGGCTTGCGTACTGTGTTATAGTAGATCCTTTTTCCCCCCTTGATTTTTGTCCATTTAAGAGCAATTGCAGCACTTCTGGAACCAAATCAAAATGGATAAAATACACTTAAATATAACAGTTTTCAGTTCCTGAGCTTGTGCTTACCATTGCTGGGGTTTTCTCTGCCTGTATAATGTGTAATAATCAACTCTAAGGCAGCTGAACTGATAATGCATCAGATAATCCAAGTTAATTTTAATGAAAGCATAAAAATGAATTTCTTTATAACTTTGAGGTATGTGCTTCCTGCTGGGTACTCTAGTATTAAACAATCTGTGCTTGCTCATAGAAGACTAAGTAGACTAAATTTCAGATGTCTGCGGAACCAGCAAGGATGTTTCTTCAAGGCTGTGCCCTCAATAAGATAGTGACAATAGCGTTAAACGTAGCTGCTATAAATAAAGTCTTTGACATTGTTTTCCTATGTTTTTGTTCTGGAATTGCCTTTTGCCCACTTCCTCCTATTACAGCACAGCACGATCTCTAGGACACCACCTAATGAAAGTGCATGCTCCTTATCTGGAACAGTCAAGGTTGAGTGTGCAAGCAGAGGATGAGGGACAGAATACATCTGAAGCAGAGTCTCTTAAATAAATATTCATTGACTTGCCTTAGCATCTGCCTTCAAGTTATTAAGAGGGTAGCTGAGAGATTTATTTCCCTCCTTCAAGTTTCATCAGGTATAGTGCCTATGCCATAAAGTTCAAGTCCAAACAAGAACTGGATGGTAATGCAGAAAAAGGCACCTGTGAATAGCATTTTTTTTCTGAAAGTTCTTCCTTTGCTTCTTGAATTTAATGTAATTTTCTAAGATGTTAATATTGCTGGTGGCAGATTTCTGTGGATACCGGGGAATAGTGTTAATATTCTGGTTGAATAAACTCAAAACCAGTATATTAGAAACAAAATCTTACTTTGCCAGTTTTAGCTTTAATTTTGTGTGGTTCACCTTGAATATAAACATTATTTTTTGGAGATCAGTAGTCTTTCAATAACACTTCTACCCACAACAGAACAATTCAGTTTTATTTTGGATCTCCTGAAGCAGTTCGTATTCACTAGAAATTCTTCCACAAAATATTCTTAATGCTTGAAAAAAGGTATCCCCTTCTGCATCTTAAAATAGAGAAGTATTTATTTTAAGAATAGTTATTTATTCTGAAGAAGGAGTCTAAGAGCAGTCTGTGGGCCAACAGTGAGTCAGGCTAGAATCTATAGGCGTAGAAGTTTTCATTGAAATTACTTGAAAGTAATTTCAAGTGCAGTGGTAGTATTTGGTATCCGTGGCTTTGGAAAGTGTAGCTGGAGACCAATTTTCCACGTGTCATGTAGAAATGAAAAAACTCACAGTATTTTGACAAGGCCATAAAACTTGTCAGTGATGTGGGGCTCAGCTGTTTAATTACCTGTTGCTTCTGGTAAAGTGAATTAGGACCTGTGTAGACCTGTTGTCAAGAATAAGATGACAAAAGTATCCCTGATGATGTTCCAGAAGTTAGTCTGACTCATTGCTGGGCAGCCTCTGCAGTATGAATGAGAAGCGCTGCTGGATGGCAGTGCTGAATGGACACTTGGTTGCAAAGCTTTAACAGTCTCTTCCACCTTGACAGACAATAAGGAGGAGTATGATTTGAAAGACTGGCTAATGTAGCAAAAATAATTCAATATGCTACAGGACATGATCCTACAGCTGACGGGGATTCTGTGATGGGTATTGCTGGAGCATTGGTCTGGGAAATTTGAGGGATGCTTGGGACAGGCTGCCCAGGGAGGTTGTGGAGTCTCCTTACCTGGAGACATTCGAAACCCGCCTGGACACATTCCTGTGCAACACTATCTAGGTGTTCCTGCTCCGGCAGGGGGATTGGACTAGATGATCTTTCGAGGTCCCTTCCAATCTCTAGCATACTGTGATACTGTGGCTCCCTGCTCCTGACTTGCAGAAGTATGCTCTTGGCTGCTGCAGTGCAGAGGACAGGAGAGGGACAGTCAGGCAGGCATGGTGGTATTTCCCATCTGTCTTTTTTCAGTAGTAGCTGAGGAAGGATGCTTGTCCACTGTTGTATCAGCTGCCTGTTGTGCCTCTCTTTTCCACACATGTAAGTGAAGAGTGCATTTGTTTAGTGAGTGACTTGGCAGATCTCTTGTGTTATTGTAAACTGAGCAGATGAGGCTGCAGAGCATGACTGTGTATCCTGAAAGAACATTTGGATACTCTCGGTATCCAAAAAGCCTGCTGTCTTATCCAGCATATAGATACCTTTCTGAAAGTGTGGTGGACAAGATCTTGCTGTCAGAATGAATATATGCTGGTCTCTTGATGCCTCCTTTTGTGTTACAGAAAACACCATAAGCAGGTTTTTGTAAGATTCTGAGGTTGTCAGGCAGAAGGAGTACGATATATTACTGTCATTCTCAGATATTGAACTGGAAATGTGAGGGAGTTGAAGTTTGACAAGATATATTCCTCTCTGTATTTTATGTGGTTTCCTTTGTGGAACATATGAGAACATAAATTGGGCGTATGCTATGTCTAATTTATTTTCTGTTAGATATGTGTCAACCTTTATCACCAATTGTTCATAGAAAAGTTTGTTACACATTAACGTTAATTTCTGTCCTCTGCTTTTACTCTTGTTTCAGTGTGAAAGTCTCGATGAAAAGATACATGGAGTGCTTGCTTAGATGCTTTCAAGGGTAGGAAAGGAAGTGCTGAAAACATGTTTTTTTTTGTTGTTGTAATTGTGCGAACACTGGTACTACTATAATAGTGGTTCACAAGTGAACGGCAGATGTTTGCTGTGTTGTCTTTTGGGTTTATCATCTGCAGTGGCAACCTTGTGTTTTTGTAATTTGAATCTTTCAGCTTCCAACTGAGAATTAATGGACTGCTTTTAACCTTCCCTTGAACCTTTGATCTTACCTGTACGAGTGACTGTAAGAGGAGGTGAAACTCCTGTTGGCATAACTTGCATGATCATTGAAGCATCTGGGCTTTCCCAATGTGGAGTAGGAATTCATTACCACAAGAGAAGTTTTAATTTGTCCTGTCAGGAAATTGCTTCCTGAAAGATCGGAGCTTTACAATAGATGGTTAAGTAGGGATCCTTGCGCTGCTGCTTCCAAGTGTGTTTAACAACAGCTCCCCTCTTCGTGCACTATTATAGACTAGAGAGGCAAGTAATAATGTAGCTTTCAACACTTGCTGCTGCTCAGCCACTAATAAAATTGCTGTGAGATTTTGTGTGTTTGTTGTTGTTGCTGTATTTGTTTTATTTTATTTTTAATTTTTTCAAAGTGACACATCTTCAGAATCAGGAGTAAATTTGAGGTCAGGCACTGATCCAAAAAGAGGCCACATGGCTCAGTCTCTGTTCCTGCCCTCACAGAGGTGAGGCATTTGTTGTTCTCCCTTTCAGAATAGACTTCTGGATCTTTAAAACAAGATCTCAGGAAACAAATTTGCTTAGAAACAGGCTGTGTGGAATTGTTATCCCTTTCTGTTATGAGGGATGTTAAAAAAAATAATACAAAATTAAGGGCCTGTACTTGTAAATCCATTCTGTTTTCTCTGACATGGCAGTGACACATGCTCTGATCACAGTGAAGGGCAGGTAAGAAGATGACCTCAGTTTTAGTAAGGACCAAATTTCGTTGCTGACTTTTGGGACTTCGGTCTGATCAACATGCTTGCTAGAGCTGTTTGTCTACTCCTGCATGGCCATAATTTTGAAACCAAGATCAGCTTTTTCTTCAAAGTACTGGTTTTGTCAAGATTGGCCTCATCTGCCCATGGCTGATGGGACACTTGCACTATGCTCAATTTTTCATGCTGTCCATGACTGTCAAATCAGATTTTGACCCAGGTTTCACACTGGTTAAACTAGCTTTTTAATGGTCCGTTCTACCTTATCTTGACAAGCATAGCCCATTTCCTGGTTATGTTCCAGTAGATATTAACTGACGTACAGTTGAACATGTTCTCCTTTAATCAATTAGATCTTTGTTCTGATGATAATGGAAACCAGGTGTCAAATCAAGAGCAGTAAGATGACTTTTCCTATCTTTCTTTTAAAAGAAGGTAGGGTGAGGGGACTAAGCTCCATGTTAACTTTGTGGATCCTGTTACCAAAAAGTGCTCATGTGGAAATTAACTTGCCTTATCTAGAGACATAATTTGTTCTTACTGTACAAGTTGTTTACTTGAAGCACCTTTGGCCATACAGACCTTTTGGATGCATTGTAACTTGGACATTGCTACTGCCAGCATTTGAGTGTGTCTGTGCTGGTTTTGGGAGTGACTTCAGCCATGACTGAATTGTTATTTTCTGCAAATCAGCAAAGTATGATCTTAAGTTATTAAAATGTGGATCTTATTAAAATATGCTAAAAAGCTTCTGTAAATCTTTACATATCAGAAATTGCCATTTTCTTCCCAGTGTTGTGTGGATCATTCCATGGCAACACTAGCTCTGACTGCTGCTTTGAATTAACATAACTGACACTGTGCATAGCCCTGGATCCAGGCTTGCTGACATCAACTCTTTTGGCATGGATTCAGAGAAGTAAACAAAAGACAATCAGTGTTGAGTTTGGCATAAGTAGCAAGTCCACAAAACTGCCAAATCCTTCTCAGTGTATTCATCCAATTAATCCCATTGATTTAGGACGTTTACTTAAGTGAATAAAACATACTGTATTTGGTCTTAAGAGTTCTTGTCTTAAAATTTAGGTTTTCTAATGAATTAGTAAACACATTCTTCACTCATATTGCATTTTTCATGTTTTTTCATGTTGTTCCTTTGTAGAAAAAAAATGAATTCTGAAAGCTCAACACTTACCATAAGTAGCCCTTCTGTAATAAGCCAATGTGCCAGAGGAGGACTGGAGGAAGAAAAAGTTTGGTAAGCTTTACTTCTCATTTCCTAAGAGGTTAGTAGACAGCAGTATTGGGAGATGTAGTTTTGAAATAAAGTAAATAAATAAAGTAAATTTTTATGTTATAACTTTGCATTAATTTTGTGTTATTTAATGAGAGAAGGAAAAAGGGACACAGTTTTTTGTCTTGGTTTTGAGTATTAGCAGATGCCCATGGACAGGGTGTCATGGGGGCTGGGAAATGGAAAAACTCCTGTTCACTTCAACAGTTGTACTCGTGGAATCTTTTACATATAGCAAATGTCTTAATCTCCCAATGCTGCTGCTATGCTTATGCAATGCTGTTACTAGTGCCCTGCAGTACTGTACATGGTTGTGGTCTCCTGAGACTTGTGCTCTGAGAGATATGACAGAGTCAATAGGTTGTACTTTTTATAAAAAAAAACCCAACAAAACTAATCTGTACAGGAGAAAAAAAATACTATGATGTTCAGTGACAGATCTGGACAAATGCTCATGCTTCAGGACAAGGCGTGTGAAAACTGCCACTGACCATGCAAGTTTTTAGCACCTTGTTTGGTGTTTTCATGAAGGGAACAGGGTGTTGAGACTATTTCAGCTGTGTTAATGAGAGCCTTCTATTGAGATCCTCTAATTTCACTTGCTGTTGTTCACTAGGATTTAGGCACACTGTTTATTTGCAATGTAGAAAACACTAAAGCTTGTAACAGGAACTTTGTACTGCTTCATAGTAATCTTTGATAATGTTGACTAAAATAGTGGGAGAGTACAGTTTGTGTTGTCAGGTATTACAGTATCGTGAATAAATGGTTTGATTTGTTACAAATGTGTAATTGTCCTTAGGGAAAGTGGTGGAAAATAGCAGATTTTACTTGTCTACTAGTCTTTGATTTGCCTTCGGTTATGTCTGTCCTGCTACTCCCTTTCCCCACCAAATTATCCTCTATATTGTTTGTGTACACTAATCTACAGTTTCTTTGACATGCGTTTTTTTATACTTGCTAATACTTTTAATCATTAAACATTGTCTTCCTACAATTCTTCACTAAATTAGTCAGAGGTTAGAGCAGTAATTGTTCTCTCCTTCATGATTATATACATGTTTATATTTAATATCCAAGGATGCTTAGGACTTCTAATTAGGGGATAAAACAGCTTGCTCTTTTTTCAGGCATTGTAAAATTACTGTGGGATTTGATGTTAAATAAATATCCACAGTTCCAAATGCTCATCTGCAGGAGCAGACATACTGTGCTGAATTACAAGGAAATATTTTAGCCAGGTTTAGGTGTACTTCATATATTCTTAAGTGCGTTTAAACCTGTGTAACAACCAACAATATCACTTTTGCTTTTGTTAGCTTCTTATTTTGTAACCCAGCATCTTGTTTGTTAAAAAGGCCATGATGTTTGCAATCAATGGAATTTTAGTGAGTTTTTGATTTCAGAAGCCAAATGGTCTGGTGCATACGTGGTATGAATGCAAGACGTGGCTATCTGTACTATCTGTGGCTCAGCTATCACTTTGTGGAGGCAGCAAATACAGTGGTGAAAATATTGTTCAGATCTATGTGGAATACTTACAGTTTTCTGAAGTTTTCTTTTTTCCTTTGTATTGTGGGGTTTTGTGTGTTATAGAACTGAATAAACATGATTTTTCTTAGCCTCATAATGTGCTATGTTGCACTGCATTACTGTGTCATGTGTCTATGATTGCTTTTTCATTGTTTGATTCTTGAAATGTATTTACATTCTTTATGGGTTCTCTGTTGTTTTGTTTTTTTTTTCATGAAAATGTGACTGTCAGTGAGGACTGGTGTTAGTCACAGCAAGATCAGGAATGTATACTATTAAAAGTATGCAGTAACAATGTAAATTATTCAATCCAGTCAAAAGTCTCTGTAAAGTAAAAGCCCCGAGCAAGACCTTATCTAGCATTTAACAATTGCTTATGATGCATGGAAAAGGTTTTGGTGTTGGCTAAGACCTTATATTCAGGCCCCCTACAAACAAAGGAGGAGTAAATGATTGACCAATGGCAATTTTTACACACAGCCAGAAGGCAAAGTTCTTAATCTTTTTCCTTAAATTATTACTAAAATTTGAACAACCTAATGATATTTTATTTTTAAACATGAACAACAGGTTGGTACACTTAATATCAGGGAATTAATATTATACAACAAGCTTGTGGTGGAATGATCCACATAACCTTGGTACATTGTGAAGTTTTCTCAAGTGCTCTGACTAAATTTGTTCGGATAAATGTCGTTGGATACTTTTGCTCAGTCAAAGTGTGGTGCCTTTGTTCAGGTGGTAAGTTTAAATTGTCTTTTCTTGTCCCACTCCTCAAAGTAATGTTTAATTGTCTCACTCTTAATGACTGCCAGTGAATATTTTATTCTCATAAATTCTCTACTGGACGGTGTCCTTTTTTAAAGCTGCCATGAATACTTTTCGCATGATGTATTTTTATATTGGGTAGATTAGAGGAGGAATTATAAAATGAAAGTAAATAATTCACTAAATTACTTTTTTTCCTCTTACAGAAGATGGTAGTGTAACTTTATAGAGCATGAAGTGGAACTGGTCACACAGCACTAGCTAGCTAGAATCTCGAAGTTCATGGAAAGGCATGCAAAAGGGAAGAGCTATCAATCTCAATCTCCCCAAAATGCTAATGGGTATTGGGAATTCTATGGTTTAACTACTATACTGACTGTGAAGAGAACATCTGAAACCTTTTCTGCTTTCTTTCTCCAGAGCTAATACCAGAAAAGAATATAATATGCTAAGATGTTAAAAAGTTTCTGGAAAAAAAAATAAATACAAGAAATGTAGTTCCTATTGGAAGTTTGAATTTCAGAAGTCCCTGCTCTGTTCCCAGTTACCTTGTAAAGCCATTTCCAAATTCTGCCATTCCTTTTCATTAGTGTTTTATGTCTGCATAGTTTGTACCTCTATGAGATAACATTAATTGAATTCTCAAATCTGCAATGCTTGGTTGCTTCTGTTGATTTCCTCACTCCCCAGTATACATAATCAAGATTATAGCAACAAAAATATGCTATTAGTAGTACTAGTGTGACTGCTGTAATTGTCTGATAACTAGAGGGCACCACAGCGAAATTGGTGTGTGAACCAGACTAAGCAGTTCTTGATAAACGTGAATACTGAGAAATGTAGCTGATCCTGTTGATACTATGACCATTCACTCTCTAAGCTAGTATGGATCAGCCTTTGAGCAAATAAAGGCTTGAGAGCATTGAAATTCTAGAAGCTACTGATTTGGCACATTCTCAGTTTCTTAATGTTGAAAATTAGAAGAAAGGCATTAAAGATAAGGACCAAGTGGGAACTTTGTCAATTTGTCTATGCTTACTATGAAAGCTGGCTGGCACGTTGTTTTTCATAACAAATGTGCAGGGGAATTGGAAATTTTCCAGTTTTTATTACTGTGTGTGGATTTAAAATGTGTTTCCTCTAGGCTGGATGAAATGGTGCTAGTCACTTCTTTATCTTTTTTTACATAGGATTAAACAAGGAAGTATTTCAGCTTTTTAAAGCTGATAATAGAAATCTGGGGTTCTGGCTCTCTCTCATTACTAACTTTGTGGTGCTTTGGCTTTCCATGTCTGTCTCCAAATAATTCTGCCCTATTGCTTACTGAGTATGCAATGCAGTCCTTTTTCTGTACTGAAGTTTGCCATAACTTTTAGAGTAAATCTTTCTGAGAACTCTCTGGCATAAAGAAATAAATCTATAAATCATAGAACTAATAGAACAGGCATTGTTATGTGTAGACTACAGCACATTCTGTCTGTCATTGTATTTGTAACTTGACTTAAGCTGAGTTTGGGGACAGAAGCTTCTTTAGATCTTGTTTAGTATTTGTCTTCTGCTGTTTCAGCTTTTCTTTACAGTCTGACATGGAAATATTTTTGTAATCTATAAAGGCATGTGGGTACTGGTGCTGGTCTTGGCTGAGAGCAGTGGCATGCAAATAACAACGTTAAATATCTTACATGAAACCTTTAAGTTGGAATCTGTCATTTTTGAGGAGTTATGTGTTTCATGGGGGGCTTGATTTACAGTCATGCTTCTGCACTAAACTATAATAGAAGAATAACTCGCTTTCTGATAAATTTACTCTGGAGAAATGGACAATTTCTGACTTATTTTGGTGACTTGGAAAAGGGGAGCTATTGAAACTCACCTGTATAGCGAGAAGGAAGACAAACTGAGATACTGACCTTGGGTATTACTGAACTTAACTGCAAAACCCACTCCATAATTGCATATGTTGAAAGAGAAGGGCTTATTGTCATGTCTTAGTGTGTATACATGTAGGTTGCAGAGAGATTGTTGGGATCTCTCTCCTAACACTGGCTGGTGTGATGTGTGGCACTGGTTCTTGTCATGCAGCTGTGGCTATGCAGCCACTCTGATGAGATTGGGTCAGCTGTCTGCCCTACACATGGCTGCGTCGTCATGCTGAAAACACCATCTCTGCAGGAAGATGCCATGACGTTTTCTCACAAAATTGGAAGAGCCTACTTTTCTGGTTCAGTATCCACATAACAGTCCTTCCAGCTCAGTGTTGTCTATATGAGGCTAGATATCATTACAATGCAGTGCTCCCATTTAAAGGGGTGTTCTACAAAATGGACAGAGAGAGGTAAAAAAGACCATCTTTACAGGCCTGTCCTTGGGATTCTGTAAGTTTATCCTGTAAATTCAATGTGTTAGAGATTTTGAGGTAGGAAACCAGGTAATACAATGTGGAAACCCAGAGATTCAGGGATATATGGACTACTTAATTGGTCTTGCACATCAAACTTCTGCAATTCTTAAAACTAGACCAGCACTAGAAGGAGGGATGTTGACTACAAGAGTGAGTGTATGGCACGCTCCCAGGTGTATATAAACTATATAATCCAATATCAATCCTTTAGTCAAGTATATGCTGTTACCTCTGATTAACTATTTGCCAGAAACACATTAAGGAGTAAAAAGTTGTGTACTGTTCTGTGTTCCAGAAAGAGATGTCCTTTGGGTGTTTCCACTTCCTTTTTAAATGGTCCAATTTAATAATAAGTTTTCCTGAGTTTTCTATTGAAAAAGAAAACAGAACCCAAACAATAGTCTTCTGTCTCTGATTTTGAGCAGATCACTCAAGACTACACCAAGGATTCACTTTTCTGATTTTCTTCTACCAGTAGTATTTGAAGTGCTGTGTTTTCCAGAGGGTGGCTTCTAGCTATGAAAACATGGCACTTGCTGTGTTTGATAATGAGATTTTGAAACTTATATTCAGTAACTAAAGCCTGTCAAGAGATGAGAGAAAAACATGCATTGATAAGAAGCAAATTAGTCATTTTAGCCCACATTTTGATTTTCCACCTTGACAATTCAAACATTATTAAAATGACTTTCATGGATCGCAGTTCCTTGTGATTCTTAGTTTGAATTTTTGATCTCAGTAATTAGTAGCAATTAGTACTGATTGCTACTAGTAATCATTAGTGATTTTCTACTAATTGCTATCACCTTAGTGACAATCATAGATAATTCCCCAGAAAAGCTTGTGAAAGCTAAAATAAATGCAACTTTTTGTCAGGGAATAAAAAACCCAAGTCTTAATATCAGACATGACTGAAGACAGTAGAACTCTTCTTGGGTTTTGGCTCTTTACAGAGCTTGTGATTTAAAGTCTTCACTGAAGCCTCACAAGTAGTTTGGTGCTTAGCTGTTTCTTTCCTTAGGCAAGGGATGTGGTATATTGTTGGCTATAATTAGGAGCAAAGTTGTTATTGTTGTTGTCTTTGGGGTTTTTGTTTGTTTGGTTGGCTTGGTCTGTTTGTTACATCAGGACCTTAGGAATGTGAACTAGAACATTGTAGATACTGTAGGTAGATAGAATCATAGAATAGTTAGGGTTGGAAAGGACTTTAAGATCATCTAGTTCCACCCCCCCTGCCATGGGCAGGGACACCTCACACTAAACCATCTCACCCAAGGCCTTGTCCAACCTGGCCTTGAACAGCGCCAGGGATGGAGCATTCACAACCTCCCTGGGCAGCCCATTCCAGTGCCTCACCACCCTAACAGGAAAGAATTTCTTCCTTATATCCAATCTAAACTTCCCCTGTTTAAGTTTTAACCCGTTACTCCTTGTCCCGTCACTACAGTCCCTAATGAAGAGTCCATCCCCAGCTTCCATATAGCCAGCCCCCCTTCAGATTCAGGAAGGCTGCTATGAGGTCTCCACACAGCCTTCTCTTCTCCAGGCTGAACAGCCCCAACTTTCTCAGCCTGTCTTCATACGGGAGGTGCTCCAGTCCCTGATCATCCTCGTGGCCCTTCTCTGGACTTGTTCCAACAGTTCCCTGTCCTTTTTATGTTGAGGACACCAGAACTGCACACAATACTCCAGGTGAGGTCTCACAAGAGCAGAGTAGAGGGGCAGGATCCCCTCCTTTGACCTGCTGGTCACGCTCCTTTTGATGCAGCCCAGGATACGGCTGGCTTTCTGGGCTGCAAGTGCACACTGAAGCCGGCTCATGTTCATTTTCTCATGAACCGCCACCCCCAAGTCCTTCTCCTTGGGCTGCTCTGAATCTCTTCCCTGCCCAACCTGTAGCTGTGCCTGGGATTGCTCTGACCCAGGTGTAGGACCTTGCACTTGGCATGGTTAAACTTCATGAGGTTGGCATCAGCCCACCTCACAAGCGTGTCAAGGTCCCTCTGGATGGCATTCCTTCCCTCCAGGGTATTGACCGAACCACACAGCTTGGTGTCATCGGCAAACTTGCTGAGGGCGCGCTCAATCCCACTGTCCATGTCAGTGACAAAGATGTTGAACAAGACCGGTCCCAACACTGATCCCTGAGGGACACCACTCGTTACTGGTCTCCAGATGGATATTGAGTCATTGACCACAACTCTTTGTGCGGCCATCCAGCTAGTTCTTTGTCCACCTATCAAATTGATATCTCTCCAATTTAGAGACAAACCTCTGTTGTGCCAATACTGTATTGATCCATTCTATGAATTAAAATAGTTTTGTTTAAATATAGCTTTCCCAAAAGGAGCTTAATTTTTACTTTAGTAATTTTATATGTATCACAGCCCTACAGATAAGTACAACTCGGAGGGTGAAATCTGCAGTATCGGGTAGGACACAGTGCCCAAGTGGTGGGGGTTCAGAGGGTTTGACCACTGTAATGGGATGTCTTTACCAGAACTAGTGGGTTTTTATCCTGAAATGGTAAAATAGAGTTATATAAGGAACAGTAATCTCAAGTAAGTTGACCAAATTTCATATGTACCTTTTTTAATTAATAATTTAGAAACATTAGCTTTATGAGTAAGTGTTTCTTCTTGATCTTTATTTTCTGTTCTGTTTCATAAGTGGATACAGTATCTGGTAGGCTTGTCTTCTAGGGTTTGGAAGAGCTTCATAAGTGAACATTACTATTTTGAATTACTGGAAAAAGATTTCTGGCTTCAAAACCATATATACAGTATGCAGTGGTCTATAGAGGAAGGAAGTAGGTTCATGTAGTGTATGTTGGCTTCAGTGGAGCGCTATGAAGCTCTAGGAATTTATAGAGCCAGACAAAGAATGATACAGGTCTACTCTGAAGATATTTTTCTTAGAATCAGGTCCCTGTTGTTGGTTTTGAAATATTGTATACAGTATATCACAAAAAAATTAAGTTTGATCTAGTGAAGATACTCAGGTTAGTTTAATACTGTGAACACTGTGCAGTTCTGTTGTCTTCCCTGGGACTAATTCACTGTAAAATGTAGTTGTGTTGTATTAAAATAATGAAATTGAAAAGCTTTTCCACTTTAAGAACTGCCTAGAGTGCTGAAGGCACTAATGAATTTTGTTTGCGTGCTTCTAGCACTGTATTTTCTTTAGGGGGGCCCCTAGTTTATATCACAGATTATGATAAAAACCAAAACAAACCCCCCAAAAAACAGGAAAGCAAGGGAGGAAGAAAGAAAAATACTGGGAGGCAAAAAGGCAAGAAATGCAGGTTAACATTTGAAACAAACAAGTGTGCAGGGTGGAAGGTGAGGAAAGGAAGGTAGATGGAGGAGGGAAAGCTTCAGGCTTGTTCGCTGCACTATCACGCTTTCCAGAAAACAGATTAAGTGCATATACATATCTGTGCAGCATTTCTGTTGCAACGCAGTCTGTTCCATCCATCCATAGTGGTTTTGGCTTACTGTGGCTGAGCTCTGATCTCGGTTGTGAAGTGCTCTCTCACTTTTGTAATTCAAAGTTCTTAACAGCTGTTGCAGAGCTAAACCTATCTTTAGCCATTCACTTATTTAGGATTCACCAGGCTTGCAATTACACAGCTAGCTTGTAATGTGATTAATAAGGGAAAAAGGTTCTGCGATGGACTTGTGGCTTACTTACCAGATCACTCTCTGAACACTTGGGTTATGACAATGTCTGTTGATTATTGTTTTATCTGAGCTTTAACATTTTTAAACTCTTTGGAAAGCAAAAGTAGTTATTCTGGGGTATTGTGCAAAATATATTGAGTTGTTTGTGGTTGGGTTGGTTTGTTTTTTTGTTTTTAATTCATCTGCTATTTAGAAAACAAATAGAAATAGCAGAGTCACCTGAGATTAAAAAGCTGCTTGAACTGACATGCCCATGACTGTAACGTGAGTAAAAGTATGCAGGAAAGCAGTGGTGAGCAGCTGAAAATCTGTGTTTTCATGATGAGTTAGCATGTAGATGCTATGTGGTAGATACTTACCTTGATGCATGTGGTTTTAATCATACAACCTTTCTTTCTTAATGAGGATCAGAACAGGATAGCTCATTGCTGCATACTGTAGCTAAAGACAGGCAACTACTCAAAGCTGACTCCTAACTTGGGTGTGGGAAGTAAGGTTTCGTGACATATAAATCATCACAATTCTGTTGTAGTTTTTGCCAACTGCTAACTGATGAAGGAAGAATTAATGTGTCTGGAATGAGTGTGAGAAGACAAACAAGTTGAACAACTTTCCCTGTTTCTCCTATATCCTTGTTCAATCAGTAGAAATGAGTCATCCTACAGAACTGAACTGCAGATGTTTGTGATTACAAAAGGCACATACATGTTTGGAGAATACAAGGTTACAGTGTTTGCAGAAAGGAAGTCCCATAAATTGCAGATTAACACTTTAGAAAGCTATATAAAATTAATACTATTTGCAAGAGGCCTTTAAATTAGTTGTTTTCTAATAATGCTTTATTTCAAAGACAGGACATGCTCTTATTAGAAAGCTGAAGAATATTCAGGATAGTTAGCATAACCTGTTATGACAGACTATTTTAATAAAGCAGATAAATATTTACAAAGTAGATTTAAAAAATCATTTTAATCTTACGTAGCTTTCCTGGTTTATTTGATGTACTTCTCTGTCTGTAAAAGGAGGAGTAGAATTGAAAATTCGCATGAAGAATTCATTTGCATTGGGACTTGCAGGCTGAGAGCCAGTCCTGTAAAGGAAGTGGATGAAGATCCGTAAGAGGATGACTCATATCAGCTTTTATCAGCTTCTGCACACCCAGGAACAGTGACAGATTAGAATGTGCTGAAATAGTTAACGAAAGAGCAGTCACCAACTGCTGACTTAAGTCTCCTGCACATGAAATGGGCTTTGTAACTGAGGAAAATACACCCCAGAGGCAAGTACAAGTTTAAACATATGTTTAATCATCAGTGTTACAAAACTCGGTATGGATTGCATTTCCTCATCCTGGACGGGATCAAGAAGCTCCTGATGGCAGCATCTGGGAGGAGAAAACAGCGTTGGCTCGCTGGGTCACGCAGGATGGCAGCTGTAACCCAGAGCATGGGAAGGCTATTTGCTCAGCCTGATCAAGGAGTGAATTGCTCTGGTGTCTCTCTGGTTTCTCGTGGGGGTTCTTCCACCTTTCCACCCCACCCTTTGCTTTATTCTGGAACTGCATAGCAAGATGTGAGCAGAGGTGGTTGTTTCAAAAGCCACCTTACTAGGTTAAGGCTGCTGCTTGTAGGTGATATTCTATTGGTGTTACTTCTCTTGAGACATTTGCTACATACTTGGTTATGACTATTCTACCTTCTTTTACACTGTTATTATAGCTGTGAGTCTAGGAAGTTAGAAAAAACATTTCTGAAATACCTAATTGGTTCCAATTCTGTGTGAAGAACCTTTTACCCGAGTAAAAGGTAACACCATCTTTGGACTGCTCTCAATGGTATTTTGTTTATAAATGTGTGTTAGTGAACGGGCTAGTGACATGGCTTTTATATTCTGATGTACAAGTAAATGGAATATTTACAAATCGTGCATAGAGAGTAGCATATATTTAGTTCTTAAAGATCTGAAGAATGTTTAAAAACATAACTTTTAGTTATTTTGTGGGAGTATAAATATCTTGCTAGTCCACCTGTCATTAAAAGTCTCTTCCTTTCTTCCTGCTCAAGCATACTGGTGGTACCTACAAAAGATATTTCAGAAAAAATGAATGTAACTTTGTACTTCCTGTGGCAGTTACTTTCTTGGCTGAAACAAGAATCACTGGAACTGAAGCTGAATCTGTATGGCTGTACCTAAAGAACCAGGCTTTCTCATTTTGGCATGGTTAGGGTGTTCAAAATTTTTTCCACTTTCTAGATGAGAGCAGAGTGTGCTGACAGTGTGCTAAATAACACAGGCAGGTGATTAGGCTTGAATCACCAGTGTAAGTAACTAAGTCACCCTGGAAGGAGCCTCAGCATCCTTAAGTTTTGGTCATTTCCAAGTTGAAGTTATCATTGTAGTGGATGAGAGCTTTGTCTTTAGTGCAGTCTTGCAAACAGGATAAATGAATTTGCAGAATTTAGAACAAGTATGAAATTTGTCATCTGACTTTTTTCATGCTGTAGAGTCTCACCTTGCACATCATGTACTGTGGTTATACTGCATCTTGCTACATTTTCTTTTTCTATTACTTTATGAAAAAAAACCCACAAATTGCAGAAATAGTAGAAAATTCTATTTGTAAAATAGAAAGCATGTTAACAAGCAAAGTAACATCATAATCTCCTTCATAGTCTATTCCAGTGATGGTCAAAACTTGTGGCAATAGCAAATTAACAGTGATAGAAAGTGTTGTAATGTTTTTAGGTTGTCTTAATTCCCTTAATTTCCATTCAACTACCAAAAATGTTTAACTGACCAAGTAAAATATTCAATGATGTGATGCTTCAATCATAAACAATAAGCATTTAATATATATAGAAACTCTTAATGTGGTATAGAAGAGCTTTTAACTGTCTGGGTTACTCATTATCAGCATCTCTCCAAATCATCCACAAATCTCACCATTAAGAGCTGCTTTAGCACATCACCATATTTGATGCACATACCATGCATTTTGTAGGAAAAAATCCTGCTATTGAAAGATCTCCCTCAGATGGGTTTGATCTTTACTGTGTATGGTATTACAACATCTAGGCAAGTAAGTCTTGAGCAAGCTAACAGAGGAACAAGGTAAGGTTTTCCTATTTCTGTTTAAAAAGGCTTCAGGATATGACATTAAACAGATGATACTGGTAGTACTTATGGAAGATTTAATCAAATCCATGTGAAGTTGACTGGTCCTTATGGAGTATGGCTCTGCTGCTAATCAGCCCCATCGCCATTAAACTGCTCTCAGTACTTCAGGAGCAATTTTCCCTTCAGGGACCCCTTACTCATTCTGGGCAGCTGCTTACCACTTACTGCAGTGTGTTTCAAAACACTATTTCTGTGATAATTAAAGTTTTTCAGGCCTTTGTAAGCAATTGTATATCCTACAGGTTTCATTATAGCTGTGTTAGCACTATCACCTCCCTGGGCCCAGAGAGGTGCTTTACCTGGGGTGGAACAAAGTTGTTAACAAAGGCGTAAATTGATACTTGATTTAAATGTAGTTGCCACAGTCTCTTCTGTCTCATGCTTTATGTGGGATTTTTGGGTGTGGGTTTTTCTGGTTGGTTGGTGGTTGTTTTGGAGGTTGGGTTTTTGTTTTTTGTTTTTTGTTTTTTTTTTTTTTTCCATTATCTGTACCTAGGAATCACTTTAATACTTTTTGGTTTTATTTTTAAGTAACAGTTAACATGAGTTTACATTCCTCCCTTGACCAGTACCTTTCGCTGTTTAGCGGAGTGTACCAGTTTTTTTGCATTCCATTACAGAGGGAGCATGTTTTATTTTTAGGCTGATTTAGAAAAAGCAAGACCTCTTAAGCCCACTGAACAAATCAGAGATTAAAAAAAGAAGTCTTCAAAGTAAACTGCAATAAAATACATAAGTAAATACATATAAAATGTAGAACAGTGTGGATTTCTGGCAAGTACTTTGAAACATCTTGATTCTCTGAGTGGGTGCACGTGCCTCTGTGAAGTGTGGCTGTGACATTTATTTTTTTTAACGTAAAAAGAGAATCCCAGTGATCCACCATTGCCAGCCATCTGTTTCCTCTGTGCTCACCCTGCTTCCCTTAGAGAAATCCTTCTCCTTGTTCCTGATTCCTTTTCACTAAGACTATGGTATCAGTTCTTATAAACAATCTGTTATTACTTTATACGCTTGGTCAACATATAGTACAGTTAAGCTTCTGGTTAATACTCTAATAGTCATAATAAGACAGTTGAACTTTTATTCCCTCCCCCCCCCCCCCCCCCCCTCCCCCCCGACAGTGATTATGTATTTTTAGTTATTTCTCTGACTGTAGAGGGAGCTGGTGATAAAGTTTTCAAGGAAAACAAACATGATGTTTCTATGGGAACATTTAAACATTGTTGTATTTGGAAACAAACAAAAAAAAAAATCAGAAACAAAAGGCTGATTTTGAACTTGGTCTTTCCTTGGGGAGGGGGAGGAAAGGCTGGAGAATGCATGAATCAGTTAAATTAACTGCATTTTCCTGCAGGCCCTGAAAATCTCTATAGATGAATGTTTAATTTGAATATGTATTTTTCAAGCTAAATACAGTGGGTCATCTGCAAATCTCTCAGATATGGAAGAGAACTTTTCTGTAGTAAGTTGT
The DNA here is from genome assembly GCF_033815535.1 of Pezoporus flaviventris. Taxonomy (NCBI): domain Eukaryota; kingdom Metazoa; phylum Chordata; class Aves; order Psittaciformes; family Psittacidae; genus Pezoporus; species Pezoporus flaviventris. The sequence goes on along the minus strand of NW_026892569.1, from coordinate 9,116,402 downwards.
CATTACATTGTCTTGTAACTACATAAGGAAATACCCTAGCTAAATTTGTAGATTTATTCTGGTGTGGGAAAGAAAACCTGGGCTAATGCTGATAGCTCATATTAAGGTAATTATGAATAGAAAACCAGAATCCGTGACTAAAATAAGAGCATTGCAAAGTACTGAAAAATGTGCAAGTATTTTAGAATATCCACTTATTTGTTATGATTAAGAACACGTGTTTTCCCTGACTATGAACTTCAATATCACTGTGGGAAGTAGAAATGAAAATTCGTAAATATTAACCTAATCTGTTGGCAGGAATGTAAGTACTGTTTCCTGCTGTATCATCAGCTGCTCTGTCATGTTTTGCATTCAGTGGTGAAGGCCAGAAGCTAACTGTATATTACCAGCTGTCTGGTTAGTTATATCCTCATTTAAAGAATGGATTCTCAAACCATCTTTTAAAGTGAATTCAATTACACTACTCCTCTTGTCCTGTCACTTCTTACCTGGGAGAAGAGACCAGCTTGATTAAAAGAAATATTATGAAACACAAGGAGAGGGGAATTTAAAGGGAAGGTTCTCATATCCTACAGTGAGTAGGCTGCTTAATACCTGCACATTCAGAATCTTCCCATTTTCTGTTTAGCGGAGTAGGGGAGTTGTGAGAAAATTGAATTTCTTTTGTTATGTTTTTGCCGTCGGAATTTTGCATGCGACTGAGGGAGTACATGGTAATTTACAGACGGCTCATGGAGCACGGTGGCAGGAAGGTACCTGCATCCCAGGTTTTGTACGTTGCGCAGCAGGGGGCTGTATTTACCAACTGGATGTGAATAGCTGGTGGTTGGTTTTTCTGTGGGGCTGGGAGTGACTCCATAGGGTATTTAATTTAAAAAAAATGTATAGTGCTTTAATTCCATTTCAGGCTTAGCCAAACTTCTCTCACACACTGATGGTTGTCCTTTGTTTTGGAGGAATTAATATTACAATACTTGGTTTCATGGTATTTTTTTTGTATCAGTATTGAAAAAGTAAATTCTTCAATCACCTGAACCATTTCTTCTTTTCCTCTTTGAAGGTTATTCCTGTGTGATTTTGCTCATAGTATTTATGTGTGCTGTGCATGTAAGACTGGACTGTGTCCAGCAGTGTCCTTCAGGTTTGTATGTGTGCTTTATGTAGTTTTCTCCTGTCAGCCTGGAGAGGTCTCTCTTATAGCTCCTAAATAGCCTGCTTACAGCAAAACAACTGTGAAATGTCCCCTTATTCTGTACACTGCAGTTTGCAAAAACTGTATACAGTAACTTTGTGGTCATAAACAGAGTAATAGTGTTTTATATTCCTCTATTGATGTGGCAGGTTCATGCAACTGAAGCAGCTGTCCCTGCCTCCCTGGGAATACTGTCCCTGAATGTTCATTCTGTTTGTTTTTCTAATAAACAGTACAGCTAGGATGTGATCATGTTTTTCTCTTTCCATGCCTCAAGCCTTTCAGCAGCTGAGTTCTACCTACAGAAACACGTAATTGTCACAAAGAGCAGATAGAAAGATTGTCAAAGGACTCTAGAAATGTCAAAATAATTGCTTTAGATTCTGATGTCCTTATTTAAAGGAAATGGTTTTGTGTTAAGTTCCATCAAAGATCTTGAGTATTATTTTCCTGGCCTGTTTCAACTCAAGCTGATCTAATCAGAGATCCAGTTAATATATTTTTGCCCAACAAGGAATCTGTGACTGTCTTTTTTGCCAGAGTATTGATAGTCTTTGGAACTGTCTCATCCATCCTTAGACCACAGTTGATTTAGGTTTTGTATCTGCTAGGTGAATGTATGAGGACAGTTAGTAGCCTGGTGAAACAAGAAGCTGTGTTTCCCCTGAGGAAACTGCTAGCCCTTTTTCTCAGCCTAATCTAGCAACTTAGAAATTGCTCAGGTAAACAAAATGGAGCAAAATTTGGGATCAGGATGGATGCTTGTTGTCTTAATTTGCTACAAAATTCATTACAAAATGAAGTGAAAATTTTGCCAAAGCACATGGATTTCTTTGGTTGCCAGCACTGACTTCTGATGAAAAATGCTTGGTTATTCAATGTATCTGTATTTATTTGAAAGTCAAATATCTAGAATTTCAGGTTCCTTACAGCGACTCATAGACTGATATTTCTGTGGGAATGGGAAGGGTTTCGTATGAAGCTGTTGTAAAGATGTCATAACATCCACTTTTTATTATGTTATTGTCTATTAGACATTGTAATCTGGTGTGCAAAGATTTACACTCATGATATCAGAGCATCATTACAATAAATGTCTTCTATGGTAATTTAATGCCTTAATATCATTCTAGCAATCAGTTAAATCTCAAATGCACTATAGGGCAAATTTTTCTTTGCTGAGGCTTCTTCTCAGAGTAGAACTCATTCATTACAAGTGTACTGTAATGCTGTTCTACTACAGCAAAGATGTAACTGTTTGAGGTTTCCATTTAAAGACAACTTAATACTGCATTGTTTCTTTTCTGCATTTTCTTTTCATGGTGCAATTCAGTTTAGCATGATCACCTTGGAGCTCTTGGTTAACGTATTACACGCGGTGTTAGACTTCTTTGTGGTTTAGGTTTAACATGCAATATTTTTCACTAGCTTGTAATTTTAAATTTTTCTCTCTTGAGAACAGCTGCCTGTTTTTATGGCCTTTGGGGAAGACCATTGCACTTGTTTTCCCGAACCGGGGTGCCTGATTCATTATGATGATTTAAAGAACAACTTTTAATTCTTCCCTTTCCATAAATGTACTTGAAGGAAAAAGTTGTGACACATTTTTAGTTTAAAAAAAATATTTAACAACTCCCCACTCCACCCCCCCCACCCCCCACCCCCCAACTTTTATGTCCCTCAGTAGGATGTAAGGGGGAGTGGGAAGTTATGAAACCATTTACTTTGCTTTTCAGGTTACCTGGAAAAGTCAGATATGCAGAAAGATGTGTGTGTGGTTTCAAGAAAGCCTAGTTTCCTCAGGAAATGGCTTATGACTGTGCTGTCTTTCTTGCCAGTAACTTTTCAACCCATTGTTTGGTTTCATTTAAAAAAAAATACAAAAAATATCAGAGCCAAAACCCACAAGATTTAATGTAACTTTATCTGGGTGGGGGTTAGAGACCCCAGTTAGATCACCATTGCAAGGAAGGCTGCCGAAGAGTATAGCCATGTTCTGTTCTTTGGGCAGGACCCTACCAGCAGATGTGTTGCTCTGCACTAACCACAGTTTTTCCATGGCAAGTGTCGCAGGGCTAATGAGACAGAATGTGCTGAGGTGTGGGGTGAAACACGGGGCCTGCTTCCACAGAAACCAGTCTTCATCAATTCCACCCCTTGCAGTGTTTATTGCAGCCAGTGTATGTTGTCTGCTTATCATGTGTGCTCGGTGCTGCTTCTCTGTTCTTTACATTCAGATTGAGATCACAAGGTCAGATGCCATGCACAGGATATGACTGCTGCTTCAGTTAATTCTGTTGCCACATTCCTCTATTAAGAATGAGAAAGCAGCTTCTTATCGTTAATCTTTACCCTTAACAAAGAGCGTGTGCTGGAGCATTAGACTTGCAAGGCTGAGCTCTGTATGTTCTTCCTTGCTATGCCACTTCTCCCAAATGATTGACTCATCTCATTGCTACATATATATCTCCCAGTTTGAGGTTGTCAAGCTTAAGAGATCTACTTATAGCGGTATTAGGCAAATAATGCTGTCAATCAATCTGGCAGCATTGTTAAATTGTTTGTGTTTAATGCAAAAGACCCCACTTTTATTGGAAGTGCGGAGAGTGTTGGGTGAAGTGAAATCTTTTCATATCAATTTTTTATAGAATCATAGAACATCATTTTTATGCATTTGGAAAAGTGCTGTACCAAAAGCAAGATGGTATTTTATTAATCAAGAGATATACTATAAGTGATGGGATAAAATTGAAGAGCTTGGCTCTAGAAGCATATTCAACAGAAGTAGGGTAGGATTTACCTTCTGTTCCTGTTGCTCTGGCTAACAACAGTAGTTCTGGTATCCATGGCCATAAAGGAAATGGTAACTAATTTTGCATCTTCATTGATCAAATCAGCATCTGTTTGGATTTCTTCTACTGAAGAAGGAAAGCAACTAAATACTTGTGTTTGTTAAGGTAATCGATAACAAATCTCATAACTAACATAAAATAAGAAAGATATGGGCCTTCCTGGTTCCAGGCATGGACAGCCAGTCTTACCTTGAAAGAGATGAGGAAATTTTCTCCATTGACAGATCAACCCATCACTGGTCCCAAAATCCTCCATCTCTTGTCTGATCCATGTGAACACGTGGATTCCTGGTTTTGCAGGAAGTGTATTAATTCAGAAGGAATAGTAATAAAAAAAATCAGTGTGTGTTCACACCTGGGACAAAACAACAAATACATATGTTCAGAGTCATCACTGGTATCATGTTATTTTATAATTATAGGATTTTGTACTTGTAACAAGATTATTTGTCGAAGTTTTCTGTGTGCTTTTGTAAAGTGGTCGTGGGCTGAAATGCCTGTAATGTAGTTAGTGTGTTTATATTGAAGAGACTAGAAACCATAACTTATTTCTGGCAGAAGCAGAGGTAAGTGAACATTTTCTGTCCTGTGTTGAAACTTTGACTGGGGCTTTAACAGAACAATAGTTTCAACAGGTTTTACTCTACTGCATTCAGGGTTTCTATAGTAATTACTATGGCAACAGTGATGCAGAAAATGTTCCCACAGGAACCCAGCTGTGAATAATAACTAACTACTGAAAATGTTTTGCTTTTCCATCTCAGGTGAAATAGCCCTTCAGAAATTATGAATAATGAAAGCGTGGAGGTTTTTTTGTATACTTAATGGGAAGTCATTCTGCTACATAAAAATCCAGTTATTATGAAAGGGGTGTTTGGTTTCAGACACCTTTTGAATGTAGTGCTGAAGCCTCCTCCCTCAGACCAGTGAAGAGTGTTAAAAACATTAGGTGTTAAATTTGGCACTGGCTTCAAATGCTTCATGTTGTAAAGAAACTTCCAATGCCAAATATGTAGTACAAAGTCCTCTGCTCAGAAATTATAACTTAGCTTTTATTAGCAGCATTGTTATGTAAATGCGTTTACATAATTCTTGATGATAAAACTATCTTGGTAGCCTTCTGACCTCACTGTGCAATGAAGATCAAGATCACAACAGTCACATGGTAGAGGTCAGTATTTGTTGACTTCAGTGTCTATTTATAAACTGCCTTCAAAAACTCTGTAGAAATAAATTTGTCAGTGTTTGTGTTAAACAGAATATCCTGATGTCAGAGGATGCATTATTTATTGAAACTGTTGTTGAATCTAGGTCTGCTTGAATGCATAAACTGGCCTTTGTGCATCTAGTTGTCTTGTTTGTGTTTATTTCACTTTAATTTAGAACAAAGGGGAAACCGGTCTGGTGTTTATGATATGCATGAACTTTTAAACTGAAAGCATATTTGGGCTTGATTTGGTACCTCTGCTGTCATAGAGTAGGACAAAATGCTTATGGAGCTCAGGGGATTTATGGCCACAAAAAGAAGTTTAATGAGTTGCATCAAAGGAACTGAAACAAGGGAAATGAAAGTAATGGATATTGAAAGGGCACTGCTTATTCTTTTCAAGATCTAAAAGAATATGTTAAAACTGAATAAGAAAATTATTAAGATCACTTTGTTAAACATGAGGCGAAAAGAGTTTTCTAAGCCTAGGGGTCTGATAGTTGCTCTTGCAGTTATTTATGCAACTTAAGAATTGCTGTGCAGATGGAAATGAAGATGAAATCACTGTTTCCTTTGGGTACCTGCGGTGGACAGTCTGCTAATAATGCAAGTGAAATCTTACAAATCAAAATGTCTTTGGGTCTAAAAGGTGCTTAGTTTGATCTTGATGTATGTATATACCACATATTGCTTTAAACTTTGATTCAGGGTCCCTTGTAGTTAATTTTGGTGCATATAATGTAACTTGAGGTAAAACAAATTCAGTATACTGGCAACTTATTAAAGATAACTGGTTGCATTGGGTACATAAGTAAAAATGTTTGCTTGCCTCAGATATTTCAGCTGTTTCTTAAGTATTTTGTTAAACTTAGTTGTGTTTATCATATCAGATTGGAAATGTGTTCTCCTGGATTTCTTATTACCCTAAAAGAAAAAAAAGGTGTTTGGTGGGTTTTTATCTTTAAAAACAGCACCCAAAGTGGGGAAGGGGGGGAAATCCCAAGTCATGGTACTTTAAATTTCTGAATAAAAAGCTGTACCAAGAGGGAAAGGTTGTTTGAAAAAATTGAAGCTTTTCCCTCAGACTTTCTATAAATATTGAAACTCTTTCCTGTGAAAGGTTTTGTTATTGATAAATTGGTGAATTCTTGACTTTTTAATTTAACTTCTTAATTAACTGATAATGCCTAAAGTTTGTGAGAAGTTCTGTTGCCTGTGTTTTAGCTTCGGCATCGTGAAATACTGCTCATGTGCTGAGGATGACTTGGTATGCTGCAGAATGTAACCTTTGGTGAGGTTTTCATGTCCAAGTTATTGAGCTATATGTGATAAAATAGCTAAATGGCATTTGCCATGACAGCCTGCAGTCCTTCAGACATGGCAGAGGGCAGAACTAGAGTGCCCATAAAATTGTGTTATAATCAGATATTTGTTGGGGGGTGGTTACTGTACGCTGAAGTTAAGTCACGGGCATGATTGCATGCACTTGGAGAAGGTTAGTTTATTAGCTCCAGTGGTGACATCCCTGTAACATCCTGTTATGATTTCGATCTAAAACTTTCTAGTCTGTCTCCATAGAAATTACAAGAGTGGTTCTTGTCACTCAGTGTAAGATTATTCTTCATGCAAGAATAATCTTTCTCAATGAAACTGTATTCTGAAAGTTACAGTCCTTTATAAATGAACACATTTAATAAAAGCAGGTTTCCTTCCTTGACTGACTGGCTTGATGCCATATACTTCAGAGCAAGGTGTGAAAACATCTTACAGCGCTCTTTAGAAGGTGTGCCGGAATTCTTTGCTTTTCAACATGGAGAAGCCTCTAAATTGGCTTAATAACCATCCTATTTGACTTTTTTGGCCTTTTCAGTTGATGTAGAAGCTATAATGCAGAAAAAGATGAAGCTGCAAATGAAGGGATAAAGAAATAGCAGTATAGGAGTTATAAAATCATGGATTGACTTGCCCCCAAATGTTACTTTGGGGGCAAGTTAAGTAGTGTTGCCGTCTGTATTTTGATCTTTCTAAAAGCCTGTTGGTCAGCCACAGCTTTTCAGGAGTTCATGTTTACCTTCACTGAGAGAGCCAGACAATGTGAATCCAAACAAAAAGGACTTTCAGAAAACTCCCATTTCCTTTATCAAGAACATGATGTGATTGCACTTGACTGGTGCAATTTGAGGGTGTTAGTAGCTCCTCTACAGGCTTAAAATGCAGTTTGGTTGTGTTTCACAAATTGCTAAGAAATCCCTCGTATGCTTTCTCTGGGTGAACCTTTTTGTTTCTATCTAACCAGTAGCTATACAGTCTTGCTAAACTAAGTGGATTTCCCAGCCATAGGTTCTCAATGGCAGCTTCTATTTTGAAATCAAAATGGAATAGACTTGTTCTCAACTTGAGCATGAATATTGTGATGTTTCTGCCCGAGGCTTGCTTTTTCTCAGGCTTTCATGATGGCAGTCATTTAAGCATTATCATCAGATCTTTGTTTTTCCCATGGGCCAGAGGATCTTATCTTGATGGCTGGCTGTGTAGGGTGGAGATGAGCAAGCAAGCATTTCTTTTTAATGAGGAGTTCTCTTTGTAAAGAATTCAGCACGTTTCCGTGATACAACAGTGGGATGAAGTAATAACTAAAAATTAACAAACGTTACTGCTATTTCTCGTTCCTAGGATTCTTGAAACGGTACAGGAATAATTTTAGGCTGTGCATTCAGAGTGAGCCAGTGAATAATCTTTCTGATCTTACAGTGATATTTTGTTACAGAAACATAATACAGGACTCTCTTCTCACCCTCCCTAGCATTAGCCATACCTTTGTCAAACAGCAGAAAAGCCTGCAGCCTCCTCCTGGCTAGTAGCCAGGGCTTTTTGTTTCAGTTTGGAATAGAGTTCATATATGTCAAGGGGGATGCTTTTATAGTCATGCATATCAGACATTATTTACTGCATTCATCTGCAGTAGTTATAGATTAAGAAACATGTTTAAGGCTTTAAAACAAGCCCGTATTTCTTCAGAAGATGAAATGTTACAACATTAGGAATATCTGATTTTTAGATAGAAATGTAGAATTTTATGTGATCTTCAGCTTTTTTTTCCTCTTCCATAAAATTAGTATTAATTTCTACAGAAAATTATTCAAATACAGAAATAAGAAAAAATACATTTTGCAGCTTCTTTGGGGTTTATTAGTGATGGACTATTTTATGGTGCTGTGCGTGGGTTCATAGTATAAGTAAAGATGTTCTGAAGAAAGCATGGGAAAAGAGTAGGTGTGGGACAGCTCACTTTTAGATGTACCTACTTCAGTGCTGCTGTTTTCATCTGTGTAGAGCCAGATTCACAAGGGCTGGTTTTCGTTCTTAATACATTTATGGCACGTAGTGCATGATAATAGGACAATAAAAGATTATGTTAGTATTCAGGAAGTCAGCCCAGCTAGTAAAAACCAGCCATCTGTTTGGGTTATTTTCCTTGGTGGGTATTTTTGTTTCCCTCAAGGTAGTAAGTGTTCAATTACATTAGTTTATTATTGTACATTAATTCAAATATCTGTAACTTAAAACGTCCAAGAGAAATCAGTATTGTTCAGAATTATTATTCAAAGCTAAAATGCTCCTGTGTATCTCAGGCTTCACCAGCTAAACCATGTTGAATTTTTTTCTTTGTAATTAGTATCACAAATCTCCCAGTATGTTAAAATAAAAGTGCTTTTCTGAACAGTACATAGTGTACGCTTTTGATAGGTTGAGCAGATGACATTACAAAGAGAAGTTCTGAATAGTACATGCTATTTATTATTTAACAGTATCTTCATAAAATATTCACAGCTGTAGTAACCTTTCTTTTTTTTTTGCGGACTGAAAAGAATTTTTACTTAGTGCAGCTTGTCTCTAAGTGATTTGAGCTTTCCTTTTATTATCTGAGAGAGTATTCATGTAGATTGGTGAAATGCGCTTTTATCTTCAAACAGATGTAGCAGCTGAGTAGTTTTAAACAAAGCGCACACAGCTTGGATGTTGATATCTAAAAAAATACTGTTGTAGTCAGTGATTCTGTGTGCAGGAGGACTGCAGGATCAGATGAAGATGTAAAAGTTATGTGAGCTTAATGTAAACTGGCATAAATTGTTCATTTATCTTGTCATGCTTCAGGAAAGATAACACACTTTTGTTAGTAAATGTAGCAGAAGCTTTAAAACATTCAGTGCATGCTGGAGTCTTTAGATTCCTTTATACACGTATCTGTTGTCATTATGATGTACAGCACAGTAAAGGTTGCACAAAAAACCTCCACTGATTTGTTTGGGGAATCATATTAATTTGGTGTCTGAAAACTGTGTCTAAATAAAGAATTCAATGAGGATGTCTTTGTCCAACAGACGTTTACACTGTATCTATTCATAGTACCATGTGTGAGGGAACCTAAACAGAAAACTCTGCACAGCTGAAGAATGAAAGCATTATTTTATGACTTTTAATTCTTTTTTCTTAGTATTGTCAACAAAATTCTGGGGACCATAACTGGGTTCCGTCCTGAGTTGTGTGCAGAAAGACTAGCTAAAGGTCATATCCAGTCACTGCAAAAATTACAGTTTCATTGATCTGTAAATGTTACTGCCACTGGTAAAAGGTAAGAAGAAAAAAAATCAAGTTTTAATTTAAGTTCCAAGGTGGAACTGGAATATGCAAGGTATGTACTTACTCAGCTAAAGTTGTTTGGTTTTTTTTTTTTTTGTGAAATCATTTTAAGAAGGATCAGTGTTTTGTTTCCTGTTGCAAGTTGTCCTGGGTTCAGCAGTAGCAGTCATTTTTCTCCTTCTTGGTAGCTGGTGCAGTGCTGTGTTTTGACTTTTGCCCTGAGAACAGCCCTGATAACGCTGATATTCTTAGTTACTGCTCAAATGTTTTAGCCTGACCAAGGACTTTGTGAGCCTCATGCTCTGCCAGGGAGGAGGGGAAGCCGGGAGGAAGCAGAGACAGGACACCTGACCCAAACTGACCAAAGAGGTATTCCATACCACAGCACGTCATGCCCAGGATGTAACTGAGAGTTACCTGGAAGGGCGAGTTGACGGCGTGGTTGGACGAGGTATCAGTTGGTGCTCGGTCGGGCTGGGGAGGGGTGAGCGGTTGTATTCTCTTCCCTTGTTATTTCCCTTATCATTATTATCATTGGTGGTAGCAGTAGTGATTTGTGTTATACCTTAGTTGCTAGACTGTTCTTATCTCAGCCTGTGGGAGTTGCATTCTTTTTGATTCTCCTCTCCATCCCTCTGGGAGGAGGGGGAGGGAGTGAAGGAGCTGTGTGGCTGGGTTTAAACCACAACATCTGAGCAACTAAGTTGTGAAGACTCCATTTTGCATGACTTACTTTGCCAGGGTTAGAGTTTAAAGGTTAAATGGAAGGTGAACAGTTAAAATATATACTGAAGAGGAGGAGGAGAAGGAATTTGACACTCAGACTTGGCTGCAAGTTAAGTGTCTTCACCAGTTAGTTGCCTATCCAAGTGACAGGCCTCTGCTTGCACTTTTCTCAGATTGGATGAACTTGGTTTCAGGCTTTTATTTCCAAGGTAAACTTACCATAGAGATCTCCAAACCAAGCTCAGCTGACAGGTTTGGTGACCCTCTCCCTCCTACAGCCTGAAGAGTCTCTACATAATCCCACCTTCTAGTCTTTCATTCTTAAAGCTGCGGTAGTGGGGAGAAAATGTTTTTGTGACTTCTAGCTAAATGAAGAAAGATCCATCTTTAAGAAAGGTCAAGTATTATATATTACAGCTTTTAAATTACTGCTGTAAGTAATTGTGGGGATGAACTCCTCTCTTTTCCTCACACATTATGTACTTCTTGTTCTCAGCCATGACCTTAGTGTGTGATAACCTATTTGATGTATTTCAAGAGTGCTAGTCGCAGTGCATGCAGTTGCAGTAACCATCCCCATCTTGTTCATGACATCTGAAAAGTCTTACTGTATTATCCAGGTAATTTATTTTAGACTTAGGTGCCTAAGTCAGATTTGGTTGTCACTGTTAACACCTATTAATTTGTCTCCTCTTTCCATCTTTAAGCTAACATTTTATTTCGTTCTGTCTGCTACCTACTTATGCCAGTGCTGACTTTTATTATTGGTCTGGTAAATTATTTCCAAACCAAGTGGTTCTAATACACATAGTGATATAATATCCCTCCTATCAAAGCATAACATTTATTGGTTATTAAAAAATAGAATCTGTTGACAGTTCTGTAGCTTTGTGGTTTTGTGTATAGATTATCAAATAGCAGTTTAGTATTTTAATAGTTTTGTAATAGAGGCAGGCTGTTTCTTCATTAGCTTATATACTACTAAAATTCAGAAAAGAATTACCCAGTAAACAGAATGTTCAGAAGTAACAGGAGTAGTGCCCTATACAAAAATAGCAAGACATTGATTTATTTGAAAGAATCTGCAATATTCTCCTTATTTTCAGTACGGTTCCCACTGATGTTGACAGGAAGATCAAGAGATCAAAATAACTTGAAGATAGTGAAGGACCAAACTTAACACTGTAATAAGGTGTTGGTTTTGATAGAACTGTATTTTGTTACTTGAGGTGCAGTTGAAAACCAGAACTTCTGTTTTACTTCATTTTGATTTATGGGTTTATTCAGCTGAAAAATGCTGGTTCAGGATGGTGGTTATAAACAATTTATTAATATGGTTAGCCTAGACAATTTCTAGTTATGGGAGCAGTGAGATTTCTAACCAGTCTGTCAGTAAGATAATGGCATGGTACTTTTGCAGCCTTAATATCTTGGTAAGTTTGAGACTAGCTGTATGAAATGCTTGCTTGTAATGGGAAACTAAACTTGATGTGTTCACTGTGTTACAAGCTTAAGCTTTGAATACCTCTGACAGAATAAAAATTAGGAAAGTAGTGGCCAGGCCAGACGCATAAAAGCAGAAGTTTTTGAAGAAATGCTTTAAGGTAGTCCATAGGGTGGAAAGTAAATTTAATGCTTCAGCCTGATTTCTGCTCATTAGAAGAGCTGTGCACACAGTGGGAAAAAAAAAAAAACAGTTTGCAAAGAGTTTAGTTACACCCTGTGTATGTATCAGATCAGGCCAGTGAGTCATGGAGGAGCATACAGGGATTTCAATGTTTCACTGCCTCTTTAATTAATTCCTTTTAGTAAAACTGGCTTGTTTCATTAGGCTGCTGCATTTAAGGCTCTTTAATAACACTACAATAGTATTAAAATAATAAAATAATAGAGAGGTTCATTCTCACTGAAATGAAGTTAAGGCTCTTGACTGATAAGGAAGGAGGATACCTATTGTGAAAACTGGCAAAATACAGATTTAATATTGTCTGACCTCCATGAGGACTGGCTGTTGTTGTGTAGTCTGGGGTGCTTTCAGTGAATGGGAAAGTTACAGATCGATGATAATATGGTTAGTCATCACTCTTCTAGTGGATGGCTGTTGCTTTAGTATAGATGAATGATACAACAAACTTATTGCTTATTACAGAGTTCTCAGTTCTTGTTATAGAATGATTGTGGGAGAGATAATTTTTAATGAAGTTTTCTTTTCCCTTGTAACTGTCCATCGTAAATTCTGCTATACTGAAAATTGAATGTCTTTTATTTCCCCTATATTCAGCTTAACTAAACCAGAACTAGTGCAATTCTGAATTAACTGAGAAAATAAAGGCATGAACAGCATTAAAATATCAAAATAAAAATGCAGAAATGGAAGTTTAAACATGAGGTTTTATTTTATTTTTTAAAGTTCCTAAGGAGTACAACTCTCTATAGAAAGTTCCCAGTACTGACTGGTTCTGCTGTGAGACTACCTGTGAATAAAAATGGTTCAAAACACTGATAGGGCAGTTTCTAAACTGTGTAAATTGTTGTTGTTAATCACACTTTTCTCCTTCCATAAAGTTAAAGTTCCAGTGAGGCTTTTGGGTTAGAAATTCAGTTTTATATATTTTAACTTGGAAAGCTGTAATAGAAAGATTTATTAGAGGGATGATTTTTAATGGTAACTAAAGGTTGTCATGTATGCTGCCTTGTGTTTTTCAATGATTTTATCAATGTGTTTCAAATACTGATATTCTTCCTGGTTGGCTGGCTGTTAGAATGAAAAACCAGTAAGACTTACATTGTGGTTTAAGCCCAGCCAGTAACTCAGAACCATGCAGCCACTCGCTCACTCCCCCCTCCTTTCTCCCTCAGCTCCCAGAGGGATAGGGAGGAGAATCAAAAGAATGTAACCCCCATGGGTTGATACAAGAACACTCCAGTAACTAAGGTATAACATCAAACCACTGCTGCTGCCACCAATAATAATAATGATAAGGGAAATAACAAGGGAAGATAATACAACCGCTCACCACCTGCCAACTGATACCCAGCCTGACCTGAGCAGAGATCTAGCCCTTACAGTTAACTCCCCCCAGTTTCTATACTGTGCATGATGTGCTGTGGTATGGAATACCTCTGTAGTTAGTTTGGGTCAGGTGTCCTGTCTCTGCTTCCTCCGGCTTCCCCTCTTCCCTGGCAGAGCATGAGACTCAGAAAGTCCTTGGTCAGAGTAAAGATTACTGAGCAGCAACCAAAAACATTGGTGTTATCAGCGCTGCTCCCAGGCCAAAAGTCAAAAACACAGCACTGCACCAGGTACCAAGAAAGAGAAAAACAACTGCTACTGCTGAAGCCAGGACAACTTGCATCTCAGCCTTTGATGTTACAAAAATGGCTGTGATTATGTGTTTTGTGTAAATCCATCTACTGTGATCATTTGCTCGCTGGTGTGTTTTAACATACATAAGAAAAATGTCAGCAAATATTTTACACCAAAATAGAGAAGATAGAAAAAAAGAGGAAACTACTGCTATCCTGCCTCTACAGAAAAGAAACCGGGGCACACTGTGTTGGAGTCCTTCAGGAGCTATAAGTAGCAGCAGTGACTCATGAATATCTCATGTGTTAGTCCAGTGCTTTAACTGCAAATGTGTTCTGTTGTTGTTGGGTGGTGAGGTTTGACAGGCAGCCATTTAATTTGCTATTTTTTAACGAAGTTTTTTGTTCCTGTTGTTATTTATGATGGCTTCTGTAATCTGTATAATTGTATGGTTGGAGTTGCAGTGTGCTCAGCGCTTAGGTCTCGCTGTCAAACAATTTGTTGGTTTGGTCAGCTACAACAGGTCAGTCAAGCTTTGATCTGACTTCATGTATAAAATCTCAGCAATGTTTGCCTACATTTTGTTAAGTCATTTAAGATCTTACTGGTGAAAAGCACTTATTAAGAGTGGAGAATGCTACAGTTGCTTTTCAGAAATAATTGTGCAGGGATAATTATAGGGTAGGAGAAAGGTTTTTGGAAGGAGTAAAAACAGAAGTCAGCTTATTTTTTTCAGCGTCACACAAAGGTACGGCTAGCTTGCTTTACACTGGGGCTTCACATAGCTTTCCTGTTAGGATTAAAGGCTCTTCAGTGTCCCCATCAAGTACAGCTGGCAGTCTGCACCATCTTGCATCACATGGCATAATTGCAGTTTCATAGATCCACACTGTTCAGGTCAGGGTTGTCTCTGGTTGTTGAAGATGAGTAGGAGTAACGAGTTGTTGTCAGACATCAAGTCACTGTGTCTCTGAAGGTTGTGACATCAAGTCACTGTCTCTGCCATGTCTCTTAGCTCTCCATCTGAATTAAAACATTTAACTAAACTGAAGAGAGAAACCCATCAGAAGGACAGCCAAGGATATCTAAGGTGTCTTAGTACTTGAAGACTTTTTCTTTTCCCTATCTGTTAATCATTCTGTTGCTGATACAGAAAATGAGACAGCTGAAAATATAACACTTTCCTTTGTCTCATCTGGCAGGCCGAAACAACAGCAACAGAACAACTTTTCCTTGTTTCCTTCTACCAAGGGCTGGAATTTCAGAGGGGTAAGTTTTTGATATTATTTTGGTCATACTCTGTAACATTCCCTCCTGCTTCATTTCTGTTTGGGTGGCTGAGCAAGTAAATATGGAAGCATGTGTGTTCCAACAGTAATTAATTGAAAAGGTATATGAAGAAGCAATACAAGTGAAACAGAGAACCTTAATATCTGCTGGTGATATAAAGGAGCTTTTATTTGTGTCTGCTTCAGGTTTCAGAGTTGTACTTCTCATGTAGATTAATTCTTTGAGATTCATTTTCTTCACTCTTTGTCCCCTGCAGAAGGACCTTTTGTCAGGGACTGTAGAGATAGGACAAGGGGTGATGGGTTCAGACTTAAACAGGGGAGATTTAGGTTGGGTATAATGAAGAAATTCTTTACTGTTAGATAAGTGAGTTACTGGAATAGGTTGCGTAAGGAAGTTGTGAATGCCCCATCCCTGGCTGTGTTCAAGGCCAGGTTGGACAGGGCCTTGAGTGACAGGGTTTAGTGGAAGGTATCCCTGCCCGCGGAAGGGTGTTGGAATTAGGTGATCTTTAAGGTCCTTTCCAACCCAAACCATCCTGTCATTCTGTGATTTGTTGAAAAACTGAATGTGATGGTGGTGGCATTCAGATGTCAATAGTGTGTTTGCCTTGTAAGTACTGTAGCCTAGGATACAGTCTAGGAGAAGGAGCTGTCACTACATATTGTATTTAAGTCATAGTCTTATTGTAATCTTTTGGTTAAAGGGCTTATCTGCCTTGCAAACTTCATTTGGTATAATAAATTATCATTACCTGTAATATGGACTGACCTACACTGAATCTACAGAGTTCAGGTTTGTATATAGGAGACCATATAAATGTATTTTCTCTGAGCTTCTTCCAACAAAACATTTAAGTACCCCAGGCACATCCCAGGCACAGCCACAGGTTGGGCAAAGAAGAGATTCAGAGCAGCCCTGCGTGGAAGGACTTGGGGGTGTTGGTCGATGAGAAAATGAACATGAGCCGGCTTCAGTGTGTGCTTGCAGCCCAGAAAGCCAACCATATCCTGGGCTGCATCAAAAGGAGCGTGACCAGCAGGACGAAGGAGGTGATCCTGCCCCTCTACTCTGCTCTTGTGAGACCTCACCTGGAGTCCTGGTGTCCTCAACATAAAAAGGACATGGAACTGTTGGAACAAGTCCAGAGGAGGCCACAAGGATGATCAGGGGACTGGAGCACCTCCCATATGAAGACAGGCTGAGAAAGTTGGGGCTGTTCAGCCTGGAGAAGAGAAGGCTGCGTGGAGACCTCATAGCAGCCTTCCTGAATCTGAAGGGGGCTTATAAGGATGCTGGGGAGGGACTCTTCATTAGGAACTGTAGTGACAGGACAAGGGGTAACGGGTTAAAACTTAAAACAGGGGAAGTTTAGATTGGATATAAGGAGGAAATTCTTTCCTGTTAGGGTGGTGAGGCACTGGAATGGGTTGCCCAGGGAGGCTGTGAATGCTTCATCCCTGGCAGTGTTCAAGGCCAGCTTGGACGGAGCCTTTGGTGACATGGTTTAGTGTGAGGTGTCCCTGCCCATGGCAGGGGGGTTGGAACTAGATGATCTTAAAGTCCTTTCCAACCTTAACTATTCTATGATTCTAAAAACCGAGAAGGTGGTTAAGCACCTCATGTCACATTGTGTTCATCTACCTGTCCTCACTTTGCAGTCGGTTCACAGATTTTTGCTTTTTATGCCTGTGTACCATGCTGATAAAGTGAGTTTGTTAAAGCATCCTTGAACAAACACCAACGTAAACCTCAAAGATAGATAAGGAAGGCCCAGGTGATAAACATATACCAAGGAAACTCCTCTGCACTTCGCTTTGGCTCTTCTTTCTTAAATTTATTTTATCAGAAGTTTTTTTTTCTGTGTTGAGCAGCAGCTCGTTCAAGCCCTATGTTAGAGATCACACTTAATTCTGTCAGTGGGGATTTCCATTACAAGGTGATCTCATTTATGTGTATCCACCAATGCTGTCATTTTCAGATAATAGTAGCAGTTACTTCCTGAAGTTTGGGCAATGTTTAGGTATCAATGGAGAGAAGGGAGGTTTTTTTTTTAATTTTTTTTTTAATACGGAATTAAATTAAATTCAGACATACAGTCTAAATTTAAAATTTCTTAAGGCAGTGTACTCTCTCTGCTCTCTGCTCCTCCTGCATGTACACAAAGCACTGGGTTAATTTGGTCTTGGAAGAGGTTGTATGGTCAGGTATCCAGCAGATAGATGATTCTAGAGGGAAGGTATTTCTAGTGAGAAGTGTAATTTTGGAGGAAGAACACAGTACGTGTAGAAACAAGAATATTGCAAGCTGGAAGGATAGTGTGGTAGGAAAACCAGAACATGAAAGATTAGGTAGTTGATGTGGTATTTAGAAAAGGATTAAAGCAAAGAAAGATACTGGGTATGAGATAGCAGAAGGAAAGAGGGGGGAGCTGCAACTTAGGAAGAGGAATACTTAGGATGGGGAAAGCAAAGCTGTGAAAGATGTGTGGAAATGGATACTGTATTGAAATGGAGGAAAGCTCCTAAGTGTGAAAGCAGAGAGATGGAAGTATGGAGTGGAGGCAGAAGTCGTCCATAAAACACTACAGGCTTATGAGTTCAGCCTTTGCCAATACTGACCCTGGGAAGATGCCATGTGGGTGGGGAGCAGTTTGTGGTCAGGGCTTGGTAAGAAGAGGCATGAATATCTGACGGAAGGGGGTAGTTCTGAGGCAGGTGAGTTACATCTATAAAGAAAACAGCGCAAATCTCAGCACAAGAGATTGGTATTAATCCTAGTTTTGAGCTTTCTTCTGGCTGCCATTAACTCTTTTTCTTCTCATCTCCATGCCACCCTTCCCTTAAAATCTTGATGCAGATGAGTGGCTTTCCTCACCATTTGGTGCTTATACATAAGAGCCAGCAGTTCAGTATGTCTATGGAAATGATGTGTTATGTTGCCATATAGGATGATGGGAAACAGTTTTATTTAATAAAGGATCTCATCAAGTGAGGATTACATTTGTACAGTCATGCACGTGCAGTAATAGAAGATGTCAGAATTAAAGCTTCTGTGGTTGTTTGGTAGTTATGGTACAGGCTTGAGTTACACATTTGTGTGCTATTTTTTTCCATGGTAAGAGGAGTCAGGCTTATAAATAAGAAAGTTTGAATTCAAGAAGACTAAGAATCTCTCCTGAGGAGTTTCGGATTTCAGCTTCTTCATGTGCCTCCCCTCCTGCTCTCTTAAAATCACCCACTTTCTGTTTTTGGCAGCAGGATCATTTTCTAGACTTAGTTATGTGAATGGTGGGCTCATGTTACTGAAAGACTTTGAGTTATTTTTTTTTCTTATGATGTATTTAGATACGTTTGCAAAAGTAGTGATACATAATAGTCCCACTGTTGATACGATGACACTGAGAAGGCTATGAATAAGCTGCCACACAATCAAAAGAAAAGCGATTACCTGATTAATTAAGAATACTGGGGTTGTGGGTATAACTGAACAAGGTGCTGGTTTTGTCTCCACTTATCACTGTGTCTCTACTGTGGCACCAAGAGCTAGCATCATTTCCTGTATATTTTAAACAAACATCTGAACCATTATGATGGTTTCTCTGCTTTACCCCACTACGCACCAAATTTGGGTGAAGAACTTCAGTGTTAAAAATAATTAAATATTGAAATCCAAACCAACATTTTCTACTTGAAATAGTCTGAGGCATGTGTTTGGAGTGCAGTTGTCTGAAGATAGAAGGTAATTTCTAGTGTTCCTTTTTAGTTTTGCAAAAGGAAGGTGTTCCCTTTTTAGTTTTGCAAAAGCATTTGACTAACCAGGCTGCAGATGTGGTCACTTGTGAGGAAGGCTGATCTGCTTTATGAGAAGCCTGACATAAAAATGTGCTAAACATGCTGAAGGTCAAGTTTAGACATACAAGTGGTTTCTTTGCTAGGTTTGCTGCAAGTGTGTTTGTGGGGGAAAAAGGTGTCTTTCATGCCAAATGGGAAGAAGTCTGTACTTTTCAGACTATTTATGAAACAGTACATTTATTTTGTGCAGCTGACAGACTTCAGTTGCTCCTTTCAGGGTGCATGAATCAAAACAAGATAAAAGTTTCTAAGAGAGAAGTTCTTTCCTAGCTTTAAATCAATGATTAAATACATATATTACATAATTACATACTTCCACAGAAAGCACCTCTTTACCTCTCGTGGATTCTGACTGGGTTTACTTAGTGTCTGTATGCACTGATACTCAAGTGCATAAGCTTAAGCAATGTTGTTACCTGTAATAGGCTCTCTGAAGTGATATCAGACAGACCTTTATTCACAGTTGTTGAAGCAAAATTATGCACTAATGTCTGTAGATCAAATGTTCTTACATACCAGTATCTCATATTATGACCAATAAGATTTTTAAACTCAAGTTGGCATACGCATACTAAAAGGCACATGTGGTTCTCTGCTGTTTTAATATACTTGTATGTTGCATACACAATTTAAGTAGCTTCCTCCGCGGTGGGGAGAAAGTTTCCGGAGTGTAATTGACAGCATAAGCCGTGAGCAGAATAGTTACACCTGTTAAGTGTCACGGACAGACTCCTCCACCGGGGGGAGTACTGCTAGCATCCCTGCTCTCCCGTCCCTACTTTGGTACTGCCGCTTGTCTCCATAGAGTCAGTCTCCTGCTACTTCTAACCTCTGCAGTAGATTAAAGAGATGCTAAGTGGATGCTTGATCCCTGACCCGTGTTATCTTCCTTTTTCTTTGGAAAGAAAAAGTACAAATTTCATATTCCTTTTTCTCCTTTCTAACTGATGATGTGTTCCTGTGCTTGACTTGCTCCTTTTAGGTTTCTTCCCCCTTCTTCTTCTAGCAGGTTTAGGCTCTTCCATGTCAGAGTTTAATTACCCCAGCACTACTTCTCTTTTACTGTCTTTGTTCAGGCTTGCTTTTATTCTGCCTTTGTGGAGGTACTGTTGTGCCTCTGTTCAGCATTGACCTTTCTTGGGCCAGAATGTCCATGATACATGATATTGTTAAAAGTGGTAAGAAGCAATTCTGTAAGTGTTTCTGCTTTAATGTATAATAAAATATATGCTGTAACGGTAAAACCTTTATAACGGGTTTAGTAGAAGCTGAGTTTCTCTGTGGCCTTGTAGTTCGTTCTTTGGAGCGCTGCAGGAGCAGGGAGACTTTACTTCAGACTGTTGATAGCAGCGATGTAGAGGGCAATAGGAGTGTTGGAAATTCCCTCCATGATGCACAATTTGTAGTTTTCTGACTAGAGCTTATGAAGTGTACCAAGTAGATACGTGGGCCACTGATTTTTATTTGTTAAAGAGTTGGGTTTGATGTCTCGATGCTTAATCTATGAGCGGAGTTTTAAATGTTTTAGCTTATTATTGCTTTTGTTTTTGAACAAACCATTGAAATTGTTGTTGATTAGTCACAAGACTAATTTCTCTTGGAACAGCAAAGTTTACGTTGGCAAACAAATGGAGATGCTATCAGAAATTCATTGTGTGGCATTTGCGTAACTGGATAGCAGTCAATTCCATCTGCAGTTCCAAAACACACAGCAGAATTGTTGTATTCTTAATGTATACACTGAAGTTAAAAAGTAACTCAGTATAACCAGTTAGACAATTGTGAAGAATTCAAGAATGTGTTATTCCAAACTGATGTGCTGACTCAGCATGGTTTAGTTACCAGAAGTTCTATCCACAGCTTGTAATGTTAGATTAGGTATGTCAGTGTCTTGAAATTCCAGCAAAACATTGTTTGATGTATGTGTTCCTAGGTCTGTGATAAGTGGCTGTATCTTTTTGTAGGGTCAGTGGGTGGTGAAAATTATGAGGTTCTTTGCATATAGTAGTACTGCAAAAACAATGAACATGTGCTGGAGAGACACATATGAGTATTTGTAAATGGGGTATAAAGGAGGATGATGCAGGCTGGCCTTTAGTCTTCACCAGGTTTCTAGGAGTCTGGGACTTGGGCAGAAATACTTGTGCCTGTTTTATGATATGTTACTGCTCGTGCTGTCTAGAGTGCGCTGTAATGCTTAGCAGTTGCAATGTTTCATTAACTCAATTCAGTAGCAGCTTTGCAGTTTTTACCTCTAAAATAATCTGTAAGCTAAGTACAGAGCCATTAAACCTGCCCAGTTACCTAGTTTATGGGGCTACTTTCCAGTAATTATATGCTAGTTATATAAAATACACTTCAGATTTCACGTTTCTTGGGGCAGGAATTTAGAGGCATGTTCACAGAGCACTTGGCTAATGAATTCTAGAAATGAAGAGACTCTCATAGGCTTTTACATCTGCAAGACTTTCCATCATTGCTTCTATTGTAAAGGGTGGGTGTTCTGTTTATTAATGCTCAGTTATTCAATTAATATTTTGAATTTTTCTGATAAAGAAAATAGCTTGATATCTCCCATTTGAAGGAATTTCTTAAATTTCATGTTTTCACTAGATAGATACTTTATTGAAAAACACTTTATGCGGTCATTCTGTTAACATTATAGGGCTTTATTTTATGGGTCTTTAAGTGCTTTGTAGCAAGTTGATGTTTGTTCTAGGTGTGGTTTATTATTTATTATAGAAATATTCTATATATGCTGTAAAACCCTCATGCCAGCTATATTTCACATACAAACAATACTGAACTAGAAGCAACATGTGACAAAGCAGATAACCTAAGAGAATTACAATTGGACCAGAGTTTGATGTTCTGGTATATAGCAGATTTCCTGTCTTTAATCATAGATTGGGTGTTACCTTGTACTCCTGCTGTCATTTACTACTCTTTTCTTTGCTCAACAGCAGATGAACTTGGCCCCTGTTCAATTTAAGCCAGACCAAACTCTGCCCATTTCTTTGTATTTGTTTCTCTCCACCCCACCAGTGGCTGCTCTTTGAGAACATGTGATGTGAAATTGCCGTGTCCCGTGACTTGGTTTCAGAAACTTCTAATAGTTAACAGAGTGATGCAGTTGTCAGCTGAATTTGATGCTACTCAGTCTGAGAAACCACCATTTTGGAAATAATTTTGAACTATATATTGATATTTTACTGATGCTACACTGTTTGAGATCATCAAGTTTATTTTAAAATGACTAGTGAACATAAATGGTTGCATACATGACTTTAAATTGCTTTTTTGCTTGGTTTTACTAGTCATGGTGTTTGCAGTAGAGCTTGCTGTTACTACAACCTGTTACAAAAATGTTATTAACATCGCCCTTTCCTTTTTTACCAAATCATTGTGATGGTCTGTTGTATTATTTCCTAGTGCTCAGACCGTGAAAAATGTGCTGGTCAGTGTAAGTTGATTGTAAAAGTTGCCAATTTGGCTCTGCTGTTTTGAGGAGAGCTGTTTTGAATAAAAGAAGTTTCAAATAAAAAGTAAACAAAATGGGCTACACATTTGGAAAAGGTTGCAAAGGCATTGTTTGCACAAACAGTTGGGAAATCCTCTGTGCTGTAATAGAGCTTTTGTTCAAACATCTGCCTCTCCATCTCCAGTTGTACAGGTTCTGATTTAAGTTGTCAAGTTGAACTTGTGACAGAAAGTTAAACAAAATCTTTTAAGGACCAGAAGAGAAGGAAATCCTTTTGAAAACATCTGAATGAGCTTATAAACAGTCCTTAAGAGCTGATGTAGAAAGAAAAGGAAATTTGAGTTCCTTCTGATGTTTTCACTTAGAAGAAGCAGTATGAGTGTGTTTGTTGGTACTCTCTCTGAAGACTGCTGTTCATCTGTAAAAGTGCTTTCACAGCCAGGTTCTCTCAGAGACATTTCACTCTTAAAATGAGTCCTAATTTTTTTAATCTAAACATAAGAACAAGATTTTTCTTGAAAGCTAATACTATTTTCTGTGTTTAGAACGTACACAGCAAGTAAAAAGTATGGCCATATTTTAAAATGTAACACAAATGCACAATAAGAGCAATATGATGGTTTGTGTTATTTATAGCAGCCTGGAAACAAATTCTGTTACTACAGTAGCAACCAGAAAACAAGGTCTCAATTTTTCTAGATATCATGTAAACATAATAACAAGCTATTTTTTCTGTAAAGAACTTGTAATCTAAACAGTTGTAAGAACGTACTGGAACATTTCCTAAATAATACTAAATCAAGTTTTTAAAATAAATTCAGATCTTTTGAAGCTCTTAAATTGCACTCACGATGACAGATTTCATAATTTCTGGGTTCTGCTGCATGTTTTGAAATGGGATATTAAATTTAATGGAAGATGTATAAAGCATTGTATATAATGCAGTCCTAACATAGTTTGAGGTAATGTTCTTGAACTCTGTAAAATGTACATTTAAAAATATTTATTACATTGGTTTTGATTCAAAAATTGATCAGTGATGCTGTTTCTCTTTAGGTTGCAGTTAATTGTAAAGCTTTTCAAAGAGAATTAAATTTAGTATCCTTAAAACACTCATAATGCACAATAATAAAGTAATTTAAATCTGTCTCTGTGCCAGTAGGCTCCCCACTGAATTTGGAAGTCTTATTTCTTTTCCAAGCACTATTTCAAGTTTTCAGTGGTTCACAGCCTTAAAAGAAGTAGTCTGTTTTAACAATCACTGTGTCCTCAGGCAGTTGTTACACCAGTCCTAAGAAGACTAGATTGCCTTCCCTGACTGTAAGGATCCTAGAAGATTGGAGAGAATCATAGGGCTTTCTGAGGGTACTTGTTTGGGCAATGACTTGTCAGTTTGGTGTGACACTTGCTTCTGGGCTGCTGTAGTCCTATAAGGAATAATAAAAATGATTCTCTTCCCAATGCCTTCAGAAAACCGTGACAGTCTTTCACTTTTTGGGAAGCATCATCTTAGAGTTCTCCAAATCATTATCTCTGACACTGTATGTGAAAAGCTCAGGATAGTTTCTCATATGAGAGGTGGGATGGGCAAATTTGGAAGTCTTGCAGAGAATTTGCCACTAATGAATGTATTTCCGAGCCTTTGGAAAGAACCAGGTCAAGCCTCTGGATCTCTACTTGACTTTAACCACAGAATTAGGAATCAGCTGACACAACCAGGCCACTTTCTAGCACGTGCCAGTGTTCAAGCCTATGAGGTATTCCTCCAGGAATTTAAATTAGATAAAATGCTGTCAAAGGCAATCCAAGAGGTGATGTCTGGAGGTACCATTAAAGTGTCATAGCTCTTGTTGAAGAAATCAGTTGCTGACTGGTATCAGTTTCACATCAGCAGAAACTTTTTATTCTAATTGAGTTTTGAACAGATGAAATTTTGCACCAGCTTACTAGGGACCTGTTTTCTTGAAAAATGAAGTTTGAATTGCTGTTAGCTCAGACTCAGATTGGTCTTCACATTTTTGCCTACTGGAAGTCTGCAGAATTTGAGCCTGGCAAAGCCAGCTCTGAGTTTGTAGATCTGAGCAAATCATGGAAGACTGAATAGAATAATAACAGGTCAAGAGTGAGATGTAAGGATGTAGGATACATGAAGTAATTATCTCTTTGTGTGCATATATATATCTTAATAATTTACAGGATACAAGGTGTTTAAGAAAAAGTGAAATATTACTAATTAATCAAAGGGAAAAGGAGATAATTATTCCCTTAAATTACTTTTTTTGTTTGCTCAGGCATCGTATCTTGAATCTACATATTTATTCATGTTTGACTCCTTAGTGCATGCCCATCTCTCATGGTTATTCTTCATTTTTAGACTGATCTATTACCCTTATGATTTAAAGAATCCTCAGTAACCTATAAGCCTCTTATTAAAACAAATTTTGAAGTACTTCTTAGAGTGGAATTAATCCGTAAATGATGTGAGCAGATGAAGTGCTATTGGCTTAGAAGTGGAATTACTCGGTTGCAGCAGGTAAAGCCTAGAATTAAATGCAAGTCCCAGGTTGGCCTCATATATTTTCAGTGCTTAAAGTATTGTGGAATACCTTCACTGGAAGACAATACCCTAACTTATTGCACATTAGATAGTTACTTGTTATTTCTTTCAGCTTCTGACAGCTTTGCCTGCTACCTGCCCCTCTTTTCAAACATAGAACAAGAAAGTGTGTAATACTGAAGGTGCTGCAGAACACACACTTTATTTGTCCCTGTAGAGGAACTGTGCAGTTACCAGTAGTGCAAGTTAGATGTGTTTCAAGCAAATACCTTGAAAAGAAAAAAACCTGGTAAAGCAGGGACTTGTCAAAGTATAAATGGCATACAAAAGTTGAAATAATTTCTAATCTTCTCATTGCATATTTTTATTTGAACATAAGTGGTAGTGTTAACAAAACATGGATTTAATGGTTAAGGTTAACAAGCTATTATCAAAAGACACCCTTCCCTGCACCTGAAAGGTTCTAATTCTAACTTAACAGAGGGAATGTAGTAGAAGAAGTTGGCTTGCTTAGATAAATATGTAGTGAAAATCTTAAATATGTAGTTAAGACCTTAAATCATATAATGTAGAAATTATGACAAAAATGTATTTGTTTTATGTTTATTATACTGGAAACTTTTTGTATGTTAAAATGAAGCTGTTGACTAATCCATTCAGCTGTTTTTCTTTGTCCATTATGGATGCTTGCCTGAACTTTTCACACAGTTATTACTTAAGTCTTAAACAAACAAAAAAAGTCTCTTTGGAATAGTAATAGGAAAATATTCAGTTGTATAATATGAATAATCAGTAAGTCTTCTAAACTCAAGAATGCATTATCTTACAAATATATAGAAATTATTTTAAAAGGTAAACACTCAGGAAACTTTTCGCTGTGTATTTGTGGTGTGTGTACAAAGGATTAGAAAAGTTCCAGGGTTTTTCTTTTCCCTGTATTTGCACTTGTTTTTTACATTAGATTCCACAAATGCTTTAAAAAAAAGAACCCACATATCATATATCTCTCAATAGCTACTTTTTACTAGTTTCTGATGACAAGTTTCACTTGCCCAAAATAGTTAATTCAGTATGTGATGCAGGAAAGCTGTTTTAGATCAGTCATTTTCACTTGCCACATAAAGCATTGTGGTTCGATCTCTCGTGATGATTATGGATTCCCTTTTTCAGGGTCAATATTCTGTATTGTTTTCTGGCTAACTTTGTCTAAGGGAAGTTGATAGCTATGTTTGTCTTGATTTTGAAGAGAGCTGCTCAAATGCACATGGAAACTGGTATATATGGCTCATATGCAAATATAGATTTCCATATAATGCATGCCAAGTTATGTGTTTTGATAGGAACCTCATGAAACTTAGCTTTTCTTACACTGAAGCAGTGTAACTTAATGTGATGGCCAAAAGAGGCAATTAACTGAGTAGATATTAAAGGAAAACATGTACTAGAAAGTGCTGGTGACCAAACTGGCAGTTCAAGAGAGACCACCGAAGACTTGCCGATTACCAGGTCGGTATGTCTCGGTCATTCTTGTCCAAAGAATGGTTTGGCATGCAGATATGAGAGCTCTCAAGGACGCAATCTATTTTGCAGTTTAAATTACAAGTCTGGAATCTACCTAATCCTGTAACTTTACCAACTTCAAGCTGTAAATCCCAGTGATGGCCAGTGTGTGTGTGTGTCCAGGGAGTCTTTGCAGGAGGAGATCCACGGTCTTAAAATTTTAAGTGCGCTGGGAAATTTTATGTTGTTGAGGTAGCAACAGTCTTTTTTTGGTATTTTTAAGGCAGCAGTAACTTGAAGTTGAATGCTTTCTTGATGTTTAAGGTATATAGATTTCCCAGTTTCAGTGAAATTAAGGTTCACAGGCCTTCATAGGATGCAGTTGCAAAATGCCTCCATATCTAGATTGGAGGAGAATCAGCAAAAGTGAAGTTTCTTAGTTATATTGAACTACCAAGCAAAAAAATCAGACTTTGCACTTCCTTGGCATGTCCTTATGTGCAAAATGTGGGCACTCTGCCAAGTTTATCTTTGGGCCTTGATTCTGAGCTGATGTGAAATCATTCTGTTCTAAGTTCATGCCATTATGCCTTTTAATTTAAGAATTCCCTCTTTGGAGATCCTTTAATTTCTGAAACACTGAAAGTTTTCTGTAAACTGAATGTTTAAAAGTTCCACCCAGTGTCTACCAGCTCTTTTGTTTTCTGAGGCATCTACATTTGGACACAGTTGTGTGCCCTTGAGTTTACAGGCCATTGCTGCTGTTTAAGACTGAGAATTGCAGAGCTGGGAGATGGACTGTGTTTCAGGTACTGAGGCTCAAAGAGCTCAAAGCCCTACCTTGAAGAACAAGTTAATGATGTCTTTAACTTTGCCATAATTGTGCTGTTCCCTTGTGAGTGATTTTTAAAACAATTCTGTTTAAAATATTATTGGAAGCAATCTATGAGGGAAAACCACACAGAGGTAGACACGACAATACGTATCACTCGGCTTCTGACACTTGTAGTACACTGCATGACAGGAAACGAGTGAAGTCTGTGGCTGCATGGGGAGGGGTTCCTGCTGAAAACTGAAGGAGACACACATAGGGACTCCTTTGTAGCAAAGACATTTCATTATCACACTGAATATTAAGAAACTTCCTAAAATCCAAGTACAATACAAAGTACCTCATGGTGTGGTGTTGCTTTTTTGTGCATCATCAGGTAAGCGTAACTTTGGAATCATGCTACTTTTTATTGTTTGTGTGTGTGGCATTCTATTAAGTTGAAATTGCACAGATACTGCTTTCAAGCATGCTAGGACTTAAAATGTGGTTATTAATGTAACCAAATTGTTGCTTAACAGGAATATTTCCTTCTGTAAGGAAAGAAATTTCTTAAAAGTTTAGATAATATCCTCTGATATCCCCAGTGTGATGGATGACTGTTTTTCTTTGTGTAGGATGGTGGATTTATGTTTTTGGTTTTGCTTTTTTATCACAAATGTGTAACCATCTTTCTGTCTCCTAGTGTGAAAATGAGGATTTTGACTGATGCTAGGATTTAAATGAAAAGATTTATAGCTATGTGAGTAAGTCTGTCCATTGTCAAAGTGAAAGCTGTAACAGAACCTATTTACAGCATGTGATGATTCTGCTCTGCAGCATGTGTGCAGCATCACCTGTAAAACTAGCCACAGTTTTAGACACTGCACTTCAGACAGATATGAACAGAAAAGTAGCAAGATTGATAATAACTGTAAGAAGCAAAGTTATTTCAAAATATTTCTGTATATATTGAATAAAACTACAGTTCATATTTCTCATAAACATAGGATAAAGGTAGAGGCCTGTAGTGTAAGGCAGACAGGTCAGGGATATGTTCAAGGGCCTGTATTCTCTTGGATTTGCTATGGAGAATGTTATTTAAGTTTAGGACTAGATTTTTAATTTAGATATTGGGGGCTTTTTATGTTCTCTGTGACAATTTTCAGTAGTGAGAGATGGTTTGAGATGAATTAATTGCACAGAATGCTTTTAAGGTGTTATCTGGAATGCTTTATGCAGTTCTGACTTCAGTCACGTTTAAGAAAGGTAAACAAAATTTGCAGCAGGCTGAGAAAGTTTAAGACTGTCAACTAGTGAAAATCAGGTTAATAGATGTTATACGCTTGGATTCTTATTTTTTTATTAATTGCTTAAGAATGGGACTGGTGATTTCTTACTGCCATGCTGTTAAACTGCTGTAGTCTTCTTGCATGTACTTATACATACCCGCAGCAACTATGCATAATTTTAGATATCATTCACTTGAAAATGCCACAGTTCCCGTGGAACACCAGGGAGATGCGTTTGTGAAGTAAAATAACACAGATTGATTAGGGTCTGCTAATACTGCTAAGCTCACTTGGAATTTTTTATCACAGATATTGACCGATATCCTGTAAGCCTTATTTCCTATGAAATGGAGCTGAAGCATTTGTGTGTTTATATATATTGAACCCCAAAATAAATACTGCAACGTGTAGTTTTAGTAAAAGTGATATTGGTTTTATATGCAGAAAACAAACCCAGTATTCTGGGTGCAGCATTTTTATCTATTCTCTGTGATGCTGATGAGCAGCATGTAGGGTGCTTAGATCAAAAGCCATATGTAGGCATCTGTCTGTTAAAGGTATGGCATCATAATGATGCTGAGTGCAGGCTGGGGGAAAGCAGACTAGCAGGGGATTATTAGAACAAGAAGGGATGACTGCAGTTTATGTAAACATAAGCCAGTTGAATGCCAGTTGGAGACTTAGTTTACAGATATTGTTTCATTCTGCTGTATGTGGTTCTAGTGCTGTGCACAGCATCAGCAATCCAAGCTTTCTTTTACAATGAGAAGCTCTGTTGGATTCTTAAAACCAAACAGTAAAGCACCCAAATCTAAAAAAAAATAAAAATGTCATTTGAATAAATCTGTTTTTCAAGTGAGAAAATTTCATTGTAGTTTTTGTTCTCAAAATCTTTACCTCTTACATACGCAGATGTAACCGTTTTGGAACCAGAACTGGTGGTTGACAGCCATAGTTAAATGGTCAATTAAAGCAAGTGCAGGCTGTTGCTGTCCAGTCCCCATGCCTTCAAGCACACAAAACCCTTAAGGGTAGAGTCAGAGCATTAAAATAGCCCAACTTTGATTATTCTTGCTTTTACAACTGGACCTATAATAAACTCCCCGAACACAGATATGCAAGGTGAGGAACTGCACCTTCATCGTGTCAGTTTGCCAAAGGCAAAAATAATCTCAGGACTGTCTGCATGCTGACCGATTATATTACTTGGGACCATGAAGAACTGGATCTGACAGATCCCAGCTGAAAGGTGCTTGCAAGAAAAACAGAAAATGAATCTAAATAGTGTATGGACTCTTAAATTGTATCTTAATTTTTATATATATGATAGATATTAGAATCCTTAGATATGGATGATGTTAATTAAAAGCACAGTTTATGTAGCAGTCGTCAAGTTGTGACTGAGAAAGGATCATGTGATAAAGACTGTTGTTCACTCGCATAACTAAGAACTCCTGTGGAGAAAGAAATAAAAATATGTAACTTGTTTATCTGAATCTGATTCAGACTTTATAATAAACAGTGAAAAAGTTTCAGCATGTTTAACTCTGCTAGATTCCAGTGACTGATACTCTCCTCGTTTTCTGAAAAGGGGAAGGAAGAAGGTTAAATAAAGACAGAATAAATACCAGTCGTCAAACAAAGCTCTGCTGATCCTTGTCCTTACAGCATCCCGTACATGCACACCCATTTCCTGTTGTTAATGTTAAACACATTGAATATAACTTCCATTTCATTGTTCGTTTCACTGTTCATTTCATATTACACTGACTGGAAAATCTCAAATCCATTACAATAAGCACTGTAGAAATAAAGCTTGTTCTCTGTGGCGAGGGAAAGGTGAAAAGAAGCTGCCATTTTGTCTGGCAGAGATGTGAAACTCCTCAGATGTGACTGGATAGCTTCAGTGGTGAAGTCTTTAAGAGTCATAGATGACTTCAACTCCTTTTCTGAGTCTTCTGCTATGTTGTAACAGAGTTAGAGCAGAGTCTGTTATTTAATTCGTTTGTTTTGCTTGGGGCTGACAGGAGAACACAAAGAGCCTGACAGCAGGACATGTGCAGAGAAGACCCACAGAGCTTCCTACCACACTCAGTGCAAACTGTGTGATCAGCTCATCTCTGTTTCTCCTTCAGAAGGAACAAGGCTTTTGTTTAGGTTTCTGTGTCTCTCTCGAGAAAATGAAACCCGTAATGACTGGGTTTCTGAACAGTAGAGGGCAGCGGAAATAAATACAGAAAACAGTCTTATTATAAAACAAATGAATTTTTGGTTCTCTTTAGAGCTTAAGCAAGTTTTTTTTTTGCCAGTGTAACAACAGTGTAACCGTGATATTGGAATGCAGCATATAAAGTTCTGTTCCGATTTTAAAATTCGGTGTTACAGTTAGGTATTCTGAAGTTATGGTCCCAAAAGCATGTGTGATGCATCATTCAGGTAAAAGAAGGGCACTGGGCTCTGACAGAACTTGTTTTAAGATGCCGTTGTCTTCCCACACTTTCAGGCTCTTAGAACTGTCAGTGGTATGGCCCTGGAATTGAAAGATAAGCAGAAGGATTACTGGCACTGGCATGAAGATGAGTGGTAGCCTGTGGGGAAAAGAGGGCTAGCCCTAAACAATGACAGAAGGTTGATCTCTGAATAAGCTTAAACTGGGGAATGAATCACCTGTTTGTGAAATTGGAATGAGTTAGCTCTGAATCAAACTTAGGAGGAACACCGTATTCAACAGAAAATTCACATATTTCCAGTTGGTTACTGCAGATACAGAAAGCTGGGTAATGTGGCACCACTGCTGCCTCTTCTAGTTCACTTCTGAAGTCTGCTTTGTGGTGCTTTATCCCTCCACCTGTGGCAGGAAATGTTAAATTAGTGATTGTTCAGCTAACCTGAAGATAGGTTAGTAATCTTTTGCCTAGTAATTTTATACCCAATTTAAGTTGAATCCAAGGCATACTTTGTTAACTGAGTGATAACAGCAGGTGAGAAAAATGTTGGAGCATTTCCTCCTGTTGTATGAAGAACACCAAACTGAAATATTCTTTTTTATTTTCTGGCTGTGTCATCTATGGAACTTCTGGAAACATTTGAGATTACTCTGGAGAATTGAAATGGTGTGTATTTCCCTCCCAGTCCAGTTTATCATTATTTCTTTCATCCTACCTCACTTCTCATACCATTTAAAATCTGGTTTGTACTATTTGTGCCTCATCATTTTTTACTATACCTCATCCCTTCAAATTGTTTTTCTTTGATTGGTTTTAGGTTTTTAATTCAGTCTGATAGAGATACTGTCCTTTGGTTGTCCTTGATAGTAATGTACCATAAACTGAAGAGAACATAAAACCCTGAATAGTGAATCCCTTCCTGCCTTTTCCTCACAAAGTAAAAATGAGAAAAAAATTTGCTAAAATGTTTTTCCTTTCTTGGATTATTGCAAATTTGGGTTTGTTTTGGTTTGGTTTGTTTGGGGGGGGGTGGGTATTTTTTTGTCTAAACTTGTATTCTATGGGACAGACTTAACAAAAATGCAGCATTCATACATTAACCTTTGGATTATTACTGGTATGAAAAGATTTCTTTAACATTTGAAGGAGCTGTAGTAAAGTAGAAAATGTGAGAAGCTTTTGGGTTTTGAAAAATGTATGTGATACATGTATATAGGTATTTGTGTATGCTTATCTATACATATGTTTATATATGTGTGTGTACATATCTATGCACCTCTACTTATATTTCTCTATCTCATATATGAGAACATCATTTTTTTTCAAAGTCATTTTCTTCCAGTTAGCCGTGTGCCCACGTGTGTGTGCTGAGGAGACTTAAGTTTTCTAGTTACTTTCGTAAGAAAACAATTGGAAATACAAAATAATGAAATGGTTTATAGTTTGGTTTTTTTTTGTTGGTTTTTTTTGTTTGTTTGTTTTTTCTTTGGTGGGGGGGCTTTCTGGTTTTGGGGATGGAGAAAGTCTCGTTTGGTAGAATGAATGGATTCTCATTTGTTAAATGGATTTCTCTGTAAAAAGAGGGCTTAAATAAATTGGTTTGTGTTTTGTTTTGAAATGAGTCTGTCTTAAAAGGTTTAAGGGTATCATGTACCTATGCAAATACATGCTCTTGAACTATTATTTATTTTGATGCCAGTCTGTGTGCAGGCCCATTTCTAAGCTATTAGAATGGACAGATGATTTAGCAGAAGTCAGCGAATCTTCTGAAAAGCATTTCCTTCCCCGTCACAGGATGGGCTTTTTTCTATCAAGCTATTTTTGTACATCTTTGCATTTCATCTCCCAGGTGGTAAAATACAAGTCTGTGGTATTAATAACTAAAGCTCTGTGATGGAGAGAGGATGTAAATTCAGTCTTCCTATAACAATGTCTTATTGCTTTAATTTCTTTAATTAAATCACTGCTTTAATATATAATTGGATCTCTTACTTTCTCATCTCCTGTGAGATAATTATTGAGAACAACTCTTTCCTGCTATGTGAAGACCAGGAAGTGTTCTGTCTCTATAACTGTGGATGTAACCACAGCATTTCAGGCAACAGTATCAAGATTCAAGATTCCTAGTTTTTATACACATTGTGGTCTGGGGGCTTAGGGTTTTGTTGGTTGGGTTTTTTTTTTGTATTTCAAAAGACAAACTCCCAAATGCAATAGAAAATGCTTTTCAGTGTAGAGAGACACATTCAGATTCATATAATGCATCTTTATGGTCAGTTGGTAAACACAAACATGTCTCTGTTCAGAACAGATACTTGTTATTGGTATGCTTTTTTCAGGCAGACCTGTACACCCTTTTTAAGTTCTACAGATATTGTGCAGAAAAGGGGAGTTACCACAGCATTGCAAGCTGTCCTTTTTACCCAGCAAGATGAACGGCTTCATAATGTTTTTCAGTTCAGTTTGTTTCAAGTACACCCAAGTACTAATAAGGAAATCCTCTGCAGTGAAATAGCAGGTGGCATTTGTCCATTGCTCATAGTCCAACAGGGAGTTATCACAGGATTGTGTATTTAGCGTATTTCATCCAGTGCTGCAGTATGGCATTACTCATGTACCTAATATACACTGGAGATGAGCGATCATGTCTATTATAAGGATAGTATGCTACCCTTTTAATTGGATTATTTTTTGATATTACACTGAATTTAAAACAGGGCTGGGTTCTAATTTGATAGTTCAGCTTAAAATTTCAGAAATATTCACGTTAGTAGCTTTAATGTGCTTCCCAAGAACAGAGATAGAGAACTCTAAGGGTCATGTGTCTTAAAAATTTTTCCTTTATTTCATAGTATCCATAATATATTGGGGCTTCTTATGGGATTTTAATGAAAACAAACCCTGATACAATCTAACTACATGGCTTTGTTAAAACAACATGCGTATGCAGTATATTAGAATGGGATTATATGTTAACGCATGTGGAGAACCTGAGTTCCTTACACAAGTTAATGTAACTCAGGCATGCTCAGGTATCCATAAGGGACTCAGCTTTTCTATCCCTTGACATGTTTGTGGTTAAACCTGTAACTTTCTGTCAGTTCTCTGTGTGGGTATATCTTAGGCTAACTAGTGTATGTCTTCTTAATATAGCACATTCAGTGTGGGATTTTTCTCCCTAGTACACATGCTTCTTCAAGCCATGGAGTTCTAAAAAAGAGCTGTTAAATTGTATTAAAACTGGTGATTGCTACAGCCATATAAGAAATATTAACAAGAACTAGGGATACTTCATGTGCAAGGTAATAAAACGGAATGAAGAAATCAGTACTTTATCCCTAATGCTATGCCTGGGTCAGTGCAGGGGTCATGTTGAATTCAAGATTCACACATTGTGGTTTTTTGGTTAACATAGTCCTGTGTGACAATATAAGCTGGTATGATAACTCTACCATGATACAGCATGGTGCAGTTAGGACTTGTTTGTTATGTTTATTTGATATTCAAGCAATGTGTGCAATAGCTACTTGATCCTCTTGGAGCGCTGCCTATTAAAATTGTCTCAATAAGTTCAACTCTTTCATTAATATGCCGTTTAACTGATTTCAGTATTTGGGCTATAAATTCATTTTATTGCTAAAGATTCTTGGCTTTGCACTGAAGCTTATTCTACTACAAATGCATGCCATAGAGTGCTTACTTATGTTCATCTTAAAGCTATTACACTGTACTTCCAGAATCTTTTGTGAAGGGAATACACACAAAATTATTGATACTGAAATGGAGTGAAGTTTGTATTACTTGATGTGCCCTGTGATTTAAAACATAAAATGGAGAGCAACATTTAAGGGGTGGTTTTCTGGAACATGAGAGATTCAGAGGTCAGCTGTGTTGTGCTGTGGCAACTGAGACAAGACTTGTAACTCCTTTGGGTAAAAGATGCTCACAAAGAGCAGGGATTAATTTAATGAGCACCTTATGCTCCCTGCACAATATCCACTGCAATCTTTGCTTCTAATCCACTTATTATGGGCAAAGAAATTTATCTGGTAGCTCAATTTACTGGATTTTTTTTTTTCTTGCTGTGACGTCCCATCCCACCCCCCTTGTACAATGGCAGCTGCCCTTGAAACTCTTAAAAAATTTAAAACCTTAGTCTTGCCTGCAGCGGTTGACATTCATAATTTCTGTATGAAATGACTCGTCTTGCATAGCAGCTGAGACAAACTTAGAGAACATTAGTATAATATTTGCAAACTTCTAGATAACCAGGACAGTACCGTATGCATGTTGTTGGCCGGATTTGTGTGCCTGTGTTGCTTTTCAGTAAGTAGAAGATTTAAAATAAAGATGGGGTGATCCTTTGTTTAGCACAATGAAGTGTAAGGTAGATGAAGGCATCTACTTTGTGGAGGCTGCCCCAGATGCATTCAGTATGTAATTGCTTTTCTTACAGTTTACCTGTTTTTTTCATCCCTTTTGGTGTGTACATCACGGCTGGTACTGGTTTGCTCCTCATGAGTGTTCCGTGATTCAATTATATAACCAAAGAGGTTGTCTCTACATAAGATATGAGCATGTTAACGTTAACTACCTGAATAGCCAAATAGCCTTGCTTTGGACACTTGTCCTCATCACTGTGTTGCCCGTGATACCTCTCTGTTTTGGACCCACTTTGAATGTAGTAGTTAGACGTTCACATGTAATTGTCTTTGTGTAACTTCTACAGTAACAGGGTGTCCTGTCTTCTTCAAATTCACTTTAATCCTGTAGCCTTGCTTCTACTTCATATTGTGTAATTTGCATCCGGCCATCTGTACCCCAGAATCATGAGTACAGATTCAGGTTACCACATCCGTAGACCACGGTCACTTACCCTTCTCTTGTAGAAATCTGTATTCCAAATCTAAACATCGTTTGTCTTGATTTACCCTGTGCTCACTATAGGGGATGGATGGTACCTCTTAGTTTCTTGCTTGCAAAGTGAAGACTTAGTGTCAACATAATTAGAATCAATATATAATTTTTTTTGAGAAAACCTAAAGAATATATGCATTTGTATCTACAGAATTCTAATTAGGTTTGAAGAATCATCTGCAACATGTTCACCAGGATCTTAGGAAATATTACCCTTGGGGCAAAGAACTGGCTTTACAGATCTCATCCCTGTTTTGGGTTGGTTTTTTTTTCATCATCATCAGTTCACACTGGCTCACCCTAGAATAAGAATTCACATTAGTTTATCCAGTGAAAGAAAAAAGAATCCAACCACCCAATAAACACCACTACAGGATAAACAAATATACTCCATTATTTCAGAACTTTCTGTTTGTTGCTCACTGTGGTCTGGTCCAGAAATTTCTGTGTTCTACTCTGTCCTTTAGCGCGTTGCTGAATATCTGGACTATAACTGAGAGGCTTTGGTTATGCATAGTCCGAGGGTGAGAGAACTTATGATCCAGTTTCTGTTTCTGAATAATGACTGCATTAAAGCACAGCTGTCTTTGACTGTATAATTACCATTGTGAGAAAAAAAACGAGACAAGTTACTTCCTAAAAAATAGCAAAACTGTATTTAAATATGATTACACAAGTCGAAGATCGGCTGGAAACTAGTGAGGAAGTATAAAAAGTTTCGACACCTGTAGTTTAATTTTAAAACCGTGAAATCAAAACTTCTGGATTTTATGGTAAATATTCATTACCTTTGTTCATCGAAGAAACAGTTCTCAGAAACCATGTGCTTGACCTAGTAGATGAAATGTTGTTTTTTACTGGCTTTCATGGAATAAAATCTCTCAGCTTCAGAAGAGCTTGAAGCATGAGTACTGGGAAGGGGGGTGGGTACAGTTTTTATCTATAATTTTTTGTTAATAATTAAAAAATACCTGTGCAATGTGCAGTTTCTGTCATTTAGCTGGGCTTTTGTCAGATCATAAAATAGGAGCTCCATATCGTATCTATGTGGGGTTTTTTTTGTACTTTAAATTGCTCATCTTTTGACTTTTGGAGACTGGAAACTAAATCCTGGCTATTCAGTGTGAATGCTTATCTCTAGTTGACAGTGGAAGACAACACAGCTGGATAAATAAGGATCAAGTATTCTGTGACTCCTTTGTTTCCTAAACCTTCCTGGCCTGGTAGAAAATGCAGAACTCTGTCAAATGAAATTTCATACTTTTTTGAAGGGCATGAAGATTAATCTTGTGGTGAACCTGTGAAATGACATGAGGGAGGGCTTGCCATTTTCTAAAACAAAACTGGAAAATAGAGCAGAATGCTGTCACTGACATAGATAGTGAAATCCAAATATATGTGAATGTAATGCCTGCATCTAATGAAATTCCTATCACCTGCTATCCTCACTATGTAGTATGTCTGGGAATAGTTCTTGATTGTTGAATATGTGTTTTGAAAAATCTAAGTAT
This sequence comes from Pezoporus flaviventris, assembly GCF_033815535.1. Classification (NCBI taxonomy): domain Eukaryota; kingdom Metazoa; phylum Chordata; class Aves; order Psittaciformes; family Psittacidae; genus Pezoporus; species Pezoporus flaviventris. The sequence continues at coordinate 9,078,817 of NW_026892569.1, read as the reverse complement.
AGTTTTTTGACACAAGAGTTTCTCCTCCTGACAGTCTCATTAGTTATGGAAGGTCATAATAAGTGCCAAGTACAATTTACAATATCCACTAACTACTCATGCTTTTAGTTAGAAATTCATTTCCTAATTGAAGTGAACTTAACGCTCTTTAGGTCGAAAAAGGAACAGCATGTAATCCACTAATGTGCTAATAGGTAGCTTTTCAGCTTTTGAAAATAGAGTTTATATTCACATGCATGGTGATTATAATGATGATGATAGAAAATTAGTAACCATATATATACATGTATTTATGTGTATGACTTCATTGTATATACCTGTCTCAGGATCAAGCTAGAGGTACTTGGTACTATTAGTCAAAACTGAATTTTTCTGTACATTTTGTTTTATAGAAAAAACGAAAACAGAGTACTCAAGATGAAGATACAATCAGTATCTGCAGCCTCGATACAAGTGTGAGTAATTTCATTTTCCTTTTTTGCTTTCCCATTCCACTCTCTTCAATTCAAGTCTGGTCAAATTCTGGTGTATCTTGACGAATGGCCAGTTTATTTAAATGGACAATTTATGGAAATACTGTAAATACTTATAATTTATATAAATACTGTAACTGTCAGGGTGACTTCCTTTAAGAGAGAAGATGCGTTTGGTTTTGAAAGTAGCCTGGCATGTGAACAACACCCTCAGGTTTCTTAGCTTTAGGTAATGGTTCAAGTGTTTCCATCAAACTTGGTGCCATTGACATTAAAATGAGTTTGGCAGGAAGAATTATGCATTTTCTAATTATCTGTGTTCCTACTAATTGGATTATAATCCTCGTAGTAAAGGAGGACTATCACCTTTGTGAGCCTTCTGAACATGACAATTAAACTATTGTTTATCCTTTCACATCATATTTTGCTGATGGATAATTATGAAGACAGTGCTGAGTATGTATCTAGATTGAATACCTGCTCCTTCAGTCTCAAGTGTCTCATGTCATTCGAAAATACTGGAGTCTTCTAGCTGCACTACGGAATGTTGTAGCATGAGATAGGCAGTTGAAATCCAACCTTCTGTAGCTGAATACTTACCTGTAGAAGCATTTTATTCTGTGTGTGTGTGCTTAAAAAGTGCAAGAAAAATGAGACATGCGAGAAGATGCTATTTATACTGGGGAGAGGTGTGCCTTTTGTCAGCTTGGGTTTTGCTCTTAGCCATATTTGGCATTCCAAGCAATCAGAGGTTTTCTTACAGGGCAGAGAGCTGGTTGTCTTTTCTTTTGATGTCTGAGAAGGCAAATTTCAAAAAGAAGGCAAAATTAAAAAAGAATGAGTTCATACCTCATACCATACAGAAACCAACTGTAGTGGTGTTACGCAAAATCGCCTTTCCTTATTTTGTATTGCCTTTCACTATTTGTATACAAGGTAACTTATGCCCCCAAAAACCAGAGGGAGAAACAAAAGTATCTAGAATAATCAAAAGTTATAACCATTTCCATAATAAGAAGCAGTCAAACATACTGAAACTTACATAAACTAAAATCAGATATACTGGGGGAAAAAATGGTGAGTGATAAGTTCTGTGAAATATGATCAGTGTAAGGTAATTACTTTTCTTGTTATTAAGGGCACAAAATGAAACTCTCTGTGGATTCATACCAAACCAAAAGGGCTCCTTCTTCACCTAGCATGCAGTGGCAGAATTCTGGTGCAGGGTGTTCTAGGTACCAGAGGTTAGCAGGAGTTCAAAAAGCAGATTGGACCAAATCATGGAAGCAAAATCCATCAAGATTATTAGACCAAGTGAAAACCATCCATCTGAAGAAATCCTTGAACTTGAATATTTCTGAAGTCTGGGAGAGTAAACTATGCGTGTAGGTGTTTGTTACTCTGCTTTCACACACCTCCTTTGGACAGCTTTTCTATTACCATTGCTGGACATGGTGCTGGCCTGAGATCCATCCTTAGCCTGAGTGACCATCATTCTGAGATGCCTTTAATTAGCCCAATATGCTACCTTTTTTCTTCCAAGCAATGGCAGTTTTGAAATGACATAGTGAGGGCTCTGCTATTAGCTGGAGCCTTTGGATTGTGGCATGATACACAGAACTAAATGTTCACATTCCTTTGTCTACCAACTCTCTTACGTCTTTGAAAAGATGTGCCAAATTGCTTATATCTATATCCTAAATTAAAGCATTTATTTTCCAGAGAAGTGGTGAAGAATATGAAAATTGAAATGCGTGTGTTCCCTTGTATGGATTTAGATTCTAACTGGGATAATGATATGCTATTAAATTTTTTACAGATAATAAATCTCTCAAGCCTCTAATAAAATTGGTTATTTTTTTATTAAATAGCATATGTATTTAACAAATAAGCATATTAGACTTTCCTGTGCAGCATGCTTTCTGGTTTACATAATTAGGTGAATGCCTCCTGTTCCGTTCTACCAGCTCACTTAGCTGCTGCTGTAAGGAAGTGCCGTCAATCCCATGCTGCACTTGCTGCTGCCGGCTTCACAGGCAGCACCTCACAGATATGCTGCTTTTTTGGACTTGCCAGTGGAAAGATCTGGCCATATTTTACTGTCTAAAGTTTCCAGTTTGTGTAAGGGCATCTGTTCAGCACCTCTGTCCAGGAGGGGGTGGGAGATGGCAAAGAAGGAGGCTATTAACTATTTAAAGACTGGATTACTTCATACCTTGGAAAGCAACATACCTGTGTGTCTCCTGCCAGTTTACAGCATCATCTGTCTACAATCTTTTTATAAAAATAGTTTTTTGTATTTTATTTTTCTATGACTGACCACAGCCAGGCACACCTGGCTTTTCCAGGGGAGTCAGTCAAGATGACAGAATTTCCTTTCACAGGAAATGCTGGTTGGAGCTATGCTGACTCAGGACAAGGACTGGTAACCTAAGCGTGTTAACTGATCTTTGTATTTGTTTAGTGATCTGGACTGGCATTGATGCTTCAGGAGTTGATGAACTGGCTTATGAAACTGACTGGTTGCTTTTGGCTCATTTTATTGCCAGCTTCAAGAAGTGGATTTGTAAATCCCCTCAATGTCAAGTAGTTTGTGATAACTTGTGACAGATGTAGCCAGCAGAGTGTGAGGGCTGAGGGCACAAACGCACAGGGCTGCTGCAGTCTTAAGTCTGTATTTAAAGGAAAATTTAGATAATATCTGATGTGCTCTTGTTCATGTTGGTGTTGCCTGCAAGGCTTAACTTGTATTCAGTCTATACAGTTAACTCAGCCTGTAGTGCGTTTCATCCTCATGCTGTTAAAATGGTGGTATGTTCTAGATTTGCATAAGCATATTGATTTACAGACATTATATAATTAAGATGGGTTGTATAAACTTCAGATTTTATAGCTGATCCTTTAAGCTTGGAGAACTGGGACAGAGAAACTGAGCTTTAAAGGGCCAACTTTTCTGTGTTTAAAACACCTCCTTAGAGCTCTACAGTTCTCTCTATTCCTCCCCTGTGCAAACACTGTATCTCCCCTTAAATTCTGAGCTGCTTTCAAGATTTTTTTTTTTTTCTGCTGGTGTTTTCACACCTTGCTGCTTCTGCTGCTTTTGTTGTTTTGCAATACCCAGGCTTTGAAACATGGGTCTTCAGTCTGTGCAACCTTCTTTGGAGCCTGGTGTAGTGCTGGAGGTTTGTGTTCCTCAGTCATAGTCAGTTAGCCGGTCCTTTAGCTGTGTTCTGGACCTTGCTTGGGAACAGAGTATTGATGTAGCTTATGCAGGTCAAGTGCTCTTTGGCAATTTTGAGCTGTTATGTATGGCTAGTATGTCACACTAAGCAAAATGGTGATGGGCACTGTTTTCTGGAGTTTTTTATAAAGAGAACTCCGCAAGGTAGTTAAAAGCAATGTCTTTTTAATGGCCATTGCAAAAGGGGTAACTGCAAAGTAGTTGAAATCTTGTAATGGTGATAGATGATACCATGTGCCTCATGAGTCTGATCTGTAAAATCATAACTGACTCTGGAGCTATCCAAAGCAAAAAGCTGGTAAATCCTAATAGAAAGCTTGCACTTTTCTGAATAAAATTGTACTTACTTAAGCAAAATCCTGTGCGGAAGAGGAATCAGGGTGATGGTGTGCAGTTCTTCTCTGCAATCAGTTGTATGCAAAATTTGTTGTGAATTCATGGAATTGGCTTTTGTTTTCTTTTGCTGTTGAGGAGAAGGAACATAAATAACATGATGAACTAGACAAGTAAACACAAAAGAAGGTAAAATTCCATATGTAAAGCTTCAGAGTTATTTGTTGTGGTTATATAGAGCAGTTATCTTTACTGAAAACAAAACTCTTTCAAATGGTCATTTATTAGTGCATTCTGAACTGGAGAAGTCTGACTGCTTCTCTGTCTATTTGCAAGTTAATAAAATGCGCCCCAATATAAAATACAAACAAGAAGTTACCCAGACTTAACTACATTTGCATACACTAGATCAGAGTTCATTATTTTTGATTGCTTTTGGTGCTGAGTGATCATTTGTTATGTATTTGAGAGTCAATTTAACAGAAATATTTTTGACTTAATTATAAACTCAATAATATTTGATTGACAAGGTATGGCGAGCTAGCTTTAAAAAGCTTAGAGAGGATTACTTCTGTATCAGTTTGTCAGAGTTGAGATAATTAAAATATACATTTTATCTATGTCATTTTATTTCTATAAACTCTGGTCTGTGGCATGTTCAGAGTATAAAAGGTCTCCAGCTTGCCCAGTAAGATGTATACAGTAAGTCTGAATTATGCATGACTTCTTAATACTGCTCTATTGCGTAGGTGGTCAGTGCTCCATCTGGATTCAAACTTCATTATAAAGTGAGTGTTCTTAATCCATTATTAATCCATCAAATGATTGTTATAGACGAGACACTGTCTGCTGTTGGTGATATTTGTAATAGTGTAATGTCATATATCTTAAGGCTATGTTTTGTTATTCCTTTGCTATTGCTCATTAAACAAGGCCTACAAGTGCTCTATTGGAAAAATGTATAAACCTCTGGTTATGCTGCATTCTTTTTGTTTTTTTTCCACACATTCTGGAATGATCCCAGGCTTCCTGTGTGGTGTTGCAATACAATGGCTCTTTACTTACGTGAACAGCTTCTCAGAATCTGGCTGAGTGTTCCAGTAAATCTCCCAGACTAACAGCCATACTCAGCAGAAGTATAATTGTTAAAACTAACTTTCTTTATGGTTTAACTCAAACTATAACTGTGTCACTGTGACTTCAAAGCAACTATTTGTCTGCTCCAGTTTAAACTCATGTACAAGACATAACTTGAATACAGCATCCTTTCCTACAGTACAGAGAATCCACTGACCTCAGGGAAATTGTTCCCTTTTGTTTTGTTTTGGGTTTTTTTTCCCCTTTTCAGAAATTGGACATGGAAGAAAAAAGACCTTGGTTCATTAACATTTATGTCATATTCAGCACAACTCTGCCTGTATGCAAGACTATGAAACATATGTGTTAAGGGTTCCAAAAGTGGGTTTCTTTGTTGTTCAGATGCAGTGTTCAGATTGTCTTAGTAGTTTTAATGTGCTGTGTATTTCCTATAAAACAAGTTCTGCTTACAGACAAAAAAGAAAGAGTATATGAGTAAAGAGGACCTGTTATTCAAGTGGGGTCTATATCTGAAAAATGACTGGAAAATGGGATCAGAGAAGGAAGATATAATTTAGGGAGGTAGGCTCCCGTTGTTTTTGGCAAACTAATAAAGCCTTAGGAAAACAAGTATTGCCCATGGGTCTCTAATTTTATATTTTACAGAAAAGGAATAGTTTACATTAGTAAGTAATAATTATTTCTATACTTTATATATAAATATTTACATGCTTAATATCTACTCATGCCAGCATTTAAAAAATATCAACTAAATAGCAAAACATCATTATTTTTAATAAAAATGTAACCATAATAAGCATTGTGTTCTGGCAGAATTACTGAAGCTGCTGCTGTATCAGCAATAAGTTTAACATAGGTAAAGTATCCACAGACAAAATGAGGGGAGGGCAGAGAGGCTTTCAGATGTTATTTAAATGGGAGTTTATGTAGAAGGTATACATAAAATCTGCAATTTGTACTAAGGTCTGAAACACCATATTATATTGCTTATAGTAGGTGCTTCTAAGCTCGCTTGGCCGCATCTACATAAACTGCAGTCCAGCACTTAAGCTACAGCAGTTATTTGGTGTATGGTATACTGGAAGTGAGGTTTTGATTAATGTCCTTTAGTATCTTTTCTATCCTATGCTGTCTTTAAGACACTGACTTTTTAGGCAGATGGTGGTTAGCAGTGTGGTATTTTCCCCTCGCTGTTCGTATCTCTGCAGTGTAGTAATTCGATATACAGAATATTATTTTCTTGAATGATGCTGTTTTTCTCAATGATATTCCTCCATAACGGGAAAAGGTAATTGAAGTTTGAATTCAGTTTAAATTATTTCTGGGTTACAGAATCAGACTTGATGTATGCTTATTTTCAACACGGCAACATCGGGAGCATTTGTGAACAGAAATCAGCCCGATGTTATCGACAGCTATGAATTTGGATATCCATTAAGAAATCCATGTGGTGGTTGGCTTGATGAAGAGTCGCAGAGGCGATGTAGTTACGTTTTTGTAACTAAATTGAATCAAAGGCCAAGAGTTATTATAGTTTGGTTTCTTCAGAGGTCAAAATAAAAAACGGTATTAGTTCTATAGTGATAAATATTCTATAATCCAATGCATTTTCTAAAATTAGATTTTATAAATCATCATTGCTGACTGGATTTTATATTGAATCTGTAATATGGAGCATGCAGACAGAATTTTGGGGGAAAAAAACGAAGGCTCCACGTAAGTGATGTGCTGTGTGTGTGCCCTTTAGTAGGAGTTGAGTTCTTCCAAGTTAGGTTCTACTTTTGATTGAAACAGTCTACTTATAATTACTCTGTGGAAGAGGGAAAGGATGTCCCATTCATCTCCAGGTAACTGCTGGGAGTGCTTGACATAGTCCAGTGCCTACTGAAGTCTCAAATGGAAGTCAAGCCAGGATTTCATTGAATTAGCATGGCTGCATATTTTAAAGTCCATAAATTTCTGTAATGTCAACTACATTTTGGCTCTGCCTCTAAAAGTGACCAACTGTAACAGGAAATTAAGTTTGCACATAAATATACCGGAATGCCTTTGTAACATCATAGGGTTAGGATAGGCCTCATGAGGACACTTCTGCCATCCATCTCTCTCAGTGGCTGCATTAAATGATAATGAAGTTACTCATTACAGATACTTCTGCAAGTTATTTGTAAGCCTCTGCTGCTTCTGCAGGCAAATCCAGCCTAGAGCTTATTTGTGTCTGTTAAAAAGACTTTCCTAGTCACAAACCGGTTTCAGAAACTGCTTCATGATAGTTCAGACCAGTTTAAGACTATAAAATCCACTGAACAGACATGGACAGGGGATCCTATATTACACTTCTCACTTTAGCCAAAGTCTAGTGAGAAGCAAAATTATTTCAGGTGATGCCTTTTGCTTTACAGGGGTTAAAGATAATAGTTTTAAAAAAGTAAAATGCAGCAATGGGTATTTTTTTTTTTTTTTGTTAGGCGAATCAGAAGAGGAACCATTTGTTTCAGCAAATGGGAAGTTAAAGTAATTTTATCAATATGTTGGCCACATTCTCATTAAATACTAGGTTATATCTGCTTGTGTCTTCTGAAGAAACCTGTTATACGAGGCGGTTGTTGGTGGGTTTTTTTTTCGAGCTGGCTGCGTTTTAACTTAAAAATAATTATCAAATAACTTCTTGAACAAGAACTTCACAACAGGAAAAACAAAGATGGCCTCATAACTATAAGTCTGATCACTATTTTGTCAGTAGTAGTGTTTACTGCACAAATTTTTCTATTTCTGGTAAAAGCAGGTTGACTAAATAGTTTTGCACAGAGATTTGAGATTACATGGTCTATTTAGCTTGTATTTATTCCAGCATGAGTCTGAAGTTTTCTGTGTAACCTCCAGTGAACCATCCGACCTCTATCTTGAGCAGATTCTTATCTGCAAAATACAAATCACTATTCTTGTTTGTTTTCCTAAGCTGCTTTGTGAGCAAAATGCAGGTATTTCTAGAGGCATGTTCTTCACTGCCGTTGCTGTGGACTTCAACTGGGAGGATATATGTCAGTGCAGGGTGTTAACCAAGGTCACTTCAGTGCAGAATAGTGTAGGTATACATAAGCAGGTGACTGATAAAGTTTATTATAACAGAGAAGTGTAATATGATTTTTCATAGACGTTTCACTTGTTTTCTCTGGGGGCATCTTGCAGTGCTGTGGTGATCATTCTCTCTGTATAGCAGTGATTTCCTGATTCATTTGGTAGCTCTTAGATTCCCTTTTTGTTTTTTTTTAGGTTTGGGGGTTTTTTTGTTTTTTTTTTTTTTAATTACTTTGACCATTCCATTGTTCCTGTAGCTGTGGAATCTGGAAAGCTCAAGGACATCTGCTTACAGCTTCTGACTCACTCCTTATGCAGCTGCACCCTCTTTCTTACACTATGGTGTGAAAAACAGCGAGGAGTGGGGAAGGCCCTCAGCAAATAAGTGTTTGGAAATGTTGTTTATGATGTTTGACAAGATAAGTAAATTTGTCATCCTTTTGCATTTGGAACAAACTTGATGTTAATATATGTTGGGTGTGAAGCTGATGTGGTAGCATATTACAGCATAAGTGACTTATCAGCTTGATAAAGTAGAATAAAGAATTAAGGTAGTTAATGAATATTGCTGAAAAATTAAGGCAATTTATAATGGTTTAGTTTTACTCTTATGTGGGTAAATAACTGATAAATAAAACTTTTAAGAATTCATATTACATAAACCATTAATGTGTTCCTACTGGTGTAAGAGTAAGTTATGTAGATGCCCTGGTAATTACAAAGAGTATCCATAGTGTTACTGGAAATACAATTTACCTGTTTAAGCCCAAAGTTCAAATTCTATGATTTTGCTTTTCTGTGTCACAAGCTAGTTCTTCATTGAAATGTTAAAACTGGCTGTGTATTACTTGGCCTTTTTTGAAGAGTTTTAAAAGTAAATGAAGCTAATTACTCTTCCAGACCTGCAATAATTAACAACACAAATACAAGCCCTTTGCTGGAGGGGGAGTTGCTGGCAGAACTTTTCTTCTTCCTGTGAAGTTGATGGAATTTCTTCCAGAAACGTTTGATTTTAGCCAAAGAATAGGGACCCTGACTGTGTGACAATACTAACAAAGACTAGCTGCAAGTTTTAACAGGCATATGCAGTTATTTATACTTACAGGTATCTTAGATGCTGACAGACCCGGTACAAAATCAGATGTTTTTTGTCTAATGTTTATCTATTGTTGGGTCTAAAATGCAGTCAGTGATGTGTATGGAAAGGGATGTGACCAGGACGGGACTTCAGAAGGGGCAAGCTGTATTATGTGATTTATTATGAGAGCAGAAGCATTCTTTGAGAGTCTGCACTAGACTATTCAACTGATGAAGTTCTGAAAGTATTTACAGGTAGTACAGAGTAGTTGGATGAAGTTTTTCTATCTCTTTTATTGAAAGCTCCACAGTTGCTTCTTAAGCCAGATCACTTGATTCTGAGGCATACAGCTGAGAGTTGTCTGAGCATTGTGGTATTGGAAGATTAGTTGTTTCCATAATCTTTTCTTTCTTGCTTACATTCATGCATGTTAATTGTGATCCTTTGGGTGACTTTTTTCTTTTTTACCATTACATCTCAGAATAGCACAGTGACTTCCTGTGCACTGCGTGAAATTCAAGCAGCTTGTGTCTTCTGATGTTTGAAGACATTTTTGCTTTTAGAGTAGAACCTCTTGCTAGGATAAGCAGCTTTTTATTCCCTTTTCTGCTCACATGAACTCTTTATGAAATATATAACATTTTATGGATAATGAACTTGCTGCCCATGTCAATGTAGAAATGGCCAAAGAAGTGTTGCAGAGGCTGGGTCTGTACCTATCTAGGTTATGAGATTAGTTGTGGTTATGGCACGCATTTCTCATGTGATCACCCATTCTGTGGCTTGTTTTCATTGGTTATAAAATGCTGATGAGCTTATTTTTCCTTAGTGATAGTAAGAAAACTAATTCATCAAATATAAAGGGCTATACATAATGTTATTAAAATGGAAACTATGATTCTGTTATGTGTCCAGACATTGTGTGATTGGAAGTGAGTTTGCTTTGCTTGTGGAAGCCTTTCAGGACCTGCTGTGGTTGAGGTAGTCTTTTGATGTAGGATGCATAGCTGTGAAAGAAGCAAATGAAAGATGTGATGAAGAAGAAAGAAGAAATAGAAAAACAAATGAAAGAAGCAATGCCAGGAAGTACTTCAGAACAAATTGTTAAAATCAGTTTGCTGCATGAAGTCAACACAGTGGTTTTCTGTTACATAGAGAAAAGAAAAAGAAGAAAATTAATAAAAGATAAAAAAAAAAAAAGAAAAGCCATTCCAGCGTGGCTGAGATAACTGTGAACTGAATCCCCATCTCAGTCTGCCAGAACGTTGTTGAGCCAATACCTGCATCAAAATCTCATTTGAGAAAGACCAGGGAAAGACTAGTATAATAGGATACCACCTGCATCTGGTGGTCATGGATGGGATTAGATGCATAACTGGCAGCTTTTGCTTATCTCCTCAGGAAGTGAAGATGGTATACCTTTGGAAAAATAATTTTCCCCATGGCTTCCTGGAGGGAGATATTTCTGTTATACTTCTTTTTCCTGTGTCTGGGCATAGGAAGAATGAATGTTCCCTTCCATTAAATGAGATGCCTTGTTTCCAGAATAATTGCTTCTAGCAGTAGTATAGCTACACTGTGTTTCTTACTGTTGTCATCTGTCTTTTAGTGGTCTCTATGGACATTAGCAGAAAAGATAAATAGTGTCAGCATATTAGTAATTTTTCATCCATTAGTAAGCAATGATGTATTTGCTCACGTTACTCACTTTTAGTGCTCTTTAAAAATAACTTCCTCTTTGTGGTGTTCACTGTTTTAAGTAGGCTAAAAAGCTTCTACAAATGAGAGATATGGCTGAAGACATCTTGAAAAGCAGCTCTTAACATTAAACAGGCCACAAAGTTTTAAATATACAAGTGCTGGATGGATTTACTGGTAAATCTCTCATCCTCTAGTTTCCTTTTAGTGACTTTGAATCATAGAATCATAGAATAGTTAGGGTTGGAAAGGACCTTAAGATCATCTAGTTTCAACCTCCCCTGCTATGGGCAGGGACACCTTACACTAAACCATATCACCCAAGGCCTCGTCCAACCTGGCCTTGAACACAGCCAGGGATGGAGCATTCACAACTTCCCTGGGCAACCTATTCCAGTGCCTCACCACCCTAACAGGAAAGAATTTCCTCCTTATATCCAATCTAAACTTCCCCTGTTTAAGATTTAACCCGTTACCCCTTGTCCTGTCACTACAGTCCCTAATGAAGAGTCCATCCCCAGCGTCCCTATAGGCCCCCTTCAGATACTGGAAGGCTGCTGTGAGGTCTCCACGCAGCCTTCTCTTCTCCAGGCTGAACAACCCCAACTTTCTCAGCCTATCTTCATACGGGAGGTGCTCCAGTCCCCTGATCATCCTCGTGGCCCTTCTCTGGACTTGTTCCAACAGTTCCATGTCCTTTTTATGTTGAGGACACCAGAACTGCACACAATACTCCAGGTGAGGTTGAAGAAGCAAAGAATTGGTGTATTCAGCAGCATTTAGGTTTTTTCTTTTGATCGTATGTGTGGTCATTCCAAAATGCAAAACAAGTGAGAATGGAAGGATTGATAGAGCCTTTGTAAAACCTGTCCTGTGGTACTTTAGGTACCTATAGCTACTGCTACATGGGTAATGAAGCTATGCCGTATTTTATTATAGCTTGTGTAACTTCCCACTTCTTAAAAGTAACTCCAGAAAAGTGAGTTAAAATTTCCTGTTGGGTAAAGGAGTAGGAAATGGAAGTGGGAAGAAATCATTAATGGCAATATTCATCTTTCTTCTGTTAAAGGATTGTCAGAAAAGCTAAGCTGTTATAGCTCTTCCATATGGAAAAAGTAGGTCTTATCCTTGGGGATTATAAAAGCTAAAGAAGGAACCATTTGTTGTTCTCAGGTTACTGGCATTTCCCAATATGGAAAGGTTGAGCCAGCCAAGACTGCACTTGTGATTTTGGAATGGCATCACCTGAAATATACTTGAATGGCTCTAATAGAATTATTATTAACTACTTGAAGTGGTCTGTGTATATATAGCAAAACTGAATCAACGACAAGTCTGTGAAGCTCCAGATCAGTACAATTCTGCTATAAGCAGCAGTCACTGGCACTTGTAGGTTCTGGTAGCTATTTCTGTGGTGTAGCTATGAATTTACAGGATTAATATGTGCTATTTTTTTTGTGTGCATTGTTCATGAAGGAATTACCTGCTGCTTTGCAGATGCTCATATATATGAGATTAATTATCAGCAAAACCCAACCCTGTGCTTACCAAAGAAGCATTTTTTAGTTATTTCTCACAAAGAATCTCTCTGAATCCTTAATAAAGTGCTCTTTGTCACCAAAAATTGACTGAGGAGAAGAAAGAATGGTTAAAGATGAGATACTAGACAAACTTTGCTCATAAGCTTTTATTTAAGTATGCAATATATTTAGAAAGTATTATCAAGGGCTCCCAGACCAGTTTAGGAGCACAAGGAGTCGTTAGGATCCTATTTATGATGGACATCTCACTAAACTGCTAAAGCAAACCTTATACTGGAAGGAATATTTAGGAAGGAATAAAACACTCAAACATCTGAAACGGAACATACAGAATTGGGAACTCCCAAAGTCTAAAATTTATTCCAGATATGACTTCCATCCTGGACTCGCTCTTGCATCATTTTTCACTTGGTTTGGCATTCTCCTTCCTGAAGTAGGAGGCATGCTTTTCTAGCAGTAGTATAGAGATTTGTAGGGTGTTTTGAAGAGGAAAACTGTTTTGCTATAGGTGTTTGCTCAGAACTTAAAAAGGGAAGCTTCATTCAAGAGAAACAATCCAGAACATACAGCAGAGATTCTCTAACATTTATTGAGGTTAAAAAAAAAAGGGGGGGTGGGGTTAGGAATGATGACAGGCAAGCACACGCTTACACTGAGACTCTTTCAGGATAGCAGAACTATTTTTACAAGATTAATGTTACTTAACAACAAAAATAAACGGGATGAAATGCTCCCAAAATAACTGTTTGTTGGGGTTTTTTTTTGTGTGTGTGTTTGTTTGTTTTTTTTTACTCTATACCAATCCAAGGATTGTTCTTTGAAATACAGCAATGAAATATCTGGCCTAATCTCTGGGAAGGTGGCTTGTGCTGAGTGTTAAGAGCTCACAGAGAAGCAAGGTTACAGAAATGACATTCTTGTCGTGAGTCAGTGAGTACACGGAGCTGATGGCATTCCTCACCCTGGCTTTCCAGCTGAATTAGCAGTTGAAATGTTGATTCTGTGTACTGAGAGGTTCCAACTGAGACTGTTTGTAACAGCCCCATGAATCATACAGCTTTAGACAGATTATTTAAAATAATTCTAAGACCAAAAAGACTATAAAAGGCAAAGACTGTTGTTCATTAAGTAGGACGACTATTCTTACTGTACCTGTTTGTTCAGGTAATAGCTTAGCAGCTGACTGGGAGACCCAAATAGTAAAAACAACTGCTAGAGGCACTGTCATCTGTTCATTTGCATTTGGCTTTCCTGTTTCACCTTTCCACATTTTGTAGCAGTAAAAAAGTATGTTTTGTACTGCTTGCTATGTTGAACTGTGTGCTGCATTCAAGTACAGGCTGGTTCCACTTCATTAATTAATTCCAGGCTGCCAATTACAGAAGGCAGCTGAAATAGGAACCTATTGGTGATGCTTACACATCCCCTCCCCCAGTCAGGTGTAGTATGTAGAGCTATATGTGACTCAGTGGAACAGGAAGAAGTAACACTTTTAGATTTAATTAAGACAAGGTGTCTTTAAAGTTTCTTTCCCCATCCCCCTCATCCTCCAGTTATTTCCTGATACATTTCTGGGGCCAACTTTAGCAAGTTTAGGAAGGAACAGGATTAAAAAACAGATGCTTGCTTCCTGAAAAGACCATTAAAAACTTCCACCCAGTTTCACAAACAAGACCTAATCCTCATCCTATAAGAATTGAGTACAGTAGAAAAGCAACTGTGGTCTTAGATACTGGAATTTATTCACATAAGGAAAGCTGTTTAGCAAAATGATGAGAATCTCAAACTGTAAGCAAATACGTTATCTCTTAGAAGTGTTTTTTTAGTATCCTTACCTTTTTCTCACTGGTGAATACTGGGGGGGGGGGATATTGAGTTTCATTCCTCGTTTTTTTTGTGTGTCATGTGAACTGTTCAGTCGCTTTGCTGCTATTGGTCACCTCACAAGCACGGCTGTTGTTAATTACTAGAGAAAAGAAGTCTAAACCAATGTCGTGTGGTTATGGATGGCAGATAGCACTGTCCCTGAGAGCACTTTAATGCTTCTTGTAGCCATACAGTCTTTAGGGGAAAAAAAAAATCCTAATTACAAGCCTGAGGTGTTGGTAAGCATATCACTGGCTTCATATTGTTGTCCCCAATCCCCAGAGTTTGGGGATTACCAATAAAATCTGCTTAGTTTTTATTTGCAAAGAACGTTTGACTCTTGAGCCCACTTGCTAGCAAAATGTACAGAGATATGTGTACATGGGCATATCATGGTCAGAAGGCAAAACTGGATTTGTACATTACCCTTCTGTAACATTAGACAGAGGATGAGAAACATTGTATGGTATTTCTGATGGCAGTTTTCAGCATGGTGTTTGGTGATATTTTCCTACTGACTTGGGTATGAAGTCCTAATGAAAGCTACTCATCTCTAAACACCAAAGATGGAATCCAGATGGATTCATTACGGTTAAAGATTTCCCCCTGTTTTCTCATATTTTAGGAAATATGTCTCTTTATAGTAATTTATTAATTAATTTATTAATTTATTTCGATACCATTATTTTGGAAAATTGGCAATATCTGGTTCAAAACTGCTTTCTTGAAGTCTGGATACTAACATAAAAATCTGCAAAGGTGGTTTTTTGACTGCATTGCACCTTAAAAAGGATGCGGGGGTCTTGCAGCTGTGATGGAAATGTTAGATCAGAAGCTGATTAGAGGATTTTGCAGCTCAGATGTTGTAGGTGTTGAGAAATCATGCAAGGGCAGGCAATGATGAAATAACTGGAACACCGCAAACCAACTTCCCTTACACCCTGCGAGCTTTTGTATTGGGGGGAGATATCTATGTCATAATTTTATTGTAGCTATACCGTAGATATAGCTATGTATATAGATAGATCTAAATGTATAACTTGGAAAAAGGAAAAAAAAAGGGCTAGTAGGGTAGGTAGCAGTTGTGAGACAAGTGTACTGCTGTAAGACATCAGACTGTGCCTTAACATAAGATCTATTGCCTTGTTATTGTATCTTTCCCATATGTGTGAGTAATATCAGACAGGTGATTTAGTTTCATAGAGATCAGGGAGGCTGCTCATGTTCAAAAAGGTCTTTGTAGCTTCTTATTTCAGCTGTTTGGCTTATTCATGTGATGTGGTTAATATATCCTGCAACGACACATTCTAATGCACATCTGCTGTTAGATAGCACGTACTAAAATAAATGTAACTTCCTGAACTAACAAAATAGATAGATTCTTATTGTGGTAAAACTGCAGTCATTTTGGGAGGATAATATCCTTTATTTTAATACAAACACCAGATTTAGAGGAAGCAATTATGAAAAGAAGCCACAGAAGCAGGTAGTCTCTAAATGTTTGTACAAACAACAAACCCACCAAATTCCAGAGCACAGTATGTAATAACGTACCTGCTTTCCTATTCCAGATATGAAGTGCATTCCGATCTTTATTATACAGCTATGCTTTTATGAAGCTGTTCTTTCAGCCTTTCAGTTTTGATTCATCAGTGCAGTGGCTGGATGTTTCATAGGACTTAAACGCTTAGCTTTTTTTCTCTGTGGATTATCATTGCAACTCCCTTAGGTCGTCTTGAATATCCAGTCTGTGCTCTCTTCCCCTGTCCTTTGGTTTTAGGGAGCAATGGAGTAGTGAATTCAGGAAGAGCATGCAGAGCACACTGAGAACACCTGTAGCAGAAAACGTGCTTAAAGTATAAGATAAGGATTAACATTTTTATTCACATGCCAGTACTCTGCTTGCTCTTGCTTTTTCTCCTAATGGTTTGGTACTTTTCATTATTTAAGTATCATATGTGGAATAAAGTATACAAGCACTGGAATGCATCATGTTTCTAATTAATAATTATTACTGGAAATCAAAATGAAGGCCTCGTATCCTGCAGCTTGGAAAAACATGGGGTTTATCCCTGTTGCACTTTTTACTTCCCTTTTCAGGTTTTACATGTGACAGAATGTCTTTGCTCCAGCCTACCTTAGCAGTTCTGGATGGCTGCAAGTTTAGTTTTGGTTTCTTTGTTTTTTATTTCACCCCACTCCTCTGTGCAGTACATTTCTCCTTCAGGATCTTACTACATTGTATTTTGGTTATTGCAACAACCTTTTTTTTTCCTGACTTTAGCAAAACCAGTTTTGCCTTCATGTATATAGCCAAATGTTATTACAAAAGCCATTTTCCTAGGTGATCACTTTGATCATGCTGTGCTGCTCTTTGCATTACTCTGACAACTTCTATTTTGCATCAAACAAACTACAAAGGCTTTTGAAAGGGTAGATAAATTATTTATCCCAATCCCACAAATCATTCTGCCATTGAGTGGTTCCCTCCTGTTCCTGTCTGGTCTAGTAGCCTTCATTCTTGATTTTTGTTAATCTGTGTGCTCTCCCCCCCCCCCCCCCCAGTATTTTCAGAAGAACACTCCCCAAAAGTCACATAATGATCAGAACATACTTGAAAGCTGCTGATCATCTCAGGCTCTGAAACCAATGCCTGCTATTAAAAGTATACCACCTCATTATTTTGTTTGCTCTGTTTTCTGTTTAACACGCATCATAAGAACAATAGTTTTATAGCTATGCATTCATATATGTCTCCTCATGTTGTTCTAAAGTCTCTTATGTTGGCACTTTACTATTTAGTGGGGTCTTAAGAGGACAGGGTGTTCATATTTTTGCAGGGATTTGAAGATATAGTAGTTAACGTCCATGTAATTTAAGACCAAACTCAATTATATAGCAAAATCAGAATGTTTGCCAAAATATATAATCTTGCTTTTGTGTTTGGTCAGCTGCACTGTTTTCAAGATTGGTAGGTGGAAGAATTCTGTTCTGGTGCAATTCTGATGTATTTCTTAACTTCTAAAATAATAACCAGTATTTTATCTGTGGTGGTTGGAATCACTTTCTTAGACTTTATTTTCCATTTCCAATTATGAACTATCGCTGCTATTTTGGGAACCATGTTAACTGTGATTGTGAGGGACCTGTCCAAAATGCATAGTCATTGGGAAATGGAACACTTACCGTGGATTGTGCTTGCAGATTTGATAGTGGAGATCATGTAGAAATGAGTTGTACTTGATCTTTTACCAGATAGCAGTTTCTAGTTAACAACTTGACCAGAGAGGAGACAGACTTCAGAAATGATAGTTAGTATTGTTGACCCAAGAAAACTGTTCTGGAAAAGTGTTTCTTATTTATATTTTTATGTTCGAATTAAAACTTGTTATAGTAACTTCTGTATCATATGGGATTACTTCATTCTATTTGCACTTGGGAAGATAATTATTTTGTAACTTTAAAACATTATTGTAACCTGAAGCCAAACATTCCTGGAAATGGCTTCATGAGTTTCTGATTCTTGATCAAAGGGTATAAACAAAGAAGTTCTGTTCTAGTGTGAGTTGTTGGTGTCTATTTGGAGATACGTTCCATTTCAACTGTCTCTTAAAGATCAGTCACATTGTTGCTTAATGCTACATCATCTTTAAGGTCATACGTCTACAGGACAGTTGGTACTGGGAGTAGGTTAGTTCCGTCATTTGTTGATGCATTATCAGTTTTTGCAAGGGCACTTCTTTTTGAAGTTATAGCATGATTTTCCTCCCTCCTCATGGGAAGAGGATGGGGGTAAGAGAAAGATGATTTAATTTGTGTTCATTTTTCTGATTTTTTTTATACAATATGTCGTAGCCCATGGGAATAGAGCAGCGTACCTAAAAGGATTAATGGACCACAGTAGTGGAATATTGCATTATGGACATTGCTGTGATTGTAGGCATTGTGTGACCTGTAAAACTCTATTCAAGACTAAATGGTGGGGGGTTTCTGCACTGGATTGTCAGTGAGTATTGTAGTGCAAAAGAAAGCATTCAAGATTGCCTTACTGTAGTTGAGATACTAGACTGTTCTTACTGTTTGTAAAGCACTTAATAGTATCACTGTTTTGCTTGATTATCACTCTTTTGCATGGGTAGCTTGTAATCTATGTATTCATAATGTCAAAGAATTCTAAGTTGCTTAATTTTGGGTTTAAAACCACTGCTGCCATCTCCTTGGCTATGGCCTAGAAAAGAGTGTATCATGCTCAGGAGAACACGAAATCAGTCTCAAGGACTGTGTTCTAAATATTTATTCAAGAAGTGCAGATGTTCTCTTAATTTCAAGATACTCAAATTGGCAAAAGTGACTTGAGGATGACTAACAGTGCATGGTTGTTATGGAAATTAATAGGTGGGTCTGTTTTTGTAAATAAATAAATAAAGCTTCTCATCCAAAACTTTCATCCAGAATACTGAAATCCTGATAGTATTCTTAGGGTATGAGTTCATGAAACAACTTAAGCTGAGATAACAGTTTATAGCTATTAAGAGGAGAAAAATTAGCCTTTCCCCTGTCCTGTCCTTATTTGCACCTGTGTGCTTTTCCATGATTGAGTTTTGGTGCTTTTCTTCTTTGCATTAGAGACAATGATTTCTTACAAAGAAATTTGTTACTCAATTCTCCAGTCAGCAGGAGTGCTCTGGAGAGGAATTCCTGCTTCGAAACTGCCTGTAAACTTAAAAGTATTTTAATTGCATTTAACCTCATTTAAACATCATACAAGCAGTTCCAGTAACTTTCTTTCCCTCAAATGCCTCTTTCAATGTAAAATTTCAGAAAAGGACACTACATTTTGGGTCATTATTTCACCCTCCTGAGAACTTGACAGGCTGTTTAAAACCCCTATCAATAACTCAGTACAGTCCTTCCCGCCTCTTCCTTTTTGCTCTCCGGAGAAAGAACACTTGACAGCTCAACCAACTTCTTTTGTTACAAGTGTTTCCTGTGAAGGGTCATTTTATCCAGCCTCACCCCACCCTGTGCATCCCTCCCCAGGGGCCACCGTGGTGTGTAATCAGTTTGCACTGCTGGGTGGGGTTGAGGGGTGGAGAAGTGTGAATCCATCCTCATTTTCCTAGATGGGACATCACTAGTCTTGAGCTATGGACTGGTCACCCTAACCGTATTTACATATGAATGAGGGGCACTTTAGAAAGAGTTATTATTGTTTTCCTAATGGAAGCTTATGAAGGGAGTGCTTCTGCAATTGTAAGAGAGCATCTTTAACTGCATGGTACTTCCTGTAGTTATCAAAAGTTGCATGGATTTAGCAAAATGCAAACAGACCAACCAAAACACAACAACCTGGCAGGTTGTTTCATCCCTTTGTTTCCCCCTGCAGAATCCTTCCACAGGTCATGTTTATGTGAAGAAAAAATGTATGTGTGTCTTCCTCTGAAAGCCTGCAGGTTGCTTTACAAGCTGGATGTGTGTTATACAATAAAACATTCATGATTATTTGTATGAGAATTGTGTCTCCCCATCAGTGCAACATGAATATACTTCAGTTTAAAGGTGGTATTTTGAAATAGCCATCCTTCACAGTGGAAGACAGTGAAGATTCCTGCTATTAATTGTATTTGATAAAAATTAGGGGAACAGTTCAGGGCATTTTGGCTGCAAATCCCATAACACAGCCCATGATAACATTGGGGAAACGTAACTTTCTCCTTCTCTGACTACTCCATAAGCTGCCCAAATAACTGTCATATGAAAGGCAGTCTTCAAATGAAGAATCTAGACAGAATAGAAATTTGGGGTTCAGTTTTGTAATGTCAGATGTTCCCCAGAGATGTCTGTGTTTGTTCTGCACTGATTTCCCAGGATTAGGACTCTACCTGGAAAAACTACAGCTGTGGTTTCTGAGAGCATATTTTTAATAGTAATCGCTCTGTAATCATATTTTTATTGGAATTTCTCAGCACCAGTGTGTTTAATCAAGTGGCCTTTTCCTAATTTTTATTACCTAGTAAATTGCAACTCCTTATTACCATGCATACGTACAAGCCGTATTTGCAATGAAGAGATTGCAGAGTTTTGAACAGCTGTGTAACTGCCTGAAAAATACCCTTTATCTAGCAGTTTATATGCTTTCTACCTACTCATCACTGTCAGTGTTTCTGCATTCCAGCTCCCGAGCAGATACAGATTTATAATGTTTGGTTGAAATGGCCACTTCAGAAGTTTTCTTTTGGCTGTTTGCATGTGGTTGTGGTGTTTGGTTGTTATTATTTGTTTTGTTTTCTGAAAGGAAAGCTTCCTAATGATTACCCTGAAGAAGTACTGGAGTGTGGTGTCCCTGCCCATGGCAGGGGGATTGCAACTAGGTGATCTTTACGGTCCCTTTCAACCCAAACCATTCTGTGATTCTGTGTTGAGCAAAGGCTTGAGAAATACTCAGTAAGTGCAAAATTGTGGTTTTATGTGTACCATCAGCTTGGTTAACTTTTACTGGCTATTTCAGGATGGTAGGAATAGTAGGGTAATTGCTTTGAATATTCTTAGTGAAATTGTACCTCTCCTGGGCAGTGGCTTCTGCTGGTTTCTTTTCCCTTCTTTCCTTTCCCCTCTTTCCCTTTTTTTGTTTATTTTTGTTTCGTGAAACAAAATACATAGGATAGGTGCATATACATATATATATATATATATATATATATAGATATGCATTTCTTCATGAAGTGCAGACTATTCCATAAACATGGAGTAACTTAGCTGGACAGTAGAGCTACTTAACGTGACCTGGAGGCTACTGGATAACTTGATATTCTTACAGCAGTTAATCTGTTTTGAAAACAAAGGAAATGGTCTGTTCATTGTTCTTAATGTAATTTTCTTAAAATCAGCTGGGAATATAGAATATCAGAAGATGACAGTGATAGCACAGTTAGTTTTGTTGTTGTTTGGATATTTTTAAAGCATTATACCTTTCCTTAAATTCTTGTCGTTACTGGAAACTTGTCACATAGGCATAGATGCTTTCTTGGTGAAATATATGTGCATAAGTGTGTATTTCTAAGTCATCAGAATGACAGATGAAAAAGAAAAGCTCCCACAAATATGAACCACAGGAGAAATAGTTACTCGTTTTGGTTTTGCTTTGTTAGTTGTAATTAAGAAAAGAGATAATTAGACTGAATTGTGGCAACTAAGGCGAGGTGGATTCTTAGGCGTAAGAGTCAAACACAGACCTAAACTAAGCCAAGGTCTGTTTTACATGGGGTGAGGGAAGAAAAGCAGAGGCAGGCAGACAGGCGTTCGGAGTTTTTAATTTCTTGGCATAACAATATTTTACTAAAAAATAATTGTATTTATGTGATTTTATTATTTTAACAGCTTGGGAAAACAGATTTTGACTTTTAATGGGGAAAGCACTAGCATTAACATATCAGGAAGAAGGAAGTAATTGAGATCTGAGTGTAGACAACTCAAAATATTTGTTTAATCACAGATTCTGCATTTTTGCCCCAAGGGCAGTTAAATCATGTTGGCAAAGATCATGTTAAAACATGTATTTTGTTGTAAACATGTCATGTAATGTTGTAAACAACACAACAAAAACATCATCTCAAATCTTTAAACTGTTTGTGGGTTTTCTTTCTTAGCAGAGTTCAGCTTCAATTGATGATCTTTCTCTTCCACTGAAGTTCTTAAAGCCCATGACTTTGATGTTTGAAGATTCTTCGCTCCATTGGGCCTTTCCTTATTTAAACATTTAGATTAAATGTTTCAGTGCTTTTGTGACTGCTTAGCATAATGGCTTCTTAACTGTCCTTTAAAAGGAATCAGGGCTTTCTGTTGTTGTTTTATATTCTTTTGCCCTATTTTGGATCCTTTGAGAAATCTTTAATCAACTGCATTTTAATTTTAAAATGACTGATGAAAGCCATATGAATCTCAAAGATTAGCATAAGATGAAAAGGAATACTAGCCACATATGAAGACATTTTAAGGTTCAAAACCTAAATATTTCAAAGGACTTTGCCATGCAGACAGATGCTTTTGCAATAATTGCTTCAGTATTAAGTTTTGAATGTGTGAGGAAACCAACTAGAGGCATGATGTGCACAAGACAGCCACAGAGCAACTCTTGTCAGTGAACCTCAGTCCAAAACCAGGTCAACAGTGGTAGAAACCTTTCTTAAGCACTACTTTCCAGAGTTAACACATAGTTTAGTTACTTCTCCCTGACAGACAGGTTATCTCTCAGACTAAATTGCACCTTTGGAGCAAAGAAAACAACTACAAAACCAAACCAAACCCATAAAAAAATCACTTCTAGAAATGGGAAAACTGATGCACTGGTCTGCTGTGCAATCTAGTCACTAGCATTGGTTTTTCTTGTATACTAGTTTATTTTTTGAAAGTAGTTTGCTAGCTGGCAATTCAAATCCATGTTTTGTATTGCTAGGGTAGATTTTTAGTCTAATTTTTTGGATGAGTGGACTCACTGGCTCCAGTCTTACAAGGTTCCTTAGTGGTATCACTGAAACCTTTATTTCTCCAGCTGTTAACTGGAGTTGACTAGAGAGTCTTTCAGCCATGAGTTTACGAACTGGCATTTGGTTCTGCTTGGGCGGGCGGGCATATACACACACTACAGTGACTACTGCAATCTAAATTAATGTGGAAATGGAATGTAAATGTAAATCAGTTCTGACTAAGTTCATAAGATCTTTCCGAATGGGCTCCAAATGTTGGGTTTTGATACGCAATACAGAAGGGTCTTAGTGCCATGACTTAACTGACTTAGTTTTGATTAGGAATGCACATAGCATTCTACAGGCAAATTCAGTTCTCTGGAAGAGATAATTGTTTGAAATTGTACCATCGTGTTACTCCATCAGATATGGTGCTTATAAAGTTAGGTGCTATTCCTCACGAACTTTAGGTCCAAATTTCTGTTTTAAAACCACAGTTACACTTTTCTGGTGAAGTAAGCAAACATCCAAAGAGTCAAATGAATCCTGGTTTAGACATTAACTGAAGTGTACCTTGTAGGTGCAAGATACTTTGAAACTTACTGATACGAAGTTTTTTGAGTCTTAAGACAGATTTTCCTCTTGTTTCTCAAGAATGCTTGGTCAAGCTGAAGTGTACTGGCCTGATTAATGGAGAAATGACAGAATCTTGGCATATTTTTTTACATGTATAAACCAAAGTTCATTATTTCAGTCTGCAAACCGGTACACTCTTGTTCTGTGTGAAGTGCTCTTTATGCTGTGAAGCATGTTACAGGATTAGAGTGCTTTGAGGGCAAGCCCTGAAGGCATTTTGTCTAACTGATTTAAGTGAAGCTGAGTTTTAAAATGGTGTTAGCATAAACATTCATAAACATACACAGATCAATCAAGGTTTCTTGGGCCTAAACGGTTAAAGAGCAGCTGCAGATTTCTCAGGAGATTCTTGACCATTCTGTATAACCTGTGTGTGTCAGTGTTCTGATGTGGTTGAAATGTGAGAAGAAACCATCCACCATTACAGACAGTACTCAGAGGTATGTCCTCTGAATGTCACACCAAGGAAGACTTTCAGAAATGAATGCATGTTCATGTGAATGAAGTAATTGTTTGTGGCTTCAGAAGTTCTCAGGTAAAATGGGTAATCTTCAAATTAAATGCTACGTTCTTTTCATACATTTTGAAATACGGAAAGGAAGGGGGCTGCAGCAAAGATTAGTCTAACCTCATACCCAGTCTCCAGTGGGGGTCAGCAGTAGATGCTTAGGGAAGAGTGCAGAACAGAAATAGCCTGTTATGATACTTCCCCAAAACACTGTCCCAGTAACCAAGGACTTGTGTTTGAGAAGCTTTCATAGCAGTATCTTCTGATGAATGCTTCTGCTGTATATAACAAAGAAATTGTACATAATGTGAAGAAGTAGCTCCTTTTTCTTTGCTCTGAATCTGTCACCATCTGGTTTAGTCTGATGCACTGTGTTTTTTCCCTTCTAGTTGAATGCAGTGAAATACCATTCTCTGTTTGCTTCCTCTGTCACCCATGGGTGGTAGATACTTTATCAAGCCTGCTCTGATGTCTCTCTCTTCTCTGAAATTTCCCGTCTGCTTAAGTATTCTCCTCATCCACCTCTGATGGAGAAGCGATGCTACATGTTAACATTCAATATGTTAAAAGGTCATGTTTTCTTGTAGAATGATTGAACATCTAGAAGGATCTTCAACTTTGTTCTAGCGATTCTGCAGAATTGCAGTGTTGGGAAACTAGTGGGTTTTTTGTTTTATGGGCAGACTAGTACAGAATAGGGAGGTCTACATAACAGGCAGCAGGATAGCAGATAGTACGTCTGCCTATACTGTGGTTACTCTGGAAAAGGCCTAAGAGGGTAAGTGTGAGATACTTCATATGTTTGGGATACTGGTGAAGCCCAAGGAAGGTGCCTAAATGCAGACTGCCTGCCACTTGACTAAGGTTATTCTAAAGACATCATTATCTGATTAACAACCTTTATGAAAATAAATGCTTGTAAAGCAACATCCATCAGTCTGCCTTTAAAACCAGTTAATTCTTTCAAGATCTGTGCAGTTATTCTTGGTTGTTTCCCTTTGGCTGAAAATATCCTTCCCTCCTCCCTGTGTCCAGCTTCCTTCTCAGTTTCCTTTTCCTTGTCTCCCGTACATGGTTTTTGTCAGATCAGTCCTATATTGCAGACAGGCCCTGATGCTTCCTCTCTCTTTTCAGGAAATTTTCACTACCTTTGTCCGAAGGTAGACATCCAAGAGAGTTTGCCTGGCTGCACAGACACTGAAATGGCCTATGAGATAGGTTAGGCAAAGGTATTTTCCACTTTCTCAGCTTGTTACAATGAGGGGTGCGGGCAGGGGAGCTCCTTGGCTAAACAATAGCAACAAAAATGGAACTTTAAAAACACAAGAAACAAAACTCCAGTTTGCCAGACAGGAAAAAGCAACAATATGGGGGAAGAAAAACGGAAAAGGCAGTAAGCAATGCTGTATGTTGTGGCAGCACAACGTGATGGAGCATTCCTTCTCCCATGAGCACGCAGAATGGAGGTGCCGGTGCCAGTCTGTGCTTGGGCCGTGACTGCTGTGCCACTTGGGGCTGTTGGCTGCCAGGCTGTCCTGCGCTCTGCCGGAGGCCGAGCAGCCCAGCCGTGACCGAGCTGCAGTCCCCCCGAGAGGACTCTGGTTTCCGGCGGCCCCGTGAGGGGGCCCGGCCGCAGCGGGGGAACGACCCCTGACGGGCCAAGCCGCAGCATCCTGCGGGCAGCCCAGGCGCTCCTCCCGCCGGCGCCGTGGCCCCGCCCCGCCCCGCCCGCCCTCAGGAGGTGTCGCGGTGCGGCGCTCGCACAGCTCGGCGGTGGCGGGTGCCGTGAGGGGCGGCTTGGCTTCGTCTTGGGTCCTGTGCTCGGACAGAAGCAGCGGTGACCCCCGAAACCGCGCCTCCGGCAGCCACGATGGTGGCCAAGGACTATCCCTTTTACCTCTCCGTCAAGAGGGCAAACTGTGCCCTGGAAGTGCAGCCGGTGACCAGCCCAGCTAAGGAGACGGAGGTACTTTAACCTACTGCTGACGCGGTGCCAGCTTTATTTTTCTTTATGCTGTGATCTGCATTGCTTTGGGGAAAAGTAACGTGCTCTGAAAATAGGCTTCTGTGTGTAGATACCTGGTCTGAGGCATCCTTTGCTGCCTTGTCTACATATTGAGATAAAGGATGGAAAACAAAAGAATGGAGATTTTTGTCTTCTGTCACTTTAAGAATGCAGATTAATCTTTTAAGTAGCTAATTGAGAAATACCCGGTTTAGATCTTTAGTTTGGGGTATTTATATGTATTTTAATCCAGGGCTAACTATTGCTTACAAACTGTTAACCTGGCGCAGGAACCAAGAGGGGATCTGTAAAACTGTGTTTTAAAGTGTTACTGGTCTTTTCCTCATTAGAAATAAACCAAGAAATTAATGCGGTAATACAGTTATCTGTAAACTCTGTCCTACATCAGCAGGTTGACTCTTCTGTTTCTTAAAAAGTAGGAAGTCTTTTTTGGTGACATTAAAACTCAAATTCATTAACCCAGACTCAACATATTCACTTGCAAAAATTCTCACACATGGTGGAATGTTTCAGGAACAAACGTTTGTGAAAGACTTAAATATTCGATACTTCAGGTTAATGTTTTGTGTGCTGGTTTGGAAAGACAACAGTGACCTGAAGGATTCTGCCTGGCTCTGCTGGAGGAAGGACAGAATTTCCTTCTGGAAGTTTTTATCACTTAAATATATAGCTGCTTCATTGGTCTTGTTTGCTGAGTAACTTGAAGACAACTTACTGAATTGGGTGCAGTTAATACAACTGCATCAAAGATTAATTACTTCCAGCATCTGAAGTATAAGTAAGATGATCTAAGTGACCCTATTTAATCATGATGCTTTAGCTAAGAGCAAATAAGATGCTGCACTCTTGTTTTTCTGTTCCCCCTTACAAAAAGGGATATAATTATTGCAGTAAATGAAAGAGGAAATTTTTTCAACTGTGTATTTTTGAAAAGTAACACCCTGAGTGTGTCTGTGTATGGTTCTCTTGGGATGCTCATTTGGTAACTATGGTATTGAAGTATGGTTTTAGCCTTTACTGTATGAACGATTTTTGTGAATGAATGGAATTGTTAAATCTGAAGAGCTGGGGTGTTGCACTCTCACAGTTAGGAAGGGCAGCTTGGTTATATTCAAGTTTCAAAGAAGTCTCAGTGAAAGCTTAGAGCATGAGGAAGTATCTAATAACACATGTGATCCATCAAAATTACAATGTGCAAACAGTTGTTCTGGATTTATAATCTTCCAGTTTGTGTTTCCTGCAACTAATAAAATGCACCCTATGCATTCAGGCTGTTTTCTGCGAGTCGGAGGTACTTGCGGCATTCTGAAAAAGAAAGTTCTAAACAGTCTGTTTGCCTTAGGAGGGTATGAGAAGACCACCTGCCACTGCAAACATTTGGTTAAGAAAGCAGAAATAAAAAGTATTCTTTGGGAAAGGCGATACAAAGATAGGTGTATGCAGCCTGTTTCTTTGTGATCTGTATGTATGGGGTGAGAAATCCGCATTTCTTCTCAAGCTCTCATGTTAAGTTCTTCCACCCTTTGGTATTTACAAAGCTAAATAAAAGCTACTGGGCGCCTTCTACCACAATTTAGTGTTACTACACCAGAAAGCCAGCTTGCTGTGTAGGGGTTATGAATTTCTTGGCTTTGAAAACCTGAGTTTCATTTTAATTGTTAAAGTGGGTTGATTTATTTAATAACCTAACTTGTGCATAAATGTCTGTGTGGAATAGAACAGATTATCTGCAATATAGATGTCGTGTTTTGCTTTTAAATCAGAACTCGTGATTATAAATTCCTGTGACTATTAAACAATATTTTAGTGTTTGATTTTTAAAAATACAAAATATAGTCTGGAGATGAATAGTACTTACATGGGATGAAATTCAGCAAAAATCTTGAGCAAATACTGTACTGTTGATTTTTTCCTAAATTTTCAGCTGGAGGTCTCTGGGTAAGAAGCCAAAGCTTATTGGCAGTAGATTAATTCTTCTGTATTGGGCTTCACTTGGAGCCAGCAGAGCAGCTGCGGAAATCTAGGGATATTTTTGAGGAACAAGTTAGTGGTAGAAAAAGAGAAGAGAGCAAAGGTTTTCTATTTACAGTTCTTCATTTAAGCCACACCAGCTTCCTTGGCGTAAACTCCATAGAAGTCGCACAGTCACAAAACAATGACAAATGAAATGTCCAAAATGTATGTGAACAGTAAAAGTCTGGATGCTGAGAAAAGGGTAGTGTACCTCCAGTCAGAGTACAGTTATCTTTCTAAATACATACCCCATATCAAATACTGTGCTGCGGTTTGGGTGCAAAAGGTACACAGGTGTTGGGCTCTTTCCAGCTTTTACATAATCCAAAAATAGAGATAGTAAAACTTGAAATTTACTTGCTTTAAGAGATAAAAAGCCCCACATCTTTCCCAATGATAAATAGCATTTTCTTTCACTAATGAAGGCAACTCCCTTCTCACCCCCTCTAAAGGAAACAAAGTGAAGCACAGCCAGTGGGGTGGGCAGCAGATAAGAAAGAGCATGCATAATCACAGATTGAGGTTTAAAGGTCTGAACGTGAAGTCATGGGAAGACATGAATCCCTTGGAGTAAGGACATTCCGTTCTGCTATGCAGGATCTAATACAGTCCCTAGGTTGAAGTTCTAAAGAGTACAGCAGTGGCACAGAATTCCTTTGCACCTCCGGTAGATTGTATGTCTGCTTACATCTCTTGCACTTCAGAAATCTTAGATCTAGGAATCAGAGCTGTTTGCAATCTGTCTTTTGTTGTCTCCTGATATCCTTGCCGTGTTGATGTACAGGAGGTGTAGGCTGCCTCAACTCGGGGCTGTGTTTAATTCAGCATGGGGAGTGGAAGAAGGCTAACCTGAAGGGTAAGCCGCAGATCTCTAGGCCATGGCACGTCATTAACATGAGAAACAGGCGTGGAGCCAGGGGGAGAGGGACCAGAAGATTGTGAGATAAACTGCAAGTCATGAATTTTCTGTTGATCTTCATAAATGTACGTATTTAATTCTCAATGAAATATTAGCAAATTGCAGTTTTGGTATATTTTAGGTGGGTTCATCTGCAGTGTAACTGAAGTGAGCTAAATGTGGAAACATGTCAAACACCCATATGGAATTGCTGATCTGTTCTGCTTAATGGCAATTTGAAACAAACAGCTTGCCTTTGTTTTTCCATTCAGTAACTCACCGTATGATGTCTGCTTATTAATTGGCAGGCCAGCTTCATATGCAGTATGTTCTAGAATGGAAAAGGTCTTTCTTAGGTAGCCTGCACAAGCAGCTTCTAATGAGAGGAAATGCAGAATTTAATCAATTCTGCATTAGCTGTCTGGGTTTTTCAGAGTTTCTGTTGCTTGTGCTAATTCACCTCAGTGTGAGGTTTTTCTGTTAATTTGCCTTCATTTCCTAACTCCTGGTAGATATATTGATTTCTGGGTATTGCAGACATGAATGATCAGTCAGGATAGCCGGATGCAACTTGTTCTTATGCTGCTGACACTTTGGTGGTTCTGTCTTACATACAGCAAATGAAATCTGAGGTCTTGAGGGTGGTGACTATCGAGGGCAGCCTGTTTGTGGCAAGAAGCCAATCTCTGATGGACACACGATGCGACAGCATGTTGCAAACTTGAGCTTTTTTTTTTTTTGACTGAGAATACTTCACCACTTCTCCATATGGCTTTTCATTGTACCACAACTCTTGTTTCAGGTCATCTTTGTAACACTGTGATTAAAACAAAATGTCTCTGGATTTTGCTTTATTTGCTTGCTGGTTCTTTGGAGACTTGCAGCGGAGCAGTAACAAACCTCCTCCTGCCCCCATCAGAGAGCCCAGGTGACGGATAGAAGCTTATGGATTTAAAAGTTGTATCACTGATACACACAGTTTATTGGATGATCAAGTTGTCTTTATGCATTAATTTACTTGAATCGCGCAGTAAATTCTTCTTGTGATGCTGGCAGTTTACTGGTGGATTTGTGTGGCCAATTACATTTACCTTTGTGCAGCACTAAAATTAGAGCTGCTTTAGGGTCACCTGCTTTGTTTGTCTTGACCATCAGCCTCAGCTCTTAAAGAGTGACTGTTCTAGAATTTCCCAATCAGAATATTTCTGTGATGCTATTAAGCAAAGGCAAATTCTGTGCTGTTTCAAGTAGTCTCTGCTGGTGCCAATAGCAATTGGAAATGTTGGTCTAGTTTTAGAATTGCTTCTCTCTCAAGATGCAAAAGGCCTGAGATGCCGGGGTAATTTATTTTTAGGTTAAGTGTTTGCTGTATTAAGAGACTCTTTTGTAACATAGGTTGTTTTTCCTATATTTGACCTTTTTTGTTTGTTCTGTTGGGTTTTTTTTAATCCTGTTGAAGGTTAAATACTGATAACATCCTGTGGAACAGAGCTTGAATGTGTTTGGGTTGGTTTCTTTTTCTATTGAACTCCAAGTTTTGGGGGCATTTATTAGAACTGTTTAATCTTAGGCCAATTTAACTGGTAGCAGACTAATAAAAATAATAATATTGGGCTTCCTGCCATGACAAATGTTGACTTACCCTTATAAAGTAGACTAAAAACTAATAACCTTTAAAGTATAGGAGGATGAAAACGTAGCCAGTTACATCAAGTCTGAAACAGAGTGGTTCTGTTTCAGTTTGCTGGCAATGCTTGTGAATTAGGTTTGAAACAAAGGTTACTGTACTGCTTCAATTTATAGTGTCTTCCATTTATTACACTGTTAACTCTTTGGGGACTAATTTAAGTGGAAACATTTTACACTAATGAATGCTCCCATAGCACAGAATGAATGCTTTGGTTATCTGTTTGCTTTGGTTCACAAACAGAAAGTAGATCAAATAGGGGAAAATAATAACCAGCGTATTCTTTATAAAATGTCAAAGTTAGCTACCCCAAATCCAGAATTACTGCTGTACATAATGATCTCAGAACTTGCTGAATTCCAGCAAGGCATTGCCAATTCTGGCTGGTTTGTACATGGATTGAGAGAAAATTTGTTTGCCTTTGAAGGTAAGTGGGGTAGATTCTAATAAGCTCCTGTACCAGTTTCCACCTAGCACTTATCTTCTGGGTTGCCTTAAAAATCTCTGTAATTTCATTTTGTTGAGTTTGTTTTTAAATACAAGCAGAAAAATCAACACAATGTAGTCACAGTAGTGCTGCATGTGGGATGAAGACACAAGTGTAATGACCCCTCAGGGAAATATTTTCCCTTGTTTGTCAAATTCAGCACCAGTTTTCCGACATGGAGACTGTTGTTGAATTTGCTGATAAGAGATGGGAGACGCAGGTGGAAAAACAATCATACCAGCAGTGAACATACGTTTGCTTTTACTGTTCACTGGGAGGAAATGAGTGGCTAAGGCGGTCAGGAGCATAGAGTGAAAGAGTTTTGAAGTGAGGTACTGAAGCAAATGAAGACCTTTCATATGGTTCTTAGACTCCTATTCGGTGCTCTTCAATATGTGTTATCCAGGTCATTGGTTCTGCTGTTCTTAGGGCAATATAAAGGGAACTTGGCCTAGTTCTTTGTTTGCTTTCCTTCTGTTTGTTAGAAAATGAAACCAAATCTTTTGCTAGAGTTATTTATTCATCAAAGTGTGCTAATTAAGCGGTGGGTGGTCTTGTGGAATGACAATGTATAGAAAACTAATCGATATGATTAAATTGATTTAACTCACTCTGACACTGCTTTGAACTTTGAAAAAAAAATCTATTCTTTACATAAACTAGTAAGAGAGATGTTTTATTTTGTGGATAAAGAGCACAAGAAGTATTAGCTTCTTCCCCTAAATAGCCTACTAGAAGCTTTCATATCTGTGTAGTGTGTTATTAGATATATCCAGTTATAAGGTGCTGGCTTCACTGATGAAGAAATAAAAATAACGTTAACTTAGCTGTCAGTACATTGCAGCTAATATAAGTGCCTACTTCTTTAGAGGATCTACTATCTTCTGTGGTGGCTGAATGCTTAGCTTGCCCCAGGAGCAGGTGTAGGATGTTAAAAAAAGGCAGGCTTTTAAATGGTAATCCATGTGCATTAGAGCCAAAACTAGTGATAACAAAAGTTCTCTTTTTGGTAATATGTTGTTTTTTTGAAATTACTGTATCAGTTTTAGAAAGTGACACTTCATTCACTTACACAAGGTGAAAAGACTTACATTTTAGTGAAGAAGGAGTTGGCAGAATTTACTCAGGAGAGTATTGCTGTAGTAGCACCATAGTGAAGCCTCTTGCTGTATGCATTTCCCAGCTGACCAACAGCAGAAGGCTTTTCTTTTTTTTTTTGCTGAGTTACATTTGAAAAGCTAGAGGTTTCTGACTCAGATGTCTAAATCATTAGGTCAGAATTTAATATGTCAAAGATACTAGAAATACAACTGTACATACATATAGGATCTATAGAATAAATTGCAGTGAATAAGAGATCTAGAGCACTGTGTCCTTCATTCCAAATCAGAAGAATGGTGAGGCATGACATCTTTAAAACATCTTATCTGAATTCTCAGTCTTAACTTGGTGATAATCAGTGATCATGCCTTGTGATTACTCTGATCTTTCTTTCTATGAATTTTTAAAAATGTGTATGATAAAAATACACTCTTTCGTAAGGACACAGTAGTTGTTTGAGATGTCCACTGTGTGGTTTCCAGAACTGTCAGAGTTTAGACACAGGTTTACTGCTTTTATCAATTTGTTCACAGTTTCAAGAGTTCTTTTTGAGGCTATGTATATATACACAGTATTTCCAGCTTTGTTTTTTTTGCTCTCTGAAGTCAAACGTTACCAAAGTCATCTTGAGTTCAAATACACACCTCCCTCCAAAAGCCATCTGCTCTTTGTTCTAGCCTAGTCAGGTATTAATTTGATTTCACTTGACTGTTCAGCCTTTGAAGTTCCTGCACTCGTGTTTCCCTCAGCTTTATTTAGCCTTATATCAAATTTAAAGCCCTGTCAGATTAACATTACTTGTTCACATACACCAGCTCCACATTTTGGAAACTCTGCCAAATTGTAGTCTGGATCTTTTGTTTTCTAACTTACTTCCCATATTGTTTTGGCAAGCTTTCCTTGACTCTGAAAATGCCATCTAACACTTAGTAATTCCCAAACTCTGAAATGATGCTTTAATACCAGTAATAACAACTCTGAACTGTGAGGCAAAGCATTTTAACTCCTGAATTTCTTGTGTCATAATGTGGCCCAGTTCCCAGTTTGGACAGGTGATGGTTTTTGCAAGTGGATCCAGCCATTAAATCCTATCTCTCAATCCCATCTGCTTCAAAGCTCACTGAACCAGGAGAGAAGGAGGAGTGATGACCTTGGGTAACTCTTGAGTCTTCTGGGCACACTGAGAGGTACAGACCAGAGTCTGATGTTCATTCTTCCTGAATAGTATGCCCTTACTGGAGCCTCTTCACTCTGGCCAGACACCGGAATCACAGTTCCGCAGTCCTGTGTGCTTAGATTCATACTCTGAAAGGCTTCATGACTGCGAGACCCCTGGTTAACCAGAATATCAGAAGTTTTACAGAGACAAATTAGTAAAATAATGAGCACAGGTACCAGGAATTCCTAACCACAAGTACTCTATTATTGTAAAAATAATCAGGTAAAATTGAAGAGGCTTGGGAAGCAGCATCTGAAATGCAGCTCCCTGATCTTATTGGGCTAATGTGCAAGTGCAGCTCCTGGTCAGTATCTCTGGGTAAAGCAGAATAGTTCACACACTCTCCTCTTTCCATTTGATCTCTTGGTTGTACAGAACAGAGCCCATGGTAAGACAAACAGCATCTGTTTAAAGCTTTGTTTTTTATGCACTTGACTGGAGTTTTCCCTGTCCAGATCACTGGTCTCAGTGGTCTGTTCAGCTTCTCTTTGATGCTGGTTTGGAGAGGTGACACAGCTTGAGAATAAGGGTACTAGTGAAAGGGGAGGTAGAGGCAGAGTGGATGTAGACCATGCCACAGAAACACTGTGAACGTCCAACAGTTTCAGTATTGCTATCTCACAGGTTTAGAATTGCTCAGGTAGTACAGAGTTTTCATTGCACAGTCAAAGCCTTACTTCTACAAACTTTATTATTCCACACTGGAGGCAGTGACTCAGTGCAGTTTGCTCTTGGTTTTAGACTTATCTGAGAGAGATGACACCTGGAACACTAAGGTTTGGTGAGTTTTCACTCCCAGTTAAGTATCTTAACCCTACCAGACAGCTTCTAAAGCAGGATGAAAATCAAGTTAGAAGTATACTGAAAGCTTTACCCATAATTAAAAAGTCATGATTAACAAGATTTACTTTCAGAACTCATTGGTAGGGGTGTCAAGTAACCTGAAATCATTTTATTGGAGAAAATCCTGTAATAATGCTGATCTCTCTTAATAAATTTGAATTCCTAATTTGAACTATATGTTTAGCTGTTTTGAATTCTGATCCGATTTTTTCAGTGTGAGATCAGAATACGGTGCATTCATTGCATGAGGAATTCAAAAGTGGGGTGTTGGCACAGAAGGGGCGGGACCTTGGCAGGCGTACCTCCAGAATCCATCATCTCCCTTTCCTTTCCTGCTTAGAGAAGTGCTGACCTCTGGTGGCTTGCAAGCAGAACCTCTAGAAGACCTTAATGTTTTCTGATGGTGGCTGAATCTCTATTTGGAGTTCCCTGTCCATAACAAATGTTTTTATTTTCAGTCAAGTTTTGCAGCAGGAACATGAGTAAAAATTATACTGTCTTAGCATTTTCCTCCTTGAAATGGATGGGCAAGTTTTAAAGGGCTGGTGGCAGATCTACTGTGTTCCCCCTGAACTGTAGGTATCCTGGGGTAGGAAACAGTGCAGGTTTCAAAGAGCCTTCAGGCTGTCTGGCCTGAAGAAGAGGAAACTGAGTTTCTTCATTCCACTTCTTCCCACACTCCAAGAGAAAGAAGTTTATTTCCGTTCTTTTTACCCAGGCTGATTTTTCTCCAGTGTTATGCATCAGCCTTCACAGCTGCCTGGGGTTTATGTGCCCCACACTGCAGAGCAAATTAGGTCCTGTTCTGAGTGCTTAGCCTACAGGCTTAGGCTAGTAACTAACAAACTGCACACACACAGTATTTGGATGTATGCAGACAAGGATGGACTGACTTGCTGTTACTTCCTTATTTTTAAGCACTGCTCAAAGTTTCATTCAAGTTTTTTGCAGCACATTCATGTGAAATGCTGCAGGGATGCACTGAAATATGGTTTTACTTCCTTTGTGATTTTTATTTGCTGACAGCAGACTCCTCAGAAAATTATCCAAGGCCTTCTGAACTTAGTTTTGTTATAGGTTAAGGCTGAAAGATTGCCAAATTGTGAACAGATCACAGTGTGTGTGGAAATGGTCTTGCAGACTATGGGGAATGTTTAACTTTCAGAAAGCAAGATATGGCTATGTGACACTATGATAGATAAATCTGTGCTTTTCTTGAATGAGTTTTGCCTTTCAACCAAACAGTATACACATAGTAGCAAAGTTGTAAGATAACAGGATACAACAGTAAAGGAGAAATCTTTTAATCCTCATCCCCCTCTCCCTGTTTTCTGAAAAGTCCATACAGTCTTTATTTCCAGATTTTGTTTTGGGGGTGTGATATTCATGCTTAAGTAATCTTTGCTACTAAGGTAGAGGTGTTAGCAAAAGCTGTGCTGCTGGCATATGTCAGGGACTTCATGTCCTTTCACTGCAGTGCAGCACAATTCCCAACAAGCAGACTCTGCCATGAGATATTTGTGCACCAGGACTGGCATTCTGAATAATAATAAAACAGAGCCCATGGCTGAGCCACCAGTTAGAGAAGAATTACAGTGGAATCTCAAGATTTTTCTTTTTTGGGGCGTGAGTTGAGGGGGTGGGGATGCTGATGCTGTAGATAAGTGTGCTGCTGCTGGTGCTGCAGTGACGTCAAAAAATACTCCTTCAAAAACCTGTCTCAAAGACATGGTTGCTGAAAATGAAGCAATGTGAATAGCAGTGCAACGGTGAAGATAAGGATGTAGCTTGATCTAGGCTGCTGAAATTCTTTAATGCGAGGTTTCATGTGTGATGGAATACATTATTTTTGCTAGAGGGTTAAAGACTTTGTCCCTCATCTCAGCTGGCATTTATGGATTTCCAGGTCTGCCTGCTGAGAAGTAAATATGTAGCTGCTTCTCACCTTTCCTCTGTTGCTGTGCTAATGGAAGAGAATTTTTCTTGCCAGTAATACCGATGATGGTCGTTGCTGCTGAGATTTATTATTTTCTTGTATCAGGACAAATCTGAGTTATTTCCAGCAGGATTTGGATTTCTGAACAACAGGATAATAGGCATGCTTCATTTTCTTAAAGCTATGTCTATGAAATCGGAGGCATAGCAAACCTACACAAACTTCATAAGCATGGCTGAAAAAGAAAGATGATGTTGGAGGGGTTTTTTAACATCACCTGGAAGGTTTGGCTCTTTTTCTGTCAAAAATTGCCTTTTGCATGTGCTGTTCAAGATCCATTATATGTCAGATGGAGGTTAGGAAGCCAAGGGTAACTGTTCTATTTTTATGTATTTGTAATCACTTTTTTCCTTGTGTGATGATTTCTGTTAACATTTGTGTTTTTAAAATCTGCAGGACAATTGGTATATTATATTGAAGTGGTTATGTATTACTATAAGTGCTGTTAAAAGTATGTATGAAAAGAAAAACATTTAATTGAATGCATTTTGGTAGAATTTTGTTTTATTTTATGTACTTTTTAATGCAAAAATTAAATATATGTAAACATGTTATTAATGGGTTTGCCTGTATGTGTAAGTATTTCCATAGGAACATGCACTCAGAGGACAATTACAGTTAGGGATTTCTGTCAAAATTGTATTTTCTGGAATAAAATGCATTTGACAGAATAGAGTTATGTGCTGACAGTGCCAGAGGCAAAGAAATTGGTTTTATTTGAAAGTATTCCTTTCAAAGTCATATTATCATAACATACATTAGCTGCAAAGCACTGATGAGCATTTCTCTTTTGAGTTAATATAATAAAATGATTTAGTCGTTCTTTACCTTCTTCCTTTCCCCTGCTCCCAGGCATGCCAACTTCTCCATCATTATATTTTTCAGCTGTTTCCAGGATATGTATGTACCAGCCAAGAGTAATTAATTGTCAGTCTTAAAAATTGCTAGTTTATTTACTACCCTAATGCTATACCAGGTTCACACACTTGCTTTTTACAATGCTTTCTTGGGAAAAGCCAGCAAAACTGTCAGCGATTAACTGATTATGCTCACACTCCCCCCATTTTTTTTTCTTTCCCTTGTTATCCTCCCCTGCTACAGGAGCCCAGTAACAAACGGGTGAAGCCACTTTCCAGAGTCACATCACTGGCGAGTCTCATTCCTCCTGTGCGAGCCACTCCGCTGAAGCGGTTCAGCCAGACACTTCAGGTAATGGCAGTACGTGCACTGCTGCATTACGCACATTGCTAAAAGGGGAATGCATACATATTCACCACTTCTGCTAGGATTAGCATGGGAATGTGGACTGCACATACGAGCACACATACCATTGTAATGTCCCAAACAGGTTTAGGCAGCTTACGACTACGGTTACTCAACTTGAAAACTCAGAACTCCAAAACCCCACAATTTCTCTGTCCAGATAATTGATGGTTTTAATTGTCGGTAAGAAAACTATTGCAC
The DNA here is from genome assembly GCF_033815535.1 of Pezoporus flaviventris. Lineage (NCBI taxonomy): Eukaryota > Metazoa > Chordata > Aves > Psittaciformes > Psittacidae > Pezoporus > Pezoporus flaviventris. The sequence goes on along the minus strand of NW_026892569.1, from coordinate 9,041,071 downwards.
CTGTAGCATATCAGAGTTGCTATACTAAAGGATTACGATTGCTTTTTAAATTTGAGAAACAGAAATTCCCGCTACACTTTCATTTTGGTTGATTTCTTTGAAAATGTTATTTTTGGTACAGTGGGTCATGTAGGATTGCTAAATTCCCTTCTGTGCAATGAACTTTGACCTTGCCTAAACAAAAGAGTTAGTGAACAATTGGAAAAAAGTCATTTTCCAAAGCTGATGATGAAAATTAATAAAGGGCAAGCAAATGCCATTTAGAAATTAAATTTAATGCCATTTAGAAATTAAATAATGTTGTACTTGCAATTTCTAGGTTATAGATAGGTCTGTAACACTTAACATACTTAGAGACTAACAGAACTTTATAAACTATTTGTGCTTTCAGACCTAGAGGCTGCAAAACGTTTGGGTGCTCAGCTCCTGATGGTTATGATGAGTGGCATATAGTTGGAAGCTTCAGTACTTCTGTGGGTCTGGCCTAGAAGGACAGACTGTTTCCTCCTTAAAACAATTTATGTAAGAAGGCATGTGTAAGATCTAAAAATTATTTAACAAGCTTAACTTCTTTGATGAGAGGAAATACAAAAATACCCTGAATGAATTAAAAATGTTACTTAATCAAAATTAGCTTAATTAGGGCATCACTGAAGCCCTCTTATTCTCGAGGGGTAAAGAAATAAAACTTTGGAGCTAGGAGTCTTATGAGAAATAAATAAAAAGTCACGGGAAAGTACCATTTTTTTTTTCCTGTCGTGGCAGTGTAGAAAACAGGTATCACAGGGTTTCTTTAATATTGGTTTTCCTGTGCTCTGTTCCTGTGATTTTGGACGTGCAGACATCTGCAGAGAAAAGCTGCATGTGTGGGGTTAGAGGAAAGGCAAAATGTCTGAACTCTCCTCAGCCTGGGTTTGATCCAGAAGGTGTATTATAGCGTGACTAGAGCAGACATGCCTGTATTCCCTGGGGTGTATAAATCTCCTCCGTAGTCTGCTTCCAGGAAAAAATTGGCCCAGCTTTGGATGGATTCCATTAGTTCCAGTTGTTGAGGAGTGTGGAAAGTGAATTAATTTTTGGCTAAACTGCTTCTGTGTTTTCCTATTCACAGCCTTAGACAGCTGTTGTCCTCATTTAAGTACCTACGCTATTGTCCTATAGCGAATGCCTTTGAAACTGGTCTGTCCAGGTCAATATTTAATAAAAGCTTGATTTGGGCTATCCAAAACAAACTATTATTTCACACATGGGGTAGCAGCTTTCTGAGATGAAGGGTACATAAATGTGTTTGAGGAAGGATTTTGACAAGAACAGAAGAGAAAACAGTGACTTTGTTGCAAGTCCTACTGTTGGCAGATTTCTCCTTTGATCTATTCATATGGATTATAAGAATATATTTTAATTAACTGCTTCTAAGCAGATTAAGCAGTGATGTTAGTCATAGTTAGATAGTCTTCTAAGTAACTATGAACTCTGAGAAATCAGCATGAATGTCCTTCAAATCCTAGGTCAGAATCCATTCCCAGGTGATGAATGCTGGTGATGTCTCTCAAAACTGCCTTCATAGCTGGCTGTAAACTGACTCCTTATCTGCTTTTGTCAGCAGCAACAGAACAGGGGAAAAAAAAGACTGACCTTGTGCTTGTGTGCCCCATTTGGAATTATTTAGAAACATTGAGAAGCATGTATAGTTTTTTACTTTATTATGTATTGACGTAGCTTTTGTTGTGCCTTGTGGAACACTGTAGAGCAGGATTTTTTTTCATCGTGTAATACTTGTAAAAAGCAAAAAGTGCTCATTTTTCTTACTGGATGAACTTTTATATATCTTCATGGTTAAGATATTTCAGCCAAAATCTTTCTTCTTGCATTGCTGCTAGATGTTCTGTATCAGTAAAATGAAGAAAGATACTATCAACAGTGCAACATCCAAAACAAATTCTTCCCCTGGAAGAAAACAAAAAAAGCCAACAGAGCATCCATCCAAAGTGACCTCTCCAACAGCATCAATAAAAAGAATTAGAAAATTCTGAGTTTCCTTTATGGCATTTCAGTCAAACCTTCTTATATTCTTTCTGAATGGAAGATACATGTAAGATGGAAAAACTAAATTTATTGTGCATAATTTTCCTTGCCTCTGTACATCTACGTTCCACTTGATATTAACAGACCTGCATGCAGGCTGAAGAGAAACATCTCTGACTGAGATATTTTAAGACATGTTTTTAGTGATTTTTTTCTGTTTTGCATATTTCATTGATTATAGAGGTATTTGATTTTTGGTGTTTGAGTCTTACTTTTATAACAGTTTTCCACATTATTGGCAATACTTTTCCACAAGGATTCTAAAACAAACCCACAAAGTCTTTTTATTTTTTTGACTATTTATAGTCTGTTTCTGTCACACAGAGCACTGTAGACTAACTAATATCATGCTCTTAGCTTGATCTCTGACAGAGTCTGTGTATCTGCAGGATGCCAGATGCTAAGCAGGTATTCTTATTTGTTCATCCACCTGGAAAGCCACTATATTTCATTGCTGTATTTTCAGTCTGCATCAAGCTAGGCTAATGATTATGATGATCTGCTTGTTTCTGCTTGGTCTTATTCACAGCTGTGCTGTTTGGCTTAAAAGCTGAAAATAGGATCAGAAAAAGAACTCCAGCTGATGATGAAGAGACAAATTAAAGTCTGGCTGGCTTCCTCTGCAGCTTCAGTTTTCATCAGCCTGTCTTGTAGGGAGTCCAAATTATTTTTATCTGTCTTAGAACACTGGAAATTTCTAAAAATCCTTAAGAAGAAAACTCTTCTTATTATCACTTCTGAATGCTAGGACTTTACTCTGTAGTGCCCATTTCCCAGTACATGAAGCTGTTTGCTTTACTGCAGCTGAAATGAAGGTTTGTTAATTGCATGAATTAACATCAGTAACACACAGCCCCTTCATAGTAACAGTCTTGTAACAGCCAGTTAAAGCTACTGCAGTCAGATAAATACAGTAAATAAAATCAGAGGTTGTGGCTGGGTTAATTCCCCAGGTCCTTTAGGTTTTTTGCATTATCTGAAAATGTTAAGAGTCCCATATAGGCAGAATTGTTCACTAGTATGCTGGGTATATTTTTGAAGAAAGCCAGAACCTAGGGAAATATTTTTAGAAGACTGGAGATGCAGAAATGCTCTTTTGACATTCCTACAATTCCTCCATGGGATTCTGTCACATGACTGATTTTCCCTCCCCCTTCATGGCAAGTACCAGCCAACCATCAGAGTACCTTTAAGCTTGTTTTTAAAACTTGCTGGTATAACTTCAGTTTAGGGCTGTGTTCCACTAAACTGAAATGGGCCTCTTTATTTGCAAAAGAAAGTGTAAAGTAGTGGAACTGAAATGGTTAAACTGATGTGCTACACTAATCTTACACTATCAGAGTTTTATTAAAATAATTTATTGATTATGTAGGGATTTCTTTAGTTATCAGGTTTATGTGTCATTTCTGTTCTTGTCTGTTACAGCCCTGATGATTCAGGTGTGCTCAACTCTGAAGGGATAAAGTATTAATTTTAGCATTAAATAGTATTTCCCTGAAGATGCAACAGTTTGTCTCTTCATAGCTTTACAAGCCAATGTCTGCAATGTGTATGCAAAGGAATACGCGAACATTAGCTTGGATTCAACACTGAAGTGTGTGATTCCTGGCCTGACTAGATTTCAGCATCCTAGGATATGACAGTCAGGGGTTCTGCCTTTGCTGTGTTAGTGTATGAAAGAAGGAAACATGCCAGGCAAAGAAACCACTTGGTCTTGAAGTGGAATTTGTCCTCATTGTTAGGTAACACCTCAGAACTTTTCTGTTCCTTTCCACTAATAAATACCCACAGTCCGATGTTCCTTATTTAATATTAAGCAAGGTGCATTTTGTATGATTAATTAAAAGGGTAATGTATGAAAGAACTAAATATATACTTACTGTGTCCAGGCAGCAAAGATGCTGAGCAAGCAAGCAGGATTTTGGGCAGTTTGTTTTCTTTTTGAGTTTCTCAGCCTTTTTGTGCCACTTCTGCCCAGCTGAGGACAGTGTAGGGCTGTAGAGAATATCATCAAGCTTTCTCATGCAGCATAAAGAAGCATATTACTATCAGTGGATGTGAAAGCTTACTTTTCTTATAGTACTGTATGGAATTTCAGTTTGCTGTTACAGGTGCATACCATTTTATAATGTGGTATATGACCTTTTGTTAAAAGGTTTCAAGATCATGGCATTTACTTTTAAGATCTGGTGCTTTTCATTATATGTACTTTATTCATCATAAAACATTTCCTTTAAGAAAACACCAATGCAAACAGAGGAGCTATATACTGGAGGATGCATATGGGAATGCAGGGAAAGGAACATTCCATCTTGGGTCATGGAATGACAAACGTTCTGCTTGGCTGCATTCTGATGGTTGGTGATTTGTGGATGCAACACACCTGCCTTTTTCCCCCTAATCTTTCTTTCCATTTGCATGTGAAAGTAGCTGGTTCCATGATTTATCAGGTGTAAACACGTGTGTTCTTTATCTTCTTAAATTTTGAAGAAAGACTAGCACTTGACTTGCAAAGGTTTGGAAGGTTGGTATATATATATGTGTGTGTTTATTTTTAGGGGGTTTGTCGATTCCAAGGAGGGGCTCAAAATCGCTTATGTTAAAAGGCACAGTATTTATATAGTATGTCTTCTGATATTTAAAAAACCTTGTCTTATTAGGTATTTTTGCATTTCATGGGCTCTTATTTTCAAAGGAGAATTTCAGATATTGTACTTTGTATATGCTGCTTTCAACATGGAAATGAAGAGAATTTGTTTTAAATATTCTTGCCTAAGGCAACTTGAAAGACTGTTGTTATGTAAGGCAGATTTTAAATAACAACAAAAATGTAGAGTATTTCAACAATGTGAAATACTTGAGGCATCAGAGGCAGGACCTCAGAATAAGCCTCTAATTATAATGAAACAAGAAAGGAATCTTTTTTTCAGAATAGCAAAGCGAGAGCATAAAGTATTCATCCTTAGCCTTAAGTCTTTGAAAGAGTATACAGTCAAAGAGAATGCTCAAGTCTCAAAACTCAAGACTTGCTTTTAGAGAAGTTTAAGACCAGACCACATAATAGATACAGTGATGCATCTGTCATACAACCCCTGTGATACATCATCAGGGTTTAGAGGCTCCAGAAAGATTTTGCAGTAGTAGAACACAATTCTGGTATTTCACAATTTGCTATCTGCTAGCATTGATTGTTTGAATCAGTTTAACATGCTGCTTCAAATGCTAAGAAGTAAGGAAGAGCAGTTAGTGTAAAAAGAATGTTGCTTGTTATGAACATTAAAACTGAATATTTACATACCTTTTCCTTAAAGATAATACGATTGTTCTTTTAAGTTAGGTATCCATTTCACACCTTTCTATGTGACTTCGTTTCTTGATCTCACTGAACATCTCAGTAGGCGGGATGATACCATTTGAAAGGCTTTCTAACCATATCAGAAACAGTTTGGTTAGAGCATTATAGCATGAATTACCATCAGGTAGCAAGACACTTATTAAGGTAAGAGGAAAGGTTTTAAAGGGCAGTCTCACTTCCTGAACCCACTTTCTGCTCAATGAGAAAACATATTATTTTAAAATCATTAATATGTTTGATGTAATGCACCTTTTCACCTGGTATCCTCAAGGTAGGACCAAGTTTTTCTCAGTACAGACACCTTTGAACAGTCCCACCCTGCCGCAGAAATGGACTCAGTCAGAGATCAATGTGATCAGACCAAAGCCGTTTAATACAAAGCATCTATCCTTTTTATACTGTTGTCTGCATCTGCTTACAATAGCTTGCTGTATTATAATCAGATGCATATTCTTGTAGCACACAGCAACTATGGCTACATATACAATAGCTTGCTGTATTATAATTGGATACGTACTCAATAGCTTGCTATATTATAATTGGATACATATACAATAGCTTAGTATATTATGCTTTGATACATATTCTTGTAGCACACAGCAACTAGTATATGTTTGATCAAATAAGCGTATGGGAACTTAACCTTTAAAACTTGCTAACGATCCACTATTTTGTATCTTAGCACATTCCAGTTTCTTCTTATCTTGCTTGCGTTACTTTTGCTTTCTTACTCATGTCCTCCTTCATCCTCGGTTCATGTCGAACTCCATGTAGGCACTTGCTGACTTGGGAACATGGCTATTCTTTGCTAAAAATCCATCCACACCACCCAAAAAATAAAATCCAACAATACTATTGACTTTAAGCTGATACACAGGATGAGTTTATATTCCAGATTTTGCTGTCCTAGCTTTCCATATGTATATTTATTTATTTATATGCTATGTATATCGAATCCTTAGAGGGGAAAAAAGTGTCATGTGAAATTGTTCTAATACTGAAAAGTATTCTTCTATTTCTAGCGTTCTATCAGTTTCCGAAGTGAAAGTCGTCCAGATCTGTTCAGTCCACGATCATGGTCTCGAAATATGCCCCCAGCTAACACAAAGCGGAGAGACAGCAAACTGTGGAGTGAGACCTTTGATGTTTGTGTCAATCACATGCTTACATCTAAAGAAATCAAGCGTCAAGAGGTATCATATTTTTTCTTACTATAAATTTCATGTTCAGAAGTCATCTTTAAAGCGTGGAGTTAAAGAATGCCAGTAGGCATCAGGATAGCACTTGAAGCTTTCCTGAAATTAAGCAGAATGTCATCCTTTGTCTTTATAATTCAAGCTATATTAGATCAATATATTCTTCAAAGTCAGCTCATATTTCCTTAATAAATATGAAGTTACTAAGATATATTGTACTGTGATTGCCTGCCTGTATGTACATGTTCTGTATGACGCTTTCTGTAGTGATGGTTGATGTTTCGTTTTGTTCCCGTAATGATAGATGAGCATGCTATTTCAGGAACAGGTATTCAAGTCATACGTACACACAGAATCATAGAATGGTTAGGGTTGGAAAAGACCTTAAGATCATCTAGTTCCAACACCCCGTGCCATGGGCAGGGACACCTCACACTAAACCATGTCACCCAAGGCTCTGTGCAACCTGGCCTTGAACACCGCCAGGGGTGGAGCATTCACAGCTTCCCTGGGGAACCCATTCCAGTGCCTCATCACTCTTACAGTAAAGAACTTCTTCCTTAGATCTAACCTAAACTTCCCCTGTTTAAGTTTGAACCGATCACCCCTTGTCCTATCAGTACAGTCCCTATTGAAGAGTTCATCTCCAGCATCCTTGTAGGCCTTCTTCAGATATTGCAAGGCTTGGAAAAGAGTGTCTTTGAGGAAGTTTTCAGTGCTAGAAAGAGAAAATATTGATCAAAATATGAATCTTCCAAAGCATCAGTGGTTTTAATGTGTTGTACATGACAGATTCTAAGTAGCTCACGTTACAGCCAATGACAGATCTCTTGTGGAATCGAGTTTTCCCCCATACCCCTAAAAAAATATTTGTAGCAATAGCAACACAAGTTTATAATAATCTGAGAATAGTTCAGGAACAGAGTAATGAATGAAACAGTAACATCAAGCATTTCTTGTGCAGGTTTTAACATTGTACAAGAATTCATAGGAAATCACTTTTAAAATGGAGACCTTCAAAAGCAGCTTATTGGAAAATGAACTGTACAAACTATTTGCACAGCATTAACAGTCATTACTGTTTTGGGGCAGAAGCCAGGACCCTTCATAGAGCCCAAATAAATGAGCTGTATTCCAGGAACTTCTGCTTGAGGGTTCTTACGCTATGTATGTCAACAGAATATCTGAACCACTTCCATGCATGTGCTGTCAGTTAATTCACACTATGGGAAGCCTTCCATATATCCATGTTAGCTACTAGGACCATCTGCACTAGCTGATGATGTTCTTCCATGATTTATGGAGGTTGAAAGCCTTGGCTATGAAGCTGGTAATTCTAACTGACCAAAATGTTGTTAACTTCTTTCTGTACCCCGGTTTAGAATGAAATCATGCAGTAAGTAAATAACAATGGTATTTTGATAAACCAGTGTATTACGGTGGTGATCATTATTAATCTGCTGGTTTTAAAGTCTTTAAAGTCTCAAATCTGCTTCAACAGAAGTAACTAACATCAGCTGATAGTTAAGTAGGGCTCGGCCTTCATAACAAAACCAAAATAAACTGGTACCAAAATAAAAGTGCTCACTGCCACGTAAATGTTTTAGAGAAGATCTTTTACTTACAAGGCCGCATGGAACTTTTACCAATGCAAGTGTTACAATGGAACACAACAAATACTTGTGCAAATAGCTGTATAAAAGGTTAAGGTACGGCTGAGTCTAAACATCACACTGAAAATAGCTCCCCTGTCTGGAAACACTTTGGTTTGAAAAAAAGAATCCTGTGCTATTTCAGATATGCATTTTATGAGCAATCTGATACAATCCTGTTTTAAAAATTACTGCAAGTTTCTGTACCTGTGGAATAAAGCCTTACTTTATTTCTGCAATTAGATTTAGCAGAGAAATTCTGCTCCATGGTATTAAGACAGCTGTTCAGAATGTAACATCAGCTCAACAAGTTGAGTATAGATTAAATAAAATATATTTTATGGTATTTGTGTCTCTTTTTACAGGCTATCTTTGAACTTTCCCAGGGAGAAGAAGACTTGATAGAAGATCTGAAGTTAGCAAAAAAGGTATGTTCAAAAAACAGGTCAAACAGACAAAAAAACCCCGATACAACAAGCAGTATTAATTGGTTCATATCACTTTTAAAATATTTCTTGCTTTTACAGTTGCTAAGACGGGGGGGGGGGATTGACACCAAAACATAATTCTGTTTTCCCATCTTACTGAAACACTTAAGTGCTGCGTTTTTCTTTATGAATAAAACTGGTATGTTAAGATAGGGTTATGAAACTTCAAAATATTCTCAGCAACGGGTCTGGTTTTGCTTAAAGGGAGCTCTAAATGCTATCACTAATTTTTTAACTATCAATGATATGTTAATTACAGAGATCCCCTTTTTTCTTTCAGGCTTATCATGACCCAATGCTTAAACTTTCCATAATGACAGAGCAAGAGTTGAACCAAATTTTTGGAACACTGGACTCTCTAATTCCTCTGCATGAAGGTAAAACTCAAATAGTCTTTGCATTACTATTGCATATACATTTATAGTCATCTGATTCATTAAGTGCAGTTTCTCTTCTTTTTTTTTAATTGTCATTAGATCTTCTTAGGCGACTTCAAGAAGTCAGGAAACCTGATGGATCAACAGAACATGTTGGCCATATCCTTGTGGGTTGGGTAAGGCAACATTTTTAATTAATTTTTGGGACTTCAGAGCTGCAACATAGTTTTTATCGGACAATTTCCTTTCCATTTCTAGCATAGCATGTCAAAACTATATTCTCAGAGTATTTTTAAAAAGGAAAGGCAACTATTTAGAAATATAACGCAATGCTTTCTCTTTTGGGGGGATTTTTGGTGAAAAGATTTAGACCAGGATGTTGCTTTCAAAGCTTTTGGTATTGAAGAGATGAGCAGCATTTAATATGCTTTAAATAACAATTAAAATGCAACTAGAGTTTACCTGACATAAATCATTGAAGAATCTGCCCCCATTTGTATTCTTGTTTCCTGGGGAAATGAAGCTTGAACAGTCACATTGTGCAAGAGCACCCTACAGTTATTTTTGAGTGTCTGTCTGTTCCAGTCAAGGTAGCAGGTAGTTGTTAGTGCTGTTAAAGATGCTAATTTTCCAGAAGTTTTTAAAAAAAGAGAGGGATAAAAGAGCTATGCTATTGCTGCCCCATGAGAGTTGGTAAGTTCACTTTTGCTAGCATCCAACTACATAAACATTGAAAATAGCTTTTGTGAGATTTGTTGATAAAGTTGATCATTATATTAATAGAGCGATTTTAAAAGTAATTAGATATGTGAGAAGTTTACTTATAAATATATGTAAGTAATGAAATTTAGCAGGACAAAACGCCTTGAAATTTTTAAGGGATGAGGTAATAACGCATTCAGCAACTCTGAGTGAAACAGTGGCCTACTGTAAACAAAAGAAACGTGACTACTACTAGTAGCTAATGCAGATTGTTAGTGATAAGCTTCTAAGTGTCAAAGACTGGCTGGTTTTCTTTGCATAAAGTGATTTAAAATACATTTATTTTTTGGTGTGTTTGAACATCAGTGAAGTTCCCTTGGTCTAAATATGTCCTTTGTTGAAGCCTTTACATATAATAATGTGTTAATGTAGCAGGTTCTGTAAATTGATATATTCTTCTAATAAACATACAAGCTAGATTTTTTTCAGATTTAGGGCATGGTTCTGTCATTTTAGTGTGGTCAAGGTTCTTGAAGGCAATACTGAAGTCTTACTATAGAAGTCTGCTTATCTAAAAAAAAGACAAGGTTTGGGAGTACTCACTCCTAGGCTTTTATTTCCATTCATAATTAAAATCAGGTTTCTGTGTTTAACTGTTGTCTGCACTAAGTAGTGCTCAGTCTGAAGTCACAGATACTTTTAATGCTTTGGAATAATATTGCAGATTTCTAGGAACTGAGAGATGAGCTAGTGCTTTTGAAATGGTTTAAATGATGAACAAGGTAGTCAGAGGACCCTTGTCATCTTTGTTATTTTGGGAAAATTATCATCAATAATTTTTTGATAAATCTCCAACGAAAATATTTTCAGCATGAGTTTCTGAAACTTACAATGTAGCAAACTGCTTTGTTTCAACTGCAGAATAATTTATTCCTTTCCTCAGCTTCCATGCCTGAACTCCTATGATAGCTACTGCAGCAACCAAGTAGCAGCCAAAGCTTTATTGGATCACAAAAAACAGGATCACAGAGTGCAAGATTTCCTACAGCGCTGCTTAGAGTCTCCTTTTAGTCGCAAACTGGACCTTTGGAATTTCCTTGATATCCCAAGAAGCCGTTTGGTTAAATACCCATTGCTACTCAGAGAAATCTTGAGACACACACCAAACGATCATCCAGATCAGCAGCACCTTGAAGAAGCTGTAAGTTACTGTTGGATTTGGAGGTTAATTTTTTCTAGGAGATTGTAATTTTTTTTGCTTATTAATGAATAATAAAAAAGTGATATTCTGCTTCAGCAGAACACTTTATCTTTTGAAGTGATGTGTTTTGTAAATTGTGTATTTGCCAAGTTAAATTAGGAAACAGAAATTACTGTATTTGGTTGGCTCTTAACACTGTTTTAAGCTTATGAAGTACATTTCTTTTCACGTCTGGCAGTCTGCTTTAAGCACATTGGGCCAAGCTGATCTTCTGTGTATCTCCTGGAATCAGTCGATTCTTGAATTACCTGTTTGGGCATGTATGTCACAACCCATTCACCTGCTCCTCCTCCAGTTATCTAACGGAGGAATTGGATCAGTCTAAGCAACCTATGATCACTATTAGAGTTGCCTAAAATCAATAGACCTTCACATCCACAATCTCAATCAAGAATCATATATTAAGTTTTGGATACATTGGTCTCAAGGTCCTTAAAGACTGCATAATATAAGAAAGATAGACAGGGGGAGTATTTATTTTTATAGAAAGGGCAAAGTTTTTTTTTAAGTAAAAAGGGAAGACTGTTATTACTTTTAATTGTAAAATCATAGGTGTGTGCAAGTAGTGGAACTGTAAAATAAAATTAATTTACTTTATTTCCAGAGGGCAACTTTCAGAGTGAACCAAGGGTGAGAATTCATGTTTTGCAGGATAAAGATCTTAACAGGTCTTCTGTTTCTTGTTCTCTGATACGCTATAGCAGTTTTCAGAGAATTACAATTTATTTTAAATAAATATCTTTAAAGCAGATTACTTGTGTTGTTTAGTGACATTTTCAGCTGACAAAAAAACCCATCTCCCGTTACATTTCTTACATCTCTTTATTTTAATTCTGCCTATTTTGGTTTGATATAGAGAGACAAATATCAGATTTTTAAGCCGTTGTTAGAAACAGTGATGAAGCCAAACTAAACTGTCTTTGTACACTGTAGCCTGCTTGATTCTGTTCCTTATATTTATACTCTTACAGACTGGTCTGCAAAAAAAATATGAAAAATATAGTCAATTAAAATATATTTTCTTGTAGCTACGGGTCATTATTAGGAGATAGCTCTGAATATTGGAATGTCTAATTAAAGTTCATGGTTTTTTCGTTTTTTTTTTTTTTTTTTGCAGATAAATATAATTCAGGGCATAGTGGCTGAAATCAACATAAAAACTGGTGAATCTGAATGCCAGTATTACAAAGAGAGACTTATTTATCTTGAAGAAGGTCAAAGGGATTCACTGATTGATAATTCACGTGTTGTATGTTGTCATGGTGAACTGAAGAACAACAGAGGAGTGGTAAGAATAAACGCTTTACCATAAATAGCTTTTAAAGATACCTTCATTATGCATGACAGCTAAAAGCTGTGAGTTACAGACAAACATCACCCTCTCATATATAGGAAGCTGATAAATATTATCTGTAACACATCGTTTTTGTTAGCAATCAAATATCTGTGTTATGCAGATAAGCAGCTGTATGTGTCTCTTGTCTCTTAGGGAGACCTAACAGTATCCTGGCTAAATTGTAAATCTTATATGTTTCAGTAACATTTATAGGGGAAAAAAATGCAAATAAGAAACATAATTCTGGTCTTAGAGACAAGACAATAATACCTGTAACAACACACAGAATGTTCTAACAAATGTTAACTGTGTCAAAGGCTATTGTTGCAAGTATTGGTTTACTTGATTATTTGTTGAAATCAAAGCTATTTATTGAACAGAGGTATTTGATACGCCAGATTCCAGACTCTAGGAGTCTGCACTACTAATAAGCATCATAAGCTGGCACATAAGAATGTGTAGATTAGTAGAGAGGTTAATAGAAGAGAAACCAGTCATCTTAGATTTATTTTTTTCCCCAAGGTTAAACAAAAACAACATGAAATTTTGAATGGACGAACAATGAAAACAGATCTTTTTCTCATTAGCTGACCTTACAAAAAATGCATTAAAAATAAAACCTCAAACAACTAAGTAAATAGAATCCTAAATGTATTTTTCAGCATTGGGAGTTGCTTCCGTGTAACATGTTTATGCATATAATAAAAGGGTCATGTTTAGTCATACAGCTAAGATAGATAAAATGGATGCTGTTTTCTGGTTCGCCTGATAAAGATCGGACAGGCAGTTACTTACAGCAAACTATCAGGAAAAAACAGCCATTTTTCATCTTTTGGTGAACTTTATTCCATGGACACTACCCCTGCCTTTCTTTGGTAGTGTAACATAAACTTGTGCCACCTAGGAGCAAAAGTAATTTTCTGAGCTTCAAAGAGCTGTAGTGAAGCTGTTTGTAAACAGCATGTGAATTGTAAAAGTACTGCTCATAACTGAGCATTGAAAATACCTGGATGAGTAAGACTGCCTGTTTCTTAGTGGCACAGACCGCAGAGCAAAGTTAAAGTGGGTGTCAGGAGAATGCATATAGGCATGCTGGTGCACAGCGCTTTGAAATGTCGTGCACATATCAAGGCCGTAACGCTAGAATATCAGTTAGCATTGCGACATAGAAACTGAGGACATGAAAAATAAATTTAGAAGTTTTTAAATTGTTTTTATGTATTTACATGCTGTTACCCCCTAAGACTTAAATTGTGGGACGAGAGGAATCCTTATTTTAACTGTTGAAAGTACAAGGTTAGAACATGCTGCGGTTTGAATAAATTTGGTTTAAGGATGTTTTCAAGAAGGAATAATGCTTTATTACTTACTAATTCCTAACAGAAACTGCACGTCTTCCTCTTTGAAGAAGTGCTGGTGATCACTCGAACTATCACCCATAACGAACAGCTCTGGTACCAGCTGTATAGGCAGCCAATTCCCGTGAGGGAGCTTGTGCTAGAAGACTTGCAAGATGGAGAGGTGCGACTGGGTGGATCCATACGTGGTGCCTTCAGCAACAATGAGAGAAGTATGACTGCACCTTTTTTTTTTTTTTTTTTATTTGCTCATATAGGATCATTGTAACCTTACAATTGCCAATGAGGCATCAGGATGTTTCCTCTGAAATTCACATTACCTGTATCCAACATCTTGATTTTTATTTCAAACTGGCTTATTACAGAATAGTTACGGTTGGAAAGGACCTTAAGATCATCAAATTCCAACCAACCCTGCGATGGGCAGGGACACCTCACACTAAACCATCTCACCCAAAGCTACGTCCAACCTGGCCCTGAACGCCGCCAGGGATGGAGCATTCACAACTTCCCTGGGCATTCCAGTGCCTCACCACCCTCACAGTAAAGAATTTCTTCCTTATATCCAATCTAAACTTCCCCTGTTTAAAACCTGTTACCCCTTGTCCTGTCACTACAGTCCCTAATGAAGAGTCCCTCCCCAGCATCCATATGAGGTCTCCACGCAGCCTTCTCTTCTCCAGGCTGAACAGCCCCAGCTTTGTGAGCCCATCTTCATATGGGAGGTGCTCCAGTCCCCTGATCATCCTCGTGGCCTCCTCTGGACTTATTCCAGCAGTTCCATGTCCTTTTTATGTTGAGGACACCAGAACTGCACACAATACTCCCAAGTGAGGTTTCACGAGAGCAGAGTAGAGGGGCAGGATCACCTCCTTCGACCTGCTGGTCACGCTCCTTTTGATGCAGCCCAGGATGTGGTTGGTTTTCTGGGCTGCAAGCGCTCACTGAAGCTGGCTCATGTTCATTTTCTCATCAGCCAACGCCCCCCAGTCCTTCTCTGCAGGGCTGCTCTGAATCTCTTCTTTGCCCATCTTAAAGCTGTGCCTGGGATTGCTCCGACCCAGGTGTAGGACCTTGCACTTGTCATGGTTAAACTTCATGAGGTTGGGATCAGCCCACCTCACAAGCGTGTCAAGGTCCCTCTGGATGGCATTCCTTCCCTCCAGGGTATCAACTGAACCACACAGCTTGGTGTCATCGGCAAACTTGCTTGAGGGCACACTCAATCCCACTGTCCATGTCAGCGACAAAGATGTTGAACAAGACTGGACCCAACACCAATCCCTGAGGGACACCACTCGTTACTGGTCTCCAGCCGGACATTGAGCCACTGACCACAACTCTTTGTGTGCAGCCATCCAGCCAGTTCTTTATCCACCGAGTGGTCCATCCATCAAATTGATGTCTCTCCAATTTAGACACAAGGATGTCGTGTGGGATAGTGTCGAACGCTTTGCACAAGTCCAGGTAGATGACATCAACTGCTCTACCCCTGTCCATCAGTTCTGTAGCCCCATCATAGAAGGCCACCAAATTGGTCAGGCAGGATTTCCCCTTAGTGAAGCCATGCTGGCTGTCACCGAGCACCTTGTTGTTTTTCATGTGCCTTAGCATGCCTTCCAAGAGAATCTGCTCCAAGATTTTGCCAGGCACAGAGGTGAGACTAACTGGTCTGTAATTCCCCAGGTCATCCATTTTCCCCTTCTTGAAAATGGGGGTTATATTTCCCTTTTTCCAGTCATTGGGAACTTCATCTGACTGCCATAATTTCTCAAATACGGTGGACAGTGGCTTAGCAACTTCATTAGCCAGCTCCTTCAGGACCTGCGGATGGATTTCATCAGGAACCATGGACTTGTGCACATTCAGCTTTTTAAGATGGTCTCAAACCAGTTCCTCTCCTGTAGTGGGCCCAAGGTCTTCATTCTCACAGTCCCTGCATCTGCCTTCCAAGACCTGGGTGGTGCGGTCAGAGCCACACCGAGGCAAAGAAGTCATTCAGAACCTCAGCCTTCTCCAAATCCTGTGTAGCCAGTTCTCCTGAGAGCTTCCTGAGGGGGCCTGTGTTCTCCCTAGTCTGTTTTTTATTTGCTACGTACCTATAGAA
This sequence comes from Pezoporus flaviventris, assembly GCF_033815535.1. Lineage (NCBI taxonomy): Eukaryota > Metazoa > Chordata > Aves > Psittaciformes > Psittacidae > Pezoporus > Pezoporus flaviventris. Next base: position 9,025,154 of record NW_026892569.1, on the reverse strand, counting down.
TTCCTTCATGTTATCTTTAACATCCCTACCCAAGTTAAATTCTAACTGGGCCTTAGCTTTCCTAACCTGGTCCCTAGCTTCACGGACAACATCCCTGTACTCTTCCCAGGCCACCTGTCCTTGCTTCCACCTTTTATAAGCCTCTTTCATAATTTGAATTTTCCTCAGGAGCTCCTTATCCATCCAAGGAGGTCTCCTGGCCCTCCTGCTGCACTTCCTTCTGGTTGGGATGCAACACTCCTGAGCTTGTAGCAGGTGATCCTTGGATATCAACCAAGAGTCTTGGGCCCCCCCTGCCCTCTAGGGCTATATCCCATGGAACCTTACTGAGCAGGTTCCTGAAGAGGTCAAAGTCTGCTTTCTTTAAGTCCAGGGCAGAGAGCTTGCTGCACGCTCTTCTCACTGTCCTGAGGATCTCAAACTCGAGCATCTCATGATCGCTGCATCCAAGGCTGCCCTGGAACATCACATTTTCAATGAGCCCTTCCCTGTTGGTGAGCATGAGGTCAAGCATGGCACCTCTCCTTGTCGGCTCCTCTATTACTTGCCGAAGGAAGTTGTCTTCCACACAGTCGAGGAACCTCCTGGATTGCTTGTGCTGGGCCATACCGTCCTTCCAATAGATGTCAGGGTGGTTGAAGTCCCCCATGAGAACAAGGGCCTGTGAGTGTGAGGCTTTTCCTATCTGTCTGTAGAGTGATATTATCTTGTAACTTGCTGCTTTAGATTGTTAATGGGATTTCTTCACACACCTGCTTCTGTACTGAATTGGAAAGGGGAGAATAGGTAGGATAGGGTGACAAACCCACAAAATTATCAGCAAGTGTATTTTGAAGTCTTTCGCTATTACAACTTTCCTTGTATTATTGCTTGTATGAGTGCAATTCCATAATTCTTTCAGCTGACAGGTAATTAATGTTGTCTTTAGTGTTAAGACTGCAGCTATTCATGTTGATGTCAAGAGGTAAGAGTTAATGTCCTCATAATCAAGAATATTCTAAAGATGCTTGTTTCTATTACTCGAGTGGCTTTGAGACTTACTTACCTTGTGAAAACTTTGAGGGGTTTTCAGATGTATTCACTTTGTTAGTGAAGTGAATGGAGGAAATGAGGCAATCTTCAGCTGACACAAGACACAGTATTCAGTCAAGATTCTGGAAATCTGCTTTGCAGAGAAGTAGGAGGAAGGCGTTGAAGTGTGGCAGAAGCTTTAATCCTGCTGATTCACCTAAAGTTTTATGGGTAGTTTGTGCATGGCACAACCAAAATTGCATAATCCAGCAATATGAAATTATTATAAGTGCTTGTTCTGTGTTCTTCCCCCACAAAACAAGGAGATAACTAGATTCTTCTCTCTGGTCTGACGCAATATTGGCAGGAAAAAACCTTAGTTCAAAGATCTTGCAGGTTCTGTTATTTAAATAAACTCTTTGGTTATAGGATCTATTCAGCCAAAGCATTCAGTGTTTTGGTATGTATTGTTTTTTTTCAGTCAAAAACTTCTTTAGAGTCAGCTTCAAAAATGGATCTCAAAGCCAGACTCACTCACTCCAAGCCAATGACTCCTTCAACAAGCAACAGTGGCTTAATTGCATCCGCCAGGCCAAAGAGAAAGCTACATGTGCAGGCAAAGCTGGCATGCTGAACTCGGAAGCACATTTCCTTTTGCCCCCGCATGGAAACAGAGTACCCCAGGGAGAAACTGTGGTGGAGCGAATGGACCAATCGGACTGTGAGTCAGACTGTAGTATGGACACCAGCGAGGTCAGCATCGACTGTGAACGTATGGAACAGACGAACTCTTGTGAACATGAAAAGCAAACAGAAACCAATGTTTGACAAAAGCAGTTTATGGAAGAAAATCTGTCTCTTACCTGTACAGTATTTGCATTCCATACATGGAACCATTTGGAGAAGCACTTTTAGAATATTTTCTGTGACAGTGTCAATGCAGTCCTTGTATTTGTACCTATGAGTGTTGTACTGTGACTGCCAATCTGTATAAGCTGGAATCTCTTGCAACTCATGTCCTGTGATTATATTCCATAAATGTCTTAAGGTGGATGAAAGAGGTACTTGACCAGTTATTCTCAATGTCCTGCTGTAAACAGAATCTCTTAACTACTGTTTATATATGCATTACATAAAGGATCTTTTCATAATTTAAGTACTTTATTTGCCCTTTAATGGGGCAGCTGAAGATCTGGACTTAAGGAGTTTCAGGATGGGTGGTATCAAGGTAAGCTTTCATAAAACCATAGAAGGAAAAATTAGTTTCTTGTAACAAGGAAAACATATTGCAATAACCTATCTGAACTCCTATGGTATTAAAATCAACACAAACTGTAAACAGCGGGCCGTGTAACCATGGGACTCTTTAGAGATGAATTTTTCAAAATGAAGCACTGCCCTAAGATCCAGCAAGTAAATTTACCAAATTCTGGTCAGTTAAAGTGGTCAGCATAGTGCTGTTTTATTTATCAAAGGATGTAATGCTAAAAATAATCAACTAAAAAAAACCCAAACAACCAAACCTCTACAGCCAGCACTGAATTAAGTGAAATGCTGAGAGTACTGGGTATTTGTAAATAAGCTGGTAGTTTGCTTTCAGTGCCATATATAAAATAGATATATATATTATCCTGATCAGGATAAAAATGGAAAAAAGCTTTTGCTTGTGAATAGGCCCTCTTCAGCATTTTGCACTCCACTGACCTCCACTGTTGGTTTTAAACACCACTAAACTCATGTTAAAACATTATAATTTCCTCTAAATGTCTGTTTACAATTACATGTAGTTGATTTTTAAAATTAAGTGACAACTTTGTATAAATGGTGCTCTACAAAATGCCCTATGGGATTATGTAGAGAAAGTTTAAACAGAAAGGGAATTGCTTTTCCTTTAGGATGTATTACGTTCTTTGTATTTTTCTCCAGTTTTGTTTTAAAAGTATTTGTTGCATTTAATCTCATGCAGTAATTGGAAATGTTACTGTGTTTTCTGGTGGCTGATTGTTAAATCTCATTATGATGAGGAGCAGATGAGTCACTTAAATGCAGTCTAAATCACTTAGTTCAACATCCTGTTACTATTCAGTAACCCCGTGGGTAATGCTGTATTCCTTAACATGAGAAATAATGCCAGTGCTGTATGGCAAGCTATGAAAATTCTGTATTAATAAATTCAGACGATCCTTCGTATTACACAGGATGACCTGTGCAAAGTACTCGTAACACCAGAAGTAGAAAAACTGCTAAGTTATTGCCAAAAACAATTTTTGTGTTCTACAAGTTTACAGAAAATTTACTATGTCAAGTATCTGATTTATATGCTGGTGCGCATTACAGAAATCAGTGTGACAAGACGATAAACAATATAAATCAAGGTATTTTTATTTTTTAAAAAAGTCATTTTTACCTGATAGAACATATTTCTGTATTTATAGTTTTTAAAAAAAGAAGTCAATTTTCTTTTCTGTTTCAAGCTTTGTAATTTATTTCAACTGCTTCATTTTTAGAGCTGAATTGAGTATTCCAGTGAAGATGAGACAAAGGAAGGGCTTGCAAAAGAAAAGGCAGAGGAAAGCATAGTAGGGGATGAACCATGTTCAGAAAACCTGTTCAGCAAAATGTTCAAAAAGAGCAAAAAGCCTGTAAAGTGCTTAGATGGGGAAGAAAGAATGAATGTGTGTATTGACTATTTGGTTTTTTTTTAATAATAGCCTTAAACTTCTCTGGAAGCATTTAAAATAAATTACATTAAACTGTTTTGCTCTTTATTTGGTTTGGTGGTTTGTGCAAGAAGACTACAGAAGTTTCAGTGGTACGCACAGTGACCAAGTGGTACGGTGGTACACCAAGTGACAGTGGTACATACGTGACCAAGGCGCATACTGTGGTTCTGCTGGAATGGTTGCATATTGGGATCTAATACAATAGAGTAACCAAGAAACAAGTCACTGCACACAATTCAGCACAATTCCCAGAGTTTTGTATTATAGAATCAATTTAGTAAGAAAGTGGAACAAAAAATTAACATCCTGCCATCAGTTTCTCTCTTGTAGGTCACTTCTCTACTAAGTATTTATTATTCCAAACATTGAGATTATTATTTTTGAGGCATGTAAAAAGCCACCACCCAGCCAGTGATTCTCAGAAGATGAATTTATTTATTAATTTATTTACTATCATTTAGCAACCTACTGAGCATCATGTTCAACATGCTGCAGTGCAAGTGTTCTGGTTTTGCTTTGCAGTTGACATGCACGTAGCTACTTATTTGATCTGATAAAGCTTAATAATGTTGGATTGGGGGGGGGTGTTTGGTTGTTCTTTTCAGAATTATCTTAAGGAATAAGCCTTCCAGTTTAAGAATACTGGTATGATTCTGGATTTGGTTAGCTTGTTTTGGGTTTAGTGCTTCTAAAATGCCATTGTTTTGAAAGAATGACTTTTGGTTGTGGCTGGGGAGTGGTGAGGTGGGCATGGATGAGAAAATGTACCAGAAAGGATGGGTAAAATATAAAATGGTGCATACAAAATAAAAAGGAAAAGTAATGTAAGTAAATATGTCAGTGTTCATTGTGGTTAAGTGATCCTGGTGTCAGCAGAGTAAGAGTCTGCATCAGTGAACTGGCATGCATACTGCATCCATGCTGCATGCGTTGACCTCTGCATGGAAATCATGCAGAAATTTGCTTCTGATTTCTCAGGTCGCCTACCCTTGTACATACCGTGCCTCCATTAATGAGACAGTTCAAAGCTGTGTAACTTTTATATTGGATCTCTCAGGGAATAAATGCAAAAGGATAGATTGTCTTGACTGAGAAAGAAAGGTAAGCAAAGGGAACACCCATGGAAGTCTGGACTGTATGGGTCCTCTGAGACTACCAAAAGAAAATTTAACTGTCTGTGGTCTTTGGTTCCCTAGATACGGTCTGCAGCACTGAAAAGGAGAAGTCAAGGATGAAGACCTATCTCCTGGGACACAAAGGTCTGCTGTGAGGCACCAGGAGCACTTAGTTTAAGTTTGTGAAGCTCAGTACCAGGGATCAATTGCCATAATCTGCCTTGCAGACAGGACCAAAGTTGAACTCCAAGGTGTAGAGAAAGTGTTTCTCAGTGGTCAACTCCTTTTCAGCATGACCCCCCTGAACCAGGTATACTGCCTTAGGAATGCCTCTGACATAGTGGGAGCCATGTTGCTTGAGGTTCTACAGGTATTTCTTGAATTTGAAGGCCACATTAGAGCTTTTACATACCGGTTTAATGGATTGGCTCTTTTTGAAAATGCTGTTATTTTATGGTGATGCTGACGCAGGCAGGACGTAACACAGTCAGAAATCCAGTTCCACGTACGTGGAAGATTTGTTCCTCTGAATGAGGGGTTCCACATCCAGAATGGACAGTTCTTCCATAGTTCCTGCTTATTCACAAATACTGACTTTAAAATAATGTAATCTGTTCTACTGATTAGGTTGATGCTGCCATCTACTGGAAATAAATGCTTATTTTTGGAACTGATTTGATTACATTAAAATATTTTAAGATCTTAAATGTATTCATTATCTTTTTTAATACAAGTAGAAAGTTTCAGACTTTCATCTGAGGATCGCAGATTTGTTAGAAAAAAGTACTAGGTGAGTTTCTGCTACTCATGCATGGCTTTACAGAGCCAAGTTGAGACTACGTCCCCTGTTTATCTCACTTTTTACTATTACAGGCATTTTTACTACCAGCACAGGCTTTTTATTATCACAGGTTTTTGCCGTGGCTGGTAAATGGTACTAAAGCTCTTTCCAAGTGTGTAAATAAGGTTTTGTCTCTGAATTTTCTGAAGGTATCTCTCTCTGTATGGTCTATGAAGAAAGCTTAATGATACAGTTCTCCCATCTTTGATCTGGCACCAAAAGTTTAGTCAGCATTAAACATTTGAAGAAATGTGTTTTGCATCAATTGCATAATTTCTGGAAAGTAAAATAGAAATTTCTAGTTATTCAATTAAACAATATGCTTAGACTAAATATTCTGCTTTTCTAAATCTGCTTTCATGAAAGAATACTGAGGTAACGTCTGGAGCAAGCAACCAAGTTTTGTCCTTCAGCATGAAGCCTTATGCACTCCACTCTTACAAATGTCTTTTATTTTGTGGCTATTAATCTTATGTCAATCTCTATTACTAACATTTTAAATATCATCTGATTTCAGAATCAAAGGGATCTGCAGCTGCTTTGTACTTGGGAAGGAAACCACTTAGTGCAAGCCCAGGGAGTCGTGGTTGAATGCTTGGCAAATAGCAGAAACCACAGAAACCAGAAAAACAGTAAGGTGACAGATTTTACAACCTTGTAATTTTTGTGATGGTCTCTCCCAGGCTTGTGTTAATTAATGCCTACAGTAATTTTGTATAACTGCAAACAAGTATCTCTTTAAAGCAAGTGGTGAGGAAAACCTCTTTGCATGTTGCCTGGTGAAAAAGCAAGACTTTGCACCTTTTTTTGGATTTGTTATGATATTTGTTATGAAATTTGTTATTGAGCACATCTAAATACACCGTAAACATATGCTTTAGGGTATTTTTCAGTGTTTACTGTAAAAGTGGTAGTAAGTATACTTCTCAGAGCTACAGGGTCATTTTAGTAGACAGCAGTTTCCCACCATTACTTTTTTTTGTAGTTCTTTCTGTAGTGCTTGTAGAACTTACTGGAATGGCTCCATAGTTGATGCATACAACATAGATCTATTCCAGAATTACTGGAATATGGTGAAGATACGCAGTTTAAACTTAGTGTTTCTTCTTCATATTGTCTGTAGATAGGTCTTCATCTAATGTAAACAGTGTGTCAATAGAGTTACAATAATTCAAGGAAATAAATGTTCTCTGTTTGTGTATATACATATCTACATGCTAAAAAATATATTTGCCTAAGGATAAAAAGAGGTCACGTATACTTACTACCTCTATATGCAACAACTTAATGGCTACTGGAAAATCTCGTTTTCTCTTGAAAAATTCTTTCACCTTGCCCAAAGCATTTTTCAGTGATTCTCAGAGAATAAGAATAGATGATCTGGTTGCAAGCACCTACATTAAATATATGAACCCCTTCTGATATTTCTTTTACCTAACTTTAAAGCACAAACCAAAGAAATCCTAGAGTGTCTCCAAAGCCTTTTTTCCTGTATTTGACTTCCACTGCTAGACAGTTTTCCTAACATTTAACCTAAATCTCCTTTGATACAACTTAAACCTCACTCCAGTCATCAAGGACATGGAAAATATTTCCTCCTCTGTAACGGCATTTTCCATATTTGATAACTGCTGTTATTTATCTTATCCCTTCTAGACAAAACACTGCCCTTTTTCCTGTCTTTCAAATAATGGTTTAGATGGATTTAGCACAAGAGAATCATTAGATGTTTTCAGAAGTTACAGCAAAGAAGCGTCTGTGTAAAATGAGAGTGAGTATACCAACCTCACTCACTAGGGTATTATTGCTCATTTGTGAATGCACGCAGCCAGACAGAATCAAATCCAAACAACCCATTCAGCAGTTATACACTGAAGACATAGACAGCCTGGATGTGATTTTAGCAGCTTTACGAAATGAAACTTAATAAAACAGGTTGGTACCTTCGGATATGCATAATGGATCAACACAGACTTCAATAACACTAGACTGGTATTCTGGTATTTCCTTTTTTATTTTTTTTTTCCTTGTAGGTGGAAATTCCATTTGAATGAGGTAAAGCGCAGCAAAATTACTGTGATAGTATGTTGGCTCATTTGCAATATTCTCTTTAGCACTACTGAATCCTCACAGAGGCAGGACCTCAAGTTCTCAGGGAGACAATCTTAAATGTTACCCATTGGTTGAACACAGCATTTGTGGGTTTTATTACCTCTGCATAATGTTTCTGCAATTAGATAAATGTTTGGTGTTATGTTTCTGTAATTTATGTAAATTGTAGTTACAGATACTAATTACCCTGTTTAAACTTGGCAGCTCCTCAAAGACTTCTAAGAAACTAATAATTATTAGCTTATCTTCTTTTAACACCCTGGAGGCTATCATTAGCACCAGACCATTTGTTGGTTAGTAAGTTACTTATGTCTTCTGACTTGCAGGTAATCTAAAAAGCGATCAGTAAAAAGGCTGGGTGAAAATATTTGTTCCTTGCATAGGTAAAACTTTGCATTTAAGCTTGGTAGCTGCTTTCTAGATTACAGTATAAATGGCTGCAGTTATCAGGGTTTAAGATAATTGGTAAAAGTAATGAAATAAGCATTTGTTCAACAGCACTAGTATACTTTTAACAAGGAAAACAAAGCTTTCAGTGTTTTGTGAGTTACTTGTAGAACTAAACATGGTATTCTCATTTCCTAGGCACTGCAAAAATGGGTTATTTTCAGCAGGCACTTTTCAATTTAGTTCATTGCTCAGAGTTGCCAGTGAACGGTCTTTGCTTTGGCTCTCACATATTCACACCCTTCTTTTACCAGAAGTTACAAGCTTTGCAGCAGGGGTGGCAGAGGTTAAGTGCTGAAGTGTGTTTTGATACTGGCCTCCAGTAGAGGTGTAGGATGGACCACAAAATGCAGAAACACCTTGAAGTACTACAGAGGAATCCAACAAAGTCGGATACTTACCAAAAGTGTGATGAAATCTCATTATTTATTGTTTTGAAATGCCAGTTACTGGCATAATATTTGAAGCCTTGTTTTTCCTTAAAAGTTGATTTATGCAAGGACCACAAGGATTAAATGCACTCACACTATTCTTTTAATTACAGAATATAAAACAGACAACATTGATGTTGTGAGAGAGAAATAATTTAAGTTAGCATTTCTGTCACAATGTGTTTTGCTGTGTCATACTTGGGTCCATAAATACAATCTTATGTTTTCTTTGTAAGTAAACAAAACTTGTAACAGCTTCACTGTATTACTCAGCTCTTGCACTGGAAAAAAAACCTATGTTGCATGGAACCATCCCAATTTCCTTAGCAAATCTGCTGGAAAAACAATTCTTGATGTAGCTTCAATAGCACCAAATCCATTTATGGCATTCGGTTTCACTCCATTTGAAAAATAGCACTCTTTGGTATATGAGCAATGGATTGTGTGGCCTTCAGTTGATCTGTAATTCTTTATCCTACTGCTGAGTCACTGAAGTTGTTTATTTTTTGAAGAAGGTCAGTTTGTTACTTGCACATTGTTTTTTCATGTTGAAGCTTGCTTGCAGTTTGTAGATTCGCAAGGCATGGAATACAAGTAGCTATTGTCACTGAAGTACCCTTGCTATAGAGCTGGTCTTTGTCATGATCCTACATGCACTTGATTAAATGTGTAAAAGAGGATTAAATTCAACGAAGTTACACAACTAAAAAGTCATTGCAATAACCCACATTTTCTTTGCTTTGTCCTCAAAGAAGTGTAACAAATCTTGTATTTTAGCAGTTTACTAAGAACTGTCTCTCATACTTTTTTATATTTTCATTAGATTTACTCCTTACAGTGAAGATATGTTAGTCCAAAGGCATTACTCTAAAGACAGTTTGTCAGTGTATGCCCCCAATGCAGAGGAAGCTGTTGGGCAGGGAAGGTTATTTGGTGCTCTTCTAATGAATCATGACACTAACCCAGCTTCTGTTGCAGTATATGACAATTTCTGCCTGTCCTTCATGGTTAATAGTTTCTTTTTATTCCTCAAAGCGGATTTTTGTTTTCATTTTTCCAATGTACTGAAAACCCCTTCACGTTGGGGAGAGAGAAGCAGGCACTGGCGCTGGCAGCACGCCAAGGTTCTTGTTCCGGGGGCCTGCGGCGATAACCGCGTGCGCGGCTGGGCTGTTGTCCGGGCGAAGGGCGAAGGTGCCTGGGCACTGTGCCGCAGCAGCGGGCCAGGCACTTCATGGCACGGCCGCCGTGCCGCCTGCGAAGCGCAGGCTGAAGCATGTGGCGTTATCCCAGCGACATTCCCCGTCCCTTCTCCCCAGGGCACTGCGTGCGCACCGCTCCCGCCGCAACCACCGACGGACACAGGGACCTGCCACGCCGACACCTCGCTTCGGGCCTCTAGAGCCGAAGGGAGGCGCAGCTGCTGGTAGGAGGGAAGCGGGAAACGAGCAGGCGGCCTCTTCCGCCCCATCCCAGCAGACCGGCGGACGGCCGCGGGGCGGAGGAACCTTCTCGAGCCCTGGCGGGGCTCGCCCAGCCGGCCGTGGGGGGACGGGCACTCGCAGCGCGCCTCCGCTCCCGGAACCCCCGCACCCGCCCGCGCACCCATCGCGACACCGGCCGTGGCGGCTCCCACCGTACCGCGAGCGGATTGGCTAAGGTGGACTGGCTGCAGCCCCGCCCCCTGCCCGCGTGCGCTGCCGCCATGTTGTCGGTCGGGGAGGGGGTGTCGGGGTTGCCATAAAGCGAGCGGACGGAGGGGGAGCAGTAGCGGATGGGAGCGGTGCGTGGGCGCGGGGAAGGAGCGGCTCGGTGAGGCCGGAAGAGGAGACGCGGGCTGTCGTTTTCGCTTCTCGGAGATAGGAGCGAGTGGCGGATGCCGTGATGCTTAATAGTGACGAGATGGAGCCGGAGCACCATCAGCGGACGGAGACCGGCGCGGGCCTCGTCGGGGTGGAGAGTCCTAGAGCTGCCGAGCGCAGCACACAAAATGGCGGACGCTGTGAGAGCAGTGGCAGTGGGGAGGCGCTGCTGGTGACTGCTGTTGCTGCGGAGGACAAGGTCCCCCCAGACCTCAGCATCACTCCTAGGAGCAGCCAGCGCAGGAGCAGCATCTCAACGGCACATGAACAACATCAGCAGCCGCTCAGCAGTCAGCTGGGGGGGCCTCCCCCTCTCCCTAAGCTCCCAGAAGATCTGCATGTTAGGAGGAACTTTCAGATTCCCAGGAAGAGCAGAGAAAAGAAAGGTTGTTCCCTTCCCTTTCCTTCCTTTCTCTCCTTCACTCCCCTCTTCATCTTATTCATTAGACAGGCTCTTTATGCACCTCACACAACTGCATGCAAAATCCTGCGGGTGTGGAGGAGGCTGTGGCATGGTTTGGACTAGAGAGGCTGCTGGGGATGAGATTTTCAGTGTCAGAGGGGCTTTTACATTCTTCCCCTACCCCTCCTTCTTTTCCGTGTTTATTTTGCCACAAGGAGGAGAAAAAACAAAAACTCGTCTTGAATTTCAGACTGTTGCTTTAAAAGGATGGAGAAGCTTGATGTGATCTGGGTGGGCTTGAGTACTGATCCTGGCTGTGCTTCTGGAGAGGCAGTCGCATGCGGCGAAGATGGTTCTCTGGGACATGGACACACAGAGAAGATGATTCGTTCCCTTCTTCCCCCTGACCACCTCTCTGCAGGAGAGGAGTATAATCCTCTTTAGGGTAGACTGGCAAATACTGAGCATAATTGTCCTTCATCGATGATACGCAGAAGACTTCTTATCTAGTGTATGTGCCTTCCTTGGCAGGAAGGAAGTGAACATCCCACGTTCACGTGCCTAGCCTTGGAAGCGTCCCTCTTCCAAGTGTCCAGGGTTTGTTTTGGGGGTTGTTTGGGTTTTTTTTCCCAAGTAACTCTTCCTCTGAAGCCTGTGGTGATTCTTGCTTTTCATCAGACTCCCGTGGCTTCTGCTTATCTTCTATTAAGTGACACGAAGACATCTTCTTTACTCCCTGAAAGTTAATCTCAGTTCTTGACCCTTTGCAACATGGTGTTAGTAACTTATTATGTATAAAAAAAATCAAACCTGTTCTCACAAGGTTCTAGTTCTTAAGAGAAGAGTCTAACATCTAACTTCTTGAAATGTTTTCTTTCATAAGGAAGAGATGAAGGTAGGTTTATTTCATTATCCAGTCTTTCCCTTCTGGTTTTGGCAGTAATATCCTCATTTTCCTTTTCTTCCATTTCTTCCCATTGCCACCCCATGAAGGGGAGCAAGTCTGGCACAGATTAGTTGTAAAAAGGACTGGGTTGATTTGAGGGGAAAAAAAGTCTTACTCATCTGACAGAAAAATGTCTGGCTAAAACATGGTGCCTCTTGTACTTCCATATGTCAAACCAGGGGTGGTTACATTTGAATACCTTTAAATATATCTCAGATATGCTTAGTACTTAACCACAGGCTTTTGAAGTTCCTTTCTAGCATTTGGTTCCAGTGTGGATAGAAACCTGCAAAATACCTTTCTGGGTGCTCTAATTCATCATTTGCCTATGCAGAACCGTCTCCTATGGCGTGTAACAAGTTTTTAGACTATGTAGTTGAAACATCAGGCTTCTGTGGCATTTGGAGGGGAAGCCATTCTTTTCACTGCTTCTAAAATTCACTCACTAAAGTCAAGGTCACTTGACCTAATTCTGAAGGGCTTACTTTTTAGTGTACTTGTCTTTTATTCTTGCCCTTTCAGCTTACAGAAAGCTTCTTGGCTATTTTAATCATACTGATGACTTAGGGTTTCCAGAATTCTCAAAATAGACCTCCATTCAATCCATGGTGCTTTTGATCTTAAGAGTTGCGTATTGTTGTTGGTATTACAGTTTGCGATACCACAACACAAAGCGCTGTGGGAGAGCGTGTCTGTCACAGGCAAGACTAGCAAAGTGGGCTGCCACCACGACCTGTGAGGCCAGCCAATTTCTCTGTTGGCATTGGGGAAATGATGCAGTTAAATCAGTCTGGAGCTAAGCTATAAGATCAGAGGTGCATAGGTTATCTTAACATTGCAGTGGCATACACTGTACATGCTTAGCACAAATGTTTGAGTACATCTTGTTAATCAGAATGCCACCTCTCAAAAGAGCTCTCTTGGCTACATTCTGAATTCCAGCATAAAACAATACATGTGCAAGCTTCCTCCATGCTTCCTTGTTTTGGAGTTGTTCTTGTTCCGGTTTTTAAACCTTCATTTTGTTCCTGGACATAGCATCCTGAGATACAGCTGGTGTTTTGATTGTGAAGACTGGTCTGTCATGCGTAGGTTATAAAATCTGTACAGGATGATTTTGTTTGGGTTTTTTTTTTTTTTTAAGCACCAAAATGTGTTCTGGAAACAACTCCCAAACCATGAAGTCCTGGAAACCAGGATTAAGTTGCTTATTTAGTCTTTCTGGAATTGACATGTCCACCTCTATCTGGAGATTGATGAGGGACTGAAAGTAGCAGAACTTTGCTGATGTGAAGAAATGCATCTGGAAGAAACATACTTCTTAAAACTAACTCTGATTGCTTGTCACAGAGAGTCTTCCTTAAGGTGTGCATGAATTGGTTTTCCTACTTGGAACTGTCTTGCAAGTTTGTTTTCCCAGGACATACAGTTTGGTACTGGTGTTACTCTCTCTTGAGTAGCTTATGTCTTCTTATTACCTTAGTACGTTGCTTGTTGTTATGGCCTCTTCTGATTCAGTTGTCACATCTTCCTTGGTTTCCAAGTCTGCCCAAAACTTCACTGGTCCTTGTTTAATAGGATGAAGAAAATGAATTTTCAAGATAAAATACCGGAAGAGCATTTTTTAACTTGCTGAACTATGTGAATTGGCCTTGTACCAAAAGACAGTTCCAAAACACATGCTCAAGTAGCGACAATCGGTTTCTTGTTGATTAATATTGGACATCTATTTCCATAATCTGCCAAGTTAACTGACTTCTGTTTCTTAGGCTGAGTCAGGGAAAAAGGTCTTGCTTTTATCCATGAAAGTCTTAGAAACGCTTGGAGGTCTAGGTTGTTCCTTCTTCTCTTAATAATATTTGATGGTTCATTTTCGTTATCTTTGGTAGAGAGGTATTTCTGCTGCTTGGTATTTTTACATGGGGATTTCATTAAGCAATCCTTGGACTTGATAACTTCTTAGACCTCTTTAAAGCAAAAGACATCTTGGGATGAAAAAATCATAAAAATAACAATGTTATGATCTCTTAACACCATACATTTTTGGTGTCAGTCTTAAAAAATGAAAACTTAAAATGGTGCTTCTCAGTGAAGTTCTTGTAGCAGGAACACTTGTGTGTTCACAGGAGTGCTAGCATTCTGTCAAAATAGAATAGGTAGTTTTCTTAAGTTCACTTAAAAGTTCAGGTTTCCTTAAGGAGAATGTCTCTCTTGTCTTCTCCACATTTTGACTTAGAAGAACCACCCAAACCAGCCAGACGTTCTAGCTCCAAACTGTTTCTCATGTTGAAGCATCAGACAGCTGTGAAAGAGAAATCTAAAGCCTGTAGGGAATGAACGTACTTCTGAACATCATCCAGTCTAATGTCTGTCCCTTGACTATGTGCTATATTGCCAAAAATAAGTTTTCACCTAATAGTATTCATATATGTTACAATACACTGAGTAGAAACTGAACAAAACCAATATTCTTTTGCTTATTTTTACTTAGAACAAGCCAGCAAAACCCATAATAATTGACTTGTATGTGGTATAAGGATACTGCAAGTTAGTCCCTACATAAATCACTTTAATTTACACAGGTCAGTAAAGGTGCAGCATGCCAACAAAAGGTTTGTATACTGAGCCTGAAAAATACGTATGTACATACTACTGTCTTTGATGTAGGACTGGAGACAAGCTTAATCTCATCATTTGCTTGTGGACATAAGGCTTGGTGACTGCTATGGAAGGTCTAGTTTAGTGCTTACTGCTGGGTGAGGTAGGAGCTCTTCTATACCTCCTGTAACCCTGGGAAATACCTGCTTCTCAATACCACTCCTTTTCAATGACAAATTGAAAAGTATTGTTGTGCCACTTAACTCATTGGCTAGTGTTTCAGGTTTTTAGTAGGAGCCTGAAGACTGCAGTGCCTCAAGTTCTGGAACAACTGGGAAGTGAATTTGGGAGCATATGATGAGTGTGTGTGAGGAATCGTGCATCAAGAAGGAAAAAAAGTTTACGCCATGCACTCTGACAGATTTCTTGACTGCCATATGTGATAGTTGATCTGAAATTCAAAGCTAAATAACTTATGTTCTAGTTTAATGGTTACCGTGCTGTCCTTTAGTCACTTCAGTAGTTATTTCATGCTCCATCCAGTATTTGGCAGCTCAGAAAAACAATGCAATAGACACAAAATTAGCAGGCTGCCCCAGAGAAATTCCTAGTGAGTGCTGTCTAGTTTTCAGATGGAGTGTGGATTGTCTGCTAGTAGACAATGTGATTAAAATTTGGTGTTTATAAGGGATCTTCAGAACATAAGTAGTGTGTTTCTTTCTGTGAGGATTACACATTCAACAAACCTTGTTCGTGCTTCTTTTTTCCCAGACGATGGCATCAGATCGTGAACCCAATCACTCTTGGTTTATGCATGAAGTAAACTACAGCAAGATTATAGGTGTAGTTGTTTCTGTTCACTTTGTATCGCTTGGACAGTGCACATTCAAAGGAACAGAAATTCCATTACTGTGACGTTTTTGGATTGTTAAGCATTTTCTCATCAAAAGGTGGAAGTAGGATCTTGTTTGTGCACTGATGTGATCATTTAGGAGGAATCAGCCTTGTTTTAATGCTCTATATGTTCTCAGATTGAAAAATTGGAATCTCAAAAGGGACTTTTATGCCCGTGTACTTCAAAATATTTCAGTTTTGATCTGTGTTCACTACAGCATAGCAACAGACCTGCTGCTGCCTTCAGTAGTCTCTCTGGTGAACTTGGAAGATATAAATTTGGTGAAGAGCAAGAAAGTATATTACCGAATAATAAGTAACAATAGCAGTAAAACATATTTCTCAGTCCTCTGCTAAGAAACTGAAAAAAGCAACAATTTAAAAAAAAAATCTCTATTTTGCTGTATTCAGTAATTCAGGGGATTGAGTAGAGCTCTTCCATAAATCTGTTGAGAGATAGTTGTATACTAGGTTCTCTGTAGCTTGCTGTTCTTGGGCAAGGCTGTCTTGGCTCTCTTGCCAGAACTTTCTGCAAAGCAGGAAATGTTTAAACACAAATGGGAACATAATTGACAATATTTGAATGAATGGCAGGGTCTTAATCGATGTAATAATGTGCCTTTTCCTAGATTTGTGTCTGGGAAGTAGGGAACGCATTGTTTGTAGTTTGTGGTGACTCTGTCTAGCTAGTCCTGTAGCCTTTGTCCTCACCTGGGTTGAAGATGAAAGAAATAGGGTGTGTTTGGCTGAGCATGTGTTTCTAGGGGAAGGGGTGCAGTACAGGAATCACCAATACGAAAATGGGAAATTTGAACATGCAGCTGGCATTGGTGCCTTGCTGCCTTCACTGGTCCTTTCAGAGACAAGAGGAACAGGCAATCTGTGAAACTCTTGTGCCACAACAGTGGGGTTTGGTAACTCCTTCTCAGAAGGAATAAAGAGGTGTGTGGGGATGGGAGGTGCTTTTCCAGTGTCTGTAGATCTATAGTAGGTTTGCTTTATATTTTACTGGTGTTTTTTCTCTTCAGTACAAATGCATTCAATCTTAGTAATACAAAGTTGAGAATTTCATTTTCTTCCAATTATCTTTCCGCCTGCATTGCTGTCAGCCTTTCAAGAATGAAGGCGTTGTTACTGAAAAGGATGTTGTGTAACAATGGTTTCTTAATCACTTCCATAACCTGCACTCTTCAAAAAATGACTTCTTCATTGTTGCTGGTGTTGGGAATCATTGCTTTACTTTGGTTTGTG
Organism: Pezoporus flaviventris; assembly: GCF_033815535.1. NCBI lineage: Eukaryota > Metazoa > Chordata > Aves > Psittaciformes > Psittacidae > Pezoporus > Pezoporus flaviventris. Next base: position 9,008,520 of record NW_026892569.1, on the reverse strand, counting down.
CATGGGATATTATATTATAAACTGTTTGTGTAAATGCAGCTTTTACTAGATAAACCAGGTCAGTTTTTATTCAAAACACTTGGTTTATATTGAGGCTAATGCAGTAAATACTTCTTGCAAATGAGGAAAAGATTACTGTCTGAATCTACTACCATCTGATTTAATGAACTTGAAGGTGTAATTAATTTGTTTTTTGAGTAATCGTAGATTGTCTTTTATGTGAGGCTGGTATTACTGTAGTTTACTCCTGACTCTTGTAACTTCTAGTGTTTTCAGGTGATGGTGGTTTGGGGGTTTATTCTGGTAGAGAAAAAAGGGCAAAAGCAGTCTCAGAAATACCTGCTAGGAATGCTGACTGTCTGAAGTTTACAAATACCACAACAATACTGTGCTGCTTGGGGCATTTTGGAAGTTACTCTGAGGAGAACATTTGTCATACTGAACTGGTTCAGTTTCCTGGGAAGTATTCTCTTCTTAGGCACTACTCTCAAAGCTTCAGCTCACATTCTCTGTTGGCCTACTCTCAGGTTGCTCTTCTGATCAGTTTGTCACCTTCAGTACCCAAATACAACTGAAGAAGCTTGGGGAGATGAACACTTTGCTGTGTAAACTTTCATGCAAAGGTTTGCCTGGAAGGTGTATCTGTACAACAGTAAATGAAAGGCTGTCCTTATAAAGCAGTTCTCGTTAAAGGATAAGATGATAAAACATGAACACAGGCAATGTGTCTTTAGTACCAGGAGCTTACTGGACTTATTTAGACAGTGTTGAATTTATTCATATTTAGCCTTATTACGATAAGCAAACAAACAGCCCCGTAAGGGCTCTAAAGAGAGGCACAGCTATGAATCTGTTGTTAAGGTTTTTACATAGACCAATTTGCAGTTCTTAATTAAAAGAGCTAATTAGTTTAATTAAAGTTATAGAAGTTTAATTACAGTGTTTTGCAATACATATCAGATGTTTTCAAAGGGTAAATTCAGACCTGAGGTGCTTCCCTTCTAAGCTGCTGAGAACCAGCTCTTGAAGTGTAACAACTCCTAAGGAAATGTGGGTTGTTTTCTTTTATTTTTTTGAAGCTGCTATAATTCCAGACAACTTCAGGTTAAACTTTCTGCCCCAAATTCCATCTTTCTCAAATACTTCAGGCATTTTGTATTCTAAATTGAAGCATTAACCATTTGTCTTCTCTTTTATAGCACTTTTCCAGCCAGTAGCTGCAGGATCTCGAGAATTTGAGGATATTGTGAAGATTCTGCATTCGTCTTACTTGGAACCAAGTTCAGTGTCCAATTTTAGTTACAAGAGAGCCAGCTTAGTTCACAGTGAACTGTTGGAGAAGGAAGTGAGTATATTTATGGCTTCTGTTTATGAATAAGGTACAAGTCAAATGAAATTTAATGTCCTTTCTGAGTCCAGAGGCAAAGACCTAGAGATTATTTTGTACTCATGTGCTTCATAGTTGCAAACTGACATCCTCAAAAGTGTAAATAGCTATTTTTCAGGCAAGTTTGTTAGTGCATAGGTATAATATCATGCCTGCCAGATACTCAGAAAAGACTAAAAAGTTGTATTTGGTGCTCATCTCTGTGCATTTTAAGTTTTCAAACATTTTTTTAAATTTTTTGTGTTTTTAATAACCTGGAAAGATGTTACAGTGCCTTGTCTGAAAGGCCTGATGCTCCCTGTGAAACTTAGTGTCAGAAAACAGTTTTCACCTTAAGTTCACACAGTCTCTGTAATTCTGTTGTTTTCCAAGGAGTACCACCTGAAAGAGGTGATCACTTGTAAGTTGAGCAGCTTGGTTGAAACAGTTCTGCTGTACCTTATGCAGTGTCTCTTAAATCCAAACCGAGAAATAAGTTTTCAGTCCCAGTTCCAGCGAGCTTCACGTATGTTGTAATAGAATATATAATTGGTTTGCTGTAATTATTATCTTGAAACTGTATGGTAAGCTCTGATGTGTATTTGTTTTTCTTCATTACTGTAACATAGTTACAGCTAACGAGTATTGCAACTGATAAAAAACACCTGAGTAGCAGTGAGGTGCAGCTGCAAAAGTTCATGCACAACCTGAAATATAATGATCTGTCCTCTAATAAGAGGAAAAGGCTTATTTCAAAGATGATAGGGAAGGCATTGAGCTGGATGCTTGTGGCTAGTTATGCTACGAAGATAACAATAAAACGTTACTGCAAACAGGTTTGTTTAAGGAGTGTCTCTTCTTTAAACAAACAAATCTCTGGGCAGATGAAGCCAATGACATTTTTTCCATGGTGCAGTGGGTTTGAAATAGAATTTTAGCATACTATATAGTCTCATTCAACTTCATCTTCTGATTATTTTTGTACACTTGGATCTGCTAACATAGATGGGGCTTTAGAACATTGACACTTGAATGTGACATTAAGTAATTTTTCTTATGTGTTAATAACTTTCTGCTTAATAGTACACAGAAAAACGCAGAGAGCTGAAATTTGATGGTCGCCCAGAAAAAGAGCTTTCGGAAGCCTATGCCTTTCTGATGGTTGATCGACCTCAGGTATGAAAAAACTTCCATCCAAAATTTTTTCTCTTGCTTTTCAGTTGGAAGTTTGGTTTTGTTTTTTAAATTGAATGTTTTTATAGACACAATCACTAAGTTATTTTTTTGCAATATTGGAAAGGGATACAATATTATGTCACCTTTTAAGTCCTGTATTCTCTGCTATTAGAGATGCTCCATGTGCATGTTTCTGTAAAGTATCTTCTCTGTTTTATGCTCTGCTTCATAACTAAAAAGCGATTTCTGGGTGGCATGCTGATTTCTAGTGGTTTTGTGTTTATTTTTTAATTGAAAAGGAGTTGTGTTTTTTCATTGCAGTTGAGTTTTGGTGGTGTGGATTTTTGGGGGTTTTCTGATTGTTTTGGGTTGGTTTATTTTTTTCTGCATCAAGAAGAGGTTACCTTAAGGAGAAGGTAACATGTAATACTAGATAATGGGCCTTACTGTCTCTGTCTCTTCTTTGGTTATACATCTTTAATGGCAGTGATGGACAGGGAGTTTTTGTTGTTTTCCTGCTCTTACAGAGCCAGGACTTCCTAAGTATTAAATCATTTGCCAGGTTTCTTTCTGCTTTGTGTATTAAAAGCAAGTAACGTTCATAAAGTGTGTTTAAGGTATAGGGAGGCTGTTCTTAAGTTACAGGTGAATCTGTGTAATTGCTTTATATAGAGCATTTGACTTTTGCAGTTTAATAGTTTGTATTGCAGTTCAGTCTGGGTTTTGCTTGTGAGGCTTTTTGGGGTTTGATCTTGTTTTAGCTCAATCAAAATTGTGTGATTGTCATTTCTCACTGTTCTGCTCATATTCTGACTTTTCGGATAGACTTGCTTAAACAAAAATGTCTGTTCTCTTCAGATCCAAAGCATATGTGAAAAGGGGCTGCAGGTGGGCCACTCCAAAATAACAATTCTCGGCAGCCCTTCCATGGGTAACTATCTTTTGATTATATGTGCTGGTATTGTTCAGTGTGAGTTGGCAGATAATGTGATGTAGTTGTGTAAACTTTCAGTCCTCTTTCTATCACTTAGTGCAGGAACATCACAGCTTAATTGTTCTTAGCAGAGTAGATTGACATCAGGACATTATTTCATAACTCTGGTTTTGACTAGTTTATTTAATTCCTTTCCTGCAGGGAAGACCTAATTCTCATTTTGGCTTAACTGGAACCAGTGTATTGTGTCTTCCCTGTACAGTAGAGAGGCCAAGGGACTAATTTGTACATACATATGTGCATGTATATGCATACAGAAATACCTAATGGCAATTGAAGCTCAGCTTAGTATTGATGTAGATAGAGCTAAAGTTCTTAGATCCTCAAGTCCAAGAAGAGCATAGATGAATTGGAGACCTGGAAGAGTCACAGTTAAGAAATTTGAACATGCAGGATGCAAAACTCCTTTTTTGCAAAGCTTTTAAAATAGAAAATCAAGAAGTGATGTTATCATCCTTTTCAAGAGTAACATGCTACAGAGGTGACAGTATGAATGTTGAAAGCAGGATAGATGCAAGGTGAGGAGAACAAAGGTACATGAGCATATATTTTTTTACTACCTTAGTAAAGGTTCAGGAGCCAATTTATCAAAGCAGTTAAATACAAACTTGGAATGAGAGGAACCTAAGCAAAACGGATGCTTTTCTGAGTAATTCAGTTCAGTTGCAGTTACTTGATCTGAGGTAGTCAGCTAGAGCAACAGATGCAGTATGTGTCTGAGGCCTTAAAAAAAATCTACGAAATTATGGTTGAAGTGTTGAAAAACAAATTATTTTACCTTTCCATTTGAGTGTCAGTTTACGATTCCAAAACTGTATTTTTGTCAACAGTGTAGGATGAAAGATTGCTGAAGATGGCAGTATTTTCTTGCCCTATTTTGGTATCTTATCTTCGGTGCTTATTTCCACTTTGTGCAGTGGGGCATTGTACAGAGCATTAGCTCTTTAAAAAAGCCCCACCTGAAAACAGTATCTGTAGAGCCTTTGGACAGGGCTTGGCCTCTTAGACACAGCACTAACAACAGTGTGGGTGTGCTCTTTTTAAACTGAGCTGGTGTCCATATTCTGCAGTGTTTCATACTGGTGTTGGTGCAAGTAAACATTTACTCTGCTGTCTTGAAGCTGTAACCTTTCAACCTTTCACTGATCTTGCTCCAGAAAAATTGTCTCTTTATTGTTTGCTATATGTTGAACTTGTAATGCTTTTTACACATCTAATAATGTTTTGATATTCACCATAATGTGTTGGTGGTTTTTTATATTTCAGGTGTATATATCTCCAGGTATGCTGATCTATTGCAGCCTAATCCTCTGGAAGCTGGAGCAACTGGAGATGTGATTGTTTTTAAAATAATAAAGGTAAATTTATCTTGCTTATTTTTGAAGGATTCTGTTGCTCACTGATAAAATAAAGGTGAATTAAACCTAACTTACTCAGCTTCCATTTACACAGTTAGCTGCTTGTAGAGAAACTAGAACCCTTCCAGGCTTAAAATCTGTTGACACTGAGCTTAAAAACATAATTTTTTATAGAAGTTGAAAATGGTGTGTTTTCTATGAAAATAATGTACTTATATAAGTTGCTTTTTTAATGGCCTGTTTTCATTTCCGTGCTCTTACTTCCTTTAGTACTTGAAGCATTTTGCCAGTTTTCAGGAACAAGCTTATGCTTACAAATTTTCTGCTTTGTTACAGGGAAAAATGAAAAGCATATATGACCACATCGGTATGAAAGCAATGGAATCAACAGTAAAGAGTGCATTAGATCCAACACCAAAGCATGAGTGTCATGTTTCAAAGAATGCAAATAAAGTGACCTCTTTGTTGGCTTATCGAGCCTACGAACTCACGCAGGTGAAAGAAAGCTGTGCATGTGTTAACTTCTTATCTAAGACTTGAGAAACAGAAGTTACAACATGATGGAGATAAAATCACTGAAGATATAACAAATACTGACCATGCCCTGTAACGCTGCAGTCTGGTGTATGTTTAGCAGTAACCCAGAGATGTCTGTATTAGAAATTAAGAACATGTCAGTCTCTCCTGTTTCCCTTATATATATGTACATGTGTGTATATATATATATATATACCTGGATCTGATGGAGAGCTCCTTCGAATCAGGATGTAGGTGGAGTAAGAGATAGCTAGGGAACATACATGGGGACTGGGATGTAGGCCAGGGAGGAGAGAATGAGGAGTTTCAAGTGTAAAAGTAAAACTGGCTAGAAAAGAACAGCATTTTTCTTTTTTTTTTTTTCTTTCCTTTCATCCCTTTTACTCCTCCCCCCCCTTTTTCTTTTCCTTTTATTTTTTTATTTCCCATACCAGATTCTTAGGTTTGGAGATAGGGAGGGGAGGACAAAATGGGATCAGTTCCAGGCGGCTCTGTTCCTCCAGCTGTTCACTGCAGTAATCTGTTGCAGTTGGATTATTCTATCAAGTCCATAGATTTCAGGATACTTAACTTGAAAATGTCCTGTTTAGTATTGCAGCTTTTTTTGACTTCTGTAAGTCAGAGCTGGGCACTGAGTCAGATGGCTGGCAGATGAATATATGTTTTCATTTCTCACTACAAACTTGCCTGAACTGACATTTTTCTTTAACATCAGAGTTTTGTGACTGCACTAAGGATAGACTCCAAAACTCGTAGAAATACTTTCTCAGTGATTTCTTTTGTTATTTGTCCTATACCTGAATATGCTTTCAAATAATTGTTGCAAAATTATTATTTCGTTCTTCATTGACTCCTGAACTACTGTCCATCCTGTCAGTGTTTGTTAGAGGATGGAGGAGCAGGTGAAAATAGACCTTAATTGATTGTATAACAAAGTTCATATGAGAAGGTCCTTTAGGAGCTTTTTTTAAATATCACCTTTTGAAGAAATAGGCCCTTGGTAAAACAAACATAGATGTGATTAACTATAGTAACTTACAACTTGGTTTGTATACCAGTTAATGTAGGGCGTTCATTTGTTTAAATAATGAATCATGAGGTATATTTTGTAAGCTCTTCTGTGAACCAGAGTATACCTTTCAATGAAGAAAGGTCATGGATTTTAGTGTATTTGCAAAATACAGGTTACCAGACTTGTGATAAACATGGTGTTCACTTCTCTTTTAGTACTATTTTTATGAATATGGCTTTGATGAAATCAGGAGAAGACCAAGACATGTATGTCCTTATGCTGTCGTGTCATTTACTTATAAAGATGAAATGGTGCCATTACCAAAATTCTTGCCTCCATCAAGGTAAGCTAGAAAATTACTTTTGGAAAGACTGCATGCAGCATGAAGAATTTATAGCTCTTGGCAGGAGCTTACAAGTGATTTAGATGAATATGAATGGACATATATACAGGGACTTAGAATAATAAATATTTCTAATGCAAAGCAAGAGGTGACAGAATTGGTTTTATGCAGTAGGCTGGCCCCTGTAAGAAGCAGTCCTGCTGCTCCTTTCACCTACTCATCCTCTGCCTACGTGGAACCCATGAATAGTGGGATAGGGTTCTGTTTTGTTTATTTTAGTTTGGGTTTGTTTTTGGTTTTTTTGGTTAACTGAGGAAATTCAGGCCTAAAAATGTTCACAGCATTATTTTGTTTGGTATTTGTCCTAGGTTCAGCAGTAGCAGTCAGTTTTTTCCTTCTTAGTAGCTGGTGCAGTGCTGTGGTTTCAACTTTAGCCTGAGAACAACACTGATAACACACCAGTGGTTTTAGTTGTGGCTGAGCATTGTTAACTCCGATTAGGGACTTTCTCAGTCTTGTGCTCTGCCAGGGAGGAGGGGAAGCTGGGAGGAAGCAGAGACAGGACACCTGACCCAAACTGACCAAAAGGGTATTGCATACCACAGCACATCATGCACAGTATAGAGACTGGGGGGAGTTAACTGTAAGGGCTAGATCACTGCTCAGGTCAGGCTGGGTATCGGTTGGCGGGTGGTGAGCGGTTGTATTCTCTCCCCTTGATATTTCATTTATCATTGTTACTATTGGTGGCAGCAGCAGTGATTTGTGTTATACCTTAGTTACTGGACTGTTCTTATCTCAACCCATGGGACTTACATTCTTTTCATTCTCCTCCCCGTCCTTCCTGGAGCAGTGGGAGGAAGAAGGGGGGGGAGTGAGGGAGCAGCTGCGTGATTCTGGGTTGCAGGCTGGGCTTAAGCCACGACAGTATTCCAGAAGTATTTTCTGTATACTTTGTCACTGAGCTCTTCACTGGTGGTGTCTTCCTGCTTGTGAAGAGAATATTGAAGTGAGCAACTGGTTACAGATACTGTTGGGAAGGCATCAAGATGTGGGGACTGTACCATGTAGTGCTAAAAAATAGTGATCAAAATGCCTAATAGCTTGAGGTTAGAGAGCAAATTATCAGTGTTGCTTTGTTGTGAGACTGATAAAGTATCCTTAATGTCAAATTCAGTAGCCAGGAGCTTCTGCTTCAACCTAGTCATTCTGTCTTTTTTTTCTTTTTGATAGATCAAACAGCTTCAACGCAGATAGAATAACAGGTAAGAACAAATTGAAATTTACTGCTTTTATGATGGTGATTATGGAAGGTTATAGGCTTTTTTCCCCATGTAGTTTTATTTGTCTTTAACCAGCTTAGTTATGCTGACTGTACACCTGAGTTTTAATGATACTGGGTGATCAGATACCTTAATGTATATCTTCTTTTACCAGAGCAAACCAAAACTGAACAAAATCAAGTCTTTCTTTCCCCCTCCTTTTCTCATTATAGTGAAGTAAGAACCTAAATCCTGCTGCTTAATTTCCTGCTCAGTGGCATTTAAATTAATATGATCCCCTGCCCTGCTTTTCTTTTGAACTTCATTCCAGTAAAATATTAATGCTTGAAAATGGTTGACAAGATAAGGACAGAGGATACTGTTCCACAGATGTTGGCATCAAGGGTATGCTTATATAGATAGGTACAGATGACATACTAACCTCCTTTAATCTGCTCAGAGCAGGTTAAAACAAGATAGGATTGTAAATACTCTGTTACCTTTTAGCTTATTATTTAACATACTGTCATCTGGTCTGGTGTTAGCGTGCAATTTTCCCTGTACTGCTTTTGGAGATTCACTGCCTTTTCATTGCATTTCCTTTCAGTCCCACAAGTGGTTTTGTCACCCGAAGTCAGGAGAGTATTTAACTCCTTAATGCTAATGTAGCACTAAGAAGCAGGCACTTCTCTACTACAGCCCTGGGTGCTAGGTGGAGTTTCCACAAATCAAGCACACCCCATGCCCATTTTGTTGTTACATTTATATACACAAATTACAAGGTAGTGTACTCCCAGTTACAGTGATTGGTTAGTGATTTGCACAGAGGAAGGGTCTTCACCTGGGTGTTTTTTAATAGTATAATGAGAATATAATGAGAACAGTTCAATTAAAGGACACCCTAATCTTACCCTGTTGCCAGGCTGGCCGGCTAGATATCTACCTTGCCAGGTTGTCACATTAACTCATCCTATATACAGTAGACCCTAGCACTCTGGTTATGGTCTAGAGAGTAAGGACTAAGGCTAACATGTTACAGAGAACAGGGACTTCAAGCAACACATCATTAGATTTCAAGTAGCACAGCAACCCATGCTAACATAAAGGCTAAACTTCTTAAATCAAGATGTTCCTATAGCTGCTTCACAAACAAACACAAAATACAGAAAGATTCAGTAAAATTTATTATAATCTGCAAGCGTTTCACTTAATCTTCCTTTCTCTATCTTAATTTAGATAAATACAACTATACATTATGGAGGGGACAGCTTTGGAATAAAGGCAAACTTTTGTGCCACATTTCCTTGAAATCAGCAGCGCGTCCTTTCCTTCCATGCAAGCTGTGAGTATTACCATTTAAACAGTAAGTTTAGAATCCTGGTTTGTTAAAACTCTTTCTAGTAGAGACTGGTGAATTTTGGATGTATTCAGGTGAAAATCTAAAATACCCACTGACTAGACACTTTAAGTGTGCCAGACTAGACTCTTGAGTCGTGTGTGTCCAGAGCTGCTTTTAGTGCATGCACGCAATACTTTCAGCACCTCTTTTTTTTTTTGGTGGTTGGTAGGTTTTCCTTTGAAGTTTCCCCCCCCCTTTTGCAGGAGTGAACACCACTGGCTCATGAGATAGTCCAAGGAACTGATTTTTAAGAGCATATATTGAATAGTTCTTACTTGATCAATGACAGTAGGACTGGGGGGTGGTGGTGTGTAAAGAGATCTTTATCTTTTTTTTTTCCTCCTTCTGCCCACCCTTCCTCTCCAGTCCAGAGAAATTGGAGGTTGAGAAAGTTGTGAGCATTGATCAACTGAAGAAAAAAATTTCACCAGCGCTGTTGTATAAAGAAACTTACGTAGGAGCAAGAGAAGGTAATTCCAGCTTAATTTTTTACAATTTGGAATTTTAAAGAGTTTTCTGAGTTACAGTATTGTTTGAGTTTTTTTCTTACCTTCTCTCTCTACCTTTTGTATTGTGTCAGTGTTGAAGAATGGTATGTACTGTAGCCTGTATGAAGTTGTGGAGAAGTCCCGTTCTGGTAGTCACTTCGAGAGTTTACTTCACAAACTAGAGAAAGAGAAACTTGTGAGTGCAACAGATTTTACTATTCCTGTTTTGAAAAATAATTTTACTAACTCTTAATTAAGGTGCATTGCAAGATCTGTGATCTTACTGGAATTCCTTAGCTGGCATATTCTTGGGCACTTCTCTGCCCATGATAAAATTTAGCTTACCAGTAGTAAACAGTAAGAGTATTAGTAGTGAACATATACCTGTGCTTGATACCATATCCTTTTCTTGGTTGAAAACAGGTTCTTGTGAAGCCACTTCTGGACAGAGGATTCCTTTTTCTTCTTTCTCCTTGGCAAATGATATCCCCTTATGGTATGCATATCTGGGGTTTTTTTGGTTTTGAGTTGGTTTTGTTTTTTTCTTTAAGTGGGTTTTTGAATACCAGATTTTGAAGCACAGTGGTGGTCCTTTCAACTGGTCTTATTTCTTGCCTTCTAGACTATCAAACTGCACGGCCTCGCATGCTGCATGCATTGTTTCTGTTCCCAGAACCTAGAGGTGTAGCGAACCTAGGTAAGTTTGTTCACTGCTAAGAGTGGTGCGTACATGCTTATTTAAATGTAGTTTAGATTGTGATGAAGACCCTGTAGTCTTATGCTCTGTCATCTTAAACTAGGAATAACAGTTTGCATTGGTTATGGTCATGGTGATGGTGTTCAAAAAGCATTTATTCATGAAAGCAATTATTAAATAACATATTTTAGGTTCTTTTTGTTCATGTTTGAGAAAGCAAAACTTTGTTCCAGTGTCTTGACTGTATATTCTAGTAGAACTGAGCATCAGTAGCATTGCACTTAAGAGGTTTGAGGGCTTTCTTTAATGTCAGAACATCTAAGTCTTCATTCAGTGTACCTGTTTGGTTTTTTGGAGTTTTTTTGTTTTTTTTTTTTTTGCGTTGGGCTATGCACCAAAACCTGAGTAAAAGAACATAATGATACAATGAAGTAATCACAGATGACTCCAGGAACTTGGCTTTGGGATCAAGCTTTAATCTTTTACAGTTGAAATTTGCAATAATTGCTACTAGCAGCAGAGTGCAGTCTTTTTGCACTGCTGTGAGTTAGAAGTGATATTATGAAGACATAGCTCTTCCCAGGTATTTCACTTTTACAAATAAGTTCTTGCCCGACGTCCTGACAGCTTCTTAGGGTCTTATGTCTCTTTCTGATTTTAATAACCCCTTATGTTTTTCTTATACAGTTAACAATTGGGAAAATTCACTCCATGTTAGACTGTATAAGAGTGAATATGATACAAGATGACATTTCACACAAGGTTAATCACTGGTTTGAGTCTTCAGGGTGCTCCAGTGGCTGAATGAAAAGTTTCAGTCAGTGATTGGAAGGAGGGTCAGATTTCTCCAATTGCATCTCTTTGATTTAGTGAGTTGTATTGCTTTGGAAAGGAATGGAAAAAGCTGTGTAGGTTTCTGCTGGGTTACTAAGCTGAATCGTTTTGTAAGGAAGGGTCCAGTGAGCTTAGAAGCAGCATGAATGCATCAGGACTGCATAGGAAGGAGTAATACTTTCCCTTGTTTCTTGCAGGAGGCTGTTAGGTTGCTTCATAGTAAGCCTTTGAAGTGGCCTTGTAGAAGCATCACTGGAGTGGTTTATATTCACAATGATACGTGTATCTATGTTTCCTATATGTATATATAGGTTACCACAGAATTGTGAAAATGACTGTCTGTAGGTTGACTTTTAATTAGGCTTTATAGATGGTTACCTTCCCTCCAAAAAAAATCATTCTCCTGGCTTTTGGGCTGTTTCTTCACAGTCATTTCAAACTGTCTTTCACCAAATATGTATAATGCAGAATATTGCTAACTAGTCATAATTTATTTATAACTTTATAATTTGATTTTAATTGTGAATTCCCTTTTCTCCTATGGCAGCCCAAAGAGGCGTTCCATCTGGAGCACAGAAAAATTCAGCTACCATGCACGAAAATCAGAAAATCATTCCAGAATTCACAAAGTTTATTCAGTCTCTACATTTTGCTTTAATCCAGTCTCGTAAAGACACTACTGCAGATTTCAATGCTGTTGTGGAAAAGTATATACATGAGTATTTGAAAAGAGGCTGTAGTGGCTCTGGAAAATACAGAGAATTTATATTATATCGGTATGAATCACGGCTGGATGAAAAAAAGTTTCTTTATTCTGCTCCAAAAAATAAATCTCATATTGACAGTTCCTTGCAAAACTATATTTTTGGTTGTGAGGCATATCAACTACCTGTTTCTAGAGCTGTGGAGCTGATGGAAGGAAATCAGAAATATCAGCAGTTCAGTCCCATCTCAGATTACGAAGTCAGAGAAGACTCTGATTTTGCCAATGCAAGAATAAGGAAAAGAATCCGTGCAAAATATGAAGCCAGGAGAAAACTCTCTCATTCTGGAGATTATGATCCTGATAGACTCAAAGAACTTATTAACTTAATCCAGAGCAGGAAAAAAAACACAAGTGGAGATTCTGATTGCGAAGACCCTAGAAATAGAAGCAATCTGAAAAGGAAGCTGGAAAAACAGTCTGGAAGTTTGAGGAAATACTTAAAAATGTGTGAATCGGCAGAGAATACCTGTCAGTACGAAGGTAAGTCAGTATTTGGAATTCCTCTTCAAACATTGCAATTTAAAGCATATTTAAGTATCTGTATAGGTTGAACGTTTGTTACATACTGTGGATATTTTAATGCATGGTGGTTCACTTAGACATTGACCTGAGATCTATCAACAGAGATCAAGTTGATTTTTATGTAGGTTTCCTCTTTGTAGGAGGCAAGTTAGCAGCTGTTGTGGAAGCTGCTTTTGTTCTGCCTCTTTGGAAAGAGGGCAGACTTCTAGAGCTTGCTTAGCTGTGGAACTCTGTTTTCTCCTATAGAGTACTAAGCAGACTTGATATCATAATGTCTTTTGCAGACTTTGACTTTAGGGATTGCTGTAATCCTGTTAAATTTTGATTGAAGGGGACAATGAAACTTCTCAGCATGAGCACAGTTAAATTTTGAAATAGCCAGTAATGTGTGTAGTGGGACTGAAGAAACAACCTAATAGGATTACGATTGAGTTGCTGTGTATATGAAATCATCTCCATCTGAGTCTCAGATAATTATCACAGCTATCACCTGAAACTTGTGGGGGGGGAAAAAAAAGCCCAAATCTTTGCTCTGTTTCCCTTTTCCCAAGGCAATGAGCCAGGCCTCCTTCAGAAGGAGGAAACCTGGGGGAGAAGAGTGGCCCAGAATGGTGGAATTTGCACTGGTCATTCTTGTGTATGTGAATCACTTTGGAAGATGAAGTGGCTAATCTTAGGAATAAATTTCCCTTTTGAGAGGGACAAAAGATACCGGCATGTGGAGATGGAAGAGACAGAGGGTAGGCTACGTGCTAGATCTTGGGATTCCTTCTGCTTGGAAGTCTGTGAACCTTCAGGGCTTTTTACATTGATGATTAATGTAAAATAACGTGAATGCATTTCTACCTGGCTGTAATCAGAACAGTGTCTGTTTAAAACTGAGTTTTTACTTAACTCCTTTAGAGGCTCCAAACCTGCAACATCTGTCTGTGGTTTGAATTCCACGTTTATAGAACCCTATAAGTAATTTATTTGTCTTGCAAAAAAATCTTACCTAAAATAATCCGATCTTAAGTATCTAAACATGATCAGATTTTTATTAGTCAAACAGCTCTTAAGCTATTCCATATTTCCACATGTGATAAATGAGTTAGGGGTTCATCAGGTACTTGTATACTACAAGTAGTTCATTGGCCTGTCTCTTCCCGAGAAGAATAAATACCTGTGGTATTTAACGCATCCAAGGGGATGAGGGTAAGAATTAACAGCCCTGTTCTAAAGTTATGTTTCATATAAATAGGTGTGAGGATGTTTTAGACTTGTGCTTAGTCTAAGATAACTTAGGAGGTTACATGTTAAGATACTCATCAGCTTTTGGAACAACAGTGATAGCACGGAGAAAAGTAAATATTTTACACAAACTAATCTTTTTCTCTCAACAAGCGATGGAGACATTTAGAGGGTGTCCATAAAATACATATATCATGGTATGTGACTTCTATTAAGGCATAAAATAGTGTGTTATTGAGTGACCTAACCCGCTCCCCCCCACACTTATTTACCTGGGAGAGGCTGTTAGCTTTAGAAACCGCTTTTTTATCAACATCTACCTGTTTAAAGTTTTTTGTTCAGAAAATAGATGCCTGTGTAGTGTATGAACTGATGCTGAGTAGTAAAGACTGTGGGTATGTGGCTGGTGTTGGGGGATGGAAATCTGGTTTTGCTTTTCTTTGAAAGGTTAATAATGGATTACTCTTCCCTCCTTCTCCCTGTTCTAAGGGGGCAGAACAACCTTGGACTCACCACATGCTGTTTTCTCAATTAATACGGGTCTTGGTGGACATGATCCTGACTTGAGGCAGCAGGATGTACCCGACCCTGCTGTTGCTGACCCACACGGCCTCATTAAACTGCTTTTAGAAACACTAGCTAATGCAGGACACTTGGATTCATCGTTGGCACGGTCTGTAAATCAAACTTTAGGACTAAGCAGTGATGAAGAGGATATGAGACAAAAATATGAGTATGAATCCATTCCAGCACAGGACAGAGATGATCATGAGCTTCATAATACTGCTCAGGCTGAAAATCTTCACTTTAAGGACCCACAGAGCCCAGGGATACTGGAAACTGACGTGGCATGCTTACCCTACCCTGTTGACGTGGATCTCCAGCTTTCAGCTAATGAAGTAGGCCTTGAACAGACACTACATTTAAAAGTAAGTGCAGCTGCCGTGTAGGTAGATGGAAATAATGAATGTACTATTTTCATGAAGAAGCTTTTTCGTTTGGTAGGAGCATATATGGAAATATTCTAAACAATAGATGTGTTCCTGGTTCCTTATGTCTACTCTCTCTGTGATAAAATTAAGAAAACCTCAGAGATGGTGGTTTGGATATGACACCTTATATATCCATATCAGCAGTGTCTGAGTGAGAAAGTGTTAAGGAATGTGCATAGTGGAAGGTTTGAAGTGCTCTGTGGATGTTAAAGGTGGTTGGGGAATTGGCTTTATTTTGTTTTGGTGGAAGCAGAGTTCAAAGGTTTTGAGCATTTAAATGCATGCCTTGCTCCCTCTTGGTGTATATGTGTTCCATATACATGTCATGCTTTGCATGACAGCATAAAACTGGCAGAATACCCTTTGAAGAAGGCTCTTGTCCTTAGGATTCAGAATGCCCCAGCTGCTTGCTCGATCACCATACTCTGTAGAGTGGTTGTTCTACGATCTCCATTCTTAATACTTAGAAACAAAGCCCAGTTTCCAAGTCATGAAAGGGTTTGTCCTACCCTGTGCTCTGTGCTGTTTTGCTTCTAACCATCTGGAATGTGAAATGAAATAGGGTTGTTCAAGTACTTAACACGCTAGTTGCAGGCAGTTCCTCAGTAATGCCAACATCTCATGGCTTTAATCAGCTTTCAAGATAAGAGCCTGAAAAAGGCAAAGGAACAGGCAGTTTTCCTAATTTTTTTCCCTTATCTACCTCCTTTCTTCCCTGCCCCACCCAGCTTCTCTGCTCTAAGGCAGGTGGTCAGGACTGCTTTATTTACTTAATGATACACCATCAGCAAAGCCATCTGTCTCAGAAATGGCCAAACAGGTGAATGAAATATATAAGTACCACATGTAAACATCTCCCAAGTTTGACCTGACTTGATTGATGGCAAGATTGCCAGTATCTGGTGAACTCAGGTGTGTTCTTGCTGTCAGCTGTTCAGAATGTAAAAGCTTAACGGCTACCAAAGGAGAAAGAGCTTTGAGCTGGGAATTTCTGTTGTTTTTTAGGAAACAAGCACTGGAAGTATAAGTAGTTATGAAGACTGCAGTCCCTGTCCTGTTACACCTACAGAGCATGTTCATCGCAGGCAGCGTTCCAACTCAAATAACATAGAAGTTGGAATGCACTGGAAACTTATTCCAATTACAGGTAAGATGGGTTTAACTCTTCTGTTGCTACAAATAGTGAGAGAAAACTTGCTCTAAAGGTTTGTACTTTTCATAGATCCCATTCTTGGATTACATGTTGGTACACAGGTGTATGTACTATGTAGTTATTTCTGATATTTGGTTAATGCAGAAATCCACTGGATGAAAACAGGTACTGATGGAGAGTATTGCTTTGGGTGCATACTGACATAATGTAGAAATGTGAATATTTGAGTATTTGTCTGGTGAAGTACATTAACTGCTTTGAATTCAGTGCTTGAACTTGCTAGGTTCTGCTGACAGATTGGATAGGCAGATAACTGCACCTTCTAATCCAGAAAAGTAATGAAAAATGTGTTCTCATAGAAAGTAGTCCACTTATTGCTGCATCAAATTCTTCTGCTGGAAGTGCTTCCAAGTCTTTCTCCTGCCTAAATATTTAAATCTTAAATAATCATGTGGAAGAAGCATCTTGTTCTACTTCTTGATGAGTCAACAGTGTCAAGTCTTGGGAGAGCATAACAGAATGAGTTTGAAGCATGTGAAAACTGGGCTGTAGGAATAGTCATCAAGAGCTCTAAATTCAAGGCTACAAATCAAATCATGACTAAATCCAAGTAGAATTTTAACTGCATTCTCTCTAGTACAAACTGAGTGATTTCTGGTCATATTCCAGGAACGCTGGAATCTGTCTCTTGGACATCTCTTTCTTCCATCCAGTTGTGTAGCTCAGCAGCTCTCTTGCTTGTTTGGCTGAGGTGGGAGGAGGGTTAGGAAAGCAGGTTTCCCCTCACAGTGTTCGTAGGCCTTTTAAAGACATGATGGGGTGATTCTGGATGATATTTTCTACACTTTTCAGGGCCAAACGTCAAAAAGCTGTTCTGATATTTTGCAAAGTTACAGAGTATGGAGACTCTGAAGTTGTTTGGATGGAACATTCTTTCTTTTACTCCTGGAGGAGCATACACATGAGGATATGGTTGCTGAGATAACTAGTTAACCAGATGATTAAGCATCTAAAAACTACTGCATCATAGATGCTCGATGTGGGAGTTCATGCAGGGGTCTGTCAATTGACTGACAGATTACACAGGCAACTGGGAGAGTACAAATGTTATGAGGAAAAAAAAAGTATGTTTGAAATTATAAATTGTAGAATCATAGAATAGTTAGGGTTGGAAAGGACCTTAAGATCATCAAATTCCACCCCCCTGCCATTGGCAGGGACACCTCACACTAAACCATCTCACCCAAGGCCTTGTCCAACCTGGCCTTGAACACCACCAGGGATGGAGCATTCACAGCTTCCCTGGGCAACCCATTCCAGTGCCTCACCACCCTTACAGTAAAGAATTTCCTCCTTATATCCAACCTAAACTTCCCCTGTTTAAGTTTTAACCCATTACGCCTTGTCCTCTCGCTACAGTCCTTAGTGAAGAGTCCCTCTCCAGCATCCCTGTAGGCCCCCTTCAGATACTGGAAGGCTGCTATGAGGTCTCCACGCAGCCTTCTCTTCTCCAGGTTGAACAGCCCCAACTTTCTCAGCCTGTCTTCATACAGGAGGTGCTCCAGTCCCCTCATCATCCTCATGGCCTCCTCTGGAGTTGTTCCAACAGTTCCATGTCCTTTTTATGTTGAGGACACCAGAACTGCACACAATACTCCCAAGTGAGGTTTCATGAGAGCAGAGTAGAGGGGCAGGATCACCTCCTTCAACCTGCTGGTCACGCTCCTTTTGATGCAGCCCAGGATACGGCTGGCTTTCTGGGCTGCAAGCGCACACTGAAGCCGGCTCATGTTCATTTTCTCATCAACCAGCACCCCCAAGTCCTTCTCTGCAGGCCTGCTCTGAATCTCTTCTCTGCCCAACCTGTAGCTGTGCCTGGGATTGCTCCGACCCAGGTGTAGGACCTTGCAGTTGGCATGGTTAAACTTCATGAGGTTGGCATCAGCCCACCTCACAAGCGTGTCAAGGTCCCTCTGGATGGCATTCCTTCCCTCCAGGGTATCAACCGAACCACACAGCTTGGTGTCATCGGCAAACTTGCTGAGGGCGCACTCAATCCCACTGTCCATGTCAGTGACAAAGATGTTGAACAAGACCGGTCCCAACACCGATCCCTGAGGGACACCACTCGTTACTGGTCTCCAGCCCAACATTGAGCCATTGACCACAACTCTTTGCGTGCGGCCCCAGCCAGTTCTTTATTCACCGAGTGGCCCATCCATCAAATTGATGTCTCTCCAATTTAGAGACAAGGATGTCGTGTGGGACAGTGTTGAAGGCTTTGCACAAGTCCAGGTAGATGACATCAACTGCTCTACCCCTGTCCATCAGTTCTGTAGCCCCATCATAGAAGGCCACCAAATTGGTCAGGCAGGATTTCCCCTTAGTGAAGCCCTGCTGGCTGTCACCAAGCACCTTGTGTTTCATATGCCTTAGCATGCCTGCCAGGAGGTACATAAATAGTTGCTGATGTGTCTTTATTTGGGATTTGCTCCCTGCTCATGCATTTGTTTCTGGGAAGCCTTGTGACCCAAAGGTCTAGGTCCATGAAGGATGCCACCTTCAGAGAATTTCATTTAAAACGGGTAACTTTAGTTTAAATCATCCTTTTTTTTTTTTTTTAATGCATTTTTGTTTACATGTCAGGGAATATTTAGGATTCCATATTCAGCAGTATACCTCTCTGGTTAAATTCTGCTGAATGCTTTTAATAAAACCCTGTAGTAAAACCAAAGGCTTTTGGTTTTTGAAACAAAGTTTGTTTCTTTCTGTGAAACTTTAAATAATAACCTGTGAAGAGTAAAGCTAATCAGTTCTGAATCATACATATCCTGAAAAGGTTTTTCCTACTATAATTGTTCCAGAAACTTGCCATCACATCAGGAGGAGTGGATGGGTTGTTGATTATTCTCAGTAACCTCAGGATTTGAAATTTTCAGCTGTATTGGGGGTTCAGAGAGGAGAGCCACAGAACAACGTTTCATGATTAAAAATTGGTATTCATCTGATTAGCTGTATTAAAACGTAAAAAGTTACAAACACAGCCCCAAATTTAAAGCCATAGTATGGCTGTTAATCTTCTTACTAACACTTGCTTCTATAGAAAGTATATCGTATGTAGAAAGAAAGTACAGTATTTCTTGATTGCAGTAGTGATGTAGCTTGTAAGCGTTGGGCAGCTCAAGAAGGATGAGATACAGAACATTTCTTAGGTACCTTATATCTGAAATGAGCTTAAAATTAAGTTTATTCTGTTAACATTGGGATTTGGTACCAAGTTCTTCAGTCTTCTAATGGATATGCTTGTGTATGCAGAAGGTGTAGAGCTGAAGGTACAGGGCAACAGAAACAGGTTCAGATAAAATCAGGTGGAACCAATTGGAATAACCTGATTTGTATCTGTGACAGTGCTTCTAAAGGAAACTATAAATTTGGGTTGACTCAAAGGGTGTGCTATGAAGGATGGAGAAAGGACATATGGTTTCATTGACAAGGAAGGCAAAATGGAAGCGTATCTCTGGTTTCTGTATAGCTCTGGTGGCATGAAGTAATTTTGAGGCGATCCTGTCACCTTGTGAAAGGGATCCTGTTGGTAGCAGACATTTTCCTTTTAGATCTGGGTGGATGTGATCAAATAGGAAACTGAATAGAACTTTAACTGGCTACAAACCCAGCTGCCTTCCAAAAGAACACTTCTAGAAACTGTCTGTATGATGTTGGTTACTGCTTCTCTTCCAGAAATGTGGTTTTCTGCTTACAGTTATGTTTACTGAGTATTAATGCAACACATAAAAAAAACCCAAAACCCTCAAAATTAAGAAAGGAAACCTCTGAAGTGTTTATGGGACAGATGTATGGAAATACCTGTACGTGTCTGAAATACCTGGGTATATATGTGTCGTTACTTGCAACAAAGTGTTAAATTTGGTTTAAAACCAAGCAAAACCATAGTTTTGAATGTGGATGATAAAGAAAACTGAGTGCTGCAGACATGATGTGAGATGTGGGTTTGGAGGTTTGGATGATGCGGGGTGTTCAGCACTCCATGCAATGCATTATTCAGTGTAGCAGTAACTGCCGTGGGACTGGAGTCCTGCCTTTTTTAGCCAAACCTTTCTGTTCTCAGTGGCGAGATCAGACACGCAGCCCACACTTTGCAGCCTGACTCCCCGGGGCAGTGTGTGGCTGCAGTAAGCCCGTGGGAAGTCTGAGGGTTATAACCTAGTACCAGATGAAAAGATTTGAACAATTCATCACTGCTTGGTTTCTAATTTGTTTGTTTGTAATGAAGACAGTGTCTGTCATAATCAGATGTTATCTCTGGGGTAAGTGCTCATGTTCTGCTTTTTGAGCAAACTTTGACTTTATTGTCTCACCATCTTAAGAGCTATAAATGTGCTGTGATTGTGTACCTCAGTTAACAGAAACACCTGAGTCTTTGGATTTAAGTTGATTGGCGGGGGAGGCACAACAGTAATGCAGTTTTAAAACTGTGGTTTGGAGGTTTGAGTGTTATCAGTTGTGTGTGACTTTCAAACATGAGATGGTGATGATTAACTCTTCCTATATAGGTCTGAAATCACCAGAAGAACCACTGGTGTATTTACCGCCAAAGGATGCCTTTCCTAATGACCCCCGGGTAATAAATAGACAGAGAAGTTCTGATTATCAGTTTCCATACTCTCCATTTTCAGACACACAAAAGGGGACAACGGAAGATGAGCTTTATGCAAGACAAGTGGAGAAACTGGAAGATCAGTGTGGGCTAGCAGACCACCCTTTTGCAACTAAGCATTCCATTAGTGCAGTAATAGAGACTACACTATTAGAAGAATATAATCTCTTTGCAAGAAAGATTCAAGAAATTTTGCAGCAAAAGAATATCACCTATGTTAGTGGTATATCCACACCAGTGTTCTCCGCCCAGGAGAGGATAATGAGACTTTCTGAATACATCTGTTTACAGGCATCGGAGGTTTCTGTCCAAGAATATATAGAGACGCTGAACGAAAAGCTGCATAGTGTTATTTTGTCGTCTTCATGCATTAGGCAAACCCCTCCGGTTGGTTCTAGTCCTGAACCAGCAGAAGTGGTCAGAAACGCTGCACTGAACCCTCCGCCCAACACGTTGCCTGTTTGCAGGGACTCTGACACGGCGGTGCTCCCAGAGCTGTTGTGTAATAACGCGGTGGAAGATGGGGATTCTAGTGAGCAGCGTGCATCAAGCTTGCCCACAGTGAAGGAGGAAGTAGATCATGTGAACACTAGAACAGAGGACATGGTGACATGTGATGAGCAGACCTCTTCCAGTGGCGATCTGACAGAGATGCCAGAAAAGACACAGAAATCCCCAGATAACTTCAGCATTTCAACCCCGCCAGCCTTTTCTGATTTCATAAGCCAGTTAAAACCTGAAGTATTTAACAGTTTGGTTAAAATTATTAAAGATGTACAGAAAAACACTGTGAAATTTTATATTCATGAAGAGGAGGAAAGTGTTCTCTGCAAAGAAATCAAGGTAAGTATGTTCCAGTTCAACTTCTCATGTTAAAATAGTCTAGAGCGTGTTTTAAATCACAGTGTATAAAGCTGGACTTGCAAACATATGGTAGTCTAAATCTTGATTCAGAAGAGGTTGAATTGTGAAAGTAGGCTGTCCTGTCCCATTTCTTCTTTGAGCTTCTGAGGTAGTCTTGCTTATATTAAGTTTTTATGGAAGTCCGTTGCTTAGAGTCAGAAAACAGAACAAGGCTGTAGTTTGGCTCTTTGTGAACATACTGCCAAGGGGTGGCCTTAAGTGGGGGCGGGGGTGGTGCGGGGAAGATAAGGGCAAAAATGTGATGGTACCATTTTAGAAAGAATATATGAGAAATAGATGCTTTGGGTTTTTTTCCCTTTCTGTCCAGCTAATAGTACAGGTAATTTTTGGAGGTCACTGTTCTTCTGTATTTAAATGTGTAAGATTGAACTTGAAAGTGAAG
This sequence comes from Pezoporus flaviventris, assembly GCF_033815535.1. NCBI lineage: Eukaryota > Metazoa > Chordata > Aves > Psittaciformes > Psittacidae > Pezoporus > Pezoporus flaviventris. Next base: position 8,986,410 of record NW_026892569.1, on the reverse strand, counting down.
TAATAAAAACTTCTGGCTTTAGTTGAAAACTTGAGCAGTTTCAATAGACTGACAGTTGGCCATTTATGTGCAAAGAGCGACTGACTGCTGAAACAGCTGATGCGTGTGTGCTGCATCCTTCTGACTAATGTATGGGAAGGACAAGAAAAGCAGTTTCTCCAAGAGTGACCTGAATGGAAAACTTAGTTGATGTGGTCATCATGTGGGGATGGTTTTGGCTGAACTACCTGTTCACTTTTTCTAACCTTCTCTTTCTGCGGTGCTAGGAATATCTCACAAAGTTAGGTAACACCGAGTGCCATCCAGAACAGTTCCTTAAAAGAAGAGCTGATTTGGATAAACTGTTGATTATTATCCAAAATGAAGACATCGCCAACCTCATCCATAAGGTACTTCACAAAACAAATGTCTACTATAGAAAGCAGTTGTTGAAACAGTGAGCCAGGCTCACAGGATTTAAACAATGCCCTGTGTTTAGCTGCTGTTTGAAGAAACAAAAATGCTTATGATAGGTAACTTCTTTTTGTCCGTCCCCTAACTCTGTCCACCTCCACATATGTGCCAATGAATGTTTATTCTTAGTAGTTGTAAAGTTGTAGAGAGGCCTGAGTAGTTCCGTGATGCTGCAATGGCAAGTGAGGTTACTGTAGGCATTCCCAGCAGCTGTGGTTTAGGAGCCTGGGCTGGATAGGACAAGCCATTATTGTAAGCGCCCAGAAGCATGAGAGCTGCCACTGTCTCATTCATGCAGTGTTTTTGAGAGCACCTCCCAAGGCAAGAGAACTCTCTTACTCTTTGAAAATGTGTTTTGCAGTTTGATATTTGCTACTACTCAGTAGGGAAGTTCTGTAGTTCCTGGTTTTGTATGAGCTTTGGTGTACATCTCTGCTTCATAACGTTTTAAACAGATACCTGGCCTAGTAACTTTGAAGAGGCTTTCCTGCGTCAGCTTTGCGGGTGTCGATAGTCTGGACGATGTGAAAAATCACACTTACAATGAGTTGTTTGTGTCTGGTGGTTTTGTTGTGTCAGACGAATCTGTCCTTAATCCGGAGTCCATCACTACAGGTAAGTGGGATGCTTCCTGAAGCTATAAAAGCCCAACAATTCAGTACATGGCGAGAGGTGCCACACTCACCACAGGGAAGAATCAGATTTTCTAATTTCCAATTTTGTGAGGTTGTTGGAGAGCTTCAGTTAATTCAGTCTCTTCCTTACCTTGGTGGATGTTTTGGACAACATATTTCTGGGAGACATGGGGACTTGAGGATCTTGTCTGTGTTAGATGGTGTAGTTACGTGTGGTGTAGTTACTTATGTGGAACCTGTTACTCCCTACTACTCACTCCACAAATCTGCTAGGAAAAAAATACTGAAGACCTACATTTTTTCCCCATTTTATCTTTACTTGAAATGGAATAGTTTAACAGAGTTACTAGGTTTTTAAACAGCTGTTTTAGCAAGTCAGACTCTGACTGGATTCAGCTTTTACATAGCAGATACCACTGTTAGGCATCTGACTTGCAAAAAAAGCACCTTGGTTTTGGGATACTGTTCTTGGTTGATCTGCTAGGAAGAAAACCCAGAGTCCTTGGGCCAATGTTCATAGTTGTATAACTACACTTTTAAAACAGCAAGATTTATGTGTACGCTGAAGCAGTATGTTCAGTTTGTATACCACAAAATGTAACTTTTATTCAATATCTCCAAAACAGATAAACTAAAACAGTTCTTAAAATTCCTGGAGGAGCTCAATACCCCAGATGGGAAATGGCAGTGGAAGGTCCACTGCAAAATACAAAAGAAACTTAAAGAGCTGGGGAGGTAAGTAGTGTTCTTCAACTACTAATTGTTAAAATGCTTCAGCTTTAACTATGCTCTCCAGCACCCAGTTAAGTGGAACTTACTGTTTTGACTTCGTATTTAGACCAAGCTTAAATCAAGTATCTAACAGCGCACTTTTTCCATCATAGGATGAATGCCAATGCCCTGAGCCTGCTGAGCCTTCTGAACACCTACCAAAAGCAGCACTTGGTTGAGATTCTGTCCTACCATAACTGTGACTCTCAGACTCGAAATGCCCCAGAACTGGACTGTCTTATCAGGCTTCAGGCTCAAAACATACAGCAGAGACACGTTGTTTTCTTAACAGGTAAAGTAATGACTGCTTCTCTCCTTTTTTTTTGACAACAGGTGCAAATACTAATACAAAATCTTTTATGTATTTAGAAAAGAATCTCAAACCACTTTCGATTTATGTTGATAATGGAATAGTGGTTGCTGCTGTTGATGACTTCATGCACAATTTTAAAAGTCTCGTTGGGTATCACAACTCAGTCACTGAGGAGAACAGCCTTCCTCCTGCTGATGCTCACAGAACCCAATCAGGTAATATGGAACACATTTAAGGCTATTTACTGAGTTAGATGGTGTGGGGTGGAGGGCCTGGGGATAGGGTGCCTGTACACTTGTAATGAACGCTGCCCCTGGCAAGGAAACCCCAACTCAGAGCTATTCTTTTTTCTAGTCTAATGATGGGGGAAAAGCAGTGTGGCTGGAGCACCAGAGTAGATGTTACACATAGCTCCTAGCCTACATAGCAGGGTGCTTGAGAAAGTAGAGAGTGGTGTAACCTCTGTTCTCAGGAGAGGAATGGACTTGAAACTGAGCTGTTAGTAATTGTACTTCTTTAACTGACTGATTAAATACTCACCTGCTGTAACTTTAGATGCTGGTTTGACATTAACCCCCTTGGAACTGGGAGTTGGGATTTCCCAACACTAAGCATGAACACAGTGCGCAGAAGCTTTAGCATCAGAATAACTGGACAGTCACACAGAGGGTTACGTGTGTGTGTTGAGTGGCAGAAGACCAAGACATAAGTGATACTGGACTTGGCAGACCTGAAGCATAACACTTTGTGAGTAGTGTATAGCTTTTCTAATGAAAGTGTGTATTCCAATAGAATAGAACTTTCTCTGTCTTCTAATCTAGAAAATGTAGAAAATGATGTAAAGGATGAGGAGGACATGTCTCTGGATTCAGGGGATGAAACAGCACAAATAGAAATCTGCAGTGATGTTCATCATGTGGAAACTGTGCAGGCAGAGGCCAAGGGTTCAGACTGCAGAGAAAGCAGTCTGACAGTTACAGAGTTACCTCCTGCAGCACCAACTGGCCTGTTGGAAAAGACTTCTAAAATTGACTTGGAAGAGGTACAGCCAATAACTCCAGTTTCTACAACATGCTCTACTGAAGGAGGAAACCACAGTTCAGCTGAACAAGCTCCCTTCCATAATCTCCAGGTTTACAGCACACAGTTAAACATGTCCCACCAGTTCAGCCACTTCAATGTTCTCACTCATCAGACTTTTCTGAGAACATACCCAATCTCATCTGCAAATCAAAACCAAGAAGGGGGCAACTATTTTCTATCTGCGTACAGTCAGAGTGTGGATACAGAAAAGTCATCATCGCCTGGTGGCTGGGACGCAAGTTGTGATTCTTCTAGGTCATAATCAAACCAGAAATAAAATCCCAAGTCTCTTTTTGTAAGTTGCTGTGGACTTTTCTGTTTCTAAAATGGTGGGTTAACAATTTCTATTTTATTCTGGAACAAAACGTTTCTTGTTCTTGATCTCAAATGTTTTCTTGTCTTATTTAAAGCCTGAGGGCCTGTACCTGTTGGAATCGTCTGAAGATTGAAATAAATATATATATTTCCTAACATTATTGTACTTGAATTACCTTCTTTGTTGGCACTTTTAAGTTTCTACATTTGTATTTGGCCTGTACCTGGGCTTCAGTTTTTGAGGGTGTGTTTAATTGTAAAACTGAATGTTTGCCTAAAATATGTGAAACAGTGAGGTTTGGTTTTTGTTTCTTTTTTTTTTTACTGTAAGAGTATCCAACTCACATTTTTTTCGTAAATATCAAAACTTATGTATTTATTTGAGACAAATTTTGTACAAATGTTTTTACGTGACTATAAGTCAGTGTAGTTAGTTTAATGACTAGAGACTGGATCTTGGCTAAATACCTCAATCAGAGTAACCAATGGTGCAGTTCTATTACAAAATAAAATAAACTCTTAATGCACAAGGGACTTGCTAACACGTTGCCTTGTTCGTGGTTTTTATATTCATTTCAGAGCCTGTGAGAAACACATCCAAACTTTGAGGAATAGTGATTATCCTCATGTCTACTGTGGCTGCTCTATGCTTACTGCAGCACCATCAGAGCCATCTCACAACCTTTATCTTACCATTGTAATTTCTGTACAGACCTGCTTTAATGACTCTGGTAGTTCAGTCTGCATTTGAGAAACCTCCATCCTCTCCCCCTTCAGTAATGATTACTGGGGCTTTCCTCGGTTTTTGTTACTCTTTAAACTGGCATTGTGGTGTTAATAGAGTTTTATCAATTTCTTATTCTTTTTAATTTCGTATCTGCTGAATTATAACATATTTTTCCCAGTGTTTCTTTCTCATTGTCTTATTTCATACCTCATTTTCCAAGTCAGCTTCTGGAAAATGGCAGCTGCTGGCAGTAGATGTGGAGTCTTAAGAGGACCTTTGTTCTGACACTGCTAGCTTTGTGGGTACTCATCCTCTGCTCCTATAGTCATTGCTCTTGGCTTCAGGTTGGTTTGGTTGGTTGGTTTTTTCCTGTTTGTAATTTATTTTAGTGTGTTTATAAAGGATGTATGTTTTAATACCAGATGACAGTGATGGAAACTACATGACTCTGAACGTTACCTGGGACAAATACTACAGGTTAAAAAAGGGTAGCTTTAAAAAAAAACAAACCCCATAGACATCCTTAAATTTGAAAATCTTCTATTAGCAGTTGTGTGGTTTGTTTAAATCAAGAACAATCCAGTCCTAGGCTGGGGTAGGAGCTGTCACCCTCCCACCAACCATGGCAAATGCATTATCAAATTAAAAACTCCCCTGTATCAATAGACCTCAATGGCTCTTGTGAAGAACTGCTGTCCACCCGCAGTGCAGAGCACAGAGTCTCGCCACCTGCATGATGGGGGCACATCCCTGAGAGCCTCTCTTTCCTTCACTGCTGTGAGGTGGCTTCAGGTTCAGGCTGTGGCTACCAACAGCAGCTGCAGGGAAGATCCTTAGGCTGGAGGTTCTGTGGCATTTACCACATTAGGTCATGGAACCACTACCACAGACTCAGGGTATGCATCTTCTGCAGAGATCTGGAAGAGAGAGAAGTTCCCCCCAGGTTATCCTGTGAAGACTAAAAGCAAACTCATCTGAAATGAACAATTCTGACTGGAAGCGCTGAATATTGATCCCTGCAGACCCTGTTTACGAGAAAACTTCCTTAAACTGAGTTCCACTGCCTTGGGCCCAGCCCACTGCAGTGTTCTCTTATCCTGGTTTAATTGAGAAGGGGGAAACGTTTAGAGTCAGCACTTCTGTAGGCTTAAATCCTGGAATTACTGGAGTTAACACACATTGTCTATGCCTAAAAGGTGACTGAATAGTTAAGTACAAGCTGTTTCACACAGTTAAAAATAACAACCCAGTCTACCCAAGACATTCAGAGTACAGCTTAATGTTTTCATTTATCAAAATGCATCCAGCACATTCTAAAAAACCCCACATTTAACATTTTATACTGTTTTGATGGCTTATATTAAATGGACACATCTTCAGACAGCACAAAGACCATTCTAAACAGACATACCATCATTAATTTAGTGCATCTTCAATATGAAAAGCAACATGATGCTGTGATCTATCAAAATACGCATAATTTAAATGTTTTATTAAAAAGATAAAGATGGTTCATAATTAATTACAGTAGCAGACAAAGTGCTGTGCATTGCCATTTTAAGAAGCCAGAACATTCCCAAATACCTGTCAAAACGGTGAAATAAAGTTCTCTTCCTGAGCCATGCTGGGCATCAGAGCAGTCTCCAACTCCTTCTGCTTTTGCAAAAGGCCCTGAAATAAGAGTATTAGTGTGAATGTTCTGTCTTCCTCATGCAGCCCAAAGAAGTAACATGTCACTGCTTGTTATTGTTAAAACAGTTTAATTGTGAAAGCTTTAATGCTTTTTAAATAGACAAATAAAAGCAGTACAATGGTAACACATTCAGTAGAGAGGGAACCTGAGGTTAGCCCATGTTCTGCAAAAGACTCGATGTGTAGCAGAAGTAGGACCCAGTCCAGTTTCCAGAGGTGACTTTTCCACTATATTAAATTTAACTTTCTTAACTCCCCTGTGCATTGTCACTTACAGCTGTAGCATTCCAGCCTGTTCTGGTACCAGCTTTTAGTCTTAACATAAATTATACTCTAAGCTAAAGGTTGGCATTGCCATTTGAGTTAGAACTGTGGCAGACAGTTAAGGATACACACACTTACTTTCAAAAGGTAAAAGGTTCCTGCTTTGTTAATGGCTCTCGTAAGTACTAAACCCTGACTGACTTCTGCAGTACCTTTATCAATTATTACTGTTATTATGGAGTGGTTTTGCGTTTAGGTTGTTACAGCATGTTCCAAAATGAAGTCGTGCAGTAAAGCGCCCTAAATCAACACAGAGCTGAGGGGATAAAAAAGTAACATTGAGAAGTGGAACAAAGTCTGTCATGTGGTTTGCAAAGGTAATAAAAAGGGCCTAGACACAAGTAATCTGAAATGCTTCCATAGGGACAAGTCACAAGGTCTTTCTTTGCCTGTCCGTGGACAGCCTGATGGTGGCTGGCACTTGGCCTAGTCACTGTAGGCTACAATCTCCTGGCAAGTGGTTTCAAAATGGAGATGCTCTGGTATGTAGTGACTGTAACTGGGCATGGATTTCAGAGGCTAAAGACTGGTCAAATATGAAGACTAAAGAATGGCTGACTGTGTTAATATTTGCATATTCTGAAACGATCAATCCAAAATATGCATCTATATAAAAATTTTATAAACAAGACGATTATCTTCTGAAATAGAAATGTAATCTTTGCTTTTTGCAAAGTGGAGTAACTGATGCTAAACTGGTGCCATCTGTAGGAGTGCGCACCCAACTTCAGCAGCTAACAAAGTCCTACGTGCATTCTGCAGCTGGTAGGACATTTAAAAAAGAACTTGACATGTTTTCAGTTAAATCTCTCCCAGAGCCAAGGCCCACTGAAAGACTAATCTTAGCTACTGTTAAGACCTGAATATACACTACGCATCAGAAGTGTCCCTAAGTGCCTGCCTCCTAAGTTTGCCAAAGTGGATATTATCACCTTAAACCTCTTTAAATATCAGTAATTTTTAAATAACTTTAAATAATTTTAAATAACTTTAAATATCAACAGCTTTTGATTTTTGCTCCTCAGCAAGCGCAAGGATCAAACTCTGCTTTGAAGGTGGCTTCACTTTACTCTTAACCAAAATACCACTGAGAAATGAAGGCTGAATACAAAATACTGAACAGCTGCAGATACTTAACAAAAATATTAATGAGCACTGGGGAAGACCAGACCCAGTAAAACCCATTTGGAAGACATTAGAAACTAGCAACCTTTCAGTCTTCCTGGGTTGCAACTTCTCTTAATACCTTGGAAAGACCCATGACCGTTTTTGCTTGCACAAGGAATTCATCTACTCCCATAGCACAATGTATGTGGGGCAGAACTTGTGTCTTTCTAAAGCATAGCAGGTAATTAATAGCATTAACTATTGGTACCTTTTTTGTACTTAAGGCTATCAAATTGTCTTCTCTTTATTTGGTATTACTAGTGCTGCTAGTAACAAAGTACTTTTAGTACGGAGCCTTTCAAAAACCAGGATGATACTGATACATGTTTATCTTTAGTGTTCTACAAGAACAAAATGCAAACCTAAAAGTGAATGTGTTTTCTTTGTCTTGCAGTCCCCTGTCAGGACATTTAGAAGCATAAAAGGAAGCTGTTCAGCGATTGTTCAGACCAACAGCTTTAATCTGTCATGGGCCGCATCTTGTTGCCAACAGGTAAAGTATCAAATTCACTCATGTTTTAATAGTGAGATGCCCGACTTTTTTTCCTGGCATTCTGACTCCAATCAGGAAAATATATAACTTCATGGTTACCAGCTTCTGGGCTCACCCATGAAATGCAGAAGTGAAATTTCATTAACAAGAGTTCTAGTATTTTGCTAAAACACGATTCTTTTTCCCCTTGAAATTGAAACATTCTTATTATAAGCAACCCTAATGATCAAAACCTGGAGATTAAATGAAGCCATTCCTCTTGGCTTCAAGTTTTCTCAGGTATTCCTCAGTTTCATAGCTCACCAAAGGACTAAAGAGTCCATAGTCCCTCTGGATGACACTCCAAATGTGAAAGTATTGCATGAAAAGCAAAATTAGTGAGAGGAAACAAAAGCGTAGAGGAGAGGGCCCAAACCTTAATCATGTATGATGATAGAATTAATTAAAGGCTAATGCTTCTAACTATAGTTTGCAACATTCATCTTGACTTTTAATGTATAAATACACACTTTTATCCAGTAACAGTTTGCTTACCTGTCGTAATTCTGACAATCCTTTGAGAATTGCTTGTTGTCTCTCTCTAACTGCATCAGGATTTAGAAGAGGATCTCTCACATGATCAGAGCTAAGAATCTGCCTTGGCATTTGGCAAGAATCTGAAAGTAAATACAGATCAAATCAGTTAACAATACTATCGTTTTTTGTTTAATACTGAAGCAGTAGATTGTCACGGCTTGTGAAAATGAGGTTTTGGTTGCTCTCGGGTTACAAACACATAGATTGCTAAACGCAAATCAATACGCAATACCTGAGAAATGCAGTTGCACCTCATTAAAGGTAAACAGACAAAAAAGGCAAATAAAAGGATAAGAAATATTGTTGCTTTTCTGATTTTTACTTTTTCTGTTTTGTTTTTGTGTTCTAAATACAGAGCATCATCTATTTGCAAAGGCTTTCTGCACGTTCTGACACACGTGGGCTACAGCAAAATTCAGTAAAAACAAATACCAAATAGTATAAACTACAGCACTCGGTTCTAAATCACTGTAACACTGCTTCTCTTCTACATGAATCGGTTCACAATACATTTCAGTACCATTGAACTGTCGATACTGTGGGTCATGTGTTGAAGGTCTAGTCACTGGTGCATCTGGATCAAGATAATACACTTCATTTGTTCGAACATATGGAATAAACTGCGAAGAGGGAGGTCTTCCAGCTTCTGTAATGGGAGGAGAGGAGCTCCTCTGCTGGGGATCTGGCTTGGTATTTTTCTCTCTTCTACTACTGTTGTTATGCACCAAGCAATTAGAAACCTGTGTCTGTTTTTGTTGCATTTGGTGTAATCGGTTCTTAACTCCTGGAGCAGGTGGTGACTCAGACCTGTATGAAACAATTTTAGTTAAAAAAAAACCAAATAATACATAAGTAACAATCTTCTCAAAAAGGTAGAGACAGAGAATCCTCAGAGGACTGGACCTGTGCCCATTTATTCTGCTGTCATACCTGCAGTTTGTCTGGTCTTGTGTGTTTTTCATAATAGACAATCAAGTGCATCTAAATTACTATTTTTGATAAATAAAGCTCAGGCAGAAAAGCCTGTGTATTTCATGTTAGTGTAGTTACACATGTAAGTGATGCAGTGTATTGACATACCTTTCTTCATTCACATGATTCTTATGTAATTGTTCTTCCTAGGAGAAAACCAAGAAAGTAAATGGTAAAATAAAAAGCTCAATGGCTTGTATATTAAAAGCTTTCGGTTTTCAGGACAAGTTTGTTCTGAAGTTTGAAAAGGACTGTTTGACTGGGTTCAGGAAAAAGACATTTATCAAAGAGACTCATAGCATCTATGAACTGAATTAAACAAGTGACAGGAGGATTGGTGCCAATTTTGTGGGTCTATGGCAGCATTAAGCACTATCAAAAATGTTCTATATATTTTCCAATTACCTTGCATTTGTGTAAGCCTGAAAGGTTCAGTCTGAGATCATGCTTATTAAAGGAAAGGTCCTGGTTCTAGATACATCAGTATCTAGAAGTGAAATCTATTTAAATGAAATGTTAACATATCCCATGGTTCTTAAGGTATCAAACAATGCTTTATTGTAAAACTCTGCTTAAAATTCCTTATTTCTTGGTACAAATTTCTCGAACATTTACCTCTCAATCACATAAGCACAGAACTCTGACCACTAACCTCAAACCATCCAAGTCAGTTTAATAAATCAGTAGTTCTTTAAAGGCATCTGTGAACAGTTCTGGATCTTCACCTTGTTTTTTTGAAATACACACAGCTTCTAAAATATGTGTGTGCAAGCACAGTAAACAAATGGTTAAACAGAACTGAAGTGGCCAGATTTTTTCTGTTGGAAGTTGTGAGAAAGGTGCTTATGTGCACATATGTATAGGTAGAGAGGGTGAGCAGTGAGGGGCAGGGAGAGAGAGAAGGTATGGATATATTCTAGAATATTTGCTTTAAATGAAAATTGTGGGTTTTTTTCCCCCAGGCACAAGCTATACCAACGTGCTTTTACTGCAAATGGGTAAGAAATTACTCCACTAAGAAGGATGCATATCTAAGACAACAGAGTTACATCCTCGGTAATGCATACTCTTTTGTGGAAGTAAAAATTCTCGTCATCAAGTAACTCTATCTGCACACTGCTTTCAATCAGGCTCCTTGTTTACATAACGAATCAATGGCAAGGAATAAATGGGAGAATCAACACTTTGGAAGACTGAAATAACAGTTAAAAGCTACGTCACAAAATCTGAATACATTCTTCTGATTGTGATGAAGGAAACAACACTGTAATACCATTCTTCACAAAAAGGATAAAGGATAGTGACAGGAAATCCTCAGTGCTTGAGTTACAGAACTGAATACCCATACAGGCAAAACCATATGGAACATGAGTGTTAAAGCCCACATAGTTACCTTTCTGCCTCTGTGTCCCTTAGTCCTTGTATTTATTTCTCTGTGAGGTGAAGATGACCTGTCTGCTTTTTTTGGGCAGAGATTCCATGGGTTGTTTCTTTCCACCAGCTGAAGCAGTTCCATTTGTCGTCTTACTTTGTTTTCTTCCCTTTGTTTCTGTAGCTGTTTAGGGTATCTTTCTGATGCTGGAATGTATCTTTTCCCAGGCTTGTTTATGTTCCAGTCAGGTCTTTTGTTGTATTTTTCTGAAGGTTTAATTTGTCTTTCTTTTCTTGCATATTGTTCATACAGATCACTGTAAATGCCACCAGTCTCTTTTCCTGAATTTTTATCTATATACTGCGTTTCCTTCTGGTGTTTTCTACTGTTAGAGGTTTCTTTATATTCTATGGAAATATCAGGTGATCCACAACACACAGTTCTTTCCTCAGCTGACTCAGTGTATGCTGAAGTGTTAAAGTAATCTACAAAAAATAATAAAGAAATTAGATTTTAACTCTAAGCTATTTGAATGACATGATACATGACTTGTGCATGTATCTGAATCTACCATTATTGATTTTATTAAAAAATTGGTTGTTACAGTTTTATAATGTTTTTTATTCTTCTTACTGTGGAAAATAGATGGGACCAGTAGAAGCCAACTCAGTAAGGAGGTGGGGGGGGGGGAAGTAAATTGGAGTACAAAATCAAGCCAGTGTAAAGCAAAATCTATTTAAACTATATTATTTTAAAATGCAGAATTCTATTTATTTCCATCATTGTACCCAAAGGTAAAGAACAAGCACAGCTTCTGATTAGTTTTTCAGCAAGGTCATATTCAGAGTGCTATTGAGAATAACTGACTTTCCCAATCCTTGTGTTCTAATGGAGGTAGTTTGTTCCATTCTTAAATTATTAATAATCCAGCTTTCTTTACTAAGGGCATCAACAGACGCATTATTTGATTTGTAAACTCTCCAAATTCAGACTAAAATTTCTACCAGCACTGTCAAAACCCAAAATACTGTTGCTTAAGCAAATAGAAATAAAACCTCCAGTTCACATGTGGTAAGCTGATACATTTCTAAATACAAGGCATAAAGCAACTGTAAGTTAGCACTGAATGTGCTCATTCACACCTCACCTACAACATTAATAAATGCTGACTAAGTTTGAGCTGGGTTTTTAAGGGTGTGGTACACAATCAAGATAAAGACTGTGAAGTAGTCTACCTGCCAGGGTATTTAGGAAGAATTGTAGAAAGCTTTTCTAAACATCTGAATGTAAGTTCTCATTTTCTAAGGAGCCTGGTTTTGTAACTCCAGAATTACTGACAATGCTTCTGACAATATTTTCAAGGATTCATGAGGAACCCAGCCCTGCTCCATATCAAACCTGTGAACATTCACACTGAAGACTACAAATCCGTGTTTAAATGCCTTAGTAAATTTAGTCCCACATGGCTTGTGACCATGACTCGCTCAACACTGTATTTCAGACTGCATGATTTGACTCTGTAACTGGTAAGTAACAACTTTATAGATCTATAATTTATTTAAAGAATACAATGATATACTGTAATATACCAACTGGTCTGTGTCTGTCCAAATATTTCCTCTAGTTTTACTCCATTCTGAATGACAGTGATTTGGCTCAGTTTCACAAATATGCTATTCTACTGTCCTTCTTGAGGTGCACTGAAGTAATTGAATTTAAAGGCTGCATACCTGTCTGTACAGCAGTATCTTTCCGAGGAGAAGCCTGCTGATCAATGTGACTCTTAATGTCATCAGAAAAATTATGACTTTGATGTGAAATACCAGTATTACAATTTTCAAATTCTGTACCACCTAAAAAGAAGCAGAATTGTTCAATTTAGTCATGTATGTTCCATTTAAACCATGCTATCAAGGTATCAGACTGCTGTGGTTTAGAACTCAAAGAAAGACTGAGAACTATGGTTCAGATTCTAATACTGTCCCTTTTTCACTGGAAATCTAATTGACAGCACATAGGACTTGAATATTCCCAATCACTCCTGGTAGTATCTTTATATTTCTTCCTTAATGCAATATAGCATTTGATGCTTACTGAAATACAATGATGTTCTGCATATCAGTTAACACTGGTATTTGGAAATAAGTAAACTGAAATGAAATCTGGTCCATGAAGAAAAGCTGCTATTTCTGTCCCAAATGCAGACAGGTAAAAAAAACCCAACAAAGCAAACCCACAAATGACTTGCACGCAAACACCAAAAGAATGAGAAAAATGAGTATGAAAAGACTTGTACTTGCCAGCACCAAGATTCTTCTGAAGTTTTGAAATGTCATGTCCCTTCTGAGCCAAGTCTTGAATGCGCTGCTCTTGTTTTAATCTCTGTGCTAATTCTTGAGCTTTCTGCGTTGTCTGATAGAGCTCATTTCTCTTAAGAGTCACAAGTTCCTTTAAAAAAAGTGGTAAAAATATGTGATCATTTATTCTGAGAATAAAATTAATAGGATTATTTACTCCCCACGTAATCTTCTTATTTTGGGTAAAGCTTTTTTTGAAGCAAACAAAACCAGAACTAGTTGAGTGAATGCAATGTGTAACATAGAACTTTTATGACTATAAGGATATATTCAGAACCTCTGCTGTGCTAATGAAAAGTGTTCGATCCTAGCATTAAAAAGCAAGCACTTAAATCCTCAAACTTATTTGGATATTTATCTCCTTTCCAGTAACTTCATCTTCTCCCAAATTCTGCCTGTTTTCAGCCACTTCTGACTTCCTAGATCATTGTGCCAAATAAAAGAAGTGTAAATAATAATTTAAAACCCACCCTCCTCCTAAAGGCAGAACATCCCTAAACATGAGGGTGACAGTTTCCAGGTGCAGGAGACTGGGACAAGGAAAATCTCCTGTCCAAACCCCTATTGCTCTCTCATCCCTACTTCCTATTGCATTTGCAGGTGGAAGCATAATGTATTTTCAGAGCTGCGCTATTACAGAGAAAGATGGCTTTTCCCATTTTGTACCAGTTTTGTTCTAGAATCTAAAGGCAGATGCTATGTTTCCGTATAAAAACTCAGAGAAATCACAGATCTGTATTTCTGCAGGTTTTAGACAAGGGGGTGTGTTGGAATCACCTTGTCTTATGAGATGGAATCTGCTACTGTTCCAAATATGAAGCAAACCATAATAGCTGCTACTGTGCCAAAAGGATGAATAAAGCATCAGACAAGGCTTTTAACCTTCTACTAAGGTAAGAATGTATAGAAATGCAAAATCTGCACTTAGAACTTTTGGTTTAACTTTTATAGGAAAGGAGTATGTAAAGCTCAGCAATAGTTAAAGGACAAAGCTCTGGAACATAAATATACTTAATGCAGAGTGAAAGCACATCCAGTGAGAAATTTCATGGTACTGAAGCATCTTAAAAGCACTGAGTTACCAACAACAATAACTGGATCACATACTCTGAGGGTTTTCTTATTTAATATTTGCATTTTGAAATGCATGTTTCTGCATTATTTCAAATGACAATTCCATTTTTGCTAGTTATTATTTCTCTTCCTGAAAAGACCCCTGTCTGAAAAAAAAAAGAGGCTCACCTTAAAACTTGCGTGCTGTTATTAACTGAGGAAACAGATTTTGATTTCAAATGTCTGAATTTCTGAATTTTAATTTTCAAAACAATGAGATGAAAATTTGGAAGGTGAAGAACAGGAAACATTTTCCTCAAACCCCAGTATTATTAGACTGCCTGCACTAAAGAAAAAGCAAAGCCCCACCTCTTTTTGTTTTTGTTTCAGCATATCTTCTTCAAACTGTTTCTGCATTTGTTCTTTTTCTCGTGCTAAGCGCAGTTCATCCTCTTGTTCTTCCCATTTTCTCTGTTCTTCCTCCAGTTGTTTCTTCTTCCGGTTTTCTTCTACCTGAGCCATTATTGCTTTCTAGTAGCATCCGGGAAAAAAGAAGAAAATTAAAAGATACAATATTAAGGCATCAAAAGCTAATAAAAAAATCAAGAACAGTTATTTCAAACACTTTTTGTTTCTTCTAATTTCTCATAAGGCAGGTAGATGCCCTCTTCCTTTTTATGTTTTAAAAAATGCTTTTATTTTTCTTGCAGAGAAATGATGGTCTATTTTTTCCCTTAGGTACTATAAGAAATATTTTGATCTAGCAGAGTAACAGTTCAACCATTACATTTATACTAAGACTTCTTTAGACTGAGACATCATCATGCAGACACACGTTTAGCTGGAGTGCTACAGATGTAATGTGAATGACTATAGATAAAAATTTAGAGATTCATGGAGTGAGTATTGGTAAATATCAGCTCTCCTGATGACAGTGGAAACTGCATGGCACCTTTTTTGAGGCAAGAATTCAGTTACAGAAATGCCATCATCTCTGTACAAATATTAAAAGCAACCAGCAGAGTCTAACTGGATGTATTACCATGAAACAACTGTAAATATGTAATCTGAAGTGTAAGAATGCTTCGCTGGGTTTTGGTATTAAACCTCATGCTTTACTCATGAGACAACACTGTCTTTCATTCTTTCTTCTCATTAAAATAGTGTTAGACTTGAAAACAAAAGTTTACCTGATGTTCAAGCTGCTTCTGCCGCCACCTGTCTCTCTCTTCAATCTGAGCAGGGTCCAGGAGAGCTGTCATTGAACGGAGGAAACTATGAACAAAGAAACATGTAGGTGCTTTTAGTCATCAGAAAATAAGTGTAAAGACTTTCTTAATTAGAAACAGTTAGTTTTCAAGTAATATTTTAATATTGAAGTTATCCCATTAATTCATATTTATGAAATTCATTTTACTAAAGAAGAAAGTACAGTTATTTGCAGTAAATTTCACTACTGAACAATGGAAATACTTGTGTTTTCCAAAAGTGAAATACCAGGTATTTCTGAAAAAAGCAAAAGCCAGATGAGTAAGATCCAAATATCAGATTTAAAGAATTTATTTTATTTTCCTTTTTAAATTTCTGAGGAGGAATCAGAAATATTCTGGCTGGGAGGATGATTATCCTGACAAAGCTCACTCACCTGGCTTTCTGATTGCATTCCAAGGCACTGCTTTTAGCAGCTTTTTCTGCATTTCCCACCTTTAAAGGCAGGAGACTGTCTGAAGCTGCAGGTGAAGAAGGGTGAATAACAGCAGTCAGCTCCTTAGGATCCGGTGACAGGCAAAGACTTTCAGGCTGCTTTTTGTACATTCCATTTAAGGGGTGTTTTGCACTAGCATTAAGGTGGTTCTTTAAAGAATCAAAATGCACTGCCCATCTGTCATGCTCTTCAGCCTAAATACCAAGCAACAAAGAAACAGAAAAGCGCTCAATTACACTGTTTCTATAAAGTATGGTAACAAAACAGACAATGCATCTTTTGTAGGACAGGAACATTTGAAAAGCTCTTTTATGGAGCTACAATACAGAGAGTAGTTAATTCCCTAAATGAGAAAACAGAAGTGTCTCTGTTTCTCTAAATGGAAGTCAGATGAGAAGATACACTGCTGATCCATATTTGATCCATATACTTGGACAGTAAAACCATATTGCTCCTGTATTTTGAGGGAAAAAAATATATTTTTAAATAAAAAATTTAACATGGATTCAGTTTTTTTTTGTACTGTTGTGTTTTGGTTGGGTTTTTTGCTTTTTTTTTTTCAAATTTATATTACTATTCCATTCCACAATTTTTCTAATATTACTGGGAACTGCTTGATTGAGAGATCAATTCCCTGTCCACCCTGCCATGCTCTCCTCCTGTTGTGTGCATACTCTCTAGCAACATGAGCAAGCAGCATCTCTTACACTGTCCTACATTTATCCCTCCATTTTAATTCTGGACAGTAGCAGAATTAATGTGCTTTGGGCAGAGATATTAATCTCCAAATTCCTATTTTTAGCTAGACAGGCCTGTTACAAAATACGCCTTCTTTCAAAATCTCTCCCATCCACAGCAGCCACCACTGTACCCTAGCACTGTACCTAAAACTTCTGTAGAGGTGACATACTAGGTTCAAGTCTGTCTTCTCCACCACCCAGGCTTATTTTTTAGCTCAGTGTTGGCCACTGGAACATTCCAATATATCACTAGTAAAAGATTTTTACCTAAGGGCCTTTGTTTATGCTATAGGTACTGTTTTCTCTTGACTAAAAGAACAGTTTCCCTGGAAGGACTGGAAAATGGCTGCCTCAGAACTTGTATTCTGCAGGTTAAAAAAATAACATAACCTGATATAATAAACTTTCTGTGAGGCCTTAAACAAAAATCCCCTTGTGTCAGAAAAGTTTCACACCTATTTAAAAAAAAACCAAGAAAATCATAGTCCATACAATAAGAATCCAAATTATTCTTCCTCCTGTTCCCTGAGTTTTGTTCCCTTTGAACTTTGTAGTGTGTAAGCAGATCAGAGTGGTTGGAAAATTTATGCACATCTGCGGTGCAGTATGCAGAAAGGTTGAGGTATAACACAAGACCTAAAAACAAAAGATGTAGAGAAAATGAGTTTAAGTGCATGTTAACTTCCTTTCAAAAAGAGGCTGGAAGGAAGATTACCGTTAGGTTACTAACTGGTGACTGCAACCATCTTCCCACAGCACATCTATCAAACTAAAAACCGAAGTGGCTAATGAAGGAACCTTTCACAGCTGTATTCCTTTCACAGTTTAAACAAACTCAATTTGCAAAGGAAATTTGATCCATTCTACAATTCAGGAAATTGTGTGTAACCTGCCTTGGCAACAAGGGTTTTTTCTGGAGGGTGGGTAGGAAAGCTCTCTTCTAGTATTACTAACTATGGAATTAATGAAGAATTTCTCTAGGAATTGTCTAACTATACACAATTTACTCTCATGCTTTATTTGAGAGTAAAAAATGTAGCCTTTTAATTCAAAAGGCCACAGGCTATGAACACTCATATCAATGAAATTTTGGTAACCAAGATTCCTGTTCACTAATGATACAGAACATCTCACGGGGTGAATACATCTACTGCATGCTGAAAGATATAATCCTGGGTTAAAGCTGCATACAGTAATTTGGAAATCTGTATTCCAGCACTAGTAAAATCTCACTGCATGTTTCTTCACTTCAAAAGACAAAGTCTTTGGCAGAGTGTGTCAGTATCAGCCTATGTAAGAAAGCAAAGTATTCAACTTATCTTGAAACTACTAGTAGAAGTAGGAACATATAAAGGAAAAAAGTCAGCTTCTATATGAAAAACCTCCAGGGCTAAAAGCTAAATTGACCAAATTGGCCAACAGTGACAGTAATAAAAGTCTCTTCAGGTATTCTACCTGCAAAGCAACTACATTTGCCACTGTTTCTTTCTAAATCCAGCATAAAAGACTTACATTCAACTGCTATGGAAAACCAAAGCGTTAAAAAGGTAACGCTATTTTCTTCAATCCTTTTTGGAGAAGCATTTAAAAAGGTTTTGTATGAATATATGTGTATTAAAATACTATTTCTAGAAACAGGATTTGAACACCACTGTGACACACTGCAGTTGTCTGCAACTTGCCTTCTCTTTTCTTATCTCCTCCTGTAATCTACAGAAAATTTCCTTTTAAAAAGTGTGTGGTCATTGTCTCTACCTTCCAAACTCCAGTTCTTTTGCTCAGTGGTGAGAAAGAAAAAAAAATATAGCAGTATCATTGCCTTCACCTCTGCAGCAAGCACTGTGACACATCACGTGAGACACATGTAGTCTGTTCTCTGCCACTGCAATACCGGAACAATACCTGAATGTTTGATTAGACTGTTCTATGGAGCGATAGTGAAAACCTGGACATGCTCCAGGTAATCACATCTTTGTTGCTACTCCGTTAAGTCTAAAATGTCGGATTTTATTTCTCATAACAAAAATGTGGAGAAAAACTTCTCTTATTCCCAAAAGTCCCTGTAAATCACAGATACCTCTGATAAATCAAGTTTTTCTTCTGTTTTTTGTAGCTTAGCTTCTTCCTTCTGTTTGTCCAACTCTTCAAGCCACTTCTTCTGTTGCTCATGCTTCAAAGCACTAAAAGGTTGTTCCTGTGGCACAGCTTCCTGAAATAAGTGCTAGTCTAGTCTCTTCCTTGTACAAAAAATTCAGTAACTTCTGTAGTCACATAATAATGACTTGGCAGAAATCTTTGCCCTCGGTTGCCAGGCATAACTCTGTGGTTCTCTTGCACAAAAAAAAAAAAAAATGATGGAAGTTTGTAACTGTAGCAAGTGTCTGACTGCTCCATAAAAATGTTTCAGTTGTTAGGAAGATGCTAAATAAGCCAATCTTTGATCCATCAGCCTCTCACTCCAAAAAAAACCCTTACCTTTATATATCATGAAGAAAAATCCCTTCCTTCTTCCTGTGGTTCACTGCTCAGTCTATGTTCCAGATAAATTTGCCACCATGATCTAATCGGTAGTAATCTGTCATGAGTAAATTCTAGATACCATCTTCACTCTTTTCTGCTTCTTAGTGGATATCTCTATTATTTAACAAACTCAATTAGCACTGAGGATTTTCAATGCTATCTAACAAAGATGCTCTTCAATCAGAGACTACTAGCAATAACTCAAAAACTACTTCTTGAATCTTTTGCCATCAGTATATTTTAAGTCTTCTATTTCTGATAGGTTCCTACTTTTCTTATTTCTTTAATGCATGCTTGAAAGCTAATTAGCACATAATCTCACACCTCTAGTACTGTTCCTCACATCAGCCTTGAAAATGCAAAGTCTTCAAAGCATCAAGATTTTGATAAACATTCATTCAGACACAATTCTTTAGACAGAGCAAAAAGGTCTACTGAATTCTTCTGGTTTCTACTGAAGAATTCACATCTACTGAAGAGACGCATCTGTTATCAATAAGTAAAAAGACATCTGCATGCAATTTAAAATCTTGCTCTGAAAACAAATGCTGTGCAACTGACAGCTGGTAAATCAGAAGAACCATGATCAGAAGACTGCCCAGGTGGAGCAACTGAAATATTCAGTGGAACTTTAGTAGTATGGACAGAATTTTCTTCAGTGGTAAAAACTGAGTCAGCTGGAAAAAATTGTCTGCAAATGAAGTGACTACTTTTAGACTTACTCAGCTCACCTGTTTTGTTTGTATTAAATAGCCTTTAACATATAATAAACAAGTAAATTATACTTCTAGAAGTTACCATTCATTAAAACTTCAGCCAAAACTTGTAACTCATACCCATCTTGTATCCAGTATTTCTTAATAACGTAGATTGAAATGAATTCTTATGGGGCAGAGCAGTAACTTTTATAGGAATGCTGAGTATGCCACAAAAGCAAAGCAGTTTGCTTCTGCTATAAAAACTGACAGCAGGTACAACCCTAACTTCTGCTTAATGGCAATCAATTTCATTGGAGAAGTCTCATCTGAGTACAATATATTTATCGGACACAGCATTTTCAGAGTGACAGCTGACTTTTTAAAAGGCAAGTTAGACTAGAAGTCAAAATGCTATGCACATTATTATTTAAGCAACCAAATATATGTGAGAACTCATGAACAATATAAATAAATTCATAACCAGGAATTAACCTTTGATACTGTTCCTCAAAACAAAACTAGAAAATATTTATACCATTCAGTTAGGAATCAGTCTAGAAGGACACGAATGGATTTGTTCATGCTACAAATATCTTACTTTGTGAAGTTACAAGATGGAGTAATGTAAAACAGGGAGTTGTAGGAATGCATGTCATAGAAGAGTTTAAAGTCATGACTGAGACTGGATTCTACTGGATTCATACAGAAAAGAAAATCTTGTATGAATTAGAAGTTAAGTTGGCCTGGAACAGTGCTGTGTGGAAACTGTGTGCTCTTCTGTGTTTATTGATAGCCTTACCTTATCTGGGTCAGGTGGTTCTACTTTCTCTTTATGGATTTTATTATTGCCAGGTTTTTCCCAGAAATTACCCACTTCTTCCAAACCTTCTTTCAGTTTCTTCTTCAGTGCTACCTGTTCGTCTTCAAAAAATCAAACTCTGGTTAAGAATTCCTAATACAGACATTAACAGTTTCTTAAAAACAAAACAAAAAGCAGTGCATGTCTGTATTTTGACTGTAAAATGGAGGTAACAGTAATAGCCTACACATAACTCTGCATCCGAGTCTCTGCTCAGAGATACAGAGATAACTGGGGAATCTCTCTGGGAATATTACAATACACTGAAGGCTTAATTTCCCAGTGAAAGAGGGAAAACTAACAAATAACCACATATGTAAATTCTCTCAACTTTACTGTAGTAGTCTTGGACTAGTTTAATATTATTAAAACCAATGGAACTATACATGAAAGCTACTGACAATGCAGAATCAAACCCTGAAATGAGATGGTCTACACTCCAACTGAATTCAAAACACAGCACTTGCATGTGAATCATAAACAGCTTAACTTGTCAGACAGAATTTACTACTGTGTTCCATGGTTTTTTTTTTCTACAGAGATTCTCCTTGGTTGGTGATGAGGCAGGACTAGAAACTGTTTCATGTTCAAACTGCAATTTGATATATTCAGTCACGCTTGTAGATTAGGGTGATGCTTTTCTCACTAAAAAACAAATTAATTTGTTAAGAATAATGGCTATCGAGTACTGGCTGAATATAACAAAATCAGTGGCAAGTAACTCCTAAAATAGTAAGCATAACTGAATATATTCTTTGTGATAATAGCTATTTGATTAAGAAACATTTCTGCAAGAATTTATAGATAATATTTTCATAAAATTATGAAATTCAAGAAACTTAATCTGTCTTGGAGACTAATAAAACTGTGTACTTTCCAATTTGTAGCAACTGCACTGATGTAAGTAAATTTAAAAGAGCATAAGGAACACA
Organism: Pezoporus flaviventris; assembly: GCF_033815535.1. NCBI lineage: Eukaryota > Metazoa > Chordata > Aves > Psittaciformes > Psittacidae > Pezoporus > Pezoporus flaviventris. The sequence goes on along the minus strand of NW_026892569.1, from coordinate 8,964,653 downwards.
AGTTTCCTGCCATCCTGAATGTAATAAATTGACCAGAAATATATTCTGTGTAAGTACCTAATTCCTTCTTCCATTGGGTCTTCTTAAATTCTAACAAGGCTTTCTCCCTTTCTCTTTCACCCAATGCAGTGAACATGTCAGCAGGTTTCCAAGAATCCTTTCTAGAGAAAAGGAGAGGAAAAAAAGTAATTTTACCTCAAAAGCGAATCTGTTGATTTTAAAGGTAACTTTTAAATTAGTATTTATAAAGATTCTCACTGTGATTAAGGACTACAACACCACTCTATCAAAGACATATGTTTTGTAATTGGTAATGTGTATCTACGTACGTAACTTTCTGTCCTGGCTGTGGATCTGCTTCTTGTTTCCTGCTTGAATCAGAGCTGGCTTCATCTGGAACAGATGAAACCTTACAAGCTTTTTGGAGTAATGTTACAATATTTTCCTCTGATGCCTCAGTAGTACCTGCGGTAGAATATAAATATATTAAAATATATATATAAATATGACCATTGACCTTTCCTCAACATTGAGTAAATACTTCAAAACCAGGAGAAATTTGCAATTTCTCCACTATTTAACACAACTATTGTAATGTTAAAGCACATTAAGTTCCAACACCACAGGGTATTTTTAGAATGCTAGACTTACAGTAACTTATTCTTGGCTAAGAGCTCAGCCTTTGGAACTTTATTTAACTGCAGTGTGTCTTATGGCAAAAAACTGACCACCTCCATTGGTCTACAAACAGAAAGATATGCAATAGTTCTTATGCTTCTAAGTAGAGGAACAGGAAAACAAACCCACAACTATTCAACAGTTAGGCAAAAAGATCAATCTTTGGGCCAGAGGACAAAGGCACTACTGCTCTTGAGACACAGTTAGACCTGAACTCTTCACAAAACTAGGAGGGCCTATCTTTTTGAGGAACTGGGTTGTTTGGTAGGTATTTTTTGTTCTGGTTTGTGTTGTTTTCCCAGACTCCTAATGGTAATGGTACAGTGCAGTTCTACTATGTTCTTTTTTGCCCAATGTAAAATGGTTTCTTTTTTGCATGAAATATTGGCAGAACTGCTTGCAGTTTTGCTCTTCAATAAAATATATAATCAAGCAATCCTTAGTTTTTATTCTTAGAATTACCAAATGCATGGTTCCTAACAGTAACAGGCAATTTCACATTGATAACAGAAAACACTATTTTGTCTGAGATTAAACATACAAGTAACATCTCTGCAGCCTGCAAATAAACTTAAATGATGAACTGTAAGTTAAGCTTTCATATTTTGCTCTGTTTCCATGAAACTAGCTTAAGTATTGGTATCTTACCCATTTCCTCTTCCTTCTCATTATTAGTCTCAGAGATGCTTCCAGTTCCTTCTTTTACAGTCATCAAAATCTGCTGAAGCTGTTCTTGTGTTAAACACACCAAACTACTTAGGTCTTCAGTTGACACGCACGGGTTTTGAGGTTTCTGTTTGCTTTTTTTAAGAACATTAAGATTCTCTGAATCAGGGCATCTGTCTGTGCTACCTCTTTGGAAAATCAAAGAGTGGTCTTTAGTTGTGGCTTCATCTGAGAAGTGTTTAGTGACTTTCAGTTTTTCACCTTTTGTTATTGATAATCTTGATTCACTCCTTGGTTTTGTTAAGTTTTCCTGCTTGATACAAGCATTTTGTGTTGACCTCAGAACATGCGCAGTGTGCCTCTTTCTCAATGCCTGTTTAGATGCTCTGCCTTTGTTACCCATCTGTTAAAGCAATAAGATTTAGCCATAAATTAAATAAGGAAATATAGTTGAAAAAAAATGCATGGCTAACAAATACAAACAGGATTGAAGCAACAGGTCAAGTGTCATTTTTCTTCTCTATTACAATAGAAACTAACTCAGTATAAACTACTGAGGTATCTTCGCGGGTACAAGGAATAACTTGGAGGAGACTACAACACCTAAATGTGAGTATTTAAAATTGACAGTATGATAAATACCTTTATGTAGCAGAACATTTAGAAGAATTAACAGAGATTAATTTTCCTTTTCTTTGGTGTTTCTGATGCCTGGCTCCAAAGAGGTATATGTTTCCACCATTCAGCCAGTATTATTTCAATGTCAATCCTTTTATTCTGTACTAAAGTTTTAACCTTTTCAAGGTCCTTGATCTACTGTTGCAATTATCTCCTATGTATTGATAACTTTTTCTGCTTGCTTTTTTTGCCCAACCCATTCCAGTCATAGAACTTTTAATTAATCCTTTCTAACAGCTCTTAAGAACCTGAGAAGTCACAGAGTATCAAGTTGGAAGGGACCCATAAGTGCATATTTATCTTTCACAAATATCACTGATTACAAGCATTTAGGCAGTTCAAATGTGTTCTCAAATTTCTGTGTTAACTAGTTAATTTGCATGCTTTAAGCAAATAAGTAATTTTTCCACTTACCTTCACAGCAGGCTTTGATTTATCTTTTGGGAAACAAGCACAAACATATGAAACAAGTGGTTAAAAACAACTTCCTCCTGAAAAAAAATCTTGAGAAATTAGTAAACCGTTATATTCATCTGATTTTTGTAAGGCAGGGAGAGCGGGGGAAAGTACTTTCCCTGTAACATCTGCCTCAACTTTATCATTTTACTTTTTTTTCCAGAATACACACTTCAAAAGTATGTTGGGAAAAAAAAGATATATTCCAATAACTGTTTTCAGTTTTATACTGATCTAATAAAATTATGGTGTCAGTCTGATCCTCCCCTGCTATTCATTGTTTCTCAGACAGCTCTGTGGTAATGGCTTATTTTTTAACTGTGATTTTTCAGTTTGCTTTCTTGTCACACCCTTCCAGGAAAGTCCTTGCATCCAACCCCATCTTATTATATGATGTTACCTGTCTCGATCACTGAAAGCCTAAAGAAACAATACTTGCATAATCACACTATCCATTATTGTTCCCCTTACCTATGCCCTGAAATACTCCTCAGTCTTTTAACCCAAATCTTTCAGGATGCATAGATGTGTAGTGGTCTCAATAAGTACTATATTGGATATACTTGTTAATAAAGATCATAATATTGACACATAGATGGGATGTGGTACTCAAGAAATTATGCACATAGAATCATAGAATAGTTAGGGTTGGAAAGGACCTTCAGATGACCTAGTTCCAACCCCTCTGCCATGGGCAGGGACACCTCACATACGGCAAATGGAAAAGGCTGAGAAAAGAGCAGCCATGATATGTTAGTGCAACACATCTGTTGGAAACAAGGCTTCTTCAGCTGCACTATGCAGTTACTGCTCTGGCAGTGGTTGTTGCGTATTTTGCAGTGGTAGCACCTATACCTCTTTTTTTTGTGCATCAGTTAAAAGCAAAGTGGAAAACACTAACTTCTTAAAGCCTGCAGACCCACACTATTAATAGTTTCCAACCTAGATAAACATTTTAAAACTTAAGACAACTGACTTGCCTTGCAGAGACAGCCATTAAATCCTGAACCATCTTGGTTATGTTTCAGTAGCAAAAGAGTTCTGTGGCCATGTTTATCACTGGGTTCTCAAGCATTCATCCCTCACTGGAATAGGCAAAAGTCACTTTTTGCTTCTTTCTGGCTATTCATAACCTAAATAGTGGTATTCTATGTGCTACGCAAACCTAACTTCTCTGTGGAAAGGAGAAAGAAACATAAATAGTGTCTTTGCCATCACTGGGGGGGGGGGGGATGCATAATGTGGCTCCAAAGTGCTGTTTGAGGGTTATTTTCTTGGTTTATTTGTTTGGTGGTTGTTGGTTTTATTCCCTGTGTAACAGAGAAACGAGTAGCACCTTAAACTACTGCAGAATAACCTTACTTTAGCCCCTAAGACTATGAGCAATAGTTGACAGTGCAGAAAAAAAAGGAAATTCAAAAGTAATGTGATGCAATTGTTTTATATAATTCAACTCAAGGAAATGCTGTTTATACCAGTTGTATAAACATGTTAAGCTTGTTTAAGGCTAGTTCAAAGTCAGAGGTAATGCTTTATCTTAGAGCCCTATCCAGCCAGTGATGAAGATCATTTTTAGCATTGCTCTTTGAGGTGTTGCAAGGTTCCCAATACACTGGTATTCCTAAGTGACTCAGAATACCCCACAATGCCTCGTTAGACACCTGAATGGCAAATGCAGAAAATGAAATATAATTTAGGGGGCACTAAACAGAGTATTTCTGTATCCTGACTGCTATATAGAACAGTCAGAGAAAGTGGACTTGTGCTTGTATAGAAACATACATCTGACAAATCATAAAAATAGAATTTATTAATGCTTTATTATGAGCATATACTGGAAAAGTCTATTTCGGGTGGCAGTAATGAGAGCTAACCTAAATAAATTGCTTACTGGAAACTATAAACACCAACTGCCAAATATCAAAGCTGCTTTAAAGTCAGAAATGTGGCTAATGATTCTGTGTAAATGAAGCAGAGTTATTAGGCCTCTTTTTCCTTGGTAAGTAAGGTGCTATAATTACAGAAATTATCAAGTTATGCCAGTCAATATATAAAAGTATTTAACTTTTTATGAATGGAGAGGCAAGCTGTAAAGAGTCAAGATTATCTGCCACCTATTCCCCAGTGGAAAGAGTATACAGAAGGTCATTCTTGACCTACTGTTCAGTAACAAGTTGGTGAGCAAGAGGCCTTGTAATTAACAATGCATATATATTCTTCCTAATCTGAAAAATATTTGAATAAAGCTGTGCTTCACGTTGCTTGGATCTCAGATTTAACTTCAAGAAGCTTTAAAGATTACTTGAGATAAATGATTTTAAAAAAATACCATAAGCAGATAAAATTAGCCTAGGCTTTCCATCCAGCACTTCAGTTTCAAGCTTCAGTCCATCACTGCAAAATAAGAGAGAAGGGAATCTGAAATTTTAAGTAATCTGATAATGGTAAGATTTTTACATGAGTAACAAGAGCAACTGTACATAATTATAACACTGTATATACTGTTGGTCCAGATGGTCTTTCATACCCTGCAAGCTGCCTATGTTCGTGAGAAGTTACTTAATATGAAGAAATTGACAGCTCTTCAAGAGGGTATATTTTTATTACTGATAATAGAAAATTTGGATTTGCATGTTGCAAAGTAAATCTTCATGCTGAAGGTGCCACTCTATTTTTATACGCAGCAGTATGCCGGCCTCAAAAATGTAATAATCCTACAATATCAACTTTCAGGTACAACTAAAATCATAGATGCTAAAAATGCTAAACATGTCTCCCTGGATGCCAGTGCTGATCACAGAGGGGCTGTATTCTGCAAACAGTCTTTAACTGTGCTTGTATGCACAGCTCGCACGCAACTTCCTAACTCGCAGGACAGCACAGAGGTGCCTGAAGCTGTAACTCCAGGCGGTCAACTCGCACCCGGCAGCCGAGCCGAGCCCAGCACCATCTCTTCTGCAGAAGCCGTACGGCTGCGGGGCAGATCGCAGGAAGGGGCCTGGTTCTGGCGCGGCCACCCGTGAGCCGGCACGGGGCCGCGGCCCCAGCCGGGACTCCCTGGCTGGGTGGGGTGCTACCTGCTCACCCTGCCGGGGCACGGCGCTTCGAGCATCTCATTCCCCCGAACCACTTTGAAGACCCTTTCCCAAGGCCCTCCCACGAGAAGAGTCTGCTAACCCCCGCCGCCCCCCCCGGCTTTGTCACGGAGATCGCACGCCTCAGCAGTAGCGCGGGTGGACCGCGGGGCTCCGGGCAGGGGAAGGCCGGGCAGGGTCCCGGACCATGAGGGTCCGAGGCCGTCCCTCCCATGCCACGGTAATGGCTCCTGCTGCCAGGCCCGCGAGTCCTCCCCTCCCTGCCCACCCGGCTTACCCCAGGTTCATGGCTCTGCCCGGCAGCGGAGGCTGAGGGGCCGCGCGGGACGGCGGCGTACCGCCCTCTCTCCCCTGTGTACTGCTGTTGCCAGCCCCGAGCAAGGAACCGGGAGCCGATAGGCTTCCCGCGGAGCGGCAACCTCGCCAATGGATTCCTCGTACACTGCGGGGCCCGCCGCAGCCAGGCCTTGTGGGGGATGGAGTCCCGCGACGGGGAGACTCCGCTCAAGTCCCGCTGCAGAGCGCAAGAGTCCCGCGGGCTCTCACAGGTGTAGAAGGACAACGGGGCCGTGTGGAGGGGCGGGGGGAATGGTGGAGCGGTGAGGGACAGAAAGGTGGGCGCGCTGTAGCGGGCGGGGAAGCGCGGGTGCCCGGCTCTACGGCCTTCGGAGGAGTGGCCGTTCGCCTTTTCTTTCTTTCCTGCCCATGGTTGGTTTTGGCAAAGCGAACAAGGTAGGGAAGAGGGGCGTGCGGCTGAAGACGGAAAAGAAACGGCAAGCAAGCGGGTTCTGTGCTGAGCCGATGAGGAGTTTCACTTGCCCACCAGGGTACTGACGCCATACGGAGAACGGCGGCCTCGGGATCCCGTCGGGAACGGGGTGGTGGATGCGCGAAGTAGCTGAGAACGGAAGAGCGGCGGGAGGGCCGTCCCGGTGGTGAGCCTCGGCCCGCGCCCCCTCCACGACCCCCGGCGGGGGCCGTTTCCTCCTTCGGCGGGTTTCGTCCTGAACTTGGCTGTCTGGAGCGGGCGGTTGTGTCAGGAGGCATGGTGGGGCTTGCTGTACTTGGGGCTACTGCAGTGTTTCTGAGTGCCTGGCTTGTTGGAGCTTGTGATGTAGCCCTTGGCAATCGTCACTGCTTTCCGTGGGTCCCCCAAGCCACGCTCTGGGGGTTGGTGGATATTCGTGGACCACTTCTGACGCTCTTGAGAAGAGTATTAGGAACTGAATGTTAAGCACAGCCCACGTAAACGTGCGAAGTAAATGAATCTACATTTTGCCTCATTTTTAGGGAAAGCATCTTCAATTTACATAAGGATTTGGCCGTGTTGAAGGGTACGGTCAGCTTCAATAAAGTGCTTCAAAGCCCGTTTACATCTTCTACTCTTCAAGATAGTATTAAAGCTTACTTTTAAAGCCAGTGCTTAACTGAAATCCTTCATTTCAAAGGACATCAAGATCTTAAGACCTGTCTTGAATAGTCTTGTTTCTAGATGTAGTTAATTTTGTGTGGCCACAGGTGCCATATATTTAGGGGCAGTGATGACTGCAGCTGACAGTAATAGAAGTTTTGCCCTTTTGAGACTACAAAGAAAACAAATGTTGTGTTTGTCAAACAAACATATTCATCTTTCTAAGCGTTTAGTGTACATATTTTTTTGGGGGGTGGGGGGGCGTGGGAAAGGTGGTCTCTGTTGATACTTGGAATTCCTTCTAATTAATTTAACAGTGGTTATATACCAATTAAATTATGTTCAATTCCCTCAAAACACTCAAAGTAAGGTGTTAAAACCCCCTTAACCTTACTCTGTTTTTTTTCACTGTCCTACTTCTCCCAAAACTTAAATCATTGAAATGAACCATTACCATAGAAAGATTAAATCCTAGTGTCCTGCAGACAATCACCTCTAGATTGATGGAGGAGATGGCTGAAGCATTTTCTTCTTCCTAGTCAGCTTGCAGCATCCACAGTCTCATTGTGCCTTTAGTAAGCAGCTCTCTAATCTGCCTGATTTCCTCACAGCTGTATGTATCTGGTCATGGTGTGATAAGAGCTGCAAGAGAATATTGTATTGTTATGAGCAGGGCATGACTAGCTATATAAAGTTCACTCGTAATTTCCTTTTCATTGACTCATCTCGTTTTTTCTGGACCAATCATGGCCAAACAAAAGAAAAGGAGAGTGGGCACTAAGTCATTTGTCACTAATTTAAAATTTGTATTTCACAATGGATTTGCCAAATTAATAAGTTTCTATTATACTTGCAGACTTTTAAGTACTACAGCCAACCAGACCTGTCTCCTGATTTGCCTCCTGACAGCAGGTGGCAATCTAGTTTAAAGCATCTCTTCAAAAGTTTAACTGTCATACAGAAAATCAGGAGGACTGTAAAACCTCAGTTTTGCTAGGCAAGTGTGAAATAGGTGCTTGCAGAAAGCTGATAGTTGATCAAATGCTGCGGTGTTCAGGATGATACCAGAATTAAGATTAAATAGTTCTTTTAATGCAAATCACAGTGGTTTCAAGACTTGGGGGAAAAACCCCAGTGCTATTCTTTGTCTACAAGACCATGCAGAAAACTTGTTCTACACATAGGGAACTGGAGGTTATATAATGGAATAGAGTTGAAGGGAACAATATGCAGGCTTAGTAGGTAATTAATCAGGAGTCTGTTTCAAAAAGCCCCCCACTATTAAAGAGCAATTCAGGCTCTTAACATCAGATTGTTGGCTGTAGCATTATGGGGGAAGGGAATGCTTTCAAAGTGACAGAATAAACCAGTCTTCTATATTCTGTGTTTAATTTTGTTCTATATTTAATGCTGTTTGTAAATGAATGTGTGTGAAATGTCATGGAAAATTCACACAGTAGATTACAGGAAGACTGTAATGCAAGTATACTACTACATCAGTTTTCAGTTTTGATAGCTGCAGAACAATGGTCACTTTTTGTTCAGGTCATACCAGGTCTACAGTAAACATCTACATAATGGACTTAATCATGCTAATTGCTGTGCTTTGATAAAGCTGCATGTGTTTGGTTTTGGTATCATTAACAAAAAAGTGAGAATCAGGGAAGCTGAAACAAAGTCACCCAGTAGCCCTGTCTGAATTCATCCTCACCCATTACATTGTTGCATGCTGGTTTACTCCTTGTTTTCAGACCTCTTGCCCCCATGCATGGGAGCATTTGCATAACTTTTAGTGTATGAGATTCCTGCTAACCTTTCTGACTCCCAGGGAGAAAGCAAATTTTTTGGCTTGCTGTGTTTGAAGCTCTGTCCAAGAGTTATTAAACTTCAGATATTTTTAAACCATTTTTTAACTGAAATGTTATACCTTATTTGCACAACATATATACATGGCCAAAGGCAGCAGAGGCTTGAGAGTGAAAAGAGTAAGGCTTGGTTAGTCTAAATAAATTTAGTAATTAACTTCCTTCAAAAAGAAAAATCCCTTATATTTTATACTGTTATAAGGCAAAGGAATGTATCAAATGGCCTGTTGATTCACGAAAGTCACATCCTTAAGAGACTTATGTTTACATTTTGCCCTGGGATGCACATTTCATTCTGAAGTAAATGCATATACATGCAACACAAGCCAAAAATGGCTTCCTTACTATTCCAAACTTGAGCCCATATGCTGTTCCGTAAGATGCAAATGGAAAAAAGTAAAACATGCTTAAGTGAGAATTGTTGGAGAGGAAGGAATTAACCAGAATGTACCTTTCCTCTTGGTTTGACTAGTAGTCTCAATGGAATTTCACTACATAAAGCATGTGAGTATCTATATTCCTTTTACTCTGTTAAATTGAACAGGCTGTTGCCCTTTGATATCTGAAGCAGAACTGGTTTGGCTTACATGTAAGGTGTTGGATTAATTCTTTAACAGCTACAGCACAGATGAAGTTGGCCAAAACAATTTTCCTTTGTGCATTCCTTTATCAAATGCCATTTTTGAAGGCTCGTATTTTGTGAAGTGCAATATTTTTATATAATTAAATGGAAATAAGCAGATTTTAACTTGTGTAAAAGGACTTCCTACACTAAAAAATATCACTCCTTCCATTAATGTACACTTGGCTTTGTATTATCAGATTTTTTTTTCTTTTTTTCTTTCTAACTACCCTGGAAATTTCCTCCTGAAATATATCATGTGTCATTCCCACATTAAGAAGCAGAATTCTAAAAATATCCGATATCCCTCAACTGAATCACAGTTTCATAAGGAATCCCTCTGTAATGTTTATATGTTGTGAGAAGGATTGTATCAAAGTGTTTATTTGAAAGGAGAATTATTCTGTCCCACAGCAGGACAGTTACCTAGCATGCACTGAGAGTCCATGGTGCACTGATGCTGACAGTACAGATTTTAAGGCAGTCTAATTGTCTTTAAATTGACATACTTTTTAAATGAGCAAGAAAATCTACTGTGTTTTTTTTTTTAGAAACAATAATGGAGTCTTTGAAGATAAATCCTGCTCTGATTCGCATTTAAAATAATACTTAGCTTTTTTCATCTTTCAGTATTTGCTATGATTTAAAATCATGGGAACCTTTCAACTTTAAGACTATTATTCTATTTTATTTGAAGAGTTTTAACATAGGTTGCATCAGATAATAAAACTCCAGCCTTAATTTGTGGTTTTATCTTCCCTGTATCTTTTCACTAGATATGAAATTACTCGCCTTTGCTGACATACGTTTTTTAAATATGTGACTATGGAATCTATATATTATCATTAGGCTTTTCTGTATTTTGGACTTGATGCTTTAGCCATGCATTCCAAACTCTATAATTCATGGCATTATGTCTCATTGTATGGACTATATTTTAACTTGCCAGGCTTCCATATTAGAAATAAGTTTTGTAGTTTTATTTACTGATTCTTACCTGCAGAATTCCATGTGAATGTTAGAATCCAATATAATTGGCATGATAGGAGTTGATGTGAAATATCTGAAGAAATCTAAACATTGTTTCCTGCTACTGCTTGTCCAAAAATATCATTTAAAGGCCTTATGATTTTGAGAAGAATATAGGAGATAATACTTGTTTCTATAACACAAGGACTGTTTGAATACTTGCAGGAAGAGTTAACCAGACTTTATTTCATTTCCTGATAAATTAATCACCAGCATTCCTAAATCCTTGACTTATCATTCCAGAGGACTAAATAAAAATGCTTTCAGGCTACATGCATCTCTCCTAAGGATCATGAAACACTATACAAAGCACTTCACTCATTAATTAAACTTTTTAATAGCCCATATAAGCAAGGTAAGAGGATGGGATTTCAGTGGGAGGTAGGTGTTACGAAAGTCCCATCAGGTGGCTGCCTTGATCTCCAGACACATAAATACCATTAATATCTGGTCTTAAGTGACTTCAGAGAACAAGTCCCATTGATTTTTCAATCACTTACATACTCATGAAAACCCCACTCAGAATTGTTAGGCTTATTTTCTAGGTGGATAAATGGATTGGCACAGTGATTAAATTCATATTGTTACTGATGGCTACTGGAAGCTAGAACAGTGGGGTTTTGGCCTGGGGTTGGGTTTGTAAATTCATTTACAATACAAATGCAGCTGAGGGTCCCCCAAGAATACATTTTTTTGGGCCTTGCATATGTAATGTAACCAGACTTTGTCATTGTTGCTGCATGGGGGTGTATTTTTTAAATAGTTGACTATGCTGCAAGTGTGGTGTGATTTCATGAATAACTATTTTATCTGATTTTTAACTTAATTTTGGGGGTGGTTCCCAAACCTTTTCAGAATAGAAAGTGTATCTTTTTACCCTACAGTTACAGACAGAGATCATTGTCCTCCTTTTTAACATGTGTATGTAGTTTCTCTGTGATATCCAGCTATTGCAGATGTGGTAAAGTAAATCAGGAATGTCCTTAAGGTGTATTTCATTTTTCCTCATGAAATTTAGTATTTTAAATTCTAGAGAAGCTGAGCACAAAGGTGAGTGAACAGCAAATCCCTGTCAAGTGCTCTACAGATGAGCATTGACACAAAGGTGAGTGCGGAAGAACCCTCAAAGCATAAAAATGTCTTATATGCTACCAGACAGGTTCAAATTCATATCTGGTTTTCAGGTGTTCAGAACTTAAATGGGAAAACCTAAGCAGTTTTGGTCTTGCTTCCAATACATTTTAGGGAATGTAAATGAAAGGTTTTAGATTTGTTTTCTTGATTGCTTCCTGCAAAAGCAAAATGATGAAGAGTAACTATCAACTTTATGCAATCAAATGCCAGCATGAGATGGTGTTAATCTTTAGCTAGCATACTTGACAATTAATGAAATGAATGTATGAACTGTATGCCAAATAAACTAACTGTTGAAATCAAACAAAATCTTGCTTTCAAGAAAATCAGTTACTTTTTGGCACTCCAACTGATACAGGACTGCGTGTTCTGATTTTAAAATAGTATTCCAAACAGGAGCTTACGTGATATCCATAAATTAGAGTTTATATGTGATATCATGGATTACTACACACTGAGAAGTTTTTAAACACTAGCATATTTCTAAAATATATTCCTATGTGGCAGAGGAATGCAGTTCCTGAAATCTGCCTTTACGGCCAAGAAATGTGCCGACCATACGTATCATACTTTGTTTTCAGTGTGGGGTATTACATATTCCTTCCCTTCATATTTATGGATTTAAATTACAGTTATCCTTGAGATTGTGCTACTAGGCATTGTCTTTGTATTGTCTTTGTATAACTTGTTCTCCTGCAATGACTATTATGTGGAGGATTGGTACTTTTCTGTTCTGAAATATACACAGTTTGGACCACCAAGAAGCACATAAGGAATGCAAGGAAACTGTGCTTATTGCATATGTATTACTGAACAACATTAAATCAGGAAGAAAAACTTGGAAGTATTCCACCCAGATTTATGTAAATTGAAGACTACAGCAGTCTTGTCTTTTTCTAACCTTCAACTCCATCAGTTTGATTGGGTTGCAGCCAAATTAATGGATGGCAAAAATGGTTGTTGCTCCAGTAGAGTTGTGCTGTATCAGAACAACAGTAAATCATACTTTCCTATTGAGATAAACTCTTTAATTAGCTTCTTGGGCTTTATAGCATTTGCCGTTAAGTATTTGTAAAGTATCTTCTATATTTAGGTATCTCACGCACCTCTGCGAATATGAACTTTTTGGAAAAAAACATCTTTTGAAGTGAACCTTGCTTCAAAAAGGCATATTTGATGTGTAGTTGTTGTCTGTACATGGCACATAGCTATACAAGGTTCTTGTCACAGTCATTTCCTGTCCTATTTCTTCCCATGGCAGTCTTAAATGAAAAAAAGAAAAAATCTCAAATTCATCACAAAACTTACTTCAACGTTTGTGGCTAAAAGATTTATGTGTAGTGTCATTATAGAATTGGTCCAAAGTGTAGGAGTAGAACATGTTGCATAGTAAGGTAAAATGTTATAAAGCAAAGAATGGATTGTGATCTAAGTTAAGTGGCTGCAGATTTTTACCAAGTTTTCTTTCCATATTCTTACTAGCAAAGGAACCTCTGGTACCGTACTGTAATACACAGTGATTGTCAAAACACAAAGGCATCAAGTGGTATTTCTTACAGATACATTCCCCATCAAACGTTAGGGAAGAATAAAGCTTGCATCAAAATAACATTATTTTTTGGGGAATGAGATTCAAATGCTAATTATGTAACACTAATATGTAGCATCAACTTTGGAGTTTTAAAAGCATGAGGTTACTGATGATCAGGCTATTAAGCTAGGATGGACCAGTGTTTCATCTAAAGTATCATCTTCTTTTCCTAAAAGTATGTTTTGATATAGGTTATAATGAAACATTTTAAAAGCTAAGATTACCACTTAACATTTCATTCTTGTCAGGAAAGCATCTCCTGCAAAATACTTACAAACGAGACTCTTACTTCTCAAATCTTGACTGAAATGCATTATGCAGAAATCTGACAACTGTTCAGTACAATTTGCAAGCTGCAGAGAATGCAAAACAGTCTTCGATGTCTGGGCAGAAATTCATTGTACAGCAGGGAGTTTAGATAGGTTCCCTGCATTTTATCAGCCCATGTTGTGTTTCATTAAGACATGGCAAGCATTTCAGTATTATCCTTTGACAGCTAAGAGTTTCTGCTCCAGGTTAATAAGCTTGATAATTTTTCTTCTCCCATTTTTCCCTTTCATAAAAATCCGATGGGCATGAAGGAGCTGCCTTTTTGAATAAGAGCTATCCTATTGGCACTGATGCATGCTTCAACTTCATGCATAGTTTCCCATGTGAGCTGACTAGGTTCTACTACAGAGCAGATGAGCAGAAGCATTTGATATAGTAAAATTAGTATCTCACAGCAGATACAAATATCTGATGTGAGGACCACAGAAACTGTCCTCACAAGAAATCAATCAGTATGGATTTGAACATACAGTAATAAAAGCTAAATTGCAACTTTAAAAGAAATAGCAGAAAATAATAACCGAATAATTGAAACAGTAGTGATATTTATTTGTACTTGTGGTTGTTGTAAAGCAAGGAAAAACTGTAGTAAATCAAACACTAATAAAGTAAAACTATATTATACTTTGAAAATTAAAAATGTCAAACTCAAAATAAAGAGGACAAAAAAGTGGAGGAAAAGGGGAGAAAGTTACCTGCATACCAAAAATGGAACAAGCCAGTGAATTTTTCTGAGCAAGCACTTGATTGGGTGTTATGCAGATAGCTTTCTCATCTCATTTATTTTTCTATATACATACACTTCAGAGTATCTTATGAAGAAAGTGTCCATAAATTGTGAAAAATCTACAAGATAGAAACAAATAGACCAGCTAAATCAGGAATATTCATCTGAGTTTGGACAAATCGGTATTCAGAGGATATACTAAGAGAAAGCCCTGAAATAATAAAAGTTAAACCAGCTGCACAAGTATTAAAGAAAATGATAGCTTTAGCAAATGAATGCTAGTAATTATAATTCCATCAGTTTGTTATTGTATTGTTTGTCTTCTGGGGATAAGATTTAACTTACTCAGAATTGGAACAACTGATTTCTAGAACTTAGGCAAAGGGACTGCTCAGAAGAACCCCTGAAGGAAAGAAAAAGGGTATGTTCGTCTTATAATGGATCATCTCTGAAAAGACATGCTCTGAGCTTCTGGGGCTGGTTGTGTTCAGTGTTTAAAGCCAAATTTTCAGGGATTTTACAGTAAAGTTAATACTGAGTTGCATAGCTGCATCAGCTTGGGAAGTGAAGGAAGGTAAAAAGGCGCTTGTTTCTTCACAGGAAATAAATAGAGCTCTGTAGTATCAGATAGTAATAATACACAGAAAAAATAATAGACATAACAAAAAACATCCTGAATAGCAGTATTAGCTAGAAATTGTGTGGCTTTGAGAAATCAGCTATGAGCTTATTTTTTACCTTCACATGAGATAATGGAAGTATAAACAAGAGAGGAAATGATTGTCATTTATCTTGGTCTAAGATATTAATTTCTATAAATGGATACCCTATGTATCCATTTATTGTATACTGGGCAGGAGACCACACCTTCATTGATGACGTGACATTATCACAGGATGACAGCATGTTAAAAAATCCTTTTTTCTTCAAAACTGTTATGTTTTTATACTTTTTCCAATTGTTTCTGATGGGGGAACTGTAGAAATGCTGCATACATTAAAATACTGAGGGCATACTAAAGACAATATTGCACTTTATTGTAACATGACTTAGAAAAAACAGTTGTGTTATTTAGGGACTATGTAATTATTTTTTTTGTTTGGAAGTTTAGTTAAGATGATCAATCTAGATCACAGCACTTGTGTGTGATAAGGGAAGAGAAGCACAACCACAGGCCAGAGGCAGATAGAAACGAGCAGATTTCTCTACAGACATTTTCAAGATGTTTTTCTATTTTTGTTAATCTGATTAGGAAATACCTGAGTAGAGTATCAGCAGGCTGAATATAAAGGTGTTTGTGCCAAGGGATAAATAGTAGGATTTTCTGCCAAATTTCCTCATCTGCCCTTGTCTTTCTACACTGTAAACAATGCTATTTGCATAGGCATTTCCATAGTCTCTTGTCTTTCCCTTTTTCGGTATCTGGTTTCTTCCCAAAGTTCAGCACCTTCTCTTTTCCTTCACCCTTGAGCTGTACATGTGGTTGGATTCACACTTGTGTTTGGGGGGAGGTGATAACTTGTTGCAAACTTCACATTGTATTATCTAGAGTAAGAAGAATATGAAGGAAGAAGTTGCATGTCTAGTTCACAGAGTTTTCTGTTTGGCCTCTTGGGTTTTCATTTGCTGATAACTTATTTCATGACAGTTATTAATGAGAGTATTTAACCTTAAATGTAAATATATGATTGTCCTTTTCCTTGCCATTTTCGATAGTCCCTGTAACTGTATGAAGAATTCTGTTGGGCAAGTAGCATTTCATATATATTTTGCAAAGATACTGTTAACATTACAGGCTACACATGATGGTGAATTGGTCCCTCAGTTAGTCAAATGTCATATACACTTCAAATGGACAGTTTGGTTTTGCCTTCCCTCTGAAGAATTTTACAGTTGTAATTACAGGTGAAATTTCATAAATTTTTATAGATTAATAAACTCTGTCCTAACAGTTCTATAAGTTTCTAGGATTTCTTTCATATTTTGTGCTGTACTTCATAAATCTTTGCCTGGCTAAATGATGCATAAAAAAGTTAACAAAAGCAGTAATAGCAAGTTCAGCTCTGACTAAAAGAAGTAATTGCAGAGATTGATTTGGCATAAAACCCATCAACTACACTGAATTTCATCCTCTTCCTCCTTCAAAATTTAACAATAAGAAGGCTTTTAGAGCTGGAAATGTTTTGCTTTTATCCTTATGTCTTGGTTTTAACCTGTTCAACCCTTGGGTATAGCTGAAACAGAAAATGCAGCATAATGGATGAAGATGTACAAGAAAAGGAAAGCATGACCTATGTAATGTTTTCTCTCATGTTTTGTATGAATCTCCCCTTTTGTCAAGTTTTCTGAGCAAAGCTCTTTACTTATAACTTGCTTCTTAAACTAAGGTGAGCTTGAACTTGGATGTATTTCAAAATAATTTTAATAAATCTCAACACATGCTACTTGGTAAATATTGTCATTTTCATCTGAGCTTTAGAATTTCTGAAGATGTTAGTTCATTTAGATGTAATCCTTATCAGCCTGTGAAGAGAGTGTTCATTATATCTGGCAATAAATGTTTTTGCAGAAAATTGGGAAAACAGCCTAGATCCCTTGAATGGTTTATGATTCAATCCCACTTCATGAGTAAGCTTTGCCAACTGTTTTGTTTCTACCATGAAAGCTATGTATATATGGGTGGATGTGTATATACACACACACATATATATATATATAGGGTTGTTCTTGTAAGTATACATACTGAAAAATGTATATAAGTATATACTGTAGTTCTGTTCATTCTGAAAGCTTCATACTGTTGAATTAAATAAGCTTGAATAGAAAGATATTGGGACACTAGTAGTTCAGGATATTCCTTTTGAACAGGCAAAGAAGCTTTATTAAAGAGAGAAAAATGTTGTGGCATAGCTTTCAAAAATGTTCTGCGCTTCAAAGAAAAAGACACTTATCTAGCTACTACAAGATGAGACTGAACTTGTGATGACAAGCATGACAACAAATTATCATGTTGCTTACTGTAGCTCAAGTCAGTGTAGTCTTCCTTCTGCAGTGATTTTTCTGTTCTACTACAATGCAAATGTACATCTGATAGTGATAGTGTACTATATTCTGGAACAAATGGAATCTGCCAGCAATTATTCGAATATCTATGAGAAATTGCTTCATACTTGTGCAGCTCTTTACAGGTTATAAAAACATTGTCAGTTCTTTAAAGGGCGTTCTATAATATTGTGTCGTATTTAACATTTTTAATTGAGTATGCTCTTACAATGTGGTAATTCAGAAGCATATATTATTGGATCATAGTAGTAAGAACGAGCCAAAATCTGTCACTTTTATGTACACTAAGTAGAAAATAACGTGGTTTCAATGGGCTTATTGCCACACCAATGGAAGTTTCTGAGGTGTATCAACGAAGTTGCCAAGGCTGCAGCAGTGACACACAGTAATGGCTATTTCTATCTCTTAACAGTGATTAAAATATTTTCCCTGAAATTTTGTATTATTATTCTTAGCTGAGTGTATGTGTGTGTGTGTCTGTGTTTTGACTTGTATTTAGTGAGTTAAAATGCAGAGCTAGATAGATGTTGTGCTACTACAGTTCTGTTAGAAATGCCCAAATAGAATGTCCAAAGATAGTCTGTGAAACAGCCATATGGCGAGGAGCTGAAACGCATTAATTTCTATTCCAGAATATTTGGAGTGTGACCTTTTCCCTCCCTAATTCGCTTTTCCATTTGCAAAATAAGGCAGTACCATTAAACCATTTGATAAGATTTTTCTCCAAATATGTTATAGTGGCATCTCACTTTTATAGCATGTACACTGCTCTTGTTTCAGTAACACAGAAAAATGCAGTTTCTTCTCATCTCTATGGCTACATGGCGTTACGCAACATGACTTTTGGAAAAATCTAAGAGGTTGCTTTTTTTTTCTTTTTCATTTCATCAAAGTAAATAAATCCTTTCATTCAGTCTCAGGGGGAAACAAAATACTGAAAATAATAGTACGGCAAAGGCTACATGGCTCTTTGGACCTGCTCAAGTGAGCCCAGAGAAGGGCCACAGAGATGCTCCAAAGGGCTGGAAAACCTCTCCTGTGAAGACAGGCTGGGAGAATTGGGCATGTTCAGTCTGGGAGAGAAGGCTTTCAGTACCTAAAGGGGGGGCTACAGGAAAGCTGGAGAGGCACTTTTTACACGGGCAGGTAGTGACAGGATAAGGGGGAATGGCTTTAAACTGAAAAAGGGGGATTTGGTTAGATCTTAGGAAGAAGCTCTTCCCTGTGAGGGTGGTGAGGCGCTGGCACAGGGTGCCCAGAGAAGCTTTGGCTGCTCCATCCCTGGCAGTGTTAAAGGCCAGGCTGGGGCTTGAAGCAGCCTGCTCTAGTGGAAGGTGTCCCTGCCAGTGGCAGGGGTTGGAACTGGATGAGCTTTAAGGTCCCTTCCAACACACACCAAACCATTCTAAATTGTGTATGAACCTTTAAACAAAAGCTCTTTGGGAAAGGATTCCTTTTCCAGCCTTGCTATGCACACACCACCCCCAATAGCTACTATATCAAAGTGGTGAACACTGTTGTCCATATGTATTTTTTCACTTGCATTTCTTTCCTAAAAAAAAAGACTTATTTATTGTATTTCTTCTTCCATACTAAGGAAGCTAACAACTTAGAGCACTTAAGATCTCATTGAATGGCCTTTGTATACTTGTAAAGTTGCAATAAGCCAAATAACATCACTATGGAATTAAACAATACTTTCAAAGCCACTTGAAAGGTCATGGAGATCATAAAATGTTTACACATTTGAATCTTCGTTTGGTGAATGAAAAGTGATGTCTGTGACACTTAGACCTTGGTTGTTACAGGTGAAAAATAAAAGGAGAAAAATACGGATAGTGGGATTGTTGACTGCCTAAAGGGCAGAAGTTGCTGACTAATTCTGGAAGTTTCGAGCTCAAAAAGTATTTTATAGGTATTGCAGAAACAGAGCTATTTTTTTCTTCATAATCAGCATGATATGGATTGTTGCAACCAAGACTTTCTATTCCCTCCTTCCATCTGTGTTCTACATCCATCTGTCATACTTTATCCATGTTTATATTGAAAATGTTCTGGATTTGTGGCAGTATTTGTATTTACAAACCAAACAACCAATAGGCTGAATGTGACAGAAGCTGTGAGACTTACTGATAGTCACTGGACAATAGGACCCCAGCTACAAGAGGCCAATTTTGTTATTGGAGTTGCTAAATTCTGGCATCTAATGCTTATCCTGTTACAGCTAAGAATAAAACACAGTTGCACTATGCTGTCCTTAGGACACACCACTTCTTCACAGGAACAACAGATTATCCAAAGGATGGCTGGAAACAACTTGCATGTGAGTGAACAGAGTAATACTTCCTAAAATGCAAGACTCAGGCTAATCAATAAATAGATTTTTTTTTTTCCTCAGATGACAAAGCCAAATGTCTAATGGTTACTATAGAGCTATATACAAGCTCTGTAGTCTTTGCTGAGTCTTTGTTAAAAAAATGGATACATATGGAGTGGAAAAAAAGGAAAACTATCAGTTCTCAGTTCATATTTTTTTATTCAGTACCATCTTGAGTATTAGCACAGAGGCCAGGTAAGAACAATGGGTTTACTTCTCTGAGAGGCTCTTTCCCCTACATCTTTCAGGATGTCTTACTAAAATTACACAAACACACATTTTAGATTTTAAAATGCTATTCCAAGAGATTGGTAATTTATCCAATTAACTGTATGACACACTGTCTAGATAAGAACTGTTCCTTGTGGTGCAGCACCATATTGGTAGATCAAGTAGATGGATAGCAAGGAATGCTAAACCTGGCATTGCTCCTAAAGTAGTAAGTATCAGATTATGCCCTCATTTCTGTCATTGGGGTAGAGTTTGTTTTTTTTTTCCTGGTAACTGTGATAAAATGAACTCTGGAAATGTCTCATAAAATGAGAGTTAAAATGTAAACCAGGCAGAGCAAAGACCAGGTAATGCTAATGCTGAGAGACCAAGAAGGGACTGCATCAAGCCTTGATCTGCAGCATCACTGCAACTTAAATGAAGAAGCAGTTCTTCAAAAGAAGTAACTACTTCCCTGCTGATCCTGTTGTCAGGTGGCAGAAGACTATGGTATGAAAGTTAAAAAAAAAAAATCTGGAAAAGAGACTAACTGCAGGAAAAAGCTACATACTTATAATCTATTTATTTAGGAATAAATGAAATTGTTCCTGTTCACTGGTGTAATGAAGTTTATTATTTTCTTAACTCCCTTACAAAAAAATATGCAGTTTTTCATGGTAAATGAAATCTCAATGAGTTTCTCACGTCATTTGAACAGTCATAAGCTGTCATATTAATTCCAGAGCATAATATTTACTTATTTATTTATTTAAAAATCTGTATTAATTTTATCATGACAAAATAAACAATCTCCAGATAGGCTATTAATCTAATCTGAATGGTATGTGAAGGTAATTTCCAGTTGGCTGTATGTGAAGCACATTTATTCCCTTCTTAACAATCTGCATTCAGCACACCACTTCCACCACCATCACTTCCACCAAAAGTAATACCTTCTGATAACTGTTGAGATTCACTTAGTCTATTTTTTTAATAGCAAAAATCTACACCACCATAAAAAAATTGAAATAATTTTTCAGACAAAATTCTTTGATAGCTTCCTGTCAAAATCAGTGCATAAAAAGAGTGTGTCTTATGAAGAGTGGGGACAAAATGTTGAGAGATTTGGTATTTTAAATGAATGAATCTTCAGTTTATATTTCTGTAATAACAGAGTACTGATGGTTTAAGAATAGTTAGAAACAGTTAATGTGGTTTTTGTGCAGCCTTGGGGATACTGGTTCACCTTGGGTTCTACTGTAAGAAGTAAACAGCAATCTCAGGTAAAATATTGTAGCCTAAATTCCATTAAAAACTGACTGCCAGAGGTGACTGGTATAGGGACTGTCTCTGTACTTGAAGTGCTGACCATTGCTGGAGTTGGAGTAATAAGAAGTTTTTAATTAGTAGCTCAGTAGTTTTTACTTGTTCTTGCTGTGTCTATTTCATAACACAGCCGTAATTCCATTGTAATATAGGATTTTGTTTGGTTGTTTTTTTTTTTTCTACAAATAAAAATTCTGATTATTGCAGTACTTCATGCTGGTCTTTTCTCCACCTCTCATTCATTTCATTCTAGGTTTATTTTATTCTACTTTCAAGTGTCTTAAGTCATTCCTATGCCTGTGAACATGTTCTGCTTTCCAAGCTGATCTGCAAAAAAGCATCTCTAAGATGCACCCTAATTAACATGGATGGGTTTGGTGATCACAGCTTACATTTCAAATAGCAACATGCAGATCTTAACTATTTTCTGTTCTATATAAGAGCTATGTGATTTTGGAACACCTCAGTTTGAGCTTCAGTAGCATACAGAATTTGTCTTTTAATAACTTCGTGTAGGAGAACTACAGTACCCCAACCGTCTGCTTTATGCTGAACTCTCTGGAGCAGCCAATTTTGTCTTCCAGAACGTGGCTGTTGCACATGCTGGGTGCTGATTGCAAGTATTATCTTAAGAGAATTGCTTCTCAATATTTAAGAAAATTACTCCTTTTAAAGGCATTCTTTTGTGCTTTTGTACTCCTACTGGCTTCATCACACCGGGAGGTAACTGACAAATAGCATCATTCAATTCCATGGCTGCTTTTGCTGCTACATTGTGTTTATCAAACAAAATTGGGATGAAGAGGACTATGAAAAATCAACAACATGCAGCTTCTCAAGAAGCAAAGAATGTGGCTTGGCAAAAAAGAAAACCTGTACTATAGTGCAGCCAGAATAGTCTGTAACAAGATGAGAGCAGTGTTTGACCTGAAAGAAAGGTTCATGGCCTTTGGACATACTAATATCCTGCTTTACAGAGAACTCATGAAAAATCAAATGCAGGTAGGAGCCCTGCAAGAAAGAGCATAACCAGGATATTTGCTATCAGGCATTTTCCTTACCTTTTGTATTAGTAGGCATATGATGCAAAAGTTTAATAACGCATTTGCTAAACAACCAGTATTAGTTTTGAAGATCTAGTGGGTTTATATGCAAATAAAACTCACTCACATTCCTGAGTACCTGTTTCTATGACAAGCTAAATCCTTTTTAAGCCCAATCTTCTTTCTTCACTTCTGTTCCTTATAATACATTGTGGATCACCAGAATCTCTACTCTGTAACAATACTACAGAAGTAAATTTCACTCAACTAACATAATTCTAAACTCTCTTTTTTTTTCTCATTAAGACAACAAATTGTTTTTTCTCAGTTTCCCTCTTATTTCTAAATTAACTCTTCTGTCTGTCGAGCACATGCCACAGTGTTGTTTAGGATCCTAAAATTGCAACTAACACACCAAAACATGAATCCCATTAGCTGCATGAAAGAAGCAGGCAAAATATTTCCAGTGAGATAAGGTTTGTGCAGAGAGGTAATACATTTTCCTAGACCAATTGCTGTAGCTGCAAAATATTTCTACTCATTTTCAAATGTACTCCTCTTCATAGCTGTCTGGTCAAGGTATTAAATAAAAAAGAATGCAGGAAATAAAAACATATTTTGAAAATCAAAAGGATATTTAAATAAGGAGCAGATAAACGTAAGTACATATAAATAAGAAGCACAGATATGTTATAAAAAAAAACTTGGTGTAATTACTGCTTCCTGTTTCATCCAGGTATCTCTCTGGTTCTTCTATATTAAAGATGGTTGCATACAGTTCTCATAAATCACTAGTAGCATAGTCTGCTTGGGGATCAAGAAATTACGCTCTGCATTGTAGTCTGATCTTTCATGGTTTATAAAGATCTTTTTAATTGAGCTATACTTCAGTGATTAATGCATTTATCCTCCCCTTCACAGCGGCTGCTGCTGCTGTAACATATGGTTTGCCTGTCTGTTTTTGCTATACATATTTGCTTTTCAATTGCCCTGAAGATTTCAGAATAAATTCAGTACTGCACGGCAAAATACTCCTTTATCCCAACATGAAAAATCTTGTGAGTTATAGTTTATAGTTCATTTGTTTATAGGTGTTTTGCATCCTGAAGGAGCAGGATATGGTTTTCGTACAATTGAAATAAGCTGTATTTGTGAGGCTTTCCATTGCCTTTCTTTTACTTTCTGTATGGCTGATAAATTTGTAGAAATTTTGCACTGATATTCCTTCCTTTAGTTAGGGATTTCATTAAAGAATTTTATCAATACTCTATTTGTCTCTATCACCTGATTTTTTTCTGGGAGTTCTGAATTGCTCCTCAACATTTCTTTACGGCTTCAGCAGAGATGATGGTTTTCTTCTGCTTTTTTCACATCTGCCAAAAGAATATTGTGCTATTTAATGCTAATAGATTGACAGGAGTGTACATGTTTCTTCATCCTTAAAGGTGAGGGAAGGATAGAGCAACAACTGTTCATAGGCTCCATTTTTGCTTCTTATGTTTTGAGATTTCTGTCATTTTTCATCAGCTTCAATTAAGTTTTCTTCCTAAGATTACATCTAAATGATAAAGAAGCAAAACTATGTGCAAATTAGTTACTGTGGTCTATTTAATCAATAACCAGAATTGGTTGGAAACAAAATTGTTAGTTATTGCTCCTAAGCTTTAAAGTTTAATGTTTTCCTGTTACCTTTTTATTTTTTATTTGACTCCCTCAATAAAGTCAATTAGACAATGAGAAAGCCCACAAAAATAGACAAAGGAGATCAGGCATAATCACACATAGGGATTTTTCCCCTCTAAACAATATTTTGTGAAGCGATAGCAGAAGAAAAAATTCCTTGAACTTGCAAGAACTATGTTATGAGAGGCACCTTCTCCCTCACTGCACAGTCACACCTCAGGCATATTCATGCCTGCAAATTGCATATGCTGAGATTTGCAGTCCACTAGAAATAGATGTGTCAGACTGACAAGGATTCCTGTACATTAGCAGCCATTTTGTACCTATTTGCAGGGAAATGTTATGTAATGTCAAGCTGGCAATTAGAAAACATTTCTCCCTCTCTATTTTGACTTCTGAGCCCTCTCTTTTTTCTTATTTTTTTATTCTATGTAGCTGAATAAAGAAAAAAAAAAGTCATCAGTTCATTTTCATGTAGACCTCCATTACTGTTACATACATAAATCCTTCTGTTACAATACATGGTTGTGTCTCTGTTACTGAAGTCACAAAGTGCTCTTAGTCAGAAAGATAATCAACAAACTATATTAGTGGAATAGGTTGTAAAAGTGGGATTGGAACAACAAGAAAGCAGAAACTCTTAAGGGAAGAATACAGAAAAATACAATAATGACTTGATCCCTGGATCTAAATGCCCCAAACTAAGGAAGGCACTTCATCCACAATCATCAAAACATCAAAAATCAATAGACCTTTTTTTAAGGCACATTTCGTGTTCTGAGAAGAACTTATTCATTAAATAGTTCTGTAGACAGAGGAAAAGAATGTCTTCAGAATCAACTAGATAGAATGAATTTCACCTACAGTTACATTTATCCTAGTAAATTAAATAGGTTCAGGAAGCTCTTCTAGGCACTGGAACTTAACTGTTAAATTGTTAGAACAGTACTCGTCGTGTTTTGGGCTAGTCAAACTTCCCCTCCCAGTTCTAAGGCATATTCTGGAAGCTAGCATAAATTTATGTTCCCAATAAGAAATCTATATCGGAACACCCTGTTTTGAGAGCTGAAAGAGTCCAGAAGCATGACTCCAGATAATGTTAAGCCATTTCCTCTTTATGCCAGAGAGTGGTTCTGGGTAAATTTAATTAAATGTGCTATATGTAGTTCACAGGGCTGGTTCTAAATGGTAAAAAGGAGAAAAAGTAAATGAGAAAAAGACCATTATCTCTTTTTAGTTCTAGAAATGGCAAGATAAATGGGGATAACCAGTTATGTCCACTTGAAGTTAGTCAACTTAGATCCTCAAAGAGTGACCAAGTTTTACTCAAATGTGGGAGAAGTCCTGAAATTTCATATATCAGAGAATTATCATAGAAATACTGATATTTAATTATAGCATCATAAAAAAGATACTTTCAAGCCTACTTTTAACCTTTCTTCAATTTCAAAGACCAGAACATAAATGAAGTATTCAGAATGGCATGTGCTATTAGTTATTCTGTGTTACAGCACTGACAAGAATCTTGATGACAAAAGTGAAATCCAGTGGTTATAAGATCTTTTTGCAAATTATCACCACAATACTAAGAAAATAGGACAATGAAGTTAATACTACTTCAATGAAGATTATGAATTATATGACAACTGTCTGGATACTGGAATACAGTATTCCTTAATATGTGACCATAGGTTCTACATGAAGCAAAAAAAAAAAAAAAATTGGTACAGATAGAAATCTTCCACTCTTGTGTTCTCTAGATGTTTTTTTACATAGTATAACTTTGTGTATAACAGATTAATTCAAAATTAATTTTAAAAGACTGTAGGGATGGCATAAAATAGTCCCTAACTACAATCATGAACCATGAAAGCAGGAAAAATGGGGTTTTTTAGCTATCAAGTCAAGCATAGCTCATAGTATTATTTTTTTTCCTTTTTTTTTTTTTCCTTAAAGGTTCTGGGACTTTGTTGTGAAGCTAAAGATTGAAGGGATCCGAGCTTTTGTATCGAAGTTTCTCAATGGGGAACTTATGGATGGGTTTTTGTGTTTTCAAGGAGGAGTACTAGTATATATGTAAAACCACCTATAAAAACTCCTCGCAAATTGTCTAATATATAAAATCAAACTTAATTTCCCATAAATTTACACTTGATGTAATCCTCTGGAGTATTATGAAGTGGATATAAAGTGTTATCCTCTCAAAACTAGTTCTATGAATCCTCTTCAGCATGTCTTTATAGAGTAACAGATGGAAGACTATCAAGTCCTCTTGTTATAAACCTAACAGTTGTGTGAACCTCATGCCTTTTATGCAATGTCAGTTATTAGTTGATAACTAGCATTTAGTGTGAGTTGGGTCATTCATGGTCAGGCATATTATACTTCTTGCTATTCTGTTGGACTTGCACTTCCTCAACAGAATCCACGACTACTACAAAACCCATGAAGCATCCGCAGGTTCACTGTCAGTTTTGAAGAGGTCCTACCAGGCTACTGTTTTTCACTGCTTTTACACTGTTCCTTAATGTATTTGATCTACTGGGGAACCATCCACTGTAGAAATTTTATTCCATTTTGGGATCATGTTTCTAGCTCCACTCAGCTTAGGCAGTTTGGTTCCTGCCAAAGTCTTCCACCATGTGAATGTGATTAAGGCAGTAACCTAGACTTTAGTACGCAGCTGTTTAAAATTGGAGGAGACTAGCTTACCAATAAAAGGTTCCCTTACAAAGCAGCTGCTCTGTAGCTCTGCTGAGAAAATGTGGTATGCTGGGGGTAGCAATTCTATGATCCTGATTTTGTTTGTACCTTTCAGCTTCACTGCAATGGTTGAGCTCCTAAGTAAGGAAGGAGATCTGTTTTCTCCCACTGAAGAATTGAGAGGGGAATGTCAATTGTGTTCAGACAAATCGCACCCTGTTGATGCTTGTAAGTAGAAGTTTTAATATCTAGATGGACTTTTCTGGAATAAAATGGGCATTTCAATGCTTAAGCCTTACTGAAAAGCCTGTTGGGATCCAGCTCTGAAGTGTACTAACTGACTTTAAAAAATGAGCTAGCATGTAAGAGTTTACTATTCAATGCTCATTTAGCAGCAGCTCTAGTATAGTCACTGAATATAGTGGTATGTAAAATAGTGGCAGCAGGAATACTCTGTTTCCAGAAAAAAAAAGGTTGAACCAGGCAAATAAAGTACCATTGATAAAATGTTAGGTCTTCAAATATTAAACCTAATTCAAGGTATTCTAAGCTAGATTAACTGGGTACTGTTAGGGGCCACTGGAGTTTGAATTTTTGTAAGAAGTGTTAGGTTTCTGAAATATACTGTACAGTTGAAATAAGCCTATTAATAGCCCTATTTTGAGATGTGGCAGCTGAAAAACTTGTTAGTATTTTTACCATTAAATAATTTTGCTTTTTTTGTTCTGTTTGCAACAATGCAATTAACAGCATGTGCTAGAGAAGCTTTATTTTTATTCTGAATAGATTATTAGTGCAGTACATAATAAGTTGCTTAAATTATGCAATTACAAAAAAAAATTAAATCTTTCCTTGCTTGGTTTTGCATAATAATGAATTCCACAGCATATTGTGTATTCATGTATATCCAAGTAACATTTCTCCATCATCCATAAGGCATGTGCTGCTGTTAGATTAAAAAGAAAACAACTATAATAATGATTTTTAAAACCAGAGCAGCAGACTTTGATTGGGATCTGTCATGAAGAAAGTAAAGGATACTAATGTTTGGTGATTTAAGATTCAATTTGACAGATACGTGTAGGTGGGTATCTGAACTGATAAAGAGGAAAAAGTGTAGTTCTGTAAGTTACTGACTGACAGGGGCAATGCCTCCAAGGACTAAACTAATAAGGGCCTCATTCTGAAATCAAGTGGAAAACTTAAGGTTGTTTCAATGATCTTCTTTGGATTTTTTTCTTTGGTTTGGGTCAAGTAATCACCATGAGTCTGATCACCACAGTGTGGTTTCGTTCAGGGGGTTTTCTTTTCGATTATGCCCTGGAGTGCCAGTGTACTCCATGTGAAAGTAAGTTTTCTTGCACATTTCAGTTAATTTTCTTTTTTTCTGGACCTTACCAGTTGGGAAGAACTTGCACTATGAAAGTAACTTTCTGATTTGACCATTGCTGAGAATCAGGTATTAATATGAATATTGTAAGTAGCTTTAAAAGTGCTTGTAAAAGCACTAAATAGCTAGGTCAAGGACCTTACTACCACATTTACGTGCTTTGTATTGCAACATAGGGTAAACAGAATTAGTGATTCCATTTCTTGATGGTAGTCTAGCATTATCTATCTATTTCTGTTTTTTTACCATCAAAACAATAATGCTGATCTGCATTATCATTTTTCTTTCTGCTTAAGAAGCTCCCATGTTTCTAACAATTTTCATGTCTTTCTGTTGTTTTGATTTCTGCTGTAGTTTTCATAGGTGTTTTTGTGAGAAAGTATTTCAGTTTTTCATACATTAATGGAATACTACACTGATTTTTACAATTAATTTTCACTTTTAATTTTTGGTTAAAAGGTAGACTGTTGTATCATGTTCTTGACTTAGCTTTTGTAATAGAAAATGAAAGCTCTGCCACTAGGGAACCACAGAGCCAGGTTCAATGGAATAAAGCTAAAATGCCTTTTCCTTGGTTTTTAAAGCACACAGCTGCAGACGCTTGCTCTTAATTATGCAGCAGCAGTGACTGAGCTCCATTTATGTTTGTATTTCTGTTTTTGAAAAATGAAGCATTGAGCAGCATACATCTTCCCCAATATATGAAAGGGAGCTAGCTGCTGCTAAAGTGTAACCACAGGTAAGAAGAGAAGGGGGAGCTGGGATGGATAAAGGGAGGCACAGGAACGGAGGACAATCAGTAACATTATATGTTTTCTAATGTTGTTTTGAATTATTTATACTTAGAATAACTGAACAGTAAAATTATAATAAGAGTACATTTTATACTTTTCTGTTTCCAAAATCAGTATAGCATATGCTGAGGAAAATAGCAGACTTTAAAATCTGTATTTTGTAGTTACTTCAATGATTTAG
Organism: Pezoporus flaviventris; assembly: GCF_033815535.1. Classification (NCBI taxonomy): domain Eukaryota; kingdom Metazoa; phylum Chordata; class Aves; order Psittaciformes; family Psittacidae; genus Pezoporus; species Pezoporus flaviventris. The sequence continues at coordinate 8,935,601 of NW_026892569.1, read as the reverse complement.
GGCCTTAGTCTCATGTAAATAAAATTAATCTTGTCAGTAATTTCAGTGGGGTTTTCATAGCTCCTGATGTATGATATGAGCAAAAGGAACAATGAATATATTGCATTTTTAGGGTAGAAAGTTTTTTAGAAAGCAAACAGTCAATTTCAGAAAATACAAGTGCCCAGCCAAAAATATATCTGAGGGTTAAAAAGTATTGCAAAGCGCAAACCTTACATATAACATTACATGACACTTGTAAAACTTAAGTTGTTATTTATAACACTGATTTCCTCTAACAGTTGGCTGAAAGTTGTATCTGGTAGTTAATACATTAGAACCTCTTGCAACAAAAAAGAAAGAAAAATGTTGTTTACTCACATTTTCCAGCTTTCTTCTTGTTATGCTTAATGGTACCCACCTGCAGCAGGACACAAAAGACAACACAGATGTTCCTGTGATGAGACTGAAATGAGAACTTGTATCAGCTGCAAAGAAGTCAGTCTTAAGTACATACTATTGTTATTACCTTACCCTTTGGATTTGGATTGCAGCGTGGTTTTGAATATAAGGAATGAATATTATTGAAGGGTTTGGATTATGTGACCCTGAGGTTGGATGCATGGATGTTGTTTCTGCTAATACAATAAGTACATTAGTTGTAAAATGCTGATTTTTTTTTTTTTTTCCATTTCCTTGAACTGCATGTTTTTATAACAACTTTTTCAGAATATATCTTGGCAAAATATTTTTTTTTTCCACAAAGCTCTATGCCAAAGGGTCTTGTCCATAGTGGGCATATGCTATTGACTGCACTGCAGGCAGTCCCCTTGCAGATGATCTGCTGCTCCAAGATGGTCAAAGATTAATTCTGCTACATGCTTTATTGAATGATAGCAAGCTTAATTCATTGCAACCTTATGGTAGCTCTATGGTGTCCTCCTACAATGACTGCCCCTTGGAAAGAAGATTGTTAGGCTACTGCTCTTCTGTCAGTATAGTCCTGGTTTGTGCAGGCTGTCACAAGGCCCATAACCTTTGCCAGTGAATGAGTCACAAAAAAGATAAAGCAGAACCTGATGTTCCTGTCTTTTCATATAGACAGGGACGGTGTGATATTGCTTAAAAAAAACTGTCAGCAGTTGACACCACTTGGAATAAAAGTCCTGTTGTCATTATTAGCAATACTGAGACAGGTCTTTAAGATATTCTTATTGCACACCAAATCTGAATTAAACACTAAACTTTTGAAAATGGACACTTGTGCTCTGAAGCATTCAGTGTAGTGACCCACATTCTGTACTGTTTATTAATTTTCTTACAGATGCAGACTTGCTAACTGTTCAAGAATACTTTGTTTGCTTTCTAGATCAAGTGAAATTATTTGCATACAAAACCATGTTCTTTCTTGTCAGTTTCTCCAGGAACAGATTTTCTCTGCCTATAATTTCAATGGTTTTATAACTATTTTAATAGAGATGTCCTCAAGTAAATATGAGGTTTGAAAAGCAGCTGAAGTTTATATTTTAATCATGGCCTATCCCATTACGTTGGACTCAGAAAAACATATTTGTCCCATATTGAAATTATAGCTGGGGTAGGTATTTTAAGAGTATGTCCCTTTCTTGGGGGAAAAATCCTGCTGTATTTTTATTGTGAATGTCATTCTAGCATTGTTTCAAATATTTGCATCTCTGATCATGACAGCAAACTATCCCAACTGGCTTTGAATAATTTGAATACAGCAATGAAGGGGTTATGTTAGTTTTAAACATAGTTGGTTGAAATCAATTTCATTTGACATAGTTTTAAATGGTAATTCAATAAAAGTGTTTCTTATCAATGCTTAATAGTGGCATGTATAGGTGCATATGTGGGCAGGAGAGGAATAAACAATTACTGTAAAACAACTACTGATCTTAAGTGCTTTTAAAAGCATTGTTGCAGCAATGTGGTTAAGAGGCAGATGAAATTCTGTGTAGGGTAAGGTATGAAGTTATATTGAAGCTAAGGACTGAGGCTGATCAGTTCTAACTTATCAAGAGCAATTAAACTCAAAATGTAAAATTTGAGAAGAGGGGAAAAATAGAAGATTAAAAAAACCCCTAATTTCTTAGAATGAGAAGTTAGTGATGTTTATAGACGTTTCCCTTGCTCTCCTTAATATAAAACTAAATAAATAAAACATCAGGAGTATTTAATGTAGTTTTCTGATGAGAAAAGGCTTTCAGGCTTCACATATTTAACCTCTTTTACTGAATACTATTTTTTTTAAACACAAACAAGTGTCTTAATTATTTGTACACTTCAGCCAGAACATAGATTTAGTTGGGGTTATTTTTCCTGTGTATGCAGGCACATACAGTAATGCATTTTAGATGCATGTTCTTATGCAGCTGGCTTTGAGCTTCTTTGGTCTTTGGTGAACAGGGACAAGGAAGCAATTTTGCCTCTGCAGTTCTATGCAGGCACAGGTGTATTTTTAGGCCATTTGACAATGAGTAACACACTTTCCTTTCAGACGTTTTCTGGGTGGGGACTGGAACCCAGAGGTTTGCAATGAATGGACAGAGGCAAATGCTCAGAGAAATCCATGGGCTTGCAGTACGTGTGCTGCTGCTGCTGCCAATGCTGCCCGCCTGATGCCGGCGAGCTTGCTGCTGCCCCCGGCGGCGGGCTGCCCGGCGCTGGCGGAGCCCCGGCTCCTCGGGAATGCTGGGAATGTTGAGTCAGGGACTGGCAGCCCAGGGAGGCAAGGCTCGCAGCTGGCTGAGAGAGACTCGCTGAGGGGAGACTCGCTGAGGGACGGAAAGACAAGGGACAGGAGCACACAAGCCTCTCCCGGCTGCAGCAGGTCCCCTCTTCCTCCCCTCGCGGGTGTTCGGTTGCTCCGGCTCGCCCTGCTGCCTCCTTCCTCCGAGCAAATGAGGTGTCAGCTAAACGTGATGTTGTAAAATCCATGTGAGGACGAGACACAGAGGCAATGATTTGAAAGGTGAGACGCATAAACAGGAATATGGCTGTAATACATTACTGCAAATATACTGTGATTAAGGAAATTGCTATATATTGCTTTCTACAGCTGTCTGGTAGCTGAAACTAGAAATGAATTTGCAGGACAGGCTTTTTATATTGCTTCAGAAATACAGTGTAATAAATGGGACCAAGTGCACATCTTATTCTGGTAACAGAGTGCCTCTCCCTACAGAATCGTTAACCAGAAACCTCTCTTGCTATTTCTATTAAAAGCAGGCATTAGAGTCTCATTGTTTGTGCCCAGTCTTTTAAAATATTGTTCAAGTTTTCTAGGGTAGAACTGATCAGCTTTAAAAATTTCTAGTTTTATACCTAAATACTGGATCATGTTTGGTGTTTTAAAATCGTGTCGGGAAGAAAGTGGGATATTCCTGTCCTCTTCTAGTGGCTGGTGAAGGGAAACTAATGTATTATTTTGCAGTTATATAATTAATGGATACTTATTGGGGTGCCTCATTTATGATGCTGTGTGATTTATTATTTTTTAAAGATCATCTTAGGTTGGGACTGATGCATATGATAAAATCCACACATATGTCCATCAAGGATTACATATCTGTTTTGCAGAGACTACCAGAGTAGTAATATGATGGAGAAAGAATATATATTTTTTTTTATTAAGTGATTGATTTCTAGGCGGCTACCTGCTAAGCCTTGTGATGGATGGATGGGAATCTACTCCCTTAGCGGCGAATTGATATTTCCCTTTTGATGGACACAGCAACCGACCACTTGCATTGGCAGATCCAAGCTCGTTGCAAATAAGCACGGCCAATAAGTGCAGTCAGGAGGAGGGCAAATCCTACTTGTCAGGGTTAGTTTTCTGGTTGGCTTTTTAAATCAGTGGTTTCACTTAACTATTTGTTTGGTATTTGCTTTCTATTGCCGATTCCCATGCCTCCAGGTGCACGCCCAGGGCTGCCCCTCGTACGCGATCCCTTACGGCAGCTCTTCCGAGAACGAGCAGGCCCTTCCCCAGCTCCCCCCTTCGGAGGGCGGAGAAGGGGGAAGGTCTGTCCTCCCCCTTCCATCAAGTCGCTTCTCCGCTGGTCCTTCATTTTCCTGTGGCGAAGCTGAAGATGTAAAACCTCCTCCGTCTCAAGCCTGCTCCCCCTCTCGCTGCCCTGCTCTGAGGGAAGATGCTGTGGAGAGCAGTTACCGCCCTTTTCCCACCTTGGTAAACCGTACAACTCCACAGCTTGGATTCAGCCTCTTCTCACCCTACGGTCGCTCGTCTCCCAGCCCCACGGGCAGGAGGGGCTTCGGACTGTCCTCCCCATCTCGCTTCTCCTCAGCGAGCAGTTGAGAAAGCCCGACCTGGCCCAGCTCCCTATGCAGGCGCTGTGTCAGAGCGGCGCCTCCTCCCGCCACTTGCGTCCCTCCCGGGACCCCCACAGCAACCCCTCTCCCAGCGGGATTTACTTCAGTTCTCTTGACAGAAGGCTCCCCTCCTCCTCCCCAAGCCCTCACCGCTGTTGCTCGGCTAAAGCCCCTCTCTACCTCGCTGCGGGCAGGCCCTGGCAGAGGGAGGTGGCCGCGCTCGGCTGCCCCTGCCGCTCGCTGCGGGCGGGAGGCAGCGGCCTCGCCCCTCCGCTCCCCTCATCCCTGGCGGGCGGGGCGGGCGCGCCCCATCTCCCGTAGCTGCGGGAGGGCGGAGGCCGGCGCGTGCCTCGCGCGCAGCCCGATGGTCGCGGTCCTGTCCGCCACAGGAGCCCGCGCGGGGGCTGAGGGGCCCGGCTGCTCCTGAGGCGCTTCCCCTCAGCGCCCAGCGGGGCCGGGCAGCCGCCGCGGTGCCGTGCTGCTGGTGTGTGCTCTGCCTGCTCTGTGGAAGAGCGAAGGCTCTCTTAGCCGCTGTCCCCTCACGGTCTCGTCTGCTTGAGCAGTGCATTTCCTGGCTTCTTCCTTTTCCTGAATATGAAGAGGCAAATATCAGTTTCTAGGGTCTGTTCTTTTGCGCTCAGGGGGTGTTTAATGGTAAGTTTCGCCGGTTCCCTTAAGGAATATGTTTCTGTGCGAAAACCTTTAACAGTTTCCTGAAGCAATAAACTTCCACTCCAGGTCTTAGCTTCATGGGTGTGAGAATTAATTCCCACATCTGTGAGTGCTTTAAGAGAAATTTTTCAATTATTGTTATTTTTGTTTGAAGTCTCCGTGTAAAGCAGTTTTCAAAGGCATTGCAGTGAGTTAGCAATTTCATTTGTCCTAGAGGAAACTGGGTGGGGGGAAGTGACTTTCTGTCCTGCAGGTGAACGGAACTTGATTTCTTCTTCCAAAGGATTAATGAGGTAGGGGCAGCCCCTGAGGTTTATGGCTTTACAGCTCGAGTTTAAATTAAATGTCTAAACTACAAGGAAACTGTTTCCTCTTGCAAGTGCATGCAGTGTGGGGTAGACCTTCCACTGTAGAACTGAGAGATTTTGTGTTTGTTGGGTTTTTGTATTGCTAGTTAATTTTGTACTGTGTCTTCAAATTTGAAACTTCATTTCAAATGCAATGGGAAGGAGATAACATTTTGCTGGTGAAGGAGAAATCGCGTGTGTGGACTGGTTTTGAGTTTTGTTCAAAAATGCCATTTGTGTACTTGAGAATAGATAGTAAAATCGCTGACTCCAGGAAACAGTTGGAGTAAATAATTTTGAAGGGTAATGCTGGGATCTGTATTTAGGTGGTTGCTGTATAGGAGAAAGTGTGTTCAGATAGTTTTAGAGGAGACTTGGCTTCCATTATATTTAGCTCCTGTTTTAATCCTGCTCGGCTGGTGAGGTACCTAGGCTGATCCGCTGTCCACCTGAAAAGTGGAAGATGATACTGTCTTTCCTTCCTTGCTCTAGCATTGAGATCATGTGCTTTGGCTTTCTGATTCTGTGGTTTGTTTGTTTTTTTTTTATTCCTATTCCATGAAGGTGGGTTTATGTCTAGGAAGTGTCTTCTGTCTTCAACTAAGATGTTTCCCTTTTTCAGTAGGTGGGATTTGGTTACTGAAATGGTTTTCTTCCTTCCCAAGCATGAAGGAGAAAGTTGGCATGCAGAGGCATCTTTTGTTCTTTCCCATCCTACTGTGCAGAATGGAGCTCCTTGCCTTAGAAATTGTGTGTGTCTGATCTTCCTGAGCACTGACCTCCTTTTACCTTCTGTTAGTGCTTGAATGCCTTATGTGCATTGCACTTAAGACGCGGAGGAGAACCAGCTCCTTTTGTGTACTGTAGATAGTTTTTCAACTCCCCTAACTTACTAGTAGTCCAATTCTGATGAATGGTGATTTTAAGGTACAGTTATACATGCCAATGGCCCCTCTTATTTCTTGCCTGCTCTGAAGACTGTGGAAAGGTGGCAAAGGAAGGAGGGGCCAATGTTCTTATCAGCAAAATATCAGGTGAGCACATGCTGCCATCTTAGCGTGTATATACCTGATATTTAGAGAATTAGCTAGTCAGCATGCATGTTTTTTAGAAGAATGCGCATGTTAATTTTCTTGCTTTAGAAATACGATTCTTGCAGAACTTTGAAGGATGACTAACAGAAAAGAGTGGGTTTTTCACCCCTCAAAGAGGGTGAAGCAACCAGCCTGTGTATCACTTCTAAAGGCAACATATGTTCTCCCACCTGTATCTCTTATGTTGTTTAATGTATTTTTATCCACTATGATGCATTTGTTATCTTCTCAGTTTAATTTAGTTTGCAAAATGCCTGGGATATATGTCGAGATGATTAGTCAGATCCACCTAGGAAATATTACTGTGATACTGATTATATTTTTTTATGTGACTGCTCTTTTACTTGCGAGTTTATATTCAGTTTTAGGATTGCTGTGAAATATTTTTATGATGTTTTAGTTTTTGAGTGACTCATGTACCTAGCAATGGTAAGGTTGCCTCAGCTTACTTATTCTGCAACATTAATACTGCTTGGATAAGGCTCCATTACTGTCACATCATTTTTGTTCACAGAGACCTGGAATTCCTTCACAATATTAGAAATGCAGACTTTGAAATGTGGACAGTTTACATGTTTGGAAAGTTATATATCACTACATTCTTCTTAATTTGTAATAAGAATAATGGAGAAGTGTAGTTCAGAATTTCTGTTCTTTTAGATGGCAGATGGAATATGTCTACATTTGAGGTACATATCAGTTACAAATTGTGATTGTATGTGTGGGAGTCTTTGGTGTTTTGGATGTTTAGCAAAGCCCTAGCCTTACTGAGAGGTTTTATGAGTGGTTTTTTGAAAGGGTTATCAACTTTCTGGACTACCTTGGAAACTCTTGCAGATGGGCATTCACTGGAAATGCTTTCTGACTCATTAACAAGGGGCTTCCTTAATGACTGATGTACTTCTAATTTAGTTAAAGTATTCCACTTTCAACAAATACTGTGTATTTTTTTTTTTAAGCTTCTCCCTCTGTTGTGCTTCTTATCTATCCCTGTAACTGAAGTCACAGTGCAGATATAGAATCCAGTAGCTAAGTTCTACACAAATAGAAAATGGAGAGATTTATTTTAGAGTTTAAACTTTCAAAAAATACTTTAAATTGTGTGGAAAATGCCATGGAATGTTGAAAGGAGTAAAGATATCAAAGATAAATGTTATAAATGGTGTGTTGCAGTTACAGAGGTAACTGTGGAGTTGAGGTAGGAAGTCACTAAAGAAAGCAATGTCTGTAATGACTGCCTTGCTGGAGATGATGCGCAGTTTATTTGGAAGGAAGTGAAAGAAATGTAGCAAAAGTGTCTGCCCTTCCTGAATTCAGTCCAACAGATCACGTGTTGCATGGAGCTTTGGTAACATGTGGGACAGTTTCCCTCCAAGAAAATAGCCCACATTACTTGATCTGAATGCTGACTTTTTGAGTGACACGCAGATTGACTCCACAACTTAGAGTTGTAAAGTAGGTATGCTTTATTCAGCGCTGAGGCACATGGGGGTTTCTCCTCCAAAAACATGTGCGCCCCCCTTTGCACTCAGTTTGTTTATATTACATATAATGTTTACCTAAACATGAAATTGCTTCGTGCCTAATACATATGCAAAACCTATTCCTGTCTAGTATTATAATTAGTTTTCTGGCATTTGTCCCATTGGTGTGCCTGTGCAGTGCCTCCTGGTGGTGGTCGTTAGGGGGTCGTGAGGATGAAGGCCTGTAGTTCTTCATCACTGCGAGTAGCCTCTTGCTTTCATGCAGACTCAGTAGGGTTTTGGCTCCTGTCCAAACCTCAGGTTCGGTACAAGCCAGTTTTATGTATCTTAAAGCAGCAACTCGTCAAGTTTGTAAATTTTGTCACTCTGGCTATCTTTTGTTCCTTTTCTTTCTAAAGATACTATTTGAACAAGAATGTCTTAAATATTAAGCTATGAATCTTATCTACTACAATTCTGCCTAACAGCTGTAACTCCTACAATTCTGCTTCACCATTCTAGCAAATTTGACTCCTAGGGTTCTGCTTCACCAAGCACAGTGATTGCTTAAGCAAGCAGGCACAATGTTAACCCTTTATTTCCCGGTATCATGGGTGTACTGTTCTACTGACTTTGAGAGGCTAACAGAACACGTTGGTGACTTTATTCCGATTCCTAAAGAAGATTTACTGTGTCCGTACTTGTGGCTACACTATTTGGCATCCATTTGGATTGCCTCATTGCAAGAATAACGAATGGACTTGGAGACCACAGGACTTGAATTTTCAGGAAGAGATTTCTCTTTGTCAAATATGCGTTGAATGCTGTTGGAGACTGTGCTTATGGTGCTTCAGTTTTCAGTATCGTTAAGTAAGCACTTTTCATGGTCAGTACGATTCATTTGCAGGTAGTCTGATAAGATACAGGTTTCATTATGTCTGTGATATGTGCAATGTCAGTCATTTAATGACTTTGTAAAACAGCATAGGTCTGTTACTTCTGTGTGAACTTCGAGTTACGCAGTTTTCTGTAGTGCATAATTTTCTTCAAAATACACTGTTGAAATACAGTTCTTACCACTCATGTTCTTTGAACAATTCAGATCAGTGAATGGATGTGACATGGTAAAGCACAGTTCTCTGTTGACAAGTGTGCAACAATAGTGTGAGAAATGGGTACTCTCAGGTGCTTCTCTGGAAGACAGTCTGCTGTGTAAAGCATTTTTATTTTTGATGGCTAAGCATTGGCAGTCATGAGATACCTTTGTTTTCATTTATATATCTCTTTCACAGACCTCATTTGAAATCTGCTCGATTTGTTTTTCCTTAAGGAAAATAGTTACAATAACACCTGTCATCAATATCAAATGTTCATGTTGGATGCCTGTAAGGACTTGTAAATTGCACTTGTGAGTTGGCATGATCATGCGAAGCTAAGATGGGTTCAGTGTTGGCATAAAGGTGGAAGATTGGTTTTTGCTATGAAGTTGTTAACCAACAGCCAGGAGACTGGGGAACACTTCTTAATTTTCTCTGTGAATAATTAAGTAAAAAGGTAATTCCAGAAGTGCAGTGACTTCTAATGGTTTTGGGGCAGAATTAAGAGATAATCTGCTAAATCACTTGCATTACTGACAGAGCCTGTAAATTCCTTGGAGATCATTGATCTAATGTGGTTGAGGCACAACCAGTTTCTTTTTGATGTGGTCCTGAAACATGTGCATACTCTTATAACCTAGTGAAGAGAACAGGGAGATGTTCTGCATGCTTTTCAGCTCTGATAGCTTCAAAGCATGCTGAATGCACAAATATGTGTAATATTAAAAAAAATGTAAACTGCATAGTAGATATTTAGGCTTGCTAAATTGTAAATATCCCAATATTTAAGTATTAAGAAAAATCTGGGAGTTACACAGGTAGTCTTAATAGTGGATCATATGACTATTCTGTTTTTTTCTTATGTGAATGGAAGCTTTGTATTAAAAAAAGTTTTTGCTTGCAAATATATAAGCTTGTATTTAATAACATTCATGTGAACAGACTTTGTGAGTTCAATCAAAAATACTCCATTGTGTAGAAGTATCTCAGATTATTTCTAAGGTAGGCTTATGAGTTTTAAATGCCTCTTAAAATGAAACGTATTACATTAATATAAATGACAGAATAGTCTTAAACATAGTTACTATGAAAACAGACAAATTTACAGGTCTAATGATAAACTCAGTTTCCTTTTATTTTCAGCTCCTAGGTTTTATTCCTGATTGAGTAATTGCAGTGTTTAATGTTTGTTTAGTGTACGTGTGTGTTACCAAGTAAACAGCCTTGTGTCTCAAAGACTGGTGTGAATGTTGACAGTATAGATGTTTGATGTTGGTTGAACATGTGTAATAAGTTTGTGGCCTTTTTGTTTATTTTGTTATTATCAAAATATTGCTGATGCATTGAAAGTGTGACTTTTCCTACTGTGAACTAAATTTGTAAGGAAATACTTGCTTGATACAATATTTTTTCTGTCATTTCTGAGCATGTGACTGACTATATTGTGTCTTGTGAATCTCTTATGGCCTTATTTACTATCATGTACAGCAGGGGGAAATAGATAATAGGTGTTGCACAGTGTTTACAGAAGTTTTTAATTTGAAGCAATGTCTTTAGTATAAGCACACATACGTAAAAACATTAAAAACATTCTTTTATGAAATAAAACTATAACTTTTATGAATCTCTTGTGTGATCTTCAAAAGTAATACAGATACGGTCTTCTCACAAGCTGAATTATAAGCGCTCTTTCTGCAACGTCTAAAGCATCAAGCAGCTTGCCATATTGGTTCCTCATTTCCAGATCTTTGGAGTGATTCTTAACACATTTTGCCTTCTTGGATGGTGGTATAACAGTTGATGTAACAAGCTTCTGCTGTAGTATTCGTGAGTAAGTGTTGCTTACACTCAGAATGGACTCTGTTAGTCCAGAGTATGTGAATAGAAAAAAATAAATACACATAATTATTCCATAAGAAAAATAGAGGTTTCTATCAGAATTGCAACTCAGTGTCATTAGCATAACAATTTAAATTTAGAAGTAACAGAAAGGACAATGGTCTTCCAGTTTTTGCTAGGAAACTTCCAGGTTTTCTTAGATCATGCTAATTTTAAGCTTTAACTTTGCAAAGTTAATTCAACACAAAGTGTTTCTGTAAACTGCTAGATAGTTATTTAAGTCAGGTGAATTTTGGCAACAGCAAAGCAAAAGTCTGATCCTTAGGAATAATTGTTAAAAGCATATACTGTTCTTCAGGATTACTTACGTTTTGGTTTTTTTTCCCAGAAGAAAGCTATTTTAGTAAAAACTTAAAGACAGTTAATTTTTTCATTGCCTGTTGTTGTTTAATAGGTACTAAACTAAGAGTACTGTTTGATGCCTTAGAATAATCCTCCACAAAAGACTGGACTTTGTAATTGTAGGCTTGTATTGATAAATGAGATTTCTTACTGAGAAAGAAATAAGAGGCAAGTGATTAACAGTTACAGGATGGAAGGTCCAATGAATACAGAGCTGGGTAAGGAATTTAGTAAGAGAGACCTGCATCCCTGCTAAGATTGAAATATTAGGAATTCTTTGGAAAGATGAAAGCTTGCCAAGACTTGAAATATCTGTGTATCCTGACAAGTCTAAGAAAAAAACCCTAGAGGTGCAGGCAGTGTTTTGAAATGTATGTGTTTCTACCCCTTGCTGTGATTAGCACCATTCGCCCTTCCTCCTCCAATGAAAATTGGGATTTTTACGTTAAAAATTGCAGCGGGATCAGGTGAATAGCAATACCGTGGAACAACTAGCTCTGGACTGTGACCTTTGATCAGTTTAACTGGGGGTATTTTACCTTGCAGGTTTGAAGCTCTTAACGACACTCTTAACGCTGGTGCTTAGTGTTTTAAACAAAGGATGATGCTAAGCGACCCTACTTCTGTTGATGGACCATTAAATCGGAATAAACTGGGATAGTGATAGTCTGCATTGGAAAAGAAGCTGCGTGCAGGTGGTACTTCTGCTTGCCCAGAATTGGCAGATACACTGCCCTATAGCTTTTTATAAAGACTCAGTGTGTTCTCTTGCAAAACCAATTAAATTAGATGTGATGGCTCTGCCATTGCTTGGCTATAAAAGCCTTTTTTAATGATCTGGCTTCAGGTCTTTAATGTTTGACACAGCATAAGAAAAATGAAATAAAATAAACCCTAAATTCTTGCCTCCCTTAGGAGAGGAGACTTTTGTCCCAAAGAGACTTTCTTTTGTCACATGCAGGAGTGTAGGAAAGAATTCCTTTAGTGGAAGTGTTGGAGATAAAATTGGTTTTTCAACAACAGAGACTTAACTTAGAAAATACAAAGTAATGGAGGTGTTGGTGAAGTTTTAATCTTACTTTCTTTTAAAGCATGTTTCTAATTAATATTATGCTTTTAAACTGTTTTGAAACAATTACACTGTCTCTAACTTTGTAATAAAGAGGAAAAAGTCAGTGCATTGGAAGAAGTACCTGTACTGGATGCTAGCCTTGTTTAAAACTGAAACTTGTATACAAGAGAATTAAGAAGGTATTGTTGACTCTTTGCCTAAATCTGCTGGAGCGTAATAGAATTGACAGTCCTGATAATTCAGTCAGAAGTGCTTTTTTTTTTTAATACTTTTTAATACTGCACTCTGAGCAAATATTTCCATTGCTGGAGTTTTCTGATTGCATGAGAAGTACTCATTACTGTCACTGTACCTGATGACATTAGAATGCCTGACAGCTTTATTTTCCACATATATTATTAGGATGCATATTCAACAGCCATTCCTATTTTCTCCTTCACATACCATTTCATTTTGTATGAAATGAAAATGAAAGACATGCATGTGTGATGAGCTGTTCCTGTGAGGTGAGAAATGCCCATAGTTTCATTTAGCATTGGTGGATGTTCAGGGACATGACCAACTTGAAAACAAACTTTGAAACTGACTTTATACACAGCTATGTATGTACTATTTTCATAACTAACTACAAGACAAAGCAGATAAATGAATGTTTATTGACAAGTAAATAGAAAATTTGTTGTACAGGCTGTAGCAAGACTTAGATTGACATTAGAAATCTGGATTCAGGACATTAAGGCACTTCAACTATGATGATTTTGTTTTTAAAGTTACGTATATTTTGTTTTTCAAACTTCTATGGAATAGTAGAATAATAGCCAGAAATAGGTGATTTTTCTTATGATTAAAACCAGGGGAGATAAGTAATTTGATTAGTCTGGTAAGACTAATAAGTATGAACAAATAATTACTTTGCTCTTCTAAAAAAACCAGTGCAGGTTTTGTACTAACCCTACATGAACCAGCATTTTGTTCATTCTTTTTTTTCTACTTTATTAAAACGAGACATGCCATGCTGCTCAGATTAATGAAGAAAGGGTGCGTACTGTACAATAAATTTTGGTTCTCTGTATCTAGTTTGCATCAGCTTGCTGTGTTGTTTCTTTCCACCCCCTCCGCATTGGCAGAGATAATAAACATGCAAAGAACAGAATGCTCTCTTTTATGAGGATGTGTTGAGCCGCTGTTAATGCAGTCGAAGAGCTAGGTGAAATGAAATATTTCTGGCTCTTGGTCACTACTTTAAATAGACCTGCATCCCTAGACTTCTGCATACAGGGGCATACAGAGATTTTTTTTTTTGTGACAGTATTAAAATGATTGTTTTAGTAAAATCCTTACTGTCTGCCAGGACGTGTTTATGGAACAGAACGTTTTCTGTAAATCTCACTTATGTAGTGGTGTCTCAAAATACAGGAAAGATGTGTCCTGGTGCAGACCTTTGTCTTCCACAGCATCTCTTATTTTATTTTCTTGCTTTCGGTTTATACCTGGGGAGCTGTATAGTACCAAAAAAAAAAAAAAGGATTGATAGTTTTCTCACTTAGCTGTCACTATGTGTTATCTGGGGAGGATAGCTGTAAGGAAGGGGTTCCTTTAAAGCTTTTTGTAGTATTACAGATGTTTGAGCTCTTGGCTGAGTGTTATTGTTGGCAAATAGTCGTGCAAAGATATTAAGTATTTGCCTAACAGTCAAATGTACTACTGACTAGGTGCTTCTGGCCAGAGAAGGAGGCACAGAAAGTCTAAATCAGGCCTGGACCCTCTGAGCATAGTTGTCAGGATTCTTTTTACCCTCTCTCTCCATCTTGGTGTCTGTCCTGGCCCAACTCTGTCTGCCTATGAAGATGGTGTAAAGAGTCAGTATGTAAAATTTATTGACACAAAGTCAGAAAGTTGCTCCATGCTCACATACTGGTCATCAGTTGATGACGAGGAAACAGTAACAGTGACCCTTATGAAACTGACAGGGTGCCCTAGTCTGAGGAAAAAAGCCAAACTAAACCAAACTCCAAAAAGTAAATCCCTAGTAAACAGAAGGAGGAAATCAAACCCCTAGTAAACAGAAGGAGGAAATCAAGTCAATTTATCCTTCACTAAAGGTGTTTGGCTGCTGTTTAATATGAGGAATAACTTCTGTACAGTCAAGATGATACTTCAGGATTAGTAGTGAATGTGCTTCCTGAGCACAGTGTGAATATTTGCTTGTGTTATGTTTTCTGTCATGGGAATATCTCATGAGGAAAGGTTTGTCTCTGGCTCTATATCTGGTTATTGAAAATTTCTGTTTCTTGGTGTTTTTCAGCATTCTTTGATTTGATGATCCTCTTCAGTAACATTGTTAAATCTGCTGTGAGATTAGCCCCACTGTGCTGTCTAGCACCTACCTGCTTGTTGGTGAAACCTCTAATGTGAAACTGGTGAGAACTTCGTATGCACTGTGGCTTTGTGCAGAATTGGTAGCAAAGTTTAAACTCTTACCTGTTTTTAGTGGTTTGGAATAACTGATCTGAAACTGCTGGGCAGCTTAGGCTCAGAGAGACATAGAATGTAACAACCTATTCTTCTGAATTGAATGAAGGAGGAATTTAATAATTTCATTAAAACTTATTCAGATACCACAGGCTTTTTTCTGGCAAGATATAGTTTCCTTTTTTCTTTCTGAACCATCTTGATGCACAGAGCTCAGGAAACTGGCAAGATAGCTTCCAGTCTGTTCTGAAGCTAAACTACAATGCCTCCACACAATTTTTTTGTTTTCCTGAAAAGATTGACAGATACAATGCAGAAAACTGTTTTTTGTAGAAGTATGTGACCAGTGAAAACCAGATCTGATGGGGTTCTGTGAAGACAGTGTTTGAATGAAACTATGATTATATGTAGAAGTAATGCATTTGGAAATTAAATTGAGTGAGACAGACCTTCTATTAGCATTGTATTAGAATCCTATGTTTTAAGTCTCCATAAAAATAGATAGTTAAAAGGCAAATAAAATTACAGTGTCAGAGACTTAAGTGATGTGGATAATGTGAATGTTATTGTCTGCAGAGTGCAGGTGATGAAGCAGAAATGTGGAAAGTAAGCTAAACCTAAGTTGGAACAGCCAGCAGGAGGTGTTTTAGTGTGGATTAGACTATTTCTTATTTGCTGGGATTTACGAGGTTGATGAAAGCATGGGTGTGTTTGGTCTGTCTGGCCTCTTCCCTCCTTCCCACTGAGAATGAATGCTTAGTTTTCTGGATCCTTTTATATCATTTTGTTTCAAAGGCAAAATGTTAAAGTTACAATCATAATGGTTAGTTTTTAAGTTGTACATCATGGACATTAAAAAGTATTTTTTTAAGTAAGAAAGTACTGGTGCAAGTAGATCAAGTGGGTTGGACCTATCCCAGGCACAGCTACAGGTTGAGCAGAGAAGAGATTCAGAGCAGGCCTGAGGAGAAGGACTGGGGGGTGTTGGTTCATGAGAAAATGAACATGAGCTGGCAGTGTTTG
The DNA here is from genome assembly GCF_033815535.1 of Pezoporus flaviventris. Lineage (NCBI taxonomy): Eukaryota > Metazoa > Chordata > Aves > Psittaciformes > Psittacidae > Pezoporus > Pezoporus flaviventris. Next base: position 8,919,785 of record NW_026892569.1, on the reverse strand, counting down.
CTTGCAGCCCAGAAAGCCAACTGTATCCTGGGCTGCACCAGAAGGAGTGTGACCAGCAGGTCGAAGGAGGTGATCCTGCCCCTCTACTCTGCTCTCATGAGACCTCACTTGGAGTACTCTGTGCAGTTCTGGTGTCCTCAACATAAAAAGGACATGGAACTGTTGGAACAAGTCCAGAGGAGGGCCATGAGAATGATCAGGGACTGGAGCACCTTCCCTATGAAGACAGGCTGAGAAGTTGGGGCTGTTCAGCCTGGAGAAGAGAAGGCTGCGTGGAGACCTCATAGCAGCCTTCCAGTATCTGAAGGAGGCTTATGAGGATGCTGGAGAGGGACTCTTCATTAGGGACTGTAGTGATAGCACAAGGGGTAACGGGGTAAAACTTAAACAGTGGAAGTTTAGATTGGATATAAGGAAGAAGTTCTTTCCTGTTAAGGTGGTGAGGCACTGGAATGGGTTGTCCAGGGAAGTTGTGAATGCTCTATCCCTGGCGGTGTTCAAGGCCAGGTTGGGAAGAGCCTTGGGTGGCATAGTTTAGTGTGAGGTGTCCCTGCCCATGGCAGGGGGGTTGGAACTAGATGATCTTAAGGTCCTTTCCAACCCTTATTATTCTATGATTCTGTAAAGTAGATGAGCTTCTGCTCTTTCTCATATTTTCTAGATTTGCATTTTAAAACTCTAAATAACCTTTTGCAAGGAAAATGCAAGTGGGTTGGCAGCTTGTCCCAAACTAGACTGAATGAATCTGAGTAATTTTTTGTCTCACAAGTTTTTGGGGTTATAAAGGTTTCATGAGATGTATCTGAGCTCCTTGTGCTTCCAGCTGCAACATCTACAACTTCTGGGCTTCTGTCAAAAGGGAGGGTTGTTCCCTTTAGTTGTGGGTACTCTTGTTCTTGTCTGAACAGCTCTCCCATCCTACATAGATGAGATTCTTACGTTTCCACTGCCTTCCATTTATCTCCTTCTCTACCCCTTGCACTATGATGCATAAAGGTTATACTTTATTTCAGCAAAACCATCCTTGAAACATTCGGTGAGAAATGATTGCTTTACAGTAATAATTTCTGGATCATTCCCCCAATAATTGAAAGAGCAATATAAAATCAATTTAGTTTTCAAGATAGAATCATCTATATCTTACCTGCCCATTCCAAGTTTGACTAGAACGGCTCTGTGTCAGCAGGTTCTATGAGAAGATGGTAGAAGGGATCTCCTCTTTCTTTTTTTTCTACAGGCAGTAGATTATATGTGTGACAGTTGTTGAGGCCCTGAGGCTTATATTGCTTCTTCATGCCTCCAATTCCTGATATGTTGAGAAACTCTGTAAATCTTTCTGAAGTTAGAAAGGCTCTGTGTAAGCAGTGAAGAGTAGAAAATGATGTAGGTGTTATTCTCCCCTCTTCCATAAAGCAATAGTATATGGCTTCTCCTTTGCCTGAGATTTTTCACAGCCATAAAGGAAGGCTCAAGGTTTGTCCTTAAGATGTATAAACTCCCTAAAAGCACACATTCATATGCTTTCCTTTTTTTTTTTTAAGGTGTTCCAAGAGGGCCAGTGTGTATAATTGAGGTTGTAGAAGGTAATGAATTGCAAATGAAAACAGATAAACTGTAAGAAATTCTTACATCAGAATTTTCAGTTATTGGTCTGTGAGCTATCTTTAGGAGCTCGTGAAAGAAAGGAAACCAAGCATATTGTCAGTTTGCTTGCACTTTCTCCGTAGAGGTCTTGGAGGTCTCCATCTTGATTAGAATACTTTCAGGGGAAAATTAAAAATAATAATTGAAAATGCTGTGGATGTGGTAACACTTCTTTGGTGGTGTTTTAGTTCTCTTTTCCTGTTGCTTTCAGAATTTTCACAGGCTTATAAAAGTTAGTGTTAAATCAGTATTTGATGATGATAATGAAAATAAGGAAGTCCAGGGAGAAGTTAAATCTCCCTTTGGATGGGGGATAATGATTCCCTTTTTCAGTAGGGCTCATTGGTAAAGCATTGGAGTGTTAAAAGTGTTCTCTGCTTTGAGGGCTTCTCAAAACATAGCAAGTAGGCAAAAGAAGATGGAGTACAACTAATAAATTCTAAAAGGCAAAACAAATACTAAAAATATATATCAGAGGCATAAAGAAAAGGCTCAGTAGGATACTAAGTGACTCAAAGGAAGAAGCATAAATTACTTATTTATCAGAGTGGCTATGGAAAGGAAGAACAGTACTGAAATGACATAAGGGTATCTTGTACCTGTGTTTTTGAGGATCAACAAATCTGCACCAATCTCCACTACCTAGCTATGTATCATGTCTGCTTCATCTAAAAATACATGATTGTATCCAGTTTACATTTACATTGACCGTTTATAGTTACAGTTTTGTGTTTTTCACCAGGCCAGACTTGAGGAGGGAGGGAAGTGGAGACTTGTATCAGTCTGGAAGACAGTTGGTTTTGCTCGAGATCTGCTATGAGACAGTGGAAGGAAAATGATTTTCTCTCACCTCATCCGAGACCCTCATTGAAGGAACTATGAAACTTTCTCAGAAAACTAGAAATTCATGAGGGTGGATTCTTCAGAGTGTATTAGAAGTGATGTTATTTGCCCAGAGGATGGCTGGCACTTGAGAATTAGGATAAATAATTGCATTGTCCCCAGTCGCCATGATGAGATACAGTTTGATCAATGTATTGAAGTTGAGATGGCAGAAAAGTTGCACCAGTGTTTTGTGAAACAAGCTGTGGGTCATGTCTTGAGTGCTGGATGACAACTGAAAAGGGGGGTAGATTTGGATACTCATGTCAAAATTTGAAAGTACAAATCAGCAAGTTACATCTGGTTCCTTTCAATGTGTGCCCCTTGGGGCTGAATTCTGAAAGCTTTAAGAGGCTTTCATGGCTCAAGGAGTTGGATCAGGCTTTTGCCTCCAGTTAGGTGATCTTACAGTAGAAAAGATTTGCTAGAGCATAACTTTGTATCTGCCTTCGTACATAGTTAAAAACTACATTTTCTCACTGAAGTAGGTACCCCTGCCTTTGCTTTATGCATAGCCAGAATGTTTTTACATGGCAAAAATGGGTAATGTTTTATGACGGTATTACTGGTCTTGTTAATATAGTGTGTATGGAGCAATGTTAGCTTGTTTGATATATTTTGCCAGGGGTGATGTTTGCATTGAAATCAGATACTTTTAATGGAGCAGCCTGGGTGCAGTACAAAGAGTTTAGTGTTTCCAAATTATTGGTGTTGAATAAATACCACACTCGTATATTTTTGTCCAGCAGCCATAGTGGCACTGACATCAACATTGTGGTGTAGTGAAAGGCTGTCTTGTGATTCTTGACACAATACTTTTGTGACCTCTTGGGAAAGAGGTGAAAATTCATGAGAATGGCCACTGTTGATAAAAAGTAGTTGAAACACCTCATCTAATTCAGTAGCATTATTGTCGTGGTTTAAGCCCAGCCTGTAACTCTGAACCATGCAGCTGCACTCTCACCACCCCTCCCCCCCCTTTGTCCTCGCCCTGCTCCTGGAGGGATGGGGAGGAGAATCAAAAGAATGTAACTCCCGTGGGTTGAAATAAGAACAGTCCAGTAACTAAGGTATAACATAAACCACTTCTGCTGCCACCAATAATAATAATGATAAGGGAAATAACAAGGGAAGAGAATACAGCTGCTCACCACCTGCCGACTGATACCCAGCCCAACCTGAGCAGTGATCTAGCCCTTCTGGGTAACTGTCCCCAGTTTATATGCTGGGCATGATGTGCTGTGATGTAGAATACTCCTTTGGCTAGTTTGGGTCAGGTGTCCTGTCTGTGCTTCCTTCTGGCTTCCCCTCCTCCCTGGCAGAGCATGAGACTCAAAAAGTGCTTGGTTGGAGTAAACATTACTTAGTGACAAGTAAAAACATCTGTGTTACTGGTGCTGTTCCCCGGCTGAAAGTCAAAAACATAGCACTGCACCAGCTACTAAGAAGGAAAAAAATTACTGCTACTGCTGAACCCAGGACAATAATGGTAATTCAAATGAAACAAAAATGCTTTAAACTATGTTGGCTGTTAAACTTGATGAGAACATACAATATACCAAGCATTTCCTAGAATTAATGAGAGCCATGTGATGTATGATTGTGGAGGGAAAATGAGGGGTCATTGGAGAATGTGTCATGCTTTTTGTTTGCTGACATCATTGATATCCATAGTGGTTTACGCTAGTATCATTGGTAAGGCTTTAATGTGCTAGAGCTTATTAATAAATGACATCATATCATCCTTCTGCCTGTTCCTGCATCAGTGCTTTCTTTACAACAAATGTAGAACAGATGTTTTGCAGCTCTGGAAATAACATATCTATAGATAATGAGGCTGCCTTGAGGGTACAGTTAAAGATTACTGGATTTGACTGAATCCAACTTTTCTTCTTCTAGTTATCTTTGAAGTAAATGATACTAGATCTGGTTGATGACCATCAATTTACATAGTACCACAAATTGAAATGTTCAGACTTGTTAGAATAAAATCATTGGGCCTGCCTAACCCTAAAGCACTGTTTGTATGCTTATGCTATGTAAAGTTAATAAACTTACTTAAAACTTGGTAAATGTCTAACGATAATATTGAAGAATTTGAAAACTGAGCGTTGGTCCACATCTATCTGCTTGGTTAAATAAATTACAAATGTAGTTAAGTAATAATATGATACTCATAGGTAACAAAGAAAAAATTGTATTTCATGAGCACTCATTTTCTAAATGAAATACTAGATTAGTGTCATGCAGACTTTTCCTCAAGCTTATTAACAACAACTGTTAGCAAGCTAGTACTGAACAAATAATAGTGTGTTGTAATACATTAAAATTGTTCAGAAGGAAACATTCACTAAAATTATTTTAATTTTATTAATTTTTTTCACTAAACTCTCTTTGCTGGTTACGGCTGAACAATTGGAAACAAGCTTTCTTCAGCTTTTTTCCTATAAAAAAAAATCTTTATTAATCCAAACAAAAATTAAAACTCCTGCTGATTTCCCTATTCTGTGTTAATATTACTAGAGGATATAAAAAACTACTGAATTACTACTTCTGTGCTTTTGAAAATGTAATATCTTATTCTGGGTAGTTCTTTATGTTAACAACAGCTATTTGCTTTTTCTTAATGTAATTCCACATAGTTGTTTCAGTCCATTAACATATCAGGTAAAATATGTTTTTGGGCCCATGTTTGTTGCAGCATAAAGCTAATTAAACTAAGTAAAGATATTTTCTAGCAAGAATAAAATGAACATCTTTCTCTTAATAAAATTAGCTTGAGATGCATTTTTAAGTAGTCATCCTAAATACAAAATGTATACTAAACTTTATTTCTAAAGTAGTTATTTTAGGAAGTGGGTTACTTTATATTCTGATATATGCTGATTAATTGGAAAATAAGTTTACAAGATGCAAATTTACTTAACTTGATAATATCTCCTTTCAGGTCTCTGACTTCGGAGGAACAACAGATTTTTGTCTACTGGAAGAATGCAGTGAAACTGCCAACATTTCTAGCTGGAATTATAAATTTAATATTCAACTTTAGTGTTACTAATTTCTTACTAAATAGTACCTCAAAGTAGAAGAAAAATGTATGGAAGTGCAAGAACAATCAGCAACTTAGAAGGAAGTCCCTCTAGGTCTCCTCGTTTGCCAAGATCCCCTCGCCTGGGCCATAGGCGAACAAGTAGTGGAGGAGGAGGAGGAACAGGTAAGACGTTATCAATGGAAAACATCCAGTCCCTTAATGCAGCCTATGCAACATCTGGACCAATGTATCTGAGTGACCATGAAGGTGTAGCTTCTACTACTTTCCCAAAGGGCACAATGACTCTTGGAAGGGCTACAAATCGAGCTATGTATGGTGGTCGAGTCACAGCTATGGGGAGCAGTCCTAATATTGCTTCAGCTGGACTTTCACACACAGATGTCCTTTCTTATACTGATCAGCATGGAGGTCTGACCACATCTTCACACCATCACCACCATCAGGTTCCTTCTATGTTGAGACAGGTTAGGGATAGTACCATGTTAGATTTGCAGGCTCAGCTTAAGGAACTACAGAGGGAGAATGATCTTCTCAGAAAAGAACTAGACATTAAGGACAGCAAATTGGGATCCTCCATGAATAGCATCAAAACTTTCTGGAGTCCTGAGCTGAAGAAAGAAAGAGTACTGAGAAAAGAAGAAGCAGCCAGAATGTCAGTTCTTAAAGAACAAATGAGAGTTTCCCATGAAGAAAATCAGGTAAGTAATTCTGAAAGTTTTCCTGTTGATTTACAGTGAAGTACTTCATGTTTTGCTTATGGTACTGTATCGTGTGCTGGAACAAGTTTGTCATTTACAAGAAGAATTGTATATCTTGGTCTATCTGCCTCTGACTGCTAAACAGTAAGAAAGCACATTAATAAGAATCAAATGGGGTTATAATTTCTTTCACGTGACGTTCTTTTACATGGCTAAAGAGAATATTTATTTTGTCACTACCCTTTTTCTTATTTTTGAGACTGTCTAGTGCTTTTATTTTTTCCAGCAGCAGTCTTACTATACCTAGCAACCTTTCCTGGAGAGGTAAATGAGCCACCTCTGCAAGAGCATAAACATCCAAAAGCATGTTTTATATTAGCTGTATAGGGACTTAGCTCTCTTTTAAAGTTAAAAGAAAATACGATACTAAATCCCCATATGCAACCTTCTGTAATTCTATGTTACAGAATGAAGGGGAAGTTGTGTTTTCAGCAGTGTTTGAGACCTGTGTCTTAGAAAAGAGCATCCCGTAAATATGAATTTCAAATACTTTTATTTACAGCATAACAGTGTTTTCACTAAGTTATAAAAATATTATTGTAATCTGGATGAATAAAGCTATAAGCTTTGAGACTATGCTATTACACGAAGCTGTACAAAACAGTGGCACAGAATAGATGAAAAAAAAGCCCCCTCGTATTGCTGTTTCCACACACTTTTTGGCTGCTGGTTGTATTTTAAAGCTGCTTCTTTTAGACCATCTGTTAACTTTCCCCAGACAAAAACACAATCCTGTGTTTCTCTCACTTCCAGATTCCCAAGCTAAACTTCTTTGCTGGCAGGCAGCAACAACTGCAATTTTTAGTTTACTTCTGAGTTTGTGATCATCAGTGCTTCTTACCAAACTCCCCGCCTCCTAGGCATCACATGAACCTAAATAGCTATGGGACTAACAAGCCTTACATCAGTTACTTAAGTGGGAAACTGTCTCTTGATCCAGAATTCAGTGAAATGATTTATGATTTTCTTGTATAACTTGTGTATCGAGACTGACAGCAATAATACTTAATATTTACTTAGAGTAGGTGCACTAGGATGCACCTATTGTCAGAACCAACACTATCAGAAAGTCTAGTGAAGGTTCTGCCATTTAAAAGCTTAATGGTTAGTAAGAGTAGTAGTAGGAATATTCTAATATACACTGATTTTGCTAGCCTTTCTTACAGAAATGTCACATCAGAGTCTTGTGTTAGCATTTGGAATCTGAACTGGGTACTTAAGAGACTTTGTCACCTGCCAAATTAGTTATGTGTTTGTGTTGTGTTTGTGTGTTTTTTCTTCATCAAAGCTATTTTCTCATCTTGAGGGGAAAGTAAATGTGTAACTGTTCTGCGTCCTTGTATTCATTCATTCATTTCATAGAATGTTGTATCTTTTTATTTTTAACAAATGCTCTTATTTTCTTGTAAGTGTGAATCTAACAGAAGACAAAAAGAGCGTATTTTAACTTACCTGTTTATTTAGTATGAATCCTTACTGCATAGTAAGTTAATATAAATATTGGGTAGCCCAGTATTCAACTGCTAACAATATCCAAAAGTTCATAGAATAGACTTAGTATACAGTAGTACCTCCACCGATCCTTTATGATTCAGCTACATTTCTGTCTGCTTAGTAACTCTCAGTGGACTTTTCTTTGAATTAACCCAGCTGATTTTGGACCTGTATAAAATCCTGGTGACCACAGCCTCGTATAATAGTGAATCCCACAGCTTATCCTGTCATGTGAAGCACCATGGCTTTTCATTCGGTTTTCACTAGGCTTTGGTGGCTTTTGCTAGGGTTTCCTATTCCTTGTACTGGAAGAAATGTTGAAGAATTGATGTTGGGTGCTGGACTTGGTGCCACCTGTAATTTTGTTAGACACCATCATCACATCCCTCCATCAGCTATTTTCCAGGCAGGAGAATTTCAGCACGTGTGATAGTTCCTTTCATGAAAATGACATTCCTTTGATTCTTTTCTAAGTCTTTCTCAGATCTATCACTTTTGGTCTCCTCATCTCAAAAACCCAAAACCCAAAACAAACAGTTCATGTTTTTCGTAATACAGCTGTAAAATGGGTTATGCGTTGGTGTTAGTGTTTGCCCTTTTAGCCTCTGCCAGCAATTCCCAGCACTCAAGTTGTACTTTTTAGCTTTGGATTAACTTTTTCTTTACTGCTACTGAGCTAATATTTTAATGTAAGCGTTTATCATATTTGAAGAATCTCACCAGTGCTTATAATCAGCTTGGATCGCAGCTTGTTATACATGAAGGTAGGGTTATATTCAGTTGTCCATAACTTCACATAATCTCCCTTGAATTTCATCTGCTAGCCCTTGACTGCCTTATAAAATCCTTATTTGCTTCTGGCTCTCATCTTTACTGCCCCGCGTTACCTAAAATCATGAGGAAAATCAGTCGTCTTACTGTTCACCCTGTTCTCTGGGTTGCTTAGGTTATGTCAAGACAGCACAGAACCTATCCAGAGGTTCCAGTAAAACTCCACAGGGGTTCTTCTGTTGGTTTTCTGACTTGACCATGTGTTTTTATAATTTCCTCTCTTGTAATCAAATGTTTGTGCATGAAAGGACTATTCCTCTTATCTAATTGCTGCTTAGTTTTCTTGTGAGCATTTGGAGAGAGCCTTTCTGAAAGAATGGCTTTGGAAGTCCAAGCTGGTTTGTCAGCTAGTTAGTCTTATTCTTTCTAACCACTAATTCCAATTATAATTATCAAAAAGGTATAATTTTAAAGGTAAAAATAGGGGTTGGATCTATTACATCTATACTGAAGATTGATAGCTTTATCTCTCTGTGCCTGAAGATTAGTGATTTATGAAACTTCCTTTCTTAAATGGAGATTTTTCTTACTTAAACACTTAAAACTGCTTTCAGATTCCCTGTACCTGCTGAAATAGGCTTACAGCCAACTTCAGTAACTTCCAACAGACAGACTGTGGGGGGGGAGGGGGGAAGAGAGAAATAAGCAAATTATAAGTTTGATATTTTTATTGTGGTTTCTGGAAAAATGAGAACTATCAAAGAAAGTTATTTGTAAACTGTAAGAATTTTTTGTATTTTTAAAAGATCCTTGACTCTAAAATATAAGGGATATACGAGGAAAAATAAAACTAACACTCAATATGGATTTGATAAGAATAATGTGATCCTGCTCCGGCAGGGGATTGGACTAGATGATCTTCTGAGGTCTTTTCCAATCTCTGGCATACTGTGTAATGTCAAGCAAGTCTGTCTTCAAACAGGCTTTATGCATAAGAGAAACAGTTACACTTTTACATTAGGGAAACTTTTTGTTGTCTCAGATTTTCATTAGCAACCTGGTGGGAAGCATATGAGATGAAATTGCTGTTGTATGAATGCCTGATTGGAAGACTGTGTTAAAGTGAAGTGTACTTATCAGTGATTCACAGTGAAATTGGAACGATTTGTAGTGTGAGCTGGTAGGTATCAGTCATGTGTTTGAGGCTTTCATCAGTGTTCTGAATGGTGGGTGTGTTATGCACCCAGGTAATACCAAGCATGGAAGGGTTAAAATGTTCTGAAAAAGACACAATGAAAAATTAAATCAAATTTGGCAAATTGAACAAGTAGTCTGCTAAAATAGGATGTATTTCAACAGAAAACTCGTAAAATTAAACCTTTTGAGAGCAAAAAGAGACCCATGAAGTTTATGGACAGTAAACTTATGACAGTAAACATGGCTTGAACATCTTTTGGAGGTTAGTTTTAAAAGTATATGCTTTGAGCACCTGTTCTTTGATATTACAGGCCAAAGTTAGTTATCTTTTCCTTCTACATACTCTTTGTGACATACTTTCTCACAGCATGATTAGTAGTGTTCTATATATGGATTGATTTTATATATATATATATAGGAGCAGGAGGACTCTAAATGTTTTTAAACAACAAAGTGGTTCTTCATCTTGTAATCTTGCAACCTCTCAGATACTGTATTTTGTTTCCATGTAGATAGTTATCCTCTCTAATTTTGCTTCAATGTGTAATATAGAAGAGTTAACGTAGAGGGTTTCAATAGAGAGCAGAAGGCTACGAGGTGGAAAGAACTGGGAAGACACAAGGAATTATTCAGCAGTATTCATTCCCAGAATTGTTGCCTGTCTGTCAAAAACTGAGGGACAATTAGATTATCCATTTGGAGTAGGTGGTTCTAAGACAACATATTAATGTTTATCAGTTGACATGCTGCTTTTATGAGATTACAATGTCATAATTAGATTTACTGTGACACTTATAAACTGTAAATTCAGTTGCATGAAATAATGCCTTTTTTCACTTAGAAATGTCATTATTTAATATTACATAATTAATGCAAAAATGAATGGCTGCATGCAATGAACAGTGGTTCTTTTTTTCATGATATAGTTATGTTGTTGGAAATAACTGGTGAGGTTGATTTTTTTTTTTTTTTTTCCTTTCAGGAACCCATATAATTTTAAATTGTTTAATGTGTACTTTGCAAACATGATACATTTTGATCTTCTTTCGAAGTTTTGTTCCTGTCTTGATATTGCAGGAGGTTGTTTCTGATTAATGAGATGAAGAGAAAGGATAGAAAGGGTAGTGAATGGTTCCTCTGAGAGCCTTATAGTTCTGAATACAAAATGATTTCATGATTTTTTTAATACATCTATAGCAATATGAATAACTCAGATGCTTCAATTAACAGAATAGAGCTAATAAAATAATCAGTAGATAAAGGATATAGGTATTCATGAATTCAGAACTGAGTAGCTATTCAATTTTGTTTCATATGCTCTTGATTTTACTTTATGACAAGTAGAAGAGCAAATGAAAATAAGTACTGTGAAATTTTTCCCTTTTTGTATTAATTAACCAGTATTCGTAGTAAAATCTTGATCAGGCTAATGTATACATTTTTTGAAGACTGGAGGGGAAAAAAAAACCCAATAATCCCAAGCCAAACATACCAGATACTTATTTTGCTTTTTGATGCATCATACAAAACACCCTCTTTTAGTTATCTTGCTCCCTGTAAAAGAATTAGTAATGGCTATAACTTAATTTGTGGTAACTTTGCTGGCTTATCTGGGAACTACTCAGTGGACTTAAAAAATAATTAAAAATTACGTATATTATTTATATATATTTGTAAAACTATATAGTTGAAAATCATTATGTATTAATATAGGTTATTAATATAGATGTTCAAAGAAGCTGGCCACTTTCTAACTTTCCCTAACGGTTTCCCTGGCTGGGATCAACCCTGCATGCTTCCAAACTGGACAGGCAATTGCTTAGACTCTGCTGGCATCCTCTAAATGCAAGTCAAAGAAAGTTGAAGATCTGTTACTTCCTCACTCTGTCTACTGCTGAGACTATGATTAATATTTTTTTGAGATACTTTTTTTATTCCTGTTGAAATCCTGAAAGGTTGATCCTAGTGGAATATGCAGGTAGTTGCCAGCAATTGGGTCTTCAGTTTGAGTTCACAGATAACCATTTTCTTCCTTAATATATATCAAAGTATATATCTTTGGTGTATACTGCTTGCTAAGGTGGACCCCCCCCTCCTCCCCGCCCCTACTTCTAAATGCCGTGGGTGGTCTGAGGAGGTTTTGGGACTATAAATACCTTTCAGTGTGTCTCATTGTTTCTGTATAAATGTGTGCAACACCACAAATTTTGAAGCCTATTGTGAATATTTATGAAGTACAAGGTTACATACAAAAGGTAAAGCTGGTAACCTAAGAAATGGAAATGTTCTGTTTGTTTTATTATGCTTCCTGAGGTATATTACCATGTTAATAAAATAATAATAATATTAGCTGATAATTTTTAGTAAATGTCTTTTTTCAAGAAAACATAATCAATTTAAATACTTTGAACTAAAATTTAAAATATAGTATTTATGACCAGTGAAAGTCTCTTTTAAAGGTATTTTAATGCCAGTAAGTTCAGTGCACTCATTCACCTTATTTTCTGTTTTTCACTGTACTGTTGCTTTTTCTTTTTTCAGCCTTTTTTAATATTTCTTATGTCTTAAAAACTGCATGCGTACTTGTTGCTTTTTAACTTTATTTTGGATGTTTTCACTGTTTTCTTTGTTTAAATTCATGTACATTGATGGCAATTTAGGTAAGTGAAAAATATTTCATTTTTTTTTAAATGAAACAAAATGCTTAAGCATTTGAATGTGTGGAATAGATTAAACATTCATCCTAGAGCAGAACTTCATTATCTGAAGATGAAAGTATAACGAAGGAAAAGTATATCAGTATTTCTTTTTTCTAAATTTAAAAGTCTAAAATAGCAGGACTCTTCTGCTGGGGAATGACAGTATAGGTGGTGTGAAGCAGAATAAGCAAGCTGTGACAGAAGGGTGTGTTGTGGCATTTGTGCTGATGTTACTGATGATCAGGGAAGGCTGCTAGCTCTGTGGTGGGGAGTGGAAAGAGATAAGGAGGTGGCCATTATACTGTAGATATCGATGGAAATTTTGAGGAAGCAATAACTCAGAAGTGATTAAGGGTGAAAAGGGAATGTAGTTACTTTTAACTGTCTTTTAATTTTAATTTTTATTTTTGTTTTACATACCATGGGATTTCAAATGTGAAAAAGCTTGGTAAGTACTGAGCTAGAAAAAGAATAAGGGAAATGTGTCCCTGTAAGTGCACTCGTAATTGTTTAGTCTTGGCTGAAGTGTTTTGGTGGTGTTCTGGTTTAGATGATACCTATTCATACATTATATAGTAGAAACTAATAGTTTAAGCTGTATGGAAATGATATCATGTGTTAATAGTGTCTTGGAAAGGACACTAATAGCTATCTTTTTGTGTGGTTTTGAGGTATAAAAAGATCTGAGGAAAGAAAACATTGCTTTTTTTTTAATTTTTTAACTGTTCACCCCAGCATTTGCAAAACAAGGAGCTGATTTGTAGCCTCTACGATGTGCTGTGTGTAACTGTCAGCTGAAGCAGTACTATTATTGTATGTAAAATAAGGTCCTTTATTCATTGTGTTGGAAATAGAAAGTTTTTGAGAAACTGATTTATACTTTTAAACTTAAAAAAATATGAGCAAAATACCTACTATAGTCAGTTGGGGCACCTTCTTTTGGTCATCTTTTTTGGTGTGGGGTTTTTTATTTTTTTAAGTGCAGGCTGTTGTCACTGGCACAATTGGGAATTACTGAAGTAACAAAAAAAAAAATAGTTGTATCTTCAAGTCGTAGAATGAGTGTTTAATGAGTGTCAGTGAGTGTTCTTTATCAAGAAGCATAATGAGATCAGTCATGTTTTAGGGAAAGATGGATTGACTCTGTAGCTGAAACAGCTTTCCAATAAAGGGTGTTTGGAACTGTAAAATGCTCTATGACTCAGAATTGTGTGCTCATCATCTTTGAACATATTCATATCCTTAGCTGACATTTGATGGTATTTCCCTGAGATAGCGCAAAAAGTGCTGTTGCTTCTGTGTTTTGAGGTTTTTTTGCCCTGTGATGGTTGTTATCATCTACTGCATAAAACTTGAAGTATTGCATGTAGAGTTTTGTGAAAGGCTGTAGGTTTATTACTTGGTACTTTAGCTGAATTTAGTAATTTCATCCTGTCTGTTAAATGTCACTTCCAACTTCAGATGGATACTGCATTCTACATTCCCCATTCTGATGTGCTTTGAAGCACAGTTCTGTTGTTCAACAGGGATTGTTTGTTGCTGTGTGATTGAAACCCTTTGTACAGAAGCCAGGATTCTGTCAGGATCTTGGAGATGATCAGTTATAAAAATGTAGATCTAGCAGGAAATAAGTTGGAATAAAATTGCCTTTTAAGTTATCCTTTCTTTAGGCTTGTAGCACTACTTGAATGTATTCCTTCAGTATATACTGGTAAGCCACACTTGAAGTGTGGCAGCCTCTGCTTTTTGCTTCCTGCTGCCTTAAAATAGGGATCAGTCCAGAGCAGGCATTCTAGCAGGGTACCTTATGCTGTCATTAACATCAAGTAGGTGGGAGAGAGGTGATAGTATTGTATATAAACAAGTTTGAGTTTTGTTAGAGTTGGAGCTATTGGATACATTACATAGTAAACTACTTGACAACACAGGAACTTATTTTGAAAGCAAGGCTGACAAAGCATAAATAAAGTCTCCTGAAGAAGTTAACGAAACATTTGATCTCATAAATAATAGGTTTTTTTTGCAGATATCATACATAATTGGTGGATAAAGAGCTGGCTAGATGGCTGCACACAAAGAGTTGTGGTCAGTGGCTCAATGTCCAGCTGGAGACCAGTAATGAGTGGTGTCCCTCAGGGATCGGTGTTGGGTCCGGTCTTGTTCAACATCTTTGTCGCTGACATGGACAGTGGGATTGAGTGCGCCCTCAGCAAGTTTGCCAATGACACCAAGCTGTGTGGTTCAGTTGATACCCTGGAGGGAAGGAATGCCATCCAGAGGGACCTTGACACGCTTGTGAGGTGGGCTGATGCCAACCTCATGAAGTTTAACCATGACAAGTGCAAGGTCCTACACCTGGGTCAGAGCAATCCCAGGCACAGCTACAGGTTGGGCAGGGAAGAGATTCAGAGCAGCCCTGTGGAGAAGGACTTGGGGGTGTTGGTCGATGAGAAAATGAACATGAGCCAGCTTCAGTGTGCGCTTGCAGCCCAGAAAGCCAACCGTATCCTGGGCTGCATCAAGAGGAGCGTGAGCAGCAGGTCGAAGGAGGTGATCCTGCCCCTTTACTCTGCCCTTGTGAGACCTAACCTGGAGTATTGTGTGCAGTTCTGGTGTCCTCAACATAAAAAGGACATAGAACTGTTGGAACAAGTCTAGAGAAGGGCCACGAGGACGATCAGGGGACTGGAGCACCTCCCGTATGAAGACAGGCTGAGAAAGTTGGGGCTGTTCAGCGTGGAGGAGAGAAGGCTGCGTGGAGACCTCATAGCAGCCTTCCAGTATCTGAAGGGGGCCTATAGGGATGCTGGGGAGGGACTCTTCATTAGGGACTGTAGTGATAGGACAAGGGGTAATGGGTTAAAACTTAAACAGGGGAACTTTAGATTGGATATAAGGAGGAAATTCTTTCCTGTTAAGGTGGTGAGGCACTGGAATGGGTTGCCCAGGGAGGTAGTGAATGCTCCATCCCTGGTGGTGTTCAAGACCAGGTTGGACAAGGCCTTGGGTGGCATGGTTTAGTGTGAGGTGTCCCTGCCCATGGCAGGGGGGTTGGAACTTGGTGACCTTAAGGTCCTTTCCAACCCTAACTGTTCTATGATTCTATAATATATGAAACTGTATCCTTGGTGAGTTTCTTTACTTGTGATTGTGATGGAGCCTGCAGATGGTTTGTTTGTTTTTTTTTTTTTAGTTTATTTATTCATTCCTCTATTAGCTTCTGTAAACTGATTTCTTTCCTGCCTTTAAACCTTGGGTCTTATAGTTAATCTGAAAAAACTGCTGGAAAAGACTTCAGATTTTTCCATCATCTGAAGTGGGGGAGAGAAATAGTAGGAAGTGCTGGGGGAAAAAGAGTACTAGAAAGAAAACTCATTCCTTTCTCATTATATGTTTTTAGTCCTTACTATTTCAGACATTTTCCTTCATTTTGGCCTTTTCCTCTTGAATTTTATAAGAGCTGTCCCTGGTTTATCTATCAGGCGGTTGATCATGCCATATACTATTAGCCTGCAGTAGGCAACTCTGTCGTCTAGGTTATTAATGGCAAACCACAACCCTTTCAGCTGTGCTGCAAAGCACTATATTCCTTATTTGTTGGGTGACATGGTTTAGTCTGAGGTGTCCCTGCCCATGGCAGGGGAGTTGGAACTAGATGACCTTAAGGTCCTTTCCAACCCTAACTATTCTATGGTTCTATTTTACATGTGTATAATTTGAAGATGAACTTGTGTGACACTTCGTAACCTTTCTCTACACTGCTATGTTTCTGTGTTCTTAAGATGAATTTCAGATCGTTGTGTTGGGGTGAGGGAAATGTTATGATGGTGACTTAAGCTGTTGGTTGCTGATTTGGATTTCTTCTGGATTTTTGCATGTCTAGGAGTTAGTTTGTTAATATCACATGGGGTGAGGTTCTGGCTTTACCTGTTATTTCTTGTGTTAAAGGTGTCTTGTCATTCCCAACTATAGAACTTTGTATCTCCCTGGTGCCAGAGAGTCAGTTGTAAAAGCTGTCATATTGAAAGATACGATTTGCAATTTGAATTTATTGCTAGAATACATGCCAGTTGAGTTAGCAAAGAAACTAGCATTCAGGAGCCCTTGATATTTTTTTTTAGAGGATAACTTTGGTTCAAATTGGATTGTAAGTAGCAGGAGAAAATAGCTCTTGAGTTTAGTAATTTTAAAATATTTGGCCTGTGGGATAGGGAAATAGTACTTTTTTAATTTCCATAAGCATCCGCCACAATTTAGTTACAGGTCTTACTCTTGATGCTTGAAGATGATACACAAAGCTCAGAAAACACATGTGAAAAGAAGGCAGTAGATTTCATGTGAAGTGTCCTTCAAAACCTGCAGGGAAAGGAATAAATGATGTTTTGGACAAAAGTAAATTCCTGAGGCAAATAAATGTAGGTATTTTAGTGTTAGAAATTCAGAGAACTCTGAGTTCTTGTAAGGTAATCTCTATTCCAGTTCCATCTATAATTGAATGAGAGTGTGAGGTCTCTACCACATCCCATTTCTGTAGAAGAAAACCGAAGGTTAGGAGAAACTAGGGAAAAAAGCATAATACACATTGGGATTCAGCTTCAGAGCAGCAGCAAGACCTGAATGAAGGTCTGCTGTTTGCACAGACTCAGGTTTTTTGTTTGACTACAGTATTAATTGTACAGGGCACAATTCTCACTGCAGAATCCATGGTCAAATAGAAAGAAAACCAACACAAATAAGTAGGGAGTTGTGCTTTAAGAATTAAATACTTTCTATGTATTTTGATTTAAATTGTGTGAACTGATGTTGTGTAGCTCTTTCAATTTATATGCAGAAAGACTGAAAGAATAGTCCTGTTAGTGTGAATTGTTTTCTCTGTTTGATACTAACTTCAGGTAGCTAATACATAAAATGTAATGTTCCAAATGAATTCAGTGAAGAAATGCTTAAATGTGGTGGTATGGTGTTCTTGCTGGATACAGTAGAAGGTGGAGGCGAAATAGTGGGTTGCTATTTAAGTCTTGCTATAACAAAGCATTAATAAAATGTTTCAATCCAAACTTGAAAATGACTGTTTGAAATCAGTGGTTTGTGATAAAAGTCAACTGGTCTATTAACATATATTTGCAATTATACATGTACATATGTATGCATAAAAAAATTTACATATGCCGGGACATTCAGAAAGCTTTGCATTCATTCATCATATAAAGTTCCTTCTCTATGTCATAAGTTTGTACTGTTCTGAGTGATAGAATCTAAGCTGTATCTGTTTTATGAGGGAAACCAAAATTCCTAATTGACCTTTATTCTACAGACCAAATTGTATTTCTTTCCATGCTATTCTGAAAATGTACCTGCTTGTCAGCACAGCTTTCTGGAGTATGGAGTAATTTTTACCTAGGTGAAATACATTTTAAGTAAAGGTTTGTACTGAGTTTGCTGACATAAATGCATCTAGGTACACATTATATTGTCTTCCTTGATGTATATTGTAAAAAACCGAAATGAACCAACAGCCCTTTTATATTTCTGGAGATAGCATTGCCATGAATATTACGATATACCACCAGTCTGATATTGCAGTATTCTGGAAATCTGAACTTTTTCCAATGAATTTGTGCTCAAAATGACATTGCGTTGTATGCAAGCACAAGTTTTACTAGAATGTTTCTGATCCTTATGAGATATGCCATAACTTTTAATCATTGGTAAACAGCAGCTGCTTAGAAGGCAGTCAACCTCTTGTGGATAATGGAGGTGTGGGGTTTTTTTTCCAATTTTAGATTATTATTTTAGTATGTTTATTGTTCTGTTTGTAACATATAGCTCATATGTTCTTAGTTTGGCTGAAATATGGAAATGAATAGGCTGCATAATTGCATAACTGCACATGAATAATCTAGTACTTTCCTTACGTTAGAGAGACTTCTGTCTTCAGATTCCCTAGTGCAGTTAAAGAAGAGAGCAGGGAACTAGAGTGGAAAGCACAAAAGGTGCTTAAGAAAGCAAACCTGGGCATTCTTCATCCTGTTCAGGCAGTTCCTCCTCTGGACAGGGAAAGCTGTCAGAATGAGAATTTGAGCAGTTAGACAATAATCAGGGTAGGCTTTTCCACCTGAATGCATGGCATTTTCTTGACTTCAGGACTCCAGAATGAACAAGCAGTGCTAATCTGGCAAAGTCCAAGAAAAATTATTTCTAAATAATATTTTAGAAAAACATTTGTTTTCTTAAATAGATAGAATCGTAAAATGTGAATTGAAGCCATAAGGAATAAAGATTCTATGTTAAATAGGTAGGGCATCATTCTTTTTGGAACTCTGATCTTCTAGAAAGCAGTGCTTTGCTGTGTGAGGTGGTGCCATCAATAGCGAAGTATAGAATGTAAAGTCAGAAGGAAGATTTTGTAAATTTACACGAGAACAACTATCTTTGGGAATACTTTATATATATATATATATATATATATATATAGATAGGTAGAGATATATATATGTTTTCTTTCATGTCACAGTGGTCTCAGAAGAAAATTGATGCAGTTGCAAACTCTATGTGAAAACTGATGGTTCCAAAACCTAAGGTGTTTTTTCTCGCATGTGTTCAGTTGAGTCATATTGTTTCCAAAAAAATGAGGTAGAATCTACTCATTATTACATCTATATATTAAAAATATATTAAAATTCTTGGTCCCATATTTATGAAGTTTTTCATGGCAAGTTGTGTTATTACAGATTTTTTTTTTTTAGCACATCTCAATTAAAACAAAAAACAAACTCAAGAAACAAACATAAAAAACCAAACCAAAACATTTAAGAGAAGTAGTCTGGAAATAAGAAGGCATTTTTGCCTTACATCAAATTGGTCCCAACTTCTGTTAGCATTCTGTATGGTTATGTTTTTCCTTCCCCCCTCCCCGCAACTGTCTTTGTCTGCGTTTGCTGTGTGTATCTCCTAGTTTTGGAGAATGGGGTTCTTGTCTAGCTGGCATTGTTTATTTCAGGGTTAGTTTTTCAGCCCTCCTGTGGGTGCTAGGTTATCGAAGATTTGTGAAACTTGGCATTGTAATTGTGCCTTTTCGAAAGAATATTCCATTGTGTGTGAAATTTCCATCTTTATGTTCTGATGAAGGTTTACTCGAAAAGTTTCATGGAATTGTTTTACCTTTTGAACATCCATTAGGAATGGGTGATTCAGCTCATAGAGTTTTGTTTAGGGACTGCTTCACTGAAGGTTCATTTATTTCAAATTTTACTCCTTGTCTCTTGTGACTGTGTTTCCCCACTATTTTAATACCCAAACCTGAAAGTTTACTCGCTTTGACAAATGCGTGTTGCTTAATGTCTTTTGACCTTCGCCATCTCATCCTTCTGCAGGACTTTGGATCTTAGTGGGAGGGGTCGCAGAGCACTTACTAAGTCACTTGATGTTTGAGCTAGTGAGCAATCTCACACATTCTTCTCCTGCTGTCTTTCCCAGTTGTTGTCATTAGAAATTGTATGTCAGCATAATGTACTACATCAGGGACAAAATGTTTGATTTTTTTTTTTTTTTTTTCTTTTTCACTTGGGTTAATTTTCTGCTCTCATCTAGCCATGTGATGGTGTAAAGCAGGCAGAGGTTTGAGTGGCCAAGAGCAGGAGGTGCAGATAGGATCTCAAATTCTGGCAGCAGCTCAGATTCTGCTGCTGAATCTCTACTACTGAGTCTTGACTGCCTCTGGCACTTAAGAAATTTCATGAAAGAATGCTTGAGAATCTGGATTACACTGCAGTCTTTGTGTTAGATAGACCTCAGTGGGTACAGAGAATAATATTTAGATTACTTTAGGTATTCTGTACTTGCATAATCACATCATGAGAAAATGGTGAATAGTGATACTCTTGTGACTGCAGTGTACATCACAATTTGCTGTTGAGTTCCATTCTTTTTGGCAAGTCAGTAGAGCATTTTAGCTCTGAATGTCATCTTTGGTGTTTGCTCAGAAAATTTTCTTTTTACATGCCCATAAATACTTTTTTTTATTCTATCTTGATATAATCTGAAGGGTTGGATTTTTTCAGTGGCTCAATTAAAATTAGTCTTTCCCTGCTACCATGGGAATATTTGGGTGGTGGCTTTTCTTCTTCCTCCCCCCCCCCCCCAGCTTAATAGTGTCTACAACAAAATTAGTTCTTTCAGCTTTGATAGCTTATTTTCCTCATGTTTTTTTCTAGAAAAAAGTAACCCTCCAGTTATGATAATTGTCTGAACCGATGAGGTATTGTAAAATGTGCAGAAAGTTTTTAATGTGAAAAATCTAGTAAATATCTTTTATGAAGTATGTATCCTTTTCCTCTCATTTTATTGTTTGATTCTTTTTTACCGGATGGTAGAGAATTCTGGAAAACACATAACAGGGTTTGCTGCTGTTCTTGTTTTTAATTCAGCTCCAAAAGGCTACTGGGAGGATTATGTGCAGTCAAAGAATGAGTCAATTTGTGTAAACTCCTTATTTATACCATTTACACATTGAGTATTACCCTGCCCTTTTCTCTTGTGCTGTTCAGCTGTGACTTTGCATTTTCTTTGACTTCTAAATTTAAGGTCTGCGGTGTTTTTGAGCTAGTAATTTGCTCTCTGAAGTGTGGCTACGCACCTCCTTTTCCCAGATTGACAAGCTCAAGCATTTAAATACCAAAAAAATAACTGTTTCCTCTTCATTGATGCTTTGAATAGTGTGGTCATTAAAAGCTATCTTCTGTTTCACTGTGCAGGCGAAAGACTGTAACAGGCATAAGTCACATCTGAGAGGATAAAAAGCTTAGGTGTGAGGAGCCGTGAAAGAAGGTGAGGTTTCCAGTTCCCCAGGCATTTATCTTCCCCTTTTCCTGTACAGCTGTAGTCCATGAGTAGGTACATGTAGTGGAGTGCTGTACTGCAGGATGATTTTAACTAAAACAAGCAATTATTTTGCACGTGGGTGTGGACATAATGGAGGACTTTGTAAATATTTCTAAGCCATTATAATGAGCATAAAAGTTGGTAAATATTCAGATTTGAATATTAATATTCTTTGTCTTATTTCAAGGTGCTGTTTAATAAAAATAGGCTTATATTACCCCCTTTACAGTTCAGGAAAGAGGAACATCCCTTTCCCAATAATACGGAGCAAGTCCGTTTGAATTTACCTCCTCTAATAAAAGAATATGAGCAAATAAGTGGTATCTCCTCAAGTTGTTAGCTTGCTACTTATAGTATGAATTTTCAGATATACACAGATCATTTAAAGACTGAAATCAGGATTCACTTTTCTAGCAGGAAAAACTTAAAATCTGAAGATTATAAACTATAGGTGGGGGAGGGAGAAGATTTTGATGCAAATTCTGGAAAAGCCAAAACAAGATTAATTAAAAGCCAATCAAAAAGTGAACACCCACCAACAGACTGAAAGACAATAACTGATATATAAAGTAACCGTGGCTTCTTTGTTTTGAATACTAAGAAGTGTAATTGTTGAAGGTTCTGAACAGTTTGCAGTGGACAAACATTTCTATTCTAAAATTATGCTAAAGTTATGAAACTTTAGGCTATAGATGTGAAGCAAGAAAACCCAAACAAAATCAGTAAAGATGTGTTTTCCTTGGAGATGAAGTGGTTTTGTCTTTTCGTGTGTATCTTGCATTTCTTACAATTTTATAGGAAAATAGGGAAGGTGGATATTCTTGTGTCACCTGCAGAGGCAAGCAATGAACTTAAGATCAATACATTTGCAATAAATATTTGTCAGATATGTAAAAGCAGTGCAGACTATAGCATTAAAGAGAACTTCAGGGTGGTTAACTATGGTATTTAAATCACTTTTTTTTTTTATTTTCCTGTTAAATGTTAGCTCCAAGTTGATTGATTTGGCTCTGTAGGTGAAATAGTGGGTAAATTACAACTTCAAATTGTCTCAGAAGAGAGAGGATATCCTATGATACCAAATTTGGATGAAGCTTTATTTCAAATAAGCTATCGATTTCTTTTAGATTTCAAGAAATTATACTGAAAAAAATTAGTCATGCTTCCATGAACTCATGTAAAACATAAGAAAACCCAAACGGGAATTCAGGAGAACCCAGCAGTGGCTTTGGCAGATCACACAGTAATGCTCAACAGTTCCATTATCACTTATAATAGTGTGCAAAATTAGGTAACTGCACACTTCTGCAGTTCACAATCCTGTTTACTAAATTGCCAGATAAGAATTTTAAAGAAAATAGAGCAGTTTGTGGTAAATGCTATAAAGAACAAGTATATACTTGCACATTTGCAGTAGTTTGTATTTTAAATTTCTGCCTATGTACAGCTACATTGTTGAACTTTGCATTTCAAATTGATAGTAACTGTATATGAAGCAATTCTTCTGATATGCCTACATGTTATTGAGATGGTGTAGGTTTTTTTTTCTTAATATCTTCCCATTTTTTGCCATTTTTTGTTTGTTTTCTTTTGCTTCAGCAGTCTATTCTTTGAAGTGAGTAGTACCCAAGCAATGTGTTAAGTGATTATTAATAGAGTCTTAAAGGCTTGTGTAATGCTTTCCTGGTTTAGGCTGGGCAAAACCTGAATTATTTCAGGTTTTGATTTAGTTAGATTTAATTTAGTTTAGCAAACTATAAGACTGTAGTAATGTATTGAAAGTGGAGTGTTCTGCTTCTTTGTACATTAATGTTTAAAATAGTTTAGCTGTGCTGGACTGAGTGTTTAAGAAACAAATGTTTGAGATGTCTGTATTCCTGAGAATTGTGCAGGCTTAATTCTAGAAACAAAAAAACTTGTACAGCAGCTAAAGAAGTTCATGCTCTGTTGTGTGTGGGCAGCTGGTAATACTGAGTAAAAATGCTCTGTTTTTTTTTCTTACCCTGTTGGATCTAGTGCGAATCTTAAATTTCAGAAACCCTGTTATCAAAGGTTTCATAGTTTCCAAGCATATGAATTGCATTCCTGCATTGATTTTGAAAATGAATCTCTGCCATCAGATCAAGTAATTTGCCTTCATCATTCACAGAAAAGTATTTTATAATTCAGTGACTTGAGGCTTTGATTTTTTTTCTAGTGTGAAATAACCCGTCAACTTTACATCAGCTCAAACTGAGTCCCACTATTTTTAGTTGCATGGATTCTTGCTGTGCTGTAAGGGATTTCATGATTAAATGTCAGCAAAACTGAACCCAAATCTGACCTTTAAGACAACTATAAATTTTACTGAATAAATATTCCCATTAATCTTTCACTAATATTATTCTGTATTTAAAAGTTCAAAATTTAACTCCTTTTCGTCATTGATTACCAGAATATAAACCAGGAGGTTTTATATCAGTAGAGTGGAAGAACAGTGATTGTGTCTAAAGGAATGCTTTTCTTGGTGGATCTGATTACTTATTGTTAATATCCATTGTTTTCAGTTGTAGCTGGTGATCAGGAGTCATCCTGTAGAGTAATTCTGTGCCTTTAGAGTGTAACTGAAAACATGCACTTTCAGTCTCCCTTTGTGTACTGTCAGTTCTAGTTCCTATCTCTGCACTTGGTAGTGAACCTCTTCACGGTGAGCCTGTTTTGTAAGCTAAAACATGAATATGTTAATAAAGTATGAGTAACATTCTTATTTGCAATGAAATGGGCTGAAATAATAAGATAGGTCTTGTGATGCTTCTCAGAATATTATAGAAGTATGGAAGCAGTCTTCAGATGTCTGTTCACTGAAATCTGGTTTTACTTTGGCTTTTTTGACTCTCGGCTATATTTAGTGCTCTTTGCTTCCATTAGATGGTTTGCAGCCTTTGGCAATTCCAGGATTCTTTGTGAGACTAAAAATACCTTGTCACAAAAAAAGTAGTTTGAAGACTGACTCCTGCTTCCCTTATTGGGGAAACTAAGCTATGTCGGTGGTTTGGGTATTTGGTTCACCTCCCCTCCCCAGTCTTGCGTAGCATACCTGTTTTTATTCTCTAAACTGTTATGAGGTGGAACATCTTGTTTTGTTGAAACTCTAAAGATTTTCAAATTTTGTGTAAAAAATATTAGTGATTTGTGATTGGGTGGCTGCTGTGAAACAATGTGAATAAAAGAAGTTGGCTATGTTTATATGTAGTACATTTATTGATAGCATAACTGCAGAAAGTAAGACTGTTTCTGAAATATTTTTTATTAAAACAAACAATAAACCCAAACAACCACCCAAAACCAAACCAAGGACAAACAAACAACAACAAAAAAATCCTGAAATAAAACCACCAAAAACTTGTGCGAAGAGTAAATTTTATTCCTTGGTGTTTCTTGGCCTACCTCATGAAGAGGCTGAAGGAGTAAAATCATAGAGTCATATTTAAAAAAGCCATATTTCTTAAAAATAATCTACTGTTAGTGTTTTGTCAGTGAAGAAATGGGATATAAGGCATTAGAAAGGAGGGAAAATGTAGCTGCCATACAGAAGTGCCTGGAACTACTTTTTTTTCTCAGGATTTGGTACAAACTCGGAGGTTTTCTGTAGCTCTCTGTTGTTTTCTTGTGTCATAGGTATAGCCAGTTCCTTAATTGTATTATCGCATTTTATTAAATCTGTCTTTTGGTGAATCAGTTAGGTAGTCAGGTTCCTGACGAAATCAACTCAAATGATGTTCTTAATGACATTTTAAGGTTGTGGATTAGATGGGAAGCACTGTAGGTAGTTAGATGAAATGCTGGTTACAGGTACATGTAGCACCACATTTGACTGTTCTAATGCAGGAAAAGCTGGTGAGGGCACATACTGGTGAAAGGAAACTTGATCCTAAGTGCCTAGTTTGTACTTCCAGAGATGCCAAGAAAGCATAGGTGTCTTGATTAATGCCAGCCTCAGGTGTATTGGAGACACAAGCAAACTCCAGGCTCACTTGAGGGTAATATTAATTAGCACTGGCACACCTACTGTTCTGTCTTGAGTACCTAATTGCTGTAGCCTGGATGAGAAGAGTGATTCATAAACCAGAATTTAATGACTGTATTAGAAAAATGATTGTGAATATTAAAATAAATTAATCCCGAGAGTAATTTCCTCTATACCACAAAATAGGGAATGTTTCTGCAAATTTAGCTTTATATCTCTTGTACTAATTTAACCCTTTTTAGAAATTGCAGTTTGATTTATTTTTTAAAAATATGTAGCTGACTTTTCCCAACATATTAATGTTAGAATGTTCATTTGGATGTTTCATTAGGTAGAGAAAGAGGTGTGTATTTAATGGGTTAAATGCCATGGTCCCAACTAGTTTCTATTGGGTGAGGTCATGTCTACCACCAAGAAATTTTATCACCCAAATTTTTGTCACCTTTCAGCTGCCAACTTTGCTATACTGCTGAAGCACGTGCTTGACTGCTTTCACTGGCACCTCCTCACTGAGAGACGTTGCATTGGCAAAGGCACTGTGAGTGGTGGTAGGAGCCCAGAGCTTACAGCTGCTGACATTGCTGGATTACTGGAGTGCCTCCAGACTGGCATTTTGCCAGCAGCTGAATGTCAGCTGAGGGTTTGTGTCATTTGTGAAGGTGGCTTCCACAAAAGGGCTGGTTTTTGCCTGCCTCTTTTTGAGGTACTGTGGAGGTGTGGCAAAAAGGGGGTGGTATCTTACCACAGAAATTGGCAGTATATGATCCATCTACAGTCCCCAAAATAAGTGATCGTTTTGAACAGTTACCGTACTTAAAAAATGTTTGTAACATGATTGCAGAAGCATTTATTTTGAAAAACTAATGAAGCAATGAAATTGTGTCGTTAGGAATAATGTGCTATATTGTAGATGCACGCCTAGAACTTAATTTACTACGTCCTGAGAATATTTATATAGTTCTTACTGTGCGCTAAAGTTGGTGATAGAAATGCATATATGGTTTCGGAAAAGCATGTCTGTCATTACAATGAATGTATGTTTAGAGATGAGGCTTAAAAACATTAATGAAATTATAAATACGATCTAGTAAAAATGAAAGTTGAAAAACTGTAAACATGGGATTGTGTGTGTTTTTTTTTTTTTCTTTTTAATTTCTAAATGTTTTGTAGCTGCTGCTTGTACCTTGGTAAAGAGAAACCCCAAATCTCATAGCAGATAGTAGGGTAACATCTGGAATGTGAACATAGTCTTGATACACTCCTGCGTTCTTACTGTATTTGGTATAAAGGTCCTGGATTTTCATTCCTTGAACTTGAGTTCTTGCTTCTCCTACAATCCCACTTTTGGCATAAGCAATGTATTTTGATATCTTTTGTTGAGATAGAGAACAATATTCATTTTAAAATTAGTTTGTGCAGACTTGGACTTAATGCTTTGAAGGGAGATTGTGGAAAATCCATAGGGAAATTGGGAGCAGATTTCACTAACTTCAGCTGTTGAATCTGGGCTGTGATACTCTTTAAAGTCTTGCACATCCTGTCCTAAAGTGAAACGTAAGTTTTGAAAAAGTGATTCAATACACAGTCTATAGCACTTTTCAGTCCTGAAAATGTAGCAGTAGTAACCAGGAGGAAGAAAATTGCTTATTGATTGCATGGTATATGGTAGTAGTGCTTTGTTCTCTTGCTGTTAAAATAATACTGAGAAAGTATGACCCAACTTTCCTTTTTTAATCACTAAAGATTAAACTGTCTGGAAAATTATCTGTACAAGACCCAAATATTTATTGGAGTCTTTGTTTATATATCTCTCTTTAAAAGCTTTTCTACTAATATCCTTTCTAGTGGTATTCTGAATTATCTGATAGAAACAATTTTGTAGGACTTCATATTTTCTGTTTACAGATGTAAAACACGTACTTTGTTTCTTTATATAAAGGACTTTCCATAAAGCAAGAAAGCATATTGATATTTTTTATGTGTTAGTATATGGTAAACTGCTTTAATATTTCAGTTTAGTGCCAATGGCATATCTGGAAAGTTTATTCTTTGTCAACAGTCCAATTCATAAAATAGTCTATTGAAAATCATACGTTTTAGGTCTGTCAAAATGTGAGGTATAATATGTAGTAACACATCAGTGTTGTATCAGTTGGATCAATGAATATCTAAAATCCCTTTTCCTCTTGTGATTAATACTGTATTCTCTCAATAGGTATCTAAAACCCCTTTCCTGATGAGAATATACATTTGTTGAATATACATGTGTTAACTTTTTATTGAAATGCAGTTATTTTGGTGGTTATGCAGCAAGGCCAGGGAAGAAATGCTAAGAGTGTCTGAGAAGTTAGAAATGGAGATGTTATTAATTTGTCATTTACAACCTGCTGAAAAATATATTTAATAATATATTGGCTGAAGAGGAACTATTTAGACTTTATAATGGTGAAGCAGCCTGAGAGTTAAATGCTCCTTCAGCTTCTATTTGATAAATCATAATCTAATTCATAGATTGATCTTTGTGAGAGAATTGAAATGGAATGCTTACAACTTCCGGTGCCAATTTGCAATGTGCCAAATCTAAGCTACTTTCAGTTCTTCACTTTCCAGCAAAACTACCATCTGCTTCACAGAGAATTGAAAATGGTTGAAATCTTGCAATTAAAATTGGCATTTCAACAGTAATACTGTATTATTTTTATTGAAGGCATATTTAACAAAGTTGCCAATCAGTGCCCCATTGTGTAGTGTGATATAAAGCCCATAGGAAAAGGCAGCTGCTAAGAAGTATTTAGATTTTTCTTGGATGGATTGGTGAAATATATTTTTGGCAATTTAAGATTTTTTTTTGCATTACATTTATTGCTGCATTTTTGATGCAATGACAGCTTCATCAGCTTCCAGTGTAAGATACGCAAAGCCTGTTACTTGTTGGTTTCTCTGTTTTGCCTAGGTGATTCTGTATGTATGCAGGTGTTAAAAAATAATTGGGGTCTCCATGTTAGTGCTCAAATTTTGTATCATCTGTCTTGACTCTTTGCATATTCATTCCTCTATCTCAACTTGCTTCCCCAGTTGTGGCTTTTTATGTCTCTTTCTAGATCAAACTCTTTTCTACACCCACTTTGTTATTTCCCTCTAGGCCTATTATTTCTCAGTGAGCTTCCATCTGTAAGTCTACCCCATAGGTAATATTTCTTCTAACCTATTTACTTTTCCCACCTTATGTGCCTTTTGCCAAATTTATGACGTTCTTCTGGTTTCATTTCCTTACCATTGTTTTCTTTGTTCTTGCTCACAGCTCTCTTACTGTGCTTTTTGCCTCACAGACTATTTTAGCATGTTTTTTGTGCCTAAAGATGCTTATACACTTAGAGAATGTCTTTGTACAGTTCTGAGCAAGTATGGGGTTTGCTTAAATGAGTTGTAACTATTTTTTCTGTTGGTGCCATCTTTTTATTGCCATCACTTTCGATTTCAGTGTAGGAGCATTTGCAAAAACAAGCTTCTGGAGGTGGAGTGTAATACATGACTTCTGGTGTCTCTTTATTTTGGCTTTGCTGACTTTGTATTTTACTCCACATTTGCGTGAGGAGGAATATCATGTTCTTGGAATGATAGTAGAGGTGGGCTGTGTTTCATATGCAGCTTAAAATAATTATTACGTGCCAACAGAAGTGTGTTACTGAATGTTGAGAGAAATAGTATGACAGCAGAAAGGGAAAATACGAAGCAGATGTACCATATGTTACTGTGCATTTGTTTGCTATAATAGAACTATGGGGCCTGCAAGAATAAATGTATTATTCATTAAATGTAAATTTTATTTCTTTTTGCAAGTGTTGGGGAAAGGCCCAAAACTATGTTTCAGATTCATGCAGGGAACTGTCTTTAAGCTTGAGCAGGGTGTCTATTGTAGCATAATCGCTGATGAGCACTTTTAAATTTTTTTTATTCCGTGTGGTTTTTGGCAGTTGGGAGGAGCCTAAAATGGCCTGAAATGCCCTGAGGGGCTGTAATATTATTCTAACAAGAAACAACGTGCTTTTAGGTGCAGCATTTGTGGCCAAATATACATGTATCCCAAACTATGTAGGTGTTGCTGGGGAAATAATGGGGTTTTGAAGGCCTGTATGGCTGTTATGTGCTGGAAAGTGAGTAATTTGCTTAGATTTCCCTGCTGTTTCTGGAAGTCTCCAATTGTTTTGCCATGGCATAGGGTAGATAATTGGTATGAACGTAATCCATTAGTTTTACTTGTGAGAATTACTTGAATTACAGAGTATGTTTACTATAAAAATATTTTCTTACCTCCTACCTGGAATTAAAAAAAAATAAATTCGGTACTTCATGCAGACTGGTGCGTCAGTGAGGAATAATGTGTTTGGGCTTTTTTTATGATATTTTTGAAGATACCTTGTTGAATGCTGGATTTAACAGTGGTTATATTAAGTTTTTATGTTTTCTCTAACCAAATAATAGAAAAGTTTCACTGATTCACAGTGTGTACATGACGTTTAGCTGTGTGATGTGTATAAATACAAGTCACTTGGTTTTACTTTGTGTGAAGCCTTGGAGATTGACAGCGTTAGGTTTGTAAGGATCTGATCCCCTTCTCTCTTGTTTTTGTGTGTTGTCTTACATGTTTTAATGAAGCTACTCCAGATTTGCAGAATAAGGTGTAGGAGAAGAGTTAGGCTCCAGTATCATCTTTTTACCTAAAAATGTCCCCATTTCATTGTATTTGCATTGTAATTATAAATGAATCCTGTTTAATTAATCAGTTATCTGCTAGAACAAGCTTTCAATTAACAAGGCAGACCACCCAGAACTTTCACATTTAGGCAGAAAGAATTTATTTCACATAGTTTTTGATTTTTAAAAAGTTTATCCAAAGACAGGAAACTTATTCATGTCTCTTGATTTTTAATGACAGTTTCAGCTTTAAACTTTAAATCTTTTAAAAATTAAACTTCCTATACCCAAGAAACTTGGCAGAATAACTTACATGTTTTTCAAGTGCTGATGCACGTACATATTTCTAAAAACATGCAAGTGCATCCTATGTAACCATATTTAGACAAGCCAATATAGATCACTAGAAAACAAACCAGCATTTTCAGTTTTGCTGAGTCCAACTCAAATTTTAAGTCATTTGGAGTTTCTCTTAAGTAGGGAATTGAGGGCTACATATCCTTTTGGATGTCCTTGGGGAAGATGGAAAGAAAAAAAGCTCCGACATCCAGATTCTTCAAACAGGGTGATTATTTATTTAAAAAAGATGAAGTGGTGGCTGATTACATAAGCGCACCTCCCACCCCTTCCCATTTCCATGGATTTCTGGATACCAGTATATAAAAATACCCTGGGACATCAGCAATAGGGTTGTGTTATCTATTCATAGCATTTGAATGGTCTAGATTGAAGCTGCGCTATGCTCAGTTGTGCTGTTGGGGTACCTAGACTAGACAGTCATAGATGCCTAGGTCTGATTACTGTTTCTGCCACTGCTTTATAAGCTATTACAGACTTTCTATTGAAAAGGATGTTTGGGATAACTTATGTTTAGCTAACTTTCTAGTTGCTGTAGAAATATTGATTTACATTAACATGAAGGCATTACGGGTTTATGTTGAAATTGCTAGGTTTTGTGAGTGTGTCTGAAAATAAAAATAACAATCTTCTGTGAAGTCTTCAGGATGCTTTCTGCCTGGAAAAGAAAGTTCCACAATTCTCTACAACACTACAAATCCTGGAAAGCTCTATAGAAAAGAGAAGTTAGACTTGAATAATGCTATAGAGTATAGCTTTATGTGTTTTACAAATTACGTATGTATTGAAATAGCATATTAGAAACATGAAGTGGTGCCACCATAATCTCATTTTATGTTGTAATTTTATGCTTTGTGTCACAGTAATTTATTAAACACCCACATGACTTCTCTTATGTGTGAGTAAAATAGCTTGTCAAATAGGTGCCTTCCAGGTTCATATATGCAAGAGATTAAATTTCTATAATTTTTATTGAAATAATACTAGAAGAGCTTCACTTATTTAATGTCATGTTGTAATCTCTTGTGTATATCCCAGTTTGCATAGTGGTCTTGAAATTCATTCAATGTTTAGCTTGATAGCCAAGAGAACTTCACTCTGAAAATGAAAGTCTTTGAAATATGGTACAAAGTACCTGTTCATATGGGATAGTAGCATTAATAGCATTATAACTCTTAAGAATTTCCTGACTAGATAGGTTAAATTCAGTAGCTAGATTATTTGATGATGTAAGATTATTCTAGAAAATGTAATCAAGTTTCCAGCGCTTGTAGTAGGAAATAAGGAGTAGCATAATACAGTCAAGATGATTCAAAGCAGGAAGAGGAAATGGAAATTTTCAGTAGGTATATGCAATCCTTGCGTTGTTCGAGATTTTATGAGCCTTGTGTTTATTATTTTTGGGGTGTGATAGGTTTGTGAATGAATTCAGATTGGCAGGGCTGTGCGTTTAATCAGAACTGTGAGAGGAGATTCATCTGTTGTTATGTGCTGATGGTGCTTGGTAGCTTCTTTATGTAGTACTGCAGAAGCAACAGAAAGTATGTCACAGGCTCTTTTGAGGTTAGGATTCAAATTAGCAAAACTTAATACTTTTTACCTATCAGCAACACATTCTTTGTGGTGTTATCACTACAACTTTCTGTAATTTTGATATTTCTGTTAAAAGCAGTGAGATTAGAGTAAAATTCAAGTTAGAATTTTTGAACATGAAAGCTTACATGATAGTCTTACTGCAGGTGCTCTGCAGTACCTCCAGGTCAGAGGTAATTTGTATGAAGAGTGAGCAAAAGGGAGTCCGTCTTTCCTGTCTTTACTGTACAAAAGAAACTGTTTCATTTTAGCTGGAGACATGGGGAAGAATTATATCTTATGGCCAGTCAACATATTGTAAATTCCTGGTTTCCTCTTCATGGTTCGCTAGTATAATAAGTTTAGAAAACAGTGGCTTAGAGAGATTTAAAAAAGTTTATCATCATTATTTTTTGTGTTATAAGCAATGTTCCATGGCAGAAAGTCACAAAGTATGGAAAACTCTGATTAACTTCATAATTATTTTTCTATCAGATTGAATGTAGGAATATTCCCCCCAGTCATTAGAATCCAAACCTGATAGAAACTGATCTGTTCATCCTTATTTATTATTCAGTAACTTTTGTGTTTGTGAATGCCAAGGAGTTGCTGATTGATGACATAGTTGATATAGTCATACAGGATTTTGAAAAGCTTTTTTCAACTTACCTGTCAAAGGTTCTTAAAATAACTAATCTGATGTGAACTTAAAGTTCCTTCACGTGCGTTAACCACTTGTAGAATAACTCATGGAATAGTAACAGGCCGAAACAAATCGGGGAGATTGCTTATGGAGTCCCAAAGGGATCTCCTCTGTTCAACAGAGTAATTACATGAAAAAGGGGCCAAAGGGTATAGTACATCTTTTGGTGATATTCTTAATCAGGATAATGGTGAATACTGACTGGAAAGAGTTGCAGGAGTGTACTGAACGAATGTATGATAAAACTGTAAATGAAAATCAGTACTGATAAGTGAAGAAGTAGTGCACGTGAGGGTAAAGCAGTCTTAAATTTATATAGACAGTGATGCTCACTGAGCTATTAGAACACAGAAAAGTTTGAGTTATAATAGATTTTTTTACTGAAATGTCACCTTGCATGCTTGGTACATTCAAAAAGGCTCAGCAAAAATTAGAAATAAAAAGGGAAGTAGGAATGACATGTAAACTAGAGAATGTTACAGTGACAGTTTATATCTTGTGGTTCATTTATATCCTGAATTCTGTGCAAGTTCAGATCCACTTAACCTCAAAAAGGGTAGGACTAGGGAAGGTAATACTGAGAAAGAGAGAAAGGGTAAAGAAAAATATAGAAAGTCTACCAAGTTTGGAAAAGATGACAGAAGTGGGGTGTAATAAAAATCTGTGAAAGTTTGTGCAGCATGAAAAAAACCCTGAGAAAATATTTTTCATTAAGTGAGAATTTGGAAACAGCAGATGAAAGTAGCATGATCAGAATGAGGAAAAAAGACGTTTAAGCAAAAAACTGGGAGTTAAGTTGCTAGCTCATTGCTGTACGACTTTGCCTTCCAGAAATTCAAGAAGCCATGACATAAATTTGTGTAAGTCTTTCAGGGACTGTTAATACATAGATCCCCAACATGGACCTAGAACTACTTGATCTGAAGGCTACTGGAAACTGCGTCCCACTCTGCTTATGCTTCTTATACTCTTCCCTAAGCATCCAATATGGGGTGGTTGTTGAATCCCGTACAGAAATATCCGATGGTGTCTGACTTAGGAGCCCCACTGTTTCTTGCCCTGTTCAAAAGATGGTTCGAAAATTTTATTTTTTTAATTTATTTTTTTATGTAAAATGTTTTTTCACTCACAGTCTTTTCTATAAAAATGCTGGAAAAGTACTCCGGTTTTATTCTAACTACATTTAATCTGGAATTCCCTATCTCTCTCTAAGTTTAAAAGATGAATTACTTGTGTGGACTGTGTTCCAAACCTCTCACTGATCTTAATAAAAACAGAGTGATCATGGTCATAAATAACATAAGGCCATCAATGAACGGTGACATTGTCTGGGCATATGCATCAGTCTGTGTTCCAGACGTTCTTTCATCTTGGTTCCCTCAACTAGGGATTCCGTCTCTCAATGAGGAGGAAAAAGTGCCAGAACATCTCTGTCTGGAACCATGCTTGCAGTGAAATGAAATGAATTGTCTGCAAACTTAGAGCAGATCCTGTTTTTCACAGGCAGGTTGTGTTAACTCACTTCATAAAACCTGTTTAGACACTAAAAAATTTCAATGTCCAAACAAGAGTTGCCACTATCAAATACATACTTAAAATCAAAACTGTCAAGTAGATCAGTTACAGGATATTTTAGGATACGTTAGGGTTTAATACAGGTTATATTTTATTAAGGAAAATAAAAATGTTGAGGTGTGCCATCTGGTCAGGATTACTCTGACCTGTATAGACAAAGCTTAGCAGTTACCTTGGAAAGCACTTAAAATCCAAGGCACCAGATATAAAGTACCAGAAGTGATTCAAATTTAACATGTAAATTTGAATTAAGGAAGTCCTATCCTGTTCAGAGGAAGGAAGACTGTTAAAGGGTTAAGTTTAAAGTCAAATGACCAAAATGGCTTCCTTTTTTTGGTAACTTTTATATAAGCATGTTTTTTGTTTCTTACGTCATGTAAATTTTGTTATTATTTCTTTCTGCTTCCCAGTGAGGGGTAAGAGCCAGCAAAACCATAAATGTTCTGAACACTCTGAATAGCTGAAACTATTTCAAATATTCACATTATTCCTGCTGAAATAAAGTTTGAATACTGGCTGGTGAAATTGGGCTACATGTGGATAATATTCATAACTAGCTGCAGTGCATTGGTCCATTGAATAGTTTTATCAGATGCTTGCAATGAATCAGGCTTCAGGACTAGAAAAAATCCTATCTGTGCATCATAACCTTTTGGTATTTTGTCTCGTAAATTGAATTTTAACACAAAAAGTACAAGCACACTTTCTTTTGTAGGTGTGTTTGTAGTTTGCAAACCTGTCATTGGGATAATTTTCAGCACAGTTTAATTTCAAACCTTTAGAAATGGATTTAGTGTAGAAGAATACGTAAGTGAAGTTGCACAGTAATTCTGAGTACACTTGCTTTTTATTATTAGGGTTTATTTTTAAACTTTTGGTTAGACTAAACAAATATAGCTGAATAGGGCTCTAACACAGGCTCCTGAGATGTTTTGTCAGACTGCCCAAGTGGGAAATATCAATTTGTTGCCCTGATTTACAGACATTATTACCTTTTATTTCTAGATACTGTGAGGAAAAAAGGTGATAAAGGACTCTTCAGAAGAAGTATTTATTTAAAATCTATTTGGCTACAAAATAGATGTGCCATTTTTCTTTGTTTTCTGAAATGTCTGGAACCATTTTCTCCTTGATTCTATTTAGTGATGGTTAAAAATGCATGATTCAGCTGGCTGGAGACTTTCCACTTGGCAGGTAAACAGTTGGTATTACTCTCCAAGGAGGTCAGGATGTTTTGCATTTCATGATTCCTGGAATTTATCTTCTGTGGTCCAGCATGATTAAACATCCTGTGTCACTGGAGGAAAAAGAAGCAAAGGTCTTAAAGCAAGAATGTTACTGACCAGCTAGAGTTTAGGACTATGCAAATTTAACTTTTTTTTTCTCCCCCCCCCCAAATACGACTTCTCCTAAACAGAATAAAGTGAACTCACAGAAGAATGATTGCCTGGAAATAATGAATAGATTATTTGGCAATTCACTTGCTATAAAGTGGAAAAAGGTCTAAAGAATTTAAGACCTTGATGCTACATAGACAGCAAAGCATTGTGAGCTTGACGTGGGTGTGAAATGTACAAAAAGATTTTCCTTAAGAGGGTTATTTTTCCTTCTTTTTGCAACTGAAGAGAACCAATGGAGCCATACTGTGATGATATAGCATCTGCTGCTGTCCTTTCCACAGTTTTTTTTCGACCAGTGGGCTATGAGTGGACTACTTTTATTGTTTTCTCAGAAACAATTTTCAGTTTCTCCCATGCTAGTACAAGAAACCTGTTACAGATTACACTAACATAGACAGCTTCTAGGATTTGAGTGAACTGAGAGATGAAAAGGAAGGAGGCTAAACCAGATACCTGTTTCCATTTTACAGCAACGAACAGGATTTTCATATATAAATGTGCATACAGTGATGAAGTGTGGGGTTTTTCTTTTTTTTTTTGAGTAGACAGCCTTTATCTTTTAAAGTAATCAATACTAGAAAAAGTGCTTAAGATGTTTCCTAGAATTTGCTTTGTCAATAAGTATTCATTGTGATGAACAATTTGGAACACAGAGGAAAATGGAATGGTTATTCACATCATCATAGCCTGGTATTTGGTTTGTATTGAATATGGATAGCACTTATTCAGGATTTCTGTAGGTTCTGTTTATCAAAGGAAAAAAAAAAAGAGGACAACAAAAACCCTTTCTAAAAAGTATAATGTGTTTTACTAAGGTTTTTGGCAGTAGAGATGGCAGAATGCTATTTTAAGTTACGCTTTTCTATAAAGGCTTTTTTCATGTTGTCAAAGTTTCACAGTAAAAGAGGCCTAGACTTTTTTATCCTAGTAGACAAATATCAATATCTAGCGCTGAACTTGTGTTCCCTGGGAACATTAAAGAGAGACTCTGAGGCAGATGGATTGTGGCTAGGTAGCTTCTTAAGGTATTTCAGGAAGAAGATAGTTTAATAGAGGGGGGGGAAAAAAAAACCCATAGACTTCATTTGACATTAATTGAATAGATTGAATGTGTGGTTTTTTCTTTTTTGCCTTTTTTTTTAAACTGGTTCATTATTCCATTGAATTATGATTAAAGTTAGAAATAAAAAAGATCTGACATAAGCCTTTGAGCTGCAGCTCTGGTTCATTGCTGTAGGCATCAGTGAGGTCAGGATGTCATATTTGTGGGTAAAATTACAGGTTTAAAACAGTTATCTTGTTATTTTAGGTTTGTTTTTTTTTTTAATGAGGTAAATAAATGCTAACAGAGGAATTGAAGCAGGAAGAGAAGGGAAAGCATTGTGTAGAATTATTTCCTGGTTTGCCTGAGATAATGGTTTAAGACTTTAACAAAAGGACAGTGTTCCATTGACCACCTGTGTTCTCTTCTGTGATCATTTAACATCTCTGTATCAGATACAGCAATTGAATGTATGAAAAAATAAAGCCTGCAGTGCACTTTTCTCTGCTGTCATACTGGCAGGTGTTCCTGTTAGAGATAAAAAGTAGTATAATGGCTTTGAAGTTCCATTTTATTCTCTCATCTAGGACTTCTAATCTCTCTTTCCTGAACTCTGTGATCATACTTTTTAATGCCTGGTACTTTTCTCCTGTATGTCTTCCACCACACTGTCTGGCCATTCTGATTTTTGCACTTCTACCTCATTGGCTCACAGTTCCATATCACTAAGTGGCATTTGGGTCAGGGCAATCAGAGACACAGCTACAGGTTGGACAGAGAAGTGATTCAGAGTGGCCCTGTGGAAAAGGACTTGGTGGTGTTGGTCGATGAGAAACTGAACATGAGACAGCAGTGTGCGCTTGCAGCCCAGAAACCGACTGTGGTCTGGGTTGCATTGAAAGAAGCATGACCAGCAGGTCGAGGGATGTGATCCTGCCCCTCTACTCCGATCTCACGGGACCTCATTTGGAGTACTGTGTGCAGTTCTGATGTCGTCAACATAAGAAGGACATGGAGCTTTTGGAGCAAGTCCAGAGGAGGCCATGAAGATGATCAGGGAACTGGAGCACCTCCCATATGAAGATAGGCTGAGAAAGTTGGGGCTTCTCAGCCTGAAGAAGAGAAGGCTGCATGGAGACCTCATAGCAGCCTTCCAGTATCTGAAAGGGGCTTATAAGGATGCTGGAGAGGGACTCTTCATTAGGGACTGTAGTGATAGGAAAAGGGGTAACGGGTTAAAACTGAAATGGGGGGAATTTAAGTTAGACTTAAGGAAGGAGCTCTTTACTGTGAGGGTGCTGACGCACTGGAAAAGGTTGCCCAAAAAAGTGGTAAGTGCTCCATCCCTGACAGTGTTCAAGGCCAAGTTGGACAGGCCTTGATCAATCTGGTCTAGTGTGAGGTGTTCCTGCCCATGGCAGGGGGATTGGAACTAGATGATCTTAAGGTCATTTCTAACATGAAACATTTTATGATCATTCCTGGAGAAAAGGTCATAATTAATTTTTTGTTGTTTAGAAATAATTTCTAATAAATGTGCATGGGATATTTTCCTATCATTAGGAGCAACTTTATCTTCCCCCTGTAAAATGGGAATAAGTCCATTAGCCAGTAATCATCAATCTGTTTGCTGGTTTCAGCAGCAGCTTATCTACAAGCTGCAATTAAGAATGTCTACTCAGAAGCACAAAGAAGTATGTTATGTTTAATGTTGGTTTCTCTGTACATCTCTAACAAAACATGTCAGTTAGAATCATAGAATAGTTAGGGTTGGAAAGGACCTTAAGATCATCAAGTTCTACCCCTCCTGCCATGGGCAGGGACACCTCACACTAAACCATATCACCCAAGGCTTTGTCCAACCTGGTCTTGAACACTGCCAGGGATGGAGCATTCACAACCTCCCTGGGCAACCCATTCCAGTGCCTCACCACCCTAACAGGAAATTTCTTCCTTATATCCAATCTAAAGTTCCCCTGTTTAAGTTTTAACCTGTTACCCCTTGTCCTGTCTCTACAGTCCCTAATGAAGAGTCCCTCCCCAGCATCCCTGTAGGCCCCCTTCAGATACTGGAAGGCTGCTATGAGGTCTCCATGCAGCCTTCTCTTCTCCAGGCTGAACAGCCCCAACTTTCTCAGCCTGTCTTCATACAGGAGGTGCTCCAGTCCCCTGATCATCCTCGTGGCCCTCCTCTGGACTTGTTCCAACAGTTCCATGTCCTTTTTATGTTGAGGACACCAGAACTGTACACAATACTCCAGGTGAGGTCTCACGAGAGCAGAATAAAGGGGCAGGATCACCCCCTTCGACCTGCTGGTCACGCTCCTTTTGATGCAGCCCAGGATACAGTTGGCTCTCTGGGCTGCAAGCAAACACTAAAGCCTGCTCATGTTCATTTTCTCATCGACCAACACCCCCAAGTCCTTCTCCACAGGGCTGCTCTGAATCTCTTCTCTGCTCAACCTGTGGCTGTGCCTGGGATTGCTCTGACCCAGGTGTAGGACCTTGCACTTGTCATGGATAAACTTCATGAGGTTGGCATCAGCCCAACTCACAAGTGTGTCAAGGTCCCTCTGGATGGCATTCCTTCCCTCCAGGGTATCAACCAAACCACACAGCTTGGTGTCATCGGGAAACTTGCTGAGGTTGCGCTCAATCAAAATGATAATGTTAACAGACTTCTGTTGTCTCATTTTAAATGTAGGGCTATATACAAGCTTGCCTTCTTGGGCTAATAGAATTTTGTTGGTAAAGAGACTTAATAGCTGCGGAATTAAACCAGCTTTTTTCTGTTTTTCAGTTTTCTTCAGAAGTATTAATTGCAATACATTAAATGGCTT
Source organism: Pezoporus flaviventris (assembly GCF_033815535.1). Classification (NCBI taxonomy): domain Eukaryota; kingdom Metazoa; phylum Chordata; class Aves; order Psittaciformes; family Psittacidae; genus Pezoporus; species Pezoporus flaviventris. The sequence goes on along the minus strand of NW_026892569.1, from coordinate 8,880,218 downwards.
AAGATGCAGACTTTTATATTGTTTTTAATTTATAGTGACTGGTACAAGTTCTCATGATAAACTGTGTTTGCTAGAGGAACTTCCTTTGGATGGGGCTTTCTGATCCCCTGAGTAGCATAATAGTTTAATGCAGAGAAGTCTGGCTCAGATTTTACTGTACACATCCTAGCAGGTGACATAAATGCATTTACTTTACAGATTGTGCGAGAAGGTTTATTGGAAATTACAGGAGCCATAGCACTGCGCGTAGTGGAGAACAATTCCTTTGTGATTCCTGCTTTGCTGCTGTTAGTGATCTCTTCTGTACAGCATCAGAATGTATCGGAGCAGGACCTCTTCCAATTCTTAGTGTGGTTAGAATGCCCTAGAGAACTACAATTCAGCATTTTATTACTTCCAGCAGTAGTGCAGTTGTTAGAAATACCAATTTTTCTGTACAGTCAGTGCATATAAACTGTTCAAGAATAGGAGAATATGCTATTTTAGTTACTAAGAATTTAGTGTAAAAATACCTCCTTGTAGAGCGGTGATTCTCTTGTTTGTTAGAGAAGGAATTTCAAGTGAAGGGCTTGCAATCAGGGTTTGATTTTTTTTTTTTACTTTTTTTATTTGATGCAAAAACAGTAAGGACTGCTGAGTGTTACCTGGGCTAAGAGGGACCGGTTTGGAGTTTGTGAAAAAGACTAAGGCATCGTATTGCTTGTCACGCTCTTCCTTCAGTGTTAGGGCTCTTTGATTTATTTTTTAAATTTTATTTTGCCATACAAGCAATGAGATGGAGGGTAGGAAGGGGTTCATTTGTGATTTCAGCTGATTCCCAACTGCTTTGCACTTAAAGATCAATAAACTGCAGCCAGAGCAGGGATGGAATGTAGCTTCGTCTCCCTTTGCTTTCAGATAGAAATGTATATCCCATAACCTTTATATAGAAATCAATTTACCTTTGATTATTTTCTGTTATGTTTTTCAGTAGTGTCTTTAGTTTACCAGATTATTGTGTAAGGAAATTGTACTTAAAGAAATATATTTTTACCTCAGATTCTCTTAGAATTCTAATTTGGGGTCTCGAATGATGTCTGATATCACAGTAATTTATCTTACGATAATTAAATGATCTAAGAACATGAATGAAGCGTAGTACTGAACCTGGGTAGTTTGACTTCTGAGAATTAACTGCAACAATGCATGAACTATGAGTTTGCTAGTTTGTCTTTTATGAAAGACAGGATAGAAATTGTAATTGGTGTGAAAGAAAGCACTGTAATACTTCAAAAGAAGAAAAATATTACTGTTTTCCTTGAGAAACATTTTGTATGAGCACACCTGTCTCACTAAACAATGGTTGCCAGTGCAGTCTGTGAACACATCTATAGCAGAAACATTAAAACTTGCAAACTTTTGCAACACCACAAAGCAAGCATAATAAAGGACCATGAAGCTTTCTGTTTAAATCAGATGGTTTTTCTAATGAAAGCTGATAGATGAGCTGCATTCTGTTATAAAGCTCAGTTCACTTTTATATAGTTATTTTTATCCAAGAAGTGAAGTTAAAAGCATGTGTAGCACAGCAAAGAAGATTGAGTTTCTCTGATCTTTGTAATTGTTACTTGATGTTTTGCTTTCAACCTAATCATCTCAGTGGAGTTTCTCTAGAAGTTATACTTGGAAAAAGGCATCATTTTAATTTCCCAGACAGTGCTGTTACGTGTGTATGGTGGCTCACTGCAAAGCAGTGACAATGCATGCCATTACTTTGGGCTTTTGTGAAGTGGATTTAGTGATATTTCTTTAAATGCTGAATAGCATGTTGCTTTGTTCATGGAAGACCTTTTAGGCATACTGAAACGTACGCAGTATGTTTTGCCTGCTATAGCTGACACTTTTTGTAAAATTAAATTGCTTCAGGTATGGCTATAAGGGCTTTTTAAATTGTTCTGTCAGGTTGGAAAATAGCTTATTTTGCTCATTGTTGTTTTATTTTCTATTTATTTTTAGTAGTCATCTTGTCTGTGTATACACTCAAGAAAGTAAAAGGCCCCACCCATTATAACACAGGTGTTCAAGATTTTGCTACTGCGTGAGTTTTACTGAAATCATGTTATCTGGGAAATGTTAGGGTTAAATGAAAGTTGCAACTGGAAAATATGTGTTGGGCAAAGTAAACTAGATAGAAGAGTGAGAATTTGTGCAAACATATAGGAAAATATGGAGAAAATGTGGACTATAGAAGAGGAAGGAGGAATCAAGCAAAATTGAAAGCTGTAAAGCCAGTTCAAATAGTTAATATGCTCCGTGCTTTGTGTACTGCTCGAGAGAAAGATAAAATAATCCTGTTATAAAGATGTATCTGAGGATGAATTAAGTAGTAGAGAGATATCAGGCTGCATAATTTCTTAAAGAGTTGAAAGAGCCCATACATTTTATTAATTTATTGACAGAAGCTGACATTTGCTGAGCAGGATGCATGGAGTGTGTTGGATGACAACATGAGTATTGATTCGATACTCTTGCCTCCTTTTAAACAGCATAGAACAAATCCTCTCTGGTCATACAGTGCTAAAACTGGGGATTAAGGGAGGATGTGTTGGAGGGGATATTCATTCTGATCACAAATCTGTACTTAAACTGCAATGAGTTTGTATTATATAGCTAACAGATGTGCAAGCATGTGATTAGGGGAAAAAACCCTAGCAGTTGCAACTAAATAAGCCTTTTGTACTCCAAGGTGTTTTTAAAAATGCCTTACTCACCCCACAGATGTTTTGGTGTTCTTATCCTCAGCATAGGGTGGTTGAAATTAAATCGGTAGTAGTGGTGTGCTTGCGAGGCTTTGCATTGCTTTCTGTGTAAGGCTTGGAGCACAGACCAGATCCTGAAATCACTTTACCTTAATGTTTGTTTTGTGTCCAGTTAAAAAGCAGTTGGAGAGCTTCCATAATTCCTTTTTTCTTTTTTTTCTTTTTTTTTTTTATAGCTGTATAAATGGAATAGTCCTACAGCATGCTTATTTAAAAGGGGTTTGAGGATAAGGAAAATATGTGATACAGGAGACTGTTGGATTGTTGGCAGAAAACACAACAATGCTAACAATTTAAAATTCAGCACTGTGGGATGCAGTTGGCCCCAAATGACCCTTAGTACCTGCTTATTTAATTGGAGTTGGCAACATGGGGCTCCCTGGAGGCTTCTGGGCGCTTCATGAGTTTAAACCACTACTAAATAGTAGACTAGCATATGGATAGTCTACTGTTTCAGCACTGTAGTAATTAAGATTATGGCATGTACTTGGGGGAAAAAGAATCTGCCAACATATGGGGGGGCGGGGGGGAATCACATCTGTAAAGAACTTTAGAGTAGTTTAAAATGCAATATTTACTGCATTCAGTTGCTACCCTGTAGTAGTTTCATAGATCTATAGTCTTAGCTGAGAAATTTCTTGCTGTTTGTGGTTTAGTTCCAAAATCATACTGTTAGTTTGGTATATTTTTTCTTACAGAAATACAACAGATTTTATAGTAATGTTTAAAGAATGTAAGTCTTAAAATATTAAAATCCTAAATACTTAACTGTTTAATTAAAAGTCAATTGTTTGTGCAGTACTGAGCGTTGGATAATGATTAGGAAGACATAGAGATAGAACCATTCTTTGATGTATGTAGCTGTCCTGTATTAATAATTGCTTCTTAGGAGTGAAGCCTGTGTCCCATATTTAAACATGCAGGTACAAAATGTTGCATCTGGCTGTTAGTATTTGCAGTGCAAACAGCGTGATATGATAATGTTTGTCATTGGCTGACCAGTGTTAAGTGTAACCAGGAGCATGAAATAATTTCTAGCTTAGAAATATTGTGGCTCCATATCAGAAATTGGAACAAAGAGCCAAGGTAACTTGATTTGTTATTAAGTGCTAAATGTGAGTCGGGGATTAGTAAATTTTGCAAAACTCTGATCAGGAGAAAAAATCCCTCTGCATAAAATAACACACACCAGCACTCCATCCCCAGCCTTCTACATAGTTTTGTGAAAAAAATAGCAGCTATTTTTGATTAGTGATGGTAAGTCAGCCTGTTAGTTAAGGGTTTAAACTTAATAATTAAGCAAGGTTCCAGACTAGTAATGCTTTGTTTTCAGTTTGGGCAATATTTTGTTTAGGGATCCCCTGGTCTTCATTTAAGTAATTCTGGAGAGGATACTTGTCTATGTGCTTGGGGAGTTCCAAATTAGAGGGTGCTTTACTACTGGATATTAAGTTCAGTTGTCTTATGTTTGCTTTCTAATTATCCTTTGCAAGGCAATCCAGTTTCAGACTCAGGATTGACATTTCAGTTTCTCTTCTGAGGAAGGACCTAGCTTAGGCTGTGAATTTTATTTTTCTATACTTACAAATTTATCTAAAGTTAGTTTGACAATTAGTTACAATTCTTATATAAAGCTACTTTTTTATTTTAGGTGTGTGATAACAGCTTTTCTTTCATATTTTAGTGCTTGGTAATGATTTTCTTCAGGATATGGATTTAGTGCCATCTTCTGGGAAAACGTAAAAACAGCAGATTTTTTGGTTACTGAATGTACTGGATTCTTTTAGGTCATAAACAAGAACATACTGCTGTTAAATCTGATAAGAATAAATATAAATTTAACAAAGCTCATTGTGAACCCAATGTCTCCCCACTTATGAAAACACATTTTTGCAAATTGTAGGACTTTTGAGGCCCAAATGTTGTCTCCTTAGTGATTTTTTTTCTTTCCTACTTATCTGCATTTCTTTGGTAACTCAGGATGAAATGGCTTTCCAGATGGTTGTCTTGCTTTGTGATGCATCGTTTTTCTCTGTTGGATCCATCTAAACGCTGTTTTGATCGGAGCTACTGAAATCTCTGTATTGATTTACTTTTTCTCTTTAACAGTAGCAGAACACACAGTTCTAAAGCTCCTTTTCAAATTGTTTCAATGGGAAATGATTATGTATTGTGGTTAATCAACTTGCAGTACTATTCCTAGCAGTGAAAAAAAGTTGGAAGCTGAAGTGTGCTCTTCCATGTCTTTTGCCTGATTAAAATATAGCAGGCTTGAAGTCACCATGTGAATAATTTAAGATTTTTATAGTGGCTGCCTTAAAAGAATGTAGTTAGAAAGTTTCAAAATCAAAACATGTCGAGAGTAAGAAGGTCATACAAAAAGATGCCCCATTCCCACAGCTTTCAGTGATGCTGTGTGTTTGTCTTATGTCAATGTTTTCCTGTATAGAAACTTCAAGCACCTATGGGACATGTAAATTAAACATGTGTGTTTGCAGTGCAGTGCCAAGGTTTTGTTTAGTCTTCTCTTGCTTATTTTGTGTCTTTCAATATAGTGTAAAAATCACTGGATTTTCTTTTTGAGGAACTGACAAGCTGTATGGGGCTGTTTCCCCCTGTTAGCTTCTCCAGTATGTGACATATTAAGGTCACCTGAGAAACAAATAGGTGCTGTATATTATGGAAATATTTTAAAAAATATTTCTAATGTAATTAACATCATTGAGTGTTTTCTCCATTACCACTTACTGATGATGGCAGCCATCTCTGTCCTTTATGACCTTATTATTGGAAACACCATTTGGGTACCAATACAGTTTTCCTTTATGTGCAGTTTTCTCTGATAGCTTCAGCAGAACTTGTACAATGTCCACAGACATTTCTGTCCTCAGATTTTATATTTTTAAAATGAAAGAAGTAGGATGCTTCTTTGGCAGTAGACTGCAAAACAAGAAAAGGGATCCCAGAGTGCACTGTATTTACTAGGAAAAGGATTCTTTTATTTTTTATTTTTTTTTCAAGGTAATAGGGAGCTTTCTGCCATATGCTCGTAAACTTCATAGCAAGACATCAAACAGAAAAAGGAGGGACTGAAGATGAAATACCACCATTTTTTTCAGTGTTTGAAATGTGACCTTGTTTATTCACAATGCTCTCTTTTTTTGCTTTTGCTTATTAAATAGATAGCCAGAAATATTCAAAGTATCAATATCCTTGGAAATTCTGTGAGAGTGTTTGCTCACTTGGTCTCACTTATTTGGCTTTAGCACTTCAGAAGCTTAAAATAGGAATTATGTCATAGAGCTGTATCTGTAATTTCCCATTAATGTGCTCAACTGTACATGATCAGCAATATTCTGGATTGTCATTCATGCTCTAAACATCTCTCTTTGAGATTTTTGTGGTGGAATAGTTATGTAGTATTATCTCTTTACATCTTTAATATACAGCTTATATATTGCAAAAAGTTATTTTCAAAGACTTGTATAATTCTGCTGTTGTGGTTTAAACTCTAGCCAGACAGCTTGTTCACTCACTCCCAGTGAGTGGTGCTGGGCTGAGAGCAATTGAGCCCCACCCCCCCGGGCTCTCCCCTTCCCCGCTCCTGGAGGAATGGGGAGGAGGATCGAAGGAGTGCAACTCCTATGGGTTGAGACAAGAACAGTCCAGCAACCAATGTACAACACAAATCACCACTGCTACTACCAGCGACAACAATGATAAGGGAAAATAACAAGGGAAGAGAATACAATACCACCTGCTGAAAAACGAGTCCGACCCAGAAACTGCTGTGCTTCTGGGTAACCCCCAGTTACCCCCTCCCCAGGCATGACGTGCTGTGGTATGGAATACCTCTTTGGCTAGCCTGGGTCAGGCGTCCCATCTCTGCTTCCTCCCGGCTTCCCCTCCTCCCTGGCAGAGCATGAGCCTCACAAAGTCCTTGGTCAGGGTAAACACACTTAGCAACAACCGAAAACATCGGTATCACCAGCACTGTTCCCAGGCTGGAAGTCAAAACACAGCACTGCACCAGCTACCAAGAAGGAGAAAAATGACTGCTACTGCTGAACCCAGGACATCTGCTTAAATAATTTATTTGAAGTTACTCAACATTTTCCTTTAAAGCTCTTAGGCACTACTGTCTTTCCAATTTTAGTTCTTGTGCACCAAAATATTTGTGTGAGATGACAGAGAGAAGCTGACTGAGGTCTGGTAGTTCAGATTAGATATGTCTGTGCTAAGAAATATAATGGCATGGTGGGTGCTGTCATGTGCCTATGGATGTGGTCAACATGATAGCAACGATGTCTCAACCAGCTAAGATAGAAGGAAACACAAGCTTTCCTAGGTCTTGTGGGATTCTGGTGAATGCATATTTCAGGTTATAGTCAGTGTTCAAGTCCTCTATATCAGTTAAGCTGAGAGAAGAGCTATTATGAGTGGGGCCTTCAGCAATAACAAGCCTTTGAGCATATCAAACGGGAAATGGCTTGTGCAGTAGCTCTTGGACTAGCAGTGCAAAATGTACTCTACACTGCTGATGTGGTCAACATGATAGCAACGATGTCTCAACCAGCTAAGAAGAAGGAAACACAAGCTTTCCTAGGTCTTGTGGGATTCTGGTGAATGCATATTTCAGGTTTATAGTCAGTGTTCAAGTCCTCTATATCAGTTAACCTGAGAGAAGAGCTATTATGAGTGGGGCCTTCAGCAGTAACAAGCCTTTGAGCATATCAAACGGGAAATGGCTTGTGCAGTAGCTCTTGGACTAGCAGTGCAAAATGTACTCTACACTGCCGTTGGGGAGCATGGTCTCATTTGGAGCATCTGGCAGAAAACATCAGGAGAAACCTGAGGCTGACCATTAGGGTTTTGAAGCTGGGGGCATTTGTTATTCCATTTGTCTTGTAGAACAACTGCTGCATGTACTGAAGCTGTACTTCAGGGCAGTGTCTGCCCTGCAGAATAAATCTTTTGTTTTTTCTTTTCTTCCATGTGCAGCCTTGGTTTTTGCGTTGTTAAACTGCCTTTATCTTGACCCATGGGATTTTGTTCCATCCTATTTTCTACCACATGGTCCTACTACAGGACCACGTGGTAGAGTGTGGGAGTGATAGAGTGGTTTAGTGGGTACCTGGCTTCCATCCAGGGTCAACCTACCACATGTCTGTGTTAAGAAATGCAGATTTAAATGTACATGACAAGATTTCTTATTTAACTTGCAAAGCATGGTGTTAAGTGCAAACTTTATAGAATTTGACCAGGCACCAAATTTAAAACCATAAAGAAATTAAAAACCAGGAAGGCCAGGAAACAAGAATTCTCCCTTTTCAAATGCATGTTTCTACCAGCAAATGGTGTTATGGAGAATTCTCACATCTTTTGCACCTCCATCTTTTGCATTTTTAATGCTGAAAATGCATTGCGTGTGTGGTCTGAATCTCCTGTGATTCCTCACAAATTACATCTGCCTTTTTTCACCTCTTTCTGTCAGTCCTGTGTTATTCAAGCAGAATTCTTGTCAGCTGATCCTCAGTGGTGGTGTTTGGATGCCAGAATTTTAAATTACGTTTGACAGATGAGCAAATGCATGGAAGAATCCATTTCTTCATTTATACCACTGAAGGAATATCTCCACTTCCCTTTTTGATTTTTCTCTAAGAGAAGTAAATAAAGATTCGCATGTTTATCCTTAACAATTCTCATACTTGTTTCAGTAGTATAACCAAAGTCAGCAAACACACAAATTGGTTTAGATGCAGTTCATAAGAAAGCTTTAAGTAGTTTGTTATCTTTCAGTGGTAGAGCTTCATATAGTGAAGAATGAAAATGGAGCAGTGGCAGATTATAGAATAAATGATTGTCCTGGGTTCAGCAGTAGCAGTCATGTTTCTCCTTTGTGGTATCTGGTGCAGTGCTACCACAATTAGAGTATATTTGACAGTGTAATTTGGTGTTATCCTTGTTCACATGTATTTGGATGTAGTTGTAGCTTTTTACGGTGTACAGCTACACAGTAGGATTTTTTCCAGTCTTCTGTATCATCATGTATTTGCCACTGTCAAAGACTAGATAATGTCAACTGTATATCCATCCCTGAAAGTCTATATTTATGTCCCAAGACACTGGTTATTTTAATACTTTGTATTCCTTTCATAACATGCACCTTAGAGATGATGTGATTGTGAGCAGCTGCTTATTAAGATATCCCATACCATTGAGAAGTTAGTTGCAGAGACTGCTTAAACAATCAGCTGTTGTTAGAAGAATAAATTCAGAGACATTGTTAGACCATGTCTTTTCAAAGGTTATAACAGATTGTAAAGAAGTGTCAAAATCCTTTGTGATTTTTATGTGCATTAATAAAAGGAAAAAAGAATGAGTACGTTGGTATCTTCAGCTTGGTTTGATTTCCAGCTCTTCTGGAAGTCTTATTTATGAATCTATTCCAATGTGCTCCTTTGCATTCCCAAACTGCCAGCTGCCTGGTGTAAGGTAAGGCAGTTCAATCTCATCTCATATCCCACCCAGCAGTGTGTGGATGTCTGTTGTCTGAACCTGCTCTCTTTCTTGAACTCTATTCCTTCTAAACTTGCAGGGTTTTTCTGTCAGTTGGCTTTCACTTTGTTAGGTAATTTGACCCCCATATTATATGGAAGTTCTGGCATTGAGAGGACAGAGACTTTTGTCAGTCTTTTTTTTTTTTTTGTAAAGCCAGGCAAGAGACTTCCAGAAGTCAAAGCTAAAACATTTTTTTGTCATTGGGAGTGGTAAAGAAACAGGAGCTAAAAATGGAGCTGTAGGAGATAGGGAAAAAAAGACAGTGGTGAATGAGAGGGAGGATTGAGGCATTAGGTGGGGAAAAAAACACTCAAGTCCCCTTTAGTTATAGTACTGTACAAAATTATTTAGAGCAGAAACATCAAAGAACAGACTCGGAATCCTTCAGCGGCCATGGTGCCCAAATTTGAGTGATTCCTGCCTGAGGAATTAGCTTGTTAGATTAACATTGTATTACAGAACTACTGGTGAATTGCATGTGGATGGATGTATATTTCAAAATCCATCACTTGGTAACAGCATAAAACCACTGTCTTCAAATCCTTCATGTTGGCTTTCCCAGTCAAGTCTGTAATATGTTTAATTCAGAGAAAGTATAATGGAATTTCCTGTGCAGTTCTGTGGATTGCCTCTTGGAATCAGGCTGTAGTGAAAGAATGAAAAAGTTCTGAGAGAACTATTTATCTATTACCAAGAAATTGGCATGGAAATATTTTAGGTCGCTGGTCTGTTTTTAGTAGAAATTATGAAAAATATGGTAGATCTTGCACTTTTTTTTTTTAAATCCCATCAAGTTCTGTGTCTGTGTAATGACAGCAACATGACAGATATTCACAGCACTCCTACGTTCCTCCCACACTGAAATTAATTATACAATTTCTTTCCACCCTCACAACATTTGTTCTTGCTTTTTCTTAGCTAGCTGCAGATGCAAAAATCTGTGCCAGAATACGTCTAAATCTGGTTGGTCATGTTCTAAGAATGTTCTAAGTCTTGGAGGTGTACAAAAATGGATTCTCTTGTATCAAAGTCTGCCACAGTTGAGGCTGTTAGTTTTAACATAGTTACTGAGAAGCAGCCCCAGCTACTGTTGTGCTTAGTGACAAATGTGATTATATAGGTTGCTAGACACAGTACTCCAGGGTATGGTTTGCTTTCTGGGCTGTGAGTGCACATTGTCAGGTCATGCCCAGTTTTCCATCAACCAGAAAGTAAGGATGCACCAGATAGGTCAGATACATGTTTCCAAGTCCTAAATTATAAAAAATGAAGCTGTTCCCTTGACTTATAAGAATGGATGAAAAATTTAATATAATTTTTATGTTTCATTTGATTGTGGTCTTTTAAGTTTTTGACACATTTGCAACACTCAGTTTCTTTTGAAGCCTTTGGAAAAAAAATGTCTTTTTGTAAATGGCAGCTGTGAGTCTCAGGCAGACTTTATTTCTGTCAGAAGCTGGGATTTAAGTCCCACCTCGCTACCCCCTGCCCCCAACCAGTAACAACAACAAAACATGAACAGAAAATATCTATTCCTCCAGAAAACCAAACCCAGCCGTTACCAGCCATGTTACTGAAACGAACTATTGAGTGTAATTTCAAAGTACCTTGCAACACGGTCAGCTAAGCTAAAATGTTCTTAAAGATGAGAATGGAGACATTCTAATGTATTCTTTGAGGTGTCTGGCATTATTTACTGTGTTTTCTGGGGTTTTTTTGTTTTTGTTTTTTTTTTTTTCCCCCGGGAATTTATTCTTTCCTCAAAAGAGAAATGTTACTTTCTTTTACCTGCTCCCTACCTGCTCTCTTCCCTTTTCCACCTCAATAGTCATACATTGAAGAATTTTATGTAAAAGTGAAAGTTGTTTCTGGTTTTCTTTTTCCTTTTCTTTTTAGTACAATTAAACAAGGATTTCATCCATATTTATGCTTTAATGTTTGTGAAGAAAATGAGTATTTTTTTGTATAAATGAAACTTGCAATTTATTTAGTAAAATCTGAATTATTTTTAATTTGGTAATTTCAAGCATCTATTCTCCAATTCCAGTGTTAAAAAACTACAAAAGAGTAGAGAATGCAGTAAGTTTGTATTCTCTAATGCAAGATGTCATTTGGTTTGGAATCACTGCAAAGCTACTGTGTGGGCTCGTTAAGATAATCTACAATGTCCCTATGACTTCATATAATGAAAAAGCATTTACAAAGAAAATGGGTTTGATTTTGTTTACTTTGCAGCATCTGTCCTGCTTTATCATTGTCTTCTGATGTCTTTGTTAATTCACTTGTTCATGATAATAATTTAATACAAGTTCTGTATTATTTGAAAATTTGATTTGGATTTATGCACTAAGTTTCTGTGCTAAAACTGTCAGTCATAAACACTCATATTAGTAGATTTAAAGTTGCAAAGTTGCTACGTGTAGAGTAGTTATAAGTTTATTGGGACCTTTAATGTTAATGAATATAAATAAGTTAATATAATTCTTACTAATATTAATATAATTTTAAGTTAATATGAATAATTAAAAAGATGAGATTAAGAAAATGTTTACTATTAAATAAAAGCACAGCTGTGAAAGGGTAGCTGACGTTTGTATAGTCTTAAGTGACTGTGTGTCTAATAACATGCAAATAATAAGAGAAATAAGATCTGGACATTTATTAAAACACTGCTACTTAATGTCAGAACAGATTTAAAGTGTATCTGTACAGAATTCCACCACTAGCGATATTTTTTCCATTTGAAAAACTGTTAGAAGACGTAATTTCTAAGGGTTATTTTCTTAAGGTTTTGCATTTTTCATTTAGTTTATATTATTACAGGCAGACAACTTTAGATGTAATTGAGCTAAACATGAGCGTAGTATGAAGTGAAATGGTGTTCTGTTGTTTAGGCCTCCCCCCTTTCTGTTTTTAGACTGTAGAGTTGCACAATATCCATTAAATCGAAAAAGTATGGTGCCATGCACTTAAGTCCCCTGCTTCCTGCAGTTATATGTCTTCTGGTACAGAGTGTGTGACTATCCAGGAATTCATTTTTCTATAAATGTAGTATCCTGTGTAGGCAGTGAATAGAGAGAGGAAAAAAAAGAAAAATAAATTGTCAGATAAGAAAATAATGGGAATTGAACATCATAAGCTACAGTAATTTAGGATAATTATGTTCCAATCTTAACATGGGTAAAATCCTTTTGATTTTGATTTATGTTGAACAGAGAGTGCAAGAATTAACCTCTGAACAGAGTAAGACCCCTTTACTTAGGTGTGGTACAAACCTCTTAGGACAAGATAATTGTGTTTTGGAAAACCATCAAGTATAAAGAACAGCAAGATAAAACAAATTCTGATTCACTGTGGGGTTGATTATTTCAGATGTTTTTCTTTGTCACATTTATTGAGTGAAGTCTGTGTATAACTTAGTTTTATCTGTTTTAGTATTGTGAAGTTGTTGGTGCCTTTGTGTATAACTCAATATTTTTTTTTTTTTTCCGTTGAAGGTATGTTTTGTTGAATTCAGTTCTTTCTGTTGAATCTCCTTTGCTTGCTTCTGACCTTTATTTCTGTTGATTTTTGCTTCATTTTTCATTCACCATGCTGTTCAGTTTTTGGATGCCAGGAGAACAAAGGTTTGTTGACTATTTGCAGTCACTTTATTTTTCAAAAATCAGTATTGCTTAATGTATTTTTTTGTTTGCTTGTTGGCGATACAGTAATCCTGTTTACTAAACATGTTCATAGCTTTAGTTGCTAAAACTAAAAGCCAAAACCAACCAGCCCCAACTGAGCTCCTCCCCAAAGCCCCTTTAATTATAGTGAGTGCTTTGATTGACTTCATAAACAACAGTACTGTTGAGCACCTTGAAGGGCTGAATTACGTTTAAGTCTATGAAGTAGTTCAGAAGACATAGAATACTGAGTCTTTTAGCTTTTCAGGTACATGCCGACATATGGATCTGTCACAGCCTAGTGTTTGGGTTTGTTGGTTTGCATTTATTTGCTATTTATTTTATCTGTAGCTGCCATTATTTTGTGTGTGTGTGTTTTGTTTTTTCTAGAAGCACTTGAAAAATATCATTCTAAATAGTCACATGCATTTGCTATTTTATGAGGTCATTTGATACACTTTTGTCATTGATTCTAATGAATTTTTGCAACAGCATACACGTTTAGTCAAAGAATTACTCCTACATTGAGATCCTAAACTGATTTTTTTCCCCTTTCTTTTCTTAATTGCAGCATCTGCAAATGACAATCCAGGCACTTCAAGATGAGCTTAGAACCCAGAGAGACCTTAACCATCTTCTCCAGCAGGAAAGTGGAAACCGGGGAGCTGAGCATTTTACCATTGAACTCACAGAGGAGAATTTTCGAAGACTTCAAGCAGAACATGATAGACAAGCTAAAGAGCTATTCCTGTTGAGAAAAACACTAGAAGAAATGGAGCTTAGGATTGAAACACAAAAGCAAACACTAAATGCCAGAGATGAGTCAATAAAGAAGCTTCTGGAAATGCTGCAAAGTAAAGGTTTGCCGTCTAAAGGAATGGAAGACGACAACGAGAGAACTCGAAGGATGGCAGAGGCTGAATCTCAGGTTAATCATTTAGAAGTTATTTTAGATCAGAAGGAAAAAGAAAACATGCATCTTAGAGAGGTAAGGAAAAAGTCATTTATTTGTTTAAAAGATATTGTCAAAGTACTTGCTGCAGTTTTTGAAGTATGCGTTAGAGTGTCTAAGTGTTTTTTCTGTTTCTGCTCTCTTTTTCGTAAAATTCTAAATACGCAACAAGACTGTATGACATGAAAGCAAGTACAAGAAATTATGGAAGAGAAGTAATTGTGGTTGGGGCTTATATCTGACAATGTTACTTTGTTAGTTTCAGTATTATTTATATTTTTTCAAATCAGTGTTTGGCAAATGAAGAACAGAACTACTGAAGAGGAAAGTGTCACCTTCTATAAACTAAATAGTCATGAGTGCATGCTACTATGTGTTTGATCTTATACCACTTGTGTTTGAGTCTTTTTAAAGTGCTTTACTTTCCATATAAAAAGGCTTCTGCCTATGTGTATTTCTAAGGTGTTGGTGGTATCGCAACTTCTTAGGTAAGTATACCACACAGTGTTGCCTCATGAAAACACTGGGGTGATGGCTGTGCTCTTCTTTGAGAGGTCCTGAATTTAATCCCAAACTCACCTGCACCAGCTGCTGGCATCAATTGTGAATGCATTTTTGGGACTGGATCTGGGATGATTGAATTAACGTAACTGAAAGAATATGGCCTGTTGTCAAGCCTCTCTGCCCCTCTACATCCCAGCAGCCATCAGCATTGTCATGTGACTGTTGTCAGACAAACAAGACAGTGTGAATCTTCTTCAGAAAGACCTTGGTTGCTTCTGCTAAGGAGGGTAAAAATTGCAGGGAGATCATGTGCATGCTACTTGAAAGGAAGTCAAGATAGATGGGTCTGTTCCTTAGAAACTCAGCAACAGTGTGGTCTGATGGAACTTTCAGTCTAGTAAAAACACCAATTTGCCTGACAGATCAAAGCATGAATATAGTTAGTACTAGAGCATAGAAAACCTTTACTTGTTTCTGTATAACTCTAAACATAGGAATGCTAGACATTAAGAACAGCTAGTTAGATCCACAGAGTATTGTCAAAATATTTTCTTTGCTATGAACAAATTCTCTTGTATTTAGTTTATCACTGCTTTTAAAGTTTTCCTGTGAAGAGCTGGATCCTGAATCTTTTCACAGGCAGAATTTTAATTAGAAAGTGATGCCACCCGTTAACAAAGCCTGAAAGTCAGTGGATCCTGAAAGTAGTTGCAGAAGGAATTAATGATACTGTGTTTGCGATGAGGGAGGATAGAGGGAGAAGTTCTGTAACTTAGCAGACAAGTTTCTGGATTTAGAGCTGCTGTTCTCAGAGTAGTATGTGCAGTCTGTTTCAAGGATGAATGTTTTGCTAGTTATTTGCTTTGTTATGTGATTGTTTGCATTTCACCTGTTGCACCAGTATCACTTATTTCTGAATCCCAATATAACTATGTATTGGGCATGCATAAATTTACAATGAAAATTTGAAGCAGGGTTCTAATTAGCACATTAGTCAAGAGTAATGAAAGAAATAGAACTAAAGAGAGCTTGAAAAGTAGATAAAATGTTAGCATCCAAGACAAGTCCCTGGACACCCAAAGTATTGATTAGTCCAAGAAATGCTGAAAGGAGATCATATTGCTACTTGCAGACAGTGCATGTTTCTCCTGTATTTATACTGAATTAGTTTTATGTTTTAGAGTTCCCCCTGGGTTACCCTAAGGGGCCAGGAAATAAATTTTCTCCCTCAGTTTACATGAGGACATAGAGGTTGTCTTTTGTCTGAAGGTACTGCAAGTATAGAATGGGTTTTACTGCTTGTGACTTGCTGATATGCCTTGGTAACTGGTCAAGGGTTAAAAATTCACTTTTAACTATCTGAAATCTGACCATGTCAGATTGGCAGGAACTGTCTGCTGATTTGGAGATTTTGGCTAGCAATTTCCTCTCTATTTTAAGAATTCAAGACTTTGGGTGAAGCCTGTCTCCAGCTCTCTTCCTGTTGCACATGGTATTTATGGATTTTGATTATTTTCCTGCACATTTGAAGTTTTTTATAGGGAGCTTGGACGTATGACCTGTACGGTGTACGACCGCTTTGGAAAGTAAATTTTTAGTAGATGCCTGGAAAAGCAAGATTCCTGCTTGTTTTTCCAGTAATCTGGATTCGATTGTTCCAAGTGGATTCTTGGAAAATGATCTGAGGTTCAAATTTTGTCTTTTGCTGTCTTGTTAAGGGAAGTTGCCTGCATGCTATCAGTTATTCTGTACAGTTTTATCTATTTGTGAAAAGTCCAAATGGATCAATTTTTCATCTCCATGAGTAGCTTGATAAGCCCTTAATATTCTGCAGTAGTCGTTTGAATTGCTGTCACTACATGTAGTCTTCATTCTGAACAATACAGTTTTCCAGCATGAGCGGGAGTTCCTGTGTTGAATCTTCTGCACTAGTCTCCTTGGTGGATTGAGAATTTCTGTTTTTTAGCTAGTGTCTTTAAGTTTTCATTCAAACTGTGTAAATGACATCGCAGAATTCCTGGATTTTTTTTTTTTTTCTTCCCTGAAAATGCTTTAAAAGTAAACTGGAACTTGGATACATTTTTAATTAATTGCATTCATGAATTATTTCTTATTCACTCAAACTGTGTTAATGTTTCTATATCTTTAACAAAATATTTGTCATTTTAGAACTTTATCTAAAATATTCTGCTTTCTGTATTTTGCAGGTTGGAGTATAGAGCTGATGTGTTGAGTATATTTCTGAGAAACTGGTACATTGTCATGCATAAACATATTTCAAATCCTGAACACTTGCGTCTGTTTTTTTGTTAGTTTTGCTATTTGATTTTCTGCCGCTGCACTTGAAACAAGTTGAGGAAGATAAACTTCTTTATAGCAGCAAGTGAAGTTATTCAGGAACTGAGTTTTCTATTGTGTCAGTTTACCATTGAAATGATAGATTCTGCTGTAGTCTCCATTGGAAAGAATGCTGTCTATGGAAAAAAGCTGAAAATGGTGGAAATGAGGTTGAATGTGGAAAAAATAACTGAAGACTACTGATTTTCTACAGCCTCAACGCTACATTAAAAAGCCTACATAGAATGACATCTTGTAAGCTATGTTGTTAATATTTAGTTTAAAGATGCTTTCAATCTGAAGTTTTGCAGTTCTTGAAACCTGGTTGTGTACCAGCTTCTTAGCTTTTAAATCCTAGCTGGAGAAAGGCCAAATCTTACGTATTTTGCTGAGCTTGTGAACATGTTTTCCCCTAATGCAACCGTATCTTCCTCCCTTATGCTCTTAATTCCTTAGTTCTTTAAAATAGTGCCAAAGCTGGAATCTGTCTTCTCTCTTGTTCATTCAGTCTTTCAGAGCTCTCAGCGCACTGGAATAGAAAGCTAATGGATGAGAAGCAGAAGAAATTAATTTTGGTATTAGTAATCACTGGTGGGTGGAATTTTGACCAAAGCAGAGAATTAAACTAATATGTTTTCTGAGAAACTAAAGCAACTGGTTGGGAAATGCTGGGAATTAAGGGCACTTTCTTCTACACTCTTAGGTCTCCAGTCACTGTCAATTTTATCTCCTTGACCTCCCCGCCCCACTGCAAGCACTGGTGATACTAGGAATTGGATAGTAAGGGATACATTTTTTGCAGTTCCAGAGCTGCTTTTGTCTATTAGTTTTTTCGAAGTTTATTTAAATAGTTAGAATTAACTTTTGTTACTGTCCTTCAGTCTCTACCCCTTTGTCAAATATGAAATGCTTCTCATAATCGTCTTCTGCCTATTTCATATAAGTATGCATGTTACCAGAAACCATTATCCTACTGTTCTGATTCAAAATAATTTGCTGAATATCCAAGAGTCATGTAAAAATTCCTCTTTCTCAAGCCATTGATAGTTTCTTCCCCTGTCCCGCCTGTGAATAGCTGGAACATAATTTCATAATATAGCTGCCTTCAAAGACCTGGACTTTCTCCAGGCCTTAGGTTATATTTCTTAGGGAAGGTACAGGGAAGGGACATACAAATGACTAGTGTACCAGGGGCACAGGAATAACTCTGGAAAATAAAACCACCATATTTTTAATTTGGTTTCATATATTTAGCAGAATTGGACTGACTTTGGTATGTTAACTGCCTGGCCCTCAAAGACTGTATCTTTCTGCAGCGTACGGTCTTCTGTATCTTTAAACTTTGTTTCACAGAGGCAAACTTGTCATGATTGGTTTACCCAAGTTTTGTGTTTGAAGGTCTTAGGAATGGCAAATTTGAGGCTTATTATACAAGAGGAAGAGGACGCTTCAGCTGAAGTAGGAGTCTTGCTCTTTTACAGGAATAGCAAAGAATGTCAGTGTCGATAAGGTTCATTAAAATGTTGGGAAATAAGCTATGCAAAAAATGGTATTAGATTTCTTTCCATGTATTAAGGAATTTAAGATCTAGGCAATAAGCTTTCACAAGAATAGCTAGATTGCCAGATTTGCAATAGTTATAACAAAAGTTTCTTTAGTTGCTGATTCACAAAGCAAAAAAGAACAAATAAAACTCTGAATAGCAAAAGGTGCAAGCATGTGGTTTTGCTTCAGTGTTGGAGATACAGCCTACTGAAGAGAGAATGTTGATGCTTTTCCATGATTTCTGAGAACTTCAGCCCAGTTTGTGCTCAGTTTTCCATCACTAAGTTAGTCTGAATCCTTTCTCTGCAACTAACTTAACTCAAATATTTTTGCTAATGTTTTTCAAAGATAACTGAATTTTACTGATGTTTTCTGGGACAAAATGATACAGCATTTGCTTTGGAAAGGAAATAATGTACTCTATATGGAACAAAGTGGTCTTTGCAAATACACATGGGAAAAAGGGTGGTCTTTGCAAATACACGTGAGGAAAAGGGCACTCTTGGGTTGGGTAGTCTCCCTGTAAGTTTGTTAATGGCTCAAAACCTGTCTTGAAGCCGTAATGTCATACCATGGCATTCTTCATGTTCAGAATTAAATATCATGAAAATTACTAAATATATATTCCTGTCAGAAAACATGAGATGCCTGCTTGAAAGTTCTTAAATTGGTTATCACATGTCTCTCCTAGAATTTTAAAAAAACATTTGTTTCTCTATAACTTTGGGAGAACTGTAGGTAATATGGGGATTTTATCATGTGGAAATCTAGCACAGATGTTTGGTATTACTTTTTTTAAACATAGTGACCACACATTATTTACCCTAAGTACCATTAAGTATTTTTTTATTATTGCTATTAAAAACTTGCCTTAGGCAAAGTCCCACTAAATCTCTAGTGAAGTCAAATGTTAAAATTCCAGCAAGTATTTTATTATATATACATACACGTATATTACACATGCCCTCTCTGTATAACATACATTTTCACTAAAACAGAATCTGAGATCATATAGGATTTTATATATACATTTTTAACTCTTATCTTGCATGTATTCTTAAAATCATGTTGTTGCACATGATTTAAAGCTACAGCTTTTTCATATTTAGTAGAAAGAAGAATGACACAGCTTCTTTATTATAATTTAAAGTGTACTTCTAAACTTTCAAGCATTTTTTAAAACTTTGCTCTATCTTTGAACTCATCTTGGTCAAATAATGAAGGCAGCTGATAGGATTGAACTGCCATCATGAATTAGTTATTGCATGTTTTTAAAGTTATTAATGGAGCAAAGTTCCTTCTTCCACTGTGAATAGAACAGATGCCTTGCAGACTTTTGGTGTTTACTGTAAATGTCTTACACTGGAGCCAGTAGTAATTTACTAAGGAAATGCTTTATCAACACCAAATGATTCTTCCCTGAAGTTAGTTATATAGATTAACAACCATTCTAGACTGAACCTCTTTATTAGGTTCATTAGTGCCTCTTTTATTTCTCCTGGCTCAGCTCAAAATATTAATCTTATCAGTTGCTATAAGGAAGATTACTTTCTATCAAGATATCAATAGTAATGTGTTTTTTAAGATGACCCCTTAAGTATACAGGAGGACTTTGCAATGTTGGCAGTCACTCCAGACATGAGAAAGTAGACAGAACCTGATTATGCTCTAGAGAGCATTTACTGCTTCTGGCTTAGCCCATTCAGATTTTGTTATGCCTCATGATATGCTTGCTAGGGTGCTTGGCTGCAATAGACTGTCACTGACATGTCTCAGAGTTGCAAGTAAAGAAATTCTTTCAGAAAAAATGAGAGAAGAATCAGATTCATGAATAAGCTGAGTTTTCCACACCTTTCAATATGTGGAGGTGATAAGTGTTGGTCCTGCCAGCATTCCTGGAAACTGCATCCTTTGGAAGGTAACCTGGGGACTGTCTTGAATTGCTGTAAAGCTGTTGTTGTCCCCAGATGTGGGATACTGTCTTTGCAAGGCTGCTTACCCAGTCGCATCCACAATTTTCAGCCTGCATGTAAACATTTTAAAGACTAGGTAATGAAACAGAGAGAAATGCTCAATTTTGATTTGTATCATAGGATTTGTTTCTTTTCATCCTACCTCTTTAAAAGTCTCTGTTCACCTGTGCAACACCTAGACAGAGATATCTGATAGAAATCGTGTTTCCTAATCTTAAAAAGGGGAAAAGGAAAAAAAAAAAAGGTAAAATGAATAGTGTTATGTTGTTGACATAAAATATAATGAAAATAAATAAACTGCAGGAAAGAAACCTCATTGAAGACTAAAAAACAAGTATAGAAACTAAAAGAACCAAATTATCTAGCATATAGTTTTATTGTATATATGGCTCATATTAAATAATGACTACTTCTTACATCTCACTGGCATCAGTCAACTCAAAATGGAGGAAATACTTCACAGAAATCTTCCAGAACGTCAGCGCTCTAAATATAAAGATGTTGATCTGTTCACTCATCTGTGCTGCCGATAATGTTTGCTTGCCTCACAGTATGTTTTTAAGAAATTATCTCTTGGTATCTTTCTGAGTGTAACCCTCCTTTTCTATAGAGGAGGAAAATGAAGCTGAAGGTAAGTCAGAAAACTGCCCAGGTCTTCTCAGAAAATCAGTAATGAATCAGGGAAAGGATCTACTTGAGTTCCATTTACGTTCCCTGACTACTGTTATGCATTTCCACTATGCAAGTGGAACAACAGTAGTTAAAAAAAGAGTGTCTTTATTCAAATCTTTAAATTTAGAATAAAAAAATGTATTTTAACATGTTAGTATGTTAAACAGGTTTTGTTTAAAACATGAGTTGCTAGAAACTGCTGTAAGCCACTGTAAGGACAAGGCAGCTGGAAAGGAAAAGGCTTAGCAAATGGGTAGTGCAGATAGTTGTGTGAAGAGTAGGGTAAGAGGATTTTCAGTTGTTGATTTAAGACCAGCTGAATGCTTGAGTGGAAGAGTTACAGTTTAGATGTGAGGTTTCTAGTACAGGCATTGCTTCTTGCAAGCAACCTGTTTCAAGCTAGCCAGACCTGAAGACTATCAGATTACCAGTTCTGTGTAGTGCAAAGCAGGCAGTATTTTGTGCATTTTGGAAATTCAGGAAGATCGATTAAATTCCAGATGTGGGGAAGTGTATATCCTTAACATTTGATAACTTTCTGTTGCATTGCAAGCTATCTCTTGAGAAGAGCTAATATTCTGAAATGCCATTGCTTGCTATGTTCATAGAATCATAGAACTCTTTAAGTTGGAAAATATGAAGATTGAATCCAACTGTTAACCTAGCACTGCCAAGTCCATGGTCTTATAGGGTCATGCTAGCCTATTTTCTAGTAAAAGAAGTGTAGACCTGATTAAATACTATTAATGTAGGTTCTAGGCTATTCTTTACATATTAAATAAAAAAGGGGGGGGGGGTGGGGAGAGAGAGAGGTTTTTCAGGAGGAGGTCAAAGAATTAAGGCTTCAGTAAAGTGGGTTTCTTACTCATGTGCTGAATTATTGTTCATACTTCTCAAACTAATGAACTTAATTAAACCACATCCCCCTAATCCTCTGCTTACACTGAACACACGCAAAGAATGTGTCCCACTTTTGATGACTCCTACCTGCACTTCATATAGAGGTACAACTGACTGAATCCTCTGTGTTTTTTTTCAGTTTCCTTTGGAGTATTAGCTGTTGGACAATATTTAAATCAGGATATAAGATATCATTAGTTAATGATATGGTCTCTTATGGTGGGTGCTGTCCTCCTATTTAAAAACATTTAAAAAAATTTAAGACCATACTACTAAGCAAGCATTAGAGGGAACAGTGATGTTGGGTGCATTTACTGCCTTTCAAAATTACTGACCTTCAGCCAGTGGGCATAAGGAATTGGAAATGTTTTTATGAGGTGGACCTCAAACTGGAGCCAGCTGTTTAATTCTAGATACTGTGTTATCAAACCGAAGAAGGAAAATGGGTCTGAAAAATTATCATCCATTTTAAATGAAAGGAACTGTTGAATTTTTTATCACCAGAGTGCTTTTCCACTGTACGAATATTTCCAGAAGAATATTGGAAGGAGAGACTGAGAATCTGAATAATTGAAGTAATTGTTAAAGTTTCTGTAAACTGCCATCTCTTTTACTCACTACATCCCTCAGCGTCTCACAAGAAAACCATAGAATTCTAGAGGGAAATGAATATTTTGTAAAATAGGTTGAATAACACTGTTCTTCTAAATCCTTTATACCTGTATAGCTTCAAGGGTGGAGTAAGATTAGTAAACTCCATTTTGTCATTTTTAGGGCTAATCTTCTAAATTCTAAAACCTCCTGCTGTTTCCAGCACGTCGCATGTTTTAGTTGAGACTCCTGTGTCTTAGGAATCATGCTTTTACCTAGAGTAAAAAAAGCAGTCACATAAGCTTGACTGCCAGAAGACTGCAACAAGCTAGCCTCCTGTCAGAGACAAATTACACATGTGGATGTATATGTATGTACACATTTTTTTTCCTTTGTGTGGACCGAAAGAAGAAATGTGCTTTGTCATCTTTAAAAACCCTCTCATCCCCAGGTCTCCTAAAAGGAAAATACAACTTTCGATTTGCTAAACCTTTTCCTTGAACAAATCTTAAACTCTGTATAGCGACATGAGTTTTGCCTTTGTGTATACATGGCCTATCTCACTAATAAAAGTGAAAGTGTAGTATAGGCAGTAGAATGTGGCTAATAATGTAAACTCTTCCTGAAGAGTTCAGGAAATTCAATTTGATGAGGGGATGAATGTGATCTTGGATTAAACCAGTTAATGAAACAAGAGTTCTGATTTAGCGAACATATGTAAATTTCTTGTTGAAACAGTCCAACCCCTTTCTTCAGAAATATATTGCCTTTGATCTAGTGGAAAACTGGAGTGTAGCTAGTTGCTAATTAGCTCATACATGTATTCATTGGCTTGTGAGATAATCTTGATTATAGGTCAGTTTTTCTTCTGTTGACAGTTTGAAGCTGATAGTCCAATGTGATTATAGAGCTCTCAATACATTTATTTGCAATTACTAAATTTGATAATATTCCATCTCACTATAAAGACTTAGTTAAAATATTGATGAATAACCCCAAAGTGCTCTAAAAGATGTATCCACCAAAATTCTGGGTATGTGAAAGTACTGAGGACAAAATCCTGCTTGTGATTTTTAGCAAGTCGAATGAGGTCAATGGAATTAACTGAGTGATTTAGGGTGAATAGGATTACATTTGAAAGAATAAATGAATTCAGGCTTGGTAACCGCTTGTTTACACTGGTTGGAAGGAAGTAGTTGTTGGTAGCTTTTTCTGAGGATGGAGCTAACTTCTTCACCTGCTTGGCTTATCTCCTCTTAGGACTATATGTTATCCCTCATATGTAAAAATATTTTGGTTGGTCTTCAGACT
This sequence comes from Pezoporus flaviventris, assembly GCF_033815535.1. Lineage (NCBI taxonomy): Eukaryota > Metazoa > Chordata > Aves > Psittaciformes > Psittacidae > Pezoporus > Pezoporus flaviventris. The sequence continues at coordinate 8,856,409 of NW_026892569.1, read as the reverse complement.
GTTTTCTTCTCACTTTACAAAACAAAACCACCCAGACATTTTAGGCCCATTTACGTATAAAGAGTATATTTAGAATAGTTAATTGTTCTGTGTGTTTTCGTGACTGTCAGTTTAAGATTTAGGACAGTATTAATGCAGGCAGTTACATGAATTCGGGAGTATTTACTGTTAGGAATATCTGCAGGGTTTGTGCCCTTGCCTGTTCCTTCCACTTTCATATGAAATAATTGAGCAATATTTCTGCTGCTCTTTTAATAACACTTTACAGTTCTTGTTGAAGGAAATGAAGTGATAAATAGAAACGATGTGTGATTCAGGGTAGTGTGAATCAGACATGTTTCCTAATAATTTCTGCAAGAGTAGTGCCTGTGCAATACCCTATTATAGTCTGTAACGAATATCAACTTTTTTGGGGTGTAGAAAGACAAAACTGTAGTGTTTCCTACTCTGTAGACTTCGGAGGTATAAGGGGCGTATCTACTATGTTATTTATTGCTTTGCTTTTTACACAATTTCCTTGAATTCATTCTTTTGTTTTTTTTTTGTTTGTTTTTTTTTTTTTAATACAGTTAGTGTATCCTGGACACTTGTGATACTGGAAGATTTTTGTTCATCATCCAAGTCGCACTGATATAATTCAGAAGCAGAAAAATAGTTGACAGAAAAATGCTTAGTCAACTTACTGCTACACTTGGTAATTGCAAACAGGTTCTTAGTGGTGTGTCACTGAGTTCTGGCTACTGTATTTCTTCATTAACAAAATTCCTATGCTGTCGTTGCTCTTCTATGCTGGCAGTCTAATTCCTGTTTCACTTCAAACGAACATTTCCTGTGAAAGTCTTCTAAGCAGGGTTAATGAAGGGCAATTTTACTAATGGGAGTATGCTTCACTCTATTCTCCTTAAAGTCTGCATTTGCAGAATGCATTATTTTAATCTGTTAATAGATAATTAACATATATTTTTTTTTCAGTCACACTGCTTTAATTAGCGTTGGCTCTTGACATTTTTTATTTTCCTGAATAGAAATTTATTTACAAAGACATGTGGATCTCTGGGTTTAGATTTATAACGATTAATATAACTGAATAATGTGGTTTTCTTTGGCTCATTACTTGACTCAAAAGTAAACATTCGAAAGAAGCATTCTCTTAACATGCGATCTTTGGGAGGAGAACTTGAGTAATTTCTTGGTTCATGATGTCTTTTCAGGAAGTTCCTGCAAATAGTGAGTTCATTACATTTCTGCGTTTTCCTTATCAGTTGAATTCTTAGAAGGTTTATTAACTGCAGCAGTGCTCTTCAGATACTGAACAAGGAATAGTATATTCTATACTAGATATTTAAAAGTATTGGGGTGAAAACTTGTGCCCCTGTTTGCCGTATAACTTCATGACTATTAATGACACTCGGGTCATATTTTAAGATTAAAGCTTAATTGAGATCAGGTTTCTCTACAAGTGAAACTGCTGTTTGCAAATATATATAAACAGTAAGAATTAGTCTGTTCTGTAGGATCATATTTGATAAGAACCAATCATTTGTTAATGAGGCAGTGCATTTCCTGTGGTAGTTAAATGCAGAATAAGTCAAGTTGTGGTTCAGGTGGTTTGATTATGGCTGTCTTTGAAGTGTGGCACTTGCTACTTACTCACCTGTTGTTGACAGTAAATCCTACTAAAGGGGAAGCAGTGGTGCCATACTTCAAAGAAGTATGTTGTGTCAACAAAAAAAGAAAAGATGCATTGTTTCTGCCATGCTTCCAAAGCCTGGTTCAGTTTTGTAAGTTCATAGATCTGGCTAATGTAGAAGAGATTTTAGTTATTTTTATTGTGTTAAATGAATAACCAGTGGCAGGTTATGTAACCAGTATATTTTAAACTTTCTATTAGAAATTACTATTCTTTTACTGTTTTACTGTTACTTGTGAAACTTTCTTTCCTTAGAGGAACTGTGCTATGAAAATTGGAGGCATGGCAAAACTTAGCGTATTCTATTTTAATATATCCTCTTGTCAAGGAGTAGATTAAGGAGGGGGAAAAAAAAAAGCCACACGTTACAGTAGAATATATTTTTGTTTGATTGCTTGCTTTTTCAAGGTTCTTTCCTTTTTAAGTTACTGGTTGGTTCATACTCTACTGTCACATAATTCACTAACTAGAGAATACTTTATGACTCACTTTTTCTGTTAGTTTCTGATTCTGCAATCATACCTGTCTTTCAGGGTGCTTATTGATCAGAATTTCATTGTGTAGTTAAAAAACAATGATGTGAAAAAGTATCTCCTGAATAGTTGTATTGTTGGCATTTTGAATTACAATGGGAACATAATAGGCCTTCTTTTCATTAAAACCTCAGTACAACTGTGCCCATGCTTGTATTGAATAGTCCCAGTGAACATTGTATAAAAATTGCATAGCATAGGAAACAGTATTAATCAAAGATCTCATCTCTCTTCTCCTTATACCAAAAAACAAACCAGTACTGAGAGAAGTTAGTAGGGTACTTGATGATAAATGTTGCATATTTTCTCAATAGCTGGCAGCGTTCCCATTAACATCCACCTTGCCATATTTCCTCTGGAATAGTTAGACTTCTGGAGATGTGTGTTTTCATGGATTTGCACATCTGCAGGTTTATGAAGATACAGACTTTCAGGTATAAAAATTAATTCACCGTTGGAGGTCACAGACATTGAAATCATGCTTGTCACTTAAGAATGTCTTATGAGTACTAATCTGCAGCAAGAGTAGCCTGTTAGAGATGAGAAACGTTATTGTTCTACAGCTTCAAATATAATATCACCTCTTAAAAAAAGGGAGGGGGAGAGGAAAGAGGGAAAGAGTTGGCCTAAAGAATTCCTAAAAATAATTCCTCAAAAGCAGCTGGTATGTAATGTGATCAGTTCACATCCTTCAAGTAAAGGCTGTAGGGTTATTTTGGTCACTAGATGGCACTCGTGAATGAGGATTGGCTTTCATTCTTGTTTTCACAGATCGTTGTGCTTTATTTGTTATTTTTCATTGCTCATTTTACAGTGATAGAATTAAGAGGAGAACTGTCTTCATTTGAAGTCGGTAGAAAAAACAATTTCACAGAGCTTTTATAGTAGCCTGTAAACTGAATGCAGTTTGGAATAGCTGCTTCTAACAATCTAAGAAATCAAGGAGACTAAAAAGTATAGTACAGCTCTCATAAGAAAGCAAAATCAGGAATTCAGTCTTGAAGGTGTTAGTGGAATTTGAGCCCAATATGTTAGTCGAAGTTTATAATTGACTTTAATTTACAAAAGTAAAGGAGCAAATGAAGATGTCTTCTTCCTCTTTTTAATGCACTGGAGTTTCCCCATGATATGAGCTCTCATACCCCAACTGCCAAAACGCACCTCTACACTGAGACTATGTGACTGGGGCCTGAGGGATGAATGATGGAGATTATCTTGAGTCATGCTGACACTTCCAACTGCATTTCAAGATAGGCTTGAAGTACTTAGCTTACTCAGAAGGTTTTCTTGCCTTTGTAATGGCAGAGTAATATATATAATCATACTGAAGAAGCCAAAGGCAGCACATACATAGGTGCCATCGCATAGTTTGTGATGCATTTTGGATCCTCTTATGTGAAAGCCATATATCGATAGAGTCTTCAGGATGATATGAAATACTTCCTATAATTAATTCCTTATGTAAAATGAAGTACCTGATATTAGGTGAAAAGATCATGTAAATATAATAAATAGTAAGATGCAACAAGATTTTTAAAGTTTATTTTTTTATTAACTCTGGTAGGAATTGTAAATCTAAATCTACTAAAACTTGAATCTCTTATTTGCTTGAAACATTTGTTGTTCCTTTATTATCTTTGTGTAATAGATAATACTTAAACTATCATGTTCCTTGAGAAGACATAGGTGGCACCCATTCAAAACAGCAAAAATCAAGGAAAAAAGTTCAAATGAAGGCTCTCTTATAGATCACACAATAGGCCTTTGTAATTTTTGTTTTAAGATGTATAATCTACCCAAAATACGTAAGACAAACAGCACAAAACTGTTAGCATAGAATATATGCAAGACATAGATCCTGTATTAAGAAGAAGGAACATATTGAACAGCTAGTGACCCTTGAGGGGAGAAGTGGGGATTGTGTGTGAAGAAGAAAAAAGGACGAATTGATCAGAATTTTGCTTATACCCTTGCACCATCAAGATTTTTTTGTCTAACTTCTACACATCAAGAAAACCAGTGCTTCTAAACACATCTCTCCAGTCTTTAATATTTTCAGTTTTACTTTGTATTTAACACAGGGAACCTCTATTCTGTAATGGGAATAAAATTTACTATTAAATGTTTGGCAATTATAATTGAATCATCTTTTATAGTAAAATACAGTTTAATTATTATGAGCTACGCAAGTGTACAGGTGATCTGCAATAGCATATTAGAGGGCCACTTGTGGTTATTTCAAATGTTAGCAAGTTTTTAGAAAAATCTTGAGTTCAAGCACCACTGAATAGAGCTGCTGCATCTTTCACCTGTGAGATGCAGGGCACTCTCATGACTCCAGCAGTCCCTTATTCAAAATTATGGTGAAGAAGCCACCATCCAAAAGAGCAATGCTTTCAGTGGGAAGCATGTTATTTTTCTACATCTTAAGACTCGTAGGCCATGTCATTCTTGATGATTTTATCTGTCCTAAATATGAGTAACTCAGCTGTTCACTACTCACATTTTTACAAGTGACTGTGGATGTGGCAGGCAGATGAGATCACCCAATATGCTGCCTGCTCATGGCTGCCTTTACTGTCCCCTGTAAACATCAAATTTGATGAAGAATTACAGGATCCTAGGGAACTGCCATACGCATAATTCTGTAAGATGTAGCTTACATTCTTCATGATTTTTTTTGTATGTTTATATATATATACATATATTTTTTTTTCTTTCCCTTGCATAGGAGATGCCTGTGGAAATGTTTGTATCTTGAACAAATAAATACCATAATGGTGAGCAAACTTGGGTTGGAGATTCTTTTTCTGATTCTGTAGTGCAGTTATACATGCCACAAACAACTTTTTCATTTCATGGGCTCTCTCCAGAGAGCTTTCTCACAAAGGAAATAGAATCTGTACTCTGTTTTAAAGTGTACCATCATAGCACAGGAGGAAAGATTTTTATTGCAGATGCATTGTTATTCCCAACAAAAAGTTGGTCTGTTTCAGAGCACTGGTGGACTGAACACCTGCACGTTTCAGAGTCAGAACAATCAGTTTGTTCTCAATTATTCCTGACTCGCTTGGAGAGAGTCATTTTCAGCTCTCAATTTGAAAAAGGCATATTTTCACAGAGGAGTACATCTGGCAGACAAAAGATTTTCTGATGATAACAAATCTCAGAAACCATTATCAATATAATGTTACCCTTCAGCCTCTCAACAGTATTGTGAGTGTTTACAGAGGTCTTGGCAGTGCTTATGTCCCATCTGCATTATTAAGACAGGATGATTGGCCAGAAAAGAAGGTATCTTACCAAGAGATTGGGAACAGATAAACAGACTCCCTCTTGTGCGTGTTTTCTTATCTCAAATAAAAAAAAAGTTAATTTTAGCACCAAGTCGGATGAATTTATCAAAACAATAGTGGACTACAGGATGGTAAGACAGAGCTGCTGGAAGGATTCCACATCAGGGCTACTTTGATCATTTGTTTCCACTGAGCCCTTCATCAGGAGGATTTCTTGTCTCTGTCTCATGTAGTTGGAAGCCAGGTGCCACATGCAAGCTCATTCTTTAATTTATTAGCCCTTTATTCTGGATGGTTTGCATTCCACTGAAGTCTAAATATACTGGTTTAAATATCCAGAGAACCTGGCTGATTTTGTATCTGATAGCAAAAATACAGAGTTAGAAACTTTTATAAAATCTGTATCTCCTTTTATCCCTTTGGAAACAAATTCTGAATTTATTATTAGTGGGCTGAGTGTTCCCAGTGTTTAATTTATGGTGGGTGAGCTTCACAGGCATCATTGATTCAATTTAGCATTGTGGAGTTCTAACTTATGTAAAATGTATTTGAATGTTTGTTACAATTTCTTCTTACTAGAATCATTGGGCAGTATGACAGTGATGAACTCCATAAATAAGGGAAAGAGTAGGTTGTGTAATTATACATGCTAGCAAGCAGGGATTGGGAACCATATATACATCATCGTGTTATGATCTTGAAATGCTTACCAGTTATTTAAAACATGCTGGCGGTCTTAGCAGAAACTCGTCAGAGAAGAGAGGCAGAAGAACTAACCTGATATATTTAGTTTGCCAATTGTGGGAGTTACTAATCTCTGGATTCATTGCAAACAGGAATATCAAAGAGTTCTTGGCGTTATGGCTGGGCAGATCTCTAAGGGGTGGTTTTCTGAGTCAGTGGTCAGGTTAATTGATACCTGCATTCCTGTAGCTGTGCAATTATTGTGGCCCAAGCAGTGGTTCAGCCAGCATCTCCTACATTGACATGTTCTTTAGATTTCCACAGCTGTTTCAGCTGGCTGTAGAGGACAAGTTCAGTAATGTCCTAAATCAGAGTTCTTGTCTCTGCAGGACATATCCATTTGATGCCTGTCTTCTCTTCTCATGCTTAGTAGCATGCTTTTTTGGATAGATATTTAGTATAAAAAAAAGTCGAATTTAGACATCTATAAGAGCATTATTATGTGAGAATGGAAAAGATTTTGTATGTGATTTAAATAATTACATTTGCCACTCTGACACCTAATTTATTTGACTGTATTCCCTCCAGGTAAAAATTATTTATTGTGAACTTGGAAGTCATTAGTGTTTCAACAGGCTGTGTTGCACATTAAGCTTGCAGTGACTCGCGGTTAGATTTATGAAGGAGCTCAAGAGTTCTTTTTCCATAAGAACAGCTTTTCCGCCTTTTGCAGATCAAAATTTAGTATTTCAGCTCTAATATATCAATGTCCTTTGTCTCCCATCCTTTTTCCATTTCACTTTAAAAGTGGAATTACTTTAGTAATGTCAGTATCAGCCACTATCAGGGTGAAACAGTTGAGACTTTTCTGTCCCACTTTGTTTCTCTACTGTATTTCATCATGAGGTGGATCTTGATGAAGCCATATTTGGAACTTCTGCCCAAGATAGTTTTAGAACTCCACATTTGGTCAGGTTATATGCTAACCGGTATTCCTTCTGAGAGACATTCAAATCATGAAGTTATATAGCACTTCTTAGATATCAGAAGCGTCTTGATATTTGAAGGTTGAAGCCCTCCTTACCAAAGTTGTTAGTCCTGTTGATAGACTAAAAAACATGACTCACTCTGAATAAGGTTTTGCTGTAAATTATCTAGCTCTGAACGTATTCAGAACTTTTCTTTCCAAAAGAGTTATGTGCTGCTTGGGATTTACTTGCAGGGAAACACAAGGACAAGGAGCTGAAAAAAAGAAAGCTTACCAGCTTGTCTGTCCTCTGGATTTATTTGAGATGTTCTGACCCTCTCTGAATTCTACTTCCTTCCCACCCCTCCCCAGCCACCCTCACACAGCTCCCCTGCTCCCCCCCTCCAAAAATAAAACCCCAAACAAACCTTTCCCACTCTTGTCTCGTCTCAGAGTACAGAAAGAGCAGCGGTAATAGTTCGAGCCTTGTTCTTCCACTTTTCATACTGTGACTGTAGGTAGGGTACACGTGCAGAATATGGAGCCCCTCTTGTAGCTCTGTTGCAGGTGTGTATGGCGCATGAGTAACCCTGTGTGTGTGCCTGGCTGTCGCACCTGACTTACCCAGCCTACAATTCCAAAAGCAGGGAATGATGACTGTGTAACTTTTTACACAAACTCAAACAGCACCAGTAAAATCAGTGTATGTGTAAGAGGGGATTTCAATCTGCTTTTTCCAACTGAATTTCCTGGTTATGTGGCTATCAGTAATTCCTTTTTACTTTCTTTCTTCTAGGCTTGAAAAATTCTACTTTAAGTTTCACAAATGCACCCAGGTATTTTTGGAATTGACAGTTCCCATCCTACAGCAAAGAAAATCAGTTTGTTTCTATAACAGTGTTCAGCTCATGAAAATAAAAAGCTTACCCTTCTTACGATCACTTAATACTTTTGTACATTCATATTTCTGTTACTCTAGTTTTAAATAACCACCACCAAATGAAATGCAAAATCTGCTACATATAAACTTTGTATATTTGTTGTGTATGATACTTTGTGTAACATTTGTTTTTCTGGGAAGTTCACAGTTGCAATGGTTTCTGTTACCCTTAAGCTGAAACTCTGTAATAGCTAATAGGATAAAGACTGTGACAGATAGTAGGTTAAAAGTGAGAAACATTTTCACTAATAATTTTCTGTACTGACAGGGATAAGTTATTTCACAAGCCTCTGTTAAATAAACCTGTTTTAATGTAAACTACTTTTTGTGCAGCCCTTGATGTTTTTGGCTTATTTCATAGACTTCATCCACAGAGGAAGAATTTTGAATCAAGCTTCAGAAATGTCACTGACGTGAAGCGGAAATCTGCTAATACGTTATTGCAGTCGTATTAACTGCAGATTTGTAACTCACCTGTTATATGGAGCGTAGACATAACAGGTCTGGACATTTTCATTTTCTGTCCGTTTATGTTTAGTTTTCAGAACCACCAGTAAGAACTTGCACATATGTATCTATTACAGCTTTTAGTCTTTCTCAGAAGTTTATTTGTGTGTGTCTTCAGGTAATGCACTTTAAAGCAGCATTAGGTTTCCTTCACACTTCTCTTCTACAGCAGGGTATGAGTAGATTTTATCTGTGAAGTGCCATTGTATTAATATGTATAACTGCTTCAAATTTATGACTGAGTAATTTGATTATTCAAGTTGCTATAATCATTCTGAGGTGCTTTGTAATTTAGGTATTTTTACAACTGTAGGAGTGTAGAGTTTTTTTTTTTTTGTCTATGGGACACCTATTTTTGTATTCGGAAATAAAATTAAAGATAACACTATCTTGCTCAGATTCTGCCTTTTGCGTGTCTTCAAAGCTCTAGATATCTAAATTGTTCCTTCCACCCTTCAAGATTTGAAGCACTAAGGATAGGCAATACATAGTTATAGTATGTTGAAACTGTGTATATTCTTTCATAGAATACCTTGCAGCTGGAGAGATATACTTAAGAAAATATTTTTTTTCCAGTGCTTTCTTGAGTGAACAATCTATCAAAACCTTGCTAGGAAAAGGAAGTATCTTTAAAAGTTTTCAGTAAGTTCTTAGCTGTATTACATCAGTGGTATTAAAAGTATGGATTTATGCACTCTGGTACCCAAACACAGTAATCTCTAATGGGATTGTTTCACTGTGATGACAGAATTGCGAATTATTATCAACAGTGCAAAATATTAAGTATGAGACATTTTGTGTTTTTCTTTGCTAACAAGTTCCTGAAGGACCTAAGATTTTTAGATCTTGTCACACTTGGAGGCAGAATCTCACCTAACCTGGAAAATGGCAAGATAAAAAAGGAGGAAATAGACCTGTAAAGAACAAAGCTCTCTGGGATTTTCAGAGAGTGCTTGCAATCTCTTGAAAAGAAACTGAGTTAATGATTGACCTTGGAGAAGGAGTGAAAATAATGAAGTGTCATTAATTTTTCATAATTGCCAACACTAAAGGTGTTAACTAGGAGCAATTTATTGTTTTGACTTGAAAACACCCTTCAAAAACTATTTTGGATGACATTATACCATAACAGGCAAGTAAAAAATCAGTGTGTTTGCATATGAATCTATAAATCTTGTCTAGTGCACTAAGAGATTAAGTCAAACTGGTACGTGGGGATTGGTTCCTTTGGTTTTAATGAGCATGCTTTGTAAGTTGTTAATGGAAGAAATTCTGTCCAGCAAGTTTTAAGTGTTATGATAAAATAACAATAAAGGATGCTTTTTAAACTCTATTTTTGTAACACATGGGCTGTAACAGTGAAGGCTGTGATTTTATTGTTCTAGTGCACGATCTGTTCATGTACGATTAATGATGAGAAAAAGGACAGAAACAGGAAAGGCAAAAATATCTGAAGGTAACTGAGAAAAGTCTTGTACTGTACCTTGGAGAGTGGCATATGAAAAATACAAGCTCTCCACTGACTTCTAGGCTATATTGGTGTTAGAATAGTAGGGAAGAATAAGTAGAATAGCTTTGGCAAGCTAAACAGTTGTCATTGAGGATGGTTCGGGGAATTTATGCTGGATTTTTTTTGAGTCTCTGCCCTTTTCTTCCAAGAGGGAGAAAAGTTGCATTTGTGCTTTTACTCAAACACTTCTATTGCTCTAGATGTGAAAGGAGAGTACAATTTGACAAGAACTTGAAGTGAAGGTGTTCACTATATGTGAAACTTTCGAAGAAAGTTTCAAAGAATTCAAAGAATTTTCAGTTATATTCACAATTTAATTAGAGGAATTTCCAGAGAATTATAGGATAGCTTGAATCGGAAGGGACCCATAAGCATCATCAAGTCCAACTCCCTGCTCCTTGAAGAGCTACCTAGCCCTAAGTAATATTACTGAGTGTTGTCCAGGTACTCCTTGAACTCTGACAGCCTGGGTCCTGTGACCACTTCCCTGGGGAGCCTGTCCCAGTGACTGGCCATCCTCAGTGAAGAACCGTTCCCTAATGTCCAGTCTGAACATCCTCTGATGCAGCTTCATACCGTTTCATGAATGTTCAGTTAGATTCTTAAGTCTAATATTTCATTCTAGAAAATGCTTTGGTAGGGGAGCATCTTATTTTATTTTTGTTTGTTTGTTTGTTACATTTTTCCTCTCTCTTTCCACTCAAAGGAGGCAGATTTAAAAGAATGTTTAAAAGAATTTTTTCCGATATTACTAAAGTATTGTTAGAAGAGATCAGCCAGGTACTCAGAAGAAATTATGAAGCATAAAACTTGGTTTTGTGTAAAACCACCAGGGCTGATTTTTGGGGTGTTTGGTTGGTTTTGTGGGCTTTTTTTTTTTTTTTCCAGAGCTTCTATATTATTTGCTCTAGAAACTGGAAGAATGCGTATTGAATGTCAGGTGGGGTAAGAAAAGAAGCAGTGACATTACGGGTTAAAGAGATTGCGTGTGAGTTCAGATACGATGTTTCTTGCTGGCTCTGCCCCTGCATTTCTCCCTATTGCTAGTTCAGTTGTTTCAGGCAGAGCTTTTGGAAATGTCTACTTATTTGTTTCTGATCCTAGGAATTCTGTAAATGCTAAGTGTTTAGAATTGCAGATGAAGTAATTGGAAGTTGCAGATAATCTACTGGGGAGTAAAAAAAAAAAAAAATCAGTGGGGCATCTCACACTTTTTATGGTGTGAACAGCCCAGAAGTAAGAATGCTGTTAAGGCAGGTCAGTGAAACCCAAACATCATTAGTTTGGAATCTGGGAAGGGCATTTTTCCACCTAAAGAGTGGAGAATAAATCTGTAACTTTTCAGAATAAAATTTGAAACATAACAGTAATTTACACTTTGAGTAAATTACACCTCACAAAAATTTTAAGGGCCTGTTCCTTAACATAGGAGCTGTTTTTATTTTGCTTTTCAGCAAGAGAAATAGAAAGATCAAAAATATAAAAGTTACGGTCTTTAATATATTTAAGGCACATATTGTGGTAGAGATAATGTGATGGTTTTACAGAGCTATTTCTGTAGTCCATTAGGCTGTAGTATTGCCCTTTCATAAATCCTATTACTACAATACGTTGTTAAGTTCATGCACACCATGTTTAGTCAATAAACAAACATCCAGAGCATGTGGAAAGTTCATTTTCTAGAGGTTTTGAAAAAACCTAATTAGATGAGATAATGCAGTGTTACGGTAATGCAAAAGCTAAAGTATAAAATACATTCAGTTGTAATCCGAGCACTGGCCAGACTGCTTTCTGTTAAATGTTTTCTGCTGGAAATTACTTACATTAAAAATGCAGCAGTGCTTTCTGATGAAGGAAAGCCCTTTGAATGTTGCCGTTCTTGTTACGATTTTACTTAACAAAGTCTTGAAAAAATCTAATTTTGTAATTTAGAATGTTCAAGACTCTTTGTTTTCATGTAATATTACCAGTGCAAGGGTCTGAGAAGTAGAAGAGAGAGGTACTTGTTCCAGATTTTGCTTGACTTCTTTGAATAGGCTCTTCTGGTATTTCAGGATATTTGTAACTTGATAGGATATGATCTTTAATTTCTTTATGGTTGGTCTTGCAGGACATTGAGGAAAATTTGAGAAATTAACTTTAGAAAATGAAGACAGTGCAAGATGTGTTCAGGGCATGGATCTTTGAAGTTTACTGAGCTTTATACATATTCATGTGAACGTACAATGTTTATACTTAGGTAATGTGCAAATCTACTGTCTGCAAAAAGGCAGGAAGAAAGGAGAGTTGTCTTTGTGATAGCTCAGTATACAATTGGATTTTAGTCCTCAAAGCTCTACTAAGGTGGTAAATGCTTGTTATGTAGCAGCTCGGGATTTTCCAGAATTACTGGAGCGAAAAGTCGCTAGCTTTCCAACAGCATGACAGAAGTTCTGCGTTCATGGGAATGTCATATTTCCCAGAGGAATATTTGAAAGCTGGATTAGCAATAATCTAATAGGGCTTTTTGTTTTGTGTGCTAGTGTTTTCCTAGGCCCTAAGAAAATGCGAAAGTAATATTTATGTAGGAAGGAACCTTTTTCAGTGATGTTAAAAATTAAAGTGACTGCTCTTTATCCAAGCCTTGAATCACTGTCCACTTCATAATTTTGATGCCTCTTTGGGTGACAGGTTAAATGCAAGCTTCCAAAACGTGAATAGCATTTCCACTTTCTTCTAAAATACAAAATAGGATTGCTGGCAGTGATGATGATATATTAAATAGCCATGGAGGAAGAGATGAAATTGAGTCACCTTACTAGCTATAGAGACTTGCATCTTGTGTGTGTACTCCAGTGAATTTGGACTTCTTTCTGCTTAAAAAAGAGCATTCAGCAGAAGTGGTGCAATATGTTACCCATCATTCTAGGATGCTTTCAGAAGGGAAACATGTCTTTCAGTCTTAGTGTAGGTAATTGGTATACGTGTCTTTTAGTTGCTCAAGAACAGAAAGAGTAGGCAGAGTACACACTGAGCGTTCTTGTTAAACTAAGTTCCAGAAGAGGAAGACAACATTCTTCAGTTCAAGTAGTTCTTAATTTTGGGCAAGACATTTCATTTCTTAGTCCTTGCAGTATTAGAGGTACTTCTGAACATATGTGGAGAGGAAGTGATAGTTATCTGCAGTACCTTCCACTGTTGTAAGGAAGTTTTCATGTAAATATTTTGTTCCTCAGTACCTATATTTACAAATTACAAGTAAACCTTAGGAAGTCTTACTTTATAAATATCCCACCTTCCACCCATGAGAATGTTCAGATGTGAGTTTTTCTGATTCTGAAAGGTCACAGGACTTTGAATAGTAAGAGGAACCCATGAGGTTATTTGTATAAGTTGTGTTATCTGGAAAATAATTTTCCTGCTCTTTCCATTTATTGCTGCTGTGTGGGAGTTGTTCTTCCTCTGTTGTTTAGCCACTACACTGAGGCAGTGTCTCTTCTCACTCAAGCTTGTAAGTTCTGGTCTACTGTCACCTCAATCCGTATTTGATGACCTTATAGAGTTAATATTCTAAGTAAAGAGCTTGGTTTTTCTTCAGCTACTATCTGTAGATAAAGTAAACTTCTAAAAATTAGATGTGCAAAGGTAAATAATGACTAACAACCAAGTATGTTGGTAATTGAGTATAACCTTGCTGATGCTTGCTTGAACACTGTGCACATTTTGTGTGCAAGTGTTGCAAACATAGCTATATGGAAAGCCTGCATCAAGAGTAAGACTGGAGAGTGTTGAGTAATTTAAGGTAAAAATAATTCAGATCAATTGTAATTACTTAAATGACAACATCAAAAAAGGCACTTAAATCGCCAAGAAATTCAGAGGCATTGCATAAGCGAAATGCCAGTGTGTGAAACCTTATCATTAATTCTAACTTTTAAAGTATTGTTCATTTATTGTGAATAAATTATGAGCTAATTGTTAACTGCCAGATAAGCTGTTGTAGAGAATTTCCAAGAGCTGATTTTAAAAGCTGTTCTGTTGTAAAAGAAAGAAAAGATACTGAGGTTCAGGACTTCTATAGATAGGAAATGGAACCAACTTGTTTAAGTGAAATTTTGAACCAAATTCCATTCTGTTTTCTTAGCAAAACTCCCCTCATTAACTTGATAGTTTCTCATTTTGTGAAACAGGCATTCATTCATTAAAAGAACCCCAAAATTGGTAATTATTCTATATATAGGGATTGTTCTGTATGCGTACATCTGCAGATGGGGAGAACATCAGGGTGTAGCAGAAGAACTAAAGGGGGGCCTTCAGGTTGGCCCACTTCTTCCAGTGAACACAGGGTGCTGTCATGACTGCACCACGGAAGTCCTAAAAGCCTTTCTGTGGTAAGTTTGCTGTAGTAAATCAATTATTTGTCAGTTACTCTCATATTTATGTTTGTGATCACAGAAGAAACAATTTGTGCATGCATCTTGGTATATTTTTTTTTCTGTTTTTTTCAATTAAATTTACTTCATCATTATATTTTAATTTCTGTTTATTTTTTGTTTTAAGGGGTTGGATAATGGTATGAGCTATAAATCAATTTAGGGTTCCTTTTTCTTTTCCTGTCTTGCAGATACTTATCATCTGGTAGGAAGTGCATTGCATAAGAGAAAGGTCAGAGAAAGAAATTGATGATCCCAGCTTGAAAGACTAAATTGAGGCAGGTAATGATGCTTGTAATTCTTCCCATTTGATATGAGGACTAGATACTAGCTGTATCTTAGAGTGCTGCATGATACATATTAATGAAGCAAAGTACAGAATTACAGTTCTTTTCCCTGATTTGTAAAAATAAATAAATAAAGCACCGTTGTACCATTCTTTTTCTTAGATCATCCCTGTGATGAGATCATCCCGTGTACCACCGTTTTCCTCCTAGACGATAGGAAAATCAGAAGAGGCCTGTGAAAAAAAGGATTACATTTTACTCATTTTTTTCTTTAGATATATTTCCTTATGCTGTGAACTGTTTTAAAGAAAATTTTATCATCCAAAATTAAAATCAGATGAATAGTTTACAATAAAAGTATATAAAATGTAGTTATGTTAGTATGTTTTTATTACAAATGCAAAGAAAATTTGGGGTTAAGTTTTTCATAAAATGATACACTTTTTAAATACATGTTACAGACAACTTAAACAATGAGACTAATGCACGTAAGTGATCTATCTTGTAAGGGTGCTTTATTGTTGGTATGTTTGCTACTAAATGAAATGCTTCCATTTCATCACCTCTAAATATAGTAAAGATAATGTGAGATACCTCAATATCTTTTCTGTTATGCTTAACAGACTTGCATATGATTTCATGTACAATGACTTTGATGCAGGGTGATGTAATTGATTAACTTATGCTGATTCAAATAAAAAGAGTCAAGCCATTGGTTCATAGACACTAGAGACCTACTGACCACTTAGTTCAGCCTTGAAATTCAGTCTTCTGAATAATGACAGACAGCAATATCCAAATTGAGAATGAGTAATGTATGTAAAGGGAGCTTTAAGCATGCTGAGATACTGACTATGGACCTGTTACTGAAGAGATTTCTGTTAGGTAGGAGCTGATGCCAGGAATTTTTGACATTTGCAGGATAAGTCCATCAGTTGGCAGGGTATGTGAAGAAGTGATTTTGGAAATGGAGGTTATGTGGTAAGACATAGGGGCCTAGAAAATCCGCTAGACTCTACTGGGAGAGTCCATAGAGAGCTGTAAATAACTAGATAGTATTTAACCAAGAAGCAGTGGAGTAAGTAAACTATGAAATAAATTGTTTCTGTAGTATGTCAACAGAGTTATGTAGTTGGCAGTTTTCCACCAGGTAACTTTTTATACTGTCTAGGTTTCCGTTCTTACTCTAGAGAGTTTCTCTCTTCTTTGTACAGTTAGCCTACATCTTACAGTTTCTAACCCTTAAACTGTTTAT
Source organism: Pezoporus flaviventris (assembly GCF_033815535.1). NCBI lineage: Eukaryota > Metazoa > Chordata > Aves > Psittaciformes > Psittacidae > Pezoporus > Pezoporus flaviventris. The sequence continues at coordinate 8,840,328 of NW_026892569.1, read as the reverse complement.
AACTGTTTCAAATTATCTTGTGCCAAAATGTCTCTATGTATGAGTTTTGCTATCTGATGTCAGCAGAGCTTGGGTAGTAGTTTTTAAAGTCTATTGTTGTTTAAAATACTGAAAATGTGTCACTTCATAGAGTTCCTGGTTAACTTGGTAGGGTTTGTTGTTTGTTTGTTTTTTTTTGTTGTTGTTTTGTTTTGTTACTTAGTGGCAGTATTGTATGTTCTTAGATTCATTGAGAACTTCTAAATGCACAGTAGTAGCACATAAAAAATATGGAACATACATGAATGGCATTTATACCTAGGCTGAAGATTTGACATGTTCAATCAGTAATATGTACTTAAACCAGTGACAGAAGTGTAAGATCCAGGCTCCCCCTAGTGATTTACAGAAGGCCTAGACCAAATTCCCCACAGGGAGGTTTGTGAAGGCATAGAAAGTAAACTACCACGTTTGAAAGGATTGTTAGGACTGACCTTGTCTAAGCCCATGAAAAGTAATAGATAGGAAATAAATGTGAAATGCAACATCTCAGGCAATTATCAAGATAAAGAAGAGTTGTAAGAAATGAACCTGAGAAAGCTGTCTAAAGCAGGTTGCTGTGTTTGCTCTGTAGTATGAAGATAGTATGAAAAATAAAAGAATAGTCAGTATGAGTTATGGAATCCCTTAAGAGAAGTGTCAACATTAGGAGGTGCTTAACTCCTGACAGAAGTGTCAGATGACTGAAGGATGGGTAAAGCATAAACATATTCAAGCAAGCAGCCTCAGACCATAGGAGCTTTCTGTTAACATGATAATCAATGAGTTAATAATGTTAATGTTTATGTACTAATAACTGGGCTTAAAAGACTATATGATGAAATAAAATTATTTAATCCCCTAAAATATAGTTTTCTGTACAGTGGAGACTTGGCAACACAAAACATAAAGCAAATGTTGACTAAAAATTTACTCCATCTATGATACAGTTTTCACTTGTTTAGCATCTTTTGCTCAGCTATTTCTAAGAGCTTTAGAAATAAGTGATTAATATGTCAGTGAGATGTATTATATTTTGAAAGCAGATTGTAAATAAAAGGCAGAAAAAGGGTGGTTCTCCTTCATTATCATGCATGTCATAGTCTCTGCCAGCACACAAACTCAGGTTTGCTCTGTTTTCTGTTCTGAGTTTTAGGTCATAGACTACTATGAAAAGAATTAATTTGGTATATGCTTATCTACAAATTTTTATTATGCTGATTTTTATCAACAGTGTAGACTCTGACGTGTTAATGCATGTATTATGTGACAAATAGAGATTAGGATTTTTTCAGATTTGTATTTCTTGGCATGGCTAGGGATTCTCAGCAACAGATTGTGTTTTCCAAAGATAACTGCTCTTTTTTAAGTCTAATTATACAAATGCAAGTCTCCATAGTAACATTGTAGATTCTTCTGCCAACCTGTGCTCTTCCAGATTTGCTTGTCAAACTGAAGTTTGACCGTTGTAAAAACTGTTGTTGTAGAAACAGTCTTTGTCATGTAGTTAGAACGTAGAAATAACATAAACAATTTTCTTGGCAATTTTGCTTATAGTAGCATCTATTGTATATCCTTTGCATTTACATTGCAGGTATTTTATGTGCTTGTCTCATTTGTGGGGGGTATAAAGTGTTCTGAAGGGAAATTTTGCTATGTTGTGCTACATAACATATGGTTAAGACAAACATGCTGGAGAAACAGCTTATTGACTGAGACAACTTTAACAGGATTCTTTTAGTGTGTTGAGAATTCTGTTTCTATTCTACAAGCCTCAGTTCACTAATGAGATAACTAGCATTTACCTGTCATAGGAATTACTGGCAAAATGGCCTGTGCTAATCAAATCAAAAGGCATAAGTATAATTGCTTCAGCTCAGAAATACTTTATAAATAGTGAGTTAGAAATGTTAATTTGACTGGTATAAATAAATAACCTGAATCAGCTATCATGCAAAGGTATATATCGCTATTAATGTTTCTTTTGCTAAGATTCAATATTGGTCATTACTCCTAAAACAACTTGCTTACTTTCTCAGCTCAGAATAAATCTCAGCTTCATGATAAGGGAAAACCATCTAAGGGGATCCTTTTCAATGTCATGGGGACCTTTAGAGGAGGTTCCTGCTGCTCTTTGTAGCTGTGGGTGAGAGCAAGAATGGAACAAAACAGATAGGTGTTGCGGAGTGATTAGTGTAGCACACCTTAGCCTCCCATGGTGCTAGATTCCCCTGATTCTGCTGGGAAGCAGAGCAGTGTATGCTGAAGAGAAGCACTGTGTGTGCTTCCCTCATCTCAGAAAGAAGCAGAACTGTGGATTCTTAAAATTGTGAGTCCTGGCACATAGACTGGCACATAAGGTATCCCTAATGGATTACCTGTAAGTTGCCTTTCTCTGCCTGATAAAGAAACAGTTCTTCACTGGGACTTGTGGGGCTGTGAAATCATTACACTGGGCAGATGATATAGTTCCATATGAAACACTGAATGTGTGTAATGACCTACCTTCACACCTTAAAAAGACAAGTAGATCAAATGTGTGATCAGAATGCTTTTGGCATGGCTTAGTGACTGGGTGTACCTGCTCATGTATGGGATATGTCTGTATTTTTATCAGGAAATGGATGTTCATATGATCATATGATTAGTGATAGGCTGCAGGTATTTTTGGAAAATGGTAGCAATGTGCAGGCTGCCATAATTGTCCAGTAGGCAGAAAGGAAGAGACTGTGGGCAAAATTATTCTATTTTCCTACAAACAGTGAGAAGTTTACCACTTTTGGTGATTAAAAATGCTCATTTTGTGGACTAACAACTGGTATTCTGATACTGATGTCTATACTTAATGGTTGTGTGAAGCTTATTCAGGTGTATAAAGGTCCATGTAGATGTCTATTCAGTAATGCTGCTGATCAATATGTCCATATCCTGCAAGGAGGAAAGTAAATGCTATTGGTGCATAGTAAACTGTGGGAAAAATAATTTCAGATTACTAAATCATGTTGTAGCTGGATCTAGTCAATGTTACATAGTGGTTTGATATTCAGAAAACATTTTTGTCTTCATTTATGGATAGATCTTATTGAACTGTTCTGGAAGTCCAAGGTCAAAAGTCTTGAGACTTTTAATGGCTATAACCCATCTGCTTCTTATATATTCTTCAGTTCATCTGTGGGACAGTTCTCATGATTATGCACATGCAGTCAGCTGATGAGCAGAAACAAATCTATAGGGAACAGACCACCTAATAAGGTACAGGTAGTAGATCTCCTAGCTTTCTGAACATTTGTTCTGCTATCTTAATTTCTTTGTTTTTTTAATTGCTTTTATAGATTGTAGGTTTTATTTTTTCTCCTTTTAAAATTAGTTTATGAAGCTTTCAGCATAAAGCCCTGCTGGAACATACCTTGGAAGGAGCTTATACCTGACCTTTGGGTGACCTGATAGAAGATGACTGTTACCTTGTTTGCAGTTATATGTTTATAGCTTGCTCTTTGTGATATGAAATATCTCTTGTATGGCATCGTTTTCTGTACAGGGCCAGAAAATAGCAGCAGTTAGTGTGGGGGGCCGAATTACAATCACTGCAGAAGCTATTTTCAGGACCTTACTTGTGTGTATGTGTAATTGTTTTCCACTAGTTTGCATTTACTTTATAAGAAGGGTCAGCAGCTAAGTTTATCATACTCTTCTTATTTCCACAGACACCTTTTTGAAAAAGTTATTCAAAAAAGCACTATGTCACCGTGTTCTAATAATGTTTTCCCTTAAAATTCTGTGTACTTAGATGGTGATGCTGTTCTTCCAGTAGTTTTGACAACTTTATGACATCTTCACAGACGAATCTTTTATGTTTTACTCTAATAAGACTACTGTACTTGAAAAAGTCTACTTTCAGACCAGTTGGTTTATTTCTGGCCTGAATCTGTTAAAAATAATTGCGTTTTAGTGAACTACATGGTTGCAATTCTTTACTTTGTAGCAAAATACTTCGCATATTAGTTGGATATTTAGGCATAAAACATTGCAGTACCAAGAGTAATAAAACACAGTAGCTTTTGCAAATTGTGCTCCCAAAGGATTTTTAAGGTGGTTGTAAGCAGAAGTATAGTTTTAATGGGCACAAGAGTTTAATTAAACCACAGAATTCCATTTAAAATTTCAGTTTATGTGCTTAACAAGATATCCAGGACTTTTTAGGAAGTGCCTGAACTTGAGCCTAAAAGCATCTTGTCTGTACGATATTTGCCTTAGACTGGGTAAGTTAAGCTCCAGTTGCAATAGTGGGTGGCTCAAATTGGGCTAGACGACTCAGTGTCTTTGAACTAGAGTATGTGAAATCAGGTAAAGATTGTAAAAAAATAAAATGTTACTAAGGTATAAAGGAAGAAAAGGTAATGGATGCATTTAGACACATCAGTGTTGGGACCCCATTGTGAATTGTAAATTATGCAAACCTATCTGTAGTCAGTCTATTCCCTCAAGCTTCTTCAGTGCTAAGTTGCTGTAATGGTAATCTGTCTGCCCTTGTCTGTGCTGAGAAGCTGTGAATCATCTGCTCTAAACCAGAAAAGCATCCAGTCTCCCCAGTTGTGTAGGGAAGGGCTCAGAATGTAGAGTGGCTCCCTTCCTGTGATAATGGTTTCTGCCTCAGACCCTCCTTGAAACTCCAAAAGTAGTGTTTCCTTTCCATTTTGTTCCTCAAAGCATGGAAGGAACAGGATGTTGAATGGGACTTCTTAAGAGAAAAGAAATAGCAAGGAAGAGAAAGCAGCTGCTGCTTGAGTGTGAATTGAGGGTCCTGCAGTACCTCTTGGTCAGTCATGAGCACTATCTTGTCCTGGTCTCCACATACAAAATAAAATGAGATCTGACAAGGGGTGACATGGGTTAAGAGCAGGAGGGAGACAGCATTAAACCTCTGCCCTTGCCTGCTACTCTCTTTCAGTTCCTTTCTTCTCCCTAAAGATCTTCTGAAACAAGTGTCGCTCTGAGAAGCTTTGAACTGCCATTATTTTGAAACAAAGATGACATAAAATATTTAAAATAGCAGTAATTCCAAGGTTTTGAGTTAGAAAAATTTAGATGCAGATATGAGATAATACACAGCATGTGATTATTTTTCAGTATATTAAAGCATTTTTATGTTTTGAAACTATACCTGTTGTATTCAGCCCTTCTGCAAGTCTGTCTCCAAAAGTTACCAAACAAAACCCCATACTCTATAGTGAGGTAAGTTTAATGACTGAAAATACAAAAATGGGAAAGTGTTAGGTAACTCTGTTACCACTTGTCTTTGTGGTAAGATTTTCTGAATACATTTGGTAACGTGTTCTGTACAGAATTTGGTATCCTACATGCTCATGTAGTCTTTCTCCATTTGTCTGTTTTCCAATCTTACCCTGTTTATACCATCACATGGACTCCTGAAGTTCAGAAAATTCATCTTTAGGGACTGATAAGACCGGTAATTTCAGTAGAGATGCCTTTGATTTACATCTTTAGAGAAAGCTAAGCATTTAGGTACTTACGATACAGTCAGCATTCAGCAGTTATTTTAAGTACTGATGCACAGCAAAGTAGTTTGTAATCTGTGCCTTAGCCCCAGGGCTACAGATATTCATGTTCAGCATGTAGTTACAGAGAGATGCAGTCTCTAAACTGTGTAAGGAAGTGCTGGCTTGGTGCTTATTGCCCTGAGGCAAGGAATAAAAGGAATAAAACAAAGAATTTTTTTTTTTTTTTGCTTCCTTAACAAGAAATCAGGAAGGGGAAGTGGCATTGTTTTAAAGAAACAATATCAGATATTTTTAACTCTCGCCATAATTTTAATGCAGAGAAGGAACTGTGGCATCTTTTATGCAGTGAGAAAACGTATTTTTCCACCAATCATATTTTATGTTAAGGAAGGTGTTTTCATTCTGAGAAAAAGGAAGACTGAAAGAGGAAACTTGAACAGATGGGTTGAAGTTACCAAGCAACACTTTGTTTCCCAGGCAATGGAAAAAGAAACAGAGCAAATGCCAAGTGGATTTTCTTCCTTTTTTTATTTATTAGTTGATTTTTTTTTTTTTTCTCATACTGTCATGAGCTGATGTATGAACTTTGGTTTAGCAGACCCCTGACAAACTAAAAGAATGTTGGATATTCAGCTGGATGGTAACTACTTGTGCAAGTTGTTTACCATGTGACTTCAATGGTTTTTTCCTCTACTTATGGTAGCGCGCAGTACAAGTGGCAAGTGACACATCAGGGCACATCACAGCTAGTTTTTGTAGATGACATTGATGGTGTTTGCTTCACTTCAGTACTTTCATATACAATCAACTGTATTTTACAATATTCTGATTTAAATGTGTTCCTGTAATGATTCATTCAGGCTCTTCTGCAGAATATAACTTTCAGAATGAAATGAGTATTCTGGATTCTCAAATCTTTAGACATTACCCTTACCTCTTCACTGTGGAAAAAGACTGACTTGGTCAGCATATCTCAGCTGAGAGGTTGTATATAGAGTATAGAACTTAGGCAATCCTTTTGTGTTTTAATTCGATCCAGCAAGCCAACATTTACCTGCACTTCTGTTAACTCCTTGGGAATGTAGGGGTGGAATTTGTCTGAATATCTGGGGGAGATAACTTGGTTAATAAAGAGCTCTGACATTCTGTTATGTGATACTATGACAAGTGTAATCTTTGTTAATTCTGTTATAATGATATCTAATTTTTCATCTACAGATATCTCTAAGCCCTTCTCTGGAGGGCTGCTCTCAATCCATTCATCCTTTCCCCTTTATTGATACCGGGGGTTGCTGTGACCCATGTGCAGGGCCTTGGCCTCGTTGAACTTCACGTGGTTCACTCAGGCCCACTCCTCCAGCCTGTTAAAGTCCCTTTGAATGGCATCATTTCCCTCAAGCATTATCAACTAACTGCACCACTTGGCTTGGTGTCATCCACAAACTCTCTGAGGGTGCACTGAATCTCACTGTCTGTGAGTAATCAAGATATTAAATAGTATTGGTGCCAATATGGACCCCTGAGGGACGCCACAAATATCACCACAAAACTTTGTTAGCATTTAAAAAAAAATTGCTATACCAAAGAGCCAAGGGACTTACACATTTGAAGTCTTATTAGCTCTGATGTTTGTTGGCTCTGCTGATTAAGGCCTGATGTTAAATACTAAATAGCCTAAACCAGCAGTAATTTTAAGTACATGTAAGTAAAACCCACCCATATTTAGAAAAATACTTCTTGGAGAATTGGGGAATTGAAAATCAAAACCATAAATAATTTTAGCTTGTGATTTTGGTGAGCCAATGTGAAAAGATACAGTAAGGAATACCCTAAAAGGTAGGCTTGAAAGATAATAAAGCAGTATATCCATTTGTAGGAAGTCTGGATATTAGAAGGTAGACCTATGAAACTATGCTTTTCAAATTAAAAAAGTCCCATAGTTATTGGTTTAAAGCATTACTGCATCACATAGGGAGTGCCAACACTTTTCTTGCTTGGCTCGGGCTGTTTGCAGTGCTACTTTGCTCAAGGACTGATTTTTTATCAACACTAAGTTTATAAAACTGATTTCTACCCAAAAAAGTGTCTGAATTGCAGTGTTTACTAACACCTGCTAATACATTCCTCAGTAAACTAGAGATTTGTCCAGCAAGTGTGTGAAATGTAGTAATTCTGGCTCTGAGTAGTTGAATTTGAGTCTGGTTTTGGTTATTTTGCTTCCATTTAAGAAGGAACAGAAGTTTTTCACCTGCATTTGGTGTCAGGGGAGCACAAAGGGACAAAGTAAAAAAAAATTACTGGGTGTGTGCACAGGGTGGAAGATGGGGAAAGCACTAAAATGGTTCTTACCCGTTGTCTTTTTGCTTTTCTAGAGCAGAAGTTGTATTTCAGCTAGTTTAAGGGAGCTAGCAGGATGTTAGTCATTTGGATTTGAGAAGAACTGTTGGAAAATTCTGTTCCTATAGAACTGACCCATGGAAATACTGCAAGCATTATATGTTGGCACTGCTTGTAACAACCTATCTCACGGTACTATGCATGCTTTGAAAAGGTTTTATCTTTTTAGTTTGTTTTGGTGTTTTATGTTTGTTTATGAAGAGTGAAATTGGCACACAGCAGCATCTATGTGTGTTCTGGATCTTAGGATCCTATTTGGTAATTGTTGCTGTGACTTTCCCCTTTTAAACTTTGCCTGTATGCTGCTGATGGCAGGAGCTAGGGAAGTCTACTCTTAGTTATGCCCTGAGGTGGAATTCCACTGTTACTCCATGGTCAGTATTGTGTTACACGTATTGTAAAATTGATCTTTCTTTTTCAACCTTATTAAAAAATTCTTTGTGTGTTCAAACTTCCAAAGAGGGAGGAAGGTAATCTTTAAATCATGGATCTGATGGATTTTTTGAACATCATGGATTACAGGATTTGTTTGATAAGGATTTTGCATTTTTTAGAATTTGAAAATGTGATCTTAAAAAAATGCTTTTCTAATTAAAAAAACCCACACCCAAATACAAATGCCTAAAAATCTTGGTTCATAACTACCAACTGTGTTTCATTCATGTGTCCTTATGTAAACTGACCCCTTTTACTGCAGCTGGGATATTAATAAATGCCTATTTTAGACATTTAGTTTTTTAAAAATTGGCATTTCCATGCGGTTTTAAACCTCTGTATGCACTGCAAAGGGAAAGTTTTTTAGCCAGGACGTTTCCAGAGTGTGTATGCTTTGCAGAAGAGTAAGCACTGATTGGAACTTTTATTCTCTGATCCTAACAACTTCTGAAAACATATATGGGTTTCCTTTACTTGTATCCGTTCAGGGGGTTTGTTACAGGTTTTTAAATAAAATTACGATGGGGGAAAAATAGAAAACCATTTGTTGTTGAGTTTCTTTCTCTGAAGGTATTTGTGAAGCAGTAACTTTTCCCTTTTTTCTAACTTTGGAGAAGTCATTTTTGTAGGAGGACAAGAGATTAATGATACTGGGCAAAAAAAGGCAAGGATCCTCTGGACATTTTGTTCCTTGTACAAAGAAAAGAAATTTTCAAGAACTCTGGTTAAAGTAGGGTTTCAGTAGCTCCTTTCAGGAAACATTCTGTGTGCTTTCAAGTAGAAGCTAAATAGTCCCACATGCATTTCAAGCTCCATACACAAATCATCTTTTCACTTGAAACTTTTTATATGTGGTCTTGCCAGAGGACACTATTCTAATATGACAACATACGTGGTTTCTTGAAGGTGTTTTTGACATATACGTCAAAGAAAAACTTCATTTCTTAAAGATCAGATTATTTTTCCTTATAGTCTGCTTTAAGCATATTGGTAAAACATATCACAACCCTTCTTTTGCGCTTTAATTCAGATGTAAATGGAAGTATCATTGTTGTCGAGAAATATTTTGGCTAGTGTTTCAAATTGGTTGCTTAATCCGGTGTAAAAACTCCCTCCTCTTCCCCTTCTTCACATACCCAAGTTTTCTAATGTAGGCCGTGAGCGGTGTCAGAACTGTTCATGAGTCACGCTGAGGCCAATGAGATTATCACTAGACTTGTCTGTACTATTAATCTTCCTTTTATAGTTTGGCCGTGGTGTTAAGTTCATTCAATTTCTTCCATAGTCATTAAAACTCATTATTTGAAAATGTTAAATGGAGAGAGAATTAGGCATGCATCTGAGTATTTGTTTAACTATGAGAATTTAGCTTACAAAGAAACTCTCTAGCACAGTCTTTGTTATTAGCTCTTTTTAATATTTATTAGCTCTTTATAATAGTTATTAGCTCTGTATAATTTCCCATAATTTTTTCTTTTCGTATGCTTGTATCTACATTTTCATTTCTTCAAACCATAAAATTTGTTAGGATTTGACAACATAACAGGTTCTGACAGAGTTCAAATACCCATGGTAGAGTGTTTTTAAGAGATGACCAATAGCAGCATGATTTTTGGAATCCTTGCTAATAATAGGGCTTTGTTTTCCTACATACTGGAGCCAGACATGGAAGTGTTCAGTGTTGTCAGTTTACGGTCTCCAGAAAGATAAGAGTTTGATCAGCGTTTCTTAAATATACTTTCATCTAGATTACTATGAGACCATTTTGGCTGGGGCTAGATGCAAAGGATTAGAAAAAGGGAAAGAGAAGATAAGCTTATATGGTGAAAATAAATTCCTGTATTTTACATTTTTGTAGTATTCTGGTTAAATAGAATTTGATTCATCTTTCTAATGGTGTTTTTGGCTGAAGAAACACTAGACACTTTAAGTAGAGTGGCCGTGCTTTTACTTAAATAATTGATTGAAATATTGATATACTGCTGATTTTAAAATTTAAAGTTCAGGCAAGCTGATCATGTAGAAGCAATACCAAGGCTTTCTTATCCAGGAGAATGGAAGCAGTCTGCTTTGAGGTGTTTGAGAGAACTAGCAGCTCCTATACTATTGCCTGCTGTGATTTACAGATTTGAACATTTTGCCTAGGAATACAGGAAGCTAGATTTACTGACACAATGGTTTCTTATGCCTGGTTTTACATTGCCTTAGGTATGGTACGGTTGCTGCCATCTTTGATTATCTGTCTTCTTCCAATGGTTATTTGATTCGGATGTCTTTGTTCCTATTATATCATTATTTTTTGTAAATCTTGGGCTTTGTGTTAATTTTTAAAGGTCTTCTGGTTTACAGCTCCATTTTCCTTCTGCTCTTTAATCATTAGGAACTTACCACTGAAAAGCACGCACTCACTGACAGTTTCATGATACCTTCTCTAAACTGACTACTTTTCTGAAAAAGACCTTTTCATTCTAGCACTTTGTATCATGCTATTTTAAGCAGTTTTATGTAAATAGACAGTAAAACCTTGAACTGCATTAACAGCACTGGTATAGCGTTTTAAGAGTTTCAGCTCAATCTCATCTAATCAGAGCAATACATAGTCAGTGATGTCTTAGGAACCTTAATATACTACATCAGACAGAGAATAAAAGGAGGATCATTTTGCCAAGTGATAAAGTGGCTTCTAATAGAGTTGGGATAAAAAAGAAGTTTCAGTTGGGTTTTAATTAATGTTAGATTAAGACTATGCTATGTATACTAGTTGATAATGATAAATCTTACATGATCTTTTAACCATTTCTAAACGAAAGAACAGGACTTATCTTCCACCATTATTTTAGGAAATAACTAAACATTGTCGTGCTGAACCCAGGACAATGATACAAACTGTGTCCTCTTGGGATTTTTTGATGTTTAAATTAGTGGTAAAATTGTGTGCTTAAGTTACTTCTGAGGCCAACACAAGATGCTAGTCAATCTAATATCCCAGAAACATATGAAAGGAGAAAGCAGTGGCTAGCTTTGTCTTAAAACTCATTTTGGTCTAAAAGCGGACAATGTTAGAATAAATTTAATATGAAGAAAAAGATCTATTTACCTGTCAATTTTGTGTGGGTGTGTTAATCACCTTGATGACTGAGATTCATTATGAAATCCCAAGTGTAGGCATCTAGTTATACAGAATTATAATGAATTTATATGTGCAAAGTGGTTATTCAGAACTACTACCAATTGGAGTGATACAGTTGTCAGGGGTTATAATGAAAGTATAATTTCATAAATGAGTGCATCTCTGAGGGATTATTAGGATAGACCTTAATGGTTGCAGAGATGATGGCACAAGTAATTTATCATGGATAAAAGCATAAACATCAAGAGTTCCATTCTGTGCAATTCAGGTTAAAAGAAACTATCCCTGATGGTGGTTTTTTCTTTTTAAGTTTTTTATAAGCCTTCCTGGGCTTTGTATTAAAAAAATTAAAAAGACAAAGCGGCATCATTCCAGAAATGATGTAATGGATAAAAATCTGGTTTCCTTAGGCTATAAGGACTTCATGAAACATTCAGAAAATCTTTTGGTTAGCTGTTCAGTCAAATTTGAAACCCTGCAGGTGACCTCTGGTAGTAAAACAATCAGTATAAGGTATCATGTGCATAAAGTGGTGGTATCATTGAATCAGTACCCCGAAAGTATATCCCTGAATCAGGTACCCCAAAAGAAAAAATGCATACATGGAACAACATAGATTGAAGAACTGAGCCTTGTGGGAGTCTCCAAACATTTGAATCTGATTGGAAGAAAACCCACACAAAATAATAAAGTGGGAGTCATTTTCTGATCTTCTCCAGAATCCTAAAGTCTGTTTCATTTTACCATCAGGGATAGAAAAGAAAAGCTTTTAAGTCAGCCAGCATCAGATTGATTCATAAAGCAAACAGGAAAAGTATTATGAGGCAAAGCTTCATGCTATGATAGACATCTAGGAATACTCATCTTTGGCAGACTATTCATCTTTGGCTAAGGGGGTGGAAACTCTGTTTTGTCTCCCTGGGTAGTGTGTGGAATCCTGTTTATATTCCAGCTCAGTTTATGTGGCCTTGGGGAGCAAAGTCTGGTCTTAGAATTAGCTGTAATTTTTGCTGATCAGATAGTGGTATGAGTGGCCAACTATTTTTCCATGACTTCTGAAGAGCTGACAAATCTCTGACATATTATTATTTTTTAAAACATTTGTGTAGTGAAGGTACTTATTTCATGTGCAACAAACAGCTAGTGGTGATTGACAGATTCCCTGTGTAGGTGATTTGCAATGATTTCTTTCTTTTTATAATATGGATAGTTGTATATATATATTAAAAAAACACAACCAAGCAAAACCCTACAAAAAAACAAAACCAACAACCCAAAGAAAATAAAAACCCCAAACACACCCACAAGCCTGAGGAAAAAGCACCATTCAGATGTACTTCTTCATAAATGCCCAAAGCAAAATCTCAAGTTCATTGTTGTCATATGTTAGAGGTAGTTTAAATATACGTACATGTATCTGTAATATATTCAATGTAATAAAAAAGCATGCAGATCTACTTAACTTGAAGTATGCATTCAGACACTTGCACCTGATGTGACACTTGAGGGCAGTCCTGTGGTCAAGGTACCAATAGGCTATTTCAGGTCAGAATCTAATTTAACAGCTTAATGGTGATGTTTTTTGCATCCCTTCTATGGAAATAGAGGGGGCAAAACAGAGTAGGCATGACAGCGCATATCTAACTGCTTGCTTTATATTGCCAGGGTTCCCAAGAGCTTCAATAATGGGCTAAGGTATTATTGTTAGCTATAGTACAAAGAGGGAATGAAAACTGCCCAAGCCCTGTTACGGTCGTGGGCTAGGATCATGAACAGAAGACTCTGAAAAACCGGTATGAGCTAAATGCTTTTAATTTACCAGCCCTTTGACCATAACTTGGCTGCTTAACTGTAATCCTACAGATCATAGTATTGATCTTTTTCTGTATACATGAAGTTTTCTGTTAACCTATGTACAGCTTTTTTTATTTAAACCAAAAGTTGCCAATCCTGGCAGTTTTGGGGATGGATGTCTTGATTTTATGTCCTATCATATACTACATTTCAAGTAACCTATGTTCAGTTAAATGGAGCACACATGACTAACTTGTCCCTTTCAGTTATTTTAATATATTAGGCCACACAATTTTTTTAATGTATCTTATAAAGATGTTAATTATCAGTATATTTTAATGTAACAACATGCCCCAAGTCTCTTCTGCTACTTAGTCTTTAAAGAGCTGTTGTTTCTCAAAAGCACTGATAAGCAATATGCTTGCTTATTATTAAACAGAACAAGAAACGGATAGTTCATGGTACAAAAAAAATTCCACCTTTTATGCTTGTGGGCTATAACGTAGGCAAGACCAGAAATGTGGATAGGCTGATGTGGGGCAGGATAATAAATGTGCACAATCCAGAGTTGCTTATAGTTAATAGTCTATCAACTGATTATTAAGTTGTACATTGTTTGACTCAAGAGAAGGGGATTTGAAAGATAGGAATAAAGATAATTAAGACCCAGAATGTTATGTGTGTTATGGTTTGGTTTGTTTTTTCTTTTTTGATGACTCCTCCACCCTGGAGAGTCATAATTTGGAAGACACAGTTGTTCAGGATCTGGAGTCAGCTAATGTCTTTGTGGTGAATGAACTGAGCTTCTCGGTCTGCTAGGCATAAATGTATTTTTTGTGGTTATAAAGTTAGTTCAAGTGTGTATGTGGAGCACTGGGGTAGAAAGAGCAGGGAGAGAAAGAAATCTGCCACGGTAGTGCTGTCCTTTAGAGGGAAGGGCTCTGAAGGACTAGAAACGGGACTGTATCTTTCCTGTTTCAGTTTTGTTTTATAATAAACTGCTCAAATAGTTTGTGGGAAGCATCATGGTATTCTTAAAATCCTAGAATAGTTCGGGTTGGAAAGGACCTTCAAAGGTCATCTAGTCCAACCCCCATGCAGTGAGCAGGGACATCTTCAACTAGATTACGTTGCTCAGAACTACATCCAGCCTGGCCTTGAATGTCTCCAGGGATGGAGCATCCACCACCCCTCCGGGAGACCTGTACAGGGGAATGCGGGGAGGGAGGGAGCCCAGGGTGGTGTGCAGGCTCTGCGCCCCTTATGCCTGGGAACTCTGCTGGCGAGAATGGGATCGCCTGGGTGAATGTGGCGTTCTAGGTTCTGGAGTCCGAGGTTCAAATTCCCCTTTCCCTGCGATCAGCCGGCCGAGGGCGCCCTTCTCAGTTCTCTTCTTCTTCCTCCATCACCTCAGCTGCACACAGGCTGGGACGACACATCCAGCTTAGGCTTTTTGCCTTCTTAAATGATAATGTTTCGTTACAGCTTTCTGTTGTTCTTAAATGATGATGTTTCATTACAGCTTTACATTGTTCTGTGTAGACATGTGAGTTTTTTTACTGAGATACCTCATGCTGAGGTACAACTCCTGTGTTTTATAAAAGAGTGAGTGCTGCTGGCTTCATACTCTCTTTTTTTTTCTCATAAAGACCAGTAGACATTAATTCTGTTATGTTTTAACTAATGGAATCTATTTTTATTATACCTGCAGATTAAGATGCATGAAAAATAGTATGAAAATGTGAAAACTGAAATGTAATCGCTACTGTAGCGGGTGCTGCATCAACCCACTATAATTATTATCTTTAAAATGTCAAATTTAAATATAATGTCTTTAAATTTCTTATTTCAGATACTGGAAGAAAAACTAAGAAGAAACTACAGTAATAGATTTTAAATGGCTCATTGGAGAATTAGTAACACGACTGATTTAAGTTTTGATCTTTAGGCAGAAACAGCAGCATTGTATTTGGGCTAATAAATTACTTGCTGGCTTTGTCACTGTTGACATTAATTATTGATAAGGGCTTCAGAAATAGCGCATGTGCCGTTAGAGTTGACTGTAATATAAGATAGGGACTGCAGCGATGCTGGAGGGCTTATGGAGAGGGGAGCACCTGTAGCATTTGGAGTTGCATTCTGTTAATAATCAGACTTATTTTGCTGAAATAAATTCATATGAGTGATTAAAATAATGGCAAGATGAGTCGTCAGGCTTATTTCTATCGTGTCCCTCCACAGGAGTTGCACAGAAGAACCCAGCTTCAGCCTGAGCCAGCAAAGACGAAGGCTCTTCAAACAGTTATTGAAATGAAGGTATGGTCTTTGCATGTTTTCCCATATATTATTTTTGTACTATGAACTCATGCACTGCCTATGGCTGGCATGGGGTTAATTTTCCTCATAGCAGCCTGTGTGGTGTTATGTTTTGAATCTGGGGCCAAAACAGTATTGATAACACTTTGATGTTTTAGCTGTTACTGAGCAGCGCTTACACAGAGTCAAGGCTTTCTCAGTTTCTAACTCTGCTCCCACCACACCCTTAGTAAGTAGGTTGGGGGTGACAAGCGGCTGGGAGGGATGCAGCTGGGACAGCTCACCTGAATTGACCAAAGGGTTATTCCATACCACAGAATGTCATGCTCAGCAATAAAACTTGAGGGAAGGACATTTAGAGTTACAGCATTTGTTGTCCCAGGTAACTATTAAGCACGATCCCCTGCTTTCCAGGAAATAGCCAGACATCTGCCTGCCAATGGGAAGTAGTGAATGTATTCCGTAATTTGCTTGGCTTGTGTTGCACAGCTTTGTTTTATGTATTAAATATACTTTATCTTGATCCATGAGTTTTCTCACTTTTGCTTTTCCAGTTGTCTCCTGTTTCACTTAGGGGGAGTGAATAAGCAGCTGTGTGACATTTAGCTCCCTACCAAGCTTAATATGCAACTCCTCCATTTTTAACTTTTGCTATTAAATCATTAAATGCTTCCTTTTACTTCTCAATTTATTTGCTGTGAATTTAGAAGTAATTAGTATTTCTCTCGGACTGGTGTCTTAATAAGACTTTATTACAAAAATCAAGTTCAGCATTATGGAATAATAACTGCATATTGCTTTTTAATGATACTTAGGGCTGGGGAGAGGCAGTTTCAGGTGAGCCAAAGTAGATTGAATAAACTGACAAACGGAAGAAAACACAAATCATCCAAAGTTGATGTAAAAGCCCTTTCTTCTTGAATTTTTTAAAAACAATACTTCTGTTGGTGTTATTTGGCCATCATTTCGCATCTAACCTAAGGAAAATATTCATTGCATCAGCAGAGTGGTATGACAAAATGTGATTAAATTCCTTTCTTAGTCCTAAATACAGTTTACTCTTTTTGATATATAATGTTACTAAAGTGTTGTGGCTTTTTTTTCCCCCATTAACAAAAGAACAATTTGAAAAGTGAAAGCTGATATTTTCACATAATTCTATAAATCTGGAACGTACATCTTCAAGAAAAATACCAAGAGACTTGAGATAATTTGTGAGTTGGCAGTGCTGCCTGAAACACATTAATGATGGTCTTTCAGTCTTAAAAGGAAGTGCAAATTAAAGGCCTCATTTTGCCAGTGACTTCTGTTATGAGCAAATGAGTTCAGCATGTTTGAACATTGTGGTAAATACACAGTTACAGCAACAGCAGGACTTCATATATATAGAATCTGCCTTTTAACAGATAACAATGAGTTTAGATTATATGAGTAACAAAGAAGGTACATCAGTTAGTAGTATGTCTTCTGATGTGTGTTTGCCTTGGATCTTCCCTGGTTATTCTAATTCAGAAGTCTGTGTATGAAATCTAAAACATATTTTTGCAGTAACTTGTTATTCAAAGTATATGGGAAAGAAACTTGTTTCTTTCTGTTAATATTTGGAATTATAAATTGAGGTTTTTTGATACAAAAATAGTGTGTTAGAATAATTTATGGTCTCCTATGTGGTTTATTAACAATGTCAAGGTTACGTTGCAAAATAATTTGGACCAAAACTCTTGGAAAAAACAGGGACAGGGATGGACATGACATGCGAATGACACACGTGATGACTGTAATTGCAGCCAGTCTGACAGTGTCTGTCCCTGAAGACAGAGAAGTCTTTTCAGTGTCTCCCGAGAGGGTTCGGTGTGGTGTGCAGTGTTCTACTTCTTAAAAAATCTGATCTTTGTAGTGAGGACTTTTCATTTGTCATGGATGAGACTGTAATCATGTTGCTGGAGCATTCTGATGCAGGGCTCCCTTTTGGCTCTGAGTCACACAGTTGTTTCTTTTCCGGTGAACACACAATCCTTTGGGGTTGCCCTGTCTAAAACAGGCCTAATATTGAAAAGAAAAAGGAACAAATGTAAGATGTTGAAATCCACATGATTAAACAGCAGTTTTCATTACGAGTTCCAGCTTTGGAATGTTTTCAAGTAAATTTAAATTGTCTTAATCCAGACAGCATTTGTTTTGAAAAAGATGTGGAACATTTGTTTTGAATGATCAAGCATTGAAGCAATTATTTCCCTACAGTGTTGAGGGTAGAAGGAGGGAGAGGATTACCCTGTAATATGGCAATCTGGGGCAAACACTCCCCCGTGCAGAGGCTCCAAGCAGTATACATTTCTCTATACCGCACCCAATCTCTTCCACCCCTTCACCACTTAGCTTTTGTCTGAGTCCCCTCTGTGGCTCCCCCAGGCTCTGCCAGGAGGCAGCTTTCCTTCCTTCATAAATCCCTCTATTCTTTCCTGTGGTTTTCTTCTGTCCCTTGCCACTGCTGAATGCCTTCTGTCCCTTTTCCTAGTCAGTCCTCCGTCTCATTCAGTGAAGTATACCTATCATCTCATGTGGGATTTTTTTGGTCCTAAACAGCTTTTCTTCTGTACTACCTTTCCTGTCATGCTTCTCATTTCTCTCTGAAAACTTTGCAAGTAGTTACCTTTTCTTATAGTAACTGTGTTTTCTGCATAACTGTTGTCTCCTTGACAAGTGACTATCTTCTCTGTACGTATTAAAAAAAAGGGGGGGGGGGGAGGGAGGCAAACAGCAAAGATAGGAAATCCACATCCTATGTCTTAACTCCTGTTTCTGTTGATTTTTTTATTCATTCATTTTCAGATATAATCTTTTCAGATTCATTGCCCTAACTTTCTGGTTTTGCTTTAGACACATTTGCTTCCAGATGTCACATGTCTTTTGTTTATCCTCTGTTCCCTTACATTCTTTATTCTCTGTTCCCTTGTCTGCAACAGACCTTCTCCAGAAGCCCTTCTTTCCTCTGGAAAGCAGAGCCACAGGACTGAAGGAGGGCAGGATGCTTCCTTTTTTCATGTGCCTCTGTTATTCTGTCAAGCTTCTGTTTCTCTGAAACTTGAATACTTCTTTGCATATTGTGTGCTGACAAATGCCAGAACACTGATATGTCTGAATATGAGTGATAACCAAAGTTTGATTAACACTGATTAATATAATAAAAAAGAGTAAAAGGAAGTGCACTTCTAATTTCATTCTTGCAGTAAGAAGTACACCTGAGCACATAAGTCAAAACTTACTCATCTTTTATGAGTTCCCATGCTGGGAACTGCATTCTGTTGTGGAGTCCCCACTACAAGACAGGCACAGACCTGTTAGAGTGAGTCCAGAGGAGGGCCACAAAAATGATCATTTCTGTGCATGTAGAAGGCTGCAACACTTTCCTCGAGGAAAGGCTGAGAGAGGGGCTTGTTCAGCCTGCAGAAGAGAAGGCTCCTTGGAGACCTTCTTATGGCTTTTCAGTGCTTAACAAGGGCTTATATGAAAGACAGGGACGGACTTTTTAGTAGGGCATGTTGTGACAAGACAAGGGGCAGTGGTTCAGTTTTAAACTGAGAATAGATTTTGATTGGACATATGGTTCTTCCTTGTGATGGTGGTGAGATACTTGCATAGGCTGCCTGGAGAAGCTGTGGCTGTTCTCTCCTTTGCACTGATCAAGGTGAGGATGGACAAGGCTTGGAGCAAACTGATCTAGTGGAAGATGTCCCTGCCCATGGCAGGGGTTTGGAACTAGATGAGCCTTAAAGGTTGTTTCCAACGCAAACCATCCTGTGATTCTGTGATCTTGTTCAGACAGTTCCGGACTTAAAACAAGTGACATTATTTAGGAGACAAAATCAGAAATAAGTTGCCTACAGATACAGCATAAAACTCATCCCAAGTGTAGGGTATGGACCATCCTGAAACATAAGTAGTCTAGCAACAAGAATTAAAAAGTCTTTAAATGTGGTAAGCTGTTAAGTAAATGAAAATATTTGTGGTTTACCTTACTTGCAGAAAGAGGCATCTTTATGTATTGATCCAGCTTTCGTATTTCAGGTATGGGTTTGGTTCTAGAAAAGTGTGTCTGTGTGTTTGCAGTGCAACATACTCTTACTGTTAAGATTGCATGAACTTTCATTTCCCTTTGTCTTCAAAATAAACCTGAATATTCTCTGTATTAAATTGGCAAAGTTAAAATAAGTATGTAGTAAGAGTAGTCGTGTATGGTTTGTTGATAGCATGTGTGCATACATGCATTTAAATGCGAGTTTTCTTAAACGTGAAGTTTCAAATATTTGCTCCGATTGCTTGTTGAATGCCCTGCAAGCAAGATTTTTCACAGACATAGTTTAAATTTATCACATGTTTAAAATGATGAAGAGTAGCATTTCATTACCTTTTGTTTCAGACAAAGGCGGGCTGGAATGCTGTAGTATTTACAAATGTTTTGCCCATTTTCAACCCTTAAGTGTTCAGGAAATGTGCTATAGCACCCTTGTTGTAAGGACTGGGTATATAAGGATCATGAAGCATTAGTGTAGAGACTAATTTGTAAAGTTAGTCTCTATTCTTGAATAGTATTTTCTTCAGCATCAGGATGCATACTAATTGTTTCGTGTTTTAAAGAGATAGATTTCTGCTAGGTGCAGCCTAGAAATAGCCCTAACCTCTCTCTCAGAATATGTGAAACACTATTTTAATAAAGGGGATGAAGAAGAGGTATTGGTTACTGCTGGAAGGAGGCGATAGATTAGGGTGAGGACTCTGATCTGTATCACAAATCCTGCTATATAATCTTAATGTCTTTTAACTGATTTAGAAGGCCTGACTGGAAAAATCTGTACAAATGTTGCATTGTTGTAGAACTGAAACACATTTATTAGTTCCATTTAATACTAAGCTGCTTCCTTAATATTACTGCAAAGGAATCCTCTTTGTGATTCAACACAGACCCGTGTAGTTTTTTTAGAATGTTGTTAATGTGAATAAGACTTAGGGGTTTGAAGGAAATGCTGCATCTGTTCCTGTTTCAGCTTCTGAAAGATTGCCAGACCCTGTGCCACAACAAGAGCTGGTTGAAACTTTCCAATTGAAGTTTTCTGTGGGAAAATGCTGATTCAGACGAATCAGAAGTTTTTTTATGGGAATGTGCCTATTCTGTCAAAACTTTAAGCTAAAGCAAAGCTACCCTTTCTGTTCAGCCTGTAAGGGAGCTGTGACAGTACCCATTGGGAACTCTAGGCTATCTGTATTATCTTTGACTTAGAAGTTCCCTCACTTGCTAGCAGTTGTCCAGTCAGGAAAATTTTCATGTTTCCTAGGCAAACCAACAGCCTGTCTAGTGTGTTTGCAGAATTGCTGGTCCTGTAGTGTTTATACATAAAGGAATAGTACTTTTGACTCCTTGAACAGCCTGTGAACAAAGGTGATGTCTGGCTTCTCTTCTGTCTTGTCATCACCTAATGTTTTTTATATATTATTTGGAAACAGATTTTCTCAATTCTGTTCCAGTAAAAAGTTAATACAAAACTGACAGTGACATTTTTTCTGTAGATAGAAAACCTAGTTTTTACACAGCTGTAATCACAGTATGCAGATTGATTAAAAATAAACTTTTCCGTGGGGAGTTAAAACTCGTGACAAAGTAGAAGTACAGAAACTGTCTCCACAGGTTGTTAGATATTTCTTATAAAGCTTAGCTGTTGTACTGTGGTGTACAAACCTTCTAAAGAGCATAATAGGCTGTGCTGTAAATTATTTCTGCCATGTTATATTTGCAAACATGTAAAATACAAATTCAGTACTAAAAGACAGACTCTTAAAGACTTAGCTGGAGAGATTTGATGAGGACTGCTCCCAGATGAGATGTCATAACAGGTCATGTAAGTATTAACATATTTCAGTGAAAAGCATTCTGCAGTGCAGTGAAGCTTATGTTTTGCTTTTATCTTCAATAATAAGAGTAGAAAATGTCTAAAACGAAGTCTGATGGAGGAAGCTGATTTGGTTGCAGTATCTGTGAGAGCTACAATAATTTATTGTTGTGTGTAAGCCTTAATAGCGTTTAAAATTCTTTTTCTTCTCTTTCAGTATTTTTATTTTTGAGTAATTTCTCCAAATGATAAGATTTAATGAGAAATCTTCCCATTTCTCTTTTTCATTCCGTATCAACCTTTTAGTTTACTTTCCTCTTTGGTGGTGGTGGTGGGAAAGTTTATGGAAAAAAGTTTTGTGAACAGAACGGTTGACATCGTAAAAACGCTTATTTTCTCTCATGTGAAGGGCTGGTCATTTAACAGAAAGGTGACTGTTTTTTTCATGATCATTCATACAGCCTGTGCTCTAGGATATGAGTAATGCTGATTCCATGGACAAAGATCAATAAAATTTTAGGATTCTACTATTGAAAATGTCATGTTAACAATCTTAGACTAACATACTAAGTAATTTAAGTTGCATTTTACCTGCATCTTGAAAAGTGTTATTCAAAAAATAGCTCCGTAATTATATTAAAAGATAAAGGCACATACTGTTAAAGCTGGCTGGAAGTCTTCCAGAATAGGGCTGCTGGTGGTGGGTTGTTTTTTTGAAGTTGCCTTCCCAGTCAGCTCGTTTGTGGTTTTTTCTTCAAGAAAGGAAAACTGGGACTGCTGATTATCATCAGCATTTCCAGTATCAGATATTTTCCAGAAAAGAAACAGCTAGTGAGGAAAAAGATAAGAAACAGCAAGTTTCACGTTACTTGTTTTGTTTGTTTCCTTTGCCTTCTGGCACTTTGTTCTCTTTCAGCTGTTGCTCCTTTTCTAAAAGAGGATGCTGTTAATTTGGAAACTTATAAGATGCATGAAGGGATTTGGTATTCCCCTTCAAAGTGCATTACTTTGCCTATATGGCATGAAAATGTGTTTGCTGTCATGGAAGATAGCTCTTCTCAGCTTCTATTTTGAATTCCTTTGTCTTGAGATTTCTTATTGGAAAGTTTTGCATCACTGAGCTCTTGTCTGGATTAAAACAATGAAAATCTTTTCAGATGGGAACCACAATATATTTGCATACTTGTAGAACCCAGAAACATATCTGCCAATGAAACTGGTATATCAGTGGGATGCAGGTGAATGA
This sequence comes from Pezoporus flaviventris, assembly GCF_033815535.1. Classification (NCBI taxonomy): domain Eukaryota; kingdom Metazoa; phylum Chordata; class Aves; order Psittaciformes; family Psittacidae; genus Pezoporus; species Pezoporus flaviventris. The sequence goes on along the minus strand of NW_026892569.1, from coordinate 8,817,591 downwards.
ATCTACATTCAGCAGCAGGCTAGATGTGTTTTTCTTGTGTTCACAATCTTGGTAGTACACAAAGTCTGACGAGTTTTTTTTTCTCTTTTCGCCATCATCTTAATGATATTTTTGTGTGTGGTGGTGTTTTTGTGTGGTTTGGTTTGTTTTGTTTTTTTTTTTTTTAAATGAAAACTTGATTCTGAACTTACTTAAGTATCTGGGAAGGAGCTGACTGCATATCTGTCACAAATATCTGTCACGATTCTGATTCACACTAAGATTTCCTGTTCACTTTGTATGAGTGTAAGCAAGTGCTTATCCGGCTGTTCACTTTAAAGCCATTGTCTTGGGATGGTTGAACTGGTATATACGTATCTATATTAGTATAGTGTTATATTAATTTACTATGGTTTTGATTGTGCAATTGAACAGAACTGTTTAATGAGGGCATTGTCTTTCACTCTGCTGCCCGTTTTCAACTGACTTTTGAATGAGATTATTTTTGTGCTCTACTGCTTGCTATGATCATAGTATCATGTTTTTCTGATGTTTTCAGAATGCTGTTTGCAAAAGAAAATAGCCAAGAATGAAGTATTGAAGTCAGTCCTACTTTTAGGAAAGACATCCATCTGCTTCTACAATTAATTAGATTGTGAAACCATTTGTGATTAATTATTAAAGCATTACTCATTTAGGGTGCTAAAACAGTTTACTAGTGAAATACTGAACATATTTCAGTGACATCAGGCATTCAGGCTTAAGATCGCTGTACTACAGTTACTGTGGGAGTAATGACAGAGAAAGTATATTTTTTCTACCCCACTGGAATTCATGAATATTTGCCTGCAGTATATTGTCTCATGATTGAAGAGCCCAAATGAAGAGAGAAAATCAGAGCTTTATCCTGTCAGATCTTGCAATACCTCCAGAGATGGATGACACCACCTCTCTGGGCAACCATTTCCAATGCTTGTACTCAAAATATAACACTTATTGGTTTTTAAAGGCTACTTCTGGTTCCCCCCATAAGCTTTCATTTCTCTAGGCTGGACAAGGCCACTTGCCTTGCCTCTTCTTAGAGGCTGTGATGTAGAAACTTTTTAATGGTTGTGGTTTTGTTTATTTTGGGACTCATAATCAAAATTACTAAATCTCCTCTTAGTGATGTGCCTGAATTAGAGGAGGAAAAGTATATGAGGAGACAGCCTTTCTTCCTCTTGGCATCAGGCAGATCTCTGTGGAAACAGGGAAACACAGCCTCAGGCTGAGTCACATAATGTAGTGGCATGTCATCCTGCAGAGATGATGCACTGGACTTCCTAGGCTAAACTTCATGTTTAAGTACAGCCAGGCCTAGATGGTTAGCAAAGCAAACAAGTTATGTTGTCATGTACATGTGGAAATGGGGCTATCTTATTATTTGATGTTCATGCAAATACAGATATACTTCTGTTACACTATACTGTATTTTTCATATAATTTTCAATACTCTCTTTTTGTTATAACTTAGGATACAAAAATAGCTTCACTTGAGCGCAATATAAGAGATCTTGAAGATGAAATACAAATGTTAAAGACTAATGGAGTTCTGAATACGGAGGACCGAGAAGAAGAAATCAAACAAATAGAAGTTTACAAGAGTCACTCTAAGTTCATGAAAAATAAGGTAAGGTCTATTAATAAAATAGCTTAATGCTGTTTAAGTAATGGAAACAAAAGTTTTATCCTGACCCTTTTCAACATAAGTAGCTTTCTCCATGTCTTCTTTTGTTAAATCTCTACTCTGCTATGGAATAGTAGCTATGGAAGAGTGAAAAATTTAGGATAAATAAAAAGCCTTTTGACTTAGGAAGGGATAAGGTAAGAGGCTATTTCACCACGTCTGCAAAGGCTACTACAATCCTGAGTGTACAGTCTGTTCCCTTTTCCCTTTCTTGTGTATGGTGTTTTAATATTGTCATTTTGAATGAGTTAATATTTTTGATTTGCAGTATTTTGGCGTAACTTTATTTGTGCATTTTTCTGGTTTTGATTGTAGAATTACCATAAGAGCTGCTGTTCCATAGATGATGCCAAACCGCAATCTTCTTGTATTTTAAAGACTTGAAATCTGATGACTTTGTTCCTGAAAAGTACCTTTCATTTCAAATTATTGTACATAGATAATTATGAGTTGACCACAAGCAGATAGTGTGTAGTGATGTAACACATTTTCTGGTAGCAAGCTCACAAAACATTATTGCTTGTTCATTATTTTTAAGTACTTCAGAAGTAAAGCTTGATGTCCAAATTATTTTCCCAGCTGGTCTTTCTACCTCCTTTCATTTCGATGTGCTCAGCTGCTGTCTGAGTAAAGATGAGCCTGCCAATTAGTCTTTTTTTATGAGGGCTAATATTTTTTTTCCTGATATTTTTATAATTACTTTAAAATTGTAATAAATATATGTAATGTTACAGTCTATGCTGGTTTATTCCCAGTTCTCTACCTTGAGTATGTTTGTTTATGAAGTGACAAAATACTGAATTAAAGTACTTGATTAAAAGGCAGAAAAAAAAGTTAGAAGTTATGGAGCCTGCGGCTTATGGTCCCACTGTGTTAGATTGAAATTTAGGTTTTGGAAATAGCATTTTAATATTAATTAATATTAATTTAATTTAATATTATTTATAAGCTAAACTAAGATAGGGCAAAACAAGTTACAGCAGCCTGAACACTGAGGAGGAAGGCAAGCCATCTCTTCTCTTGCAGTGATGTTAAAAATGTAACCATAGAGCCGGAATAAAATCAAGGCAAACCTCTTTAGTAGTCATGATTATTATGCTAATTTATTTTAACAGTCTTTCTGTCCCAGTTCTTTGTTTGGATTCTTATTCTGTTTAAATATTTAAGAGGTTTTGTGTACACAGACATTTTGTTTGTGAAATTCTAGTGAATGGAGATGGATTGATTTGCTTTTTCTGAAATGTGTACTTGCAGCTCTGAAAAAACTGCTTGAGGAGGAGCTGGTAATGTGACCTCTCTAGAGGCCATGTAAGTGAAAGAAGTAAGAGTTAATTAACTCTTAATTCTCTGCCTACTATTATTGATGATAAAAATACTTAGTAGCATTGCTGGTGAAGTGCAAAGTTTGCACTATCAGGTACATAAATACCATTGCAGTTCAGAGTCAGGCAAGCTTTGATTCAAAGTATGCAGCTTGTCTATGCTTCAGAGAATAAAATGGTGTCAGCACTTTCTGGAGGGTCTGTAAATCAGACCTTCATTATTTTATTGACAAAATGATTTTTTTTTGTCTGAGTAAGTGTAAGAGTAAGAAAATTCACTGCTGTGTAGTGTTGGATACTGAAGATTTTACATCTTAGATGAGCTCTTACTGTCCCTTGCTTTGGAAACTGTAGTATCTCATAAACTACCTCACAGAAAATGCTGGTGTCTTGTGATATTGGAATGCATTTTTGTCTCCTTCTGGGTGGTTTGTATTACAGAAGAAATGGAAGTATTTGTGCACATGTGGAATTAATCCAGGTTGAGTAAAAAAAAATAAATCCCAAAGAATATATTAATTAAAGTAGCTGCTAGGAACTTTTAACTGCTTTTAGTAGCTTTAAGTAGCATTATTATCAGGAAAAGTATTTTGCCAACTTACCATTAATTTCAAAGCAATTCAGTTTTAATAATTCACAGCAAAACTCCTAATGCATCTCAGCAGATCTGCCGATATAAAAATAATATACAAACCCCCACTTTATTAACAGTCTCCTCATGTTTTTTAGAGAAAAAACTTCAGTATATTCCTGTGCCACAGAAAGGAGATGGATGAGAAGATTACTAAACATAGCTTGTTTTGTTACAATCGTCTGATCTTTGAAAAATGCCATGTTCTGATGAAACTTTGTCTGTTTTCTTTCACCAGTCCTTTTCTTCCACTTAAAATTGAGATTTGCAGCAGAAGATATTGCTTTTATCATTCATCTGAGAACCTTTCAAGGTGGAAAAGTATTTATGTAGCTGTCAGCAAACAGATCTGATTATACCTGATTTGTTGAACCTGAGATTGTTGAAAAATTCTGATAAACAGGAGTCTTGAATGATGGCAGAGAGCAGAACAAAACTCTTCTCACAGTTAACAATCTTAGGTGCTATAAAGCTCTTAATATTTCACATTTATTTTTGAAGTATAACTTGTTTTACATTTGTACTTGATTTAAATAAATGGGAGAGTGTTAAATGGAGGCCAAAACTGAGTACTATTTATTGTATATGAGTGGCAGAGAATGTTGGGGAGTGTTTCTTTTCTTAGCTAACTCTTAATAATACTCACTTCTTCCAAATATAGAAGCTTTAATTTTGACTTGCAGTTAAACAGAAGTTGTAGAAATGAGAAACTTGCTTAGATTTTTTTCTTCTGGCCCAGTTGATGAGGTGAAGACTGTTCTTGCTCTGTTTTTGAAGGGACAGAAATTGCCATTATGCACACATTACAGAAATTGTCCAAACAAGTCTTAAAGTTTTCATGGCTAAGGGATATGAAGCTTCAAATATCTTGATTAAGGATGTGAAGAGCATATATAGGATGATATGCATTTTAAAAAATGGTTTCTGATTTCTGCTCTGCAAGAATTCCTTCCCTTACCTAGGGTTTGTCCTTTGGCTCACAGCCAGATACTTAAGGGAACACTGATGCATTTTTTTTCAGGTGTGAGTTTGCACTCTTGAATTTAATTAGTCCTTTGAGTATTAGAACTCTTGTGCTAAATCCCACAGGAATGAATATGAAAATCTAATGATTAGTTAATAATTAAGTTAGTACAACTTCAGCAAATTACCATTAAGAATTGATTAGGCTGCAGCAGGGCACTGTGCATAAGATCTGTTCGCACTGTACGAATGAAACATGCAAGTTCTAGGTGATCATTTAGGAAAAATAATACAGGAGAAAAACTACAGCATTTTTTTTGTGCATAGGTCTGGAAAAGTGCCAAACACTTTAAGAATAGATCTTGACCAATACAACCTGTGACATCTAGAGATAGGCTTGCAGAACCCACTGTATGCAGCCACTTCATTAGCATTGCTACAGTTTTTCCTTTACTGAAATCCTTCACTTGAACAAGCAGTTGTCATTTGTCAAATAAGACCAAATCCTTCTGATGCTTAAATCAGCATAGTTTCATTTCATTCATTAGTAGACTAATTTACTTAAGGTTTTATCTCATTAATCTTAAGATGGAATAGTCAGCGGAGGAGCTCTGGTTGTTTTGTTTTCTTTGTTTCCCAGTTACTCTGTGTAAGGTTTTGGTGTATAAAAATAGTGATGTAAGGAAAAGGAAAATGGTTTTCTGGAAATGCTGGTATCTAAGGAATGGAAACTATGGGAGTTGACAGAATCATATATTATGAAGGAAGACAAAGCATTGGAAGCAAAGGAACTAGGGTTTCAAGAAAGGAGGTGAAGAGAGATCATTGTGGGCATGGTGAAAAAGCAGTGACAGGCAAATTAGACATTATAAATACATGAGATAACTTGTAGGTTATCTTCATTCTCTTCTTTATAAAGTACAAAAATATTTTTGCCTTTGTTTTTTCACTGACAGGAGATATTGCTGAGTTGTGACTGTTGGTCTTCCACACCACTCAAGATACAGCAAAGTGAAAATGTTTGCACGTCTGCTGGAGACAGACATTTATTTCATGCCCTGTTCAATTTTTTTTTTTTTGCACACCAGTAGATAATGCAGCACTTCTAAATTTCTGTGCCTTCTTGATATGCCTGCGGGATTTTTGATACTTTTTTTTTTAATTAAAGTTTTAGTACATTTTTACCACTATACTTTAATAAAACACCAGCCAAAATCATAGCATCATAGAATAGTTAGGATTGGAAAGGACCTTAAGATTAGAAAGGACCACAGGCAGGGACACCTCCCACTGAAACATGTCACTGAAAGCTCTGTCCAGCCTGGCCTTGAGCACCACCAGGGATGGAGCATTCACAACTTCCCTGGGCAACCCTTTCCAGTGCCTCACCACCCTTACAGTAAAGAACTTCTTCCTTATATCCAGTCTAAATTTCCCCTGTTTAAGTTTGAACTCATTAGCCTTTGTACTATCACTACAGTCCCTAATGGGAGAGTCCCTCCCCAGCATCCTTATAAGCCCCCTTCAGATACTGGAAGGCTGCTATGAGGTCTCCACGCAGCCTTCTCTTCTCCAGGCTGAATAGCCCCAACTTTCTCAGCCTATCTACATACGGGAGGTGCTCCAGTCCCCTGATCATCCTCGTGGCCTCCTCTGGACTTGTTCCAACAGTTCCATGTTCTTTTTATGTTGAGGATACCAGAACTGCACACAATACTTCAGGTGAGGTCTCACAAGAGCAGAGCAAAGGGGCAGGATCACCTCCTTGGACCTGCTGGTCACGCTCCTTTTGATGCAGCCCATGATACGGTTGCTTTCTGGGCTGCGAGTGCACACAGAGGCTGGCTCATGTTCATTTTCTCATGAACCACCACCCCCAAGTCCTTCTCCACAGGGCTGCTCTGAATCTCTTCCCTGCCCAACCTGTAGCTGTGCCTGGGATTGCTCTGACCCAGGTGTAGGACCTTGCACTTGTCATGGTTAAACTTCATGAGGTTGGCATCAGCCCACCTCACAAGCGTGTCAAGGTCCCTCTGGATGGCATTCCTTCCCTCCAGGGTATCAACCGAACCACACAGCTTGGTGTCATCAGCAAACTTGCTGAGGGCGCACTCAATCCCACTGTCCATGTCAGCAACAAAGATGTTAAACAAGACCAGTCCCAACACCAATCCCTGAGGGACACCACTCGTTACTGGTCTCCAGTATCATAATTATTCATAATTATATAGTAATCATAATTATTAAATGCATTTTTTGAGTGTGGGGTTCATTAATTTTATTTTTTTAATTTTCATTTGAGAGCTGTAACACATGTTTAAACTCCTGATAATTGGTAGGCCTTGGAGCTAGAACTTTATACTAAACACATTCTGTTTCTAAACCATGAAGAACATACCTGCAATTGAAATGAAGGTCTTTATTATTATTTCTCAGTGTGTGGGTTGTGTCATGGAAAAAAGTGGGGAGAGTGTCTTGGAGAGATTACCTGTCTGCAGTGTTCACATGGGGCTTGTATAAAGCATGTGATGTAATTCAGATTGGCTGCAGATCTACGTTTTGTCTTTATATCTTGTAGACAGATTTTCCCATTGTTCATTTGTATACATTTCTGTCTCGGTTGCCATACTTGCTTACATGTACTGGCAAGGCACGGAGGAAGGTGGTTTGCATTCAAGAGAGTTTTCTCTAGCAGTTTCTCAACTGCACTCTTTACGTTTTCCTGACATCTGTTTTTTGTATGCTCCTTTTTTTTATTTTGAGATTTTCAGACTGTGGAGGTGATTGCTTTCAGTGCCTGTATAGATTCTTGATTTTATACAGTAGCCCAGGGGTGGCTAACCACGTACCTTAACCAGCTAGACAAACATACTGAGATTTTGAAAAAGAAATAAGGAATAAATAACTGTAGTCAGACATGCATATGGACTATAGTTGGAAAAACAGGTTTTTTTTTTTTAAATTTAATTTTTAAGGATACACTTACAATGTAAACCAAAATAGAAATATTTTGATCAGCAGTAAATGCTTCCAGTGACTGTGCCATACAATATTGAATCTATGAAATACTTCAGTGCATGTGTCTTTATGATGCGGTTGGGTGGGATCAGCCTGTGGGTACCTTTTCTTTTTTTGGGGGGATTTTTGAGCCACCTTCCATCCAGCCCTTCTAGATTTCTTTCATCCCAAGTATCTGTTGGGATGTAACTGATGAGAAAGGATGGAAAGAGCTTTTCCAAGACTTCTCTGGTTGTTGCACAAATGAACATTGAAATTTAAAGAAAAATATCTAGGTATTACAGTCATCAAGAAAACTTTCCAAAAATAAACAAAGTGTCTCTGAGTTACACAGGTGCACTGAGGCATTTTATTTCAAATAATCCTCTTGAGGTTATGTATCTGAAGTCATCTGGTGAGCGGTGTTATTTCACAGGATTTAGGAAGAATAGCTTTACATCACCTAACTCACCATCCTTTAGCATCATTGTGTGTATTGGCCAGCGCTTTGTTCAAATTCATATATTCTAAATCCACCACACTTACGTATTCTGTGGCTACATCTCCCATTTATCATTGTGACATGACATTTACTGATGAACCTTAAATTCACTTAAATTCAGAAGCTCTATCTTAGTGACTGGGTTTCTGCTGTTTCCTTTAGGATGTGCTTTTACAATCTCACAAACCTTTCATTCTGTGAAATTTTTTATAATGTTTTCCCCAGACTTCTCTTAAGTTAATCTCTTTGGCTTGGTTTTCCTAGTACCTGAGAATTCCATATGAGCTGCCAGGGAGGGAAAAAGGAGGTGGGGATGGTGGGTAGCAACACATTTGCAAGAAGAATAAGGTTAAAATTCCACTTCTCTGTTTTCCTTTCCTTATTAAGATGCCTGCTTTTCCTTATCAGGCTCCTAAAAAAACCTTGATACGTTTTGGCCAATGATAAGTCACAAGAATCATGCTGTTGGAAGGAATAGGCTATTGGGTGGAATGTATACTTTTATGAACAGTTTTTTTCTTATGCATTTTTGCTGTTCTGCCAGACTAGCCTCACGCAGGATAAATTCCTTTGAACTTAAGTGAGGTCCATGGTGAATTTATAGGCCAAATCATCATGTATAATCTTTGTTTCCTTTTAACTTCTGCAACAGCAGGGCAATCATTCTTTAGACAGGTACATTAAATTACAAGAAACTCAATTGAAGTTGTGAGTGTAAAAAGTCTTCCAGAATTCTTCCAGAATTTACAGGTGTCTGAGTTGTCATATCATGGTCATTCCCACCTTTCAAATTTCAACTGCAACTATGAATTGGAAATTAAATTAATGATCTAACCTTTTTTTTTCCCCCCATTACAGATTGATCAATTGAAACAAGAACTCTCAAAGAAAGAATCAGAACTTCTTGCCTTACAAACTAAGCTTGAAACCCTTAGCAATCAGAATTCAGATTGCAAGCAACACATTGAAGTGCTTAAAGAGTCACTTACTGCCAAAGAACAGAGAGCTGCCATACTTCAGACAGAGGTATTGTTTCTTCTAATCATAAAATACAATAGAAATATTTAGTTAATAACGTGTCAAGGTGATGATGTGTTTGTTGCAAGTCTGCGTGGAAGGCAATTTGCTAAAGAGCAGTGAAATAATTTTAAACCCTTAAAATGCCAATGTATTTGTTGTATTGTTTTTTTGGTAGTATACCAGCTCTCATTCTAGAACTTTTTTAGAAGCACCTATGATTGCATTTTAAGAAAACATGCCTAATTCTCAATGCCTTTAATGGGAGAAGCTGGGCCTTAGTGTCTTGATTGCTGTGATTTCATTCCTTGTTTCTTCATCTGTTGTCTTGAGTTTTCCTTTTGGTTGCTCTGGCTTGATGCTTCTTTTGTGCTGTGTATTTCTAGTCTGAAGAGTGAAGCTACTGATGTATTTTGAAGGGATCTGTTGAAGGGTGCATGATATTAATCTGTGTGGTGTTGTTTTGTTTTTTTTAGGCCAGTGCATTAGTTATGTATCTATCTACAAAGTCAGATCATTAAAATATGGGTGATGGAGTACCATTGAGATGGTTGTCACATTTGATGGAATGTGTAAATCCAGTGTTAAAAATATTGTCCATTTTTTTTCCTTTCATGGACTTTTAAAAAAATTTGTGGGCTGGAGCACACGATACTGATTAGACTGATTCCTCTTATGACTTCTTAATTTTATTTTTAATGTGTGTACCCCTTTAACGAAACAAAAATACCTGTGAAATTCATTCATGTGGTGCAAATAGTTTCCATTCAGAATGAACAGAAGAGTTTCTATTCGGAAAGAGGAGTGTGTTCTATAAAGTATACAGGAATCTTACAGAATGTTTCAGATTTCTGGCTAGCAAAGTTCTAGGAAAAAAAAAAAGCTTAAACTATCATTCTAATGAAAGCAGGGAATAAATATTTCTGAGATTCTGATTATCAGTCTATGCCGTATGTCTTACCCTCTGCGCATTAAGAAGATACAGATGAAATCTTGAAATTTCTAGTTTGTGTTTAATGGGCCAGCCAGCATATTTATATAATAGAAAATAATCATAATAGAACAAGGGTAAAAACTCCAGCAATTTGGCAGATCTCAATCTAGCATCTGAGTTATAAAGATTACATATTTTTAATCTTTATCTGTGCAGATCTGTTTTGCGAGGTTTGTATTAACTGTCATGCTGCTGAGGATAGTGATGAATTCCATTGGCTCTCCAGTAATTTGATTTCCTAATTCTTTATCAGACTCCTATGTATTTAAGGCATTACAGTCTTGTGACTGACAGATGGGCCATGGAAACCTTAATAACTGAGAGTGCTCTTGATGAAGGGCTGCTAGGATTGTGTTCCTAGTGGAGGACCAGTTGGTTTCAGACAGGTTTTCAGTTCCTCTTCCCATTTTCTACATAAAGCAGTTCAGCTCAAACCTTTTACATGAAGCAATTAAGTTAAAATTATCTGTAATTGCCTGTTGGTATGCAGGTGACAATTGGTTGTATTGTGGCTGCTTATTGTTAGTCTCTCAGGGAAACCAAATGAAAAACTAATGTTAAAATTGTCAGAGAGGTAGTTTGATAGAAGGAATGCTCTGTAATAGCAGAGAATGAATCCCTTTTGTTTGGTCTAATATGATGTTATTTGTGATATATGCAGATAGGTGGGTTATGGCAGATAAGACTTAAAACGAAGCAAAACAACTCATAGACGTCCTCACAGTATATCTTGGTTCTAGACAGTTTAGGCTATCTCTGCATCGACTTGCTAAATCACTTGAGCCTGAATTTGGTTGTGTGAGCATCTTCAGAAATTGTGGAGTTTATTTCATAGGCTTCGGTAATTACATTATGTTATCTCAATAACTTCACTTGCCTCAAAATTTCTTCTATTTACTTTTAAAAGATAGCATTACGGGGTGTGCTCTTATATGCACCATTTACCTATGAGGCAGAGACTTTAAACAGCTTCTGTTAAACTTTAAATTATGTCAGCAAATTACCTGATCTTGAAATACTTTAATAGCATTCATACTTCAGGCAGTATTAATTATATCTCATTTTTTATCTGTTGAAGATGCACTGAATTTTTTTTACTTTCCTGTACTTTATGGTGGAGATGTAGTACATCTCAAATCCCCTTAAAAGTATCTTTTATGTAGAAATACAGCCCACTGTGTATGCATTAGTTTCTCAAACCAGGAGTTATCAGGAAAAAACAGTACTTTTGTTTGTTATTTTAAAGCCGCAAGGTTGTTGTAGGCATGACACAGTCTGTACAACTTTCTATCTGCAAGATTACATTTCCAGGGGTTAGAAATAAAGAGCTGGGGTTATATGGCATCGAGGCTCGCAAAGGATGTGTTTAGTCTGAACATACTTTTCACATCTTTTGCATAGACTTTGTGTCAAGAGCTCCTTAAAGCTACTGACCTATCCAGTCTTGTCTCCTGGAATAAAGTCTTATGGGAGCTTTCAGCTAGCCATAAAAAATACACTTGTATAACCAAACACAGAATTTGTCATAAACTGCTGTGTAACTCTGTGAAGATGTTACTTGATTTCTCTGATAATCATGAAAAAAGTGATAGATCTCTGCTTTTAAGCAGTCTCATAGATTAGAAAATGAGATTACCCAAGGCGTGTTCCAATGATATTCTATTGTTAACATTATTGTTACATAATTTTAAGGCCCTCAGGGTTCCAGCTTATTCCTTCCCACCCTGCTGTATGCAAGGGAGTTTTTCTGGTTAGAAACGATTGCCAGGATGTCTCTTCTCCACAAACTATTATGTTTCAACTTCCAGACTGGGTGTGCAGTTTCTTAAAGAGAGAGCCTGTTAAACTGTGGGCGTTCTGGGGAAATGTGCTGGATGGAGCTCTGAGGAACACAGGCTGGACAGAGGCTGAATTTGTAGTTCGCAGTTGTCTGCTCCTCTAGGCCAAAGTCTTTGCTGCTTATCAATATTTAGACAAAATCAGAAAGAACATGTCCTTAACGTAAGCAACAACAAAACACCTCAGTAAGAACTAAGGCCATAGACCACTTATTGGACACCGTAAGTTTGAGGAGTTTTAGAGCTGATCTTGTTCCTGGCGCTAGTCAGTTATGAGATGGTTGAAAACAGGCTGTTTGTGGTGTTTGCACTTACTCAGGATGGAAATTCCTCCTTTTTCTCTCATTTCTTTGCTTGCTTATTTGCCCTTCATATATCTTAACTTACCAGGCGGCCAGTATGTGCCAATAGAAATAAGTGTTTTGTTTGTTTCATTGTATGCTGCACTGTACATTTCAGTTAACAAATTCATGCCTTTAGGCCACATTCTCCTGTTACATCCTGTAAAACTAAATGTGATGCAGCAAGACAGGAAAATTAGACTAAAGTTTCTCTGAACTCTGTTTGTATCTGCTCTTAGTTTTACGGGGACACTTTTTGTAATCACTTTGCAAATATCAACTTCATATAACTCAGGTGTCTGTCTTCAGTACTCGGAAATATCCTGTCTTCCAAAAGGACCTTTTACATTTCCACTTAATCTTTAGTTTAGAGGAGTAGAGGGAATGTTTGTCTTATGTGAATGTTTGCTGAAAATGTTACATTTGGTTACGTGTGAGAGACTAAATAACAGCAGAGGCCATTGATGTTTTGTTTCTGGTATATATATTCAGCTGTGTTAAGTTAAATAGCAAAACAACAACAAATCAATAGCTCCTCTAATGAAACTCATATATTTCCTGCAGAAAATACAGTCCATGCAACAAGAGACCTATGAAAGGATAGAGGGGATTTCTATGCACTAAACTCAGCATCCTTCTTACTGAATACCTGAAAATCATAGAATATTTAGGGTTGGAAAAGAACTTAAAGTAAGCTGGCTCCAACCCCCCTGCCATGGGCAGGGACACCTCACACAACCATGTCACCCAAGGCTCTGTCCAGCCTGGTCTTGAACACTGTGAGGGATGGAGCATTCACAACTTCCCTGGGCAACCCATTCCAGTGCCTCACCACCCTCGCAGTAAAATACTTCCTCCTTATATCCTATCTAAACTTCCCCTGTTTAAGTTTAAACCTGTTACCTCTTGTCCTATCACTACAGTCCCTAATGAAGAGTCCCTCCCCAGCATCCCTATAGCCCCCCTTCAGATACTGGAAGGCTGCAGTGAGGTCTCCACGCAGCCTTCTCTTCTCCAGGCTGAACAGCCCCAACTTTCTCAGCCTGTCTTCATATGGGAGGTGCTCCAGTCCCCTGATCATCCTCGTGGCCTCCTCTGAACTTGTTCCAACAGTTCCATATCCTTTTTATGTTGAGGACACCAGAACTGCACACAATACTCCAGGTGAGGTCTCACAAGGGCAGAGTAGAGGGGCAGGATCGCCTCCTTGGACCTGCTGGTCACGCTCCTTTTGATGCAGCCCAGGATACAGTTGCTTTCTGGGCTGCAAGTGCACACTGAAGCCAGCTCGTGTTCATTTTCTCATGAACCGCCACCCCCAAGTCCTTCTCCACAGGGCTGCTCTGAATCTCTTCTCTGCCCAACCTGTAGCTGTGCCTGGGATTGCTCTGACCCAGGTGTAGGACCTTGCACTTGTCATGGTTAAACTTCATGAGGCTGGCATCAGCCCACCTCAGAAGCGTGTCAAGGTCCCTCTGGATGGCATTCCTTCCCTCCAGGGTATCAACCAAACCACACAGCTTGGTGTCATCGGCAAACTTGCTGCGGGTGCACTCAATCCCACTGTCCGTGTCAGCGACGAAGATGTTGAACAAGACCGGTCTCAACACCGATCCCTGAGGGACACCACTCGTTACTGGTCTCCAGCCGGACATTGAGCCATTGACCACAACTCTTTGTGTGCAGCCATCCAGCCAGTTCTTTATGAAAATGAGCAAGTGTTGTTTACGTGGTAGTCAAGCAAGTGGCCTGCCAATATAGATGGATGAGGAATAAAGAACTGCTTTGCCAGCAGGGCCGTCTCTGAGACCTGGAGTTTGAGCTGATTAAGATAACACTAGACTGTGCTGTAGTAGCAGTCCAGCAATGTTTCTAGACATAGCAGGTTTCATTCTCTCCAACTGGGAATTAGGAAAATGTTTTGTTTGCTTAGAGCAACTCTATCTTCTATCTCCAGGCCTCAGGTCTTATCTAAAGGGAGGGCAGTGGCTTCCAGCAGCAGATGGGAAAGCAGCTGCAGGGAGATGAAGGGTGAATGGCAGCCCTCCAGCAGGTGGAAATCATTATGGAAGGAATTTTCGGCTGTACAAGCTATTGTTGGTCGTTCCCAGATGAGTAAAGTTAATAACATTTTGGCCTGCATTAAGCCCACTCCTTTCTTCCTGCATGTCCACATTGTGTATTTATAGAATAGTTTTGCTAATTATCACTGTACAATTTTATGCTGTCCTATAACATGCTCATAACCTGCCTTAAAGGGCTGCTTTCTGGAGGTGAAAGTAAGTGTCAAAAGGCCAGTTCTAACCCCAAACTGAGCAAGGTATTTGTAGTGCAGTGTCAACTTCCTGCCCAAATAGGATTACTTGGTAGTCACTTTGCTGTAATTAAATCAGCTTAGTAAATCCTGTAATAAAAGGAATCCAAAAAAGATCCTCAGTAGGATCTCAGTTGCTTCATAATCAGCCAGGATATACAAGTGCATGGAGTTGTTCCTCTCCACATTCATTTCCTTTCCCTGAACTACATGAGGTCCCTCACAGCCTGTTGAGATCCCTCTGAACAGCAACATTACACTCTGGTGTATCAGATGCTCTTCCCAGTTGTACTGTCAGCAAACTTGCTGAGGCTACACACTACTCCGCGTCCAGTTCATTAATGATGATGTTGAACAGGGCTGGATGCAGTATTGATCCCGGGAGTACAGTGCTGGTTCTGCTTGAGTCCCCTGATTCTTCTGCTTATTACAACGCAACCTCACTCCATGGTTCTTGCAAGCCAGGTCTAATAGGCCATGAGGCTTACAGGTAATATATTGGTATTAATTGTAGCTTCTTGTCATTCAGGTATCCCTAGAAGTTCATTAGTGTCACTTTTTGTTACTGAATTCAGTCAGTGTGTTTTATTCAGTAGATTACTTTTTGTGCCATTTCAAGTCTGGAATTTTTATGGTGTCACTGCAAAATTAGCTCAGAAAATATTACTACTTTACAAGTATAGTTTAAGTTTGAGCTTGTTCTTACATAGGTAGTTTCAGTTGCCTGAGATGAAGTATAAGCAGAGTCACATTAAACACTGCAGGATGCTGGCTAGTATTGAGAAGGAAGACTAGCCAATCTGCTTAGTCAGATAGTTGTTTTACATGTGTTACAGCAGATCACCAGAAGTACACTGAGGACATCTGGAGCTTTTTCATGAGTGTAATTAGCTTCCTTCAAACAATGGTAATTGGGTCAGATTTCAGGTACAATGGCACTTTTCCATACGATGAGAGAGAATTTAAAACCAACAGTAAATAAGTCTAAACCTAAACACGATGTGCTTTTTGCATGGTGATTGTGTTGTCTCAGTGATGTCAGTGTTTTGGGTTATTTTAATAGGTTTGACTTTAAAAACTATCATTTGAAGTTTTTATTGACAGCTGAAACAAAAAGATATAATCCTCTAAAGCAATAACCATCATGGTGGCCAGAGTTGGGAGGTCTGAGAATGGTTTATTGTCAGTAGGAAAAATGTTTGGAACCAGGCCTTAGAGGGTTCACCACCTCTGCAACGTGCATTTAATTTTGTTCCATTTTTAAGAGTATATATGATAATAGTGCCAAATCATGCAAACTTTTCCTACCCTAACATATATAGCCTTTGTTTTGATTATCTCTTTATTAATGATGTGAAACCCCTGAGGTCAGATAGAAATGAGCCAACGTTAGGCTACTCCAGCTACAGAACAGGGAAAATGTCACTGTGCTCCAGAGAGAATTGTTAAAAGGAAGAAAATTAGACTTGGTCAGATTTTCCTTGCTGTTATGAAAAAGCTGTAGAAGTTAGTTAATTTTTAAATGAAGCTTTGTACTGTTACTGCAGAGGGAGAGAGGTTAAACAGCTTGAATGATTCTGATGGTTTAAAAAGATGAGACACTATCATTTCTATACTTTAAAAAGTGGTAGATGGTACAGCCTGAGACCCTGCACATACTTAGTGACTGGTATTTAACTACAGCTCTTACCATCAAGGAAAAAACCTACATAAATTGATGCAAATACATTCATTTCAGCTGGGTAGCTCAGTGAAGAAAAACATTCATTTCATAAGCAATTCTGACACAAACATACTTAGCGCTTTATTAGTTAGTGTATCACTGTGCTAGATAACACACCTCCAAGCCCAGGTGTGCTGTTTGAAGGTTAATGAACTGTGAAATAAGTAAATGTCTACAAAGAAATTTTGTAAATTGTGACTGTACTCCTCTCAGAGGAGAAAATGCATTAGGAAAATAGGTGAAGTCTGTACTGTAACTGAATACTGATGTGTTCAGCATACATATATTAATAGAGAAGACCAAATAACAATGAAGAGGAAAGGTGATTATGGTGCCTATTTATTGCAGTCTGTTTTTTCTTTTGAACAAACTGGTTTATAGAGAAGGGCTGTGAGATGATTGACTTCTTGGCAGTTCTTAGTTTGCATAAAGAGCAAATAAAAGCAGACAGCACAGAATACTTGGAACAAAACTACAAATGCTTTGTTTTTATTTCTATTACGATGTTGATATTTGATATTGCTTGAAATGTAAATCTGCTTTTAATTTTACAGTAATAATGGTATAACTATGGTTCTTTCACTCTCATGTTTTTGTTTTTCTAAGGTACAGTTTTACTTTGAAATTGTATTTTTCTATTGTTTTGTGATTTTTTTCTTGTTTCAAATCGGGCTGAGCCAGATATTTCAGTGTGGTCTTTGTGCTGTACTGCCAGTGTATCATTCTGGTACATCTGCTGTGCGTGCGAAGGAAAGATCACCTGCTGTAAAAGCACTAGTCTGGAAGCTTGTGTCCCATTTACTCTGTCACTGCAGGTGTTCAGAGCTTTCTTGACAGTGTATTTCAAATGGAGCTTTATCTCAGGTGGAGCTTGCCAGCCATCTCACTTTATAGGCAGTTTTCATGTTTTGTGGGTCCCTGTGACTGTTTGGAACGAGAGGAGCATAGTGGTGAGGCAGTAAATTCTGAGTTAAACCGAAGAACCCTTAGATTAGCAAAATGCTGTATTTAAATAGAAGTAAACTGTGAAGCAAACTTGTGTGGGGGTTGTGTTTGGGGTTTTCTTCCCCCTTTCTTGTCTCTCTATTGCAGGATTGAAATGCACATCAGACAGCATGGTCTAATTTCAGTGTTCTCCACACCTTGAGCATTGCACTAGTGACCTCCTGAGATGCATTCCAACCCCAGTGACTTTATGGTACTTCAAATGAAGTGCTCGCAAATACAAGATATGTAGTACTGTCCCAAAGATGTGTGTTTTCTGCTTTGTGAGTTACATACTAGCATTCATTTATCTGGAGGAAGATTAAATGTTGATTGATTTATTTACATACACACACTGCCACCATCCCTAATTGAATCCATTCTTGATAATAACTTTAAATGTTCTGTCTTCCTTTTGGGGACACCTTTATTTTTCTTTCACAAAAACTGAAATGGGATTGCCTGTGGGAAAGGTGACTAGAGGAGTGGAGAGTTCCATTTGTGGGGCTGGTAGAAAGTAGTGCCCAGAGATAGGAAAACACAGATAAAAATAGAATGGAAAAGATGAAAATACAAAGATAAGACATTGTACACTTGATGTGTAAAGGCCTTAGGCAAGTTGTTTGGGATGGATAGCTTAGTGAATGCTAGATTTATCGTACTGTCCAAACACTTCTCATTTTCATGTATTTTATTTAATTAAAGTAATAAATAACTGTGATGTCCATCCTCACCCTGCCACCCAGTTCATAGATTTACAGAAAATTACCTTGTTGCCATTTAAAGCAATATTCACTTAGCTTAAAGGTTTTTTTATATCCAAGAAAATTTACTGTGATAAGATAAATTAAGCTTCAGTTAGGCTTGATTCTAGTGGATGGAAATGATGAGAAAAATGATAGTACTGTTAGCTACTAATTTAAAGCCTTTGCTCTAACTGGAGATGTTTTGAGAGGAACTTTAATAGGATTGCTTAAGAAACGATTCTTTGCGTACCTATTGTGACTAGGTCTAAAGGGGCCTAGTATATTGGCACTGTATACAAAAATGCTGAGGAAACCCCAACTCAAAACAGTATTGAAATTTCACCAGGTAGGTACAAACCCAAGGGGATCACTAAGAATCTATAGATGTTGTAATTAGCATAATAACTGATAGATATAACCCCCCAGTCTGAAACTGTTAATGATGTTTTCCACATATTGCATTAATGATGAGGTATGAGGAGAAATAACTGAAGTAGCTTTGTGTATTTTTGTTTTTTACGCTGGGTGAGAGACAGCTGAGGAGAAAGGGCTAGAGCCACTTAAAGGAAGATGGGAATTAAGTAATCTGACTGAAGGGAAGTGGGGGGCCATGGCTTTTAAGGCCAAAGACGAATATCTCTTGTCTTCATTAAAGTGAAAGAGGGAAAGGGCAATGGCAGCTGGTGTCTTGTGTCTGCTATCTTGGGGTAAAAATGAAAGAAGACAGCAAATCATGAATGAGGCTGATCCTTGTGTAGGGTACATACAGCTAGGTAAAAGTTTGCTATACAAAGGTAGGGACAAGGTAGGTTTTTTTGCTTCTCGCATAGTAAGGGTTGTATGGTTTTGGGGATATTTTATTATTATTTTTTTAGTATGGGTGTTAAAGATGCAGTGCAGGGATATTACATGGGACAGTTCAGGCTTTGTGCTAGGACTAAGGTCAGAGCCTGCAAAATGTCTTTTTTTTTCATTAATGGTTCAATTTGAGAGCATCCTTGCTCAATTAACTCCAACACTCCAGCCTGTGGTAGGTACAAAGATGTATTTTCAGCCTGCCCTGTATCACTGCAGAGGAAAAAATCATGCTTGCAGCAGAAGCAGAGTTTAATAAAATAGGAGATATGGCTCGTTTGAAATAAAAAAAGCTTCTGCAGCTGTGGCCATCCAGAAATCTTTGGAGCTCTCATACTGACAGTAAACCTCATGGTGGTTGTGGTTGTGTAATTCTCCCTCCCTACCCCCCCGCCCATTTAACTTTTAGAGGGAAAGAGCTCTCTAGGTCTTGGTATCACAGTGGAAAAAGAAAGTAAGAATCTAAGCTTATGAAAGATCGATGGTTTCACAGATGACCCGCTAATATTTAGGGAAAACTCTAAAGAAAATCAGGTAAGGCAAACTGAAGTTACACACTCCATGTCCCGAGTGGTAACATAATATAATTACATAATGCTTTCAATTTCCCTAGTACTTTGCATACTTTAAATCACCAAGCAATGCAGGCTGCTAGAATTCCTGACAGATTTGTCATGGTTATAGGTGAAAAGTATTTACAAATTATCTCCTGCAAAAGAAGCAGTGGTTGCATTTTCTCCTAAGCAATTTGATTCTGTCATTATTTGGTGTATTTTCAACTACCAGGTGTGGTAAACTTAATGGAATTCCAGTTTTGTGGCTGCTGCAAGTGAAAGCTGCTTTTTCTTTTCATAAATTGGACAAAACAGAAACCCAGACATAAATATACTGTTTCATTTAGACTAGCGAAGGATAATACATGTGTAGCAAAAACTGCCTTTCTGATGTAGATTGGTACTTCACAGCTCTACTATAGCAAGTCATGGCAGTTGTGTAGCCTTAAGGCTTTAGTAAACAAAAACCCTTGTGGCCCACCAGCTGGCACAGACATGTGGGAACAATCATCTCAGTTTCCAGTTGTCACAGGGAGGAACTGCAGTTGTGCACAGAAATCCAAGAAAATAGGGGTTTGATGTTTAAAAAGAAGCTGGGCTGAGCAACTACTGTGCATGATAGCACCTAGTTAAATAATGGTACTAATGTCCTTAGAGCAAAAATTACTAAACATATGTAGTTAATAAGAAGGCTGTGAATTTAATGTAATTAAAATACAAAATGTTCTCAAAGGCAGGATGCTAATTAACATTTGCGGGACTTGACAGGGGAAAAAGCGCTTGTAACTAAGTTCTGAAATCACCCGCCTCCTTTGAAAAATGTTATTTCTAGATTTTTGGTCATGTTAAGTGGTCAGCGATGTTAGTAAACTGCTCAGTTAGTGGACTGTGTTGCAGTTCTTAATTTGTTTCTTTGATTCTTCTCCTGTGATTATTTTAATGCATGGCATTATAACGTAAATTTCAGCTCTTCAGATAAATCCTTTGCATTTGTGTTTCCTTCGAGGGATCATATGCCTTCCCCCTGCTAGTATTAGTTACAGTGTTTCTATGTAATAAAATTTGTAATGCAGTAATACTTGTTAAAGAAATAATGACATTATGTGGCATTAAGTAACTTGAATCTGTATAATTGCCTTTGGTTATTATCTGTTCTGTGAAATATAAAGAAAGGCTCCAAACTGTTTTCTCTGTACTTCTCTGTTGAATGTTCACTCCTTCTCACAGAGATGATTAATTTAATCCTACAATTAGTGTTAATTTCCATTATTTTTGAGAAGGAAGCGTGGTATGTAAAAGGTGATGAGAATGCCAAGGTTTAGTGATGTTGTTACAGATGGTCATATATTGTAGGTTTTTTTTCCTCTTCTGTGACCATGCTTTTCCTACCTGTGTCCATTCTACCAGCTGTAGTTGTTTACAGACTCCATGTGTATACTGATGAATTTCCACTGTATGCTCTGCCACAGATCCATTTCTCTGTTTTTGAAAGGTTCTTGCTTAACAGTAACTGTGAATATGTTTAGTTTTACAGAAGAAACTGCGCAAGCAGTACCATGCTAGACAAAATGTTCACAAAGGCAGGGAAAAAGAAAAAAAATATGTTTTAAAAATGCAACCAAATATTTCTGATGCATTTGAAGGACTGACAGTTGCAAGAGAAGGAAAGGCAAGGAGATTTTTTGTGAGTATTAATAATAATCTAAAGCTTCATGAAGAAAATCAGGTATTCTACAGAATCAGCAGGAAATGAATCAGCAGTTCCAGGCTCCAAAAAGGAGCATGGAACTGTGGAGAGGGATTGCAGAAGAAGCTACTACTTAAGAGTTCTGGCATAGGAACATCAGGGCTGGTATAGAGAGCTGTTTGAACATTTGCTGAGCTGGTAGAGTTCTGCTATGGTTAGTGTTAGAAATGTATTTAAGTACTGTAGAACTAAGCCCTGACAATATAAAATCAGACAGTTGTAAGCCAAGTATTTAAAGAGTTTTGAAAATGTTTGTAATAGTGTAAAGTTGGATTCAAAAGTAGTCCAGAAGATAGAATAAAATGCATAAAGGTGCTTTGGTTTCTGTTTCTGCAGGAAGGGGTCAAACTGTATTTGCAAAGGCAAATCTTAATTCTGACATTTTGTAATGCGTGGTGTTGATTTATCTCTCCATAATAACTTTTAAAAGAGGTTGGTTTTGTAGGTATTCATATTGGGCTTGTGAATCACCATTGATTTATCACCTTTGCTAAGGTTCTGCTTTTGTCTTTCGGTGGAAGTAAGTTCAATGCAAACAAGGTGCACATATACTGTAATCTGAAACAGAAACAGTCTGAAACAATTTTATGAATACTACATTTATGAAAGCTGTTTTCTTATGTCCTTTTGCTTTTGTCTTTCAAATTCTCCCTCAGGTCAAACAAACATGACAGCTGTTTTTTCTTTAAAGGCATTCTTCCACCTGCCCTACATTGTGAGATCAGGCACAAGATTGGTACAGGGTGGGAAAGACTGAAGAGCATGTGAATAAAAGCAGTTCTGAATCATGTTCATTGCATGCTTATTTTTCCATTTAAACTGTTGAAGTTCCAAGAAATACGTAAAATACTTCCCATTACAAAGTTTAATTATTTTTACTTTGCATCATTTACTGATGGTTCCAAACACTGTTAGAGCAATACTGTGCTGGATTCTGGAATAGATTATAGTATTCATAAATAATATAGTTGTCTTCCTAGAATACCTAATTAAAATGATACTATCTGTTGTATCTGGCCGTTTCTATATATTCATAATTTTTTGCATAAATAATAATTTGCTGTTTTCAAAGTATGTGTACTGTTTGAGGTTGAATTTAAAACATTCTTTTAGCAAGATCAGAGAATGTTACTTTCTGTTGCAACATATTTAGTATTTTTCAGTAGAAAAAAATGGAAGAACATCGCAGTTGAAATATTCTTCACTGAGAGCACTAATGTTGCCTTAAAACTCAGCACAAATAATAAAGTAATAAGAAAATTGCTGGTAGAAATTAATACCAGTGGTAATAGAAGTTACTAATATTCTTTTTCTTTGCATTTCTGAAAAAAATGTGCATGATGCCTGCTTGCCGTATCAGAAGTGATTCTTTGGTCAGTGTCCTGCATGGAGGATGGGTCACTGCTGGGAAAATTTGTACTGGAGGTTCACCTTTCATCCTTAAATGTAAAAAAGTAGAAAAATCATGTGAAAAAAAGCAGAGTCCTTGCAGGGCAAGGAAGAAAACTGTAGAGGAAAAAGTGCTGAGATTTATTTGAGCTCCAGATTGTGCTTCACTGATCCTTTACATATTTTTGAACTCTAAAACATAACATGGTGCACAGCTTTTCATGGTCTTTGCACTATGTTGACTTTCAAACAGAAGATGCAAGTCACGCTAGGGGAGGTTTAGGTTGGATATTAGAAAAAATATCCTCACCATCCTGGAAATATTTAAAAGACGTATAGATGTGGTGTTCAGGGACATGGTTTAGCGCTGGACTTGGCAGTGCTGGGTTAGTGGTTGGACTCAGTGATTTTAAAGGTCTTTTCCAGCCTGAATGATTCAATGATTCTATGATTCTCTGTACTTTGCATTTTCATATAGTTCCACATTCATTTCTGTCTTTGAATACTTATAGCTAAATTTCTCCAATTTATGTCAGCAGCAGTGAGGTTCCTGAGATTAGAAAGTGTGAAAATGAAAGACTGAAACATTAATTCTCTGCAGTACCTAGTCAGGTGCACTTTATTTGAATTGTAATGTTTTCCCTTATTTCATTTTTGAGGGCAATGTAAATTTCATTTTGATCTTTTGGCTAGAAGAAATTCCATTTTCTTCATTAATAGACACAGATAATTACTATGATATTTCATTGTGGAGCTGTTTCCTCTTTCTACATGGATGATATAATAGAAAATTGCTTTTCTCTTCCTGAATAATTTATTTATTTTAAGCCAGTTTTATCTTTCTTGTAGGTAAGGCCCTGTCTGACCTTGCAAAATAAGGGTTGGTTTGGTTCCTTGTTTATTTTGAAATGTTACCAGAACTTGGGGTGGTGGTGGGCAAAGAGAAGTTGCCTTTATTTTATCCCATTGTAGGATTTTATGCATGATTTTGTAAAGTTATGGTAAATAGAATAGTACATATTTAATACAGCTTGTAGGTTTATGTTTGCAACACTGGAAACAATTGAGAGTAGTTTTCCTAAGCATCACTGTAAACATAATGAAGTTTCCCCTGCCAAGTGTCAGGCCATAAATACAGCCAGCCACATGTGTGATCAGCCTGCCCTCTCTTTCTAGGAAAAGTGTCATTGGGCTAAATAAACCAAGTTTAAATCAGGCAGGAAATCTTTGCCAGACTTGACCTAGGCTCTCATGCATTGGTGACTCATGGTTGTTGCCCAACAGTGCAGCTGTGTTGGTTTATGAGCCAAGCAAAAGTTCAGGCCTATCTGCATTGAAGTACCAGTTGCCTCTGTTATCTTTTTCTCTTCCAGCATGATTTGGTGTGCTCGTGCTCTGGCAGTGGGCTGGTTTACTTTGTGTCATCTTCTGTCATAAATTTTGGAGCAGTCTGTTACATACCTAGTGAGAGGGTGAGCTTAAATGATGCATTTTTTTCCTGGACAAAGAATGCTTTCAGGAGTTGTTAAAGTACCTAAGAATGTTTTGGTACTGTGCATTTCTATAAATGATTGCTTTTGTATAATTGAAAACAGCTCTCATTCCTCCTCCTCTAATTATGAAGCTAAATGAAAAGGAATGGTAACAGGGGGTGGGAGCAGGCACAAGTGACCTGGGAGGAGCAGGGCATCTGAACATGCAGGTATAGGTTTAAGAAAGCCAAAGCCCATCTGGACTTGAATATAGCAAGAAGTGTGATGGCCAACAAGAAAAGTTTCTACAGGCACATCGACAGCAGACTGGGGAAACACTAGGGAAAATCTGGGCTCACTGATAAATGGGAGACCTGATCCTAAAGGGCATGGGGAGGGCCAAAGGTACTGAATGCCTTCTTCATCTTGACCTTTAAAGATTAGCCTTCAGGAGTCCCAGGTCTCTGAAACCAGTGCAGAGGTCCAGGGCCAGGCAGGAGGTGCAGGAGGGCGAGGTCAAGGAATATTTAAAGAAACTAGACACACAGAAATCCCTTGGCCTTGCTGGAATGCACCTGCAAGTGCTGATAGCTTTGTGTCAGTTATCTTTGAAAGATCACAGTGGTTGGAGAGGTTTCTGAGGAGTGGAAGAAAGTAAATGTCATTCTTACCTTTAAGAAGGGCAAGAAGGAGGATTTAGAGAACTATAGGCTGGTAAGCCTCACATTGATTCCTGGGAAGGTTGAAATAAGGAAAGAATAATCCTGGAAGCCATTTCCAAATATATGACAGACAGGAAGATGATTAGGAGTAGCCACCATGGATTTTTGCAGGGGGAGTAATGTCCGACCAAACCAATAGCCTTCCTCAGTGAGGTAATTGCTACTACCAGGGTTGTACATAAGTATTTACTGCTGATGCAGGTCAGGTCCTAAGTATTAGTGTTGCTACACAAGATTGTGACTATGTTCTGTTTATCAAACACCACTGTTTCTCAGGCTTTTCTTGCTAAATACACCACCTACTCCTAAAATCTTGTGTAAATATATTCTATTTTATGCTAATGTACTGCTTGTTTTCAGCCTCTCTTTCTTTTTAACTAGAGTAATTCCATTTGCAAGCTAACTCATCTTTCTAATATACCTTATTATAATAAAGGTGTGAGGAAGAGACTAGTCTTCTGTTCACAGTGGCATAATATTGTTTGTCGTTATTAAAAAACAGTTTATAATTATTCTATCATTCCATTATTCTATCAGTTCTTTCCTGAAAATATTAGAAATTGTGTGCCCCTTCTCTGGACCTTCTCCATCCTGTCCACATCTTTTTTGTCTAACAGGGACCAAAACTGAACCCGATACAGGATCCTGTGTCCAGTTCCTGTTCCTTGCAGGTGTGACTTGACAAGTGCTGAGTAGTTGATCAAGCTTGTGGTAAAAGATGTGTTTTTTTCCTACATCAGGGTGGAATTTCCATGTTCCAGTTCTCTCATCCCATCCTGCAGCACACCTGAGAGGAGTTTGACTCTTATCATACCTTCTCACTAAGTAATTAAGGACAACAGTAAGATCTCCCTGTGGCTTTTTCTTTAGGGTGCACAAGCTTGGGGTTCAGCCTCTCATAGTAAACTTTGTGCCTGTCTCATGGCCATCCAAATGGGGCCTCAGTTGGACTCATGCTAATATTTCAATATCTGTTTTGCACTGGGCAAGTCCAAACTGGGCACAGAGCTCTGATATGATCTCACAAGTTACAGAGACAGGCTCCACACCCCCGAGGCAGGTGCTGCTTATTCCTCCAGTTAGTTGGCTTTATTTTGTGCTGGTTTAGCTTTAGTGAGGAATTTTATGTTCTGATGCGTAATCGAAAGAAGCATTTCTAGAACATGAGTTCAGATTTGCAATGTGTTATTAATTCAAGTAGTTATTATTAGTCATACATAAGTCTAAGAATTATTATCCACTTAGAGTTCTAAGATAAACAGTTTGATGAAAAGCTTATTTTATTATTTGGTGTCTTATTTAACAGTTCAGTGTATTTAAAAAAAATGCAGAAGAGTCCATCAATAAAAAGAGAACCTTTCCTATCTGCTAAAAATTTTTGTGTCAACTATAGATGAAAAACTATTGTATCTTATTTCCTTCCAATGAGACAGATGCGGTTCTTAGGATTTGAAGGTCAGGGTATGTTTTTCAAACCTTGCCTTAGTCAATTGCAGGATAACTGCTAGGTGAGTTTTCTTCGTGTTTTTGTATTTTCCCTATTTGCTTTGGTGGGAGCAGTGAGCAAATGGTTTTGATGAGCAGCTGCTCAAAGAGAACAATAAAAGAAGCCATAACAGCAATTGATGTCAACCTGATAGCACCTGCTGTTACCTAGTTTCATCCCTTCATGAAGAAGAAAGAGATCCAGTGCATGTTTATGTGGTTCTCTGCTTCCAGCTCCAGTTACTGTATGGAACCGCATAACCATCTCATAGGGAACAGGAATAAAGGCATGGCATGCTTTGAAGTTCAGGGCTTCTATTTATTTTATATTACTTTTGAGCTGGCTGAAAAGTGTCAGCAGTTGCATGCACATGGGGGTTGGCCACATAGGTAAAAATTGTAATAGAATTCAGATCCATTGTGCTGGATTTTCCCCATCTAGGAAGGAGATCTGGGATGGCTGTAATAGTTTTATAGATCTAAAATGTAGTGGCAATAGTTAATACACAATTTTAAAATACAAACAATCACCATTTAAAATGTCAAATGCAACAGCTGAGAGGGAACTCAGGGTGGCAGCTGTGATGTGCCATATTGATAAATCAAACCAGTACATTCAAAACATATGTTATGATCTCAGTAATATAATCCAGGTTATGCATTAGAGGGTAACACTTGTGCATTTTGAGTACTGGTAGTTTTTACTTTGCCTTTGACCTGATGCCTTGATGTACACTAAAGTTACAGTGTTGCTCTGTTGTGATAAATCCTGTTTGTGCTCAAGTGGTACTATTAACCTAAGTTCTTATTCAAATGAGACATGCAAGGAAAACTATAAAGATTCTTATTCCATAAGAATTATGTTTCCTATACTTTGTTGCATAAGATGCAGGGGGAACTTTAAGGTACCAAAATTGGGGGGAGGTGGGTGATTTGCTGTGGTAAAGCCTTAAACTGAGTGTGAGAGCATTTTTATGCAAGTGATGAGAACCTCCTGGATATGATTGACTTAAATTAGCCTGATTGCCTTTTATCAATTGCAGCTGCACTATTTAGCATAAAAATGCAAAACATCCAAAAATCATTTGTCTTGCAGTGTAGTAGAAAGATGGTTTTAGTTAGTCTATAAGATGTTTCAAATGTTTATTCTACGCAGATTCTCTGAGAATGGATCCAGAACATATCTAGTTACAGAGAATTAGTACAGATATTGTAAACTTTGAGAAAATTAATTAGGGAAAATATGCTGCTTTATGAATTACATATTTAGGATTTTTTTTTCCTTTTAACTGTGTTAGTAAGTTAAACAGTTCAAAGTTATTTATTGTAGTGGCATGATCATGCACCTGCTGTTAAAGCTAAAAGAAAGGCTAGAACTTCTTGTATGATGTATAGTTGTCTCACTGGCTCTTTCAAACAAGTGACACGGTTGAAAGAAATGCTAAAGTTATGTAAAAATTAATTTTTCTAAATAAAAAAGTTATAGACCAATGTAGAGGATTGCAACCCAGCATTTTAAGACTTGACCAGGGAAAGGCTGCTACTGTTATTTAAAGGCTGTCTTCTGTATATTGAGCTTTGATGCCTGATGTCCATTTGTCATCTGAATTTCCTTTTTGTAGGACTGTACTGCTTGCAAACTGAGAATCCTGTCTTTGTTCCAAAGGCTTCTATTTTTCAGCTGCTAATTAAGGGCTTCTTTGTATTCCTTGGATGCTTAATGTTATCTAATTCACCGGAAACATATTCATGTATATAAAACTTGCGTTGTTTACTGTCATCAGTTATAAACAACAATTGAGCTGAAGAGCCCTTACTATGCCAAGCAATAGATATTAAAGAAATTGCCTGCAGTCAATCTTCTGTACACTTTTAAGTGGTTTTGGTTCACAATGCCTATACCTGAGGTCAAAAGATTTTATTATTCCTTAGATTAATTTACTCTTACATATTCCCAAGATGATGATGCCTATTTAGGTCTTTAGACAGATTCTTGGAATTAAGATGTTTAAAATAGAAAAATAGCTAGTTAAGGGCATACTTAATGGTATAGTTTCAGTGGTTGATACCTGTTAAAGGTAAAACCTTAAATATTTATATATGTATAAAAATATGAAAGTTGTACATATATATATAGAAAGAAATCACAAGAAAGTATAGGAAATATTTTATTACTATGAAAAGACACCTTATGCTCCTCAGGTTGTTAACATTATTTACCGAATTACATATAGAGATATGATTTTTAAAGTTTTAAATTTTCTTAACTCTGTTAGGTCGTGCAATCCAGTGCACAGATGAATGAGGATAGAGGGTTATATTTTTTCTTGCATAAGTAATAGACAGGTTTAGAAAGTTTCAGTTACAGAGGCACTTAATTGCATCTGCACAAGTTTGCAGGCAGACTGCAGAGGTATTACTGGGGGTATAAAATATGCAGGAAGAACGAAGGCTGTCTTTCCTGTCCTAGATTTAATTTTCAGGAATGGCAGACCTAAAAAAAACCCAGTTTTTGTAAAAAGAGATGGAAATCAAAGAGGCTAATTCACCTATGGATCCACAGTTACGCTTTTGTAATGCAATCTTAAGGTAGATCTATATTTAATAAATTAAATTGTACGTGGTTGGTTTTATTCTTTAACTACGAGCTCTTCACTTTGTTTATTTTAGACTTCCTTACTAAAGGAGTGCTTGAAGTTAAATTCTTTGAAGCATCATTTTAAGCTCCGAAGTGCTTATGCATTTTGCTGTTTGGTCGAGCTGTGTGAAATGTGTGTCTCTCCGTGGGATTATATAGAGAAAGCTGGTAGTTATTGTTTAAGACGGTTTGACAGCACCCAGAAAATATTAGCAGCTCTTCCATGTGTTTTTTTTTAAGTTACGGGGTTGGAAAGGTGGGGAGCTTCTGGGAGTGTTTTTTTTGGTGGTGCTTGTTTTGTGTTTCGGATTGTTTTTTTTATCACACCCTCTGCCCTTTTCCTTGGGATGATATTGTGATACTGTAATACTTAGGTGTGCTGATAAGCATAATTAATTTGCGTAGTGCAGGATCCTAAGTAGTTAATCTATGCTGAACTTTTAAGGTTCCTTTTGTGAACTGGCATTGTCCTGTTTATTGAAATGTATCTTTAGTTTCCCAGTCTTTTGAGGAGATTTGAAAAAGGAGCAGAATTTCACCCATGTGCAGAATAATCTGTCTGGAAAAAAGATTACTTTCAGAACGCTTTCCAGGACAAGAAAAACAGATGAGGAACGATACTTGCTTTATTTATTTATTTACTTTTAGAATATTTTTAAACGGCAGATTTGTAAGGCTCCAGGTTAATGTCAACAGTTAGAGATTGGGGAACACATTTTCATACTCAGGTTTAATTTCCATGGCTAGTAAATTTGCTTTCTTATAGCTTCTACTTCTGTGTTGTTACTTACACCTTGATTTTTTTTTAGCAGTAATGTTCGTTTTTACGTGAATGTGCATATACACCTCTATATGTTTACTATAGACTGAGAATAACACAGGCCAAATATATATACCATCTGCACTAAAAAGAATATTTAGAATAATTGAAGAGGTGGCCCTGCCTTGGTAGGGTGGTTGGACTAGATGATCTTCAGAAGTCCCTTCCAACCCTAGTGATTCTGTGATTTGGTGATTTAGTGATATTTAGAGAGCCACTTTCTTGTGATGCTAACTGGTGACATTCCTCTTTCAATTATGTTTGCTAAGGAATAGTAATTTCCAGTTTGAGGATCAATGAGGGTTTAAACAATTTCAGATTACTTCTGGTAATCTGACTAGACTCCAAACAACACAATCCTAACAGAAAAACAAACAAAAATAATTATATATTTTATAAGGTAGGCTTGTCAGGTTGTACTCAGAATCTTGTAGCTTGTATGTTATTTGATCATGTGGCATTATTTGCATGTCACAGTTTGGTAGTAGAGGGAGGGTCTGTGAGTTAGCATTTATCACACTTAAATTTTAGCTGAGTACAGTAAAATGAAAAGCCTTTTAATTTTTTTTTTCAGTGGCTATTTTTTTGATCCTTTTATAATTCTGGTAGTCTTCATTTCTTGAGTCTTATTTTAGGGAAGTCTTTAATCCATTTCATGGATGAAGTTCTCCCAAGCCAAGGATAATGCAGATAAACTCAGTTCTGTGTATTTTCTTTTTTCCCACTTGGTGCAGTCATATGTTCTTATTTTGTACGTTGGATATTCTGCAGAGGTGATTGCCACATTTGTACCTGGCTTTGGGCTCTTCTAGGGACCACCATTTTAATCACACAGAACTAGCTGAGAAGTTAGTGAATGTTATTTTGTAACTTTGTTCTGTGAAATGTTTTTAATGGCCATTTTAATGGCCAGCAGTTATGAATTTTTTTCTTAGGTGGTCTTGGCAGTCCTGGGATAACATTTGGACTTAATGATCTTAAAGGTCTTTTCCAACCTAGTTGATTCTATGATTCATTTGAAGCTGTTTTGGAGGACGCCACTGTTGGTTCTCGTAGCTTGCATGGCTCCTTCTCAGAAAGTAGTTTTTGAGAGTTATTTCATTGCCGATCCTTTTCTGAAAGGATCCTTTACGTATCTGACAGTGTAAGACCACTTCTGTAATACCATTTGTTTTTATATGTAACTTTACGTAGCTTGTTTAGTGTCAAGACTGTTATGAAAGCAGCACATACCACTTTTGCTTTATCTTTCTTGTGCAGATGCTATTCTGTCCTGAGAAACGGAGTGTCTCCCAGATGGAATATAATTGTGGTAAACTGGTAAACCTATAGCTTCCAGCTGAATAATAAATAAATGCAAGATCAGATCTTGACATGTCTCTGACTTGCTGTTAGATGATCTGGCAGACTGGATTCAGTAAAAATATTTGGCAAGTTAATCTCTGTTAGTATGTTAGAAAGCCTGCAACTGAAAATCACGTCTGATTTTGTTCCTGCGTAACTTTTCATTTTAAATTACAGTGGATAAGGTGCTTATAATAGAGGTTACAATCTCATGCATTTCTGTGCAGCATTGTTGAGCCTCATGAATTATCCTATACTTTTCAAACTCTTTAAATATGAGGTGAAGATCTACCAATTTGGTGACGATTGAAGTGTTTTAGAGTAAAATGTCTTCTTCAGTTCTAGAAGGACGTTGCTGAAAAGATGACATAAAAAAAGGAGTTACCAATTTTGGAATCTGAAACTGCCCTTTTAGTCTTTTCCTGGCAGACTGCATCTCAAGGAGCCTCTTGTGGACTAAGCAGCCTTTCCCTGTCTGGAATTCTTATCAGAAGCCACAATCTGTGGAAACTTGTTTGGGAGTCTGTTTTCATCATAAAAAGTAAATATATTTGCAATGTCTGAGATAGGCAAAATGGTTGTACTTCTGTTTCAGTAGGAGTACAGTCTGATTTTTTTGGTTGAGATGCTTACTGTTAACAAAATAGCTTAGCAATATTACGAGGCCTCATCATTTTCAGCTTATGGGCCATCTACTATCTGTAAGACATCTCTAAATAATGACTTACAGGCTTAATATATAATACAGCATTTCACAGAGCAATCTCTTAAAGGGCTCAAAATATCACTGAAAATCTGTTAGTTTCCATAAAACTGATAACTAAGCCCTCACATTTTAAATCTTCACTCATCTGTTGAGTCTGAAAATCATAACATTTTAATGTGAACATTTTAAATGTGAACTAAATTCTAATTTTAAATCTTTTTCTTTCTGTTTTGAGTTTTTCGACACTGCCATAAAGACCAGATTTTTTTACACGTTTTAATACTTGTTGTTTCCAAACTAAGATTTTAAGACAGTTATCACAAGACTCACAGTATGCTTTAAATCTTGTTCTCAAGCCACTTGCAAGCTAGCCTCATAAAGTTAATTTTCCTATGTACTAGTGAGGGCTTTGGCTGTACTAGTAAATTGAATGCTTTCAGACTATTCTCTGGTCCCAAAACCAAGTGACATAACACACTATTCAGGTATCAGCTCTTAGTATCAATAATAGGGATACAAGATTCCAGAGAAGATACTACCATCTTGGCACTCTGGAAGGTTCCATGCATTAGATAGCAAATATGGTGTTACTATTAGTAGGTACTTGTTTATCTTGTTTCTGGGTAGGGCTCTCATTGGAAAACTTGGGAGAGCAGCATGTATTTGTACTCTTACAAGACTACATCAGCTGACAAGTTGCTGTGTCAAACAGTTGATTCATCCAAAGGCACTGCTACAGTTGAGCTGTATTAGAGTTGCATTTCTGAGTGAGATATACACACACATATATGTATTTCCCCACATTCATTATTTGCAAAAATCATGTAATTGTGTGATGCACAGCTCAGCTGTGTATATCTTTGAGTTTTGTACTGGAGTTCTCAATTTTGAGCAATAGTTTGCTACTCACATGAGAAGCAGCAGTTTGTCCAGATAACCACATTGAGGCAATGCTGACAGTTTTTAACTGTGTAACTCAAGAGTTCTTAAAACCTTGCTTATTGTGACTATGAATATGTATTTGTATTGTTAGGTGTTTTTATCTCTCATCTATTATCAAAGATTTTTAATTGCTAACTTTGGAGTCTGAAATTTTTTGCTTTTTCATCTTGGCCTAAAGTTTCTTTCTGAAGTTCATGTACCAAGTTTTCTTTGCTCACAAAGCAGAATATCGGCTTTTCCTCCTCCTTCAGGTGAAGAGGTAGATTTTATATCAGTTGCGTGTATGAAGCATTTTCATTCCTCTGTAAAGATGTTTTAATCTTCAAGATGCCCTAACTGGGAAACTAAGGTTATATCACACCACTACAAAGAACCATCATATCATCATCTGCTGAGTTTTAAATGTCTGTGTAGGTAATTTCTAGCACTGCGATCACTGTGGACTTGCTACAAAAGCATTTGTTTTTGAGTTCATCAGTCATCTTTTTGGGTTTATCAGTGATTTTTAATCTTAGTTCAGAAATAAGCCTCATTTAAAAGAAAAAAATTCCTAACAAAATTCTTTTTCCCTTGATCCGAGACACACATGTACTCATCAAGTTGTCCCCTAAAGTAACCTACCATTTGCAGGAAGCAAAAGACATTGCTCTAGAGAGAGTGCATAGTGCTTTTGCTTGTGCCAGATTTCCCATTAAAACTGTCTCTGACAGTGGTATGCAAAATTTGCTATTTAAAGAACTATTTATTGCTATTTATTATATGTTGAACAGTTTCGAATGTTCTTGCTGGGAGATCTCTATAACTTTTTAAGATCTTATTAATGTTTAGCAGATACAGAGATAAAAAATTACCAAGAATGTATCTTGTTACATGCCAGAATAGGCCTTTTAGAGCCCATTTACAGAGCTTTCAGTCCATATTAAAAAAAAAAAATTAATTCTTACTAATTATTGCTTGCATCAAACATTTTAGAAGGTGTGGTTTGACTCAGTATGGACATAAAGATCTCTCCCAAGGTAATGCGTTCTTACATAACTTCTAATTTTATTTCTAGAAAGATGTAATTTAATGATCTAGTCTCTTAGGTCTCTTTTTGTTTTAGCCGACCTGACTTTGGAATTCCATGAAATTTTTGTCCTTGGTCTGTTAGAAAAAAATTATAGATTAGCACTTTTAATTTTCAAAGTTAATTTGCAACTTGTCTTTCAGTCTTTATACTTAGGCTAGAATCAAGCCAGCTATGGTTTGTTTTACAGACTATAGGCATTGCCTTTATGTACATCTAATGTGATAAACCACTGCACTCTGTTCTGATACCTGGCAAGTATCTTCTTGTATTATGTATGCAAGGAGAGTGAGCAAGGAGGTGGCCTTATCTTACACGCCTCAGCCAGAGCTGATGAGAAAATTCTGAGTCCTAGGAGAGCCTAGAAAACCATAGGTTTGGATTGAGGACAAGTGATGGACCTCTAACACTTGCTAGTATTCAAGGCTGATATGAAACTAGCTGATGTTTACTGTTTCTGGGAGATTGTGGAGCATGGCTGGCTGGGGGGGAGAGCACTCTCAGCTTTTATATTTGGAAAATTTTAGAGGTATATTTGTGATCAGAGAGCTTACAAGTAGAATCGTATTCACTCTTGAGAAAAATGCATCAGTTTGCAGAGAAAAGGCTGTAAATTGGTCCCTGGAAGGATATGAGCAGGAGAGATAAAAAAGCTAAAATGGTATATTTCTTGACAAAAATGTGTTATATTTAAAGTAAACAATATATGTGTAGTTTATTGTTTTAACCTTCTTCTCTGTTCGCTGTGTTCTTGTGAATAAATGAAAAATACTGCCAAAGCTGCTTTATGTCACTCTATTTATGATCTGGCCATAGGTCTGGAAGAGAAGCTTGTAGCCAAGCAGATTCCAGCTAGACCTGCTGATATAAGAATGTCTGATAAACAAGTGGGTGACATACACAGGTGTTACAGTCTCAGAACAGGGTGCATCATAACATTCTGCTCCAAGAGATGTGACTCACTCAAAACATGTGAAATTGAGAGGGAGAGGTCAAGGGTACAGAACATGCCTGCAAGCGTTAACACAGGCTCTCCAGCTCAGCTGAAAAGAGGTTTACCCACAGGCACCTCCTTTGTTTGAATGTTCCAAGTAGGTTACAAACCGAAGTGTGGTTTTTGAAAATCACTGCTATGTCAACTATTTGTAATAACTCGTTCGTACTATTAGGAAAGATTAAGCTAAGAAAAAAAAATTCATGTAAAAATTCTATTTTTATCATGTATAAAGCTAACGGATATTTACTGATGATTCTTGTGCTGTTATGGAATTCTACACATTTTTTTCATGAAGCAGTTAAATGCATTGGCATGATTTAAAAAAGAACACTGTGGCCTTTTAATTCACTTTCTATTAATCTGTTACAGTATAATAAAGTTTGAATGTTATTGGAGACAGAAATTTCAAAAGTTAAGAGCTTCCAAGATTGATAGTTTAGTAAATTGGTTTAAAGTATTTTGAATTTATAACTATCATTATGTTGCTAAATAACATTGACTCTGGAACGACTGACTTCCTTTTGCAGTTATTCAAAAATATTATGACAGCTATAGTTTTATAGTGAGCATAAAAACCAGTGAGGTAAGTTCAATGAGGTAAGGTTAGTGTTGGAAGTTTTATTAACAAAAACTTTTAAGTATTAGCACACGAGTTACAATTCCCATGTGTTTTCCAAAATCTGCTGAATCTAAACTGAATATTAAATTCTGAACTTCGGACTAGTTGCTTTAAACTACCTAATTTTAGTGGTAGGAGTAGGCAAAGATGTAAATTTGAATAAAACAGCTGTTAGGCAGTTGGCTGCATTGGTAAGCTACACATGATCAGAGTTCCTTGTGCATATAATGTTGCACAAGGATGAGTTTCACACTGCCTGAGGGAACCATTTATATCTTGGCTACAATCTCTGGTTCAGCTAAAACCTTTTCTAGTGTAGTTTGACCAGGCAGTATTACCAGGTTTCTCTTTTAAAGAGAATCTGGACTAGTGGGAAAAAAGGAATGAAAGAAAAATCAAAATTGATTAGCAGAGATAGTGGCTGGTGAAGCTATCAGGGAGGGAGGCTGGGAGCCCATAGGTGCCATCTTTCAAGGAGCGAATAAAAGAGAGTAAGCGCATTTAAAGTATTAGCCTGTCAGGTGGTTCTCCCATCCTTGTACAAAAGGATTGAAAAAGCTTGTATCAGAGGTTTTGAGGGCAGAGGTATGGTACAGGGTACATACCATTGTACGAGGTGGTATGGGGTGGTTTTCCTGATTTGAACAGCCAGCACTGTCCTGTGTTTATAAACCATCTAAGGTTGCTTATGTCTGTTTCCCTCAACTTCAATGTACTCAGCTGCTTTAAACCCCAAGCCTTTTCTCAGTTCTTAAATACTGAAGTAGTAGAAGGAAGACAGTAAGGTAGGTTGTCCTGTAAAGAATATAAAGCCTATTAACTATTGGCTCTATGATAAGCTGATTTGCTGAATTAAAATGTAACCTAGAGCAACCATAATACCCAGAGTAGTAAGGGTGGGAACGTTGTTGAAATAATGCTTGAAGGTGGAATTTTCCTCTACAAAGGGGAAAAGCTAGCTAACTGACTGAAGTTTCAATTTGGAATAAGAATCTAAAGTGTATTGATTGTACAAAATTCAGGTGTCTGCAGCTTCAAAATATGGCCATGTTTTGCCTTTTCTGACTTGAATTTTACATGGATCAGATGGTTTTGAAAGAAATGAATGTGTTATCAGGTGCAGCCACTGCTCTGAAAAAAAATCATGTTTTTCATTTAATCAAATTAGACTGAAAAATGAGGGAGATAAATGATGAGGGGAGAGTTTTCATTTTATTGTTGTACTTTAGATTTTTTTTTTATAGTTCTGAAGTGGAGAGTACAGTTGGGACATTTTAAAGACACGTGATATGCTTTCTGTAATCGTAGCTCAGTTCCGATATTTGCAAATAGGCCCATGTGAGGGTATGTTCTCTTTACTCACACCTCAGTACTTGTGTATAGAAAATAGAAGTGACAGCTTTCTCATGGTTTAAACTGGTTTTCATAATCAAAACATTGTATATTGCATTTCACTGGATACGTGTGGATGTATAAATACAGGCACTAAGGTCTTTAACAGAAGTTTCTGTAGTGGTCATTAGGAAAGGGGAGAATGATAGTATGGAAGGGGGGAAGACTTGCTCTGGGACACAGTGGCAAATACTGACTGCAGTGTGTGCTGGAACAGAGGTGGGGCTAGGAGGAAGATTGACGATAGGCTAGTTTGCCTTCTCTTTTACCACAGGTGTGGTACCACAGTACACTTTGTGCTTGACTAGTAAATGTAGAATTAGGTTAAAATAATACAGCCAAACCTTTGCTTTAAATGTGTTTATGATGTAAAGTAAATGATTCTTAACAGTGAAACACAGTAGTGCTTCTTCATGTTGTACTTCCTCATGGAGCTCCATAACACTAAAACAACTTTCATAAATGATATATATATATAATACGGCATATAAGTTAAACAGTTAACAGTGGGGAACTTCAAGGAATAGACGTCACTACTGGAGCTGGTCATGAGTGGCGGGTGATGACATGAAGATTAATAAAGTTCAACTTTGAATTGGGCAGTATTTGCCACTGACATGAACTTTTCTTTCTAAAGTACAACCCAAATCTGAAGTTTTTGCAGTGTGTTGTATATTTCCAGAACAAGTGACAGAGTTTATTGTATTAAATAGTTGAAATAAGTAGTTGCTGAGGAAAAAGAAGTTAAGCAAAATTAAAAGCAATTTACTTAGGCGTAGCTCTTTGAAATGCTTTATGTGTTAGCTATCTGATCTGGTTTTGCTTTATTTTTCTGGAAAATTACGGTGTTTTTTAGATTGCCAAGTTTTACTAGTAAATGTACTGCCAAAGCTTGGGAAAAAATAAGTCAAGGACTCTTAAAATTACAAAGTGTTGAGTGAAAAGCCAAAGAGAGGGTTTTTGTGTACCAGAAATCCTTATACTTTCAAATATAAAAATATATAACTGAGGCTGTAAAACGACCCATATTTAATTTCCTTTCAGATTATATTTAAAATGCCATGGATGTAAAAGGAGGGGTAACAAAATGGCAGATATTTCTCATAGTGTATCAGCGTGCTCCATTTAGAATACTTCATTGTTTCATTATTTTGGGGAGATGTGATTTCACACTACTATTTTCAGGGAAGAGATAATTTCTAATATTGGGAAATTCATCATGGCTATAAATGAAGTAGTCTATTTTGCTGCTTGTCTTCCACAAGATGAGGAACTTATTTAACAGCTTCTCAGTTTTACGCCATCTGGACGTTCAGATTTGACTTATGAAATGATGTCATACATGCTTAGCACTGCACAGATACCATATAGTAAAAGGTCTCATGCAGTTCAGGCTGAGTGGTTTTATTTCACATTATGAGAAATGTAAAAATCTTGGTTCCTGATTACTGGAGGCAGAGAGAAGAATTTAGGGAAGGAGAAAATGACTGACATAACCAATGTTCTTGTAAACCTCTGCATCGCATTCCTGTGAATAGAAAATAAATCTGTCCATCGAAGACCACACACAGTATGAGTTGCTTGTTCACTTTCCCAGACTGGCGCTGATTCAGAGTTCTGCTTCTCTGAAAACTGACTTAGAGCACTGATTTCAGAGTGGCTCCTGTCTGTGTATGTTAGTTTGGAGGACGATATACCTATTCTATAAAAACACATGGGCTTCATCATGTAGGTGGATTTTTGAATTAGTGCTCTGCTCTATCAGCCTCAAGATATCTTGACCATTGGTTGAAGAGATACAAGAAAACAGAGATGTATTTGTCAGACTTTTCTTTTTTTCTTCTTAACGTTAGTGTCAGGACACAATTTAATTTGAGCTCCACAAAACACAGCTTTTGGGGACGAAGACTAGAGAGAAAACTAGAGATGTTTCCTGTACTTGCAAGGAGAAAAGGATGACACAGATTACAACCACGCTGAGTTATAAATCGTGTTATTTTCTGATCTTACAGGTTTAGTCTAAGCTCTTACATGGACTTGGCTTAAATTATAATATCTAATGGTTAAATATATCTATACAAAGGGGGGAAAAAGAGGGAACATCAAATAAGCTATTGTCTTATAAAATGATAAGAAAATGTATGGTTTACAAGATTAGTTTGAATCTCTGTGATCCAAATTGATTGAATCATCGGAAATGCTGTGTCAGTAACCCATGTCTAGCTGCTTCTCATCATATTTCGGAAAGATTTTTGTTTCATCAGGAAGGTGGAATTCCTTTAAGACAGAAATTCCTCGTAATTCTATGGAACTCATACTCTAGTTAGAACAGTGGTTCATTTTCGAAGGGCTGGGGAATAAGACAGTTTAACCTCCTAAGCATGACATCAGATTTGTTGTGGCTTGGAAGTAACACCATAGGGTGTTAATGGAGGTGTCAGTCACTAACAGAGTACCTGTGGTGTAAACCTGTCTTTTAACTCTCTGTGTTGTGCCTTTGTTTAGGGAATAAAACCAATGTATTGGTCATGTTACGAGCTGGCTAGTAGTGAAAGGAAAAGCAAAAAGGTTCAGTCATACGGGGGTCTTTGTATAAACAGCTGTATGAGGACAGGATTGGGTCTGAGAAACCAGTGGACCCGCCTCTGCTCCCCTTTCTCACACAGATTGTCACTCACAGACTTGGACTTCAGCACCACTCAACCTTCCTTTTTGTGTTTCCAAGTTTTAATGCCTAAAATCCCCATTCCTGAGTTGAATCCCTGAGCTGTGATGACAGGGCGTGTGGGAAGAAATTGGTGAAGAAGAGTGAGAATTGTCTGCTTGATCCTGAGGGTGGGGACTGGATAGATAGAGAAGAAAAGGCTATTGACTCAGAAACTGCCTGGTTTAGCCAAGCAGAACAGAGCATGTGTGAGCTACTGTGTTATCCCAGTCACTAGGGAACAGTATCACTGCTTTGTTTATGAGTGGGTCTAATCACCCTCAACTCCCTTTGACTTCAAGCATTAAGCTTCTGCCTAGTGGCAGTTGGGAAAATGAGACTGCAGTGACTGACTGAAGAGAACCCCTTTTGGAGTTCCCACCGCAATGTTATGATGAGCTCCTCAGCTGCAGCTTAAAGGCCCAACAGAGATTTTTTTGATTTGACTTAAGGGATTGCTTTCAGACACGAAGCAAACAAGTGATTAAGTATAAAGAAGATGTGGTAATGAGTTTCAGATGAGGCCTTTTATGTTTATTAAAAGAAGTCCAAAAGTTTGCTGCTGCTACTATTTCTTATTTTCTAACTTAAAAAGTCATCTTTGAATCTCGTACTGCACACTGCTTACAAACTGCAAGATCCTAATACTGTATTGTTGTAAAAAAAAGTCTTAAAAATAAAATAAATCCAATAGAATTCCTCTCTCACCTCCCTCCCCGCCCCAGTGTATAGAAAAGCAATGAGCCATTTTAAGAGCAGGGGGAACATGCATTTTGAGATCCAATAGATCATCTAAATTGGTCTGAAACCAAGTTTTAAAATGGCATTGCAAGGACTTCTGCTTTGAATAAATTTAACATTACAAAACTTGGAATATAAGTAAAATAAATTTGCTGATTGTTTTGTACTGAACTAATATTCTAATTAACTAGGAAAATAAGTGCTTAATGGAGATGATGCTTTCTGACTAGTCAGACTGCAGAACTTAAAAATGCTAAACATTTATGCCCTTTCAGTTACTTGCATCTATCTTTTTATTATAAATTTATTTGTAATAAATTTGAATTTCTATGTAACGTAAACTTTAAACCCTTGTCCTCTATTTTCTGACATTTGTATGTTTGAAATTTGGATTAGTGAATCTAAAATTTCTCACTTGTCTGACTTCCTGCAGCTCTGTTTAGACGGAGAATTACTCTAGACTGCCACATCATATATTTTCAATCCAAACCTTGTCTTCTCGATGGCCTACCTTGCAGCCAAAAAAAGCCTGAGTGGGTCCACCTGGTGTGAACACCTTAAGGTTTCAGAGCTGCAGCATCAGAAGAATGGCCTCTATTCAGGGAAACCCATCTTTGTAGTATC
Organism: Pezoporus flaviventris; assembly: GCF_033815535.1. Lineage (NCBI taxonomy): Eukaryota > Metazoa > Chordata > Aves > Psittaciformes > Psittacidae > Pezoporus > Pezoporus flaviventris. The sequence goes on along the minus strand of NW_026892569.1, from coordinate 8,776,697 downwards.
AAATGATTGCACTCTCTTTATCTTAGTTCTCTACTTTGCATGAAATTATAACATCATTCTAATGGTTTGCAAACCTTGCAAAGGTTCTCCATGCCTGTGCTGCCACCTCTGTGTGCTTTCTGAGCTGCATACTGTCTTTCTGGGTGGAACGGAAGACAAATGTAGAAGTAGGTCTATGGCAGTATTTTTAGCATCTCTTCTGGACTTGTTCTGATGTATTAACCTGCCTTCTAGAAAAACGAAATATTTCACTGAGAATAAACTCCTTGATTTCCATACCCCAGGCTTAAATTTGGGAGTTTGAGGCTGCACAATGAATGCAGGATTGAATCTGTAATGCTTAACAGAGTTGGTTTTGTTGATCTTGTATGATGTTTAAAAGTGCTGACAAAATTTCGTGGGTATACTATGCTTTCTTGCATTATTTTATTTGCAAACTAGCCTTCAATAATATGAGACTCACATTAAAACAAACAAACAAGAAACCCCTGTCTTTTGGTCTTTAAAAATGTGAGGTATGATGAAATCTGTTTTGTTTACCCCAAAATATCCCCATCTAGTATTCTGTGTTGCCCATGAGCTGCTCAGTGATTCATTTGTAACTGCATTTCTGAACCAGAATGTGGAAACAGGTATGATTTAGTGGAAGTGGTCCCTGAAGGAACCAATACATGCGAAGTGCAGCTCTTGAAATACTGATGATTAAAACCAAACATATTCAATTGCTTTAATGAACTGCGATGTCTACTATCTTATTACAAAGCTGCCTTTTATTACAAAGTATTAAGAGTAGAATTTATGTGATGAGTAATTCTTTCTTTGGCATTAGTGAATGAATGAAGTTCTGCCCCTTACCCCCACAGTGTATTTTAGATTAGACAAAGAAATGGATAAACATTTTAAACTTGATACATGTTCTAGTTCAGTTTAACTTTTATTCCTCCCCACCCCTTTTACAATTCTCTTTATTTATCTGTTCAGCCTAGCACACCCTTTCATACACTTTTGTTTTTAAACATTTTTGTAGGAATAATATTATTTGCTTTTTCTATTTCAATGAAATATTTAATTTTTCACTTTGCTAATTATCAAGGTTACCAAAGATTATGTGCATCATAATTTGAACTGTTTACATTCTACAGTCAGGATCTTTATATTCTTGAATTATTACAGTATTGTAATTGTCTTGATCTTTTCTACTATATAAAAAGCTACACCATTAGAACTTTCAAAACTTCATTTTCTAGCTTGCAGTTTTACCTTATGGCTTCACCTCCACTTCACCATCACGTCATTGTAAGGCAACTTAAGCATTTGCTTTATTCCAGTCTATTGTCGTATTTTAATTTAAGGAAGCAGTGATGAGGTATCTTTTAATAACTTTTTGGAAATTATTGAGAGCCAGTAGTCTGTATAGTATATTAGAAGTTCTCAAAGACTGAATCAGTGAGCATCCTGATAGTGACTGCTTCCTTTCCTCTTCACGGTGTGAAGAGTAACTCCTTTTCCTTTTGGAATTAGTCCTTGTGGTAACTGCTTCAGGCACTGCTTATGTAGAATGGTGTTATTAATAAAGGTACTAGAAATTTGAAGCTGTGAAGTAGGATTGTTAAATCTACTTGAAAAACCTGCTTTCCTGTCAGGCTCATTGTTTCTTCCCCTATTTTGACATTTTCTATGTGTTTCTTTGTGTATCTATGTTCATATGCCTGCTGCTGTGGCCATGTCTGTCTGTCTGCATTGTGTGTACTTTCCAGTTTCTTGATTATACTCCCCCAAAAGCCAGTTCCTTCTTCCTCCATTTCATTGAGCAGGTACCCTGTGATTTAGATTTTCCTTTTTCTTTCCACTTTTTTCTTTGCTTCACAAAAAGTTTTTCTTGTTTTTGATAATATTTATGCTGCTGCCCTTGAATGTGGTTGCTGCTTCCCACCACCCCCATAGTGGAGGAGAGTCAGCTATTTTTCCTCCTTGTTTACAAATGCTTTTATGAGTACCCAAGCTTCTAATTGCAATTAGCAGGAGAGCTGTTTATAGAAACAACTGTATACAAATAGTAACCAGTATCAAGTGATCTACGGATTTTTTCCAGACCACCAGCAAGCATTTGCCTGACTATAATTTGGTAACTGTTTGAATTGTGTTCGGAGAACAATAAAATGTACGCTTGAGCTTTTATAAAGAAAGAAGTGAGAAAACTGAGGCTGCATACACCTTCTGGGCTGTTAGAATGCTTTTGATTTTTTTTTTTCCTTTTTTTAATTTATTTTAGGGTTTCTAGAGGAAAAAAACTGTTACGTAGTGCACAGCAGTTTGGTGAGGGTCTTTAATAAGACATTTCTGCTTAGAAAAATCCTTAGGATATCCCTTATTTTGTTTGATAGGGGTTTGTGCTTATTACAGCAAAATACAGTAAGGCCCATTTGTTGAGAGACATGCAACATACAATGGAGAAAAGTGAAGAACCTTATAATTTCCTTATTTGCCATGTATTTGTTCAATTGTCTTTCTAGATTGCTGATCTGTGCCCAAACCTTTGTAGTGATTGTGGTATCTGATAGACAGTTTCATGGCTTTAATGGGCAAAGTAAATACAGAATACAGAACATTATTTTCAATAAGTTATATATTTCATAGGTCAAGGTGATTTTCTTTTTGAGTCCTTTATGCATGTTACGGCTTTTTTACTGCTGTTTCATATTTTGACTATTCTACTTTTTTTTCATTCAGGCTTTGGTGCTAGAAATGCTTTCATTTTTTTATTCCATTTTAACAAAATAATCTTTTACTCGTAGAAGAAGTTAGAAAATCTACATAGAAAAAACCTCCAAAACATTTCTTAAGTGACCAAAAAGGGGGTAATTAATAAAATTAAATAAAATATGTTAGTGATCTTTGTAAAACCAAAACATGTTTGATTTACTTACTATAGGTTGATGCCTTGCGATTACGATTGGAAGAAAAAGAAACCTTTCTGAATAAAAAAACAAAACAACTACAAGACCTCACAGAAGAGAAAGGAACCCTGGCTGGAGAGATTAGAGATATGAAAGACATGTTGGAAGTAAAAGAAAGAAAAATTAATGTCCTTCAGAAAAAGGTAAGAGCACTGATGAAAGGCTGCACTGTAAAACTTTTGAGGCATATTTATTTCTTTTAACATACTCATTTTAATATGTTAAAAAATGCAAGGAATAAATGTATAATAGTCTGGTAGTTCTGTAACTTTTACTGTTCAAGTAGCTCTTTCCCAATATCTTAATCATATTATGTCACAAAAATATTAGGTTGCATAGTTTCCACAAAAATTATTTGAACTAAATGAAAGTCCTAAAAATTCTCACAAAACTTATTTCTCAACATGAGGGATTCTGTTATCCTTACTAACACCGATTACTTCTCTTTCCAAGTAATGTAAATAAAATGTGTGGGTCTGTTCAGAGATTAGGATACTGTGTCTTCTTCTTTAAAGACTTTCTTCTGTGGGGTGGGGAAGAAATCTAATTTAAGTTAGTTATCTGCTTTTCCTGTGAGCTAAAGATGTTAAGAAGGGACGCTCTCTCTGAAAAGCCTTATTAGTCTTATTTCTAATTTTCCACAGATTTAGCTAACTACATTTACTGTGTTTGGGAAGTTGGATTTAATCATTATAGTTTCCACGTGGGGGTGGGAAGGGAATTTCCTGGAAAGAAAGCTCTGCAAGTGTTCTGCATACAGCAGTAGAGTGTGGCTGTTTATCATAGCCTTTTTCTCACACTCACAAAAATATTTATGCTAGCAGGTATGTTCTCTACGTGTCATTTGTATCACTATTGTATGTAGATGCACTTGTGAGCATACAGATAAATGGAGAAAAAGTTCTTGCATCCCATACATTTTACTATTACTTCTCCCCTCCTCTCACAGCCACTCAAAAGAATGTCTACTCCTTACTCTCTATTATGTAGGTAGTTCATATCCAGGATTCATACAGGGTTCACATGGTCCAGCTCTACGTCTGTCTGCAATTGTTTAAATACAGTCTTTAAAAAGCCAAGTCCTTGTTTTCCAGAAACTGAGAAGACTGCTTTTTCAGGACTAGGAAGTAAGGCCTATCAAAACTGCAGTATCTTTAATCTTATTTCTGAATGTTTGCCCTGTTAGCAGTGCTGATGATGTAAAGATAGGAAAATTCAAGCCCTTTACCCTGTACTGAATGCCCATTAGTTTTGGACATCACTTGAGAGTTTTGAAGAAAAGAATGTGTCTTTTCTGATGGTTTGTATTCTAAAAAGGCCCTAAACAGACCAACAATGTGCAGTTTGTCTTGTATTTATATCTTGAGGAAGTGGATCAGTAAGAGGAATGTGGATTTAGTAATCTAAATTGTGGGATGAATGTAACTTATCACAGGGCTCTCAGCACTCTCTGTCATGCCTGTGTGCTCAGTAATATTCAGCATAATGTGTTTTTGCTGGTTTTACTACATTATGGCTGTTTAATTGGGGCTTGCAGATGGTCTTGCCTCTTTTGCACCTGTTTCTTAATGAAAATAATCAGTCTTAAACTGCACTATCTATTTTCACTAAATCATAAATGCATGTTACAGTATCATGAGTTCTAGTACACAATGTGATAAATCTGCTAAGTATTAGGTGCAAAATCAGAGTTAGCACTAAACTGATTCTTTAAAACTGAAGAAGCACATGATTTATTTATTTATTTTTTAGGTTTTTATTCTGGTAAATATGCTTCATCAGGAACTTCTAAGGTCACGTTTTTCTGCTGTGGACTAAATACCAGGTTTACATAGAGAAAAATGCATTCTGACGATTACTTAAAAGTAAAAATAGTCATTGACATCATGTAAAAATTATGTGTCAGTTTGCTTCTCTGACACATTTTTAATAACCACAATATCTTAATACGTAGATGTTAGCATGCCCCAGGATGCTAATATCAGATCATCACTACACAAAATTTGTTTATAGGAAAAGAATATAATATTTGGAAAATACATTTTTTTAAATTACCCCTAGGTCAACTTTTCAGCTTTTACTTGTGCCACGCTTCCAGTGTAGTTTGAAGATAAGTTCACTCACAGATAATTTGGCTAGAGAAAAATTTGATTGAAATATTGTCCTGCTGTACTTTCTCCTATTATTTAAGTAAGTCCAGAGTATGACAAATTGACGGATGCTCTCACTGTTTACTTTTCATGTGTCTGACTGATGTACAATTCTGAAGTAAAATGTCACCAATGGAGATCAAGGTTTTTAAATCAATCTGGAAAAAAAAAACAGTAATATACCTAAAAATAAAATAACCCAAGTGTTCAACTTCATTTTGGCAGTGCTTATTAGATCATGACCTCCTATGGTTATTCTCCTTGAGCATGCCAGTGTCCTTGGCAGCAGATGCAGTCTCATCTCTGGAACACGATACTCACATGTAGAAAGGAAGATGTTTGGTGCCTGTTGACTTTTTTTCAAGAAGCTTTCCTAGCTTTGTGCCTTTCTGTTCTAGATAACTTTATCCTCACTGCATGAAGTTATGTGTCCTAGGACATTCATACCTCACAGTCTTTATGTTCTGTCAAAGGCAAAGGGAGCACAGCCCTTTTTTATCCATAAGCAGATTGTTCATTCAGACGTGTGTGTTATTTCAGAACTGTGTTGGGCTGTATGTAGTAGTAATTCCTAGTGCTGTAGTATTCTTATTGTAATGTTTTTGAACAGTCACTTTTCAGGGATTTTCAGGTAATTCAGATAATCCTGTGGTGGATGCTGTGCTTTAAGGTTAAGATTGTCCAATGTACTTCTTTTCTTTCTAGTTTTGACAACATACATTTCCAATAGCAAGCATATATAAGAAAACATTTTGATAGAAAAGTATTCATTTTATGTATATATATATATTGATTGTAGTAATTTTATCCTTTACTTGAGTCTAATTAGGCTTTTATCCTTACTCCTTGCTGGATTGCACGTCTCTTGCATTCCTCCACTTTTTGCTCGTTTTCTGCTTCTGACCTTTTGTCCATTTCTTCCACTATTGTTTTTGCTTCGAGTGATGGCAGCCAGACATTTGTGTGTGATGTGTTTAGAAGTTAATTTGTTCCCATCATGCATATATATGTGGAGAATTCAGTGGTGGAAAGCAACATGGACTGTTTCATAGAGAATTAGGAGGTGAAACAATTACTGGGCCTTCTAGTGGATTGTCCTGCCTTCTGTCTTAATTGTATGAAAACCCTTCTGAAAGTGAAGGAATTGCTTTTATTTTTTCATCAGTTCTTGGTAGTCACTGGATTCTCTGATTGTAATGTTATAATGCTTGTCTGCGTTTTTTTTTTCTATGCAGCCAGAATTTTGTTTTTGCATATTTTTAGCCTGGAGAAGAGAAGGCTGCGTGGAGACCTCATAGCAGCCTTCCAGTATCTGAAGGGGGCTGTAGGGGTGCTGGGGATGGACTCTTCATTAGGGACTGTAGTGATAGGACAAGGGGTAACGGGTTAAAACTTAAACAGGGGAAATTTAGATTGGATATAAGGAAGAAGTTCTTTGGTGTAAGGGTGGTGAGGCACTGGAAAGGGTTGCCCAGGGAAGTTGTGAATGCTCCATCGCTGGGGGTGTTCAAGGCCAGGTTGGACAAAGCCTTGGGTGGCATGGTTTAGTGTGAGGTGTCCCTGCCCATGGCAGGGGGGTTGGAACTAGATGATCTTAAGGTCCTTTCCAACCCTAAATATTCTATGATTCAATAATTTACTTTTGATACGAGAACTTGTGAATAACCGGTGAATTTAGTGCCTTAATTTATTGATGCAAGATAGATGGCTACATCTCTCTCCACTCAGCCTGAAGTGCTTTACTCAGCCTAAAATAATATTTGCTTTAATGGTTGTATTCAAGTAATTGAAGAAGGAACAATTTGTATATAGTGCTTAAAAATAGTTCTGTCAGTAATAACCTGAACCTGAGAAAGAAGGAATATGTAACTTGGAAAGATGCAATTTCTAATTCAATGTTCTTTCTCTTGTGACCACTGCTCTTATCTGCCATGTTGAAAAATACTAAGAAGACCAAAGGAAACCTGTCCTGGTTTTCCACGACAAAACCTTAAGCAGTTCCCTTTCAAAGGTGGAGTGGTTTGTTCTCTTTTCTGTATAGCTGTTATACTTGGATGACAGGACAGGTTCTGTTGAGGGCTCCCTACCAAAGGTGTGGAAGAAATAAAAACAGTGGCAACAAAACAGCTGGTGAGCCCCACAGACTGGCATAAGAACACACATAAGGCAAGATATTGCAGAAGAAAGTAATGGTCAGATAATTATCTAGTGATGCATTGTCCTCCAGTGCAGTAGTTTTAGTGTAATTTTTGACAAAATTGAGAAGTCGATACACTATTCAATGTAATTTGCAGGCTTAAGGGAGGCCCAGCAGTGGAACAGCATGCATTCAGAGGATTTGGATCAAGGTAGATTGGTATGGAGTAATAATAAACTTATGTCAATGTCAGAGGTGCAATATTACTTAATATTTCTTTCTTTTAGAATCTTTGGCACCACTGTTCTGTTTTAGTGCCAGTAAAGTTGGGTATGCTGTTTTAATAGCCTTGTTTAACCTGGCAAAGCTAGTATTACACCTCATATCTGTCAGTTTAGCATGTAGAGGGGCAGACCTCAGAAATCTTTATGTATTTCTTACCAGAACGTGCAAGTTCTATGAAAACGGCCAAGTTGTAAGCTGAAGGGAAAAAGTGCTGAACTGGATGATGATTCTTTCGTGTCCCTTTTTGCTCCCAAGTTTTTCTTTCATAGAGTGGCTATTCCTGATGTGTTTTGTGCTCTAGGAATCTGTAGGTATTTTAAGAAACAATTATATACTATGAGGTATGAGTCTCAGTGTTGAAAACAGTAGCTGTTGAGACAAGAACAGTGTAGAGGATGTAGACCTGGATCATATTAGGACAACAGCTTGTGGAAATTCTTTTGTGAGGACTATTATAAAAGAACACCATGTAAAGGGGACTAATATAATATTCTAGCTTGACTTGCAACATAACTTTCATGTAAAATGTTACAGTTTCCATCTTTAATAGTTTAAGCTTTGTGATTGATGAAGTGCTACATGACTAAGGGCCCTAACCCACCAGCTAATTAGCATCTGTAGGAAATGTCATAAAGTCTTAGCTCTCATGTAATAATTGGAATCTGTACTTGGAATGGCTGGACTGTACACACTAGGTGATATTGCCCAGTTTGTGTTAAATTAAAATGTGTTGTGTAATCAATTGTATGCATTACTGTTAGCTGTCTTCTAAAAATGAGGAAATTTTCATATGGTCAGGTTAGGAATATACTAATGTAAGCAAATGAGTCCTACTCTTGTACTTAGAAATTTGTATCAGTATTGTTGCTTGATGCAGGAATTCTGCCTAAGAACACTGCTGAGATTGAAACTGCTGAATCCGGATTTGTCCAGGAAGACCTAAGAGACCAGCTTCTTTCATTTGATCTCACCAAGTAGAAATTGCAAGCACATTGCAATAGAAGATGCCTTTGAATTTTTTTTTTCATGGTTAATCAGTTGGGAGCACATTTTTGTAATCCATGAAGGGGTCATGGTGGCATGATGAAGGATGTTATTTCAAATTCTATTGGACCATTATAAGTGGGCTGTTATGTGAACTGGGGTTTCACAGTTACGAAATCAGAGTTTTATTGTATTTCTGGAGTGTAGCAACAACTTCTGAATGAATTCATTCTGTAGAACAGATCAATGTTCTGACTGCAGATTACCAGCGTTAAAAAAATTATGGAGACATTCTGGTGTAACATGAAAGTTTCTGTGTTTCAGAGGTGCTATGGCGACTTTTGGTTTGTGTAGTACATTACAAAAGATGGTTCTTATGCTCAAGAAAGTGAAGAAATATTGACTGTACCTTGTCCTGGTGCTAAGAATCATGTCTAAACTGGTCTCCTTTTTATCAGTGGCAGCTGGCAAAGGCTGGAGATGTTCCATACCAGCTGTTTGGAAGAATTCAGAAGTGTCACTAGGTTTCACTATTAGCATCTGAAATTACAATCATATCTTAGTTTAGTGTAATTATTTCCCCAGTTGGAGGGGGAAGCATCTATTCTTTGGAATGAGCTTCACTTGTCAGAATATTACAAGAAACAGCATGTATGCAGTTTTTGAAGAAACAGGGTCAAAGTGCAGTGGGTCAAACTAGTCTGTGTCATGTAACAATGATAACCTGTTTGCATGTTTGCAAATCCTAGTGGTATTTTAAAGTCCTAAAGGTTAAATTTGGCTGCCTTTGTATGCCACCTATGGAAAACTGAGCATTTTGGATATATGATTTAATTCATTTGGGAGCGATAGGGTAAGAGATTGTAAGTGAAAGGGAAGAAAAGTCCTAGTTATTTGAAGAAACAGGCTGAAATAAGAAATAAGTGCTTTGAAGAGATACTGTCATATATTCATGTTTATGTAGTTTCTAGCACAGTAGTATGATACATACATACAGTATTAACTTTTTAAATGTAGTTATATGTATAGAAAGGAGGCAATCAGTTGTAAGATCTAAATTATGTAGTACAATATATGAGAGAGAAAAAAGATCACTGTTTTGGAAGTAGAAAATATGTACGCATAGATCACTTGTGTTCAGAATTTAAAAGATAAATCCTTAAGTGTAAATCATGTAAGTTTTTCCAGATCAAATATGCTTGCTAGTTTTGAGAGGGTTCTTTACACACAGCTCAAATGTAGAGATTTCAATAGTTCAAGCCTCAGGTCATACATAGCATACAGAAGTGCTCTTAAAAACAATGTGCCATTTGCAAAGTAGGACTGAACTTAATGAGATACTTACATAAGGGTTTCATACTGCTAGTATGACAGCAGTGCTACTGGCGAGGAAGGAAACTGCCATTTGGCTCTGAAATGTCAATACTAATTAACGAAGTCATCTTTAAATAAGATCCCAAGCAGCCAACTCACATACTGGGAATGTAAGCTGTCTGAAGAGTAGTATTTTCTTTTCAATAGAGTTGGAGGAAATTTCTTTTGAAGTGTGAAAGAGCTAAATTATGTATAGTGTGCCTGGGCAAAAATAAAGTAGAAGCTGTTGTATTTGTGAGGTACAGAAGAACACAAAGGAATTATTTAGGCAAATGGAAGACTAATTATGTATCTGAAAAGTATGAGGGAGAATCAGAGTTGATAAGAGAAGAAATGTATTTTTCTGTGAAATAGTCTTCCAAGAAATGTAATAGAAGTCTGCTGACTGGAATTAAAAATGATAAGGGAGAATGCTGCTGACTATGAGGAGAGTGTGTGTTCATGTGACTCACTGCTCTGAGTACTGCATCTTTGAGTGGCAGCATGGCTGTTCCCTGACTGTCTCAATATGACAGATTCAGCTGGTTTTATACCTGCCAGCTGTTTACAATGACACAAAATCAGATCCTTCAAAATGTACCCTATGGATCAAAGTTTTTCAGAAACCCTAAAGGCTCGCACGTCTTTTTTACATGCTAACCTTTTTCTTGAAAGCTCTGTAAATCTCCATGCTCCAGGTGACTGATTTGTGATAGGGAAGAAGGAGGTTGGGTGGCTTCTCACCTTTTCTGACTGACAGACATTGAGAAGGGGGATTCATAGGAACATGCTACACCTGCCTGTGAATCAGCAGGCATTTCTCTGTTGATGTGCTAACTGAATATAGGAAGTACTCCTTGCCCGGCTCCAAAATTTAGACCCACAGGATTAGATTACCGTTTAAGATGTATTTTGTAGTAGAATAAATACATGTATGTTAAAAGCACAGCTCTAGCTTCAGAATATATAAGGTGAAAAGCTGGGACTATGTTGCCAAGTAATAGTTTAACTAAAGCAACAGTGTTTTATTCTGTACATAATATTTTGTTACATGGCATAACTGTGGTGACACCAATATTGATAGAGATGTATAATTCATATCTTTATACTTTGGGAGACATAAGTTGTCACCTTCAACATAATCCTTTGTGAAGCTGTGACCTGTGCATCCTGTCAGGCCTGGTGTATTTGAAGAAGCTATATATGCTTTTTAATGCTTTGTGCATAGTGGGAAAAACTGTTGATGCTGTGAACTTGGGGAGATTTTTATTAATGCTGTAATTACTTGCTGCGCAGGTAAAGTGAGGATGTTATTTAAATAACTGAGCAAACAAAATATTTGTGTATAATTTTTTTGCTTTCCTTTGAACTAATGCATCATTCATACTGGAATTTGGTGCGTTAAAACTAAGTCTCAGAAACAGTTCAAAGTTTACAGAAATTGCCTATATGTAAAGAATAATGATAAATTTTAATCCTAAACAAATGGTTTGAATAATTCTATATCATGGTTATAGTACACTGTTTCAGATGTGTCACTGCCAGGTTTTTATTAATGAACCTTATTCCTTTTGAACATATTTTAGCTAAAAATTGCTAGACAGTTGCATTTCATAGTTTTATGAAATGCTTTTAAATCTTGAGTGATTCAGAAATTGTACATTTCATTTATGACTTTAAGTGAATTTTGACTGAGATTAATATTTTTTTCATAGTATGATGCATGAAATGTTAGGCAAGTAGTGATTAAAAAACTTGATAATGTGATAAACCATCCTGACATTATCCTGAAATAAGAAAGTACATCCCATTGCTCTTGTTCATCTCCTTGCTAGGATATGTAGTTACAGCTGATCTGCAACTTGACTGAATGTATATCCAAGTTTGTTATATCTGGAAATAAAAAGAAACATTTCCTAATAAATATAAAAAGTAAACATATACATTAGCTGTTTGTTTTTTTTTACCAATTTTGCAGTATATTAGATTTCTATCCTTTTATTGGTATAGAATCAAACACCTTAATTTATACATTGCTAGAGCTCCTTGACATTGGCAGTCATGCTCCCTGGTGGTATTCCATTGCTGTCCATCTGACAGAGCAGTCTGTACTAGAGACTAATACCTTAGTAAATTGGATAGTTTATCACTTCTGGAAAAGCACCACCCCTCACCTTTGAGTGGAGCTCTTACTGGCTTTATGAAATCATGAATTTCAAAACCTTGAAAGTACACATGCAGATAAGTTTAATGGTAATAATAAATGAGAATTGTTATCTTTATACTTCTCTCTTCATGTTATTGTTACCAGATGTAGCCAGAGCTAGTGGTGCCAGTTTGGTCAGATTGCTTTGCTAATTTTCTTATTTCCAAGTAGTATGTATTTCTTGGTGGCAGAATCAGCAGTTATGTGTTTGAATATGTCCTGGGTTCAGCAGTAGCAGTCATGTTTTTTCCTTTGTGTTAACTGGTGCAGTGCTGTGTTTTGACTTCTAGTTTGAGAGCAGCGTTGGTGAAGCCGATGTTTTCGGTTGTTGCTAAGTGATGTTTACCCTGACCAAGGACTCTGTGAGGCTCATGCTCTGCCAGGGAGGAGGGGAAGCTGTGAGGAGGCAGAGACGGGGCGCCTGACCCGGGCTAGCCGGGGAGGTATTCCATACCACAGCACGTCATGCCCGGGGTGGGGGGTAACTGGGAGTTACCCGGAAGGACAGGAGCTTCCGGGTGGAACTCGTTTTCTTGGCCGGTGGTATCGTATTCTCTTCCCTTGTTATTTTCCCTTATCATTGTTTTAGCTGATAGTAGCGGTGGTGATTTGTTGCTGGACTGTTCTTGTCTCAACCCGTGGGAGTTGCACTCTCTCGATCCTCCTCCCCGTTCCTCCGGGAGCGGGGAAGGGGAGAGCCCCGGTGCAGGGAGGGGGGGGAGACGAACACGGACCTTGATTGTTGTCAGCTCGGCACCACTCACTGGGAGTGAGTGAACGAATTACCTGACTGGGTTTAAACCACGACAGAATACAAGTAGAATAAATCCAACTTTAGAATGGAATCTGAATCTAATTCATTTCCTTCTAGCGCACCTGACTTTAATTTTTAACACCTAGCTAGGCACAGTGCTGAGATCAAAGTGAAATAAAGAGAATGGAGTAAAGAAGTTCTTGGAAACTAAAAAGAAAAATGGCATAGCATTGCATAATCTTTTATATATGAAAGAAGTACTGGGCCTATTTGCTGTTCACTTAGGAATAAATCTGCAGTAAATTTACTAGCGGTAATTATGTCACTGTAAAATCTTATTTATCCAGGAGAAAAGTATATTTATTGCCTAAAAGATGCCTTGATACAACAGCAGAAATATCCATTCATGTCTCCAGACAGGCACAGAGTCTGGAGCCTGTCTTTACTGCTCAGTGTTTAACCCCATGCCAGAGTGACTGTACACCATGGGAACGTCAGGGTGTTGTTCTCTGTAGTGCATACTGCTGATCTTAACTGTGGGTGAGAAGCTGCTAAAGGTACACATGAATATGTAACCTCTTCTTCTTAAAGCAGCTGTTTGTTGATAGAGAGTACTAAGAGTATGTATAATTGCATTTTAGATTTGAGTGAAATACCTGCTGTGACCTATCCAAAAATCTTAATGTACGGTTAAGTCTGTATTTTTGTTGTGGCTGTCCTGGGAGCCATAAATAGTTTGATTTGAATGTTTATTTTAAAAGAAATAATCCATGACTTTTGAGAGTTTTAAATGTTTTGCATGTCAGGAGGCAGATGTGATAATAAGCAGCTGAACAAATGTGAAGAACTTCGAAGTATAGAATTTAGACTACATGTGAAGGTAATAGAAAACAGGAATTGGATAATTTAGTTGCAAAAGAGATTATCCCTGTGAACTGTCCATGGGAGCTAGTCTTGTACGTTGTTAGATTTACAAAACATGATTTCTTGCATGACATTTTACATGTTCAGCAATTGTTAGCACTGTTCCTGAGTTTTGTACGCTGTCATTTTATGTAATGTAGTATAATTCATCCTCTGCCTTGGAATGTATGAATTGCAACACCTTCCATGAGTCCCTGTAAATCATCCTAACTTTGGGGAAGGAGAATAGAAGCCACCTCATAGACAGCTAGCTGCAGGCAGGGCAGCAAAATGAACCAGTCCGTGCCATCACCCTTGTGAACTGCCTTCCCTTGTCAAGGTAGGCGCTTTTCTCCTTTGGGCATGTTGTTACGTTGACAGCAGTGTTTAATGCTGACAGATACACCTTACTGAGACCTGCTTTACAATTCATGCTGCAGGACATTTCTTGGTAAAGGCTAAATCTGTTTTTTTTTGGAGGAGGGCGTTAGGTATGGGGAAAGGTTGGGCAGTGTTGCAGCCACTCACTGCTTGTCACTGTACCTTAAGTGTTCTGCTGCAAAACCTGTCAAAATACCCCAAACCCTCACAAAGGCATAGGAACAGAACTGGAAGATTTGCTTGAGTTTTGATCAAATTTTAATACACTATTTGCAGACGACCGGATTGACACTCTTAGACTACTTGTACTAATGCTAAAATAAAAATTCTCTGAGTACAGCAGCAGAAAATAATCTTTGTATGTGCTTAGTTCCGGAAAAAGCTCTTCCCTCTATGACAGCTTTTTAGCATTGAGCTGGCCATCATTCAATCATTTAAAAAGTCCAGACTGTTCATAACATCTATCATCTGAGTGGAAGACACTGAAAATGAAAATGTTGTCAGACTATTGTAGCTTCCTTGTTAAGCAGAGCTTAAGTTTTTTAAAAGAATTTTAGTTACTTAAATGTGTCTCCTGGAGAGAATGCCTGATGAAAATTAAGATATGTAATAATTTAAATGTATGCAGGACTACAGAGATAAAGTAGTCAATGTGCAATATATTTTGATATAGACATCATCTCTAAAGGCTTCAAAGTGTTCTTAACTGAAAACTCCTAATTTGCCACTCTTCTGAAGGTTTTACTTAGTGTCTGTCAAACCCACAATGGAGAGGGGCATGTTACAGGTAGTAACAAAAGTGAGCATGGAGCTACAAAGGCTTAATGCTGTGGGAGAGAAAACTGCATCTGACACTTGCTGAAACTTCTCACCATCCTGTGTAATTCTTTGAGGTAAACTTTTAAATATCTGGCATTAAAAGAACAAAAAAATACATCAAAGAAAAAAGTATTACAAGTCTGTTATCAATTCTAGTATAGTATGAGGTTAATGTCACTGACATTGCAATAGCAGATGACCTCAAAAAACATTATCAGGATATTAAAATGAATTTTCCTGTAATTGCCATAGGAACAATTGAGTGTTCTTAATAGGTCCTTTCAGCAAGGCTTTTACAAAAAGAAAAATGAGCAAGGATGAATGAATAGAAAAGTAATAGAAAATGAATAGAAAACCAAATGACTAAGGATGGCTACATTGATTAGTAAGACCCAGGCATCGATGACCTAATGAAAAACTGGGTTGGGGAAAAAAAGCATTTGTGTCTTTTTTTTTTTTACAGTTGATGGTATTAGAATGAGGCTAAGTTAAATATACAAACCTGCTGGTTTTGAGGAAGAGGCACATGATAAAGGAAATTCAGTGAAAGAGTAAAAAAAAAGAGGTATGTTTTTTTGTACCAAAAGCAAACTATCTTAAACACTGAACTACGTCAGATTATTTCTACTTCCTGTTCAGACATTTATATAAAAGCATTGTGTGTTACCTTTGCTGCTATAGAAAATCTAAACTGTTCAGCAGATGTTGATTAAAGACATTCAAGTTGCTGCGTTTAACATTTCAGTTTAAGTTTAGTGGTGCTTTGATAGTTTATACTTCGAATGACTGTGTCTGGCCTGCAGTAACTAATGGTGAAACTCAATATGTGCATTGTCTTTCATGCAGCTATAGCACAAATATTAAATTACATCTCATAGTAACAGGAATCCTAGTTCTCTGATGAACAACATTCTGAGCACTTCAACTCTTAATTGATAAAAACCTATGTACATTGACCATATGTTAATTTAGCATGGTTAAGAAATGACATCTTTAAAAAAGGGGGCAGGGAGATATGTTATCCTTCTGCAAAGCTTGTCTTTCATGTAAAGTCATTATACTGTCCTTATATATGAATATGGATGGCCTCTGTAACCAGGGAGCTAAAAAGAAAGTTTCCAATAGGAAAGGTATTATTATTTCTGACTGATTACTGCATAACTGTTTAAGCTCCTTTGCTGTTTTTTTCCCTCCTTTTTACCACTGGCACTTAAGGAAACTCATATAAAAAGAGTACCATGTGAAATTGGGTTCTCTATTACAAGCTCTTGAATGCAATTTCTAAGGGCAGAATGCTCTTCTAGTACAAATCAACGTAGCTGTATTTAATTCATATAGCCATCCTTCATTTTTTGTAGCTAGAGGGCAAGCTTGTTATTTTTACTTTCAATGTCAAAATTTTTGCTGTTACAGGTTTTTCTTCATCTAAAATTATTTTCCATTTTTAGGGCTTTCCTTCTCCCTCTTCAGCCTGTCTGCCCCCTTACTACTCTGAAAGTAAGGATGTATAAAGTTTAATATTTTTCCTCAGTTGATTTTGATGAAGTATTATATTATTATTATTTACAATATTTTACAGGGAAACTGGGAAGTAAAAGAATATTGGAAATCTCTGAATAATTTTGTAAGGCTGTAGGAGAGGTTTGTAATTAAGATTTACAGATGACAGAGCAGTTTTAAAGTGCTCTATTTGCAGGTTTGTTTTTCTTCTCATTCAGGTGTGAAAGGTCTGATGTAGGTGTTCTATAAAATCAATTTACCATTTAGAATTAAAAGCAGTACACTTATCTGAAAGTCTCGGAATTAAAGAAAACATACTGAAAGTTCTCTAAGTTTTGGAGCAATTAAACTTACACTAAATGTCAAGTGAATTAACTGTCTGTGCATACCAAGTATTTTTAATATTGTCATATGATTCTATGTAAAAGACATGTTATGGAGCTGTTAATATAAGGAGAGATATCAGTTACTGTTATAATGTAATTTATGACCAGAAGCTTCTAACAAAATTAGTTGTAGCACGCTGCAGTAAATGTTAGTTATTTGCTATATTTATAATTGTATCTGTTCTGAGTTACACTGTCCTGTAGAATAGTGTGATGTGTAAAGTGCATTTATTTTGTTTTTGTCTAGACTTTATCTTTTATAGTTTTCCACTGGAGTCAAAACTGTAGGAGTTGCCTAAATGAGATATATATTGAGTTTCAAATTCAAACCTTACAAAGCATGTTAAATGTCTCCTTAAACTTCCCAGGAAAAGAAATAAATGTATTCTTTTCTTTCACTCAAGCTGGTGATTTAAAGGGTAACCCTAAGCCATCAATAGAAATATATAGTGGTGCTGGTAAAAACAAACCAGATATTCTGGAAGTATTACAATGCACATGTACATAAATTAAAAGTATGTGAAAAATAGGCAAAACACCCTGAGAGACCACTGGTCATGATAGATTTTAAATTTGGTGTTAATTTTTTTACTGGATTGTCAACATAGTTGTATATGATATCTCAGTGGAGCTGTGGCGTACTAAGCTTGAAGTAGTTTATTATAAAACATACTTCTGAATTGAATGTGGAAAGAGTAAACAAAAGATAATAGGAATAAAGTAAAAAAATCCTTCAGGTAATTAAAAAAAATAATCCCTGCATTTATTGAAGTGAATTGAAGAAGTATGAAAAGAGATAAATGGGCAACTATGGTTAGGATGAGGGGGACTCACTTGGAGTGAGTAGGCAGATTTTTATCTTGGAATATTTAGAAAATGTTCCTCAGTGTTTCATTTAGAAAAAAAACAACAAAACCAAACCCAAGTTTAAATGCAGATAGGGAAAATGCATGGTGATCAGCCTGAAAAAGAAATTTAGTGTTAATGCCAGGAGGCTGAAGGGAACTACTGATACCAGTTCAGAACAGTCTTTGCAATGGGATATGGTGGTAAAAATTGCCAATATTTCTGTCTGTGGGAATGATGGATAGCAAAACAGAAGATGGTAACCTCTCTGTAGAAGGCCTTTGTGTCATCCCACCTGGAAAACCATGCTTGATTTCAGACAACTCCTTGTCAGAACAGTAGTGTAAATGTGAAAGAGACAAAAGCAGTTAGAGGCTGTACAGGTATCTGACTAAAACTAATAGACCTTAAGGTTTTTTTTTTTTTTTTTTGTTCAAATATTCTGAAAATATAAATATCACAAAAGAGGAGAAATTATTTTGAATAGTTGAAAACTTAATAAAGGAGTAGCATGAAATCAGATTGACAAGGTGATCTGTTAAGTGATTGGATAGCCTTCAAATAGGAAAGGAAATTCAATTACTGTAGATTTTTCAGTGCTAGGTGTAACTCTAGGCCAAGTCCTGGAAAGGATCTTAGAGTATCATACTGTGTTCCACTGCCCACAAGCAGGATTGGAAAGAGATTATTACAGTGAATGAAAACATTGCATTTTCTCTAGGGATTAAGCCAGGCTTCCAGCCTCTCTGTATCAGAACCTGCTCAACCTTTTCACTTTGAAGAGACGTACACTTCATAATTGGGCCGTTAATTCAGAACTCTGGGTGATGGCTCTTCTCTGTAATTAAATCTCTTGTGGATGTCTGTGTGGTTTCCTGTCTTAATAATTTTCCTAAGTATGTAAAATCATAACTCAGGATAAGTTATGGTAAATCATTCCTCTTGTTATTTTTCTAAACTCTTTTTAGTCTTTTACTGGTGGAGATTGTTCCTGTTTCACTGCTTTGGTTTCTTTGATGAATGCTGCTTGTTGATCAGGACTCTATTGCTCTTTAATGACTGTGTTTACTTCAGTAACATTCTGAAGTGAAATAATTGTATTTAAAATGAAATAATACCTTTTAGCTTCTTATTGGAGACTAAAACCTTAATCTGCTTTCAGAACAAATTGGTCATCTATTTTAAAGCTTCTGGTAATTTTCTATTTCTCTATATATTCCTGTTTATATATATGTGTATTCTAAAATACTGCAAACAGTATACACATCCTGTGCTACTTTGCATTCATGTTATCCAGCATGTTGATTTCTGTGTGTTTATTTCTCTGGAAGACTTCCCATACTACTGTCTAAACAGCTCTTGCTTTCTTTCTGCAGCCCTTGAGTTGCCTGTACTTACTCTATTTCTTTTGTAGCTTCCCTTTTCAATATTCCCGGTTGCCCAACACTTGTTTGTACAACTTGTTCTGCCTTTCTTCCCACCACCTGTTCACTTTTTTATGAGATGTACTGTTAATTTTTAATCTCGGCAGAGGTCTTTTCACTCGATAGAGACAGAAAAGGAATTTCAGGATACAAAGTAAAAGGTAGATCACTTTTCATCTTAAATGATTTGTGTTAATCTAAGTCCACCAAAGCGGCTATTTTTCTATATGTGAGTTTACATGTATATAGACTTACAGTATATGTACTTCCCTGGCTTGCATAAGACATAGTTTTCCATGCAAAGCTGTCTTGAAAAATTATTGCATAAGTCGATGTATCCTTTTTATATGCATTTGTGCCAGATACTACGAAACTAGCAAATTGTCAGATGTTTTCAAATACCCGAAAGGTAGGATTGAGCAGAAAGGTATAATTCTTCATGGTTAACTTGAAGAGGTGATACAGGTCATATTTTCAGGTGCTCTCAATGTTCAATTAGGCTAGACTTCAAAAAAAGTTCAGCAGTCATTAACCTGTAACATGTAAAATGTGAGATGTAGGAATTCATACCCAACTAACCTAGCTTGAAAATCTGGGCCTCTATATATACTGACAGTTGTTATAAGTATTACTTTGTTAAGAATTAATGTCTAGCTCTTCTTATTTCCTACGTGGAATTACATGTTAGTCTATTTTGTATTATTATATTTGCTATCTGGAAAATACCTATCACATTTTGAGTTATATCACAATAAATACATATAATGAGAACAAAAACTTTTCAATGGATGCCTCACAAGACTGAGTGCTGCTTAGAAGAGTCCAAGAGTCAAGCTGTTTTGTTCAGAGAATTTATTGGTCCCTGAAGAGGAGTCAGAAACTGAGTATTTCCAGATACACAAGTGGATATTATCAGCCCAGGCTTCTTTTGGCTAGATTCCTTGTGAAGGTTAATTTTAGCATTAAGTTCCACCTCTTTCTCAGCTAGAGTCTGGCAACAGAAGCCAAACTTTCAGTCCAGGAGCTCCTTTCTGTGTGACAGTCTTCTCTCTTGGCTCAGTTTGCCCACTGACCTGCTTTTATAGCCCTGTAAAAGTATCAGCTGACTTGAGGGCAGATCCTTTCTTTAAGCAGCCCTAGAGGAGTTTTTTTTTTCTGTATGAAAAATCAGTGCATGCATCTTCCTTTTTAATGCTCTGAATCTTTCCTATACCCAGCATTTGAATCCTGTATTACCTAGAATGCAGGAATCTAGAATCTCAGTAAGTAACAATGGGTGAAATATTTCCTGCGGTGATTGCGCAATGAAAGAAACATGCTACTTTTGGGAGAATAAGAAAAGAGATTTGTCAATTTTGATCCCCAGTTTTAATTGCATTTGCTTCTATTTATTGATGCGAGAGGATGCTCGCAGTTTCTAAAATGTACATGAGATAATATGCTGATGTTTCCAGTGATAGAATAAAGAACACTTCTTTTTTTTTTTTCTAGACACACGTAGCAGCACTTCATTGCAGGTACTGACCAGAGTATATGCATATTCCCGGGAAATGGTAAACATCCAATCCTATTGGATTTTTTTGTTTTAGATACCGTAATGATCCTTTATGCTTCTGTACTGTTTTCTCTAAGGCTTTACTGATACTCAGTTGATACTCCGTATGTTAACAGACTGAATCATACAGAACATGTAATGGCATGGGGAATACTTGCGCCTTATGAGAGTAGATCTCTTGATTCTACCATGGACTTCCTTCCTTCCTCAGCCTACTTTAGGAAAGTTTAATTACTGTGTAACATCTGTTCAGAAGCTTGATATCAATGCAAATTTCATGTCTTCATGAATCATATCCATTTTGTTCCTTGCAGTTTTACAGCCATACTGTGGTGAATGTGTTGAGTAGACTATCAAATGGATAGATAGAGTAAAACATATGTGACTGAACTGTTCAGTAGCAAGAATGTCTTCTAGACCTTAAAATATTCCTGTATTCCTAAGTCACAAGCTCCTTAGGACAGTAATTTGTTGTAAGCAAACCTGACAAAACACTTGTATTAAGTTACAATTTAAAAACAACTGTTAGTGCTTGTTGTTCAGGTGACAGAGCCCTGCAGCTATGGGACAGCTAAGAGTCGTTCAAGGGCTGAAATTTTGTTTGTAGAGCTTCTATGGAAAGTGGGCTTCCAGTACTGCAAACCTGTGAAGACCTTATTTCTTTTCAGGTTACTGTGCCTGTGAAGTATGTGAGAATTTTGAGAGCAGTTCATTTGGTTATCAACTAATGGGAAAAGGAAATGTAAGAAATGCATTTCCCTATTTTTATGGAGCAAAATAATAAGGCATTGTAATAAAATAATGCTGATAAAGCATTTTCCATCAAGTGTAATATATGACTGCAATCATGCTATATTTTAGACATTGTAAAAAATACAAAAATATAAATAGAAGTATGAATTCTTCTGTTTTCCCTTTCCAGAATAACAACTAAGTATTGGGACCAGTCGGTAATGGTAATAGAATGATTTAGGTTCGAAAGAAACCTTAAGATCATTGACTGTTAACCTTGGTATAGAAATTTTCAGCCTTATTTGTTCCTTTAAAATAAAAGAAATAAAATCAAATCTGAAAACCACATTGGAAGATAAGTATCTGAATTCTCATTAATGGCCTTGAAAACATCTCCACCTTTGCAGTTTGAGAGGAAAAGATAAGAAAGGTACTGATGCAGAGCTTGCTGCCATTACTGATAGTTCAAACAGGAAGTCTAAGAACTGCAAGCAGAGGTATGGATATGTCTTGGTGTCTTTCTTCCTGGAGGCCCTGTTGGTGCTAGTGGGGAATTCAGGATGAAACATAAGAATTGATAGAATCATAGAATCATAGATTAGTTAGGGTTGGAAAGGACCTTAAGATCATCAAGTTCCAACCCCCCTGCCATGTGCAGGGACACCTCACACTAATCCATATCACCCAAGGCCTCATCCAATCTGGCCTTGAACACTGCCAGGGATGGAGCATTCACAACCTCCCTGGGCAACCCATTCCAGTGCCTCACCACCCTAACAGGAAAGAATTTCCTCCTTATATCCAATCTAAACTTCCCCTGTTTAAATTTTAACCCATTAAGATATGATACATGGTGGCAGACTTGGGAATTCATTTACAAGGCAGCCACTTCTGCTGCTGCCATCTTTTTGTTTATTTTCATTGTTGTTACAAATGCATGTATCAATTTGATACCATTTTTCTTCATTTCATTTCATTCCTTGGAAATTCCCGTCTCCAGGTGTCAGCATCTGTGTAGACTCTTGTTTATGTTTGGTATATTCTTTATGTTTGGTTGCTACTGCACCTTTTGTCCTCAGTAGTAAGAGCATCATTTTTTCATCCGAAGTAGTGCTTTCTGTATTCTTGTCTTTGTTTGCATTTTTGTTATAATTTTCAACTTTCTCTTTTGGAGGCATGATGTCATCTTTGCTATTGTTCTTGCATATCCACTTTATCTCTAATGGTAGTATTTTCAGGTGTTTTTCTTCCTTATTCAATTGCTTGAGGAGTGAGCCATACACACTGTGTAGCTGATTTCTTTTGAAGAGTGCTTGCAGTTGATAATCTGTCTCATGTCCTGTTGACGCTACTGTAAATTTACACATTCGTTTTTTGCCTGTGAATAAACAAAAATGAGTAGCCCTCTCTTTTCTGCATGATTTCATACCAAGCGCAGAAATAGAATACACATCTCCATTTTATCAGTTTCTTTTTATGTGAGCTAGTATCTTTAACTTTTTATGTGGGTTAATTTGCAGTATGCATTTTAATGCTTTATTTAGTACGCTAGTGACAGTTGCGGCAGGTTGGCAAGAAATTGGAATTAAATATGCAATAGTCCTGGAATACAAGTGGTAACAAGCATGAAGCAAGCACTTTCTTCTTCAGCTCAGAATTTCAGCTGAATTCACAGTGCTCATTTTGTGAAGAGAGTTTATGGTAGCTACTGAGCAAGGCAAAGATCGAATTCTCATGCAGTCTTTCACAAGTGTCTTTACCCATAGCCTTCTTTGCCTAACAAAATTAGTTGTACTTAGTATGTCATCCCAAGACTCGACATTTGCTCTCTATGAAATGGAACACTTGGCTTACTTAATGTGTCAGTGCATATTACAAAGGACAGCATAAATCCATGGGGCATAGTTTCCCTGTAAGTACTCAGTTGACAATGTTAATACTGACTAATAGTAGCATTTTGTAAGTATAAAGGTATGTCTTGGGTAAGTCATTGTTTTGTGTTGTTTTATTGGCGTGATTTTATACAGAATTGTTTCAAAAAGGCATTGTATACATTAATACAATAAATAATGTGATAACATTACCCAACAAAATGTGATGAAGAAGAGATGAATTGATTTCACCAATAAAAAAAATCATGTGACAAATGCTTTAATTTCATGTGTGAAATGATGTAGTATTTTATGTTGCACTATTTCTGTGAGGACACCAATTAGAATTTGAAGCCTTATGTTGCTTAAACACTGTGTAATGTCCTCCTGACCTGAAGCACTGGTTACTTTGTTTGCATATAAAGATTTGCAAGTTCAAATGAAGCAAAAGGGAAGATGGTTCTGGTATTTTGGATAAAATGGGCACAAGCAGGTGGTTCTTAGCAATGTAAGTCTGGTGGGTAGAAAAGAAAAAATCATCTTTGGTATAAGAATAGTGAACAACCATAAAAGTTTTCAGCCCATGGTTTAAATCTGATCAGCTGTGTAATCCTAACAGCAGAAACTTAAACAGAACAAGAAAAATTTAAAGAAGCAGAAGACGTGTTATGTAAAAATGCTGTAACTTTGGAGGGAAACGATGTAAGTGTACCTGAGGAAGAATACTGTTTACTTTTTTCTGGTTTCTTACTGTGGTCTTATGTCTTTTTCTGTTTTTTAAGCTTGTCAAGTAGAGCAAATTCTGAAAGACTATTTTCTTTCCTCCTTGGACTATGTGAATTGGAAAGGTAGCAGTAGGGTAATTACTAGTTCATGCCACTTCTCTGTTGCTCTTGTCATCAGGTTAATGTGAGGGCTGATGTCTGAAGCAGCGTTTGCTTCATTAGCTCCTTTGTGACAGTTGCTGTGCAGGTGCACTTTGTTTGCTACTTTGAACTGTAGTCCTAAAGGAAGTTTGGGTAACAACTATTCAGACAGATCAGTCCTCTTTTGTGAAAACCTTACAGACCCATTGGAGACTGCTTTCTTCTTGGATGTGCACTGTTCCCTGGCTGGAAATGTTTTACATAACCTGAAGGGTTGTGTACAATTTGTGGACAGCTTTACAAATGCCTTTATTGTCTCTGGTTTAGTAACCTGCTGTCATATTGATAGTGTAGGATTGAGCCGGTCATAATGCTTTGGGCCATCTGAAATCTCAGATGTTTAAAAAAGTCTTGTGGAGCAAAATAATGAAAGCTATTGGAACTACTTATGAAATCTGAGATTATTTTATCATGTCATGATTAGATTAGCAAGCTTTTTTCCAATTACCTTGGAAAAACCAAAGATTAGTGCAAACCTAAACCTTATACTTTAATAGATATATTTAATTGCAAGCAGCAAACTCCCATTTTTATAGCATTTTAGAGAGCTTTATATCATAGGATATTTTTTCAAGGTAACATTTGTTTTAATTTTTTGAATCTATATGTATTTTGACTTTTGGAAAAAATATTCCTAATTAACATTTTTCTGTCTACCTGCTTAAAAGGAAGGAAAACAAGGTGAAAGTTAGCAGTACTGCATGATGGAACACTTTGGGGGCTAGTCTCTTTTGAAACAAAAGACCATTCTGCAATGTCAAACTGTTGAAGTTCCCCTTCAATGAACTCATTCTGGTAATTGAAATCCTGTTTAAACTGAAAAAATGTATTTAGGTCATATCATGAATGTTAGTTGGAGCCATAGCTTCCCCCTCTCGCCCCATAGGGTGAAGCTTCAAATAGCTGTGGTAAGGCCTGTTAATTTTTAAATATTCTGGCTGACCTGATATTTAATAACTGATAAAAATTTCTGGCTGAAGACCTATAGTGCTTGCCAAAAACCCTGCCTCTGTATAGTGAGCTTTCAGGTAGTAATATTTTTACAGGCATGGTAGGGAAAAATGATTTCATTTTTTTCTTGAGTATTTCGTTACAAATTATGCATGTACACACACACATAAATGAATGGAGATGTTAGGACATCTGTACATACTTCTTCTGTTCTACTGAGTCACTACCAAAGCTGGTTTCATGTTCTGGGATATACTGAGATGTTTCTGAAAAGGATCACATGAGACAGAACATTTATTATGAGTCTTACAAATAAAAATAAATTGTATATAGACATATAGAGTATTTGCCTTTGAACAATACCTAAGCATTTGTTTTCTATTTTCATTAATAGATACAACTTTTTGTCTTTTATGTATATCTGTGAGGCACCTGCATAAGTTTGAGATGAGTGGTAAGATTTAAAGTAGTTATAGTTAATGCTTTTGGTGAATGAATGCCATTGTTTATTATATCTCTCTTTGTTGTAATTCCATTAACTGTTCAAAGCTGAATGTACCAGTACTTGGGAAATTGTTCAGTAGATTTTTTTTCCTTAAAATAGTGAGGAGCTTTTTTTTTTTCTTTTTGTAAGTAGTGAATATGAAAGATTAAAATGTCCTGTTTCCTCCCCTGTGTTCTAAATTAAAATTAAACTAAACTTGTATTATTGATCTACCTCACTGGAGCAGACATGACCTGTGTTTTAAGACAGAATTAATCTCAACGAGTTCATCTTAGAGAACTTGTTGTTTGAGTTATTTAAAACTCAGATACAGAGCTGGGAGGAAAGTATGTGGTTTCCTGGCTTCACTAGCTAGGCCCAGGAAGCTTCTGATAACTTTTCTCTTACACTTTAATGTGTATCTCTAAAGGCAGATTGTTATAACATGGAACATTTTCTTTTATTATAGAATTTTCTTTCAGATTTGTTGGTACGCTACCTTAATTTTGATAATGAAAGTAATTTTCTTTTGAGAACTTGGGTTACTATAGAATTTAAAAATCTGTCTGTGGGTGAGGTTTAATTTAATCCCTTGAGTATTTATGAAACATTTCTGAGACCTCACCAAAAAGTGACGAGATTAGCACTTGCAGTTTATTGACAGGATGCCTCGTAGGAAAAACATCTATCTGTAAGGACGTTGTTTTTTAAAAGGGACTAAAGTCTGTTTCTGGGGATAAACATGTTATGAAATACAGAACAAATTTTGGGGGCAGTTTCTCTTCAGACAGTTCACGACATAGGGACGTAGCAGTTTACAGAGTTAAGAATTACGTGTTGACAAAACTGCACAGTAAGTAATTTCCTAACAGATAAAAATATAAGTGCTTGAGGATTAAGAATGTCTTAACAGTCCCTGGCATAAATTAAATTCAGACATGTGCAAAAGTAAGTCATTATTCAGCAATAAAATTGTATCCTTGCATATATGCTTGTGCCTAAATATATGCTGGAGAGTGACAGAGGTTACCAGAGGGTTTGTTGTTCTTTCTGGGTTTAAAAAACCCAGGAAAAACGAAGTCATATCTTGTGTTCCAACATTTTAGCATGTGAGACTGCTTGATCTCTTTGTCTCCCGTAATCTTTTTGAGAGAACTCTCTGTGCTTAACTGGTCATAAAATCTTGTCTGCAGTAGCAGTTCTTTACTAATAATCCCGTGCCCATCCCAACAACCAAACAAATACTCTGTGGTACTGATTCTACTTTCACATACCCCAGTGTGGTCCTGTTCCCATCAAAGTATTTCCTTCAGATTTCTATAGCACAAATAGAAGAATAATCAGATCCTTTCCTCTTATTTTATCTATGGACTATGTGTTGAATGACTTATTTTAAAGTAGTTGTGATTCAGTGGGGATGTTTTTAATTTGCTGCCTGTTCTCTTTACCTCTGAGGAAAGAATTTTGTAAATGCTGAATAATTTTGGAACATGTTTTCTTGGTTAAGGGTTGGATCATATTTTAAATTAGTTTTAAGAGGAAGGAAATAGTGTAAATGCTGTGGAATTCAGATAAGCACTGTGCATAGGAAATAAGTACTTTAATTTAGGTTGCTTAGAATTGGTAGGTCAAACTGATGGTAATAAAGGACCAGATCTTAACTTTGTTTCAAAGAACATGTAATCAATATGCACTCTCCTGTTTTATTTCCCGTTTTGCTGGAGAATTTATTTTGGTGCTGATGATATGTGCAATTGCTGAAGTATTCCACAGGGTGTCATGAGGTAGTTGTTGGAATCGTTAATACTTGGCTGAAAGTAAAGAAACATAGTGTGCAGTCCTCTGAATGCCATTTAATGTAATTTTAGATGTGACTAATACACATGCCATAAAATAAAAAGTTCTTAACTCATTAACACATGTATCGCATTTCTGTATCTGTATAAAATATACACACGAGGAAAAATGTTACGAGAGGTGGTTTACAAGAGTGAGCTATTCTATGTCAGGTCTTCCCCAAAAACCTTTCTATAATTACCTTAGTATTTTATAGTTTACAGAGCAAGTGGAATCTTTGGCTGTAGCAGCAATCTGACATACCAAACTATGTAGAAAAACCCGAAAGTTCTACAGTGCTGCTTGTATTTGCCATACTGTTATAAAGAATTTCTAATTAGAATGTGCTCCTCCAAACTGACTTTCAATTTTTTTTTTACTTTTAATTTTTATTTAAGTTCTTTTAAAATTTAAACTTATTTAAACAAGCTTTATACAGTGCGCACAGCTGTACTCTGGATTTTATGATTTGTTAATTATAGATATATATGATGTCAAAGCTTAACTTCAGGCTTCTTTTCATGCACACGTGTAATACAGCACGAGGAGAATTTTTACTAAAGTATGCTGCAAATTAAAGTGTGTTTGGTTATGGTGATGCATTTTTGTATATGGAGACTAAATTTTGATTGACTGAAGTATTGACTTCTGCAGAGCTGCACAGGCACTGAATTCAGCTTCAGGTTCGTAAAAGAATTAATGGTAATTATGAGGGATCCTGCTTCTGTTAAAATTTGAATTTCTTTAAATGGAAGTTATATTGGCCATGAGAAAGATTACATTTCATTATGAAATGAACAGCAAAAATTGATTTCAGTAGCAACAGAACATGATCCAAAGTGTAAAATCACCGATGAAAGTAAGAATTTCAATCTCTGTTGACAGTAATAATTTCTCTAATTTTAACAGCATATTTAAAACCTGTTTTGAACAGGTGACACTGTATGGATTTAAGCATATCTGGCTGTATTATTTAAATAGTAGAAATACTATAGGCTTATTATTATAAGACTCTATAGAATAAATAATAGACTACTTATTTTTCTTGTTACTCTTTATTTGTAGAACAAATGTTATATGTATTATGGAACAGTTTTTGGTTTATGCAAGTGGCATAATAGTGAGTGGCAGGAGGAGTGTAGGATGAGGGGAGGGATGTTGGTTCTTCCGACAGACAGTTAATAAAATTTGAACACATGATGTACCGTACCACATCATCTCTGCCTTATGCCCAGAAGGTCATCAGCCGTAGAAGGCGATTGCCATGATAATCAGAAGCTGAGTCCTTCTGTTCAGATTTGCTTCCAAAATCTACGCGGTCCTGTGAACAACTTTTTGTGCAAAATGTTTTTGACTTAACCACTATAAATCATGACCTGTTTAACAGATGACTGTGTTTATAAGTACCTTAGCAATATGTTTAAATACTCACTAGAGGAAGAACTACATCCATTTAAAGCTGTTTTAATACCCAAAATAGAGTGACATAGTTTAAATCTTCATGAAGATGAACAAAGTGAACACAAATGGTGGCGTTTGGTTTGTTTTCTTCTTGTTTCTGGGTTTGGGTTTTGAAATATAAGCATCCTGATTTCTGTCCAGGTGAGTTTCCTTTACAGCAGCATGCCATGGAAGAAGAGGGTTTTAGATAGGTAGGTTGTCCTTCTTCAGTTTAAGGCTTACTAAACTCGCTTTGCCTCTCTCTTTCTTTGTGCTTCTTATTGCAACTAGAATAATCTAAAGGGGTAATTCCACACATACTTTGAATTACTGAGATAATGCAGTACCTTAAACTAATGATTAATATCAGAAAATATTTAAATAATAAAATACCTGACCCCACTGAGATTTTTCCTATAATTTATTAGAAAATAATACTTCTTAGCAAAGGAAAACAAAATAGGAAGGTCAGAAATTAAAAACTGTTGACATTATACCATGTAAAAACTTTGCAGTGTACTAAGGCATATGTATCATGTAATATGTATACATTCAGTTGATACTAGCACCCACTCTTTGAGTGTTAAAACAAGGCTGATGAATATTCTAACCTGTTTCTATTTTCAGATTGAAAATCTACAGGAGCAACTTAGGGACAAAGACAAACAACTAACTAATCTAAAAGACAGAGTGAAGTCATTGCAGACGGATTCTAGTAACACAGACACAGCACTAGCAACCTTAGAAGAAGCTCTCTCAGAAAAGGTAATGTTTTCCCATGAAATAGCATTTTGTGCTGCTATTAAGGGTGAAGTGTGTCCATAAAATGTCTTTTTAAGTTGGTGTGGACCTTTCAAAAGGAGCCACACCAACTTAAAAATGGGCCTTGTCAGGAAAGCAGGGGCCTCTGCTCTGGTAGGATGGGCAAGGAGTGATTCCCAGCTGATGAACTGAAACATGGCTCTGTGGTAAAGAAGGATGCCCTTTTAAATCGGGATGGAGTAAGTGGCCCAGGAGATGGGAAATTTTTCTCTTAGTCAATAGAATGGGTGGGTGTTCCTTGAAAGAACTGAAAGGCATGAACACCTGACTTAAAGAAGGTAGAGTCTGGGGCATTTTTATGACTTTATGATCTTGATCGTCTTATTCTGCTGTCTGTTAAGCAAAGCGTAACTGAAGAGGCAACATCAGGTGACTGTACCAGCTGTTGCCTTGGCTTGCTGTTAGCACTATTGGTTTCCTACAGTTAGTTTATAAATAAGTTTATTTCATAAAAGAATGGAGGTTTTTTGTTTTCTTTAAAAGCTATATGCCTTTAATTTGAAAATACCTATAGCAAAAGGGATAAATCTAGACTGTTTAAATTAGTGGCAACATTCCTACCAGTTCCAGTGATGTCAGGGTTTTTATTTCAGTTGACTTTGAGTACGAGGTAATCCAAGGGAATTTGTATGCCAAAAAAAAAATAGTACAAGTATTCACTTTTTATAGCTTACAGATCTTTTTATATATATATATATCTTAAATGCGCACAGATGAGTGCAACTAATTAACGTATTCTGTGCCATTCTGCAGTGTGTAATCTTATGAAGGTATTTATGACTGTATATGGCTCTAAAATGCCACGGTGGTGTTGGCATTAACACCTGAAATGCTAATGTTGGATTTTTTTTATTTCTTGCTATGTTTGATCATCTTACTAACATTTGTTTGGTTAACAACAGTGAAAAAGTTGGCATTACTGTTATTTCTGTGGCTTCATACAGATAAGTTTACAGCATTTATGCAGTAAAGAAAGTTACATGCTAATCTGGACAGGGCACTCACCAATCTCACTGCATATGATTAAAAAAATGACACAAAGTACTTTTCAGTCTGTTTTTCCTCCATGTAAATGATCTTTTATGGATTAGTCTACATTGTTGCTTGCCCAAAATGCTCATAGAGGCAGCTGAGATTTTAAAGCCATGATGCTACTGTTGTCAATGTACAAAGCAGTGTGAGTGTCTCACAGCAAACTTGCCAGTTCTCCCGTGTGACTGAGCGTAGATTGTCAAAAGCCATTTGTATCCCATTTTCTGCCTCAGTTATATCTGCAGCACTTCAGAGAAAGTGCAGTTATGCAATACTTCTTAGCTGGGTAATTTGCTAAGTTGCAATCTGTCTTCAATTGTAATGTTATTTCTCTCTTGAAAATATTAAATTCATGACAGTTTGCCAGGGTTCAGAGTAGAAGCAGCTAGTGTGGAGCTATTGAATAGATCGTATATAGTCACCTTCTCATTACCAGAAATACAAAAGATTAAGAGGTACTGGGTTAAAAGCTAACCTAAGTTAATGAGTGGCAATTAGTTGTTCTCAAGTCATTTTGTACCCCTACCATTCTAAAAACATTTGAAATAAATGTAAACTCGTTAGTAAATGTAAAAAGTTCTTATAATCTTGATGAAGTTCAGTATGTATCTGAAAATAAAATACTCTATTAATATCAGACATACAAATAGTAATATTTTACTAAACTCAGGATGTGATATTTTCAATATTGTAGTGAGGATTTGTCCCAGAGTTTGATTAAAAATTGTGCTGTAAAGTTTCTTTGGGTATATGATAACTTGAAATGTGGCAACACTAGAGACGCTGATGGTATGAAAATTGTGTGTCAAGCTTTATTTCATTGATTTGATGGAGATTCAAAGTTCAAGAAATGATGCTAGTTTTCATATTTTCAAAAAATTTGATAAACTTCGATGCTTCTCTGAAATGTGTTCTTGCAGTTCATGTCAACTTCATTTGGACTTGTGTGGATATATATGAACAGACACTTTTTAAAAGAATCAATGTGATTAGTGGTTTTTCCAAGTGGAATTGATTAGAACTCACATGGGGTCCGTAAGGTTGAATTCTGTGCAAAGTAGTCACTTTGCTTACATCCAGTCAGCTGAGAATGGCATCTTTCCTGCAGTGTTTGCAGGCTGCTCTGAGACACACATACAATGATTCATAGAATCAATCACAGGATGCTTAGGTCTGGAAGGGATGTTTTCCTCTGGCAGAGATTTTTATCTTTTTGCAGCTGATGAAGGCAATGGTATCTATTGTAAGCAAATTCTTTCGAGATGTGTGAAGCTGAGTTATGCTGTGGTTTCTGGTGACTGTTTCAATCACTTATAGTGAGATTGTTAGAAGTTAGGTGGCAGTCTATAAAGGGAAATACTCAATATGTTAGTGATGCTTATCATTCTATTTTACTTCAGAAATGGTACTTTGTTACTGTTAGAAAAACATTATACAGAATTATTAAATAAAACCCTCTCTAAGAAATGAGCTTTATAACTTTTAAAAGTCAGTCCCATTGCTGGCAAATCTTTTTACAGTTGAGGAATGATTAGTATATTAGATTAAAAAAGGAGGAGGAAAGCGACACTGCAGAGCAGAATTAATTACGCAGCTTTTGAGAAGCAGGGTAACTTGATCTTAGAGCATTAGACACAATGAAGAGGAGATTTCCATGGTAAAAGCTTCTCTCTATGATTTTTATTGTTTGTTATACAAAGAAATAATGCATAATTTCATTCAAGGTAGATTTTTCAGTCTCTGGGATGTACTTACACATTGAAAGAAGCCAGCAGGCATCTTATAGAAGCGCCAAATGAACTAGTATGTCTACTTTTATGGTGTCTTCTGGCAGCTAAATACTTTGACATTTTATTCTTGCGTATGTGTGTCATTCCTATTTGTGTCCAGCATTCCAGCTCACCGTGGCTGCTCTCAGTCAGTAACCTTTCTTATTCCTTTTCCCATCTACAGTAACATTCTTAAGACCTACGGATTTTATTACTACTTATTTACTTTTTCCACTGCAGATACTGGTAGAAATAGATTTTTGTCCAAATAGGAGATAACAAGAACCCTTTAGTGATAGTTTCTTGTTAACAAGTGCATCAATATAAGTACTTTTATAAGTCTAAATTTGTAATGCTCTCAAGAAAGGATGCTGCTGCTTTCATTCAAGCACACCTGGTTTCCATGGAAATACATTGCTTGGTTTTTGTTTATTTGTTTTTCCTAGAAATTGTATCAGACCAACTTTGTAGCTGAATGTAGCTGAAGATTAGGTGAAATTTTTGGCTTTACCTTAATTCTTTGGCAATACAACAGTTTTTTCGAATTTTAATTTTAAAAATAATGAAGGTAATACTCCAAGAAGCTCTTTTAAAACAGAAATCAAGTTTATAGCAGCTTGGTTAACCACAATTCAGTAAAATGGAATTTAATTGCTTTTCTTAGTTTCTATTGGAAGAAAAGATATGATCATATGATACAAATGAATTATGAGGCTATTTTTAAAGTCCAAAACTCAAATGTTTGAGCATCATGTTTTTCCTGCATTGTTCTTGAAAATACTCAGATTGAGATTTTGGCTCTCAATTAGGAACTGTGGCTCCTTATTCTTCATGAATATAGTTTTTCCCAATTATTTGTCTCTGATTTTCTTTCATATTTAGTGACTAGGTAACTGGTAATAAATGAGAAAACATTGTAGACATCATAAAACAGCATCAAAGTTTCCCAAAATGGACTCTTAAATTTTTGGGTCATCCTGGCAATATTACTGGTATAATTTGTTCTCTTGCCAGGAATCAGAAACAAATTAGCAGAACTGCAGTCACTTTTGAGTGCATTTTATAACTGAATTGAAAAAGGTATTAAGTCCTTCAGCCCTAAGTTTGGACCCTCTCCTAAATACTGAAAATAATTAACAACAATAAATTACAATGCAATAAACAAAAAAAAGCTTTAGAAAAAACAAACCAGTTTGAAAATCACAATATGGAAAAGTGCTATCAGCTTCCTTGATGTTCTAACAAGAAGCTTTTCAAAGAATATCTCAGCTCTTGGACTGTCCCAAAGCAGCTCAAGAGGTTGCTTTCATGAAGCTGATATTTATAAAGTTGGTCCTACTGTAGCAGCATACAGCAGATAAGCAATTGAGTATGTCTGATAATGGAGCTATATGCTGTGGCAATTCAGTTCCTGCTTCTGTGATAAAGTGCTTCTGTGATAAAAATTCTAAATAGATTAGACCTGTGAGGTCCTAGATTAGTGCATAAGGAAAGCTTGCCAATGCAAATAAGACTGAAACAAGAACACATTGTTGGGATTTCTGCAAGTTAGCTGTTAATCAAGTAAAACATGGTATATTAGGGCCTTTTAACACATTTTTGACATTTAGCCTTATGCGGCTGACAGATAAATTAGTCTTCTTTTGTGATTGACTGAGAAAAGAATTATACCGTTCATTAATCAGATGAAATAGTATTCAATCAATTCAATTCATTATAGGTGAAAAAGAATCATATAGGTAAATAAATTTTAAAGAGGGAATGGTATAAAATTAAGTCTGAATATCACTAGGTGCATTCTAATGGTTATTAAACCATTCCACTTAGTGAAGGCTGGCATTCTAACACTAATATTCAAGGGGTTAAGGATTTATATTTTTTTTACTCAGAATAACCTGAAGTACCCTATAAAATGGTTTGGGTTGGGAGGAACCTTAAAGATCTTCTAGTTCCAACCTCCTGCCACAGTGAACACCTTCCACTAGACCAGGTTGCTCCAAGCCCCATCCACCCTGTCCTGAAACACTTCCCCAGATGAGGCAGCAGCAGCTTCTCTGGGCAGCCTATGCCAGTGCCTCACCACTCTCACAGTAAGGACCTTCTTCCTTATATCTAATCAAAATCCCCCCTCTTTGAGTTTAAAGCCATTTCCCCTTTGTCCTATCACTACATGTCCTTGTAAATAGTTCCTCTCTAGCATTGTTTTAGATGCCTTTAAGTACAGGAAGACTGCTCTAAGGTCTTCGCAGAGCTTCCTCTTCTTCAGGCTGAACAATTTACCCACTGTGTTGTACAAGACAGCATCAAATGCTTTGTACGAGTCCAGGCAGATGACAGCAGTCGTTCTTCCCTTATTCACTACTGCTGTAGCCTGTTGTAGAAGGCCACCAAATTTGTCAGGCACGATTTGCCATTTTGGCTGTTACCAATCACCTCCTTATTTTCCATGTACTTAACATGCATAGGATCTGCTACATGATCTTGCCTGGTACTGAAGTGAGACTGACTGGCCTGTAGTTCCTCAGCTCCTCCCTTTCTCCCTTTTAAAATATATCATCCCTTTCTCACATAATCTATATCAGGAAAAGCCAGCAAACAGTAAAATTAAAGAAAGAAAAAAAAAGGTAATATATTTGCTGGTTTGTCATTTGTGTAATACTCAGCAGTGTGCTGTTGAAGGACCTTCATTCTGTATGAGCACATTTCTATCTTGAAATCCTGACAGCTGTGATTTAAAGGGAGATTTTGCCATTGGGCTGAATGAAGCCAGGAGTTGTCTACATCTGCAGTTCCAGAGGTATCGGTGTATAGACAGCTGATAATGTCTTGGAAATAGATTTTTGGCTAGCCTGCTAACTCTAGTTTTGATCATCTCTTTTTTACTGTGTGCAAACTGGAACATACTATGCCATCAATGTGTATTTGTTTCTGAATGAAGTAGATATGCGAGTTTTATATAAGTAGTCAACACTTTTCTGTGAAGATTCTTAACAGTAACACTAATTTCCTAACATGTATGTTCAGTTAGGGAAAGTAGTCCCTGATGTCAGGGGAATGCTAAATGCAAAAGGAAAGTATCACTATGAACTTCCACACTTTTGAAAAAATTTTCCTCAGAAACTAGGCAGAAAAAAATAGCTATACCAGTATTCTTATTCTGACATTGTTCAGTATAGTGCTTATTGCTTTTTGGTGTCTAAAAGATTCAAAATACATTTATTTACAAACTCAAATATAACTACTTACATGGTAAAGATTTTAATCTAATTGTTTTAAAACCTTCTAATAACATTCAATTTTAATAATTTATTTTTATATATATACAGTATAAAATACTTGATTTTTTAAAGTGATAGGTATTGGTGAAACAAATTCTTATAGCT
This sequence comes from Pezoporus flaviventris, assembly GCF_033815535.1. NCBI lineage: Eukaryota > Metazoa > Chordata > Aves > Psittaciformes > Psittacidae > Pezoporus > Pezoporus flaviventris. The sequence goes on along the minus strand of NW_026892569.1, from coordinate 8,740,811 downwards.
AGAAGCCAGTATTATATATGTGGAAGTTAAAAAAAAAATCAGAAGGAGATAAATGTTTTAAGTGGCTCTATAAGGGATATATTTGAAATATATCACATTTTTCAGTTAGCCCTAGTTCCACATCCAATAATAGACTAGTTATACAGCAGCATCTACGAAGATTAATACCGCACATCTGCTTTTGATACTTGATCTTAATAGCTCACGTTACATGCTAAATTTTACATTTGCTATGTAAGCGTATTGCAGAAGTTAATTTAAAAATATTTAAAACAAAAAAGGAAATATAAAAACTAAGATTTAAGTTAAAATTCTAATATGCTTACTTGCACTTACACTGTGGTCTACACTTAGCTGTCTAATAAGTGACCACAAATGTTAGAGACTTCAGATAAGTAATGATAAATGTTAGAAGCTGAATTTTTCTATTTCTTTAATTGGCATTTAAATATTTTCAGGGAAATGTATGATCCATTAAAGTAAAATTGATTTTAAGTGTAATCAACTTTTAAATCAGTAGTTTAAAATAACAGAATATTTATTCAGTTCATACAGAAAATGGTTATTTGTTTTAGACTTTATACATGCAGATAAAACAGCATTTAAATGATAGGAGAGTGAATAAATGGGAGATCTTCATTAGATGCTTTGTGAAAGGCAGATATATATATAGAAGCTGAAAATAAAAGGGAACACCTACAGAAAACTTACCTGTCTTCTGAAAACACTGTATTCCATTTCCTAGTAAGGAGTTCCTTTTCTAAGTAGTATGAAGGGAGGAACAGAAAAGCAGAGGCAGTGGACACTTGCCACCAGAAATGCTGATGTGTTAGAAAGGAATAAATTGTGAAAACAGGGGAGGGAGACTGAGGAGAGGAGAAACAGCCAGTGTTTGAGGTACAGAATCTGTAAAATGTCTCTGCTTATTCCACAGAACCAAGACTTTTGGAGATCATCTAGTCCAACCCAGCTGCTCAAAGCAGAGTCAACTGGAGCAATTTGCCCACAGTCTTGTCCAGCTGGGTTTTGATTATCTCCAAGGTTGGAGTCTGCTGGAATGAAAATCAAAGCCTTGATTTTAGGCTCCTTTTTATGCATGTATGTGTTGATAGTTGGCTTTTTGCAAATTACGCCTTGAGCATAAAAAACCACAGAAACAGTCTTCAGAAGATCCTGTGGGGCTTTAATAAACATCGCATCTAGTGTATGGAGAAAAATGAAAGACTAGGACTGTCTGAATGATATATGCTTTTTAATGCTACTATTTCCACTTCAGCTAACTTCAATAATGAATTAATATTTTTTTTCATCATAACAGCTGAGTTTATTACAAATTAGAATGGGATGTACAGCTGCTTAAATGTTGCTTGCATTGTAGTGTTTGTTGAGGTATAACCACAGATGAGGCTGTATGGATACTCTCAGGTAAAGCTAAACTTCAAGTTAGTGTGTGTATAAGTGTGTATATATATATGTACATATATGTGTGTATATATGCATACATATATAGTGTGCATGTGTCTGTATATATATGGCAATATAAGGAATTATGAACGGAAGGAATTAGCATGAGCTTTTTCTCTCTAATACGAGTTTTCAATCATGTTGACCAGTTCTGTGAAACAGTATTTTAAATATTGGTCCTCTTTTTTCCTCTTGAAGTATTTTTTAAGACATGCAAACTGTAAGTTACTGATGGTTAGCAAGTGATTGATTTCTAATAGATTTGGAACCTTGAAAACTTCTTGCAAGCACTATAGAGTCTACTAGAATTCAAAAAACATAACCAAATTCAAGCTGAGTAAACCAGTCATGACTTCTCTGTTTTGAACTGTTATTCAAGACTTCAGTCACTTACGAATACAGGAAATGCATTAATGACATGAATAACTTTCCATATTTATCACATGATCAAACATATTCATATCGGTATAGACGTTTAATGACGTTTCTGTGCTATGTTACTCTTATCAAGTATTGAAAACTGATCTGATGCGTTTGAAATCAGGGGAAATCTTGCATGGACTTTAATACCATTAACATAATTATACTCTTCTTCTGAAGGTTGAGTTTTCTAAGTGCTACTTAATGTAAAGAAATTTTATTCTCTTTTCTCAAATGATTCCCAACTTTTCCATTTTGCAATTCTTTCCCTTGTTAGGAAAGAATAATAGAGCGCTTGAAGGAGCAAAGAGAGCGAGATGACAGAGAAAGACTTGAAGAAATTGAATCTTATAAAAAAGAAAACAAAGACCTGAAGGAGAAAGTTAATGCTTTACAAGCTGAACTGACGGAAAAAGAGGTCAGTCTTTCCAGTAATATCTATGCTTTTCTATCTATGTTATTGTGGTGGAAGAAAGTGCATTAGGATTACTCTTGAATTATTTTAAGTACTGAAATTCTGCCACTTCAGTGGTCAGCTTCTGGACTGCTATTTTCTTAATCATTCTTCATAGTACTCACTTTTGTACATAAAATATTGTATCAGTTCTTGCATAGTTGTGTGTCATTATCTCTACTTATTCCTTTATATAAGCCTCCAGTATGCTCAAGTATTCCAGCGTTGCTCCTGTTCTCGTTTGTCAGTTAGTTCAATAGAATTCAAAGTCATTGTACCTCCAGAATATAATGTCAGCCTGTGTGTATTACAAGTGTTTCTGTGTTTCAGTCCGTGCCAGCTCCTGTGATTCCAATTGGTTGTATTCTCAAAATGGTGTCTGTTGCTATAAATGCTTATCTCTGTGTCAACTCTTTTTGGGGAAGGGGTGGGGGAACAGGATCCGAGTGATCACTGAGTTGGCAATAAGGTAGTGTCCTGGTGACTAGGAATTAACTGTTTACTCTTGGTCGTTTTTCAGTCTAGTTTAATCGATCTCAAAGAACATGCATCTTCATTGGCATCAGCAGGGCTGAAAAGAGACTCCAAACTTAAGTCTTTAGAAATAGCCATAGAACAAAAGAAAGAAGAGTGTAGTAAGTTGGAAGCACAGTTGAAAAAGGTAAGTTCCATCTTAAACAAACCACAACAACAACAATTGGAAAAAAATCTTCTGGAGTAAATCTAAAATCTAGCCATCTTACACTATTTGCTGGTGCTTGCATCAAATGCTGCTAACTTTTTCTTATGAGGTTTGTATCAAAGCCACTAGTGAGCCTCAGAATTTATCCTGAATATGAGGGAATTCTGAGAAGCTGCTGCAAATAGATGAACTGGCAGTAGGACCTTAGAGGGAAAGTAGAAGAGCAGAAAGAAATTATCAAATTTCTATGTATGTGAGTTTATGCATCTTTTAGAAGTAGACTGAAATGTTTGTAGCATGGGAAAAAATTAAAGGCTCGTTGCAAGAATGCTGTACTTCCTAATAAAAAAAAAATTCTGCTTCCAAAACTGAAACTGTAGCTAGGTTTTATTTCGGCATGTTTTCGGCTGTGTTGGTGAACGCATATTTGTGATAATTAAGTGAAATAATGCATAGTTTATTTCCGCTAGCAATTCAGTATTTATATTCAGCAACTAATGGAAGCAAGCATTTAAAGGAAAACATACAAATCCTGCATTTTATAACGTGGTTTTATTTAAATGGATGCATCCAAATAGTTTTTGCTTAATGCATCTGCAAGTTTGTTGATGCCTTTTCTACCATACATTGTTTCTTTGACCTGTTTCTATGTTATTTGGTAATGTCTGCTCTCATTGTTCAAACCAATCTCATGATGTATTTGATGGGTTTAAGCATTATGTTTGCCCACTGCAATTCATGATTAACTGTATGTCAAACTTTAATTTTTTATATTGATATCTAATGTTTCATTTTCTAGAAAAGACTGCTTATTTGTTCTGTGAAGGTTGCCACTGTTAGGATAATGTTCTGACACTCTCTTTACCCAGGTTAATAGTATCCTGTGCCGTGTTTAAGTATTGTTTCAATAGCCTTACCCATGAAGAAGATGTTGCAAAGTATAAAGGATACCAGAGTGTAACCTTACACTTCTATTATTTTTAATTCAGAATAAGTATGTGCAATTAGGTGTCTGTGTTAAATGTTTGGTTGTAGAGAGGAAGGAAGGGAATCTTTATCAATAAATATATACAAAAGCTTTTAATGGAAACACAAATACTTTATATGTTTGATAGCTTATAAATGCTGTTGATGTCAGAATGAAAATATCCAAAGAAACTATTTCTTGGGAAGTCCTTTATTTTCTTTTGTTATAAAATCTGTTTGTTTACTTTGCACTTCACTACAAAATATTTTTCATTACTATCTGACATATCTTATTTTCTTCATTTAAAATAGTTACAAAAACCCTAAAAACACAGATCACTAAAAAAAAAAAGAAAAAAAAAAAGAAAAATCCTCTTTAAGGACTTGAAATCCTAAGTCAATCTTTTATGACCTTACATATATACACATCATAGAGTCATGGAAAAATAAGCACTTATAAAAGTCAGACAGTGTCTGGCCATCTTTTGTATAAAAAGGGAGTATGTTCCCTGCGCAGAAATACAAAGGATTATTAAATGAAAGTTGAAAACATAATAGGTTTATTATATCATAAATGCAGTGTAAAGCCCCAATGGAAATTCATCCAACATTTGTAGGAGACCAGGTTAAAATGTAGTTACACATTAAAATGTAGTTACAACCTTCTTTGTGGGCATGTTTAGTTGAACAGAAACAGTGACTGTTAATGATAGTAGACTCCAAACAGTAATTTTCAATTCACATTCTCTCTAATAAAATACTTTATGTTCAAACCTGTAAATATCCTGTGTTAAAAGTAATTGGTCCCCAGAAAACTACCTTCACCATGTTTTCACTTCTTAGGAAACTAACTGAAACAGAAATTGGGGTTATTCCTGCATATGTCTGAGTTAGAGTAGGAGGGAACATCAACATAGTTCAGAGTAAATTAACCTGCATGTCCCATAAGTGTGCTTATGTATGAACATTAACCACTATGAAAAGTAGAAGGAATGGGTACAGTTTATATCTCGTTTCCAAATTGACTCCAAAGGGCTCTCTGTTACTTTAAGAAATTTAAATGTAGCTTATCCATTACTCCTTTCTAGAAATATTATAGAGGAGACACTTTCATTGTGGTATTATAGAGCTATTATAATTTAGTTTTGATGTATATGTTTTAACAAATTAACTAATAAATATGAAGGTAGCATTCCATGCACATTTGCTAGGAGTTAGTTTTCCATGAGAACCGATGGTAATAAGTACTGTTCCTGAAAGAATATATGTCAAGTCCAAAGATAATCTGTAAATTAAAAAGAACCCCAACAACAAAACAAACAACCCACAACTTTATTTAAAAGTTTGTCTTCCCTTGTTTCCTTCCTGGTTTTGGAGAGAATAAGATTCATTTATTGATAATAAAGATAGTTCTTATTTGGTCTGATTACACCCAGTATTTTTCAGTATCACATAACTAGATTGTTTTAATTTCAGCAGAAGAAAATATGCTGATTCTAAACCCAGTATTTTAATTCTATGGAGTAGATGCATTTCAAAAAGTAATAAATAGGATATTCATAAAGAGTAACTATTCATGCGACTGTGCTGTATTTTTGTACACAAAATAATGTTTAAAACCGTAGACATCTTTATTAAACTTTCCGTGACAGAGATTCTGGATGAAATTCATAAAAGTAGAAAAAAAATCATAAACCAATGAGAATTGTCAATGATTTTTTTTTTTTTTTTTTGCCATAATATCAGTTTTTTTCACTTAGTTTGTATTGCTACTACTGAAAGAACAGCAGGAATTACCTAATAGGTAGCAAAGTGGTATATATATATGTGGGTGTGTGTATATGTATATAATCTTATTATCCACTCTAAAATTTCCTCCTTTTGTTGTTTTTCATTAACTTAAATTTACTTGCTTACTGACATACTGCAGTTGCTAAAGTACTTTTTTCCCAGCTGTACTGTTTGAATATCATTCTGCATAGAAAATTCAGTCTTGTGTTAAACAAAAAGAAAGTAATAAATTTAATGATACGATTTAATTAATCTTTTATTATTACCGTCTTTGAAGCTTTGGTGATAAATTGCAGCCTCAGCCAAAAGCACTTCTTGTGATTCATTGCTTGAGACCAGCACTTAATGTATCATCAAAAGTGGACACCTTTCTTTATTTCATGGGTTATTTAACTTGAGAAAGGGAAAGGAACACAAACCTTACATTTCTTACTCCAGCTATTCTTTCTTAGGAGCCAAAGTCAACATTTATGTTTCCCCAGTGCCTCTCACTTTCACCAAGGAATGTTTAGAATCTTAAATTTCTACTTTTTAATGACAAGTTCTTCTGTGCAAATGCACTGGTTTTGTTGAGCTAATGCTGTTTTCCTGGATCTTTCCTTCTCTTCCTGTCTGTGCTTCACTCCCTTCCAACTTTGCAATGTAGCAAGCTGAACAGTTGTTCAATCAGATGTACAATCCAGTAAGTTCTTCTTTAAAATGCCCGCTGTAACATATGAAAGCATGAGGATCCATTACCTTACTGTCTCGTGCCCTTCCTCTGTGGAGCTTTGCTGGATACTTCTGATGCTCACTATGCTGTATTCACGATACCCAAATAAATGAGCTTTGTGGACTTCAAGGCCATTTTTAAAATATGAAATGTGTTAAATAGGTACCTACAGCAATTCTGAGAAAAAAAACATCCTAGCCTTTGGGTCCTCAACTTCTCCATTAGAAAAAGCATGCAGATGATTTTTTTTTTGCTTTGCTTTGCTTTTTAATTCCTCCTTCTGCAGTACTTTATTTGATCCTTCAAACTTAGATAACGTTTATTCAGTTTATCTTAAGTAACAGAGTTGATTATGCAAGTAATAGTATCTAGGAAGTGACTAGTACTGTTTTAAAAAATGCATATGATTAAAATGATACAGATCAGTTTTACTCTCAAAAGGCTGTATACGTTCAGCATACATACATTAAGAATATGCAAACAAGCCTATCTAATCAAAGAAAGTGCTGAAATATAAAATAATGAACGCAAAGGGCAGTTAAGCCAAACAGTATTACTTGGGCTTTTTAAGTGTTATTATTCTTCCCAGCATCTGCTTTAATTGCACAATATCTATGCTTTTGACTTGACTGTGTCCCTTTTTCAGTTTGAGGAAGAGCAGTAACAACCATTGTCTCTGCAGAGAACAGTTTCCATTGTTTTGGCTGTGACTGTTACATTTAATGTGCTGTGAGCATCACAGTACAGAACAAATGATGTAACTCTAATAGAAATTTACAAGCTACAGTGTACTTAGTAATCATAGTTTGTACCTATTGAAGAACTGGTTTTGTAGTTCAGGTAATGTGGTGTTTTGCATTAGGGAAAATAATTGCCTTGACTGAATGTCCATGGACCAGGATTCCAGCTTTGGAGTCTATTAGTGCTAAGATTTGTAACTTCTAACCTTGTAATAGATAATGTCATGCCCTTTGTATGGGAAGAACAGTCCCACAGAATGTGCTGTATTTACTTTTAAAGTTACTGGTTAACTGTTTTTAGAATCCAGTTATAAATTGTTTGTAAGTAGCATAAGCCCTGATGTTATCACCTCCACCATCCAGCACGCTGATGGTCAAAGAGCTTTTTCCCTTTGAACAGTAAAACCCTTTTTTCTGTTATCATCTTGGCTCACCTTTGTGGTAGTTATTCTTCTATTTGTATCAGTTGCACTCCCACTATGCCTGTCTTTTCAGACTGGAGTCTTTTTTGTCTTAGTTTTAATCTTGATTTTAATAAATGCTTTCTAGTCCTTATTTCATTGTTAGTTATTCTGCTGTATGGAATTTGTTTGTTACTTCCTAGTCTATTTGTGTGCAGTATTCTCAAGTCAGTCCTTTTTTGGTTTTTATTTTTTCTGCCTTTAAGTGCTTCATTTTCAAAAGGACAGCCTGTTGGCAGTTCCAAAATAATGGATGCAAGTTCCATTTCCGTTGGCACCAGGCAGCAATTGTCATGCGTCCATGAGACAGGTTCTGTTGAGTAAACTTTTCTTGTTCTTCTTTTTTCTCTTGCTTATATGTGTATCAGCCTATTTTTAACAATGTAAGTAGCAATGATCCTCTGCTCCCTCAAAACCACCTAAGATCTTGAAATGAAATTGTGATTTGATTGAAGTTAATGGCAACATATTCTTCAAATTCTGCAAGGCTAAGATTTCACTTTTGTTCTTTGAGAGGGCATAATAGCAGTTACTTGAAATGTTAATAACTGCAGATCATCAAACGTAAAATGTTTCCTTGACCTTTGTTGTTGAGAATAATAGTGTTACAAAACCCCAGATTACAGTCTAGTCTTAAAATACTGAGATGTGAATGCTTTTCTGTTCACATGCGTTAGAGAAAAAACAGTCAATTTCTGGGGAGACCTCTTTATGTCATACAGGTATCAACTCCAGGACTTTCATTTATTGCTGCATCTGAGTTTTTTAAAACACGGCAATGGATAGAAAATCTTAATAAGGAGACTACAAAAAATTAAGATTAGAGCAATTTTGTTTTTAGTTTATTACTGAAAGTAATAAAATTTGAAGGATCTTACAAAGTAATTTCTTGCATGTAAATTCTGCTGTTTTTTTTTTCCTTTTATGAAATACTTGGTTGATTTCTGTGTATATTTGTGTCTGAAGCTTTAAAAATGAAATACTGTATCCATACATTTCTGTTATGCAGAATAATGTGTGCATGATTGTATCATATAGACTAAATAATTCATGTTGCATGTCTGTGTCATATAACTACAGTGTTTCTGTAGGAAATTTGTGGTTTACCTATGGAAATGTTCCTTTACTTCTAAAATATTTTTAGTACTTATTAAGCAAATATGAGAGCAGATACATAATCACTGTAAAAATTAGTGAGACTCTAATGGTAGAGTGATATGCTATTTTTATTGAATTGTAAAAATAACATACAACATAGTCACAAGACTGACAGACAAACTTCATAAACCAAGTGTTCTAGGTTGAAACTAGCTTAATCTTTACACACCAGTATTATAATTTACAGATAGATTAAGAGATCAGTTACTTGGCTGCTGATAGGTATGCATGAACTTTTTGCTCTTACCCATAGAATCACCATTAAAACAGAAAATATATTCTGTCCAAGAAAACAGAGAACTGAGGGAGGAAAGGGGGCGACAGAAATGATAAAAAGGATAGAAGAGAGGACAGCAGTAGTAGGCAGAGACGTACTGATTCTTGTGATAACCATGCAGCTTCTGGCTAGAAGTGATCCAAGCCTGTCTCCCACAGCCGGAGTGCAAAACAAGCCAAAGAAATCTGCCCTGTCTGGGTGGTAGCAGGGTCAATATCTGTGAGCTGCCTTTCATCTCCTTTGGGCCTACTGTTTGACCTCAGAAGTCAAGTTCCATCTGTCAACAAATCACCCCTGATCTGTATATAACAATTAAAAAAAAGTGCCTAGTTCAAATCCAAACACATCTTTCAAAGCCATAAATATAATAGGGCTTTTATAATTCTATGCCTTTGTCCTGGGAATGTCAGATGGATTGTGCTTTGCCCTCTTGTAGTATCAGCAGCTTTGTTTACAACATGAGGATTCCCTTAGAGGGAGTATCACCTGCAGAAAGCTCTTTTTAAAAATGTTAAATGTTCTATCTCTCTTTTTATCTAACTTTCCTTTCCTTGCATTAAGGCAATACCCTTGAAGAAATCTGATTCCTGCCAATGGTCCAAAAATATTCTGTAGGAAATACTTGTGAAAGTAGAGGCAACTAAATTTATTGCTGGTTTGCAATATTGGGATACTGGGATCTTTTTTCTTTTTTTTAAGATTAGATTCATCTTTGTCCTTGAACTGAACGTTTACATTGGTTTATATGTGATATTATAGATCTGTGCTGCACCTGAAAACCCTGTATAGGTTGGATACTTAATCACATTGGTTTTAATCATATCTTACAAGTTCTGCTACATATTGAAAACCACAGGGAAATAGAGTGACCAAGTATGTCCTATAGAATTTTCCAAAAACACATCACACAAATATGGAGCAACATCGGTGTAACAGAAAGCACAAGAATTGAAAATACTTCTACAACTTAAAGCTAATTTCCTAAGCATGGTATTGAGCAAGGATTATAGGGCTAAACTAAATAGTATAGTTTATATGTAATACAGCAGGTGATGTTTTAGTTATAAGCCATGCAGTAGATAATTTGTTCAGTAAATTTCTGATCTGCTGTGTGAGAGGAATGTTCTTTGATAGCTGAACATTTGGCACCTTGGCTCTCGGGAAAAAAGAGCTGAAGCTGGGAGTTCTTTTATGCTAAAGTGAGGAAGACTGGTTAGAGGCAGGAAGGTGGGTGTTTTGCTTGTTTATGAAATGATGGAAGCAAGGCTGGTAAATAAGTGAATTAGACACTAAAATAAATGGAAGGGAAAGAAAGATGACAGGAATATGAAAGAGTGATAGCCTCTTGAGGGGAACTGGGAAATTCAAAATTAACCCTAGAAATCTGAAGAGCAATAGGGAACAGCATGCTCTTTGCAGAGGTTTCTTAGTATCTTAAAGGTGTGAGCTGGGTTGTTTGTCTGGGTTTATTATTATTATATTTTTTTAATTTTATTTTTCCTTAAGTGAATTTATCTTTACAAACCAATGGAATTATTTTTATCCTTTGCTAAAAAACTGTTAATTTTTGAGAGATAAAACATTGTCTAATATCTTAATAGGCGTGTTGGAAAACTGAGGTACTTTGCAGCTGGAAACTAGTACACAGCTCTCACATAATTGGCCCTGAGTAAATTTCTTGAAACAATTAACACCTGGTATAAAATAAATCAAAGCTTATTAGTAAAGCAGGAAGACACATGAGGATGAAAAGGTATCGGTTGTTAGCATCTCACCCAGACAGTAAAATCAAGATACTCTTTGGATGTTGCCTTGAAACAAACTCTGGGTTAGGAAAGTCCTGTATCTGCTTAGGATTCAGGGCTGGAGCATGTATTACCATCCAAAACAGAGAGTTTGAAGAGCAAGGCTACTGGATTGTAGGCTTCTCATGTTGTTCCCTTGGCTCATTTTGGTAATGAAATATTTCTTCTGAATGAGAATCTCACAGTAGGATAAAAAACACTTAAAACCTACTATTTTTTTTCTTATTATCCTCATGCTTAAATGATATGTTACATGCAAACACCCTAAGTTTCTTTCCTAGTAATTTCAACATTTTAATTGTTGTAATTACCATCAGTGAGACTTGTTCTTATTTATACAGAAAAATTTATCCATTGCAAAGAACATGAACCTTCTAGTATCTGTAGTTTAAATTATTTTTTTCCCAAAGCATGCATGTTTCATTTTGACCTGTGTTTCTTTCATTGCTTGCTTGCATTGTCTGTTCCTTGAAATTAGAGAAGGATAAGTAAGTCCATGTCTTCTCTGCACCATCAGATAGTCGGAGGACCTTCAGTTCTAAATATCCTGAATTTCTGTATAATTCCTGTATGTTAAGAGAATGTTATCTGAATTTTCTATGTTTAATGTGCACTGCCTTAAACTACTTGTTTTTTCCTTGCCTGCTCTTTCAAGATGCCAATTAGGAATAATGGGAAGCAAGGGGTAGGCTAAGCATTGCAGTGCATTGTTGTTTCCATCTGTCTGTGATTATTCCAGCCAACAGTTTAAAGTACTTGATGCCAGATCATGCTCCCATTGAAGTTAATTGGGTTTTTGCCATTAGGTTTGATGGGAGTATGGTTGGGCTCTGCACTGCTGTTGTTGTATTCATTGCCTTCTTTCTTGTCTGTGAAACTGCCACCCATCCATGCATGTGTTTGCCAGGTTTGTGCTGTTTACACCAATGGGCTTGTTCTTCTGATGTTTCAGGTCAAGTATAAACAATAAGAGAAAAAGGATTATTGGGTAAAATGTCTGTTGAAAGCAACTTTGTAGTTTACTGGTTTGTCTTTTAAAAACAACACTGCCTAAAATGATTTCTTCCTTTTAAATTCTTCAAACTACATTTGAAACATCTGGTGATACAGATTACAATATATGTGTATCTGTGTGTGCATATATACACATGGACAAAGTGTGTGTATATATACGGGGAAAGAGAGAGAATATGATTTATTAAGAAATTGCCAATATAATTGAAACACTTTAAAAGCTTAATGTGAATTAAATTACAAGTAGATTTTTTTTTAATTTAAAGAACACCCTTTAAATATGGTCACTTTAATATGTAAACAAACCTTAGGAAATCCCCTCCCCCTGCAGGATGACAGCATTTGAGTATAATTTTAGGCTATGAACTTACTTTCATTCCTTTTTATAATGCTTCTGTAGAAAATATTGTAATCAGACAGAAACACCCATAATCCTTTTTAAGAAAAAAAACCAATCTCCGAGACTGAATTATAGCTCTTAAAGCTGTATAAGTTATCATCATCCTTACCTTTTTAAAAATCTTGATCCTGAAGGCTCATGAGGCTGAAGAGGAGGCACGGATGAATCCAGAATTTGCAGACAGAATGAAACAGCTTGACAAAGAAGCATCATACTATAGAGAAGAATGTGGCAAAGCTCAGGCTGAGGTTGACAGACTTCTAGAAATACTCAAGGAAGTAGAGAATGAGAAGAACGACAAAGATAAGAAAATTGCTGAGTTAGAAAGGTAATTCTTGTATTATTTGTCTTACATTAAGTGGCATTTTTATTTACTTTGTCTTCATTGCAGAGCAGAGAAGTTAAGTGTAGAATGTGTTTTTTCACAGAATAGTTGTTATCTGCTGAGTTTGGAACAATTCAAGTTTTCTACTTTTTCAGTAGTCTCTATAAAAGGAACATATATAAAAAAGCCATATGCAATTTACAATGACAAGAACCCTCCCAGAAAACCTTTTAAAGGGCAGTCCTGTCTTTCTAGTAACTGGTAAATTAAAACTGTCCCTACACATGCTTCTTCAGTGTGAACAGCAACACCAGTTCTCAGAGGTCCCGAAAAGTATTGGTAAGTATTTCTAACCAGTCCCATGACAATTAATTAATAGCTGTAACTATTTTTGGTGTTTCTCTAGTTTTTATCTGCTTCAGTTTTCTGACACTGACCAGGCAGTGTTTGTCTTGTTTCTGGGAAGGTTGTACAATCTTTTCTTAATGGAGACAGGAGGGTTTTGGGGGTCCATTTGTCTCTTACCCTTCAGAACTAAATAATTCTGGGAACCTTCTCCCATTTGGTATACTGCCATTTATTTGATTGATAAGCAGTTTATGTGGATCTGATTTCTTTGTTCCCTTCCTGTACTTAGCCACTCTTACATGAATGAAAGAAGGAATTTGTGATTATTGCTAGTCAAGACAAAGCACTGCTCTGTCCAGTTAGGTAGAATTACCATGAAAGAGGGGAAGGTCTGCTGGAAGTGTGCATTACCTGAGGGGGAGAAAACCAGCCAGCTTGGAAAGAAAGACATTGTAGAGCATCTTTTACTGATGATGACTTATCAACGTTCACAGTTATCTGTTGCCAAAACTTATCTATCTCTGCAGACATCTGGCAATGGTTTCCTAATCATAAAACCGAAGGGTATAGAGTTATCAGTCAAAGTGTCATGAGAGCCAAGACCTTAAAGTGAAAAAAGATTTGTACTCAAAATAGAACTTTTTAGAGTTGTTTATATGAGGACAACTTTAATTAGCAGTTATATGTTAGAAATTAGAATACTGTAGTAGCACTGATTTGAATGTGTAAAGTAGATACCAGAAGAAGCTGGTAATGAAGAGTGGCCACTTTGGCACCATGACTGAGAGTTCTGCCTAAACTGTCTAAAATCCTAAAATGGCATGTTGGAAAAATATAACACAGTTAATGAATTTGTGTGGTCAGGAAAGTGCTGCCATACACCCATCAGTACATGTATTTTAGGGGCAGGTACATACCTGGGCTTGTAATGCAGTGACTCCAGGTGTGAACAAGGTGTTGGAAACTCACTGTGTAGTTTTTAAAGATACAGTAACTGATATCCTCATCGAGCTATAAAACCTACTGAATTATTGTGTGACACTAGATGCAATAGCAAGCGTGATAAACTTTTGTTCAAGAGGATAATCTTAAGAGATTCATGGAGTAGCAGTCACATACGTGTTGAGTGGTTGAATATTAAAATGACAAGATTAATAGATAAACACGATGAAGTAGGGAAGCTTGTGATCTAAAATTTTAGTAAATGTTAATTTAAGTATTTTATATAAAAGGTATAAATAATTGATATAGAGTAGTAGATTTATCTGAATTTAATTGAGAATTACTGACTGAGAAGCAATGGTTACAAACAAACAAGGTGCCAAGGGAGGCAGAGCTGTTCCTCTGGCCTTGTCAGAGTACCACCTCTTCTTACTGTCTGAGAACCTTGCAGTGGGCTCTGTAATGGGCAGTGTTTTCTGTTTTTGTATTAATATATTTTTAAAATTTGATGCATTTTTGTCAGTGACATTTTGGGACTCTGCCTTCCAGTCTGTTATTGTTGATGAGGGTGTTGATCCTGAAATAACTTTTCAGAAAATAGTTTGGTACTGCACAGACCTTTTGAACAAGATACACTGTACTTTGAATGTGAAGCAAAAGTAAAGCTTTGCTATGAACCCTCAGGTGCTTCCAGAATGCTTACAGTAAGATATCTGTGGCATGTCCAGCTAAGGACAGTAGAATGTTACAGTTTTTAGGGGTCATCATGTTCTAAGATTGGGTTTTGAGTTCTGTTAGCTTTAATGTACTTTCTTACTTGATGTAACTTACCTACAGCTTTCAAGATTAATTTGAAATTCCTCTACACACAGAATATGTAAGGTAATTATTGTAAATGAGAAAAAAAAGCATTTATGTAAAAAATACCTATTATTGATTTCATCAACAGAAGTTATTCCCTTTACTTGGCGATGAAGTTTCTAACATGCATAAGCTCAGGCACAAATTTGTTGGTTAGTGCAGTAAGTCTAGCAATCTGACAGCAAGATAAAGGTCTAAAAGGGAAATATTTTTAGAGAGTGGGTATCCAGCCCTTCTTACTAATCAGGCTTATCTTAGCTTTCTCTAAAATTTAATTTATTTTTTATCTCTTTTCCTTATTTTCTAAAAATATTGGCCTGAAGATTAAATCTGTGTGTAACTGTGCCACTTGTTCGTGTCCCTAGAGAGGGAACTTTGACGTTGAATTTCCCCTTTCTAGGGTGTCAGGTGGAGTGTAAATTGATGTAAGATTTTATGAAGTGATACTACTTTTTCTGCTTATAATGAGTACTTGCTTGGTTCATTATTGAAGAGAAGAGGTGGAGCCAAAGTTCAGTTTACCTGCTGTATGGGAATAAAGCATTGTCAAAAATACTGCAACTTCAACAGAAGCATATTGGAAAATGTTCTTTCCTTCTTGTTCCCCTGTTTTGTAATTCATATAATGTACTTTAGGTTGCTATTTTCTCTCCTTACTTTTTCTCCTTTTTTTTTTTCTTGCTCAGAAACAGCATATCATCAACATTTTACCCTTAACTTCAGATGTAAGGGCATCTCCAGGGTTTTGTAGGAAAACAAATGCTCTTCTGAAATCTACTTCTTGGTTAGTAGCTTGCTGGGGTCCATGTTCACTGCTATGCCAACATCTTTACATAGCAAGATAGCAACAAAATAAATTCTCAAAAATGTCTAAAAATAAATTTCTGAGACAGTTGTAATCTAGAGTATTGTGGACTGTGGTATTTTTACAATATTTATTACATTCACATGTAAATTCAGCATAATACGGTTTGAAAAGTAAAAATTGTAATAAACTTACAAGAATTAAGTAAAACAAAACAATGAACACTGATGTTTTACTATTGGTCAGAAAGTCTTGACACTGAAGGTGTCAAATACTCAAGGGTAGAATACCTTCTTCAGGATATGGGCAATTAAATTTATCAGATGAACATGATTAACAAACCTTAAGGTTTTGTATGAATGGCAGTTCTTTGGCTTTTAATGTAATTTTCTTACCTTAGAAACTATCACACTTCTGGATTGCATCACTGAAGTTTCATGAGTTGTACTATTCCTCGTATGTAAAAAAATGTTGGTCTGTTTCTTAAATTACACCATATGCATTAATTGTATTTTATAACTTCTTATTGCTACATAGGAGAGCCAATTCCTCCTCATGTACTAAAGCTGTTTTATAACTTCTATTGCATCTTTCAGGATTTATCTTTTCATGGTGGGAACAGGTTAACATTAAATGCAATGTATCCCAGTGTAACGTACTTCCAGTAAACTCGGCTTGATGTTTTTCTTTGGTTTCCCTGATGAAGGAAATGTGTTTTTTTTTTTTTTTGGTGTGTGCTTCATTTGTTGGTTTTGGGTTTGTTTTGGTTTGGTTTTTTTTTGATAATTTACATGAAGAATCTGGGTAAGAGAGCGATCAGCTTAAATTTTGATATGAAGCACCTTGCCAAAGAGAGGTGACTGCATTTGAAACGGAATGGAAGGAGTATATTGTTTAATGCTGTCATTAATGGTGTTAGACTGAAAAGTATGTTTATGAAATATCCTGGGAGTTTGAGTCATGAAATTAAGTGAAATACAACAGGACAAAATATGTTTGTGAAGTTAGGACCAGTAAGACTGCCTGTTGTAAACTAAGGATAATCCTTGATACAGTTTAGGAAGCGGAAGATTGGGTGACTTTGCTTATAGAATCATAGAATATTTAGGGTTGGAAAGGACCTTAAGATCATAAAGTTCCAACCCCCCTGCCATGGGCAGGGACACCTCACACTAAACCATGCCACCCAAGGCTTTGTCCAACCTGGCCTTGAACACCACCAAGGATGGAGCATTCACAACCTCCCTGGGCAACCCATTCCAGTGCCTCACCACCTTTACAGTAAATAATTTCCTCCTTATATCCAATCTAAACTTCCCCTGTTTAAGTTTTAACCCATTACCCCTTGTCCTGTCACTACAGTTCCTAATGAAGAGTCCCTCCCCAGCATCCCTATAGGCCCCCTTCAGATACTGGAAGGCTGCTATGAGGTCTCCACGCAGCCTTCTCTTCTCCAGGCTGAACAGCCCCAACTTTCTCAGCCTGTCTTCATATGGGAGGTGCTCCAGTCCCCTGATCATCCTCGTGGCCCTTCTCTGGACTTGTTCCAACAGTTCCATGTCCTTTTTATGTTGAGGACACCAGAACTGCACACAATACTCCAAGTGAGTGAGGTCTCATGAGAGCAGAGTAGAGGGGCAGGAGAGCAGAGTAGAGGGGCAGTGTCATTATGAGCCATCTAAATAATGAAGCAGACGTATAAATAATGAGGTGTAAATCCTGATACGTCAGAATAAATGTCTGCAGTAAGGATAGGAAGGTATTAATGTCATCAAGCACTAGCAAGACTCCATGTGGAACACTGCTGTGTACTTTTCATCAGTCATATTTGAGAATTAAAACCGGAAACAGGTGCAGAGAGGGCTGGTAGGATAATTAAAGGAATGGAGTGCTCATGTCACAGGAGTCGTCGAAACAGCAGTGGTTTGTTTCTCTGGCGAAACAAAGGCTTGGTGGGGATGCTTGTTCTCTATAAATACGCGATGGGGTAAGCACTGCGGTGAAAGAAGAGTGATTTCAGTAAGAGTGTTGGCACATAATATAATGGTTATAAATCATCCATTAATAAATTTAGACTCAAAAGAGAAAGTAAGTGATGAGAACACTGCAAAATCTTGAATCTGTTTTTCTCCACTGGTATGTTAGATGGTCAGTCATTGCTTGATTGAGAGTAGCTTCTCAGAAAATCTTACAACAGTGGCAAAGTTCATTTAAAAATTCTATAGTAGCTAGGAGATAAAACCAGTTTGTTTTTAAATGAGAAGTTTGAGTTTTTTGATATCCACTTCTCATATGCAGTGGTAAGTTTTGGGTAGTAATACTACAGATGTGCATTTAAGATCTTAAAATGTTGGGATTACAATTAATCCATTCTGAACTGATCTGGATTTGAATTCTGAACAAAGTAAGTCCACGCAGCACTGACAGTTCATTGCATAAGTGAAAAAACCTCAGCATATGGAATAATTGCATTCAAAAAATTATTTTTGTGGCTTCTAAAACACGTCCATCGGCACCAATGACAGCTTTAAGGAATTTTCTAGCTGGGTGTCAGGCAAAGAATTTTTTTTCTGTCTTAATTGAATGGGCATTTAGGTATCTTTAAACAGTTTACCAAGTATCGGAGTATTTTCAGTGACGAAGTATGAGCCTTATTCTTCATACTGAAGAAAAAAATTGCTGTCGGGGTTAGAAAGGACTGTATTTCCTGGGGACTTGGGGTGAGAAAATCTCTGTCTTTGATTATTAGGTACAGTGCTTTGTGAACTTCAAAATGGTATCTTTGAACAAGCTGCCAAACTGTTCAGCTGTTTTGGCTTTCATGGGAAGACTTGATGAATGTGGGTCACCAAGCCTCTGTTGGTCCAAAAAACAAATTCATGGTATAGGAAGAGGCATCTATGCATCAGCAAGCACTACCAATATCCACCTAATTTATTTGTTCTGTTTGGTGTGTACATGCATTTGGATGGTTGTAAGTATAGATGACTGCACGGCTCACAAATGACAAGCTGCCATTTTATTTTACAATTTCTGTTTAATTCAGTGTACAACAAGGGTTTACTGCTACAGAAATTTTATTTTACTTCTCGCTTTCCCTTCCCTTCCTTTTTCTTTCCCTTTTTTTTTCTTTTAATAAAATCTGCTGATATAACATCTGCTTGTTATATTTATAAGAACTAATGTGTTCCTCCCTTTATTCTCTTTTGCTGTCTCCTCCTTATGTTTTTCTCCAAACTGCTGCTTTCATCCCTACTCCAACCAGCTTAACTTCCAGGTCAGTATTTTCTGCTCTCCTACTTAATTGCCTCTTCCTCAATGAAGGTTTTCATTGATGCTTTGTTTATTTGGCCATTTTGATTCCATAGGGATATCTTCTTTTTTTTTTGTTGTTCTGTTTTTATTCTGCTTGTCCCTGTTGTGAAGTTTTTGGTCATTCCATTTCTAGATCAAAAACTTTACAGTAAATGAATGCTTTTGTCAAAAGTCTGTAAGAAAAAAATGTTTATTAACAACATATTCGATTTATATGTTGTTTTGTGTGAAGATTTTTTTCTTCTTTCAGTTTTACTTTATCTTTGTTTAGGCAGTTCAATAATTCAAATAACTTTTTGGTAGCCAACCAAACCCAGTAGGTAATGGATTGAACAATAACAACAGAATGCAGAGAGATTTATACCTAAGATCAGAGAGTTCTTAATACATTACCATCACCCTTTTTATTGTTACTGCAAACATAATAGGATGAGTTGGAGTGGTTCAGCTTCTGGTTTGTAAACTTCTAGCTGTTTGTGCTGGCCAGATTCTGGACCAGCACAGAACTGCAAGGGAGGTGTACGTATGTGTGTTTTATATGCTGTGCCTGTGTATAGCATGATCTAGTCAGACTCATGTTTTTCTTTCTTTGAGGTTTTGGATTAGTTAAGCTAGCATTTGTGCTTGTGAAGTGGTTTTGAGTAATCTTATCTTATAAAGTATTATTACATAAAAATAAAGTCTTATTACTTGTCTTGTGGTGCTTGTTCAAAGTAAAAATTGATCTAGTCAACTTTTTTTGTTTCTTATTAGGCCTTGATGTTAATTTTTCTTTCTCATGTCTGCGAATGGCTGAAAAGTTTAAAGTTAGTGAAGTCTTAAACTATCTGCTTGTTATTTTAGAAACGAGTAAGTTTATATGGTTTGGCCTGCAGGTTCGTCTGCTTCTTCCTTATCCCATTCCCTTCAGAATGTGGCTTATTTTTTATTTTTTATTTCCCCCTGTGACAGGTATTTAAGACAGTTCTCACCCTTTATTTTTCAGTTTCTGAAATGAATGATGGAAACGTTGAGAAAGTTTTGTTTCGTGTACTGAAGGAGCTTTGCTTTAGGCAGGGAAAGACCTTGCTTTCAGTTATTGTCAAAGTAGAAAGTGTTTACTACTTCATAGTTCAATTGGACTGGAGTATAAAGGAGGGTATATGCTGCAAAGACTTTTTAGGTGGATTTCAGCTACCAAAGTTTTGTATTTGCAGATACGGTTCCAGGTATCAGGTTGTCATGCAGCACGTTTGTCTAGAATTATTTCAAATGTCCGGTCTGCCTTTATAATATGTTCAGATCTGACGTTTTCAGGATTTTTATGTCAATGTATACTTCTTGCACAACATTGTTCTCTATTCATATAGAAGCAGAGGTTGCTAGTTTAGGAAAGTTCTCGAGCACAGTTCCCATTTCATGGTTCAGACATGCCGGAAAAGTTTCTCATGTGGATGCTTTCGAACTGTATGGCAAAAGGTGGCTCATGATGAAAAGATTGGCAAGACAGGGTTTTTTTCCTGATGTGCTTTAATGCACACCACAGTTGAAAGTTACTTTCCAGCTGGAAAATTTTGTTTCTGAAATTTGAAGCTTACTGATTGGAGTAATGAATCAGATAAGCACTTCCTTTTTATTGTCTATTTACTGCGAGCACATTTGCTTGTGCTGGAATGGGTAATTATTACACCTTGCTTATAAAAATACGGTTTATTTCTTCCAGAAATTAATGAAATGTATTTACTGCGAAGTTGGTTGTGATGAAATTACTGTCTAAATGTGACCACTGTGGCATTTCTATCAGAACATACTCATCACTGATTGAAAATCTCTCTAGCCAGAGGGAGCTTAAGGAAGGGTATTATGCTATGCAGTTGTCATTATGGTTGATTTCACTGGAATTCAGTGATTGGTATGCAGAAACATTTGTTCAGCAGTTGGAGGTGCAATTTCTGTTATGATTTATTGACCTAAAAAAGCAGCTGACCTTGTTGAAGCAAACTGTCCTCATAACCCTGCCAACTTTCATCCCTAGAGTCCTAGATAACTTGTAGTGGATGATTAGAGTTTATTGTGAGATTTCAGTGAAGTGTTAAGTTTTTTGCAGCTTGAATCATCATTTAAGAAACATAATTTAAGAAACAGATCTATTATTTTATTTAATTTCTGCTAATCTATATGATCTTAGCTGTCGTTTTATTAATCTGTTTTTATATGGGGTTAGAATGATTGGAGAAATGCTGCATCTGTTTTATAAACACACATCTCTTGATACTGATGGCAAAGAAGAAAATCAAATACATTGGCATAAACCTGCCCCCCCCCCCCATGCACATCTACCTATAAAATAATAATGTTCTGAGCACAAGAATCAGTCAGTAGCATGGATTTTGTTTGGTTTTGGTTTGTTCTGTTTTTCATTTAGGTTATAGCAGGTTATATACTCCCTAAACCTTTCTGCCTGCAGATAAAGAGGAGATGGATATTTTTTCCATGTATAATATACTGGCCAGTGCTAGAAATTTTCCCACCAGCCTCTGATGCTGGCCTTCCTGATTGTTTCTGTGGGAGGCTAAAGCTCAATGAGATGTGTAAGGCGAGGTTTAACGGAGTTTTAAATTTAACTTAGGAGCCTTCCACAGTTTTGTCAAATGTCAGTTTGATGGTTCCAAGGGCAGAGTGATATGTTGTTCAAAGATAATTTCCCTGGAGAAATTGAGATAGTGTACTAATGAAAACTGAGAGAATCTGTGATGTACATTACTCTTCTGAGAGACTGGTTATTCTGAGTGAGAAGCATAGTTGTCATGTTGGATAACAGGCAGATTGTTGTCATGTCTTTCTCTTTTAGTCTGTTTGCTACACATACAGAATCAACCTTTTAACATTGTGAACATTTTGAAGTTTAAATACTTTGAAAAAGATGAAGATTTGAGAAAAGATTATTTAGGTTTATCTGATTACATGTGTGGTTTTGAATTTGTATACATTTGAATTTCATTTCATTTAAGAAATAAAAAGTTTATTTCCTTGGAATTCTACTTTCTTAGAAAAAATAATAACTTGTAAAATAAGCATAAATGATAGTGATAAACAATAAAAAGATACAAACAGGTCCCTACGACAGGATAATGCATTGTTGCTTATTTTTATCTCACTCGCTCCTGGACCTGCCTGTCCAGTTTTATACTTTGCCCTTTTGGTTTTCTTAAAAGCAAACAAACATTAAAAAAATCTCGGAGACAACCAGAAGCGGATTATTTCTATAAGGAAGGATATTTTTAAATTTCTCAGTGATGTCCTTTTTTGGTTTTGATTTGGAGTGTAAAATACTCCGGTGAAAGAAATGGACATGAAGCATAAATTGAATACGAGTTAAAAAGAGCTCTACCTCTCTGTGAAATAATCCACTTTGGATTGGGTTGGACCTGAGACCAAAATTCTGCACTGGGGAAGACGGAACATTAGGACCATTACTCTCTCTGTGTCGTGGTTACTGATTTAAAGACAACAATATTTGCTATGCTTCTCCAGAACTGCTGCTTGTACTAGTTTTCCTCAGGGGGAAGAGCAGCAGAATGTATTTCTTTACCCCTTAAATGTGTGAATGAAGTATCTGCACAGCTCTCATCTGGGGAGCTTGGTGGCTGCCTGGGTGCAATGCTGTCAGCATTCCCTGTGTACAGTGAATGGGTGTGTGAATGAAGAAGCATTGTGAGATAGCACAGCTTACCCTCAAAAAGCTGTGACTGAAAAGAGACAGGGGAACTAAATTTAGGAATTGGGCTGTTGGTGGAACCACTTCCTCCACTCACATTGTTTGCTTCCACAATGCAGGAGCAACATGTCTAGACAATGTGATTGTGACTGAGTTGAAATGCTGTGATCTGAATTTATAATGAAGAGAAGTTAGTATTGTTGAAACAAGAAATCATACAAAGTGTATCTGATTTGTTTAGAGATCTGAAGAGGTTACTGCAAAAGCATGGAAAGTTTGATTTATATATTGAATGATAATGACTGGATCTATCCTGAGAACTGCTAGATTGAAACAGGAGTTGCAGATGAAAGATTCAATTCAGAAGGAAATTGCAATGAAACATGGATCCTGATTGCTGTCAGGCTTAGCTGGACATGCTGTGGACCAGCTAGATGCAGAGAATAACTGGACAGAGTCAGTGGTGGGTTTTTTTGTTGTATGTGTGTTTTTTTGGTATGGTGTCCAGCTTATCTGGACAGCTGGAAAGGACCTGATGAAGCAGCAGCAGGGCTACAACTTGTTGATTGCAAAGGAGCTATTTCCAGTCCCTGGTTACAGTTATTGCTAATGGTATCAATTAATAAAATAGCTGAGCAAGCAATTTCCATATTAAATCAGCTCACATATCCCTCTCATCTAGTGTCCTGTCACCAGCAGTGTCTCTTTTTTGATTTAATTTTTTAAAGAACATCAGAAGAAAATACGGAACAGTCCTGGGTGTACGAGAGATGTGTGACAGATGCGTCTTCTGGTATGAATTTCACACATGTTCCTATAAAGTGTCATCCAGTAAGAATGTGCTGAGGAAGACAGTGCAATGCGCTGCATTGGAGTTTCAGTGGTTGCAGTGCAGATACGTGTTGAAACAAAGTGATATGAACCATAGTTTGGAACAGGATTTTAGTAAGTCTTTTTCATTCATGCATTATCCTCGTATGAATATTTCTAGCATGTCCCCAGGGCTTTGGAGGGAACTGTGTCAGACTAAACACTTCTTAAGCAGATTTTGGAAAACTTCCCAGATTGTGTGTTAGGTAAACACTTCCTCCCACGTTTTTGTCTTTGAGGTGAGAAATGTTCCAGTGACTTCTGTGACACTCGCTTTATTTCTGCCAAGCAGAGTTGTTTGCTCTCTTAAGGCAACAGTATCTTTTTGTGGTGCATTTGAAGGCAAGACAGTTGTCACACTGAGGCACTGTCATAATCTGAATATTAAGAAATCTTAAACTAGGCTTCAGACGTTTGGAATAATGCGATTTAAAGGAAGGGGAAAAGAAGAAGAAAAAAGAAGAAGAAGAACAAATTTGTGTATTTTTGGTGTTTTGGTTTATGTATTTATTTTTAACCCAGCAACAGAACTGCCTTTTGGTTTGGTTTGGTTTTATAATTTATTTTTTTTTTTTTAGACTTATAGATCTCTGTGGCTTTGAGTGCAACTGAAATAGCTATGAATCCGTTGGTAGCAGGAGATGGGAATGCAATGAAAATGTGGGATATATTAAAATTCAATTATCTTAACTGGTAGCTTGGCATTACAAAAGTTGTGCATTCAACTGCACAATTAGCTGTGTAGGATGAAATTCTTTGGAGATTTTAAAAATGCTGTTTGTTTTGAAAGATCTTTCTATCTTTTGTATGTAGTGTTCATTTTGATTTCCATCCTTTTATCAACATAGGGAGACACAGAGAGTGTTTCTCAGTTCTCCTTGTGAGTAGGTGCAGTATGAATTGCGACATGGAATTTTCTGTGGTCTTAGCTTCACGTGAATGGCAGAGAGAAAACCAAACATTCTTCATCAGAAAGATGACTATAATTACTTTTTGTGATAATATTCTCTGAGACGTGTAGTAAAATAGTGGCTTTTATTACCAAAAGATGAAGTAAATTTGGCCAAGGTTAACCAGAAAGTATTATCTTCTTCAAAATTCTCTTCTCCTAAGGGCAACAAAATTTTACTCAGTTGTCATTAAGGTTATTTCATAAGTGAAGTTCTTAATGTGCCCTGTTAGCCTTCCTTGCAGCAGGGGCAGTCCAAACGCAGGTTGGCAATGTTTTCTTGTCTCCCCAGGAGGCATCCACTCAAAATTTCCTTCTCATCCCATGTTCTAATACACATGCTAAGGAAGCTGAGCTACTTCCATTTATGTCCCTCAAGAACAGGTATTTTTTTTCTGTTGCAAGATCAGATAGCACCACTGTAAAAATGAAATTGTATGTCAGAATCAGCTGTAGGGTGGTAGGTTTTGTTGTTACACAGTTTAGGAGTTTAAACAATCATAAAGGCAATTAGTTCAGGCAGTTGAAGTCTTGCCCTTGCTGCTTTCCAGTGGGAAGTAGAAGGGGGGGAAATATAGTTCTATGCAGATAAGGGAAAAGAGTGGGAATAAGATCTGGTAGGTTTTCTGCTTTGGAATAGTGAGGGCAAGAAGGGCTAAGGTGAGATAGGATGGACAAGTTTTTTTTCTGTAGGATGGTATATAAGTTAGTCAGACATGCAAAGAAGGGGGAGTCCTTTGAGATTTGGGGATAAAGTTGTCCTCCAAAATGTGGCCTTTATGATAAGACTCATGGCAAAAAAAAAAATTTTCCCTTTTGTGCCTGTCTGTACAACAATCAAGGAATTTTTTGTTTTGTTTTTCCTTAGGAAAGGAGAAAACACTTTACTCATATGTGGCAATGTAGGGGTCTGTATTAATCTGTGAGATTTTTATGTTGGTCTGTCTAGTTTTCCTATTGAAAGCAGAGACTCCCAAAATCAAAAGAAGCAGAAGAAATGTTGTTTTCTAAAGTGGTGTAATAGCTTTGAAATAGAGAGTGGAACTGATTTACACCAATGTTATATTTCAGTTCCGCATGTATCAGTATGACCCATGTCCTCTTTAAGGAAGACAGGTATCTGGCCCCTAGTATTCTCAGGGCATTGTATGGTGTTATCAAATGGAATAGAAGCAGTGCAGAGAAAGTATTATAAGTTTTGACACCATCTTTAGCAGTTACAGATATTTATAGCAGCTTCATTATCAGACTGTTAGAAGAACCAGAGACAAACCCCAAATGAAATAATTACTCTGGAGGGGGTGTAGCACATTAGAAGTGGTGAATTGCTTGATTATAGCTTTGGGACTTTGTTAGGCTCCATTCCACATATGTCCCTTGTTTTATGGGTGGAGTATGTTGTATCAGTGGTGAATATGTGCTTAGCGTGGGTTGTGGATCAGTTTTGGTAGGGCCTCAACTGAGGCAGTTCACACTGATGCATTCAGCCCTGCAACATATATGTTTTTCTGGTTTTGCTTTTTGGTACTGCAGTTGTGACACACTTCAGTGAGGAATACTTCTCTGCAGCTTTGGACATACTAATTCTTTTCTCACTCTTAGCAAATGCACTAGCAATAAATAGTTACATTCTATGTTGCTGTGTGACATGGCATGTTTACTAGTCAGTAGATCTCTCAGAGAAAAATCACTGCATACAATGGTGAGATGGCTTGCAATTTTGCAGTCAGTAGATATCATTTACAGGGAAAAAGGCAAAATTCTTAGGAAATAAAATATTGATATTATTTTATATGTTAAGGAATTTTAATCTGTTTTCTTCCTGTGGTTATGATCATTACTCTGTGCCATTTTGTATCAGGGCATAAAGCTAGATGAGTGATTTGGACCAGAACATACAAATTTATGAGTCTGGCTAGCTTTTGAGCATCATCTACATCATTAAAAAAGTCAGGCCCAGTATAATTTTTGCCATCAAGGGAGGAAGAGTAAAAGTCTTTTTGAAGCTGAGCTCTGTTGGACATGCTGGCTATGTCAAAGTAAATAATTTCTTAATGGTTGGGATGATTGCTTTTGGTTCTGCATTTAAGGTATTCTTTAACTTCTTATCATTATGACAGTTGTATTAGGTAATAAAAAGAAAATAAGAAAGACTAAGAATAAGATAAAATCTCAAATTTGAAATAACGTCTTGGATACAAAGAACTCTTTAGATTATAGAATCTGGATTTTTAAAAAAAACAACCAACCAAAGCAAAAAAAAACCAGAAAAACAACGAAAAAAGTTAAATGGCTAGAATTTAACTTATTAAGTAAATTTAGCAGTCGAACAGGAAGGATTTCTTTTAGAAAAATGATGGTTATTTGAGGTATGTTTTCATTATATCAAAATATCAGTGTGTCGTAACTATATCTTTTCATATCACAGTAATACCTGTTTTCCTCAGACAAATCCACCTTAGGGTTGTCAGTGAATAAACTCTGTGTCCTTGCATATTTGTGTCAGGAATGTATCTGTCGGTAACCTTCTTAATATGTCTTGTGATGTTTACAGAGTCTAACCTGTCTTTGTTTTTCAGGTTTATAGATTTTAGTAGCAAATACATTTGTATTCCAGGGAAATGCCAGAAATGATACTTAACATTGCTCATATCTTAATGGAAATTCTATTTTATAGATTCCAGTGGAGTTGGATCTGAATTTTAAAGTTATCATTATGCTTTTGTTTTAGTCTTGACACAATAAATCAAACGGGAACCTATGTGTACTGTCATTTTTAAGACAGTTGGGAATGTTTCCACTGACTCTTACTGAAGTAATGTAGTTTAGAATGGACATTCACATGGATAGGATTTACAGGGATCAGGTCTTCTGCATGACTAGCCACTGAGATAGAGAGTGCCTAGTAAAATGTTATAGCATGAATCATTTGTAAAGGTGTGGACTATTTATAAAGGAGAATGAGATTACCTGTTAAAAATAATTGTTTTCAAGTAATGGTGATATTCTCCCCAATGATTGCCTGGAGCAATAGTTGAAGATGTTTAATTATTTAAAATATGGGACTGGATTAAATTTTAAAATCTATTTTTGAGACTTCCCAATTTTATAGAAGTTTCTTGTTTTGACTAAATTCTTGTATTTTTTTTTTTTCCTCAAAAACATTTTTTTTTGGTAAGCTCTTTTTTTTTTTTTTTTAATAATTTATTTATTGAGGAATGCAGGTTCCCAGCACACTGGAGAATTTTTTGATAGACTTTTAGACAGCAGGTCCCATTGTGGTGCTGTTTAAAATGATGAAAATTATTGCAGATATGTTCCTTTAGGAAACATTACAGATTTTGGTCTTGGGAGTATTTTGCATGTCTGCATTTTTTGGATGCTTTGACGGGAAAAAAAAGTCTTTATGAAATAGGGTAAAGGCTATACTAAGCATGTAACACTTATTTTTGGCTGACATTACCAGCTTTTTGGCCAAGGTAACCAGGTGGCTAATTAAACCTGGGAATTTAATGAAATAGTGTGATTTTTCTATAGCTATCAGAGATGAAAGCATTGGAGTTCAGACAACGGTTACACACTACTGTAAAATCTGAAAGATACATATATGCAGAAACTAAATGATAATATTTATTCTAGAAAGTTGGACTGAAGGAATCAAAGGGAGTTAGAACTATGAGATCAATTTGTACGCTGTTCCAGATGAACAAGAAAAAGCCACAAATGAAGTAAAGCTAGTCATTACAATTAGAAATATTAATAACAGCAAGTACTAAGTGCTGCTACTGTTTTGATATTTGTCTTTTTGTTAATCAAGGAGCTGGGTATCAGTATCCAGGATACTGCTGTCTGTTTCTTTCAAAAACGTTTCAACTAAAAAAAAATAAATAAAATAGAGCAAAAAATAGGGTCTCTAGGTTCTTTGGTTCAGACTTCATAAAAGACAAAGCTGTAAGGCTCTATAAGAATTTTTTGTCTTTTTCCCTTCATCTGCCCTGTTTGGATCTGTGATATTCTTATATACCTAAAGATTTAGCAGTTATAGTTTGATGGTTCTTCAGCAGTATTAGAAAGTAGAGCTTCTACAGTTTACTGATTCCTGTGTTGGCTGTCTAAGCCATTTTACTGGAAAAGTTGTTGGATGCTGAGGGAAACAGATGTAGGCATTGCTCAGAACATCATTTCTTTAAGGTCACTGTAAAAGAATATATAGCAAGCTTCAAAATGAGCTGTAACAATGTGGAAAATCAGCTGCGGATTTCATCTGAGTGCTTTGGGGCAGTTAGACTATCAAGCAAAGCATACTTCTGCATATGTTTTAGTACCTGAATATGATTAGTGTGTGATGGTAAGATCAGTTCTACTGCCCAGACCCCCCGCAGCATACATTTCACATTTTGAAGGTGTACATCTTTAACAGTAATATTTTATTTTATTCTGTCTAATGAACTTTGTGGTCTTACAGCTTTAAGTTGAAAAAGTGTAGCAGAACACAGTAAACTAATTCCTCGTGATAAAGAGTAGTGTAGACTCAACTATGTGCACCAGCATAGCTAATAAACTCTGTGGATATTTTGTACCTTATATGGTAATATGATATTTTGTGACAATTCTGTACTGTTCTCAAATATTATTCTATTTCTTGTGCATAATTTTTAGTTAGTCTGATCTTCTATTTTATTCAGAAGTATTTCAGAAGCAGAGCCGTGTGAAAAAATACCAGAGCAAACATACTAGAAAAAATACACTGGATTATGGACTATGTTGATGTATAATTGGTATATTTGCTGTTTAAAAAAAAAGAGTGGGGAATGTAGTCTTGTATTTATTTCTCTCAAGAGCTCCTCCTGTACCTTTAAAGAAGGCCTAAAAAAACCCTACTAAGGATTTTTAACTGTAGCATTTTCTTTTCATTTCCATAGGCATGTAGTCAGTTGTGGAAGAGAGAGAGGCTAGGATACAGCTTTCTTTTATTTCCTTCTCGTCAAGATTTTGCATATCACAGGCACCAGATGTTTTCCTTTGCAGCTTTACCATGCCCTACTTTTCAGTGTGGCATTAGA
The DNA here is from genome assembly GCF_033815535.1 of Pezoporus flaviventris. Classification (NCBI taxonomy): domain Eukaryota; kingdom Metazoa; phylum Chordata; class Aves; order Psittaciformes; family Psittacidae; genus Pezoporus; species Pezoporus flaviventris. Next base: position 8,711,292 of record NW_026892569.1, on the reverse strand, counting down.
TAGAAACTGAAATGGGAAGTTGTGAGAGGGAAGGGTGATGAAAGAAGCAGTTAGCGTTGGCATAAAATTGAACTTCTTACAGAGATTAAATATAAATTAATCTATCATTTACTCAGCATTAGGTTGGAAACCATTTTATATTTTAACAGCACAAAGTCATATTACACCACCAAAATTTCTGCCAAATACCACATTTCTATATGATGTTTTGAAAGTAATTTTTTCTGATACTCATTTTGGTTATATGCTGATTAGGTCAATGTTTATAATTGTTACATGGACCCATGTCACATGGAAGAGAACTGATTTTCACCTGGAGTTGCACAGAGCATCTAATATGTATTTGAATACTTGATTGAGAAAGACACAGGGCATCACTCTAAAAGTCTTGAAGATACTTAACCATTCTTAAAACTCTGTGATAAAGTACTCGTGATCTGTGCTATACTCCCAGGTCTATTGAGGTAGGTCTCATGTAGGCAAGTTTCCTCTGACCATTGTGTAACGTGCTATTTATACTTTAATTTGGGGATTTGACAAGTAATTCATACTTGTCTTTAAAAAATATTGTTTATTAGCTTGATGTAGACTCTTTAAAAAAGCAGGGATTTTCATTTGAATTAGTTCTAGGCAAGTTGTAGTTACTGTTTTACTGATAATAGATTAGCTTTTCTGTTCCATACCGTACTTATAAACTTTTAATGAAGTGTCATCTAAGAATTTTCAATTACATGGTAACAATTATTGACTATAGCTTAATTTTTATTTTTCAGTATAAATAAGTAGTGAAAAAAGCCCCAGTGACAGGACAAAGAAACCAGCCATGGAAGTAAATATAACATGTCGTAGTTTCTTTCGCATAATAAAATCAGTGCAGGAGAAGTATTCTGCAATTTTTGTTTTGTTTTTTTTTTTTCACTGAAAATTGTAATGTGGAAGGAACAGAGACATTTTCAGTGATCCTTTTGGGAATTAAATAATATTCTCTTCATTTGCCAGAATAGGATTAGTGAGTAAAGCTCATTAGGAATTTGCACGTGACTTTATTTTTATGTAGATAAAAGGCAGCAAATTCCTCAAAGTCAGAGAAAGTCAGGAAAATAATATTTAAGAATCCAAGCAGGTAGAAAGCAAGGATGTTTTTTCGGTTCCTGCCAGGCAAAATTATTTTGCCTTCTTTCTTAAAAGGATGCATGCTAAGTATCAGAATCAGGAAAGCTTCTGGTAACTTAATGAATAACGTCCACAGTAAAAGATAATTAAACATTGAAACAATAAAAATTTAATTTTTTTTTTATTTTTTTTTACTGGAGTACAGCCTTAACAGAAGTAAATGTGGAAGTTGCTCAGAAATCTATTTGTTGATAACATTTTTTAGAAAGAAAGAAGTCTCATTATTAAAAAAACTAGAAATGTAATGGTTTTGTTATGTGCAAAGCTATCTGTAAAGGCGTCATTTATTCTTCATGGTGTATTTATGACCTGACCTTCTACTCCATCTCATTTTATTCCTCGGAAAAGATGTATTTATAGTCCAGGTTTTCAAAACCAGAATTTCACAACATACATTAGTCATCACCTTCACCTTCTGCTTCCTTTGAAATTAATGCTGCTTAGAGCACCCAGTAAAATTGTCCCGAACTCACCGAGTGTGTAAGGATTGTTGGATAATCTCTTTCTGTGACAACAAAAAATTTTCTTCATAGTGCTTAAAACATGTATGAGTATTTGTGAGCAAATGGTAAAAAAGAAAAAATCCTGAAGGCCTGAATAACTGCTTTATTATTGTATAATCTGCTGGTATTATAGCTTTCTTCATATGGTGTCTTGAAAACAAGATGAAGTTATATTGTTTACATCTGATAGTAGGAATACTTGTATCTGTTGAAGAATCAGTCTTGTGTTATAGTCACAAGTTAATTTGTAGAGAGAAAGAAGTGATTGTAGTCATTAACACTAATGCATATGTGTATGCAATTCTTAGACATATGAAGGACCAGAACAAGAAGGTTGCCAATCTGAAGCACAATCAGCAAATGGAAAAAAAGAAGAATGCACAGTTGTTGGAAGAAGTTCGTAGGCGAGAGGACAATATGACTGACAATGCTCAACATTTACAAGTGAGTTTATTTTTCAGTTGGGTTTTAAAACCGTCAGAGTTCACTTCTGTTTCACTGTGTGCCTTCTAGAATGTGTAATGAATCTCTTCCCACAAAGAGCTGATGGCTCTCTCCTTTCCTGCTGGGGGATTCTCTGCTGACTTCAGTTGCATCTGTGAAATTTTTGCTACTTAATGGTGAGGAGAAAAAACAATAGGATTTGAAGCCTTCTCATAAGGATTGTGTTTTGCTTATTTAGAAGCAAGTAAGTCATTATGGCTTCTTTTGAGAAGAGTCAGAAAACAGAAGGATAATTATCCTTTCGGGATTCTATTTCTATGCTTTTCACAGCATTATATGTACAAGCCATAGTGAGGTAATGTAATACGGTTAAGAATTTCAGCATGTCTGAGTATCACATAACAGTGTCCTGTGATTTTGTTTTATTTATTTTTTTCTTATTGGTCAGAGGTTGACATCTAGGTGATTATCCCTATAAAATAGAAACCAGTTTTTCAAGCGCATTCAATTGTATAACAAATTCCACCATATTTTCCAGTGTGGAGACTGAATGCAACAACATTTGAGAACCATAAGCCCCTTCCTGTTCTGTGTTTCTTCTAGATGTAGCTCTCAAATTTAAATTCCACTGCCTGGAAGTGAAATTCTATATCAGCAGGGATACCATCATCTGGTTGCATACTCAGATCATTTAAGGAGTGTGATTTGATCTTAAGGCTCTCTATGTGCATGTGTAGTGGGTTCAAAGGGTGAGCATAGATTGCCTAACAGGGTAATTAATGGTAAATTTAGAATCCTTACCAAAGATCACTTTTATCTTATGTACTTAGATGTAGCATAGAAGAGTACTTGGGACAGCTATAGCTGTCTCATTTGACAGATCTCTTACAATCATTACTGCGCAGCTCCTACGTCAGCACTTTATTTACAGTTGGAAAAAGAAAAAGATTTCCCTATATCTCTTTTTCTTTTTAAGATAGGCTTTGATACTTATTCCAGGAGAATTTTTACAGTTTGCAAGTTTTTAAGTTCAGGCATTGAGATTTAAAAAATAATTAGCTGATCTGGTTAAATGATACACTGTGGTCTAGGGCATTGGTATTAAAGGCCACAAACCAAGTTTGATGCTTGGCTTCTAAATTATTCTCCAAGATCTGACCATGAAAAACCCGTGAAGTATAGATTTCTGTAAACATCATCAATGCCTCCATAGCCAGTGTTCCTAGGCAAGTCTAATTTACAGCGTGAATTGGCTTTGATCTGGTTAATCTAATGGGTTTCTGGATAATTTCCCGTAGATGAAATTTGACCCTCACATGCTTCATATGCTACTGTATTTGTCATGTGTTCCTATATGCAAAATGGAGAGATCAGCCCAACACCTGTCTTCAGGCCTTTGGTGGTGAAACAGTATTTCAGAATCAAATTTAGGAAATGATACATTATTTATGCATCTGTATAGTGTTATGTATACTTTATCACCCTGGTCTTTACATACTGATTGCATCACCATGCATTCCACTGCACTAGATATAGTCATGAAACCGTACGAAGTATTTGGTCTGATAATATGACATATCAAAATGAAATTCAGTGTTGAGCAGCTACATACAATTAATGTGCCTCAGTAAAGTAAATGAATTTGATTTCCAAAATAATGCTGAAAAGATAAAGCTCTATCAGAGTGGTGTGATCGCTAGAGAACAGAAGTCATTCCTAGCATCTTTGATGTAACTGCTATACTAGAAGCTTTCAAGTTATGTGATGAAACTGGGTCCACCAAATGGAAGCAGCATGGCTGAACAGCCTGGATTTAGAAAGAGAAAACCTTGTCTGGTGCATAGCTCTTCTGTGCTTTTCATTTGCTATAAAGCATTTACATACTAAGAACGGTTTATGAAAACCAGTTGGGTAAAAAATGTTACTTCTCTGTTATTATTCCTGAAAATATTAATATTTAAATATTGTGTACTTCAAAATGCTACTGTCAGTAATGTATATATGTATGTGTTGGTGCTGTGGCCCATCCTATGCTTGCTGAGCTGCTGGGAAAGTGAAAGAGAGGATCCCAGCTGATTCTGCCTATTAGTAGGTGCTTTGCATTCCCTAGCTCTTCCTTCAGTAGCTACATGAACAAGAGGAGGAAATGAGTACTGGTTGTCTGTGTGGCTGGCATGCTGGTACAGCTAATCCTGATGTCTCTGGCATAGTCAAAATAGGGAATCTGCTGCTCTCTTCAGTTTCCTGCCATAATTAGTTGTTGTATTTCCTATGTCTAAAATGTTTCCTTATTTCTTTGGCTTATTTATTCCCACGCCATTTGGAACATTTCTTACTATTGACCATTGTGTTCATGCAGGGCTGGGTGTGTTTCTGTCATTGCAGTTTGCTTTTTTAGTGACTTGGACTGGCTGTCACTGCATGGATCACAGAGGAAGCAAATCCCCCTAAATGAAAATGGCTTATTTGACAGTGATGACAATGTATGATTGTTTCTTTCATAAGATTAAGGAAGATGGGGTAGTGGTAGCATTTGTTTTTATGTTTTTTTTTAAGAAGTTCTTTTGATATTAAGGAATCGTTATTCTCTGTGGAAGTTCCTAGGGTTTGCTTTTGAAAATTAGTCACAAAATTAATTCTTCCAGTAAAATCTCATGATACTGCATCTAATGGAAACATGTCCCTGCCTCACATGTTGGGAGCTTGAGGTTTCCCTATCATTGCAAGATGCTGGGAGCTTTTATTTGTTCTCCAAAAATGCCACAGTGAATCTTTATATAAATAGGTTGACATTGAGTAGTGGAGGTAACATGACTCTGATGTGCATTTATTCTGTTGATAGGGGAGTATTTTGATTCAGTTTTTCACTGTTAGGTTTTGTTTGTTTTATATGTGTAGAGTAGTTACAAATACTGTGTGAGAGCATCAGGTCTTGTTCATATATGACTGAGAAGTAGGTGGTTGACTGGTAAAAAGCCAACCAAACTCTAAAGCTCCAGTCAATTAACCTTGGTATACAAAGGGAAATTTTTCCCGAGAGTTGTTTAAAATACCCCTCGCTCTCCCTGGAGTTTCTTCCCAGAAAATGCAAGTTTTTCCTCGTAGAAATTTTGATCAAGAGCACCGTGGATGCAGTTGTAATTTTGATTGGTTTCTATGGCTTCCTCTTTCAGGGTGCTTTTGATTTGAGGCTTTTGTACATGGTCACATAAAACTGTTTCATGTATTTGGCATAAGAAAGTTGTTTACTGCTGTAATATTTAGCCACAAATGCCTGGCTGCAGGAACAGAACACACCTGTAGGTGTGAGTATGCAAGCCTGAGTATGCAGCTACATTTGTGAGTGTTCTAGATTTGAATTTATTTAGGCATGTGTTCAAGAGGATACATATAATGCAGTATGTAACAGGCAAATTTATTTTCTTTCCTACCAACCCAAGAGTACAATACCTTCCTCAAGAAGCAAAACAGAAACTGAAGTTCTTCTCACGATGTGACTATACACAGAATTCAAATTGGGATGTAAGAGTTGACTAGATGAATAATCTGACAGAGTAGAATATTTGTTCAGTCTTGATATTAAATTTCTGTTTATAAATAATATATAGAGTTATTAAAATGTTGTGACTGTAGTGATCGAAGGATTTAAGTGAGGCAGGATTTGTGGGGAGACATGATACGAGACACATGATCTACTTTGGAAACAAGTTTCTGAGAGTACGTATGCATTTGCTAATTAAAAATAAAATTAATTAGTATTTCAATAAATATTGAATTCAGAATTTAGTAAACCATAGGGATCTGACCAACTTTTCTTGTTACTGTTTATAATACCTTCTACTGTGTTTAGTAGAAGCATCCAATATGTATAGGCATCTGTAACACATAGTGCTTATGTCTATGGTGTACTTGTTACATTTGTGAATGATGTATTGAGCTGTTAGGGTAAAGTATATCCTAAAATTCTCTGGCCTGATGTAATGATTATATTTGTTGGCTAGCTGTGATAAGCTCGGCTGAGAATTCACGAGCAATTATACTAGTCAAATTACATTCACTCCAGCCAAGTCTCAAGTGCTGGAAAAGATGTAGTAAGAAAACTAGTATAATTGTCCATGGGCCATTCAGGGCAAGCTGAAGCAATCAGTTGAAGTGCCATCCGTTTTGTGCAGTTCAAGCAGGGACTGAAGCTCTTCCCGTTGAGCTGTCCATTTGTTTTCTGTTAGGTTTGAAGAACTTCAGAAATCTGTAGGTTCTTTGAAGCTTCAGTAGTATGAAATAGTTCCTAGGGCTTGTAGCATTGTGTATATTTGTGACACTTTTCACTATCTTTTCAGATAAAAGCCTCTCAAAATTGGCTCACATCCTACCGTCAGTGCTTGCAGGTCAAGTTTGGGTCTCTGATGGCCCCATTTCACAGCACTCCAGGGCTGCTGCTGTGATGGAGAGTGCCCTGGGATGCCTAGGGAGGGAATTCACTTTTGTCTCCCTGAACTATCAGCTGTAATTGTGAGTGATGCTTCAGGTGTGGTTTTGGGGGGTTATTTGGATCTCTGTAAAATTGGAAACATCAGGGAGCCAGACTTCAGATTAATTCTTGGGACTGAAGAATAGTTGTGAGGTTTTCTGCTTTTTTACTTCCACAAATCAAGGGCAGACCTGTGCAAATCTTGCCAGACATGATGGTCATATATTACATAAGGCATCACAGCAGGAGAGCTGGCCCTTGAACACTTTATCATGAAATTTTTTGAGAATGGTGTCTCTAACATGACTTCATTTTTTTCTTCCTTTTTTTCAGCTGTCTTAAAAAGATAAGCCTTTTTGAGAAATGCTGAGCTAAGAGTTAGACAGGTTATAAAGTTGTACATCATTCCTCAAATCTCTTTGCCGGATATTGAAATGATACGAGATGTTTATTTCCCGAGATGCATTTTACTTGGTTCTTGTATGGAACGTGTTTGTTCCAGTAACACTGTTACCTCAACAGAGCTGAGAAGGAAAACATTTGCGTAACATTGAAAACTTGAGTGGGTTTGGTTTTGATCCTGATTTTCAAACCTGCTGTAATCACAACAAAGTCCTTTCTTTTCTCTAGAGTAAAAAAACCACAAACATGTATGTAATAATATTCCCATATGTCTCATCACATAGCCTCAAAGCAAATCAAATGTACACTTTTGTCTGATTATAGCTTTCATAAATGTAAATTAGGGATTTAATAGGTGAATCAAACCTTATGGAATCACATCTGTACTAAGTCCAGAAACACTTCTCTGTAGAAACTTTATGCAAACTGTCCAGTGCATGCATGTCACAAGTGACACTCAGGAATGAGCCTTAAAACAAAATGTTTAGTACCCTAATCTGCTCTGACCTACACAACTTCCAGGTGTTTCCACCTTTTCCTCTGTTTTATCTGCTGGAAAAGTTTTTGACTCTCCTAATGTTTTAAGTGCTTGGGTTGTTTGTCCCAGTTCTCTTCTAGGTGGCTTGGGTTTTCTTTGGGTAGAAATCCAGATGCTGAAAAGAGATATTTCACTAAAACAGTTTTTGAGGGAGGCAGTGTGTAGTTCTCATTGATTTCAAATATTATATATAGGCAGCTTGATCAGTGCTCTAAGCCTGTGAAACAAATTGTGTACAACACATACATTTTCCAGGTGTAAGTATGTCTCTTTTTAAACAGAGTCCAACATGTTAGCCTTGGCTTGTCACTGGACATACATGAGGCACGGCAAGAATTCTAGCTTTTCAGTTGGTTTGTACTGGCTGGAAATTTCCTCTTAGGTAGTGAATGAAACATGATCAGGAGAAAGTCCTAGGAAAGGAGATAGAAAAACTGGGTAGTTAATATTATTGCTGTCTGATTCTTGCCATGTGAATATCTGTAATGCCTTACTCCCTAAAAATAGCTCTTCAGAGATTTCACAGGTAGTCATCCTGAATCCTGAAAATTCATTTGTTTCTTTATTTTTCACTCTGTGCTTCAGCATATAATTTTAATCTCCATAATAGTTCCAGAAATACAAAATACACTGAAGACATTACACATTGCCATATGTTATTTCAGCATCTCTTAAAATAAAATAGAAGCATTGCCTAAACAAGGGGTATACCTGAAATGAATTAACTATGATTTTTCTATTAATGCAGTGTATTTTCTACTGCATTGTCTCAAAAACTTTGAAACTATAATATTAATAAAAAGGGGAAGCTAGGGAATGAGCTGAAGTCTTGCAAATAAAAGTGAACAGAGCAGTGTAATCAGTTCAGATACAGAGGAAACAATGGTGCCTGTTATGCAGACAGGCATTAGTGTATGTAGCTGACATAAGGCAGGAGAGAATTCATTGCATAAACACACAGCTTTGTATTTATTAGTGCTGAAATGCGTATGCAGTGAGAAAACACAACCTTTTAAGAAGTTAAAATCATGAGTTATTGTATTAAAAATGAATTTTATTTTAAGCATGCATCCGAAGGTGAACCTATACCTCTCTATATAGGAAGGCTTTAATGCTGAGTGTTTAGGAGATTTTTTATGTTTCTGTCTTTTTTAGTTTCTGTCATTTTGCAGGGAAAGATGGAGATAAGATTGGACTTTGCCTTTTACACCATTCCCTTCTGATTTCTACAATGTGTGGTGGAACAAACACTGTGGTCTAGCTCTGATAAGGAGAATTGCTCCTTTCTCATTCAGCTGTGGGCAAAGAGTAAGGGGAAGTAGGTGACCACTCTTGATTTTCCTTTCTTAATATTATGAGCAATGAAAATACACAGATGTAGCATCATGGAGATAAACTTTTGGAAATGTGTTCAGAGGCAAGAGAAAGGATAAGATATGCCCTGCAGTGCATCTTAACCTCTTGTTAAGTTTCTGCTATTGGGTACAAGTATTTTGAAACAAAAGTTGAGCTTTTTGCAAGTCTGTGTAACAGTCAGCTGCAAGAAGTCTTTCACTCTTCGTGTGAGTTAAGAAAGAATCACAGGGATTCGGAAGTAGCTCAGTGACAAATTCAGAAGATGGTATAAGCTACACCTACAATGAAGTTCTCTTTTTAAGACTCCCATGGACATGTTTGTGGAGAATACAGAAGATAACCTTATCTTTATTATGGTTGTAGTGTAAACTTGTTTTACCAGAAGTTTTGTAGTTAAAGCAGAAGCTTAATGATGCACCTGACATTTAAGATTGAGGACTGTAATTGTCTTGTGCTGTAGATACCCTATTTATGATTGTAGCCCATGCAAAGATATTTTCAACAACCTTATTTCCAGTGTTTCCTACAAAATGGTAATTTTTATGACTAGGTATATTTGTTAAAGCTGTTGCAAATACTTTATAATAAGTGAATTGATTCCAAGTGCAAGTGAGCAACTTTTAAATTCTCTTTGCTAAGTTCTCCATTTATAGTGTATTACATTAATGAACCAACATACAAAGAAATGGAAAAGTCAATATTTTATGCTAGTTTTCTGTAATACACCTACAGAATGCTCTTCAGTTTGTTCTTGTTCAAACATGTTTTTGTATGCTTCTGTTTTTAAACTGTAGGTTCCTTTGGGACTTGTAAAGTTCCGTCTTTGAGTGCTTCAACTGAAGTTTGGTCAGTTTGTAAGATAATTAGTATTCATGTACATATCAAATAGGTTTACCCTTATAAAGCAAGAGTTATGTACCAGCAAATGGAGAAAACCTAGCACAATAGATTAAGACTGTATGAGCATTAGTGATATGTTCATAGGTACTTTATTTTTTCTCTGCTTCTCTAATTATAGCTGGATTTTGCCAAGGTAGAGTGTAACTAGTAACTCCAACCTCAAAAATGTCCAGCCTTCAGCAAAATGTATAGCTTATTATAAATTTCCCACAGCTCAGGGAACATTTTTGTCTCTTGTGATTCTCTAAGAAAAAGGCAGGAACAGCATTTACTTAAAGCTGTCATTTTCATGTGGCTGAACATAGATTTTTAATAGACATTTTTAAAAAGTAGGACTTAACAAAACTGTCTTTTCTGTGATGCATTGATAACCAATAAAACAAAATAAATCCTTGGGTGAAGACTCAGGCAGTGGGCAATAGAAAAAACATAAGTGGTGACAGTATCGTGCATTGTATTAATAAATTATTACCAGATTAGAAGTGCATGCAAAAATCAGACTAATAAATTTAAGCAGGCATGGGACTGTTGAAGACACAGCTAGTGTATGTATCTTCAGATTTCTCACATAATATAAATATAAATTCAGATTGTAAACATGGATGGACGTTTAGGAATTTTCCTTCCTTGGCCTGTGGAAGTTCCATAAGTTGTGGATAAATTCCATATGTGTTGCTGAAACGTGTGTTGAACTTCAGCCAGTAGTTTAAGATTATGTTGAAGAAAATGTTTCTAAAAGGTTTCAGATGAAGAAAAGTATCTGAGAGTCTACAGAGGGCAGGAAGGTTGATTGCTAGGTCTGAGGATCAATACCAGAAGTGGTTTTTTTCTTTGGGGATTTGACATTTGTTTTCATTGTGCAGTGTAATCCCCAGAAGCCAAAACTACTTTTGTTATAAAATGTCCCTATAGATAATCTGTGAAAATCTCACTTGGGGGTCAGTTTCTACTAGACTCAGTCTCTTAAATCTTTTTTTCTTTGTCATTGTTAGTATGTTGACAAGAAGGGACTCAGTGTTCTGTGCTGTGTTGGTCTAACCATCGTTTGTATAAAAAAAGCTTAGCCAGTAGAAAATTATCGGTACAACTGTTGTCATGTCCTTTCTTTTGTCTAGAGAATTGTTACATGAGTATGTATAACCTAACATGAATTTTATTATTAGAACTATCCAAATTTATTACTTTTGATTTTTAACCAAGTAAGCAGTATTATAGAACATTATATATGACTGACAATTTAACCTTTGTACTATTATAAGTACTTCTAGAGCATCCCATATCAGAAAATCTGAATACTGAATTTCTCATCTTTCTCAGTTTCTACGGTGAAGTCAAATACGTAATGTTTTCCCGTGCTAAGTAATGATAATTCACTGACCTCAGTTACACAAGAGTAAGACCTGGACTTCTTGATTGCAAACAAACTTAAATTTGAATGTTCTATTATAATTATTTAGAAATTAGTGAACTGCCTCATTAGCATGTATTTTATGTTTAGAATAAATCAGTTATTTCTGTTAAATGCCTTTGTTAGTCAAAAAGGGCATATATGTCAGGGCACTGGAAGGAATAAAAAGATTCTTTTGGAAAAAAACAAAACTGCAACAATAGGAAACAGGAAAAATGTAGTGTGATACACCTTTTATTTTTTTCCTCACTCTCAATATTTATGTAATAACTCAAACATGTGGGACTCCTGTAGTCTCCAGGGGGCAATCACATTCAACACGCATCAAAAGAAATAGTTCAGTTAAACAAACTCTCCCTACCCAGCAATAATTACCACAGGTTTACACTGAGATATAGTTGCAAAAGGTTAGGCAGTAGGGCATCTGCAAATCAAGTCATATGTCAACTCTACATCAATAACCTCATTATAATAGATGTTAGTATTTCAGCGCATGACTGTCCAATATAACATTCCACATATAGTTCATTTTTAACTTTTACATTGACTTATAGCTCGTCTAATATTTTACTAACTTATGTATTTAAACACTTTATATTACATAAATTATAATCAATGACAAAAACAATGATTTAGATTGAAATTCTGCAAAGTGAAATTGCAATAAAATGTCTGACCCTATTTGTGTAGCTGTCTTCAGTGTAAGATGAATATAGGAGGTTTAACCTAGTAATATAAAAGCAGTATAATTGAAATTTGTATTGGTGTAGCTTTTCCAATTTAGGCATTTTTTAAAAAGGTTTTGTGGTTTTGATTTTTTTCTTTTAATTTTGAGTTTTCACAAATAAAAGCTGTTTTCCTATGTGTGAACTATCAAAAAAGTAATCATGTTCTAAAAATATGACTATGTACCTATGTTCATATTCAACCTATGAATGGCTAAATTCTGTGCAAACTGTATCTCCACAGAATTTGTTACATTTGTACCTTATCCATGGGCTGTAACGCTTTGTTTCAAAACCCACCTTGAGGTCTTCATCAAGCTTGTATTTCTGGCAAGTTCCTTAATTTGCTCTTGTTGTATTTACCTGTTTGTAACCAGTGCTAGCTGTTGCTGTTTGTCACTCTCCATAGATCATTCTGAATAGCATGCAAGCCTGTTACTAATAGATCTGGTCAGTTACAAAAGTTCTGCTTGAGGTAAGTGTAAATAGAATTATTTTGCTTGATTGCTAATAAACCAGATTTATACTACTTACCTCTCATTACAAGTGTTCGATAATAGCCTTATACATTTTACTTACAGACTACGTTGTGCTACAGACTGGAAAGAGAAGGAAGGTATGAAGGTGCTTCTTTACATACATGTCTACCTCCTACCTTGGAAAGTTTTCTTAAAATTCGTCATTGTAAATGAATCTTTGCTTTGAGGAGCTTTCACGAGACAGATTTCATTAGAAGACTTTGGGACCAAATTTCACTTACACTTTTCCAATCCCTTTTTTTGAATTGTTAGGGTTTAGTTGGGCAGAATTTAGCCAGCAAAATTAGTGATAGTAGAATAGATAAGTCAGGGAAAAAGGAAGTGATTTTCAAATCTCAAGCTGAACAGTCAGATCTTGAATTTACAGGAAATTACTTCTAATTTAAACAAATAGAGTGAGATCAGATTAAAAATCAGTTAGAAACAAACAAGTATTGGCCACCTATGGGAATTTGTAGTCATTTGGAGGAAATTCATATTTGAATATTGACTTCTTAACCATGGAAGCATAAGAGTAAATTGTTAATATTTCAGGTTGCTAGCTGTTTTGCAATCAATGCAAGTTAAAACTATACTCAGAGGCTGCCAGAAAATACTCATTTGTGACTAAAGGTAAAACTTCAGGTGTTCAATTAAAAAAACACACATTTGATGAGGCATGGTTTATGAATACATCTCAAAGTATTTTAAATAATATAGGTATAACAAATACACTGAAAGAAACTGAGGCAATAAATTAAGGAATAAAGCTTACATGCAAGGTTTCCCAGGTGGCTGATGGCACCATTAAGGAACATAGACTTAGTTTTTGTTTGTCCTGTATTCCATTTACTGGTCTGTACTGTTAACTGTTAAGAATTTGAAATGGAGTATTACTCATGATACTAAAAATGTTTCCTAATGAAACAGGCTGGAGAGTATGGAACTCTGTCTGGGGACAGGTGAGCAGTCCACAGAGAGTCTGTGAGTCAGGGTTAAAGGGAATATAGCTATGGGAGACATTACTGTGGAGATCTGTTACAGACCGCCTGATCAAGGAGAACCTGCAGATGAAGCACTCCATAGACAGATAGGAAAAGCCTTACACTCACAGGCCCTTGTTCTCATGGGGGACTTCAACCACCCTGACATCTATTGGAAGGACGGTACGGCCCGGCACAAGCAATCCAGGAGGTTCCTCGATTGTGTAGAAGACAACTTCCTTCGGCAAGTAATAGAAGAGCTGACAAGGAGAGGTGCCATGCTTGACCTCGTGCTCACCAACAGGGAAGGGCTCGTTGGAAATGTGATGTTCCAGGGCAGCCTTGGATGCAGCGATCATGAGATGCTCGAATTTGAGATCCTCAGGACAGTGAGAAGAGCGTGCAGCAAGCTCACTGCCCTGGACATAAAGAAAGCAGACTTTGGCCTCTTCAGGAACCTGCTCAGTAAGGTTCCATGGGATATAGCCCTAGAGGGCAGGGGGGCCCAAGACTCTTGGTTGATATTCAAGCATCACCTGCTACAAGCTCAGGAGTGTTCCATCCCAACCAGGAGGGAGTGCAGTAGGAGGGCCAGGAGACCTCCTTGGATGGATAAGGAGCTCCTGAGGAAAATTCAAATGAAAAAAGAGGCTTATAATAAGTGGAAGCAAGGACAGGTGGCATGGGAAGAGTACAGGGATGTTGTCCGAGAAGCTTAGGGACCAGATTAGGAAAGCTAAGGCCCAGTTAGAATTAAACTTAGCTAGAGGTATTAAGGATAACAGGAAGGGATTCTACAAGTACATAGCAAATAAAAAACAGACTAGGGAGAATGTAGGCCCCCTCAGGAAGCTCTTGGGAGAATTGGCTACACAGGATTTGGAGAAGGCTGAGGTTCTGAGTGACTTCTTTGCCTCGGTCTTCAGTGGCAAAGGCTCTGACTGCACCACCCAAGTCTTGGAAGGCAGGTGCAGGGACTGTGAGAACGAAGACCTTGCGCCCACTGTAGGAGAGGTTCACTGTAGGATGGTTCAAGACCATCTTAAAAATCTGAACATGCACAAGTCCATGGGACCTGATGAGATCCATCCGCGGGTCCTGAAGGAGCTGGCAAATGAAGTTGCTAAGCCACTGGCCATCATATTTGAGAAAGCATGGCAGTCAGGTGAAGTTCCCAGTGACTGGAAAAAGGGAAATATAACCCCCATTTTCAAGGGGAAAATGGATGACCTGGGGAATTACAGACCAGTCAGTCTCACCTCTGTGCCTGGCAAAATCTTGGAGCAGATTCTGCTGGAAGGCATGCTAAGGCACATGAAAATCAACAAGGTGCTTGGTGACAGCCAGCAGGGCTTCACTAAGGGGAAATCCTGCCTGACCAATTTGGTGGCCTTCTGTGATGGGGCTACAGAACTGATGGACAGGGGTAGAGCAGTTGATGTCATCTACCTGGACTTGTGTAAAGCGTTCGACACTGTCCCACACGACATCCTTGTCTCTAAATTGGAGAGACATCAATTTGATGGATGGACCACTCGGTGAATAAAGAACTGGCTGGGGCCGCACACAAAGAGTTGTGGTCAATGGCTCAATGTCTGGCTGGAGACCAGTAACGAGTGGTGTCCCTCAGGGATCAGTGTTGGGACTGGTCTTGTTCAACATTTTTGTCACTGACATGGACAGTGGGATTGAGTGCGCCCTCAGCCAGTTTGCCGATGACACCAAGCTGTGTGGTTCAGTTGATACCCTGGAGGGAAGGAATGCCATCCAGAGGGGCCTCGACACGCTTGTGAGGTGGGCTGATGCCAACCTCATGAAGTTTAACCATGCCAAGTGCAAGGTCCTACACCTGGGTGGGAGCAATCCCAGGCACAGCTACAGGTTGGGCAGAGAAGAGATTCAGAGCAGCCCTGTGGAGAAGGACTTGGGGGTGTTGGTCGACGAGAAACTGAACATGAGCCGGCTTCAGTGTGTGCTCACAGCCCAGAAAGCCAACCGTATCCTGGGCTGCATCAAAAGGAGCGTGACCAGCAGGTCAAAGGAGGTGATCCTGCCCCTCTACTCTGCTCTTGTGAGACCTCACTTGGAGTATTGCGTGCAGTTCTGGTGTCCTCAACGTAAAAAGGACATGGAACTGTTGGAACAAGTCCAGAGGAGGCCACAAGGATGATCAGGGGACTGGAGCACCTCCTGTATGAAGACAGGCTGAGAAAGTTGGGGCTGTTCAGCGTGGAGAAGAGAAGGCTGCGTGGAGACCTCATAGCAGCCTTCCAGGATCTGAAGGGGGCCTACAGGGATGCTGGGGAGGGACTCTTCATTAGGGACTGTAGTGATAGGACAAGGGGTAATGGGTTAAAACTTAAACAGGGGAAGTTTAGATTGGATATAAGGAGGAAGTTTTTTACTGCACGAGTGGTGAGGCACTGGAATGGGTTGCCCAGGGAAGCTGTGAATGCTCCATCCCTGGCCGTGTTCAAGACCAGGCTGGACGAGGCCTTTGGTGATATGATTTATCATAAGGTGTCCCTGCCCATGGCAGGGGGGTTGGAACTAGATGATCTTAAGATCCTTTCCAACCCTAATTATTCTATGATTTTATGATTCTATGATACTGATTGAGGTACTTAGTGTGGGTGAATTTCATATAGCTTTTGCTTCAGTATTGATACAGCTTTTGGCTCAGTGATCAATTGGAAGATTTTTTTTTAGCATGTGAAAGATGAGGAAGACTACATACCCTGTTAACCTGGTACTTTTACTGGTCTGTTGCTTCTTTGAATGGTCTATAGTAACTGCATATGAAGAAAAAGAAGAGTACTGCCATTTGTGGTTTAGATAGCTTTTACAATGGATTCAAGGTTTGGGCTTTTGCAGCACTGGAGTTCAACATATTGAATTTTACAGAAGGCTTTTTTTTCAAGTTACAGCAAGGTCCTTACTGCCTTAACAAGCAGCTATCTACCATAGATAACTGTAGATCCTCTACTGATGTTTGTATTTTTCCATTTCTCTTTTTTCCTCTGGAAACAGTCTGTTGAGCTTTCTACATGAAAAAAAATCTGCATTTCTTTCTATAGAACTACCTTGGATAAAGCCTGACAGGTTATGGAAACTCATGAAGTCCCAGTTTTTTCACTAAACAAATGTATTAATACAATCAGAGTTTATTTCTACCACACCTTTCATAATTGTCAATAAGGTAAAGTGAACTTAATTTAAAATATTAGTTTGATGCAGGTGAACTACAAAAGTGTTAACTTTGAATCTGAAACACCAGAACTAGGCACAGAATGCAGGTTTCTTTTCCATATTGCCTTCTGAAAAGTATGTCTTGATTTATTATTTGTATTTTTCTGGATATTTTAGCGATATGAATTAGAAATGCTTTTAGAAGTGCATTTGTTCTTTAGTGGAGTGGAGTTTTATTAAGCACTATTATTCAGCATGAGCCAGTCATGTTTCTTTTCACAGTTGCATATTGGCGTAACGAAAGAAGCATTTTACACCTACTCTTTAGCTGTCACATACCTTTGTCATTTTGAGAACTGCCATAATTTATCCATCTAGAAGCTATGACAAAGATAAAAGCCAGGTGTGTGTGATCCCCCTCCTCTTCTTTTTTTTTAACTTCAAAGGGATATTACAACAATGTGAACAGTGTGTCACATGAATGCTATAGTCCCTTCATTTTGTAGAAAAAAATTTGTGCATATGGGGTGAATTCCTGGCTCTAATAAAGGTAATGGGAAATTTGCCACTGCCTTGTCAGACAAAGATTTCTCACATAAAGAGAAAAATAATTAAGAAAACCCTGTACAGACAAAAAATAAACTTAAAAGGTCATTGAGAAAGCAGATCTCGAGTACAAATGGAAACAGTCCATTGTCAGTCATCATTTACATCTGATCTGTTGATGTGAGTTATAATTTGTGAGAAAGCCCTTCCGCAGTCAGCTGTAAGGTTTGTCAAGATTGGCTTTTCTGTCTGGGTGTTCTTTCATAAGAACATTTGGCTGCCAAATCATAGCAAATATCATTACTTCGCTTAATGCAGACATTAGAAAAGACTGCTAGAAGGCTGCTGTCTGGTTCTCATGCTTTCAGAGCAGGTCTCAATCCTTTATGCATGATGGCTTTGTTCACCTTTTTCTTATGAGGCTGATAAACACTAAAATAATTAGTGCTTTAAGTAGGATAGCTGGTATCATAAACTCCTCTTGTGTATCTTTTCTCTAAATGTGAAATAGGCATATTAGAAGAATACTAGAAAGTTAGCATATAAACCATTGCCTAATAGTGTCCTACCTAGAAAACTTTGCTATGAATATGTTCATGGAATACCTGCATGAGGAGATCTAAAATCCATTGTAGTAGGGTATGACTTTTTAACTACTTAGCTGTCTGATATAAGCTAACTTATCTATTGTTTGTTCTTTAAGGCAGCTCTATTCCAATTTTCAATTGCAAATTACATTTTTTCCTTACCTAATTGAAATGTGCACCTATTAAAGTAAAACATATATTGAATTGCCTAGTAGGCAGTCAGGTGAAATACATCTCAAATCCTGAAGATGTTTCTTAAAAGCTAAAAGGGGAAGTTTCATATAATTGTTGTCCTGGATAATTTCATGTATGTTGATTTCCCTGTTGATTTTGCTGTGGTGCTTTGAAAAGCCAGGTCATAAAATACATGTGAAGACATTTAAAGAATGTTTATTTCTGCAGTTTCCCAGTGCAGAATTGTTCAGCAGTAGCATTCTTCTCTTCTTTTGTTGTCTTTTTTTTTTTTTTTTTAATTTCTTCAACTTTATTGTTCCCAAGTCTAGTTTTTGAGTGAAAAACAGCTGGTTAGATGTTTCATATAGTGGTTGAAAGTCAGTAAATCAGTCAGAATGTAACTATTGCATTTGTGCTTTAAAGGAATAGCTTAATCAATAATAAATTCAGTGAGCTAGTAACAAAGGACTTAATTTTTTTTTTCAGAATTTTAGGATGCCCCAAAATAGGTCAGTATTTTCATGAAAATTTTAGCACTAAATATGTATTCAAAAAGGAAAAAAGAACTTTTCCACTGCCTTTTTAATGTCATACATGAACAAAATCTGAGTCAAACTAGGTCCATAATATGAATATATGAGCTTTTGCAAACTAGTATGAATCCTGAATGCCACAGGTTTCTTTACGCTTAAGAAATTATGTAGACTACTTGGATACATGTAGAAGTTACAATGTGTGGAAAAAAAAGTGGGGTTTTGTGTATGTGTGTGTGCTCTGGAAGAATCTCTCTTTGATAGAATTAATATTTGAAATACGAAGAAATGGAAGTGTGCTTAAGAGAGCATGAATTTTCTGGGCCTTTTGGTCTGAGTCACATTCAGTAGCCATATTTTGACTTTTTTTTTTTTCTGAAATCTGAAAATGTTGTCCAGTATTCATCTAAAATTTGACCCAATTTTGATTCATATTCTGACTTGAGGTTTATCTATATATAAGGTTCTGTTTATTCCTCTGCACTTTTATAGTCATGTAGCTTTTTCAAAAACTTCATTAACACTTGCACAAAGCCTTGTCTTTATTGTCCATATCTTTTAAATGATCCAAATATTTTTATGTATGTTGGCAGGATCATGGTTTCATTTCTGTCTTGCTTCTCCATGTCGAATCCCTGCAGAATTTTGTTTTGGTGCATGGTTAACAATCAATGCATTCCCATTTTCCATAAGGAAATATTCTTGACAGATGCCCCATTTGGAGAACCTTGTGAGTTCTCTTTTTTCCTTGGTGTAAATGAAGTTTCACAATTCATGAGGTAAAGCTGGAAAGCAAGCAAAACGCAGCTTACGTTGACAAATGTGTTACAGCTGTGCTGACACAACCACTGATATTAATTGCTGATAGTATACTCTCTGTTGTTGTATAGTATTTTCAGACAAATAAAGACTATTAGGCTATGCTAAATTAGGTTTAAACATGGTTTAAAAAACTGGGGACCAAGGGTGTAACTGCAACCCCCAAGCAATACACTATATCTGTAAAAAAAAACGAAGGGGTATAAACTGCACAAAAATAAGGAATGTAGTGAAAGAAATTAAAAAGGACAGTCAAAGGAGTAAAAGCTTTACAGGCATCATGAAGACTATTTAAAGAAAATTATAAATTATATTGGCTCAGAGGAAATGGATATCACCTATCAAAAATGGCTTTAGGAAGACCAAACAGTAACCAGCATAGTTAAACAGCAGGACAAAGGAAGCTATCAAAAGCAAACAACAAACAAAAAAAACCAATACCCATGAAATTTGTCCAGTTGAGAAAATTAAAATCATAAAACCTGCCAAGTAAAATGTAAAAAACCCCATAAATAGGCAGACCATGAAGTGCATGAAGCACAATAAGGAGTAAATCATGAAATGCATTCAAACTAGTAATTTTCCAATTTGTCAGAAGGCAGAAGTGTGCCAGAGAATCTGAAGAGCCAAAGATAATCAAGACATATAAAGAGTGCTTTCAGAAAATATGGTCATGAGGTCAAAAAATGAAAGAAATGTCTTTCTCCTGTGTTCACAGAAGAGGAACTTCGGTAGTTTCTGCTTCTGGAACATCCTTTTATGGGCAAAGTATTGGAGGATTGATCTCAGAGTGGGATGGCAGAAGAGAAGATCAGACAACAGTTACCAAAATTAACAATGCCTTCATCATAGGATCAGTGGATCAGAGGATAATTCAGGTTGAAACCATGACAGGACCTCAAAGGGGGGCTGTCAAGTTCAACCTCTTGTTCAAAGCAGGGTAAACTTGTGGTCAAGCCAAGTCACTGTCAGATCCAAGTAGTTTTCATTTTAAATTTCTTGGAAATTAGAGGTAGAAGATGTGATTTATAAGTCTGCTGTATAACTTGCTTAAAATGTCCTTTTTACCAGAGGGCTGGAAGGTGGCTAATATGACATCTGTTTCTAAAAAAGGGTTCCAGGTATGGTTTGGAAAACTACCTCTATATGTGACATCTGTATTGGACAAATCAAGAGAAATTGTTTAGAGAAAAATAGAACTACTGGGCACATGCCTAAACATAGTATGTTACTAAAGAGGCAAAGTACTTTCCTAAAATTAAGCCAGTCCTCATGAGTTCACAAGTCATTTTTTCAGAAGTCCTGTAAGAATTTGTCCTGCGACTGTTTGGTGTGTTTTTAAAAGGTCTGGAAAAAGAGAGTGAATAGTTAAATGAAATTCAGCATCATCCACTTCAAGGCCAAGGACTGTTTTTTGATTATATGCCTCCCTGTAAACTCATAGGAAACTGGATAGTATTTAAAAACAAACCCCATGAGAGTTATTTAAAAAAAAAAATAAAAGTCAACTGTTATAGAATAAGAAAGCCATTAAGATATGAAGCTATGAAATCATTCCACTAAATGCAGTACTGATGGCAAAAAGCTTGAATGTTACAGGCAAAAGTTTAGTGAGAAAGCTTGTGCAGAACAGGATAGAACATTTTGGCAAACTTTGCCTGATTTATGATGGCAGGAGGAACTCTATAGGTTTGCATGGTTTTGACCCTAAACCTGCAAAAGTATGTTGGATTTGGCAATGTTTCACTTGGAATTTTTGGCTTCCTTGAAGCCCAGAAGTCAAAGCAACAGTTGGGATATGAGTGGAAGCCAAAGAAAAGGTTTGGATGATCCATACATGCCATAACAGCCAAGTTTCACACAACTCTAATTATCATAATGGTTTTCCCCTTTCTTTATTTCTTTACTCTTTTTTCCAGAGCTGCTTTTCTATTTCTGAATCTTAGCAGATAGGAATCTCCAAAGCCAGTTAAAGTCTTTTTACTGTATGTGTATGAGGGAATGAAAAATGAGAGCTCAAAGATTTTGTTTCTCATTTTTGTATTACAGCAAAATTTGAACAAAAAGCTTGTGGCTACCATCTGAAATTATGAGTTGTATTTATGTCCATCTTGGAAATACGTTGTTTCTTTGCTGGAAGTGATGATAGATACTTGGGCTTCCTTGTGTGCTTCAGAATATGAAGTTACATAATTAAGCTATCCAGAATAGTTCAGGAAAGGGATATAGTTCAGCTTCTTCTAACAAGTATCTCTTAAATTCCGGTAATGTAAATACCACTTTCATGAAGACAGCCATGCCTGTACAGTAAATGGTGCATGTTCTGCATCTCATTTGAATCTTGTGAAACTATGGGATATGATATGTTCAAGCTGCTGGTCTGAGAAAGCGTCTCAAATCCATAGCCTTTGTATGCACATCAGACACTATACATATGGTAAATGATAAACATACCGTGTGGGATTTGGGAAGTTAAGACTGTTAAATTCCTCTCCCATTATTTTTTCTTACATTGTATGGTCAAATCAAAAACATATTATTCTTCACATTATTAAGGGGTTATGTTTGTGGCCCCATTTATAAGGTTATAAAACTGATCATGCTTTAAGCTTTCCTTTGGCCTAAAAATTTTCCTGGTTACACTCAGGTTGTCATTTAAAAAAAAAGTAAATAAAATGGTGTGCGTGAAGTTTGCAGAAGTTCGGCCAATTTTTGAATTATAGAGTTCTGAAAACTTCACATGTAAGCTCAGCCAAATATTACAGCTCAAACCAGCTGACTTTAGGGTTCATTTTGAAAACTCAGTTTTCCAGAATTTTATTGTATGTATCGTGAAGATGTTATTTGGAAAGAATAGTTGCAGTCCTGACAGTCTTGCGACTAATATTCAGTTTCAGGATAGTTCTACTTTTTATGTTACCTTTGTGGACTGAAATAACTTAATATCCTCAGCTGAACTGTCAAGTGTTTATCTAAATATTATAAATTTAGTATGTTGTTCTTCACTTACTTTCACAGGACAAAATACTTTTAATCTTACCCTGAAATCGGAATTAGTTATGCTACTGAAGAAATGTGAATTTGCATTAAGTTCATAATTCATCTTTGAAAGCAACCATTTACCTTCGGTTTGTTAAAAAGAAAGTGGAAGAGCAGTGACCACAGTAAACTATGGCAATAGGAACCTGTGGCTATTAGGGGAGGAACTGGAAAACAAAGGGTTAGGGTTAGGGTCCTTGAAAAGGAATTGAGGGGAGGCAGAAAAAAAGATTTTGTTACTCTGAATGCTGCATAACCAACCTAATTTCTCTTTTGCTACTTGTTCTGAAAGCAAGGACTGTATATCCTGAGTGCATTGGAATGCAGCTTTACTATTTTGTCCCCTTCCCATGGTAAGTCAATAGCTGAAACAGATTAGAGAGACTTTCATGCTACGTGCATCTCTGAGGTTGAGCCCTCTCTGTAGGTTAGCATAGGCTCTTCACCCCCTCATGTTTTTTTCCTTTTTTTTTTTGCACGTGTGTGTGTCCAAGTAGGTTTCTGCTGTAACAGAGAATAAAAAAGCTGGAAGTTTTCACTCTGATGTCTCTCTGTTAGCTTTTCCAAGTGAAGATTTTCAGCAGATCTGCGTGGAACTTTTAAGCAGTAGCGATATGGCAGGCTAAGGCTCGTTACATGTGTAATATATAGCCATTTCTTCCCATGAAGACGATACCGATTATTCTTCTAGATGTGTCATGCTGATGCTGCAGAGTATGTGGAAAAAAAGCATACTCCACCCTTATTGTATGTCTTTCTCAGCATCGTATTCTCCAGGGACAGGCAGCAGAGAGAAGGTTCTGCATGTGAAGTCTTCATAGAGATTCATAAATTTGTGGAAGGATTCTGCACCCTTCTACTAACGCTTATGACAGTTTAGCCCAGGAAATAGACATTTCTTCAGCGAGGGGGCTCTCTGAAAACCATATAGGAAAGAAGTGTCAGACATCAATACCGTAGTCTTGGCTGAAGGAGGATAAAAGTTTCTGAAGGGAGATGGAATACTAAAAATACCTTGAATTTATATGAAATGTCAGGCTATCAGCATACAGGCTTTTAAAAAGAATTATTTTTAACTTACAAAAATATCTACTGTAAACAATGTAAAGTCTATTTCCCTGTGAAAGCACCAGTACAAATTTGTAGGTTTTCACAGCGGGGTTAATTCTGTGCAGTGTACTTTGCTAATATGTTAGCAGCTGAATAGAAGAATCAGGAATGACAGCAAGCATCAAGACTTCTAGCTCATACATCATGAATTGATCTCATCAGTTGAGATGGGAAATTTAGCATGTTGAGTGTAAGCTGTCTTTTTTCTCATTGTACTTATTAGTTAAAGGTACAATCTTAGTTAGAAAGGAGATAAAGATACACATTTGTCTCTAAGGTGCGTGAGACAGTATTCCAGAGTTGACTGGATTTCTTAATCTTGCAACATGTGGACCAAAACCTTTATGTATGGGAGCCGCAAGAATTAATGCCTGGGAAATCGAAAGTAGGAATGTAGAAGATGGGCTTTTGGGATTGCTTATCAAATAGGAAATGACTCTGTCTCAAGGGTTCTGTGGGGAATCTGCTTTGACATGCTCATGTGTCTGATTGACATATAAGGCAATCTCATAATTTTAACTGTTTTGTTTTGTACTTTTTTTCCCCCTTTTCCAGCCAGGGATTCAGATTACCCAGCTGCATCCATACTGCAAAGCCCTGTTACCAGTTTTGTAATGAAACCCTATCATGGGAATTTTATTTGACCTATCCACTAGACATGTGGTTCAAGAGAACTCATCTCACATGCAGCCAAAATGTGGCTTACGATAAAAAGGATAAGCAGGTGTAAGTCTTTTTTAAACACAGTAAAGAACCCCATCTCAAAGAAAGAAACTCATAGAACTAAGCATCTCCTGCTCTTCGCAAGCATTAATTTGGACTTGAGGTTTAACTGAGCTAAGTCTGATCTCATTAAAATTTTCCCATTAAAATGAAAAGAAGTCTCACTGATTTAATTGGCTTTTCAATTATGCAGAGCAGAAATGATAACATTTTTTAATATCTAGAAAACATCTTTACCAGAAAAAGTATCTGGTGACACACCGAACAGCAGTTAACAGACAGATCTAGAAGGAATGGTAGGCTTAATACAACATTTGGGTGGAATCTGCACTAATGGAATTATGGAGAATTTTTTATAGTATCTATAAAAGGTAGAATTAATGTTTTAATGAAACTTAGAGGAACAATGGTTCTCAAGGTGACCCCAAGACAGCGGAAGTTGAAGTTAGATATAAGTTCTTTACTGTGAGTGTGGTGAAAACAACTCCATGATGTAAATCACTGGTTGCTTGTAAAGGCAGAGAATAAACTCTAGACGACAAGGCCCCGTAATCTATCCAGCTGGTGTCATACTTTTCTGAGGAAAGAATCCAAAATGGCAGCTCAGTTGACTTTGTTTCATGAGCCATCTGAACTGGGGGGTAGTGTCTTTGGAGACAAATGGTTTCCTGAGATTTTCATATGATCATTAAACTTCGGTAAGTAATTATGAGTGTAATGATACACTATATATACATTTTAAATTCTAGTGTTGTCAAGGAAAAATGTACGTGCATTAGTTTAACATACTGTGATTTACAGTAGGGCACTTCTATCCACATTACTGTATACTAGAGGACTAAGAGTATCCATCAGTTCTTATCTCTCTACTCACAGCTGTATTTAAGCAACTAATACACGTTTATACAAACAACTTGATTTATAGACAAAGTTGGCCAATGAGAAGTCAAGTTTTTTCTGAGGGGTAAGGATGCTTGTAGTTCTTCTTTGGTTTAGTGGAGAGATCACAAACTTCCGGCTCCTGTAGTGCCT
This sequence comes from Pezoporus flaviventris, assembly GCF_033815535.1. Classification (NCBI taxonomy): domain Eukaryota; kingdom Metazoa; phylum Chordata; class Aves; order Psittaciformes; family Psittacidae; genus Pezoporus; species Pezoporus flaviventris. The sequence continues at coordinate 8,686,122 of NW_026892569.1, read as the reverse complement.
TTTGGTCTTCAGTGCTAGCCATTTTACTCTCCATACTTGTAAGACCTTTTCAATTTATAATATATTTTGTCTTTTCCCAAGTATTTATTTTATTTTCATGAAACAGAGAAGTGCTTTTAGTACTTCTATTCTAGTTACTATCATTAACTCTTTGGTAGAAACTTAGAGCAATTTGACTTACATTTCTTTTTCTGTTTTTGAATCTTAAGCCTCTTCACTCTATGCAAAAGAATGACTGCGAATTTTCTTCCAGATATGCAACTTTCTGCACTTCTGTGAGCACTTTTCACCCTGAGATTTATCTATGTATTTATTGTAGATTCTTGTTCCATGTAAGGTTATACATTACATTACTAATGCTCTGAGGCTGAATTAGTGTAACCTGTGTGACATACCTGGCTGGGTTTTACATATTTCACCAGAATGAATATTAAAATGTGAGCCATGCACAGCAGTATCTATAATTAACATGTATGCAGTTTTTGTGATTAGTTGCTGCAGCTTGGTAACTGATTCTGTAGTTCTGCATCACGGCTACTCTCTGCAGGTATTGATATAGTAATTATGCCTTCCTGATGAATTGAGACTGAGTTGGTGGCAGCAGTGTTTTCAAAGAAGAAATCAACAACCTTGACATCATTCCTGTCCCTCTTTCATGCAACTGGAGCTCCTTAATCTTTGCAACATAAGAACTGACACACTGGATTAGATAAGAGAGACATTAATTAATTTTTGTGCCCTGGTCAGCAGAAAAAAAAAAACTTGGCGTAGAATGATACAGGAATTAGGGAAAAAGTAAGAATAGGCAGAGTGGTTTTTCCTCAGTGTACTGTCTCAGCTTTTACTGATTGGTTGCTTTAGTGATCTTTCGAGCTGGAAATAGCATATATTGTGCATTTTTAGAAGTCATAGAATTTATAATCAGTAAAGTTTTTAAAACATTTTGGCACTCATTTTGGTGCTGAGAATTATCAGAGATCCTTGAGCTGTGCATTTTAAAATGTAATTTTAGGTTTTTATTTGTATGTGTCTTGAAGACTGTTGCATAGTGATGTCCTTAAGTGCCCATAATTTTTCAGTTGTGAGAAATAGTGAACAATAGTTTCCCATTCACCTTCTCTATAGCATTTATGGTCTGTCACTTCTTTTTCAGTTGTGCATTTTCCAAGCTGAGAAGTCCTGCTTGAAAGTGTGCCTTTTCTCACATCAGATAGTTTTAAGTTGCTTGTCTTTCTTAACTGGGAAAGTAGGTTCTTTTAAAATTATTTTTGGCAGATCAGGAATGTTTTGTCTAGCAGTTTATTTTTTATTTTTTTTTTGCATTTAATGCTAGAAAATAAGGTAAACAGATATTTTAAATTAAAATATCATAGAAAGCAGAGCTGAAAGGGATGTGAAGGTATCTTCTAGTGCATCCATAGTACTAAGTAACTATGAATTATAGCACTGTTATTTGAGAGAGGTTTGCCTGGCTTGCTGTTAGTGACCTTTGTAATAACCTTTTTCTGGATTCGTTGTTCACAGGTATTAAAAGATTTCTTTCATATCTTGACTTAGTCATTTTTTCTTTAATTTCAAGCAGTTATTTCTTGTCTTATCCGCATTAAACATAATGAACTGATTTTTTCCTCCTCCTTTGTTATGGCCTGTATCTGAAAATACAGATCATGTTCCTTAGTTTTCTCTTCTTGAAGTTGATAGACCCTAATTCTTTCAATCTTACTATAGAGGTTATGTTTTCTAGTTTTCATATTGTCCTCGTTGCTTTTCTTTGTAGCCTTTCCAGTTTGTTCACATCCTTGAGTGGATAAAATTGGATCCAGTTCTCCTGCTGAGATCTTGCCAGCGCCAAAGAAAACAGAAGGATTACTACTATATACACATCTTCCCATCGTGTGTTTTTTGCAATAACATGGCACTGTTGACTTGTCACCTTAGTGTCCTGATCCTTTTCTTTAGTAGAAAAAGACAACTTCTTAATCATTTTTTTCTCTTCCTGGATTTAGGGAGTTGGTTAATGCTGCTGAAGTGTATGACCTTGCTTTTCTCCTATTACATATCATAATTTGGGGTTTTCCCATTTGAGTTCTCAGGTTTGGCAAGGTAACTTAATGTTATGTTTTGGAGATTTTTTCATACTAATGCTATCTGCAAATTTGTAGTCTTAGTATTTGGATTATTAGTAAAAGAATTGAATATCATATGGCCCTGCAAAATACCTGATTTTTTAAACATCTTCCTAGTTTAACAGTGAATTGTTGGTGGCTCACTACAGTTTCCCAACCAGTCTGGCAGTGCTACCCTTAGGTAAAGAGTGATGTAAAAGAGCATCAACCCTTTGGTGGTCTTGGCATAAGCATTTAATAAATTTACAGATGTGTCAGAGAGTAAGCTTAATAGAGTTAAGCCTTACACATTCAGTATGGATTTAGTAATTTTGTGAGTTTATTCATGACGTTCCTTTAAAAGTTTACAAATGAATGGGATAATGCTGTCTCATCTGCTGTAAAATACTTGGACATTAAAAGTCAATAGAATATTAGAGAGTGCATTTCGTAATTACAATAGTTAAAAGATCCCAGTGGGGTTTGGTATCTAACAGCATCCAGTAACTTTAGCACAGACAGGTGGTAAAGGATAGGGAAATACAGTTGTAGCCTCAGGCAGATAGTCAGCTAATGCAGCTGTTTCATGCATTCTGGCAACATGACTCAGTTAAAATCAAATAACATTCCTTATGCCAATATTTCTTACCTGCATATGAAACCAGTTGTCTTTCATTTTGCAAAAACATGATAATTCAAAGAGCATTAAAAAATGTACTGTTTCTCACACAGAATTTATATCTTGCAGCTGCACACTAATCCAAGTGAAATGGAGTAGAGTTTCACTTTATCAGCCAATCATAACTTTAAACTGTTTTTACAATTCATCGTACAGTTTTTAAAGCCAGATTTAAGTCTGTATATGAAAAATAGTCTACTTGATGTATGAAACCATAGATTAGTCAGTATGTTTTTAAAGAAGTACTTCAGTAACAACAGAAAAGTGACTTTAGAGAATTTACAGGCGAAACTCTGAATGATACACATGGAATGTAAGTGTTATGCCATCGGTACGTGTGAAAGGCATAGGTGAAAAATATAGTTAATTTGCTCAAATAATCTCTGATCCTGGTACTCTTTTACAGCTGTCATATTTAGATTATTAGTCTATTCCATATCATAGAATCGTAGAATCATTTAGGTTGGAAAAGACCTTTAAGATCATTGAGTTTAACTGTTAACCCAGCACTGCCAAGTCCACCACTAAGCCATGTCCCTAAGTGTGATACCTACACGTCTTTCAAATACCTTCAGGAATGGGACACCTCACACTAAACCATCTCACCCAAGGCTTCGTCCAACCTGCTCTTGAACACCACAACCTCCCTGAGCAACCCATTCCAGTTCCTCACCACCTTAAAAGGAAAGAATTTCCTCCTTAGATCCAATCTAAACTTCCCGTTTCAGTTTTAACCCGTTACCCCTTGTCCTGTCACTACAGTCCCTAATGAAGAGTCCCTCTCCAGCATCCCTGTAGGCCCCCTTCAGATACTGGAAGGCTGCTATGAGGTCTCCACGCAGCCTTCTCTTCTCCACGCTGAACAGCCCCAACTTTCTCAGCCTGTCTTCATACGGGAGGTGCTCCAGTCCCCTGATCATCCTCGTGGCCTCCTCTGGACTTGTTCCAACAGTTCCTTGTCCTTTTTATGTTGAGGACACCAGAACTGTGCACAATACTCCAAGTGAGTGAGGTCTCACAAGAGCAGAGTAGAGGGGCAGGATCACCTCCTTCGACCTGCTGGTCACACTCCTTTTGATGCAGCCCAGGATACGGTTGGCTTTCTGGGCTGTGAGCACACACTGAAGCCAGCTCATGTTCATTTTCTCATCAGCCAACACCCGCAAGTCCTTCTCCGCAGGGCTGCTCTGAATCTTTTCTCTGCCCAACCTGTAGCTGTGCCTGGGATTGCTCTTACCCAGGTGTAGGACCTTGCACTTGCATAGATTCGGGACTGAATCTTGTATCCAGAAAAATGTTGCGTACTTCATCTTCTCTATCATACTTCATTCTTCTCTAGTGTCAGGAAAATCACGAGATTCACTTGGCCTTTTTGTCTAACTTGATAAGAGATTTTTCTTGGGTCAAGATTGTGTTTTAACAGGAATTTAAAGGATTAGCAAAATTTCAGTTGCCGATAATTTAAGATTTTACACCGATATTTTTAACATTTTTTTAAAATTCTTTGGCAGTCTCCCTATTTTGTCCAGACTGAGATAAATCTGTTTCTGTATGTGAAAAGGGCTTTTTGTGTTCATAGCGGGGTTTGGTACATGAGGAATTAGTCGTGACTGCTATGATCTCCATTTACACAATGCATTTAAATATATGCAAACTTGGGAACACCCTCATGTACTATTTTACTAACAAGCTCTTCAGTATGACTTAGAAATGACAGCTCATAGAAATTCAAACCTGTTCAAGTTTTGTGCCAACTCAGTCCTTTAAAATGCTGTTTACTATTCCAGATTAATTTTTTAATTGATGCCAGTTATGATATTTGTCTATTTTTGCTGTCATCAAGCTGTTAAACGTTTTACTATTCAGCATTTTTGTATGAATAATGCCTTTCCTCTTTTTTGGAATAACTTCCTCCTTTAACAGCATTTTCTGGAAATAAGTCAAGAATACTTAAATACCTTAAACAGGTTTTACAAGCTAACAATTTTGCTATAGTTATTCTTCAGGCTACCTCTGGCTCCATGGATTTAAAGCTATCAGAGTTTACTGTTTTGTGAAAAAAATGTTTTACTTTGTTTGGACATGCTTGTCATAAGGTTCTCAGTATATCATTATCCTATAAAACCTCCCACTGGCAGTGTCTGGAAGGAAAAAAATATAGTGTAAACTGTAGAAGACCCAATGGCAGCTTCCTGCCAGTGTTCATTCTTGAGTCAACAGCATTTGTTTTTGGTTTTGCTTTTGTGAAAATATGTCACAATCAAGTCTTTCATATAAGTTTGCTAGTTTTATTTATCAGCCTAGTAGAGCATATATCCACATCTTCTACTTTCCCCTATTTTTTCTTCTTTTCATTCCATGATATCTGTGTTTCTGGTCATACCACCAGTGAGTGTTTGCACACATAAATTACACACCTAAAAACACTCATCACTAGAAGATTTACTGCTTCTAATATCTTTCTCATGAACAGTTGTGTTTATTTCTGAGTTGACTTCTCTGGTAAAGACAGCAATGTTCTTAGCTTTGGGTCACTTCTTTGTTTTTTCAAAACTCTCATTTTAGATATTACAGTGTACATGGGACCATGTGGGCTTTAACCATAAGCCTGTGCTGAGAATATTAAAATGGTTTTAGTTTATAAATGCAACTCTGAGTAAAAATAATTATGGATTGCTATCCGTATTAACTATACTGCTTCTACCCTGCTGAAGTCAGGGGCAGTACTTGAGAGCAGAATATATCTTCCTGACAGAGGATATAACTGGCTTTTCTTTTTTCTCTTTGAAACCCTATTTGGAGAAGGCAGGGGACAAGGAGGGAGGTTGCTGTCAATTCAGAAAAGGAGCTTGAATCTTCTTTCCTGTGTCCAGGAAACTTGTGTTATTTGGTTTTGGAAATCTTTTATCTTCTTGGCCTCTTTTTGTCAGCTTAACTACTAACTCAATTAAAGGAGAGACAGATCTTAGAACAGTAGATGCTTTTCTCTTGTTTAATACGAAATACGTTTGTAGTAACACAACATAGTAATTAATAGTTATTTTTATTGTCATATGTTGCTGTGCATTTATAGCAATGAAGGTTACTCTTTTGTAATGACTAATTTTGTAATGACTAATTTTGCTTCCTCTTGTAATATGCTACATGAAGTATCATGAGATACATCTCAGATTCAATTATATTCATCATGCAGTACAGTATGATACCAGTTATTCAAACAATTTATATGACACTAAATTTGTCTGGGTGACTCAGTTTGTATCGTGAGGCGTCACTGTCAGACAGGGAGACCTGTACAGCAGGGAAGTTTGGATAGCCAGGATCATAGTGTATTTAGTTTTGTGTTGGCCAAATCCATTATATGTAAAAAGGCTGTATTTCTTTTTTGTTCACTTATAGAAAGACTCTTTAATACTACAGTATCACATGAATTTACTGAACAGATGTCATATTATAAACCATTACTTTTGATCTTGTCATGCACAGTGGATTTTACATAAGTGGCACCAGCTCAAAAATATACCCCAGAATGAAAAAGCCAGCTTACAACAAGAGAATAGTTGAGCTCTAATTTTAAATAATAATTTTATTTATTTATTGTAAACAGTGTTTCTTAAAGCGAAAAGAAGTAAAACCATAAGTTTTAAGGTTCCGGCCCTCCTGGATAAGCAAATACTCAAAGCACATCTTGTACTTATTTGCTTACCGCTGTTGTCTAATTTTTATTTCTTTTGTCTTTTTTTAGCCTAAGGAAAATGGACAGATATGATGATTTTGCATACCAATGATTTCATTTTATTAATTTTATTTTTTTTGTTGGCCTTGAAACACTGGTTTTCTCATTATCCTTTATACCAATTAAGATCAAGAAAAACCCAACTTTCAATAAAATATGCCTACAATTGTCTAAACTGTGTTGCCTGAATCAGTGAGAATTATTGAAATGTCCTACAGTCTCTGTAGAGATTCTGCTTTGTAGAGGCGTTTCTTGTGGAATTTATCTTAGAGAGGGGAAGGAATGTCATTTCTGTGCATGTGCGTGTGCTCACTGAAGTGATTTTCAAGGTCTTAGTATGCACCAAGAAACTGGAGAAATTAGATATTTGGGAATGGAAATTGGTGGTCTTCCAGGCAATATTGGATCTAAAAGTGCTAAATCCTTTAATAAATAAACTTTGATTCAGACTGGAATGTCTTGGCTTGATCTTAAAGGTGATATTATGAGGGACTTCTAGCTGTTGACTGGCCTCAACGATAATTATCTGCACATTCCAATAATGTTCTGCCTTCAGCAGTGCCTGAGGTCTAAATGGAGCAAATGTTATTTCCGCTAGAAGTATATTATATTTAGACTATCTTCATTCCTAAACATTTAAAAACATATTTTCAATTGACTGGAAATACAAAGAATAAAATAAGTAACTATGGAACCTGGCTCTTAGAGTCCTGTGTGCTTCACACAATAGCCGTAACTTCAGCCTTTGCAGGCAGTTTACTAACTATGACATCATATGTTGTGAAGGCACCCTTACAGTTGGTGTTACTATTTTCATTAGGCTGTGGATAAGGAATAGGTGTTTGCTGAACATTCTGGAGGTGAGATTTCTTAAAACCCATAATGCAATGCTGAGGATTTTGCTCATAATACAGATCAGATGCTCCACAAATTTCATTTACTGTGTCATATACTGGAGCCAATTTGAGAGACTCCATCTGAAACAGTATATATGTTATTTAAGAGACGGAGTGTTATGTTTCTGTATCACAAACCTTAAATTGGATGGAAATGCTCTTCTGTCTTAAAAACTGCATAGTTAATGCATAACTGCTTACTTAATATGAGATAAATCTAAGAATGTTTTGGGTTATGTTTGTTTTGTAAGTTTTACCTGCACAAGCAAAATAGAAATTTGATTCTTTAAAGGACTTAACTGCTGGGTGTAGCAAGGACTTCTGCAGTAGAGCTTGTCTGTGGGACAAATGCCTGTACAAAACTGAGAAAGCAAGCAAGCTTTAATTTATGACATGCTGTGTAAATGTGTATGTTTGTAAAAGCACTCCAATACAGCCTTAATGTATCCTCACTTGTGGGATTGTGTGCTCCTTGGATAGGGACTCTAAATCTTTAAAAAGAGTATTTCAAATGTACAACTTGATGTGGACAGTGTCATCTCTGTCCTCTGAAACCAAACCCATCTTTGGATGAGAGGGACTTAAGAATAATGAAAGATATGTCCGATGAGAACTATTATACAGAATATGAACAGAGCCAAAGGTGTTAGTTTACAGTAAAGGTAAAGCAGATCCAAAATACAGTTCTCATCAAGGCCTGCTTAAACCTCCCAGCTGTAAGTTTTGTAAGTCCTGTCACTGAGCTTGTCTTCTTAATGCTCATATGTTTTGCCTTGAAAAAGGGTGAACAGTATCAAATTGTAAACCTGCATTTTTTCTGTTTATACCCTCCTGCAATGCCTCATTTAGGGAGACACTGGAGAGACTAAGAAGGAAGCTGAACTTTTAGCTGATGCATAAATGGCAGCTTGTGTTAGTTAAAGATTCTGTTAATGACTGAGTGCGCCCTCAGCAAGTTTGCCGATGACACCAAGCTGTGTGGTTCAGTTGATACCCTGGAGGGAAGGAATGCCATCCAGAGGGACCTTGACACACTTGTGAGGTGGGCTGATGCCAACCTCATGAAGTTTAACCATGCCAAGTGCAAGGTCCTACACCTGGGTCAGAGCAATCCCAGGCACAGCTACAGGTTGGGCAGGGAAGAGATTCAGAGCAGCCCTGTGGAGAAGGACTTGGGGGTGTTGGTCAATGAGAAACTGAACATGAGCCGGCTTCAGTGTGTGCTCACAGCCCAGAAAGCCAACCGTATCCTGGGCTGCATCAAAAAGAGCATGACCAGCAGGTTGAGGGAGGTGATCCTGCCCCTCTATTCTGCTCTTGTGAGACCTAACCTGGAGTATTGTGTGCAGTTCTGGTGTCCTCAACATAAAAAGGACATGGAACTGTTGGAACAAGTCCAGAGGAGGCCACGAGGATGATCAGGGGCCTGGAGCACCTCCTGTATGTAGACAGGCTGAGAAAGTTGGGGCTGTTCAGCCTGGAGAAGAGAAGGCTGTGTGGAGACCTCATAGCAGCCTTCCAGTATCTGAAGGGGGCCTATAGGGATGCTGGGGAGGGACTCTTCATTAGGGACTGTAGTGATAGGACAAGGGGTAACACATTAAACAGGGGAAGTTTAGATTAGATATAAGGAAGAAATTCTTTCCTGTTAGGGTGGTGAGGCACTGGAATGGGTTGCCCAGGGAAGTTGTGAATGCCCCATCCCTGGCGGTGTTCAAGACCAGGCTGGACGAGGCCTTTGGTGATATGATTTATCATAAGGTGTCCCTGCCCATGGCAGGGGGGTTGGAACTTGATGATCTTAAGGTCCTTTCCAACCCTAACTATTCTATGATTCTATGATTTTTTCCTTTTTCTTCTGGTGAGAAATATGATTGTTCTCATCAAACTGCTAATGCATTTTGCATAGAAAAATATTTATAGTTGTATGAAACTTAGGCTTTTCTATGAGTGCCCATTGCTTTGGTATCTAAATAGTGTTCATACAAGGACAGTTACAACAGTAAAATCTTCAGTAAATTTCATAGAGCAGTTATGGTTGCCCAGTTCAGGCTGAGGCTTATAAGTGCTGTTTCTCCTAGGTTTCTTATTTGAAACTGACTGTTACTTTATCTATGCAGAAATTTTCTTTATACTACCTGTAGATGGAATTCCTGTATCTAATGTGGCTGCCTTTCATATGGATTCCTGTTGTAATATGAAGTGCAGTTTAGGAAGCATGAAAGCTCTATCTAAATGTTGACAGCTGCTGTTCTTCAATATTTATTCTAGCAGATGGCAAAAACTGCTTGTAATCACTAAATGAGAGAAGCTCCCATATGCCAGTTGTTGAGTATATAACCCACAAAAAGGCTGAGCAGTAACTACTTGGTAATAGTTGAGAAATCTGTTAACTTCTGTAGGGAAGATCTGAGTATTTTAACTGTCACGTCTTTGGGCTGAGAAGACAAAAAGGCAAAGACATTTAGTTAAGTGACTACTGACCAGAATATGGAACTGAAGAGGAGTAATACATGGAAATGTTTCAGTGTGACCAGCCAGTTGAGAAGATGAAGAGGGAGAGAAGATGAAGAGTTGGTTCAGCAAATCCTGTGAGCTTGCTAAAGAGGCAGCTCTGTAATATTTATTCTACCAGTAGCCAAAAGGGACTAGAACATACCTAGAAAATTGAACATCAGAGTGGGGAAGTACTTGTGGACAGTTTCAAGAGGGAAGAAGCAACTGAATTCATAGAACAGACCTAAGCACTGTTTTCTGTTGCCTTTTTCTATTACTCTTTTTTCACCTGGTAGATGTTGGGATGATGTAAGTACTCTGAAATTGTACAGTGATAAGCTGAATAGGGGTATAAGTATTACAGTCTTTCCTTCCTTCCTCTTTTCAGTCTAGTGAAACAAAGCTCAGTAGAAATGCACTACGAAATGCATATTTGGCTGGTGTATCACTAACTGCATGAGGGGGGACATACAAAAAGTCTAGGTGCTAGAACTTTGAGTTACAGTATTTGCATTTTTATACTTGGGCCAAACTGTCACAAACAGATGTGACAGAATTAAAAACTTTGTGTTCTTTGAAGGTGAGGCAATAGGTTAAGTGACAGCTCCTTTTCTTCATCTGGGCATCCTTACTAAGCCCTGTTTTGGTTCAGTGACAGACAATGTGGTTTTGTTGCTTGGAAAAGAGCAAGTTCTGTGATACAGCATCTTTGTTTTTTCCAACAATGTTTGTATTTATTGTTAACTGCTATTGTACTTCACAAAGATATGGAGATCAGTTTTTCAGGAGCTAACCTGGAGTAAAGCCATTGATAGAAAGTCTCTTTACTTCCTCTACCTTCCTTCAGATAGTTATTGAGGGAAAATCTTCAGTTTCAGAAGAGCAGTATTTCTTGGGCTATCTTCCTATCTTGTCAGTGTTCTCTTCCCCACCTGATTTTCTTCTCCCACCTCTGTAATCACAGTGAGCCATTCCCACGAAGTTTCTTTTCTGCATACTCCCTGTGTGTATAATTCTGCACATTCTGTCTCTTTGCAACTTTGCTTTGCAGCACTGCATGCTGTCTATGCAAGTATGTGTAAGGGTCTGTTTAGTTGCTGCATAGTTTCCTCCTGAGCTAGTGTGCCTGCAGCATCATGGAGGCATCGACGGGCTCTGTTACTGCCTTCTTGGATTTTGCATAGTGCCAGCAGCCCTGCTTTCACAGGGAACTGGCTGTGCAAGCACCCTCACATCTGGCTCCCTCTTTGCACAAGCAGTATTTCCTGAGCCTGTTGTTGAGTTCAGCTCGACATCCTGCTCCTCCAGCCCTGCTTCTTCCTCCCACAGGGAATTTCTCTCTAGCGTGTTGATTGAGGGGAGGCACTGTGATCTGTGACTGATTTATCCAGAAAGCTTATTACTGTGTAGTAGCTGTGGGTATGGTTTCATGATCAGGGAGCTGCTATTTGAGCAAGATTTCTGTTTAGCGCTCTGAAAATTTGACATGCTGATTGTAAACTGCCTTCATGCAGAAATTCCTGCTGACAAATTCTGAGTCTATAGTTTTGCTCCATCATGTGATCATTCCTAGCTTATCATGTGTTAATAATGGAGTCCAGTTGTCAGACATTTTGTTGTCCCCCTCAGGCCTCTCTGACTGTCCTATGGGCTATCCTATTCTGGACAGACTCATAAGCACGTCAGTTCTGTTCCTATTGACTGATCTCTTCCTGAAGTGACCCTCCAAAGCAGCATTGTTTTTTTTTGTCTTTATTTATTTATTTATTTTTAGTAAGAAAGATTTCCTTCTAAGAAACAGTTTTCCCCAGAAAAGTACTGGAAATGACACAAATTTTGTAACCTTTATTTTTAGGGTTTAAGTGCAGCTTATTTGACCTATACAGAGCATATATTGGTAAACTTGTGCTGCTTATCTTCGTACCATATCTGAAACAATTAACTTCGTCAACTGTTTGTAGTCCTGCTCCACATGTTCTGTACTTCCCTGGCTCTGGATAAATTTCAGTAAGGATGTAACTACCAATTGCTATACCAAGTATTAAAATCTTTCTTGATAAGAGTTATTTGCAAATGCGTGTGCCAGGGCTAGAATTTGGCTCTTTAACATACAGACATACATGACTTTTCTTAACGCTTTTTATGTAGCTGATATTGCATTATCTATTATAGGAGTTAATTTTAGGTTTTAAGCATGTAGCATGTCCATGGCACTGTGACTTTAGTGCCAAGGCAATGAAATACTGCATAAATAATTGTATAGGAAAAATGCTGTAGAATTAAGCAAGCAGGGAAGGATTATCTGCACTAAGAGCACAGTGCCAATGCATTTAGTACTCACGTGAACCTAATGTTAAAAGTCACAATGCTAAAGATGGTATCAGACATCTTTGGTGCAGAAGCTATACCATGTCACCAGTTTCATGGATCTCTATTTATCTTTATGCTTATTAGTATTATTTAGCTTGCAGCAAAACTAGGTAGGAGGCTGTATTTTCTGAGATTTACCACATAAAACTATTCAGGTATTGTCATACAATAACATTTTCAGTTTAATAAATCTGACTTGCTATTTCACAATACATAAACACATTGTAGTGTGTGGACAAACTCTTACATACATAAATTACCTGTTTGCAGTAAGACTTTGCATATACCATGTGAATCACTGCTGCCTTTAGAAATATTCTAAGGGAGAACTTCTAACTTTAATATATTGGGATTATGGATTAAAAGCAGTGGGGAAGTAGCTTTGTGCTGTGTAACCTAACAAGTGTGTTAAGAATCAACTTTTGGCAAGAAAACTCCCAATTTGCCCTCTCTCCCTGAAGCTGACCTGGTGGATGAAATAGTAGATGTGTGTATGATTCTAGGCATGCCTTCTCCAAAGATCAACATTTGTACACACTTTAGTCACCTTTTATACGCAGTGCTATTGACATTAACCAGAGAGGCCAGTTTGACAGCGCTGTACTTTAACACCAGCTAAAGAGTTGCTCTGCTCTACTTGCATGGTTTATCTAAAAAGACTCAACACTGAAATCACACAGCGTAATTGTTTTTGCTCTGTAAGAGTTCTCTTCCAGATACAATATCCTGTAGGACAATTGAGTATCCTACTGAAATCAACATTTGTTCAATAGCTAATTCAATGACTATTTTTTTTAATTATTCTGAAAACATTAGGCTGAGCTCTGTAATTTATCAACATATTATATCTAAATGTGCTTTCATTTGCACAGCTATAAAACACCTTTAATGCTACTTTTGTAATTAGTTTTGCACAGTATCAGGAAAATTAGTGCAGAACTGAGGACACCAGGCATTTAAAGCAATCACAGACTTGCTAACATGAAGCTTAATGGAAAAGGAGAGGCAACTAATAAGATATGTCAATGAAATAATTTTCAAACTAGATGAGAAAGTTAAAAAGATGCTGCTTTTTTTTTTTGGTGAAAAGTGGAATTGCACAATTACTCAGGTGCTTGGTCTTGTTTTCATTGTAGTGTATGCCTGGATGACATTCAGTTAGAATTGAATGGGGCTGACCATGAGTTAGACCTTGTCAGCATGAACTTTACCTTGGACAAAGAACATTGTTGACTGATTCCTGCAACACTTTTAATACTGTTATCTTTGTTGACGTGGTCTGAAGTGTTGTTTCTAATTTATATGGCATTGCAAAATCAGAATTGATGTTAATTACTCCATCATATAATTGTATTTTGCTGCTAATGAAAAGGTTTTCATTTGGCGCAAAACATTTCAGCTGCCTTTGCAAGGAGCATCTTTCTATTTTGCCCATCCTTTTCAGTTTTGCAGGAGTTCACGCTCACAATTTAACACTGGGGTTTTGTACAGTGCTTGCTAGTTGAAACTAATTGAGGATACTGTAACTGGAGGCCACTTGTGTTTCACAAGAGGCTTAAAATACTTTAAATCCTACTTTATGTAATAAAGTAATCTCAACAAGGCTTCAGATTTCAAATTATGGAGCATGGCATCCCATTTGATAATTGTGCTGTTGTGTTCCTATGGAGATGGCAAGCCATTTCATGAGGATTGCTATTTCAGTGCTACTGGTAATTGATGTTATACTACCACTGCATTGCTACTTGATATCACTGGGCCCTACTTGCCTAGTCTATTGTGATTTAAAAAAAAACCCAAAACACCCCCAAGTTGAAAATTAACCATTATCCTGGATTTTATAAATGTTCCACTTAATTTTCTGTGAAGTCCTTCACTTAGGATGTTTATTTGAATGCTTATATACGTTCTAGAGTGTGGTTACTTTTTTCTTCTCTGAGAATATCCAAAATTGTGAGAGACAACATGTGTCTGATTTTTTTGTTTGTAAAGGCTCAGGAATATCAGCCTCCATAACTGTACAGGTTTTGTTTGACCTGTTTCCGGGGTTTAAAAGCTGTGATGGAAGAAGTCAGAGGTGAGGAATTTGGCTATGGATGACAAATGGGATGGGAAGAGAGTGGAGGGGGGAGTGACAACAAAGAGTTTATTTCAATGTCTTGCAAAGCTCAGTGTGACACTTTGCTAAGTGTGTTTGCTTGTGTGAAAAACACCTTTGTAGCGAAACTGTTTAGACAGTTGTACACTGGAGAAATTCCCATTGGAAACATAAAGAAACAGGGTATTTGAAATCATATTGCAGGACAGTGTAGGCAGTTTTAGGAGCAGTAGGTCCACATGACTCGTGTTGGACCTCTTGTAAGTGTGTAATTGAATTAGTCATGAGATAGAGTGGTTCTCTGCATGGGCAGCAGCCACTGGTGCAGGATCCTGGGATGTCTGGCATTCGTCCTTCAGAGTGCAAAGCATAGGCAATCCATTAGTGTAAAAAGCTGAAGTCTCCAGCCTGTGAGTGCGAAGAGCTGGTAAGTGGATATTTGTGTGTACAAATCCAGGTTATTTTCTGTTTTTCCTCATCTCTGCGAATGTGTTATCTATGTCCTTTTGGTCCAGTGACAGAATAAATAGTGAAGCCACTGAGAAATTTTAAGGATCATAATCTTTACTTTTTTTTGCAATCTCATGCTTAATCATGGCAAAAAAAAAATAGTTTTTATTAAATTAATCTTCACAGAACTGGAGATAACTGAAATTTACATAGTGTAACTTGGCAAAAAGAAAGAAAAAGAAAAGCATTTTCTTAGCAAATGGAAAAAACATCAAACCACCTCTGAAAACAGTTGGATGGATTTTTACACTGACTGATGACTTATTGCTAAAATTCAGCTCATATAAACCTGAACTGGAAAAATGTAATTGTTAAAGTTGCTTTTTTTTTTTTAAATTTAAATTATCTGTAATGGTTAATATTCTTGTATTAAAGAAAAGTGAAGAATTGATAAGTAAATAGTAGAATTTATTTCCCTTTATTATGTACAGATCATAAGTGATCTGTGTGTACTAACAGAAGATAAGGTTTTAAATAAAAAAAAGAGGGAGTTTTTGTATAGCTACTGATACTTGAAAAAGTCAGTTAGAGAGATCCAAAACTCTTATATTTATCACCAATATCACTGCTAAAATGAAGTGCCAACCCTTTAAGATAGTAATACTAATAATACTAACCTTGACTGCTGGCCACTTGCCAGCTCTTCGTCATCGTGCAGAAATATATTATACTTGACCTGAGAAAACATGCAGTTGTCCCTCCCCCTCCTTATTCCCACAAACTGGAACAGTATTATGTTAGCATGAGTTGTGCTGAGCCGAATCCAATCTGGAATTAAGAATGCTCCAGGGCATTTTTAATAAACTGTCATTCATTTGAACTCTAACCTTCTTTAATTTGCAGAATCTGGTAACGCAGATGTATACTACAGCCACATTCATTTCTTTTTCTTTTCTTATCTTGGTGTGAAACGCTGCTGATAGGACTTGAAAATGTGAGGCTGCAGAAGACGTATAAAATGCTCATTTAAAACAGACTCAAAACTAAGGAAGAATTTTAAGAATATGCTGTGTTTCTGCCGTTCTAAGATGTAAACTTAATTCTAGCAGTGATTTTAATAAAGTCCTTGAAGTGCTGGGGTCGGTTAGACTTTCTGAAAGTATATATATAAAAAAGGTTTCTATTAGAAAATCCAAAGGATAGAATGAGGCCGTTGTCTTTCAAAGTGGAAAAAAACCCCACCACTTAATAATGTACTGGGGCCATAGAGTGTGTAGTAGCAAAGAACTTTGTATTCAAAGAGGTTCTCAGAGTAAATTCTTTCAAAACATGAATCCTTATTAATTCTTTAGCTGCTATATAAATGGCAAAGGTTTTGATTAGAGGTATTTCCCCTAATAGAGATAACGGGGAGAAAATGAGCAGATCTCAGGAACCAAGTGTCTGCCGGGCTGGTCAGGAGCTGTCCGCGGGAGCTCGGGGACGTCACCTGCCTTCCCAGCAGGTGGCGCTGCAGGGCAGGAGCCGCGCTGGGGGCGGGCGCGGGCGCGGGCGCGGTGGGCCCTGGGGAGCCGCGCGTCCCTCAGAGCGTGTTGTTGGTGAACGGGGTTACTGTGAGACCTGCCTGTGTGAATAAAGGCTGCATCTGTGGTAATTACATAGCGCAGGTGCGTCGGTTCGGCACGCAAACGGGTGTATGAGCACAGGTAACAGGGTCATGAAGACAAACTTCATCTTGACCCTTTGTAATGCTCAGAAGAGTATGTGCTCCTAAATGCAGCAAAAGGGAGCTAAAATCTGTCACTAGTACTACTGGATTTATTCCCATTTCTTACAGTAAGGCTGAGAGGTAATAAACTGACATTAACCCTTCATTCCTTTCAGCTATCGTTTTAATTCTAATACCAAAGATGAGAACATGTGCTTACATTAAGAATTTGGTGTATGTTTACAATGTTCCCTTCCACCCCGACTTTTCTATCTAGATAATACTGCCTTCAGTGTTTTAAGTTCATTTTCCATTGTATCTTCTACAGCTGTATAATAAACATGCAAAGATGATTGTGCACCTTCAGCACTCACACATTCACATTGGATAGCAGTTGATTTATAGAAAAATAAAAATCAGTTCCTTCTGCACATGCCTGTATGTGTGAATCCTGCTGTAGCTGCGGATGAGACGGTTAACTAGGAAAACATACAACTCTGAACTTGGGTCTTATTCAAGAAGTGAAGGAAGAACTAGCTGGCAAATACTGGGTTGAAAGTGTAAATGAAAGTGTAACTTTCAAGTCTACACGTGTTAACGATTTGTGGTTTGAGAAAGTTTTCATATTTAAATTTTTAAAGGTTTTTTTCTCTCTCCTTTAAACTTTGATCTCTTTTGTCTGGTAACACAAGAGTATGTTATTAATATACATTAACAAATCCACAGCTTTGTTTTCCACAAGTTTTTAATTCCCTGAAATGTTTTAAAATATAACTGATGTGATACATCAGAACTTAGGTGAGTATTCAGCCAGTCAGCAGGCTGGATACTAAATTCAGCTGAACCTATAGGAAAAGGAATGCAATGATACTAAAGATATGGAAGTACTATTATTCTGCCTTCCTGCATTCTCATCTGCCAAACAAATCTGTAAGTGCAGAGTGACTGGGTGTTTAAAGATGCTGTCTCAAAGCAAGAGTCTTCATGAATGAATGATTTCTCAGTCTTGAAAACTTACTACTGTTTCCATTAATGTATGTATCCTGGAGTTAACCAGCAGGCTGGAGGCTCAGCAGCAACTACAAGCAGTTTTTAAAAAACACAAGGATGAGCCTGAGAAATAACCCAAGAAAACGGATAGAAATGTCATATTATGGTTTAGTTGTTGAGCTTTGTCCGTGTTGGAGACAGCATGGGTTTGTATTCTTGTGCTAAAACAGAAAATGAAGTCTCTTGTGTTATATTAGAAATTCAGTATATTTTTAAAGAAATTTGATCTCTCTCCGTATGCATTTTTGGGGGCTTTTTTTTTTTTTTTTAAATACACCCCCCCCCCCCTTAAATGCAAATCCAGCTTTCTTATTTCTTTATTTTCCTCAAGTATATTTTCTCTTTGCTGCTTCTACTGTGAAAGTTCACTAGGTAGTCCTTTTACAAAAATATCTAAAGCCTTCATCTTTCATGGTTTGTTGTAGTGGAATCTTGCACCTGCACCAACTCTATTGCATCATTTTCACTCCTTGCTCTTTCATTTGTATCAGTATTATGCTGGTTTTACTTTCTGGATGGAAGGTTGAGCATCAGTAGTTTCAATGCTATTGGTAATTCTGATCCTGCATTCATGAAATACAGCTTCTTACATACGAAGGGTATCAGATGTGTTCTTACATTCCATTTATCTTATGAGAATATAAAGATGCAGATGCAGCTGGTGTAGAAGAGGTAAGTAATCAGTATATAATTTTCAAACAGGGTGTGAGTACTCGTAATTTGATGACGACTGCATTATTAATTTTGCTATATTGAACCTGTTATATAGGAGGCAATGTGTTTTCAAACTGAAGCAAAAATAATGTGGTTTGTAAACACTGATTGCATGCCAGTAGGATTTAGATAATAAGAAACAAAAATTTGCATGAAATTTGGAGCAAACGTTTTCTCTGTAGCCATGCTGATGTTCACTGATAGCCACAGTAGAATATTTTTAGACTTTTCAATACGCCAGCAAAAGTGAACACTTTTAAATGGCTTGCATGACATGAACAACTGGAATATATCCTCTTTTCCATTACATTTCATTCACATATTCTTCCTGAAGTGTTCACTAATTTATAAGATGTTAATATTTGGACAAAAGAGGTGAGAAAGAAGATACAGGAAATAGAACATCCATTATTTGAATCATTATATCTCATAAAAACCCGAAGTGCATCTGTTGCTCACTTGCAGCTCTTAATGTAAACTGTATCATTTGAATAAGGGGAAATCGTGCTGGTGTTCTGGTTACCAGGGACTATTTATGACTCTCTACTTCTGTGACTATAATGGTTCATCCCACAGGTAAATTGTATGCTGCCAGACAGGTGTCATTATGTAGTCTCCATTCTTTAGTGCGTTCTCTAAAGAATGTGATGGACCATATTGTACACTTTTTTTTTTCTTCTGAATTCTGTTTTCTGAAAAGATGGAGGTTTGCTGAGTTCCTGGAGTTAAGCCATTTATTCTGTGTCCAGCTGACATTTACTAGTGCTAATTAAAGAGTGGGATTACCCACACTTTCCTACATTTCAGAGTTCAGAGATTCTCACACTTGTAATGAGGAAAATAACTCAGTTATTACTAGAGCAGTAACAAACATTTAAAGTTTGGAATCCTAGAATAATTGGGGTTAGAAGGGACCACTAGAGGCAATGCGGTTGAAACCCCTGCTTCAAACAGGAGTAACTTTGAAGTTGGATCTGATTCTCGAGGCTTCATTCAGTCAAGATCTGATAGCCAAAGACTGGAGAGCCTACAGCTTCCATGGGCAACCTGTTCTGCACAGAAGGGTGTGTGTTTTTTGATAAAAATACATTGATTACCATGACCAGTTTTATATTAAAAGAAATACCTATATCTGCTTCTAGAATTTCTGAAATTGCTGTTACGCTGAGTTACCACTACCCTGGATTTAAATAATATAAATGGTGTACAAAATATTTGTAAGCTGTGTCTGTATGTAGCAGTGGCCCAGGTTAAATGGATTTCTGGTGATCTGTATTAGTTCTGTTTTGTATGAATGCTGCTTGTTACTCAGTGGATTCATGGGAACATTAAGATTTTTTGGTATTTAAAGGACTACTTCAGTTTTAAAACAGTTAAGACAGGAATAGATTTGAATAGCTGTTTACCATAGTTCCTTTTATGTAGTTTTGTTTAGTTTTTTTTCCCCATATATAGATTTAAGACTCATTGTAAAGAATATGGATCTTAAAAAGTTCTCTCTCTTAGGTAGAAGAGCTGATGAATGCACTGGAAAAGACTAGACAAGAATTAGATTCTACCAAAGCACGTCTTGCCTCAACACAGCAGTCTTTGGCTGAAAAAGAAGCACATCTGGCTAACCTGAGAATAGAGCGAAGAAAACAGCTTGAAGAAATTTTAGAAATGAAGTAAGTACATTGATATATCTGATTTCTAGAAAAATTAAAATTACTGCTTTTTTGCTATGAGAAGGTTTTGTTTTTTTTTTCCTGGGTTTGTTTATTTTGTTTTGTTCTATTATATATTTATCTGAATCTAAGGACTTCTAGTTGTCTTGAGTGTTAAGTTCATATAGAAAGTCTTCATTTTAGAAGTACTAAACAATTGATGAGAAGAAATTTTTGAAAGCTTTCCTTTGTTACATGCAAACAAAATACCAGCACAATATGATTTCCTTGAGAAATTGAGAGTCTAAAGCCCCATCTACAGTGGGAATTCTGTGTTGGAATTTCTGTTAGTATCAAACTCATGTAAAGAGTTCATTAGCTTCATGTGGATGGTGCAAAGTTTATTGCACTGAATTTGTTAAAAAATCCCCAAACCACCAAAAACCTATTTGCATACACAAAGTACAGAACGAAAAAGGAGGGTAGACCTATAATTTAAATCTAACCTCCTACCCACAATAAAGGTAAATATCTGTAATTATGGGATCTTAAAGCTCTGACATGATCATTAAAACCTGCAAAAAAGAGTGAACCTGTTGTGACTTGGCTAGGCTGGTGGGGAGTTAACATTCAACAAAGAAAATTCACAGTTGTAATTTTGAAACTGTTTTATTGAGGGAGGGAAGAATAAACCCCAAGCACTTAAGCTGTATATAATTTCAGTTAAATTGTAGATATTTAATATAAAAGGAAGTTAAATAATCAGAAAAAATGGTTTTAATAATGTTGCTGTAAATAAGACAGATTGGAAATGGAAACAAATATGTACTAGAATTTTATAAAGGTAGGGTTTAAGAATGGCTGCCATGTAATATGGTTGCAGAATACTGTCATGTAAGCACAAATGTTTCCAGTGAAAACAAAAGAACTTCTGCTTTGACTTTAATGAGGTCTATATCTTTTAAAAAAAAATAAATAGGAGCACATATGAATTAGAGTAGCATGTGGCATTACCTTCTAAAATAGATACTTTTTTTTTACATTTTCTGATTTTCTTTTATATGTACATATTAATACACCTGTGGTGCTCATTGCCAGTATATTTCATGGAGTCATCTTTTCTGTATAATGCTTTGGTTTGTTTCTTTGAGTGCATACTTGTTTCTTCTCCAAATGGTAAGATTTGGTTTTCATTTTTGATTATAATTGCCAATTATTGATCAACATAGGGGAAAAAGAAGCAGTATCCTTAATTCTCTTCCTGTGATTTTTTTTTGCTTGGGTACACAGAACCTCACAGAAAAGCCGTGAAAGGCATATATCTTCAGTCAGAGAAGGGATTTTGACAAAAAATAGTGAAGTTTGACTTTTGATAAAAGCTGTTCCATTTTATGAATAAAGGGTGATGCTACTATGGTGAAAGACCCCAGTATCAGTGGTCCAAGATAGAAACAGTTTGAAATTTTTAATGAGATACATACTGTGCTTTTACAGTATAAACTTTTAAAGTAAAGTAGTAAAAATTAGAAGAAAATTTTAAATTAGGATATAAAATTGAAATTAGTAAAGATTTCTAGTTAAATGTATGTTGGTTTATGGGGGGGGTGTTTTGGTTCTTTTTGTTTTATGTATTTTTGTTTTTTTTGGGGGGGAGTGGTGTGTTGGTTTTTTTTATGGTTTGGTTTTGTTTGGTTTTTTGCTCTTACTTTTCTGGAACACCTTTTCTGTGAAGACAGGCTGAGAGAGCTAGGCTTGTTCAGCCTGGAGAAGAGCAGGCTCTGGAGAGAACTTAAGAGTACCCTTCCAGTACCTCAAGGGGCTGATAAGAATTCTAGAGGAGGGCTTTTTACAAGGGCATCTTATGACAGGACAAGGGGGAATTGCTTTAAACTGACAAAAAGGAGATTTAGATTAGACATTAGGGAGAAGTTCTTTTTCCCCTGTGGTGTGGTGGGGTGCTGGCACAGGCTGCCCAGAGTAGTTGTGGGTACCCCATCCCTGGCAGTGTTCAAGACCATCTTGGATGGGGCTTGGAGCAGCCTGGTCTAGTGAAAGGTGCCCCTGCTCATGGCAGAGGTGCTGGAACTGGATGAGCTTTAATGTCCGTAACCCAAACCATGCTGTGATTCTCTGATTCTAGTAATAAATGTCTTTTAGAAATAATTTGGGTATTTCATTGCAATAGTTTAATTTCTGAAATTGCTCACTGAAATAGGTGTATGACAAACAAACTTTATAAAACTGCTGCATTACCACAGAATGTACTAAATATGGCATTACATTTTTTCTCATGAATAAAGCATTCTCAAAACCAGATTACAGAAGCAAGGCCCAGATGTCCATGGAGAAAATAATGATAATTCTGTGCTGTAGTAATATATTAAAAGAATGTGTCTTGGCTATTTTAAGATCATTTATTAATTGGCAGCATTGACTGTAACTTCTATTTATCATTTTTAAAATTTAATGTTGCGTGATTACAGTTTTTGGCTGCTACCTCTCAGTTAAATAGGCATGTACTGTGTGTTTAAGAACATTCATGATGATTTCCTATGCTTATATTATGTTCAAGTTCCAAACATAACTCTGCATTCTAGGCCCATCTGGCTGACATTGCGAAGATCCATCTTAATATACTGGCTACAATCAGTTGTCAGTTTTAGATAACTTCTTCAGTTGTCATTACATGTTCCTGTATACATCCAGTTATTTAAGGAAGTTTAGAGTAAAAATGCATAGAAGTTGGACCTTGTTCATTATCTGGTTGGTCTTTTTGAACTGGAAACTAGAGAAGTGCCCATTAAATGAAAGGTAGTTTGATGGAAGGAGATAAACATCAAGTTATTCTTAACTTAATACCAACGTGAAAAAAATAAGAGCTATTATAAAGAATTCCAAAGATTTAAATCTGGAAAATGATTTTCATTTGCGTATGACTTTCTAAATATGTGTTTGTTTTGTTTTTTTTTTTTCCAAAATGTCTGTTAAAAATATTACTGTATCAGTTCTGGAGGAAATATTTTTGTTATGGTTATATTATTTTAGCAGTGCACACATAACTCATACTGACATTAATGGAAGTTACGCATACATGTTAACAGTAAAATGCAGCATGTGTTCAAATCCATCATTTTGGCTAATTGTCTTAATGCTTTGAGCTCTTTATATCTCTGAGAACAACAACCAAAAAAAATCAATGCACTTTTTATTCTTTAATAAGTGCTAGTTTTAAAAATGTCTGTATTGCGCAGTGTGACAAAATGTTGATGTTTTACGAAATTTATTTATCATCCATAGAAATGTTTCAGTTGGCCTGAACTTAAAAATTGGTAGTTAAAAATATATGTCAGGGCTACTTTTTCCAGACATTGTTTTTGTTTCTGCGAGTGCACAGGAAGGAGCACAGCTTACTGAGACCTTCACAAGGTTTGCCTAGAAAAGCTTATTCATTTTGTAACATGAAGAGCTTGAGGGTAGGAGAAGTTTCTGTGCTGTGATGTGGTGGAGGTTTTTTCAGATGTTTCAGAAATGTCATATTTGTGGAGCATACTTTCATGACCACAAGCCATCCACAATGCTTTCATACAGATGTCTTTTCCTTCCAAAACTCATAAACCTGCTTGTAACAAAATTAGATAGCTGTATAGATAGATAAATGGCTATTTATATAATATTAAAATTGCTGCATATACATATGTGAAATAAATGCCTATCTTTGTGGAAAGTGGATTTTACTCTGTGGGATAGATCACCTCTTTAGAAATGGTCGAATTTATTTTCCCTTTGAAAGGTACGAAGTTTGACCTGGAGAGCCAATAGTCATAAAAGAAAGTAATGGCATGTGAGGGAAAAGATATAAAAATTATTATCACCCTTTTTGTTAGTTCAACTTGTAAATTTTATACATGTAATCTTCAAGCTGCAACCGCTGAAGTTAAAAACAAAACACTAAAACCACCATCTCCCCTAAACGCCCCCAAAATGTCTTATCAAAACTTAGGGTTTTCTTGGTTAAAAGTCCTTAAATTAACTTACTGTGGTGTTTACTCTCCTTAGAAATATATTTAAATACAAGATTCTTTAAAAATAAAAGTATTTCAATGTGGTTTTGCATTAATTTGATGATCTTTCAGTGACTTAGTTACCTGTCACAAGCTCTGTACTTAGAAATGGGTGACCGTAAGATTAATCCCCAGACAGAATGAACTTCATGTTTTGACTTGAAGATCTGTGAATTCTTAATTTTTGAGATCCAGCTGTTAATTACTGTTTCCTTCAGCAGTCAGCTCAGTACACTCAATGCTCTGAAGCTTTCAATGTATCCTGAAGGAAATTCTTGCCAAGAGTTTGAAAGGCAATTTCCTTACCTTTGATAGAGTTCATGCCATCACCTGTGGGTATTGCTAAATCAGTTTTGTTGGAAGTGACTTTTCCCTGAAATTTACTACAAATTTCCAGAAGAATATATATTTTCCCTTATGTGGAATAAATCAGATTACTTCAGTAACGAAGCATTAAAGATCTCCTAATAAAATAACCAGCTACCAGTCCTTTCATTCAATAACAAAAATAAAAAAAAATAGAACGTTGCTCTGCTGTCCAAAAAACAAAGTCTTTTAAAATTAGATTTTGCAGTAAATGCTGTTACAGTGACAGTATAATATTAAGCATCGTTTCCTTTGTTTAAGAACATCTACCATTTTTTTTCACTGAAAATACTAAATGAATTTTGCTTATCTCTGTTTTTCAGTATGTTTACTTTACTCATTTAACAGCACCTGTATATAGTCAAGGATGAAATATTTGTGGGAAGAAAGGGATAAAGTGTTTTTTTGACCAAGCAGTGTGTCCCAGCAGCTGCCACTCTGCAGAAGTGCTGAGCACATACTGCACTTATGCCTTCTATGTTAGTGGTTCAGCTCTTCCAAACAGGAGAGGACACTTGTATTTGCCGCTAGATGCGAGCCTCGGGTGCAAGACCATGGTCTGGGTCTGCTTGGTTCCACAGAGAATAAATAAGAAGCTTCATAGTGTAAGCTGGAAGCTTGTCCTCTTGCAGCAGAGAGAATGTGTCTTGTCTTACTGGTGCCCTCCTTCCTTTTAATGCAGGAAATTCAAGTACAGATAGCATACAAATGGCTTCAAGTGAACTTTTGAGGATATTGTAGGGATGAAAAGAGTCTTTGAATGGATTTGGAAGTCAGGGATCACGGCCTAAAGGGGAAGACTATGTAAGATGTAATACTAGAGAGTCAGAGTTTGTAGGGAAGTCAAAATGCTTTATGAAGTACTAGTGGCAGAAGTATAAGAAAGTTTACCATTCATCTGGTTCTGCAGACATACCCCTTTTTTCCATCTATAAATTTTACTGAAGTAGAAGTTGGGGATTTCACATCTGTGTAGCAGCTCAGCAGGAGCTGCAGCTCTGACAAGGGCTGTTGGATGTCTAGAGAATCTAGACATGTTTCCAGCACCTGGACAAATCAGCTCATGTCCCTGCCTTACATTCTCCTATTACTAATTCCATCTATCACCATCTCAGAAACATCACCTCCCTTCTGGGGAGGGAAAGGGAGAGCAACTGAACGTATTTTCCTTTATTTATATCCTGAATACTCCACCCCTATAGGATAGTGATTTCTTCCTCATCACTGTGGGTACAGCCATGGTCAAAAGTGCATCTGAAATCTCTGTGACTAGTAAATCCAGTGCACCTGGAACATTTCAGAGTAATTATGTATGCAACACACCTGTTCAGTGCACACACAGGCCAGAAGCATGACACTCTCATTGATTAGGAAAATCCCTGATGAAATTGTAGGTACTTTACTTGTAGTCATGAAGTTGATTTCCTTTCTGGGGTTCTTTCATGCAGCAGCAAGGATGAGGAAAGCAATATAGGAAGGTAGGAGAAACTGTCAGGGTGATCTAAGTTGACAACTACTCTTTGAAATTCCTTGGAACTCAGTCTTTAAAGCCACTTAAAGTCATAGCTTCCCTGCAGACCCTGTCTGCTTTCTATGTTACAGGGAGGCAGTCCTTTCCCCCCGCCCCTTCTTTTCAGAAAGGAAAGCAAGAAAAGAGGTAACTGTTTATCCTGCCTACACTGGAAACTGAGGTGTTTAAGTAAAAGGTGTGGACAAAGATGCTTAGTTTATATTTTTGTTTTTTTTTTAAACAATAGTATATTCTAAAAAGAGCCAGCACCTGCCTTGGAGATGGTTCTAGGCTAAGTAATAGTGGATACATGACACTAAAAGATTCTCTTTGAAGTTTAAGCAAATACACTGGGGTCAGATTTGTTAGACTATTAATAAGGTATTATTTTGAAAGTAGAATTTTAAAATACTGGTTTTTCTACTTTGTTAGCGCTAATGCAGCCTATATTTTGAGAAAAAAATGCTATGATAATTTGTCCCGCGTGGTTTCTTAAACATATTTTTCGATAACAGTGTGTACATAGCTGTGGAAAAAGGATAATTTTCAGAAAGCAGTTTTACTATTTTTTAAAATTTTACTAGAGGGATTATTTTGACTTGTTTCAGCTGTGGTAATGTATACTATAAACATGCTCAGTGAATGGATAGCAAGTTGATTGTCTCAAATATTGTACCATTTCAAATGTAGAACACTGGACTGTTTTTTAGTAACCTGTGGACTGCTTCTATTTAATTGTAGGATTCATGCTGGGAGTGTAGAGAGTCATATCCCAAGTTAAATACAAACAAAACAGCAGGATGTTGATACAACTGTGACTTCCATAGGAAGTAGTTAGAATGGTAATGTGGTCTCCTTCTAACTTGGGTGGAAAGTCTCTTGTGACTGCTTTTGCCCCACAGACCTGTAACACAGCATGCCTTGACTAACATTTTTGACACCAACTTGCAAACACCATAAAGATTAGAGAAACCCAAATGAAGGCTTTGTTCTCTGGAACAGAAGCTTTCTTGACTAAAATGAAAAGATGTTTTTCTTTTGTAAACAACGGAGGGGCACAAAGCAATAAAATGTTTCTCTCTGTGAGAACAGAATGAGTGAACTGTTTACTTGGCAAAGCATTTCTTTTATTTAAAGGTGTATGACTGCCACCAAGTTCCTATTCACTTGAGAGTCTTACATGTTCAGACTAAATGATAGTATACTTTGATTTTATTTTATGTGATTCATGATGTTTGAAATTTCATCAGCAGGGGAATAAAGTGTGCCATTTCTTTTTTGTTCTTGTTAAGGGTCATAATTTACTTTCAAAATAAATTGTCACCTGCTGCTGGAGGTAGGTAAGATCAGTTCAGGATTGCTCCAGAATGTGATACAAGAGGTTGTATTTTGCCTGCTTTTATATGAGTATCCAAGGAAAGGAAGCTGGAGTCTCTCCCATGTTGCCTGTCCCCTTTAGAAAGTGGGAGGTGCAGCAGCAACCTTTAAAAAGTGTTTCCCTCCCAGGAAGGCAGTGTCTTCCTCTCTGTTACGGAATGGCAGTAGTGCTTGTTATGTCACAGGAGCGTTGTCTGAAGGTCAACCAGAAAGAGTTCAGTGTATTCCAGACAACACATATTCTGGTTATAATAAGTAAGCATAATTATCTAGAAAATGGGTCTGTCTTCTAACCAGCTGGTTTTCTTCATTTCATAAGTATTTTGGTGTAATTATCATGTGTTTCCATGAGTTGTGTTCTCAAGAAACTAGAAATTTTAGGCTTTTGACTTTCTAGTTGTAAGAATGTTCCATATGCTTTGAGGCGTCAGAAAGGGACTTTGATGGTAGTTGCCACTCTGTATCCTAGTAGTGCACTTTTTCTGATTTTGTTGTCATTATTGTCTTTAGACATTCAGGTACCTTGCCTCAGTAGAAGACTAGCAGTCAGTGCTCAAGCAAACATTTTATGTTGGAAATTCCACAATACTTCTTAGGGGTTTTATTTGTCAAGTGCTTTCCCTGGAACCTGAATGGTAGAGAGATCAAGGGGATCCCGCAGCTGCTTTATGAGGGAGAGACTTAAAAGACTTTTCACTCTGGGGAGGGGAAGGCAGGGGGAGGATATGTTTGAAGTTTGCAGAATCTCAAAGGAAGGCATAAACTGAAGGTAGAATTGTTGTTTGCCAGATCTCCCAGCGTGAGGAATATCAGGCACATGTTGAAGTTAATCAGTGATCGATTCGAAAAGGAGAGAAATGTTGGTTTATGGATTGGTTGGTTGGTGACCTTCTGAAACTCTCAGAAGGCAGAGTGGCATCAGCTGGTTCAAAAAGGGATTAGACAAATTCATGGACAAGAGGTCCATAAATGGCTGCTTTTTTATACTCTGCCTGTTGTTCTTGAACTGTGTTCCTAAAAATTATTTTCTCTCTGAAGTATTAGCTCTTTCCTCTCAAGTTGCTCCCTTGCACTGAAGCACACACAGGGAATGATCAGGTGATTTTTAATTTTATTTTTTCTATTTTGAGAACCAGTTACATTAAATAAACTAATAACACTCTGGAAGGTTTAAACGCTGTGCTTTGAATAGCCTTTTGCATCTTCTGTTGCTCTATAGTGTATAAGTGGATTTACAAGAGGATAGAAGGGACAAAAGGATTATTTTAAAGTGCAGGTTATAAGAGTGAGATATGATGGTAACATGACATTCTCTAGTGATTGAACCACTTAGAAGACAAGCAGGATTAAAGGTGCTTCAGGTTTACAGGTATATCAAGCTGCTTGAAGGACTTTGAGATGCAGAGTATCCTACTCTTTTGTAATTCAAAAGTTAAGAAATTAAAGAAAAGGTAAAGAAGCAATGGCAACTGAAAATCATTACATTTTCTTCTCTGTTTCCATTTTTTGTTCTTTTAAACTGACCTCTTTAAAAATGCTTTTCTGTCTTCTAATTTCTAAATATGTTATGGTTTAAAATACACCAGTTTAATCTGTGATTTATCTTGATTGATACAGCTTCCTGAGAAGTTTAGCAATTTTTCATTTTTTAGATCAAGAAGAAGTTATATGCTCTCTATTCAGTATTAAATGCACTTTGTGTGGTTTCTATTGCACAACTAGTTTTTTTAACGTACGAAAACATAAGCAATAAAATAATTTTACCAGAAGAATAATATTGTTTAAAGAAATGTCCTCTCTAATTACTGATCCTGATAAAGCTGTAAGTGCTTTTATTAGCTAAAAAATTAGTTATGATAAAAATGATGAAGTAAGATGGCATTTGTGTTGCAGTTCATCTGGCATGGGAATGTGAAGGCCTCCACCTCTGATAATATACTCAAAAGAACAAGTGGCTCAAACGACAGAAAGGAAGGAGTAGGAGGCTGAAAGTAAAAAAAGAAAGAAAAAGTTAGGCTTCTGTTTCATGGATTTTTTTTAAAGCTGACTGAATTACGCCCTTGTCTGCTGAAACCTCTCAGTGTAATTCCCATTGACCTAGGGCAGCACTGATCAGCTCCAGGCTCCCATATTCCTAACCTCAGCCAACTGAATATGATTCTAGCAGATGTTTCTGCATTTTAGACCTCAAAATATGATGGGTCAGGTTTTTTTTCCTTTTTCCAGTGGCAAATCTTACATACTTGAGACCCAGGACATGCAATTCAATGGTAGGAATTATGAGCTGAGGGTCTCCCCAGTGGGATAATGCTGAACTTAATTTAAACTCAGATCTTTGAAAATGGAGAACCAAAAAAATTTAATGGTTTGGATCACTTAAAGTAAATTACTGGGTTATTGTTTACTATTGTATAAAAATACAAAGCTTGCTTAGAAATGTATACAATGTTTTCTATTAAAAGGAAAAGGTCTTAAAAAGTTAGGAGAGAACAGAGTCAGAAGCAAACAGGAACAACTTTCTCAGTGCAAGAAGAGAAAGGTTTGGTCAGCTTTCTCTGCCTCTCCATTACTCCTTAGGTGCTACGAAGTAAATCCATTGCTCTCTTCTTCCTGTGCTTCCTCATTTCTTCCCCTTCCCACGCCCCCAGTGAAATAATTACTACTCTGTGTGCTGTGGCAGTATAAATATAAGTTCCTATTGCATTGTTTCCTCTGATTAAGTTCTTGTGTGTGTAATAAGGAGCAAGATGTGATCGAAGTCTTGCTCTCTCATGTCTGAGAGCGTTTGTTAATGCTTTCTAATGTGCATTCTCTCATGCTTTGTAAGGTGTGAACGTGTGAAGCAGCCTTTCTGACTGTAAGGGCATAAGGAAGATTTTCTCTTTAACTGATATAATGACGTGTTAGAATTTATTGTCATAGAAGCCTGTATTTCTATCGTGAAATGAATCAAAATGTTTCTGTCCTTTGGGGAGGGGAACACACTCATATTTTCAATACAAAAGAACTTAACACTGCTTGTTCTGGTGGTGTTTATGCCCTCCCACTGCACTGTGTATAGGTTGCCATTTAGAGCATAAGACTGATCAATACTTTATTAACACAGTGTCAGCCATAATAGGCTCCCATCCTTCATTGGCCGTCATTATAATAAACAAGGTAATAATAAAACCATGTATTGTTATCACTGTTAACACTATGTAAATGACATGAGCATCGAAATATTGTAGTAAATAGCAAATTCTTCAAATATACTTGATAAAATATGGCAGAGCACACAGAAGTGTGCTAAGGCACTGAATTTCTAACAAATAACACCTCTCCTTTCAATGCTGTGCTGCTGATCATAACAGATAATGATTTATGTGATGACAGTGGAAATTAGGATGAGTTCATCACAGTTTGCTCTGCTTGTGAACAAACTTGGCTATGTCCACAATGTTGTGTAATGTACCAGGGTATCTTAGCAAAACCTTTGTAAAAGAAGGTACATAGTTTAAGAAGGTACATTATGTAAGTCTGTGCTACGTCTTATAGTCAAGCTGTTGTGTTCAGGATAAACATCACCTTAAAAGGACACCTTGGTTTGCTTCCTTAGGTTGAAGTGGCTTCAACTGGATAGATAAACTTTTCAAGGTGGAGCAAAAGCTTTGTGACAGTGCAAACTTGTGCAGGATATTTTTAGTGGAAAGCTTTTTTCAGTAATTGGTATATAGAAATGTTGCATTTGTAGAGGAGTTTGTATAATCCCAATAGGAATGCTATGCTTATTACACAGCATTTAAAAATATAAAAAATCTAAAATATATAAAGTGAAGGACTTTGTATTTTTTTTTCCTAGTATTTAACAGTGAATTTCTGAAAACCCATCCAGTTTTAGTTTTGTAAATATGTAGATACTAAGGGGGGAACTGTGATTTACTGGCTTAGATTACAGATGTAAAAATACTTTTTTGTGGTTAAACTCTTCCCTGTTTCTAACCACTCCTACCTCAAAACATGTAGTTTATCTTCATTGCGTTCAACTCTGACCAAAATTAGGCCACACAGGTCTCTGATGATCACTATATTGCTAAAATGATTCTAGTTAGTAGGGATTCTTGTTTTTTGCTTCCCAACAAATGCATCTTGTACTCTTTGAAGACTAGTTTATAGCATTCTCATCTTCTAAGTGGGAGGGAAAATGTAGATTGATCTAACAGAGACAGTCAGTACTACTTTGTTCTTTTGTTTTTCAGTCCCCCCCCTGAGCTTTCTTTATGGTGAGGAAACAGAGATAGGTACTGAGGAGAAAATGTTGAAAGTATACCAGGTAGGATAGGTAGGTCATCTCTGTGCAACACAGGATCAAAGCTAACCTAGATACTTTCAAATCCTGATGTTGCGTGGGTTGTGAATATAAGTTATTGAATGAAATTCTAATTCCTCTTAGATCTACATCCATAAGAATGCTGTTTTATATATCCTGCCTTATTTCTGCACGCTGTAAGACATTTGGATAAAACGCAGTCAGGTATGAGCATCAAACCTTACTGTATTAATCAGTGAGCAGTAGTGAAGGGACTTCCTGGTAGTTATGTTCAGCTGTCTGCATGCTATTGCAAGCTGTGTCCCAGAGACTGGTAAGGAAGGAGTGATGTGGTTAAGAGGAAGACCAGTCTGATCTTTTAACCCCCCTCAGTCTAAAACCTCCAAAATATGGAATTTTCTCATCACTATTTAGAGTTTACTGGTTTTGATATGAGTATTTTTGAGAGCTGGACAACCTCATCCAGGTCTTGCATGATTATCTTGAGAAACTCTTTTTAGTTTTCTGTGTGGTCTGTAAACCAAAGGTAAGTAATTTGTGTCTGTGAGACTTCGAGCAGGAGCTGATGTTGTGGCTTGTGTGAAATTCAGTAGCAGAAGAGTAGAGATTATTACAAAACAGCTAAAGAACAGGAGTCCAAGAAGTGTAGTAGATAGTCATCTGACATCGAGCAGCCTGATATCCTCTTAACAGAGTGAAAAATACTCTGACATTGATGAGCTTAAAGACTTTTCGCCTATTGAAACATATTTACACTTTCAGGATGAATAAAAGAAACTTGACTGCTTTCCAGTTTTGTTTCAAGAGCCCATTACCCTCCTCTCCTACCTGGATTATTTTGTCAACAACTGCAAGAAAACTGGTGAAATGAAAACAGAGCCTTTTATGAGTTTTGTGGCTGTGCATGCATGTGTACCACCCAGTTACCCAAAGCCACCCCTCCTGTCAGATCCCTCTTAAAATACTACAAGGATCCAATCAGGATGAAAATTGCCTACAGTGTTTTCCCAGTTGTATTAAGAACTAGATTTTAGTTGTTTTTTTTTTTTCCTCTCAGAAAGATCTCCCTTCAACACTTCAAAACTATGATGTCTTGTTTAGTCTAATATAGGTTTTTGTTAGTATCTAGCCTAAAAATGAATCTAATTAACAGATGAGCTTAGGAAATCCCTGCTGTAATTTGGCAGCTAAATGAATGGGGGATATCAGTATATGACAAGCAACTTCCACTTAAGGCTAATGTAACTATTACCTCATTAGAAGTGCAACTTTACACTCTTCAAATAAAATCTTTATTGAATTTAAAATATGTATTTGACAAAGGACTAGCTGAACTTCCTTGAAATTATGCTGCCTTTATTGGTACTGACTAGCTTTATAAATGTTTATCTTAATTATGTTTTATTGTGATTAAAAAAGATTGCAGATACTCTGCCATTTCTGTAAAGTGAGCTGTTGGAGCTTTTTTTGTTAAAGATGGGGGTAGGGTACAAAGAATAGTCCAGCTACAGAGAGGAGGCCCCTCACAGGCCATATGAATCCACTTACATGTAAATTGCTTGTCTATATGAATTAAGGTGAAGGTTATGAAAGAACTGCATTTCTGTGTTTATTGTAGGATTTTTGACAGTCTCTTTCCTCTTTCAAGTAAATTTGGCTTAAGTCCACAGTCAGTACAGTTTTAAGTAAACTCCTCTTTTGTTACATTAACAAGGTTATAACATCACTGAGGCAGATTTCCAGCTGCATGAATTGAGGCCTAAGCATGCAGACTGAGGGGATAATTAAAACCTTAGGGTGGGTGAGTTAAACTACCAACTAAAATTGGATAAAAGGCTAATTGTCCATAGCAACATAATACATGCTTCTAAATACCTGTGAAATAAAGATAAATATTTGTGGTCTTTTCATTTCTTTTTGAATGCTCATATTCGGACTATGTTTTAGGGCAAACAAATATCAAGAGTAAGTAAATACAAACCCAAATAATTATTTCCCAGGTATTGTATTTTAGTTATTAATTGAAAAGAAAACAGAATTATTTTGAAAACTTCAGTGTTTTTCTGACTTTCTTTACAATATAGGAAGCATTTTTGTGTAGGAAGCCTGAGCCTCACTGTGTGATACAGTGTGTCAGGATGGACTGGTTGGTGCTTTGTCAAAATTTGTCATATCTCTTTTTCCTTCCTCCTTCCTCCTTTTTCTCATTATTAAGAGTGGAGTTACATACCTTTGATGACCTTCAAGAAGATGACATAGAGTCAGGCAAGATGATACATTACCACAAAGTTAAAAAAACAAAATGGGTTGTAATGGCAGCTTGTACTGAACTAAATGAATTGTGAAGGCCCATTTGTTATTCATTAGGAGAAGCAGAGCAGATTACTGTTCTGCCTTCATAGGGAGCCTTTAAACTTAAGGTCATTTTACACTAGTACCCTTGTGGCACGGACAGCATTTAATACATTTTTAACAGCTTTTACATTTCCATGGTTTGCAGCAGTGCTGGTTGAATCATTTCTGTAATGAAGGTGTTTTAAAGTAGTTTAGAATTACTTTGGGGGAAAAAACAGGAAAAAAAAGAAATAATTGGGTTGATGAAGTGACTTTATATACTAAAGAGCTAGGCGTGCAGAACGTACTGCTATAAAGTAATGCATGCTGATTCCCACTGCTACAGAAGTACATCCCTGGGGAACTGTGGGGGCTGTGGGGGTTTTTGTATGTGTTTTGTTCCTTTTATTTTTTGAACATAAATAGAACTGTACTTGTTTTTTCTCAGTGCTCATTCCTTTGAGGAAGGAAGGTCTGAGGAGACCATTTAAGAATGCTTTTTTGAGCTGTTTCTGGGTTGCTCAGGCATCTGATGGAGAACATTCAACATTTTGGCATGTTTTGGGGAGGTGTGCATACTAACTGTCTATCATAACCATTGACGGTGGGCATCCAAGGAACCCAACGTAAAATGAACGTGGAATGGTGGGTAGAATTTTGCTGATCTGAATAAATGTTGATTATTTTAGTATCTCAAATGGTTCAGTGGTGCTGTGGAAAGTCAGAGCAGAAAGGTAGGTACCAGTATGAAATGATCTGAGATTGATTTGTTCAAAAGTGCTGAACAAATCTAAAATTCTGTTCACTTAAATAATGATTTGTAACTCTAAGGTAAGGTACAATAACCCCAATTAAAGGAGGTAATAATTTCACAAACTCATGTCTTGTTGTAGATGATAGTCTTTCGTTTGCTACCTTTTAATTATGCTGTGGAATTAGCTGTCAAAATCCATGTTACAGTGATTTTATTTTTGTTCAGAAAATATTAGGACACAAATGATGCACTGTTTCAAGATTTCAACTTAATTAAGAAAATGCTGATCTAAATGTATGATGTTGCTTCTCCCAGCAGCCAGTCCACCCCTGATTTCCTTTCCCTTGTTTAGCAGATTAACAGCATTCATTCTACATTACAGATGGCTTTCAGTAGATTCTTTTCTATTGATTTTACTGTTTTGTAAGGATTAATTTTGATAAAATACATGGGGATCACAACCAGCATATGAGGAAGAAAAAAATTACTCATTCTTTGACAGCAGAAGTATTTTTTTGCTGTTGAACAATATGTATTTTAAAGCTGAATGCTATCTTTAGAAAATAGCAAGCTTTAATATAAATGCAACAGTGCTTGCTTTAATTTGAAGTTAGAGAGATAGTAGAATGATGGAAGATGTGAACTGTAAAAATCTTGTTGCTGTTTGGACTGTGTATTTTTTTCAATAAAATTAGATTCTTTAAATGTAAGTTTTAAATTTTCAGTTGCACCAGTATTACTGACTTTTCACCTAATAGAAATATTTGTCATGTTTTACATTTGCGCTTTCTTCTTGTCTGTTCTGGTTTGTGAACTAAAGCTGTTTTAATGAAAACTACTTTAAGCTGTCTTGAGATTTTACAAGTTCTTCACACATGAGAAAAGATAGCTGTCAATACATGTCCATGAAATATTTCAAGAGTGGTTTTATTTGGTCAGAAAATGAGCCCATCACTTTTGTTGGTTTATATTTCTGAATATTCAGTGGAAGGACTCTTGTCCCATGTCAAAGTGGTACCCTGAGGAAGGCATAGTGCCACTATAATT
The DNA here is from genome assembly GCF_033815535.1 of Pezoporus flaviventris. Classification (NCBI taxonomy): domain Eukaryota; kingdom Metazoa; phylum Chordata; class Aves; order Psittaciformes; family Psittacidae; genus Pezoporus; species Pezoporus flaviventris. The sequence goes on along the minus strand of NW_026892569.1, from coordinate 8,650,416 downwards.
TGTGAAACCCACTAATAAGAACATAGAGAATTCTGTGAAGGCCATGCATTAGGAATTCTGAACTGGGCTATAGTATATCCATTTATTTTATTTTATTTTTAACTAAATACATGTATTTAATGATAAACATATTTCATTGCCTAAACAACCTGGTGTTTATTTTCCCTTTGAGTTACCCTACAACATTATTTTCATGCTTGTAACTCATTTACCAGAAACCAAAAATAAAGAACATACTAGTAAGGGGAAAGTCCCAATATTTGGGCTACTTTACTTTTAAAATTATATTAAGACACTTTATTGTTCACTCTGGTGCTTTAACATAGGATTATCTCCTAAATTGAGGATTGTACAGTTCTGAAGCTATTTTTAGTGTAGTACTGAATCAGACACTTCTTGGATTGCCATTGCTTGGGCATCTTGTTAGCATTTTCAGACAGATTTTGTAAGAACTGTGATCAATAAAACTCAAGGTAGCCAGAATTATTCCTGTGTGCTTCCAGAATGTTCTTTGCATTGTGCAACATTAGGAGGGTCCTGTGACTGTAGTGTGCCAATTGAAGCTTACTTAGAATGATTCCAGATGTTTATTCTGCCACTGGGAAGTGATACATTTAGTCACATGTTCTGATTCAGGCAAGAGTTCCAGTTTTTGAACAGGTTTTAAACAACCAACCCCATCCCTCTCTTCCTACCCCACCCAAATAAACAAAAGTCTCTTGAAAATAGGCACAGAAGTTTAGTATAAAGAAAATCCATTGAACACGGGTATTGTTTGAAGTACTTGGACACTGTGTGTCCCGTTTACAAAATTTTTACCTTGCTGGAGTCATGTAGCAGAAAGCTTGATCCACCATTGTCATATATGTGAATTTTCTTCTTTTGATAATACTTTTCCTGCAATCTCTCTGTTAGGCAGAAGGTTCAGATGCCCCTTCAAAGGAAGGATCCGTGTTTTTTTCTGGGCCATTTGTGAAGTACTAATTGAGGCATTATGAAAGACTTTCACATGCAGTTTTGGCATATAAAAAGACAGTGGGTTTAGTAAATTTTATGCCTTACATATGAATTTGTGGTTTAATTTTACCCATTTCTGGTTTCTAGAAGCAACCCGGCTTGGTGATTCAAGTTGTCTCTTTGAATCCATGTTCCTATTTCTGTTCATATTTTCGCCAGCTATCGGTTGTTTTTTATTTCCCCTCAAAAAATATTGTAGCTACTTTGAGTCACTTAAATAACTTCTATTCCTTTTCACTTCTCATTCTGTTAACAGAGAAATTTATCAAATTTCTTCTTGTTTTCCCTTCCCAAAAGCAAACTACCTCTTATATAACACTTTCAGAGGACGTAGGCTTTGTAATTTTACCATAAAGATTATACTGATATGTAAAAGGAGTAGATCTTTAGGGCTGCTATGTATTTGTCATATTTATCATTTCACTTATGTCTGGAAATGCACAGGTGGTGCAGCTGGGGCTAGTTCTTGTAATTTGGTGTCTCAAAGTTAGTCTTTCGCATATAAATATTGCAAGGTGGGTGCAGTTCTGTATCATATTTACTAGTATGCTTGGCAGTAAATATCAGAAGCTTGTTTGTTCTGGTCTGACTCCTATTTCAGGGGCTATTTTAAAGATTAATTTAAGACCTAATCATACACTTTTAATTGCTTTTTTCTTTAAAAAATCACAGGAAGCTTGGAAATAAAACCTCTGTTCTATGGTGTATCTGTGTTTGTATTAACTCTCAGTTCACAGGCAACACACATCCAACAAGATAGACTAAATCTTAATCTGCAGCTGCCTTCTTAATGTTCCTCATAGAATACAGACACACAGAGGGAGTTCTTCTGAACCATGAAGTATGCAACGCAGCAACCTGTGTAGGACATGGCAGAAAGACAGTGAAATGACAGAATAAGTTCCTTTGTTTTGATCATGTTTGGGAAAATATTATCTCACAGTCCATAATGACTATTGAATCAATTAGAGATACTATGAGCAGAAAAATATTTTCAGGGAGTGATGTTCTATTAACATCCAGTTCTATAGAGTCTGTTCAGATCTCAAAAAGTAAATTAATATTCACTAAAATGAGACAGTCAATCTCAGGTGATCCTCAGTTACTACTGTAGGAAAAGAATTTGCTCATAGAAGTGTTCACGAAACTAAATTTTTAGCTTGTTTTAAGTAATGGTCTCCATATGTGTGCATCCTTTACTGAAATTTGGTTATAATAGTTGTCTACCTCAGTCTCTGGAAAGGCACATAAAAATCCCAGACATAGGTGGTATGGAAGCCACATATAGTAAACAGCTTCTTTCCTACCCTGCATTTTTTAAAAGCACCTAGGTTTTGAGGTATTATAAGTGATATCTGTCTATTTTCTTTGATCCTATGCAAATCGGCCCTATGACAGATCTAATACATCTGAACAGACTGTTTTGCCTATTGTTTATATAAAGTGGCTCCATTTGCTGTGGCAGAAGAGAGGCATGGTGTGATAGGATTTGTAAGAATTGGTTAGGCATTTGGAGTGTACCTGCTTCCACCTGTTAGGTGACTCTATAAATGCTAAAGTTTCTGTGTAAATAACCAAATTTGCCTAAATAGGTATTATTACTCGAAAAAATGAAAATATTATTGAAAGGTTAGAGAATGGTAGTCCACAGACAAGTGCAGTGGTTGTGGGTCTTTTTTGTGTTGTTCTGGCATCACAAAGCAAGCAGGGAGCTTCTTTAAAGAGTGTTTAAGGAAAATAGCCTATTTGGAGAACCTTATACTGTTGTAAATCTGGAAAATCTATGAGAGGAAGAAAACCTTCTTCAGTTATATTCCTTCAGATGGTTAACTCTCAGTCTGATAAGAAAAGTGAAAGAATGAATGAGCACCAGATAAAAGATTCATGTTGAGAGCTGACATCCTGCCTCGTTAACGAAAGAACTGGTTTCTGGATCAGGTGGTTCTTCTGACATTGCCCATTATGGTTGGAACATATTTCTTAGGTGGGAAAGACCATAAGTACTTCTAACTTAGAATTCAAGTGAAGGCAAAGAAAAATGCAAACAGAATATATTTGATATGATCTAATCCCAACTCTGCTATATCATTTATTTCTAAATCAAGTGAACCACAAAGCAGTCATGTTGGCGTCTCATAAAGGGCAGACATGGATAATATACAGTATATTAGCAGTCTTCTGTTTGTATAGGCAGGAGTTTATGGCAACTCAGTGTAAAGAACAGCAAGTTTCAGGCTTCTACTACTCAGATGTATTGAATGCTTGAGAAAACTCCTATCTTTGCCTAGGTGAACAAAGCACTAGTGGGACAGGAGCAAAGCTTAAATTAACTGCACAGTCCTGTACTGTGTATTCCTTCTGAAATGATAATGTACTACACTTTGTAGGCAGGTGGTAGTAACAATCCAAAGTTAATTATTGTATTCAGATTCTAGAAGATGAAAGTGAAGACATTAAATAGATCACATGCCTTGTTCCATTAGCATTAAGATGCATAAGAAGGACAAGCTTTGGCAAAACAAAGGGAAATTGTCTCCACCCGAGAAGACAGAATCTGTTGTCTGAAAGATGGTACTAGCTAGTTTCCATTAGAAGATAAGGGAATTGTCTATGAAATTTTAAGGCAGCGGAGGATTTAAGCTGTGTTCCATTCAGAGGTTTTTGACAGTGCAACTAGCTCCCTTAAAGTCACAGGTAGGACAGTCTGGGGTTAGCAAAGAATGTTTTCTTAAGGAAAATAAGAGAAGTACCGTTAGCTGTCCAGAACCATAATGTCAGTTACACGGTGAATAAACGCGTGGTCAATAGCTATTGCATTAAAATTTCTAATATTGGAGATCATTTTACTCCCACTAATGGAAATGAAAAATTTGATCTTCAACTAGGTTGTCGCTAGAGTTCAGGTCTTGGAAGGCAGCAAAACAAGCCGACAGATTTCAGAGGTGAGCAGCGTCTGGGCAAATGAAGTGAGCTGCAAGGAGCAATAGTCATGACACAGTTGGGCAGAGACAGATGTGCAGATGAATAACCAAAATTAATAGCAGGCACCCTTAAAGGGCTGGTTAATCTGCCAGTAGAGAGTCTGTCTCTTTTCTACCCACTAGTACATCAGCTCGTAAAAATTACAAATGAGCCCAATAGCAGCACGAGCCTTAAGATCTCCTTCCTCATTAGTGAAACTTCAGAGGAGCATTTCCTATGGCTCCGTATCTTTTTCTACCTTTTAAGAAAAGTTGTTAGCAGGAATGTGTAGACTGAGTTCTTGGGATGGGATGGGATGGGATGGGATGGGGGGGAGGTAGCGAAAGGAATCTATGAAAGGAAGAGTCTATCTTGGATTACTTGGGCAAACATTATTTAAGCATTTTAATGGTGAAAAATATATTAATGTGTTTGGTAACTGTTTTTCATGTGGTAGAGAAGAGCAACTTGTGTGGTTTATACTTTTGTTCATGTTGTAGCCCATTGTAGATCAAATGTCTTATTCTGTTGATTCTTAGCTATTTGGAGTTTGGTAGCAAATTCCCCTGTTTTGCACAACTGGGGCCAGGAAAAGTGAGCCAAGGATGGGCTTTCGTGACAGTACAGGAAAAGTTCATGCTATGTAAGTTGTTTGGGTAGTGTTGAAAGAGAAACAAATTTGCAAATTTGGGGTGGGTGAAAATGCCCTTTCAGAAGCTGAAAATAGCAAGCCAGGGAAGAGAAGCTGGGGGGGGGGGGGGGGGGGGGGGAGTTCAACCTTAGAAAGATTCTCTTTCCTGAGGTTAAGTAAGATTAAAAAAAAAGTGAGATGATTGGAAAGAAGCAGAGGTCACTGGTCAAGAGGTACTAGGGGTTGTTCAATTGTAATGATAACTGGAACTGATGAAGTTAGTTAAGGGGGGGTTAATTGTCTAAAAGAGTTCAGCAATCTAGCACTGAAAAAAAAGAGGATGTAAACAACTTTGTTCCCTCTGTCTTCTGAAATTGCCCAGTGAAAGCTAGGAGCTTGCTTCAAGCACTCTCACAATTCATCTTCTCTTTGACCTTCTGTTTGGATATACTGCCTAATATATAGCAATTACCTCAAAGCTATCTGTAGTCATCTTTGGGGATTGTGTGGCTAGTTACGTGACTGACATTTTTTAAGAGTTGGACTAAAAATTATTCCAGGAAAAAGAACCAAAAAGTATGGTAGAACTAGTTGCGCATGTGTTCAGTGTAATGAAATTTATGCCTGACTCTTTTCCCAATGCAATATAATAGATCACGATGATCTTCTTCCTGTACAATGTAATTTTTCTCCACTATTTCAGGTTATCCAACCATTCACCATTGTTCAAATGGGTGCTTCTTCTCTCGTTTTCCTCTTCCTCCTTCATAAATGCTAATCACGGAGTTACATGTTCCTGTATCTCTTTTAATGACCTAGTTTATACTTACCAGCAGCTCTTACAAAGGCATTCGGGTTTGTTTCCCAAGGTGATATACTCTGCCGCTTCACAGGTTCTTTGATCAAATATTTATCCACACTCCTGTTTAGAATAAAGGGCTTCTATGCATGGAAGATCTAGGTAACAATAGCAATAGAGAGCCGCAACACACATTTAAAGTTGCTACAGTGAGGTACTGACTTGTAAACCTGTATGATTCACTGCAGAATTTTCTTCGTTAAGTTTTGCAAGATCTTTGGCAACTTGTCTGTATCTGTCTGCATCTATAAACCACATATGCACACACATAGATTTTTGTGGTTTTTTGTCAGTGATGTGAAAGATCCTTTAGCCTCTTTCTGCTGTCTAATAGGTTCAGGAATTACTGCTTTTAAAAACAGCTGTTGACCTGATGGAGTCAGGGAAATCACATACTTTTGAAATAAAAAGTTTTCCATGTCAGGAATATTATTCATTAGCAATATTATTCATTTATCTAAATTTAGACTATGTTTAAGTACTTCCTATAGGTCTAATTACCAGTTGACATGTCAGTTCCACACAGATAGAGTGTCAAGAGATTCTGAAGCTTTGGTCCCCCTGGGGAAACTCAGAGACCAAGAAGGGTGTTAGCATTTAGAACAAAAGTAGTTCTATAATTTTGCAAACATTAACAACATTGGTAGAATTATTTAAATTGTTCCTATTTAAAGGATAAAAGTATTTGTGTTTCCTTACCTGCCTTCTCTACGCAACAAATTTGTTAGCTGCCGGTTTCATACAGTTTATTTATATTTGACACAGTAGGGATGGCCTGCACTTTCTCAATCATCTGCTGTATTTGCATAACCTTGCAGAGTTAATAGCTGCCATTCTGACAAATTAAGCTGGTTTCCAATGTCTTTAATGGATTAAGTCCTCTTGGACAAGTTATACTTTATTTTAATCCGTGAATTGTGTTTGCTAAGTGTTGTAAATAATATGCACATTCATTTTATTCTATTGACATTTGACTTGTGTGCTAATAAATATCTCTGAAAAATTCTTAATGAATATTGAAAAAAACAAGGTTTTTATCTATATAAAAACAGAATACAAAGATGGTCAGTGTTTAATAGATGAAAAAATAAAAAGTGTTTTAGTTATGTCAAACATTTGAAAAGATTATGGCTGTGTGAATAGTCGTCCTTTTAAAGTTTTTGATGACATTGTAGTAGAATTTTTCTCCGTTCCTGATTCCTGTCATTTTTTTAAATCACATCATTTACATGGTGTACTACAAATACAGAAGCATTATGTGTGTTGAAAGTGATAAACAGGTTCCCTAACAGCTGCAGTAATACATTTGAGTTGTAAATATGCGTAAAAAAGTTAGAGGCAGAATATCTGAATTGAAAATGTGTGTTATAAATGCCTGAAAATGGCATGTTTTGCAGCTAAGGTAATATTTTAAAATAATAAGCTGCAGGAACCGAACAGCATTGAACATGAGACAACATCACCTACCTATTTATAGGTAAGTATTTTAATAATTGTTAAGTTATCACAATGGACGTATTCTTGAAGCATTCTTGTGTGGTAGAGGGGTAGTAGTTCTGCAGCTCTTACAAATAAATGAAGGTATAAAACTACTTCTATTCATGTAAATTAAAAACTTTTTACTAGAGTTTTTCTTAACATGAGGGTTAGGCAATATATTAATTTCACACTACTTCAGGCTGTGCATTTCCTGCTTCACTACCTGTGTGTTTCCCCAGAAATACACCTGGGGTTTGGGAATGCAAATATGTATCCCGGTTCATCACACTGGCATCCATTTAGATAAATGAGATTTTTTAACTCCATGAAATACATATATAGTGTATGTGATGCTTCGGTTAAAACTGCTTTGTAATTGAAATGCATTTAGCCACATAGTATAGCTAAGTAGGGAAGAATTGAATTGTTCCTGGCTACCAGACCTTTTTTCAATTCAGTAGACCACACATACACTGCACTACGATTTACTTTTCTTTTTTTTTTTTTTTTTTTTGGTAATATGTCAGATCTCTGTCAGTGTTCCTAAATTCTGTAGGTTTTGTATGCACAGGCCTATAAGCTAACTCTCCTTTGTAAGCAAATCTGAAAATTGTTTCTTCCAAATAAGTCCTCGGCACAAGATCCCTCCACAGACTGTGGAGTAAAACAATGCTATTTGTGAGATATGACATAACTACACAATATTAAACAGGAGCTTAATTCTCCCCATCCTTCTTCAAGTCATGACAGTGGGCCTCCTACTGGGAAATACAATGATCTATTATTAAAATGACAGCCCCACCTAGGGAGACAACAGCCCAATTCAAAGAAGAGAGCCAAAAATGCCTCCACTACCACCACCAGCAATTGAGATCAGCTGGTGCACTAACAATCCCTTGATTTAAACATCTGGTGGCAGGACTTTCTCAGTGGAGGTCTGTTGAGTGTGGAATTCTCTTATGCAGACACATACATAGTTTAGCAAAGCCAAAATTTCTTTATCCTCAGGGTACAGTGTAAGGCTGTTTCCTTTCCCAGGCAGAAACATTTGCTGATGTTTCCACTGGCATCTAGTATTGCATTGCAAGAACTGTCCTTGAGGTATACAGCCAGTGATGCCAGAGGGCGAGCTGGTACACAATGTCAGTTCATATTCTTCACAACTCCCCACAATTAGTAGAGCCCTTGAGGGAATGCAGTGTTGGAAATGTCTCTTACTCTTCCATGGGAACCCCTTGGGTTTGCACGTTATCTCAGTTTTACTGAGAGGTGCACATGGCTGGGAATTAGGAAGTCAGAATGTATGTGCTCTCCTGTTCTCTGTCTTAGACCCTGTGTTCAACTGCCCAGTTTTCCAGGATGCTTCTTTAAGTAATCTCCTGAAAATGCCAAAACTTCACTTTTGTTTTGCAGGTGTAATTCTGCAATGCTTTTTTTGCAGCTTTATCACACCTATAAAATATGTCTGTGTTGAAGAAAACATTTTTAAAACACTTCCATACTTCCATTTACTTTAAAAAACAACCAAGATACTACAGGCAGCAAGATTGCAGTGGCAAAGAGAAGAGTATCTTAATTCATCTTGCAGCTGTGGCCTGGTGTAATGCCTCTTGGAGGTGAGGTGGGGGAGATTGCTGTTCTCCCAGAATATCTATGGACACTAATATTCTGTTTTCCTAGAGTTGAGTGTTTCTTCTAGAATCAGGTAAAACCTGCAGTCTTCATTATTTAATTGGTACTTCTATACATATTTTAAATTATGAGCTCCTAAAGTAAATGTAACATGACTTATTTCACAACATAGTTTATTACAGCATATTAGGAAATTAAGACCACACGGTGGAAACAGTATTCGGCACAGATAGGTGAACCAGGAACAGAACTGGGAGGGAGTAACTGATAGGTATCCGTGGAGTTATGATGTAGCACGACATGGACGTGTAACGCAGTCCCAGTACTATAATGTAGATACAAAGTAGTATAATTTCTCCTCCTTCCTCCAAATCTTCTCCTTTGCAAAGTAAACATAAGAAAGAAGTTCAGCTGAAGAAGATAAAAATTGTGTATTTACTTTTGAGTGCTTTTCAACCATGTTTTAGCTATTTCTGTACACAATAAAAATTCCTTGTGAAGCATATGATGAGAGATGCTGCTGCTCTTAAAAGCCTTTAAAAATTTTAAGTGTAACTGCAGTCTGGAATGCTGCGCTGAATTAACTTTCACTGTGAAAATGGAAAAGGAGAATTTTCCTCAAGTGAGGAAAATCAGAAATGTTTTCTCTGGTATTTTCTGTTTGTTGTTAGAGGCACGTATTTTTAGTAGCTCAGTACTGTAAGCTGGATAGTTTGGGGTTGGTTTTGGTTTGCCCCCCCTCGCCTTCACTATGTGCATATTAATATAACAGAAAAATTGACACTGTGTGTTAGAACCAGCTTTGGTCTAAAAACTCTGGTAGAAGGTACATGCAAGTAACTTACCTGTACCTTGAGAAAGATGAATGGGAATTGCAGAAGGCAGGACACCAGTGTGTTTACATACAGAGTCCATGAGGTGATGATTAAATTGAGACTTCTATTAATTTCAACAGTCAAGTTAAAAAAAAAAATAAAAAATAGGCATAGTGTCAACTGTTCGTGTAGTTTTATGTTTAGTTGCTTTAATTGTTTTTTATGTATTTCATGAAGCTAATTATACACACATGCTTCTCAGTGAAAGAACAATGCTAGTTTATATACAAATAAATAAATATGCTTTCATATGTTAGTATAGATGGAAATACGCCGTTGGCACTATGCGTAATATATGTTGTTGCTGTTTGTAGAAGATGAATATTTAAAAGATACAGGAAAATTTCTCCCTAACACTCTTTAGTGTACCCGTTACTTAGTTTGCTTAAAATTTGTTTTGCATTCATTCTAGACTGAGCTTACTACTTTTAATTATTTTTTTACCCTGGTCTTTTGAACTCAGTTCTGTGATTTTGAACAAAAGAAACCAGAGCAGAACAGTGTAATATTAAAGTTGTTGGTGTATATAGTGTGTAGAAGAAAAATATTTATTTCTTACTTTATCTGAGATTATCTTAAATACCTAAAACAACAGAATCCCTCAACAATTGATTTTTGGAATATAAGAAGTCCAGGCTTTAAAAAAAAGGATGGAACTTTGTTTTATTAGTCCTGATGCATGATAAACCAAAAATAAATGCAAACAGCAGAACTCCAAAATATTCTTGAAGTCATATTAGCAAACTTAGCTAATATCCACTCTTATATAAAATAAACACCAACCTTCACCACCTTCCCTCAGGCATAGTTAAGGAGTATTGGAATGTTGTTCCAAAATGGCACGTGTCTTTGCAGTTCTAATATCATCATTATCCAATAGATGCTATCCCACAAGTGGGAAAACAAAAATGTATTCCAGAGCCTTTTCCGCTCTCTACATGTGCGGTAAAATATTTCCATGCACCACATGTCTTTTTACTATATCTATATGGTATCTGCCAAAATAAATATTTTATTCCATTTATTTTTAGTTGGTACTGCACACGTCCTCCTAAGATTAAACAGTCAAAGGTCAAATAAGTTGAGATGAACTGTAGTTTTAAAATAGTTGTGCTGCTCATAATTATGTGTATAGAGGTTTTTAGATATATACACGTACATGTACATACATATATAGATACACATACATACTTGATTAAAAGCTGAGGATGTTTGCTCAGCAGAGAAGCAAAACCATCATTATCTGATTGTACATGGAATCCAGTGGCTGCTAATCAAACCCGGGGCTGCATCTGGTTAAACATACTTGGCATAGACTTGTTACAATTAGAGGTTTTGCCATGTCAAGGGAATCTTTCACTCAAAGCAGCGACCCATATTGTACTGAACAAACACATGAGTTTTTAATTGAGAACAATAGCTTAACAAACCACTTCCCAGGACCACTGAAAGAAAAATATGTGCCTATGGCAATTCTGGCCCTGAATTGTGTTTATTTGAATCCATTTATTCCAAGCCAGGGTTCAATATACCAAGCAAATAAAAAAAAAAATAAAGTCAACATGGAAAACAAAGTTAAAGTGAGAATATAGTATGCTGAAATGTAATGCCAATCTGTAACTAAAATACTTGTGATTTAGCAGCTCTCTCTCTGTGTGTATGCATCTGCCCTTTTTGCTATTTTATAACTTTTAAACCTGAAGATCATCTGCAGTTAAAATATTTTCTTCCATAGTGTATGAATTTTACAGTGTATACAGCTACGATGTAGTATTTACATTATAAAGTGAGCATTGACTATAGCTTTTGTTACATGGAATTTGTCCTACATCTATAATTCACAATACAACTTGATGGAAGTTATAGTATATTTAGAAATAGCTGGAAACAGTAACAAGAGTGTAATGAGCATTGAAGAACAAAATGCTTAGTTTGGGTAGTTAGGTGTTATATACACTAGCCGGGGCCCAAAATTCCTAACTAGTACATATGGCATTCTATATTCAGTAATAGCTAGAATCTGAGTATATATCTGATGATATAAGTTAGATCAAGGTAATCGACTGAAAAAAAAACAGCAAAAACTCAACATAGTACTTATGATACTGGAATAAAGATATATTAGTTCTATTCACTGTTCTTCTATAGTCTTCTCAAGATTTTAAAGTCACAGTTTAACCTGAGGTTTATAGTAAAAAACTATTATCATCTGCTGATTACATGCAGCTGTAGGTAAAGTTGGGTAGTCAAAAAAGAAAGCATCTAGATTAGTAAAGACTCCTAAGAGTTCTAATCCATTTTTTTTTTTGATTTGTCATCTTGACACTTGGTCTTATACTCACACCTTCAGTTCTTGTCCAGACTGTCAGCAGTGTTGGTTCAGTTTCTGACTCATGAGTGGGATGAACCAACTTTAGTACAAGCCAGGGGACACAAAGATACAACAAGGAAGCAGGGAGGAGAGTGAATGGTAAAGCTGTTTTGGACTTGAAAAGGTATATGCCTTTGTCCCCGTGGGCATAGTTCAGTTTAAGTATATGATACCGCTTGGGAAATGGTTGGTAGAGTGTTCAACATGTATCATAAAAACACTGTAGACAGTGCTACAATGTGGGAAGTCTGCAAGTATGCCTCATGGATCTATAATAGTAAAGAAGCAGAATGTTGAAGTGAGTTAAGTGTTAAGGAAATGCAATCTATAGTTTCTAAAGAAGGATGGGTGTATAGAGACAGTGGAGTATTTGTAGTTGTGTTGAGCGACTGACTCTTCAAGATATGCTTAGGAAGTTCTGCCAGTAAATAACTGATTGTGAGAGAGATACTAATCCCCAAACTTGTCTTTCTGAGCAGAAATTTGAGGCCATTTTACCTGGGAGCAGTATGGCCCAATCTGTTGCAGCTGCATATCTTTATCAGGCTTGAATTTTTGTTTTGTGAGACAGTAAATGCAGTTTTAGCATAGTTATTAACAGATCAATAATGTTAAGTATGAATGCTGTACAGGCTACCCTTATAGTTAATTTCTTTTAGAAAGCACATGTTTTCTGGCAGATCCTATTCTAGATCAGGTATTGTCTGACCATATCACTATTGTGCAGCTCAGGTGGGAAACCGCATCCTGGCTGGGTTGCGTCAAACACAGTGTCACCAGCTGGTCAAAAGAGGACATTATCCCGCTGTACTCAGCATTGGTGCGGCCTCACCTGGAGTACTGTGAGCAGTTCTGGGCCCCACAATTTAAGAAGGATGTTCAGGTGCTTGAATGCTTCCAGAGGAAGGGCAGCAAAGCTGGTGAAGGGCTGGAAGGCATCTCCTGTGAGGAGCAGCTGAGGACTTCAGGCTTCTCCAGTTTGGAGAAAAGGAGGCTGAGGGGCAACCACATTGCTCTCCACAGCTTCCCAAGGAGGAAAAGTGGGAGGAAATGTGGTGATTGCTCCTTCCTGGTATCTAGTGATAGGACACATGGGAATGCCTGTCAATGTTTATAAGAGGCATTTGGATAATGGTCTCAGTAGCATGCTTTAGCTTGGTCAGTCCTGAAATGGTCAGGCAGGTGGACTAGATAATCATTGTAGGTCCCTTCCGATCAATATAGTCTATTCTAATGCTACCACATTTTACCAGAAGCATTTCTGTCCTCCTGCAGGTGACTTAAAATTGGAATAAACACCACATTTTATAATCAGCTGTCATGATAAAAATGCAGTTGCTCACACTTCAGCATTTTTGCACCATTGGTCTCCGGCACTGTATAGATCTTAGTGCATTTAGAGCTATGGTGTTAGTTTTGTTGAAACAAGGCTAAAATGTTTTCCTAATCAAGGAAATGTACGCTATTTTCGTGTATCATAATCAGTATGTATGTGCTTGTGGTTTTGTATCTCAAATGCGGTTTCACTCATTATTTTTAGTAGGATTATGTAACTTCTGTGTTATATGATAATTTTGATGCTGCTGCTGATGTTTACATTAGCAAAATAGTATTGCTTAAACTTTGTGTTGAGTGATTGGCAATGAAAGGGACTTGAACTAGAGAGCTGGGGTTTTTTGCCCTGTGGGCATGAGACCTCAGTAACGTGAAAAGAGTAACCTAGTAAGTAAATTACTTGACTGGATTATTGAACTTCCAATATTGTTTCATTCTTTTATGTAATATTGCTAATGAGATAATCTTGAAGCATGAATTCGTTCAAGTAATATAAAGTTTGTGTTATCCTGCTGCTCACATGCTATCACAGTAAGTCACTGCAGCTTAGAGTTTTCTTACTGATTTCCTGACAGCTTATTTCAGCACTGAGAATCTCCCCTTGGCTTATAGCATAGTTTTTGTATTATTATTTTTTTATACATTCTTCCTAGAATGAATTCAAGCTTGTTGACAGCACAGCCTTGTACTAACACGGTAGTAGTGAAGTATTACTAGGATAAAACAGACAAAATGGAGTAGGATACACTGACTCTGGTTTTATTTTTTTAGAAATGGCTTATCTTAACCATGTTGTTATTTGTTTATTTTGAATGGGACATGTTTTTAAGTTAGTTTGGAAATGCAATAGTAAATAAGTCTTGTGTTAAACTTTTGTGCTGTAATCCCAGTGGATGGAGTGAAAAAGTTGGTAAGTTTTTCCTGATTGATTCAACCCTCTTGCATGTCTTAGCCTCCATTCCAACACACCCTGTTCTGGCTGCAGCTGAGTCTGGTTATGAAGTTACCTCTTCTAGTTCAACACTGCATGTTTCTACTCTGCTAGAGGTGACTGTTCTCCTTTAATCTGTTTGTACTTGTATTTGCTTCCTACTCTAGTTCTGTCAAAAGCGTCAATGTTATTTTTACGTCTTTAATAATGCTTAAGGATTTTTCTAAACCAGATCATTTTGATAGCAACTGATTTACAATTACATTTTTAGTTTTACTATGAAATGTGAGTGGATGGGGGTGATCCCTTACATGATACTCATGGGAAGATATGCAGTTTAGATTTAGAAGGATGGAAGTTGAGCAGCTCCATTTTGCAGGATCTTTAGTGCTACGGCAACTGAGGCTAGTGGTGAAAGTCAGCAGGGAATAGGGATTTGTTTGTAATATGTAGATCTGCTTGTGCTCATGTGAATATTTGAAATGAACTTTATGGTTAGACTTACAAAACCATGAGCTGAAAAATCAGTGTGTTTGTTGAATACTGGGTATTTTGCAAAAACAAAATGAGGTCAAACATAAGCAGTACAAATGGATTCATCTTCTCCTGTGTACAGTGAAGAGTGTTAGAGGACGGTTAGGATTTTGGATAGATTGGCAGGAGGAAGGAGGTACAGACTACAAAGGGGAGGAAGTGGTATTTAATTTTGTATTTGCAGGAATGCTTAGAGCCACAGTGAGCATTAGTCTCATGAAAGGCAGTGTACTTTAGATAGCTCTAAAAATTAAAGTCATAGAAATCAGGAGCTGGAGAGCTACTCTGCTGAATCTTACAGTGTTGAGGGTGGAGAGCATGCGGAGGATAGAGTCCAGTCTTACCTAGCTAGTAATAAGGAGCACTAATTCCTTGGATGCAGTGTTAGGGTTCATTAAAGCAGCAGCTGGAGGGTTACACTAGTCAGTCTTACATAATTTTCTAATATATGACAGCGTAACAAGCCTACAGGGGGTAGGAACTCCACACATGCTGATTTCTAATTTGTAGCAAATTGAAAAAAGAATGCTGTTAGGGCATCACTTGTTATATTTGCATGAATTCTTTCTGATATGGTCTGTGTCTGCAAGCACAACTGGTGCATGCAAAACAAGTTTCCTTTTTAGAACACTCTGCTTCCCCACTGCTCTTCACTACTCAAACCAACTTTCTTTGCTCATTGTTATATGCAGCACATATTTGCTGTAATGTTGTTTCTGTATCAAAGAGAAAACCTGGTTGTTTTTAATAGCTGATATCTGGTGTTAGAAGACAGGCTCATTATGTACTTAAACATTTGCAATTTGCTGGTTTAGAGTAGCATCTGTCTTTAAGTTTGGGTAGATAGTAAAAAAAGTCACCTTTGCAGTGACCTGAGATTAAAGACAGGTTTAGTAGGGGGAAATAATTTCTTTGCTGTAATCAGCACTGCCCATTCTGCAAATTCTAATTGTGTAATCTCCTAAAAAACTTTGGGAACATTTTTATGATCCACTTTAGTACAATATCTAAAAACAGCTCAGCAGAAGGTCTGCCCATTCTGTAATAGAACAGATACATTAGGCATTTCAGCATTCTCTGATTCTCAGATCAATCTGTCGCTTAATTGTTTTGACATCAAATCGGGATCTCTTCCTGCAGTGTAGCCCCTTAATATTTTCTTTTTCTTACTACTGCTACCATATGTGGAAATGAACTCATTTACACAGGTGGGTATTTTTTAAAAGGTAACATAGGAGCTTGTACTGTAACTGATGTTTTTCTGTGGCTTGCTCAATTGAAACAGGCATCTTACTGCTTCACCAGCCATTGATCTTCATCCTGTTTTGTTGATAAGTTGTTCAAGCATATTAGCTTGCATGATAAAAAGATGAGGAGGAAAAGGATAGTATCATGGGCACTATGTGGAGGGAGTTAGTTCTGTTGTTAGTTCTGTCTTGGCAATTTGTGAGAAAATTTCATAACTGCTATTTATCTCACTCTTTGACTTCCAAAAGCAATATAAAAGAAATGTAACTGCTATCCTTTATGTGATCACTATAAAATGGTTCTTAAGTTTTTCACAGGCTTTGAGTGGGGAATATAATGTTCCTAGAAAAAACATGTGTGTATATACATAGAACATACATAATGATAACTTCTTTATTCCCATAATCTTGGTGAGCTAAACATCTCTAGGATGTTTCATGACTATTATTTTGTAGTTGAAGATGAGCTGGCTCATTGTGAAAAGCCTCAGATGGTCCAGGAAGTAAAGGTGAAATAAAAATAATTTAAAAATTAAGGCTTTTAGGAAAGGTAACCCTACATTTTCTGAAAACCCAATCATTCAAAAGAAAATCCAGACAAAACAGTAGTAGTTACTGAGGGGTTCTGTGTACCCAACGTTGAAAGGTATGATTACTGTTTTGTTGTTACTAACCCACAAAATATAGTGAACCAGCTGAAACACCAGGCAAATTATAAAAAGCTAGGAGCTTAATGGGTGTTTTTTGCCTGAACTAATGGATGTTTAGTCTTGTGAATTTTGAAATGCTAAAGAGAATTGGGCTGTACAGGCAAGCTTCCAGATTTGGGGCTTGAAAAACTAGAGTGTTAATATTTCAAATATAGCAGATGTCTAAGGCAATAAGTATATTCAGCTTGAAAGGTATTACTTTTAAATAAAAGGTTATTCCTTCTAAAAACTGGGTCCTCTCTCGAAGTACATTGTATCTTGTAAGAAGAAAGTGTTTTCAGTGCCTGTTGTTTTAGAGAGATTTGGAAATGCAAATTCATAAATGGAAACTAAGTGATGCCAAGTGTGACATTAAAAGCTCCTTTGGTACATAATCCTTGACAATCCATTAACTTTGCCTGATCTGTCATTCAGAACTTTATAGCAGAATATATTCTGTTTCTTGAGTAATGAACTCCAGCAAGCTAGTATTTTTCTTTGTGAGTGGTACCCTTTCTTCCGCATTAACTCACAGTAAACCAGCTCACAATGCTGGTGATAAGAGAATAAGTAGTCTTCCCAGATCCATGGAATATGACTTCCCCATTTTCTGTAACCTATTGTCCTTCTTGTTTCTTTCAACATCATTACAGAAGACCTGCTTTTTTAAAATACCACTTCCTTGGTCCATCCACATTCTCAGAAATTACTAACATGAAATAAATGTAGAAGTGCCTCCCTCTAGTTTCTTACTGGCAACTTTGTCAAGGCAAGTTAGTGCAAACCTAAGTGAGCCAGGGTACTTTGCTTTGATTCTTCATGGCCTCAGTGAATATTACCTTTTGTAGCTGAAGTAAAATTATGTAGTTAATATATTCAATTACATGGATGATTTTCTTCTTTCAAATGATTGCTGTTTCATAGGCCACTAAATTCTGCTTCTTTCTCATATTCACTGCTTTCAAAATGACAGCACGAAAGACCATGAAGTCTGTGGGAATTTTGACTTTCATTAAACAAAACAGGGTATCACTAGCAATTTTTGGCCGCTTTAAAGTGTGAATTGTAATTAATTCAAATTTTAAGGAAGAGTTGTTTCAAAGAATCAGTAAAGAGAGATACCACCCTTGAAAAACACAGTTTGGAGATTAATTTTACTTTTATTCAGGCACTGTGGTATACCCCCACAAAATTAACGTGCATATCAATTTGATAATATATGGTGAAATGTGAGGAAAAAATTCACTGTAGTCATGTTACTTCAGTGTGCTCAGATGAGCTCTTCCTTGGGCTGCTGAGAGAGAGTCATTCATCACATCTTCTAATGGAAGTCATATGTTGTGGAAATGTACTTTAGCTATTCCTATCTAGGAGAAATAAATACACATTGAAATGTGCAGTTATCATTTGGAGATAACGGTATAAAGGAGCTTTCAGTCATTTGGGAAGGAGTCATGAGCTTTCTCTAGTTCAGCGAATGTATTTTGCAGCATCCTTTCATCTGTATTAATTAAAAATTCATCTGAACTTGGGAAAGGAAGAACTGAAAAAGTTGTCCTGGTGATATGTATGCATTAGAACCACTGGTATGTTTTTTATGTAATCATTTAGCTGTGCATCATAAAGAGGGCACTAGATTTCATAATAAGCAGCATATAAAGCAGCTGTTGTGGAGAAGGAGTATGTATCTGCATGCATTTAATGCACAACATTAAAGCACACATTTTATTTTGAAAAAGAGATTTTGAGTCTCTTGTGATTGTTCCTTGTGTTAAAAAAACAACAGGAAAAAAAAAGAAACCTGTTTTAGATTCTATAGGTAACTGTCGCGTAGTCATTCCTAGAAAGTTTAATAGTGGCTAAAGTGTGACTTTGCATTAATTGCACCCAAAAGTAATTAATCTTGGTGAAAAATCTTAAATAGAGATTAGTGGATATTTTAAAGTACTTTTTATGTTTTCTTTTGTTTTGGTTAACTGCAATAGTTTTAAAATCAGATTTTTTATTTTTAAGTTGAGAGAATATATATTTATACCTCAGTTAGCAATATGTTGTATACTGTATGGTTAGATGACCTAGAATGTGAGACTTAATGGAACATAGCTGGAGGTTATGGTTAAAGTCAGTTTTATTATAGCCTTTTTATACACTGTTAGGATGATTTAATTAGCTAATAAGCAAAGGAAGTTATTTCAGTCCTCATCTGTTGAGAGGTTGAAAGAATCAGATGGTCCATATGGCTGCATTTAAGCTTCCTGTTGTGTATTTTTTTTTCACAGTTCAGATATCTTCTTTGTATTAATCTGGGGGATCAAATAAGCCAGACATGCCTTAACTGGCACCAACAACAAAGACAAGCGCCTTGTAGCTGTGAGACCTCATGAAAGCCAGACTTTAGTCTCTTTGACCTTTTTAATACCATTTACACGTCTATGGAGTCTATTAGTGACATTTTTCTTAAGGTGGAATTACTCACCTCTGAGTTTAGTATAACATAAGAACCAAAGATTAGATATTTCATGTGACACAAAGTAGATGATGATAATAACATAGATTTGTTGAATGCACGATGCTTACATAATATTTAAGTAAATAAGCTACTGTAGAAGATGCATGTTTCCTATTTTTGGTGGGAATTTTTTTTCACTTAATTGCTAAAAATAACTTACTGTAATGGATAAATAGCTCTATAAAGCAATCTTCCGTTCAGGAAATTACTCATTATATGTAATTTTCATGTTCAAGAAGAGATTGAGGTCTATCCTGTAACAATACAAATAGTGAGCCTACCACACAATCTGAATTCCAGCACAGTTAGCAGTCTAAGTAATCACTATTCCACTTAGTAGTAAGTTACTAAAATAAATAAATAAATAAATACAAGAAACTGATATGCCTGTAGATTTCCTACATGAAGAGGAAGTTGGGTACCGTGACATCTGCACACTGGAAGAACAAATAGTCTTTCAGTTAGTTTATAGCTTGGCACAGTACTAAAATTCAGTTGTCTAACTTTTTGAATAAATATTTATGAAGGGTGCCCTGCAGGGTTTCATTGTGAATTAAGAAATATTGGCAGTTGAAGTGATGTAAATCTACAGAGGAGCAGAGACAAACATTTCTTTTGATCTTTGTCTTACTAAAACCCTGTAAAAATGACCAGAACCTGATAGCAAAGTCTCATCTCATAGAGGCTGATCTGCTGAATGTGTCTTGTAGGATGCTGAGCACAGTGCTTTTGCTGAAAGGTGCAGTTACAGAGCCTGAGCATGTCACGGAAATAGGTCTCTAGTCTACAGTTTTTCAATAAGGTTTTTGAATTATTTTGTGGAAATGTATTTCTTCTAAGGTAACAGGAACAACTAAGTAGTTCCAGTTTATTCCCTGGAAAATTTTGATGAACCATGGCATTTCAGCATAGCACTGCAGACAGCGTGTTTTTTACTGTCCCATTATAATATTCTAAAATATTTTGGAAAAAAAAACCAACAACATTTTGCCTTTCAGACACGTGTATCCATAAAACAGAAGCAGTATCTTTTGCTGTAGCATGACCTGCAGCTTTTTATTAAAATCCATGTAAACTAGTAGAAAATACTACTTTTATCTGTGTTTCGTAGTTAGGAATTTCTTTTCTGGCATCCTCTGTCTGACTTGAGAAGCTTTAGTGTTTGCAGCACATCTTGTTGTGTATCTTGCAGCATATGATATGCTAATATGATATGCTGCAAGATACCATGTTAGATATCTTGCAGCATATCATATTAGGACCACTAATGATAGGCAGAAAAAGTCAAGCTGCATGTATCCCAGTCAAGTAGAAATAAAGTCATGGTCCTCAGTTCTCTCTTACAATTTCGTATGTGAAAGGTATCTCACATTATGTCTATTGAACACTGTGCAGACAAATTTCACTACCCAGTCCTTGTCGATTGTCTCATTTATTCAGTTGTACTTTTTTGAACAAAACCATGGGAATCCTTGCTTGCAATGTTGAAGTACTTTGACTGACATGCCTTAGTGATCTCAAGGGAAATACTTAATCGTAGCATTGCAATAATACAGGATGGAGGTCAAATGGAGTGATGACCTGCAATTTTTCAGCAGCAGAAGGCCAGTACTGGCTTGCTGTAATAGAAAATGGGTTGTAAAGTGCAATCAAATCCAGCAACAGGCAGGAATTAAAATTATTTTAGTAAAAGATTCAGCATGTGGCCACATTTTACTAATCAAATAAACTTCCACACTTACAGCTACGTAATTATTTTTCAGTTTGTCCAATCATGGGAGGAAGGGGTTTCTTTCTTAAAGCAACTAAGAAGTTTTTTGTTTCACTTATTTCACTCATTCTCATAGCATGAAAGAAAGATAGTGCTTAGGTTCTCACAGCATTACAGAAGGAGTACTGACCTAATTTTAACTGATTGGCTGTGTCTGAATTCACATCACTCACCTTCCAGTAAAATGTTGTAACTTGTTGACTGGCAGTCAGTCTCTCCTTCCAGAGATACTGCAATAATGTTCTGGAAAGAAAAAGGAAATACCACCTAATGTTTATGGGAGACCTGGGGAAAACTGGGTTCCAATACTTGTGCCAGTGAATTAAAAGAAAAAAAAAAAAGAAAATATTTAACCCCAAATCCTTCAGTTACTCTAATTTTTTTACTTTCCTGGAAAACATTTATTTTGTTTTATCTAGATTGAGTCTCAGTCAGTTCTTGTCGAAGTTCTGTTGGACTAAGGTATTGGGAAAACAGAGGAATACTGAGAAGCTGAGTCCCGTTTCTGAAACCAAGTGTTGCTTAAAGATCGACACACAGGTGGCATTTGAGTGTGTTGATTGTATCATTTTGTGGTTTTGTTACTGAACTACACCTCTGTATTTGACTCTGTCTTTAACTTAAAGAGAATTCAGTTCCATTGCTAGAAACCTCTCTGTATGAGGTGTTGTTATATGTGTACAAACCCACAGCCCTAAATCCATGAGAACAGATTGGATTTCCTGGGTTATTTTCTAAATCATAGAATCATAAGATAGGTAGGGTTGGAAAGGACCTTAAGTTCATCTAGTTCCAACCACCCTGCCGTGGGCAAGGACACCTCACACTCAATCATGTCATCCAAGACTCCACCAAACCTGGCCTTGAACGCTGCCAGGGATGGATGTTTGATTGAGGAAAAAAAGCCAACCCCTTCAAATACAGTGATCTTCCTCATAGTTTAACACGAAACCTTAACTACAAGAACATCAACAGATATTCAGGGTTGACATATATACAGTTTAGGTCTGTGGTATGTTGTGTGATTGTGGGGGAAAGCATGAGGTTGTAATTAAGGTTTTACATTGTACTGTGTGGAAAGATTAATGTGTTTGTCTGTAACATGTTTCTTCATCACTGGGAGACAGGGGAAGTTCTTAATAATGATGACAAGCTTGTCACTGAAAATATGCTGTTTGGTCACTGGCATGAAATTAAGTATTGTCCTATAATTTGTCATATCCTGGGTTTGCCTTGTGAGTGATGCATTTATTCAGCTTTTTCCTTTAGACATGGAATTTTTATTAAGAAATTTGACACTAAAGAACAGGAAGACTGGTACTTCTATTCTTCTTTGAATTTCAATTCCTGTAACTGAAATTTATAATAGAATATTAATTTTAAGTTTGCCTGAATAAGGAATGTCTTACAAGGTGTTTGATCAGAAATGATTTCATGAAACTCCCAATTTTCCAAATGTCAGATGTTAAAAATGGAGAACAACATTAAAATATTTCTTTTTAGACACAAATTCTGTAACTTAGGTATAGAAGATAGTTTTCAGCACATGCTTATCATCCTCATCAACTGCTGTGCTCATGGGCAGTGCTCTAGAAAGCAGACTGGAACAAGGCGCATTATGACTAAGTTGGAATAGTACTGCTGTTCAATTTAAATGGCTGAAACAAGTTGAAGTAGTACGTTCATACAGTAATTAATTGAGGAGTGTCCTGGGTTCAGCAGTAGCAGTCATTTTTCTCCTTCTTGGTAGCTGGTGCAGTGCTGTGTATTTGACTTTCGGCCTGGGAACAGCACTGATAACACCGATGTTTTTAGTTACTGTTCAAATGTTTAGTCTGACCAAGGACTTTCTGAGTCTCGTGCTCTACCAGGGAGGAGGGGAAGCTGGGAGGAAGCAGAGACAGGACACCTGACCCAAATTAGCTAAAGAGG
Source organism: Pezoporus flaviventris (assembly GCF_033815535.1). Lineage (NCBI taxonomy): Eukaryota > Metazoa > Chordata > Aves > Psittaciformes > Psittacidae > Pezoporus > Pezoporus flaviventris. Next base: position 8,627,643 of record NW_026892569.1, on the reverse strand, counting down.
TATTCCATACCACAGCACATCATGCCCAGGATGTAACTGAGAGTTATCCAGAAGGGCTAGTTCACTGCTCGGTCGGGCTGGGTATCAACGGGTGGTATTGTATTCTCTTCCCTTGTTATTTCCCTTATCATTATTATTATTGGTGGTAACAGTAGTGGTTTGCGTTATACCCTTAGTTACTGGGCTGTTCCTATCTCAACCTGTGAGAGTTACTTTCTTTCGATTCTCCTCCCCGTCCCTCAGAGGGGAGAAGGTGGGGAGGGTGAGGGAGTAGACTGCGTGGCTGACTTGCTGGCAGGGTTTAAACCATGACAAGGATGCAATAATCATATAACAATGTTTACTGAATGCAATTTTGTAGGTATTATAACTAGAGGTAATTGAAGTTTATTTAGGAAGTGGAGCAAATCTTAACGAGGTAACTTAAAGGATTTTAGAATGTTGGAAAATGAGAGTAGATTAGTAAAGTTAGGATGAGGAAATTCTTGGAGATTTGTATGGACAATTAAATACCAATTTTATATAATATGATGTGTGTATATATATACATGTGTATATATATATATATGTATATATATACATGTGTATATATGTGTATATATATATATATATATATATACACGCTGACCCAGTAGGGAAATACTGGAGAGAAAAAGTTAGGACTGAGACATTGAAAAAGAATTGTGGGAGATAGAAATAAACAGCAGCTCTGTTTCTGTATAAGTGTTTATTTTAATGTAAAATATCTTGAAACCAATTTTGTTCATGACAGTGATAATTTATTTGTAAATAATAAGGCACCTTTAACCATCAGTCACTGAATTGCAATAAATCTTCTGGACTGATCTGTTGGAGCTGTTTCACATCAAAGTCTGAACGTAGTTCTAGACCTTTTGTCACCAACAGAGAAGCATATGTGATTAAAAAAAAAAAGTAATCTGATTTCCTTTTACATCTTTGATATGTGGCCTATGACTTTCCATGAAGACTGGCACATTGTCATCACCAGTGCCAAGTCCTTCATCCCATAGAGAAGGCATTTAAAGTGCAAGTACCTGAGATAAACTAAACCATGCATATAGGCTGGACAACAGAAAGCTGAAGGGTTCAGGAGCGATAGGCTCTAGGTTATATTCAACAAATTGGTGTAAAGTAGAAATTACAAAGTATTCTTTCTCCACCAGGGATATCTAATCCAGGTTATGCTTTGCCAGGAAAGGTTGGACCAGATGATCCTTGAGGTCCCTTCCAACCTGGTATTCTATGATTCTGTGATACACCCCAACTGCCTTCTCTGTCTTACATGATTCCCAATGCTCCTTCATGGGCTCCTAGCATCTTGATAGTCTCCTTACACTCTTCATGATGCATTTATATTCCTTTTATATACCTTCTGGAGATGAACATGTCTGTTTATATGAAGATGTTTCTTTTCAGCTAGGAGAAAAGGGAATTCTTTATGTTCTACATGCAAATTGAAATATTCTTTGTTCTCAGCATTGCAAAGTGACAGGTATAAGCACACAGAATGGTTAGGTACAGGTATGAAAGCATTATAATAATTAGGTTTGGTGCACAAATTTGAACATAATGAATCACATGAAATACTTATTACCATCTGTAATTCAGTAGTCATAGAAATAGTAATGAATTATTGTATTTTTAGTGGTGATGATGATAAATGTTTGCATAAATCTATTATGCTTTTAATTTCACATTATATTTTTAAATATTTTACAAAGTATTTTAAACATTCTACACTACTGGCAAGCAGAAATTACATGGCAGTGTCCAGAAGGATGGATGCCTGGGAAAGTCAATGATAAGGAAAAAAAAGGCTCTGCTAGCAATCATAATGGAATTACATAAAGTGAGATAATGCATGAATGTGGCAGTGAGAGCCCTGAGTATGAATAATGTAGCAATTAATTTCTGTGTTTCATTATAGACAGATTCAGACCTGATTTTTTTTCTTCCCAGGCGTGCCTATCATGGGAGAGAGAGCACTGTACTGGCTTTTTCTTAAAAACAAATATAAGAAAGAAGTTTCTCATGATTTTCGCTGAATTAGTGACTGAACAATGCTTTAATATACCAGACCTCTCTCTGAGTAAGAAATATTGCAATAAGTTATAAACTCAGTTCAGCTCTGAATTATGCATTGTGTACTTAGGCTATACTAGACCTATAGTATGTTTATCTGTTGACTTCCACTAAGATTTAGAGTCTATTTTGACTTAATAACTTGCTTTATTCTGTTTGACATATATTTTATGTCTTCCATGTGCATGGATACATAAGATACACAATCGTGGGTGAGGGTCTTGAGAGAAAGTGCAGCACTGTAAGTACTAATAATAGTGGTTGCAACATAAAAAATAACACATCCCTGTTTTTTTTTTCTCATTTCTTGTCACTCTTTAACTGGTCTAGAAGCCTTAATAAATGGTAAGAAACAGAAACTGAAGAAGTTATACCATTATGCTTTTATTATTTTATTTGGCAAGTCCAAAACTTAAAAAAAAAAATAAGTATACAATTCTGTTTCCATATCCTGCTGGCACAGAGCTATCATGTTCGGTGCAAAAACCTAAGTTTATTAAGTGTTCTGCTGATTTGCATCCTATACTACACCTCAGTTTGTATTTCTAGTATTAAAAATGAGATCAGTGAACAAGTCTTTGCAACATGTGAAATGCTTTTAAGTTCAGCTATGAGTTTAAACTGCATTTAGTTGATACTAGAGATTGTAAGAATGTATGACTTACAAAGCAGAAGTTTTCAGCAGTTTGATCTTTGCTGTTAAATAGAGAAAGATTAAAGCTAAACTAATCTACTCTGTCTATAAATTTTTTTTTGACTTCTACATTCTGTGTATCTTTTAGCCTTTTCACATTTGGCTTTCTTTTATGTTATGGTTTATAAAGGAAGTCAAGGGCAAACTGATGTTGTTATGGACCCCTCCTGTTTCAGTCTGCTGCTGAAGCTAATTGTTGCTTTCTTGGAGATGTATATAAGAAGATTAAATTAAAAAAAAAATCTGGACTTTTAGTGGATGAAGGATAATCCTCTACGTTTATTAAAGTTTTAAGTGAGGTGACAGGGCAATCCTTGCCTTTTTGTCAAAGATGATAGAGGAATAAACAGAAAGAAAGAAAATCCCAGAAACAAACCCAAACCAAGGAAGCAATCTGTCCAAAGACAACTTTCAATTCAGTGGAGTTCAGAGAGAAAATTTGAAATCTTGTGTTGTCTTGCTTTGGTCCTGCCTTTCTGATACGGTGTGCTGCTTCAGAAGTGCCAGCAAAAGCACTAGCGAGAATCCATGTGAGGAAGCTGATTTCAAAGGGTTAGCATGGATACACATTGGCTGGTTTATTTGAAAGTCTGGCTACTTTCCTGTCCTATACCACAGAGGAGCTGCCCCAGATCTAGGGCTCTCCTTGTGAGTATAGAATTGTGGGAAATCTGACCAGAGAGATGTTTGTCCACCTAGTTCCTTCCTATAGTATGGGCATCAAAAGAGAGAACCTGAAAACAGTGCAACACATCTTGGACAATCAACAAAGACAAGTGATTCCTGTGAAGTGAATATTATTAAATACTTTATTCCTCACAATAAATGTCATTTTGTACAGAATAGGCCTTCTGCTATGGGGTAGAAGTGTCCATGTTAGCAGCAGGAAAATGTTATGAGCAATCTGTTCTGTAGGTTATGTTTTTTTTCTATTAAGATAGATAGCATGATAATGAATAATTCAAACCAGTGTTCTCTAGTGAAACTTTGGTACATGCATACTGATGTAATAGACAGATATGAGCATTTTTTACACATGCTAACTCAATATTAATGGAAGGTCATTAAGGAGGTTAGCAGGAGTACAGTGTCAGAAACACTCTTGTTGACTGAGGATGATCTTCCTGTTTAATAGAGCAATGCAAGTTTGAATTCTAGAAACAGTTTAAATGCAGCAATGTATCACTGTCTGAAAAAGTTAACCTTGTCTGGTCTTGTTAGCTGGGATGTGGCACTGTGCTGATGTAGCCACAGCTGTCCTACTCTGAAGTTACTTAGTTTGTGGTAGGTCATGGCTGCTGCATACAAGCTCTTAGAGCAAGAAAGCATCAAGTGAGACAAGATAGACTTCATTGCTATGCTTACCTTTACCTAATTTTTCCACTATATTACTTATGGATCTCGGTGTACAAAGTTAATTTCACTTTTATATTACTGTGTTTATCAAATTGACACCGTAGTTTTTGAAAGGTTAAGGAAAAAGCCTGGAGAACATATCTGGAGAACAAGCTGTTAAAACGCTGGATTATTTATGGAGACTTTACTATGGCAATATAATTTATCTTCCTGTGCAGTGATTTCAGGATCAAGGTGAGGGTAATGTTCCAGGCTATGTAATATGATTATTCTTTGCTTAAGAGCTAGGCATATTGAGGACTATATTGATGACTGAAAAGGAAAGCTTGACAAACTGTGCTGAAAATAACATCCCCCCGTTGAGAAAGTTTGTTTGAGAAAAGGATGACATCCTCTTATGAATTCACAATTGCACTTTCTGAAAAACAAACAAAAAGTTATATCCACTATTAATATTTTTTGATCACTGGGAAAAAGATTACCCTTGGTCAGAATAAATCAGAATTGCTGAAAATAGAAACTATTCCTACCCTGAAATGAAACTCCATGGCTTTTAGGGTTTCAGGATTTTGTCCAATATTGTGTCATAAATTGTTTTTTATATACAAAGTGACCCCTGAACCCCTGTTTCCTCAATGCAAAGTATCAAGTTATGGTAAATGTCTTACTTTAGAAATTGATAAGAATATCTATGAATGCACTTCTGGGTAAAGACCTGTTAATTTTTCTATTATACTTTGAATACTAATAAGTTATGAAATTATTTTGGATGTGCTGGAGTTTCTCTTCTTCAATTCTATTCGTGAAACATTTTTTTTTGCTTTCTTTTCTGTGAAACAATATTTAAATAGAATTACTTGCATAATTACAACATTCTAGATTATATACTTGCATATATACCCATAAAACAAGGTCATATTTTGAATAACAGTAAATAAGGAATGTTCAAAGATTATATGAGAAATGTCCTCAGGATAAAAAAGTCCCATGCATAAATGGTAGAGCAGCTTTTCAAATGAAAAAAATTGTCAAACAACTATTGCAGAAATGCAATGGATTTGCCTCATTTCAAAGATGCAGCACTGACTTATCTTTGATTTATTTGATTTTCCCTTTGTGTTGCATTCCTCTAAAAGAGAAATGACAGTGTTATATGGAGTTCTTTTCTAGGTGAGGGGAAATAGTTTTTCCCATGGGGAAGAGCTAAACATGGAAGGAGAAAAAAGCTTGGAGGGGATCTCTGCTGAGGACCAAAGAGAGACTGAAGAAGCTTTAGTTCAGCAGTTTAAGCAGAGGGACTGCTGAGCAGGGCAGGAAGCAGCCCCCCAGGCCTCAAAGAGAAGGAAAGACCCTTCCGAGGGAGCATGGGGCACTTGTTGGATTCTGCACCAGCCCTAGGAGTTCATTTATTTGAGTTTATTGAATCATGTGCTCCTTTGGAAGATATTGTGCTATGTGTATGTTTTTTCCTCATGTTTGGGTTTCCCAATCCCAGATTTCTATTTTAACTGAAATAGGACTGAAAGATGAAATGAAGTTTTTCTGTGTGGGACCATAAGGCATGTCAAGTAAATTAAATATAATGCACTTATTTTGATAAAATTATGGGAAAATTATAGTTAATTTACATTGTCTGTGAATTGTTTTTTAAATAATGATAATGCTGCTGTGTTTTGGAGCTCAGAGATATAAGATACCTCATAATTCAAATATATTCTCATTTGTTTCTTACAACTATTTTTTTCCAAATTATTACTTCTATGTTATGTCAGATTTTCTTAGGATTTAAGTTTATACTTTGCTTAAGAAATATTTGTAAGTAAATACTATATTTTTAATTTTTCAATGAAATCAAACTATGACCCATTCCTGCCAATGTATATTGCTTCATTCTTAATACTTCTGTTGACTTTTGTCAAATACGCATGTAACTAGCATCAGAGTCAAAGCTTACAAATGTTCCCAAATGAGAGATGTAAATGTCATCATTAATAAAGCAAACAATGCTTAATACAATTCTTAGAAGCAAACAAAATTCAGTGTTAGTTTGTGATGCTAAGAGAGGAAGCTTTGAAATCTCTGTTGAAGGTGATGTTATAAAAGTTGAAAGTGCTAGAACACAGATTTACCATCTATAGTTTTCTAAGAAGAAAGGCCTTTTGCTAGGTAACAGAGATATTATTTATTGACAATATATGTCTGCACAGTAAGGAATAATAAATCCACATACAAAAGCAGCCACAAAATTATTTTACTATTACAGTTGGTGTCCTGGGCCAGATTAATCCCTGTTTTTTTTTTCTGGTAGATCAGTAGAATGGCATTAGGGATTAATTTATCCCTTATAAAAACACCCATTCCTCAACTGTAACTCCCAAACTCATCACATTCTCTTGTATCAGAATAAAGCCAAACATTGTGTATCTACGTATGTATATGCTTATTTTACGTGCCTTTTGACAAAAGTTACCATAACAGACCATTGCTCATTCTGTGTATGTCACATGTAAAAATTAACATGTTTAAGCTAGAACTATAAACAATGAAGAACTTTCATCTTGGATATTTTTTCAACCCTTGATATCTGAATGCCTTAAATTGCAGTCAGTCCCACTGTACAGGGGTTTCTGAAAGCCAGGTTTCCTAAGTTCTTTAAGCAAGATATGTTTTCTGTAATTGCACAATGTCTTGTGTCAAGGTCTAGTATTTCTAGTCTTGCTGCATGAGGAGCAAGCACTGAGTTACGGAGAGATGATTACTAGGTAAAAGCTTCAGGTCTGTGTATCACAGTACCATGTATAAGCATGAAAAAATTGCTATCCAAATTCTTAAGATTACTCAGTATCTTTGTGGAAATTCTTAGGATATTTTGGATTTAGGAGGAGGAATAAAGGTGTATAAAAAATATTATTTTAAGTTGCATAATATTTATATTTTGTATACATACATTACCCGATTACTTTTACATCAAAGTATCACAACATCAATGTAGTGATCTCTTGCAACATGTCTAATGTGATTCCTGTTTTGTAGATGAGAAGTGAAAGAGGCAAGCCAGATTTAAATCACTGTGTATATAATCTACATAATTAAGCCACAGATCAGTAGAATTTTTTAAAATGACTGGGTCAACAATGGAAAACCTTTTCACATCATGTTCTAGAAATAGTATCAGCACTATCTTTATTGAGTCATACCCTGGGTCACCTGTCATAAGCAGGTTTCTATATGAGATCTATCACTAGGTATAACAGTGATATTCATAAATCTAGGTAACCTTTTCTTTGAAACCTTAACTCTGAAGCGGAAATGTCTTCATTACTCAAACTCTCAGGAATGCATGTTAGAAAAGCTGAAAAAAAGGTGTATCACTGTGTTGAAAGCAAGTGAGTTTCCAGCACTCTATCTGGGGAACAGTTGAGATGCTGTTAGCAATATCTTGTTTGTCACAGATTGGCTATTACTTTCCAGAAGTAATATTTTCTTCAGAAAAGTTCATTAAGTTTCTACCTGGTGGTTTGGGTTGTTTTTTTTTTTTTTGTTGTTGTTTTGTTTTGTTTTGTTTTAACTCTTAAACACCCTTTTTCTAATTAGCATTTAGGTAAATTTTCCAAAGTAATTTGTAGAATCTAGGACAGAGACAAGAGGCATGTCATTGTCTCAGGCCTGGTGTTCTGTAATTCTGCTAGATGATTGGTACTGGACATGTTAGTACTAGACTAGTTAGTATTGCCCATGAAATGTGAAACTGTGTTCTGGAGAAATTCTTAAGAAGGCTGAGAGAAGGTAAGGAGATCTAAGGTGAATGAAAATTTTCAGTCATTGTGTCCACAGGCACAGAGCAGATGTCTTTTGCTGTGCATGTTATGTTAACAGTTCATCTTTCCCTGAAAACCCTGCCCTGCTTACAGTTAACTAAGATTCATTACCTCAACTCCAGCATTCCATGTCTGCACTATAAGAGGTGGTGAGTTATCTTCCTGTTTTCATCATCTACCTTCAAATGTGCTTAATGCATTGCCTGTTGACAATAATTGTTTCCTTGATAGCCTAGATTTCTTTTGCATATGGAGGCAAGGATATAAGAACATAGAAGAAATATTAAACTGTTTCATCTTATGCAATGTCAGATACTGCAAATAACATTAACTTATGCAGCAGAGAGTGATACATCCTCTCTGGAAGTATTTTTATGATTACAGCATGGAGAAAGAGTATATTTGTTTTGTTCATTCTAAGTGGTATCAATATAAGATGCTCTTGTTGTGTACTAAGAAATTAATAATGAAATTGCTTTAAGTGTTGCTTCACAAAGGATCATTTCAAGATATATATACATATAAGGCAGCTGAATTTTCATGAAGTCTTATTTCATAGAAAGTTTGAAGGAGTCTTTTGAAATTCTAAGTACTTAGCAGGCCAGTTAGTCACACCTATGTTCTAAAAAGCTGTGAGCTGCAAAGGAATATTGGATGCTACTTCTGTGAAATAAAATTATTTCTTAATTTTATGCCACAGTTTTTACTACTTAGCTTGGTAGTGAGTCATTTACAAGGAAGTAAGAATGAGACATGGAATTTCCTGAAAGTAGGTTTTCATGAGAAGAAAATACAAAATGAGTATCTTAATTGTAGGTTGTTTTTTTTTTTTTAAATTAAGAAACAAAAATCCCATTAATATTTAATTGGGAGAAAATTAAGACAGAAAGCATTTATTTTGTTAGTTCAAATACTGTTTTTGTTTTCTGGCTGTGTTTTGCAAAGTTCAGCAGTTGAGCATGACTTAAGAAACTGAAGTTCCCTCTGGGACACTTTAGGGATTAGAGACATACTGTAGTAGAAAATGTAAACACGATAGAGCAAAGAGCAAGGTCAAGCAGAGCACTATCTGTTAGTAGAAGATCTTAAAATTGATTCACTGCTTCCCTATAAATTCTCTCTGCAGAGAAATAATGATCTCTGACATACAGACTGGATGATCATTCTTGTAAGAAGGCTTTTCAGAAAGTACAGTTGCTTAAGGAGAAGAGAAAGATGACACTTTCAAATAATCGGCTATGTTATTCTAGTTCAGAATTAATGGTCAGTGTAAAGGCGCGTTAAAACCTATCAAGATGTGAAATGAATTACTGTAACATAAAGAAGTTTCAAAATTTGCTAGGATTATAGATTTATGTTGTACTGTAAAGATGGACATAAGTGAAGCCCGGGTGAGGACTAGTGCAGTATAATTGATCTAAGGTAGCAATATATCCTGAACTTCTTGAACTCAGCTTTTGGCCACAACATCAAAAGTTAGCATTTATTTTTAATGCTATTGGTTTGCTTTAAGTGTATTAATTTTTGAGCAGTCAGGCATCATCAGTGTCGAATGAGAGTGTTTATCAAATCTTGCAAATTATTACTCCTATGACTATTGCTCAGAAAAATACTTCAGTTAGTGTATCCCCACATTTTTTAAACTGGTAGGGCCTATCTCCTGAAGACAGCACTGACGAGAGGCTGGATGCATTCCTAAGTGGGTCTGAATTAATATCCGCCGTGGAAAAGCCAGAAGTGCCATGTGTGCCTGCTGATGTTGAGGTTTGCCACAGGAAGTATGAAGGATTACAAGTGATACAATTTTCTAAAGTATCCTTTACTTAGTATGCTACATCACTCCATTTTTTCAGGTCTGCTCAGTTTAAAAGTCTTGTAAAGTTTTTTGAAGGCATCCTATCATAGGGACTGTGTTTTCATATTAAAAGCAATATGCAGGAAAACTGTATGTCTGAGAATGCCCTAGAAACATTATATTATTCTACTCTTGAATTTATCTTGATGTTCCATGCATTACTCTTTCATATATGAAGCCTGTCTCCATTCTTTTCTGACTTCTTTTACTGTTCTTCCACTCACCTTTCTGTATTTTTTTGAGTCTATATTATTTTTTTCTTTAATATTTGCAATTATTGTTTTTCTGGTGTGAAGAAAAATTGCCTACAGCACCACGTGAATTCAGACAGGAATCTGTCCATTCCAACGATCTTTAAAACTTTGAAATACTTGTTTTGTATTAATGAGATAGAAGACAAACAGGTAATGTAGTTTTTAATCAAGGAACAGAATAGAGATACCAGAAAGCTAACAAGATTGATAGTTGCTCTTATCTGCAGATCAGATAAGATTCTGGGGAGCATAAAAAATGTTACAGAATATTTGTGACCCTTTACCAACTCCTGCAACCACAAATAGGTGTGGATTTAAGGAAGGATCTTACAAGTAAGAATCTCACTGTTCCTGACCAGCGAAGCACTTAAGCACATACGTATGTGGGTAGTTCTACTGAATATAAATCTGATTTGCTTATGAGAAACCGTGTGTTTAAATGTTTTAGTGAATAGGAGCAGACCACGCTGTGGCTTTCAGGACTTGACCCTGTTAGTCAAGGAAAACAATCTTTCAGGGATTCTGTAGACTTGGAGTATGGTCATTAATGGTGATTGCAGGTTTTTGGTTGGGTTTTTCTACACCCATGACTCAATTAACTATTACAGTCATGTTTCTGTTATGACTTGTACATATACATTTCTCTTTTAAAGTATTTCTCACTTTTCTTTCATTATGGGTTGTATATTCATTAACTTGAAAAAATTAAAATAACAGATACAAAATTTCTTTTGCTAGTTAAAACTAAGTGGTACTTAATGGAAAAAACTAGTCAAAACTAGACTTGTGGGTTTTTTTTAAGAAAGGTCAAGTCATTACAAGGGAGAATGTCACATTTGGGTTGAACAGAGACCCATGTTTAACCAGTTCATATAATGTATTTCAAATACATTACATAATGAAACAATTCCCTTTCAGAATTTCTGGAATAGGGAAGTGATGGAAATTCTGGATAATGAATGAAATTCTGGATAATGAATGAAATTCTGGATATAGAAATGATTTTGGCAGCTTTGCTCAATATCACAACAGTGATAAACCACAGACAACACATTTCTCATGTGCTGTACATACCGTCAGGGAGAGATCTGAACAGGTAAAACAAGGCCATTTAGAGTGATGAATGAAACTCAAGTATTTGCAAGTTTTCACTTGATCTTAATTATTTTCCCTAGTCTTCCTAGACAGTTAAATGCTTGATTAGTGCATAGCATAGCATGGGTTATTAATACCATGTTTTACTTTACTGAAACAAAGCAGTGTAGTTCTTATAATTCTCACTTTTTTTGATGGAGCTCTTCTTTCTAATATCCCGTGACTCCAGGATTGTCCTGGGTTCAGCAGTAGCAGTCATTTTTCTCCTTCTTGGTAGCTGCTGCAGTGCTGTGTTTTTGACTTTCGGCCCGGGAACAGCACTGATAACACCAAATGTTTTTAGTTGCTGCTCAGTAATGTTTACTCTGACCAAGGACTTTCTGAGTCTCATGCTCTGCCAGGAAGGAGGGGAAGCCAGGAGAAAGCACAGACAGGACATCTGACCCAAAGTAGCCAAAGAGGTATTCCATACCACAGCACATCATGCCCGGTATATAAACTGGGGGCAGTTACCCAGAAGGGCTAGATCACTGCTCGGGTGGGGCTGGGTATCCGTTGGCGGGTGGTGAGTGGTTGTATTCTCTTCCCTTGTTATTCCCCTTGTCATAGTTATTATTATTGGTGGTAGCAGCAGTCAGTGATTTGTGTTATATCTTAGTTACTGGACTGTTCTTATCTCAACCCATGGGAGTTACATTCTTTCGATTCTCCTCCCCATCCCTCTGGGAGTGGGGGGGGGAAGAGGGGAGTGAGCGAGCGGCTGCGTGGTTCTGAGTTACAGGCTGGGCTTAAACCACGACAAGGATACAGAATACAAATTATTCTTGATAATGTGCAAATACTATTTTAATTTCTAGTAGCTCCAACATGCTTTACGTAAAAATTACAGCTTTCTGAAAGTGTCACTAATGGTGGAACTATTTGTATGAGTTTTGGGAGCTAAAATACATGTCCCTTTAGCAGCAGTTGTCTTTAGCAGTCTTTCCCCTACAGCAGGATCTGTACATAAGGATGGCTTGCAGTAGAAAACCAAAACTTGTTATATTACAAAACAATTCATACACAAGATTAAGTCAGTGGGACTAGGGAATAAAGCTGTACTCTGGGAAACATAACTTAAATCTTGCTCCTGATTCGGGTTTTGCTAATTTTGAATTATTTTAGAAGAGTAAGTTTCATCCTTTATTCCTATTTTTTCTCTTTGTAAAATACTTTGAGATAAAATGAGGAAGAGCTGGGTGATAATTAGAGAATATTTTCAGGACTCTGATTTTCTTCTTCTTTCTTTGAACACCTGCACAAGAAAAAAAATATTTTGGTTATTGTTCTGAAATACCCACTTTAAAAATGTCAGCATAAATATAGCACTTTGCTTGTACCTGTTCCCAAACAGTTTCTGAATCAATAGGATCACAAAATGAAGAAATTATGGCAGTTCTGTGATGTTCAATTTCTTCTATTAGAATTAATACATAGAATTATAATTAGAATAATAGAATTAGTTCCACTTGAAGTGGAACTGGCATTAGTCACAATTTTGTAATAGAGATTGGATTTTATCTAGTGCTTTTTTGCTGTCTTGTCTCTATTATTAAAATAGATTTTGCAAAAACATACTTTATTGCTGCATTATACATGTTTAACTAAGATCACAGTATCAATAGATTCTGTGATCAGTAGATTTCGAAGAGTCCTTTCCAACCCTAACTATTCTATGATTCTATATAAGGCAAACCTAAGATTTAGTAAACTTTGGAGCTAAACAACCGTGTTTTAGTTCATTCAGCTAAATGTACCTATTTTACTCAATAATGGGTAGGGGTAAGTGCAGCACTGCTGTCTTCCATGATTGGTGAGAGCAGTAAGATGCAGCTTTTATTGTGGACAGTGTTGCACTGAAGATTAATCAGCTGAACACAAGCTAGGCAATTACGCCTTTATAGCATGATCAGCTTTGAAAAATTAAATTGGGTTCATGCCATCTTTGGGAAAAGAATTTGGATAACAGCAGTATAACTGGATGGAGAAAATGCCTGATGCTCTTTTTCACTTACTCTGATTTTACTTTTTCTTGTTATCTGTAACCTGTTTGTCTGAGTCATGTACCCATGTACCCACTCACTCTAAGCAAAAAGAATTTGATTCAGTGTTACTGCTTGCTTAAGTAACAAGAATGGGTGCCTCCTTAACTAACTTTTGCTCTGTACTTCAGTCTCCTTCCCTTGTAAGTCATTCCATATGTTTATTGTACATGTCAAATTGTTCAAACTGTTATTTCTAGATTGTTTTATTTAAGATTTATTTTTAAACTGGCAAATACAAATTCATTGAGCCTGCCTCTGTGTGGACCAGTGTTGACACCCTGTGGCTAACTAGATTAAATCACAGATGAGTATTTAATAGGGATGTCCTGTGGGACATCTCCCAGACTTTATCTACTCCTTGAATACAGTAGTCCATAGCTGAACTGTGTATTAACTGTGCAGCATGTTTCTGCTCTCATTTCCTCAAGGGTATATGTGAAAATAGTGCAATAATATATTGTATAACAACTGAATTTTATGGCTACTTTCCCTTATCCTGATTCAGTACCTTTTAACTGCTTAAATGCTAAAGTAAGAGCTGGTTGCCAAGTGTACAAAAGCATTATGTGGTATGTGGTGAAAGTGCTTTTAAACAGTCATAATATCAATGTTCTATTCATTGACCATTCCAAACATTCAGTTACAAAATCTTTAAGTATTTTTATTGCTGTTGTGGACATGCTGTTTCTCTGGAAATTGCTGCTGTATAATTTATTTTATATCTTAATGTCTGTCTTTACATTAAGTGCCTTGCTTCAACCTTAAAACATAGTGATAAATTCAGAGTAGCACCATTGAATGCAGGGACTAATCAACTGGGAACAAGGTTTAAGCACTGATAAAAATGTGGATATTTAACAATATCCATTTGACTTTTGCTATAGATTTAAAACATCATGTGAAAATATAAAGTCTTGTATTATTTTATTTTTGTTAGGTAGCTGTGTAGTGAGAGCTTAAAAATCATATACCACTCGAAGTATTTTATTATCATTCTTTAAAGAAACTGTGTAAGTGAAGCCAAGGAATAAAGAAAACCTCGGAATAACCACCATTCACAAAGTCAAAGACTGAAGTTTTGCCAGCACAGTTAGTGTGTTCATCAAATAGTCACGAATAGGAAATCATACCCTCTTCAGGCACTCAAGTAAAATGATGGTCCTTATAGCGTAACCTTATGGGCTGTTTAACATCAAGAAGTGCATTTTTTTTTTGCACAAGTAAGAGAACACTTCTTAATGCTTTCTCTTCTTCCCTCATCCTTGTTTCTCTTCCTTCTCCCCTGCCTCCATGCACTTCCACAGGGAAGTCTTTTATGCTGCCCAGCACAAAGGAAAGGTAAGAGCGAATCTTTCGAGTCAACAGGTGCCAAGCCATTTAAGACTATGTAGATCAAAACTAACACTTTCAGTTTCACCCAGAAGTTGGCAGACAGCCAGTGCAGGTCATGGAGTATTGGTGTTAAGATCTCTGTCTAAAATATATGACTTACTAAATGGATCGCTGCCCCTTGCATTAGCTCAGATTTCCCTTGCATCAGCACTAGAGTTGCCTTGTGTTGAGCGTACTGCAGTAATTAGCCCAAGAAGGCACTGTAGAGTAAACTCTTACATACTTTTACACCCTTTATAGTGCCAGTCATCCCAGTGTATATGGTATGTGAATCAGAACAGTTACACTATTAGTTGTTGACATCTGGCACTATTTACTGCCTTTTCTCTATAACCATACTACCTGTAGAAGCCTTTCCCTCTTCCTTTAATAAATTGGGTCTCAGCTGTTTGTGGACATTTTACTTACTCATACATGACTTACGTTATCCATTAAGAATAAATACATTATCTATTAAAACTTCCATGATTTAAATTTTTTTTATGATTTAAAGGAATACTGAAAAATAACAATGTATTTTCTTGGGTTAACAGAGGGTGTTTATGGCAAAGTATTTTAAAAAATAGCTAGTTGAGCCTTTTGCTCTCCTTGTCTCTCCATGTGTAACTCACTGCACCAGTCCTTGAGGTAAAGTTAATTTAATATGATCCATTTGATATTTCTCCTTTCACTTTAAACCATAAGACTGGGGTGAAAGCTGCTCCCATGTAGTGCTCCATGGGTCCCTGCCACCCCCCAAACTGTCCTCACGCTTTAAATAACACCAAAGTCCAAAAGAATCTGTCACTTCAGATTTATACAACTCATGCTGCTTTCACTGTACTGAAGATTTTTCTTCTGGTTTTGAGGGAGAACAGGTTTGCCTTGCTAGCCTCCCGCCCTATCTGCCTTTAACCTCTCAAATCTCTTTGCCTAGTTTCAAGTTTCATTACATATACTTTGACCAGCTCTGCTTGTTGCCAGTTTTAGACTTTTGCATTCCAGTTATTATATTCACTTGGGAATAAAAGCTTGATGTGCTATAAATTTACTTTTCTTTTACAAGAAACAGAATATAGTTCTTTGGAAGTTAATCTATTGTCCCCATTTGTCTGATAACCTTTGGGCTGCTTTTTTCTTTAAGAAAGTGAGTGAAAACATATTTCAGTGTTCTTATAACAAAGTATTTGAGGGTAACCAGAGTGTAGGGATTTACTGGTTTTTAATATATTCCTACAGGCAAGGAACTCTGAGACATAGCATTTAGAAATTTTTAGACAAAGGACAACTCATTTAACCAAAACACAATGTGAGTTCTCTTTTAAACTTTTTTTTTCCTCTTTTACAATGGGAAAATGTATTTCTTTTCTCTTTAAGTGTATTACTCTTCATAATCCTTCATAAAACTTGTAAGTGTCAGTCATTGAGATAATTGAAAGCAGATAATAAACTTAAGACTAATATAGTTGTTAAATTAACTACTGAGTCATTTAAAGACCTAAAATTTATAGTAAAAGTGTTGTTCCCAAGTCTTTTTGCTTCTAATTATGCACTAAGAGAAAAAAAAAATAAATTTACAGTTAGTGAGGTTAAAATATTCTCTTCTGTTTAGTCTTTCATCTTGAGTTTTGAGAAGATGAACTACCATGTTTATCATACTTATTTTGACCTTAACCTTTTTTTAATGAAAGAGACTTAAAATGTCGCAGCTGGCATGTCTCCCACTGTTGTGGAAAAAAAAAAGGAAGAAAGAAAACTTTGAGTAGTTCTTCCTCTGCAGTACTCCTAGCAGGATTAATAAAACCTAATAGTGTATTAGGCAGAAAGTCAGTAATACTGTTATTTGGAGATGGAATTTGAGAGATTTCTTGCCTCAGTTTTTCAAACGTATGAAGAAAGAGTATAAAGAAGAAAGTCAGAAAATAAATCAGTAAATATTCAAAACCATTTAAAAATACTTTTTTAAAAACTTTATTGTTTTACATCAGCAAATACAAGCCCAACAATCATAATAACGCCTTTGCAACTTTTAATGTAAGGTACTTTGGCTCAGTGCAAGGTTTATGTACCAGACCATTAAGTTTGAACTAGGACAGTCCCAGTGATTTTAGTGGAATTTACAAAATGTGTACCAGCTGGAGATCTGATTTAAGGAGTCTTACTTAAACCTCTCTACCTCACCTATAAAAGCACACTTAAATTACAGGTGAGAATTGGCGTTGAGAATTTGTTTTCATACTGCTATTAGAAGGGCATCACTTCACATAAGTCAGCAGATTCTGCCTTGGTGCAAAAGTGTTGCAATACAGAGATTTCATTTTTTTAATCAGTTTATGATTGCATTTTCACAAGTCTGTCTAGCATCAGATGTAAAGGAGATGAGGTATATTTAGTTATCTTACAGTCTATATAATATGTCTGTATTGAATATTGTTCAAGAGAGCCTCTGAATGGAGAACACTGTGCTCCAGATCGCTTCCAGACAGATGTGCAAGCCAGTGTAAGGCTGCCGACATAACTATAGTACTTGGTCAGGGTCAAAGATGAGAAATAATTAAGTGCATTGGGTCTTATTCTTGTGAAATCTCTTCTGTAACTCTTCTGTTACTCAGACCTTGAGTTACATGGTTTTACTTTTTGACAGTTGCTGCAGTTACAGAAGTGTAAATAACACTGCTTTGGAACTAGGGAAGAATCAAGCAGACATACACTGTGGCCTATGAATAAGGTTTAGAAAAAGAAGGTTTTGGAACTGTTTTAGGAGTATGTTACCCAAAGTAGTTAGTAGCTACACACATCAGCTATGTGTAAAACCTGCATATGTTGCTGATTATGTTTTATGCTGACCGAGATAGAATTTTATCTGGATAAACAGTCCTGTTCTCATCATGTTACTTGGGTGTTCTTCCTGACTCCATTAAAACTATCCATGCTTTATAGTGAATATGACTCCTAATTAATGCAGTAGAAAGGTTTTGAAAGCCATACTTATATCTTAGGAAATACATGAAATGCATTGATGTAGCGTGTTGATGTAGCTGTGTGTTCAGAACCCCTGGCTAGGTCCTTTGAATTGTTTGTGGTGTTGGTCTTTCAGGTGTTCAGCAATAATACCTCAGCTTTTCTGCCTTTTATTTGAAGCCTAAATCTAGGAAAAGGTTATAATGTTTTCTTTTAATAGGACTAAAGTCCTTTAAGTTATATGGCATGCTTGAAGTTATGTTCAGTTGTGTCAGTAATATGGAAGGAACCATGACCTCTGACAGCCTTGTGGCATTAGCCTGCTAAGCCTGTTTTGAAGTGATACACTACTGTAACAGATGGCCAAATAGTTCTGGGTAGGAGAAAGATTCAAGACTTGCACCACAGCTAGCTTATTAGTATTGGTAAAAATCATAAGATGTTGATCGAGTGAGATTGTCAAATTCATTCTTGATGAATGACCTGAATTAATTACAGGTTAATATTCTAGAAACTGTTGTGTTTTGTTTTGTTTTTTTTTTTACTCCATTGTCTTCAAAATAAGAATAAATACATGAGATATGATTATCTAAATGTGTTTACTTGAAAGCTGCAAGTATACTGTTAACTTGAAAAAAAAATCTCAAAGACTGTTAAACTAATAAAATGTATTTAAGCATTAGATGTTCATTATCGTATAAGTAGATACCCTAATTTATGTTTTTCTCTGTGATGCTATTGCATAAGTGATAGATAATGGTAAAATGATTTTTAAAAGCTTGATTATGGCGGCAGTATTTAACAGTCCCTTTTCAGCACAGTTATAGAGTTTCAATTTGCAAATTTTACATACTCAGTCTAGCAAGCTGCAAACTTTTAAAGACTTTAAATCTGCCAAATTATAGCCACTTATTTTTGTCTGACATATTTTCAGCTTAGACCCACATAGGGGCTGCCAAACTTGTTTCTTTTCATTACCTGTACTATGTCTGGCTCAAAGTTTAGATTTTAGAAAATGGAAAAAAGCTGTTTGTGAAATCACAAGGCTCTTGAGCTCTTAGTTTCCTCTTAGTATCAACGTTTATTTATTTAGGTTTGGGCTGGGTTTCAAAAGATTGAAATTGGAAACAGAGAAGGTGACTCTGAATACCATTTATCTGTATGTAAGCGAACATTCAATGTACATTTAATTTAAAAAATTGCTGTTTCCTACAAGAGGGAGATATTTTTCACATTGTTAAAACATTTTTAGAGGTCACTAGGTGGTCATGTCACCAGCAGGGAGTTTTTGTTTGGCAGGCTGCATTAGCAGTTAGTAACAAATGCCTCCCATGATTCTGTGTTCAAAAGGAGTTGCTTTGCAAGTAACAAATACTTACAACCTGAGAACTGAAGTATAAAAAGTAGTGACAAGGGAGAATGTTTGGAAATGTAAAACAGGATCTTTAGTGGCCAAATTGGAGTGTTTAGGGAGTTGAAGATTACATATCTACTTTATACTTGAGCTTGGAGTTTACAGAAGCAATAATATTTTCACTACTGCAGTTGTAAGTCTCATCATTTCTAGTTAGCAAAGTACTGTAAATTTGCACCTTGCCGAAGTCCTTGGTTTGGGATGTAATTAAAGTTTTCCATAGAATTGTCATCAGATCCTTCATATTCCTTTTTATTTTTGTTTCCTGGTGTGGTATTTGCAAGTTTTATGAGTGCCTATAAATGTTCTGAGTTAGTTTTCTACCAATTTTTAATGTTTTAAAATGTAAGAAGGAATAAAACTGAATAACACCAAACATGTACGAAAAGTTTGGCCAAATCTACACTGTGAGAGAATAGAAGCCGTGTTTGAGAGATTCTTTGTAATCTGTTACCATCTTGTCTTTGTTGTTTGAGATGTGGTGTATATTTGCTAATGAAAGTGCAGTGGAAATACTGCTATTTGGAACGTAAAAGTGCGTGTTGAACTGAAAATATCAGTTTGTTATATATGTAATAGCGTTAATTTATAAACAGATTTTAGTAGCTGGAACAGTGTTTTCTTCTTTGACTATAGGGTTTACTTTTTCCAGATAATTGTAATACAGACGTTTTGGTTATTCCAGTATCTAATTGAGACCCATGACATCCCACCATTCAAAAGAAAATGGGGAAGGGCTCTAGAAAAAGAAGATGTCTGTGGTGATGCTCACCTGAAGAGATTGCTTGACTTTATTTAGGACTGCACTGATTCATACCTAAACTCTGACTGTGACACCTGTCCTGTTCCCTTGTCAAAATCCCCTAGGATTTATGCAGCCAGATGCCCTTGGTAGGCTGGCTGTGGTTTTTAAACTGACCATGTCCTGACTCAGGTCTTTTTTACAGGAGAGTGTCTGTTGTTGGGCACATAGCCTGCCCAGTTGTGTCTCATTATGAGGTATACCTTCTATGGGGACTCTGCAAGGGATAGATAAAGCCAGAACCAGGATGAATTGGACACAAAAAGTCTTTTCCTTTGGCATGTCAAAGTACTTGTTTTCTTAAAACAGGGCCTTGCACTTCTCAAAGGGAGCCACTTGTTGCTGGATAGTAATGAAAGTGTGAGAATGAAGAGTACCTCTGAACTGTGGCAGGATGAGATCTGTGTGTAATCCCATCAACATACCTTTATAGTTAACTTCTACAGGAAGGAAACTCTAGAATATGAGATAGAAGAGAGCTGCTATGCCTTCTGATCCTGTGACCTTGTAAAAACCAGGCCTCCAATCTGGATGAGCTGAAGAATAATGTGCGCCAGCTGTGCAGTCTAGATGTAGCATTAGGAACCAAGAGTCTTTGACAAAAAAAGGTGCTTGGAAAGGCACATTAGTTCAATTAATACCACATGGTGACCTTAGGAGGACTAGAGTCCTTGGGGTCCCTTTTTGGAATTAGACTTGGACCAAATCTAGCAGCTGGATTTTGTTTACACTAGAGGGTTGCTGTGGTTTAGTTAGCTATAGTATTGCTTGTCTGTATTGAGACGAATCCTGGAATTCTCAATATCTCTATTTTATTATACTCAAAAGACAAATTCGGGTAATTTTTCTGGGAATTCCTGGCAGGAGCAATATGAAACTTAATCCTTACCTCAAGCTCTGCTGTACTAGATTAGCTCATGTGTTACTATGATTAGGGCTAAAGAAGGTACAAAAGAGTGTTATCTCAAGTCTATGGGCCAGTGGTGTATCAAGCAAGGAGCAAAGGACTTCTGTTTCTCATATGTGAGTGTTACCTGGTTGCTCTAAAGCCTGCCAATGAATTCTGTTATTTCCTGTATTATTGTGGGCATTCTGCTCAGTCAGGATATGTTGACCTTTTATTACTCCTTCAAGGTATGTTTCTGTTTATCTTCATTACTGTGGGCTACAATCATGCAATACATAGGAGCCATGACTTTGTGCTGAGTAACAGCCACAGTCTGTGACTAATGAGATTTACTTCAAATATTTTCTTGAGTAAGGTTTCCCAAAATTGATCTTACCTTACTGGAATAACCAATATTTACCTGGTCAAGAATTCCATGGCTAATTGTAGGGTTCTCACCATTTTAATTTCTTTGTAAAAGGGATCTGTGGGATATTTTGTATTTTTTTTACAAAACTTAATTTTTCTTTAAATTCATTAGGCTAAAGAAGTGACAGCTTTTTAAAGAACATGTAGACTCATATTGTCACATGTAGAGTATGAAATAATTTGTAATTTGGTGGGTTTGTATTTCTGTGTTAAAGAACAGAGTATGAGTAGTTCACCTTGAAAAAGCTAACTAAAAATTAATCTGTGAGGTGGTAAATGTTGGTAAATGCTGTTTGCAGTTTGGTAGCTAACATAGATCTGCTTCTTTCCTCTCCTGTAGCAGCTGAAATTTCACTGCTGTAATAAATTATTTTAATGTGATTAGTGTTAGGTCCATCTTGAGAAAATGAAGACCACAGCTTTTTAACTAGAAGTTTTATCAAAATCTTTAGGAAATCCCTGCTGAGGTGCAGTAGTTATTGTCAGTAATCATTTCTTTGCTGCCTTGGAAAAAGTCGTTGCTGCTGAGACCCTCTTCTGTTACTTGAAAAACTAAGGCCTCTCTCAACATTACAGTCATATGCTTGGGTCCTTTGAGGAATATGAGCTCTTTCCTGAAAGGAAAGGGGCATAGCTGGGGTACTGTCCATCTCTCAACTCTGACAATTGGTCATTTTTAGGTACAGTGTTGAACTTTGGGAACTGCTTTCAGCTGATATTGATGGTGCTCTGTTTTATTCAGTTGACTGTACTATGACTACCTGATGTTTAGTTACCAGATAATGACATAAATCTAATGATGATGCACCATGCAGAATAAACTGCACAGATAAACTGTGTCCGGTAGGTTTGTCCAGTTTGTCCATGAGTTGTCTGTGTATCAGGTGTATCGGAACTGGAGATGCTGGGATGCAGGCAGCAGACGTTTCAGGCTAGCCAGCTTCCTGGTTTAGTGTCAATGCTGGCACAACTGCAGGATGCAGGAGAGCTGTTGGCATTGAGGTTAAGTGAAAGTGGCAGTAGGATCCACTAAGGAAGAAATCAGGTAGCAACAGCCCAATATTGTGAATGGGAATAATGTCAAGATGCATCACTCAATGGGGCATTATTCCGTAAGAGATTTTAAGCTGGGAAATGGTTAGCAGCTAGTAACATGGATTACATTTGGGTAGAAAGACTTCAAAAGTTACTATCCATTCAGCATTCCAGGTTCAACAGAAATTCACTGGCTAAGAGCATAGGATGTGATTATAACAATTAATAGGTATTCTACCTGTTAAAAAAAATAAATGAGGAAATATCCACTAGCCTGTCCTCCTTTTATTATAATGTGCCTTATCCACTGTATTGGCTACGGAGTCAATATGAGTGTCTGAGGCGGTGACTTCTTAGAAAGCATATTTATTGTGGAGGTATTGTCAACATATGTGAAATTATTTTTCCATACACTACACTAATTTACTTTTCACTTAGGTAGTCAGCACTGATATGTTAAGTTCCTTGTTCTTCAGCTCTCTTGCTTCAAGCTAGTCTGCTTCCTGTAAATGTGAACTGAGTATGTCAGCCTTTATAAACATCATATGCACTCTGTGCCTCCCAAACAATTGTGGCTGTTAGTAATTGTTCATTACAAAGTAACTTCCACTAATGTTCAGAAGCATGGAAGTAATTTGGGGAGGAATAGACTTTGTTCTTTTGTACTTAAATAATATGACTTTCTGCCTTAAGGATAAGCTTAAGTCATCCTTAACTATGGAATCATGAGCAGTATTCACATAGTATAGTTTTAAAATGAGAAGAGCAGCCAAAATAATTATGTCTTTGCCAGATTTTTAACACTTGAATGTAGTTTTTAACGTTTTAAATATTGTATTAGATTTTTACATAGTGTTTCCTTCTTTTATAAATAAGTCAGTTCTTTATTAACCAAAACATTAGTTTGTATTGTTAAATCAAAGGGTTTGTTAAATCAAAGGGTTTTGTAATGAATGCAATAGTAGCCTATATATGTTTGTCTTTTGGAATAATGAAGGCAGTCATAGAAAATATTTCTTAGCAACTGATGCTAACCTGAATTTTTTATTTTGTTTGATCTTCTATTCCAGAAAGGATATAGTTGCATTCTCTCTTTCACTATCTTTTTGGCAAGATTTTGTGTTATTTTCTTATTTGGGGAAATACTGTTGTCATATGCTTTAAAATAATTTCTTCAACACTTCAAATCTTTGTTGTATTTTGAAAGCGTGCATTTTCTTTTGTCTTGGACAGTGCATTCAACAGTGGAGCTACCTACAGAGTTGAATTGTACTAATTAGTTCTTTTTTGTGTAACAGGAAAGACAGCCTACACCTACTTTTATATCTAGAGTTTGACTTGGTTAGTTCTGGCTTCTTTGAGCTGCTGAGGTGCTATTATTTCCTACCACCTGTACAGAATCTCTGCTCATTGCAGAGATTAGCAGCTGTGGTTTCATTTCTCATAGCAATGGCAGTTACTTCTATTAGCATTCTTCCTTAGTGGCAGCTCATCTTAAAATGGATCCTATTATTTGTATGAGTCACGAGGCCACCCGGATAGCAATTTAAGAGAGCATTTTCCATAGTGACTGCTTCATTGGCTTTCTCTGTCACGATTCTTTCCAGATGTGCTGTTGATTCAGGTAATGTTCAAAATCCTGCTTAGAAATAAGTTATTTTTCTGTTGTCTTGCATTCTAGAGCCCATCTAAAATTACAGTAAGTATGCAATTTTGTACATAGTTTAAAAAAAACTAAATCAAATCAACCATGAACCATACAGAGGCCTCAGACATTTTCCCCTATTTGATTCTAAGCAAAATTTTTTTTTTGTTTGAATTGTTATTTTTCAAAAGCATGGTTGATATTTGTTACACTTACAGTCTGTACCTTAATTTTTGGAAGAAATGTATAGTTTTTGAGTGTACCAAAGCCCCCGTAGAAATTTAGCCATCTTTATTAATTTAAATGTTCTTGCAAACTTACCTCTTGTATGACCATCCCTGGGGAAACCTGATTGGATGAATTTACTATCTGAACTGTTTGAGTACTTTCCATCGTTGAAATCTGCATAGGGTTGTGGTTTTTTTTTTTCTTTGTTTATTTGGGTTTTTTGTTGTTTTTTTTTTAACTTGACTTAAAATTTGGTGGGATGAAATTTGTCATCATTGTTGAATGTCAGATTTAAAAAGGAAAATTGAAAATTAATTTATTTGCATTCTGTACGATGCTTGTGCGGTCCTTTTTTTACCCCCCCCACTGTTGTATTCTTTTAAACTATGAAATTTATGCCTGGGTTAAAACTTGAGTGTACTATAATATATTAAAGTGTCATCCATCCTGTTCTAAGCATCAGTGTTTCCAGTAATAATCCATTTTGATACTTTCGAGCCCTTCTGATGGTGTTTAAATAATTTATCTTCTGCTTTTGTGTTGTAATGTCTAGTACAGTAGCTTGGCTGCCAAATACTAAGCCTTCTGTAGTTTTTGTTGACTTAAAGAGTTCTTGCATTTTAATAAGACCATAAACATCACTTTATTCAGTGTTACATGAGAGATCTGCATATTTTTCTAAGATACAGCCATCAAGAATTTACAAATTAACCTACAGATAGTATTTTGAATTTATATTTTTTAGAGTGTTCGGGGGGTTTATTATTGATGGCTTTTCAGATTAATTCTGTATGTTTTCCAAATCTGTACGTTAAAAATAGACTTTGAGCACTGAACTCAACATATTTTGTTTCTATCAGAACTGTTGTTTGTATATTCCCACTTAATGAGATTCTCAGGAATTGCAAATCTTGCAGATACAATGCAAAAGGGAAACATGGCTAATTCCTATAGCTTTCCATAAGATAAGGGCAGAAAGACTGAAAAGTGCTACATTCTTCATTAAGAAGAATGTATTTGAAAATATATAGAAGACCACTATGCACAGTTCTGTTATTCCACTGCCACTTTGAAGATTACAGCAGTGCATTCATTGCCAATATATATGTGTCTAACTGATGAGTAAACTCAGCTGTGTGCCATCTGGATGGATCTCAGATCCTGTATTTGATGGAGACTGAATAACTACACACATAAGTGTCTGAAAGCCTTATGTCTTGTGACAGGGCCACAGTTTGGTCATAGTTTTGACATGGATCTATTTTTTTTTCCCCCTAAAACATTCCTTCAAGATGAGTGAAAGGCTGGGAATGTCTCATCAGAAATTAAAAGAGCTACATATATATCTCCCCACCCCTGCAGACATGTCCCTTTTCAGTGAACTCGGTGACTTTTGAGTGGCAGCAGACTCTATCCAGTTCCCAGTGGTTCCTCAGAAGCACTGTCTGTCCTCTGCTAACCCTGCTTGTCATCTGTGTCTGTGGAAGCTGCTGGCCCCAGATCCCTGTGGTGACATTTTTCTGTATCTTGCCTAGCAGGCTTGGTAGCTACTTCAGAAAACCTCTTAGTATCTCTTTCATCAAGAAGATTCACTTCATTTATTTTTAACTTGCTATTAGCTTGTCAGTTATTTTTAACATATATTTGAGAATGGCCAACTAGAAGAGGTACTTCTGACATATACTAACTTTTATCGGCAGAAGGGAGTGATCTAATTATGGAAAGAGCTGATAGTTAAAACCGATCAGAAAGAAGTAGTTTGGTTGACCTATCCAACTAGTAGTAAGTGCCATATTGTTTTTTAATTCTAGTTCACTGATTTTAGTAATTTAAAAAGTATCATCCAACAACTTTTCAGTAATCAGTGTAATTCTGTCAATTAATTAATTTTAGTATTCATTTTGTAGTAAGATATGAACTAACATGATGTTAGCTCAAAAGCAGACTCCATCTTTGCCCTCAATAAAACTTACTTTTAGAGGTCTTCCTAAAGACTCTCAGAACTATTATTCAAATCAATAGAGAACTTCATGTGTTAGTCTGTTAATCTAGTATGATATGTAAGAAGTTAATTGTTTATCAAGACTAAACATGCTACAATTTGTTGTGGAACTATCTTAAAATATCCAACTACTGTTATCTCTGTTGTCATGACTCCTTGTTACCATTCAGACATGGCAATAAGGAGTCATTACTCCTGGGCACTACACCTCTCTGATACAGTTCACTGATAATACATTATGCTTCTTTCATCTGCTATGACAAAGTCAGTATGAACTGTATTCACGATGAATCAGTGTGTATTATCTTAGAGCTCTAAGACTGCACATATGCCTTTTTTTAAAATGCTTCCTTAGCCTGAAACAAATTTTGAAACAGTTAACCCACCAAAGCAGATCAATGAGCAAACTTCTTTATGCAAAGTTGAATCATATGATGGTCTTCATGCTCCTGGCAATGCTTGTGAATAGCTCTATTAGCAGGGAAGTCATATAATTAAATAACATCATGTGGTATCCTATCTCTTTCATTCCCAATCTTTTAAGATACTAATTAGAGAAATATTTGTGTGCTGTTGTCTAATTCCCTCTCTCCTTACGAAATCTCTTCTGCCTGCTCTGGGATTTCATTGTCTTTTCTATTTTATAGTTACTGTTTTCATATGCCGTATTTTGGATGTGCAGTGTTTTATTAGAAATGAAGGTGGGTTTTCTTTTCACTGAGATAAAATGATGGAGGCAGCATTTGAAGAAATTGACAGAACGCCTTTAGGCACTTAGGTCTTTAGATATCCCACACTTAAAGGAATGGTGGTCTGTTAGTTTGTGAATAAATATCTTAATTATCTTCTTTACTCAGATGCTTAACTGTTTTTTTTTATTATGTTAAAACTAATAATTAGTGGTGTTTATAGGTGATTTTCTGTGGCTTGGTCGTAAGTACATATCCAGTGGTTCCCAATATAATGAAATCCTCAGAAATGAGATGTCTGGAACGGTATGTTTAAGTTTATTCTGTACTTTGTAGTACCTTATCAACTAGGCATATTTAGCAAAAACATCATAGTTTCAAAAAAGAAAAAATTAAGCTGTAATTTGTAAACTTACAATTGTAAGTTGTAGAATTTCCTGTAGCTATCAAATTAAGCTATATAAAAGTTTTTAACACATGCTCATAGTGTAACGGTAAGTAATGGGTGTAAGCATGTTAATAATGGAAATGATGATTCTGACTTCATAGGTCAATTAGAATAAAATATGAAAACTGTCAGCCTATTTAAGGGAGTGTGTGTGTGTGTGTGTGTGTTCAAAATCTAAGGATTTCTTCATGTAAGGCTCACATACAGAATTATACTCTGACATATCTGCAGCTAGTGGAAATCATGTGACACTAGTTTACATAATCTCTGTCTAACACCCAGTTTAATAAATGAGCATTTAAACTATGCTCCCAGATCAGTTATCAAATATGAATTATGCACTGCCAAGAGAGTGCATTTTGTTAATCGTAAGTATTCAGGCAATTTTCTTTCTTGAATTTATCTTCTAATATATTGTAAAGCTCAAGCAGAAATTCTAGTACATATTCATATTGATTTCTCTATGTTGGTTCAAAAATGGATCTTATTATTCCCTCTGTGATGTATTTTAAAGTTCACTATGATTTACACTGGATTTTATGTGTTTTCTTATATATGTTGTTCAAGGGGGGGCTCCTTGAAACTTTATGGAAATTAGCATAGGACCTTAAGTTAGTTCTTTTTAAATCAGGCCAGTCTTTTTATCCAGTTTCCGGTGGAAAGGTAGGAAATAGATTTTAGTATTTATTTTTTCTATGTTTGTGTGTGTTATCTGTTTGCCAAAAGGATAATTTTGCTCATCAGCATTTATTAAAAGTTGAAAGAAAGCCTCAGTCATTCTCTAGCATAACCATCTACTTTGCAAGAAATGGCAATTTGGAATATGTTGTGAACTCAAAATTGAGAAGATAATGCAATTAACAAAAGTTTGTCTTTTTTATATTCTGTCTCTGCATCTCAGTTCTATATGTCTTTGACTCAATTATTTTGAATTCTCCGCAAATTCATTAAAGCTGTAGTAACTCTAAGTAGTAACTTTTTTCCAAGTGTAAATGTTTATTTGGCAGTTAAAAAATGTTACCAAGAGCTATATTGTAGAGATTTAACTATTCATCCTGTGAAGTACTTTTATCTTTGTCTTCTATAAACACAAAAAGCGGTGTTGAAGGATAAGGAGGCTGACAATGACAGATTACCTATAGCCTGGTTTTCCTGTTTAACTTAGGTGGACCCTGTGCAGTGCTGTGTTTTGCTGTAACACAATCCCATGTGTTTGGATGCCATTGTTCTTGTTCTTGGCAGCCCCCATTTCTGTACTGCATTGTGGATTGGTGTAAAACCGGCAGAGAGGTATTTTAACCAAGCATTGGTTACATTCCTACGGAGAATCATACAAAACCAAATGAACAGTAGGAGCTAATTATAGTAAAAAGCTGCAAAACCCAGAAATAATTGTCATCATCTAACTTCTTCAGCTGTGTTTTGCAGCAGTGTGAATTCTTTTTTTCTCTCTGCATTTCTCACAGTCTGAAGCTTGTTATATTTACTTATGTGTGAGCAGTGCCACCCATTTAAATGATATGATAATGCAATGGTTATTGAAGCATGATCTATGAAACCATGATGTAATTGCTTTCACAGATGAATATGTCTTTTTCCAAGGGCATCTGTTTTACTTATCTGTCATTTCTAAAACATAAATCATTGAGACATCAGAACTGCAATGTTACAGGGTTTGAAAAACTTCAGAGAATTCAAATTCAAATGGCCTGCTTCTTACTTGAAAATTAGCCCCAAAAGTGGGCATGAGGTTCCTTCTTTGTCATTTAAAATTTCTCTCTGAACTCATAGTTTTATACTGGATGGTTTCTGTTTGCTTAACAAAAGACCTATATGCACATTCCCAATGGTTGTAAAGGAGGAAAAAAGGGAATAATTTAAAATTGCCAGTGTGAAGACAGTATGTTTGTTTTTACTGGGGGAATGTAAGGAGAGGTTTGATTATGCAACTAGTGAAACATAGGGAAGAAGCACTGAACTGTGGCTCAGGAGAGGTGAACTGACAAATGGATAAGAAAGCTGTCATTTCCAAGAAATTCCTATGTGATTATTCAGAATCAGGTCCTCTCTTTTCCTTGTTGTCATTTACTCTGAAATTTCACATTAGGGACAGCTGCTTCTTCCTGTTTCTTCTTGATTATAGACTAATGAAAATATATATCTAATAGAGGTGTAATATAGAGAGTATTTGTTGTTTATCTAACACAGTATCCTTTGATTGTTTCCTCCTCACGCCTGCTGCCAGCTTGATCTGATGATAAATTCAAGGTTCAATTCCTCAATGTGAGGAAAAGTGCTTGGTGGGTTGGTGCCTGAGGTGTGTAAGAGCAGGGCCCCTGGCTTTCTGTCCTGTAGTTAATGGATCAGTCATCTCTGCTGCTTGGTGTGTTTGTGCTGTGGAGCATCAGAAGTTCTCTGTGCTTGCTGTAAGGGCACTAGGCCAACCTGAAGTACTATTTCATGCTTGTTTTGCTTCTGAAAGTATTTCAAAAGGGATTGTTCTTTGAAAACAGTGCAAAAATAATTGTTCATTTTAAAGTAGTTATAAATGCTTTTGTAAGGTGTATTTAGTCATATAATTGGAGAGACAAATTTTCTGTCAGTCTCAGATAAACAATTTTAGGATTATCATCTACAATTAATAGTGGCTGAATTTACATGTCTATCATGCAGTTAGCTTAGACTTACAGCTCTTGTTGAATATACAGATTTTAAATTTCATGCTTATGATCAGTATGTCTTGTTTTTAAAGAAAAAGCTTTAAAATACCAATAATATTCTGAAGTTTATTTTTGAAGATGCATACACATCCATAACGGATTAACAGCATGTTTTAACAAACCATTTATTTGCTTTAGGAGTGACAGAGAGAAGCTGTTTCAAACAGGATCTCTCATCACCGTCTATCTCTAGTCACCTCCTACTGAACTTAAGGTTGAATACTGGGGGTCATGAGGGAAAGAAAACAATAATTAAAGGAAAAATTTGGTTGAGCTGTTTTTTGGTTGTTTTTTCTTTCTTTCTTTTCCTCCTTCAGTATGATTAGCATGTAAGAAGCTGGCTGAGTACTGTGTATCATTAGTTCAAACATCTTTTACATGATTTAACTTTAATGGTGACTAAGTTACATTTCTGTATTTTGCAGAGAATGGCTTAAGTAGTAAGTGCAGTAAAAGTTCTTGTTAGAAGTTCTTGTTTCTATAAATCTTAATCTTGGAATTCTGATAGATTACAATTGGACCTTTTCTAAGATGTTTCTAAGAACTCACTCCCCAAAAGTTGTCATGAGTTCTTTTATTAAAGCTCAGAAAATTATTCTTAGACTAACAGAGGTAGGGAGTAAAGCAGGAGTGTTTACAAAGTTCACTTCTAAATTGACTGTGATAAGTGGCAATGCAATGTATTATGATTAGAGGTTTCTGGGAGACTCTTTAAGAAGGTTAACTGCAAGGCAGCTCTCAAAAGAAAGCATTTATCTTAGTGGTCATCCCTCAGTGTTTTACACTACTGAGATTTTTTTTTGTGGGTGGTTAGAACCATTTTTTGTGTTTTATTAGCTGTATCTTGAATACCTCCTACAACCTGAATGACAGTTTAGGGTTATTAAATCTGTTCTTAGTGCATTTTTTTATCCATAGTTAATCTTGACTAAATATATGCTAGTGAACAACCCTTTTTTCTCAGTTGTTGCCTATATTTGTTAAAGAAATTATTCCATTTGACATTTGTTTAGGCTGCAGTTTGATAAAACACTGTATGCAATATACTTTTTCAGTTTGGCATTCAGCAGAGTCTTTTGTGGATTTATTCCTTCTTGCATTATCTTATCTTCCCTTCTAGTATGCTAAGGCTTCCTTTTCATATTAAGTAATTTTTTTCACTCCAAGACAGATGCTTTGACGTACGCAAAGTCTGCATCTGAATTGCTAGAGATCTATAAGCTTGTGTTTTTCAGGTGTTAGGTTACATTTATAACTGAGTTGCTTTGGTATCATCTGCTTTCTTTAATCCTATGTATGGTGTTTTTCTTTAATTCAGATTGTTCTTTAACACTACTTCCAGTGACCTTACTAAAAGATTTATAATATTTTATACTTTTTGTTTGTCTAAAAACTATCTCTATTATGAGGTTAATAGTTGATAGATCCTCCAAAGAAGGGCATCTCCATATTTCACTTTCACTGAGGAATGGCGATTATCTGCAATTGCTTTCACAGAAATTTTTCACAGAAAATTATATTGTTCTATCTTACTATAGAGGTAGAAACTGAAATGTAAAAGGCCTTTTCTTTGAGTCATAAGAAGGCTAGCAAGCATATGATGGAAGAAGATAAAGCATGATGTTAACTCCAAAGACTACTGTAATAAATGAGACACAAGAGTAAACACCTTTAAAACATTGATTCATTGAATAATTGGGTTGCTGGTGTCACGTCCTGGGGCAAGTTCAGCTATTCCCAGGTCATTTCTAACAGACTTTTGCCTAAATTGTTCAAAAAAACCTTCCACTGGCAGTGACCGTTTTCCTCTCAATTTCTTCCAGTACTCAATTGCTATTCATACTTACCTGCCATTATCATTAGACCTTGTATAGACATTAGGAGGAAAAAATGCAACTTTGTCTCCTGCAATTTGTATATATTGCTTCTTGTTCTCTGGGCTATGGATATAGATAAAAATGTTCTATTTCAATTCGGTATAATATTTAATGTTCATATGATCATGTTGTCATAGACTATTAATTGTAGTCTTTTCCAATGTTTTCTTGTCAGTCATTTCTCTGACTGTTTTTTTTGGCTCTCCACTGAACAGTCTCCACATTTTTCATGGAGAATCATATCCAGAGTGGATGTAATATTTCAACTAAGGTCTTCCTGAAGTCATGTAGATCAAAAGAATCACCTCTGTATTGCAGTCTATTTCTGTTTATACTTCACAGTGTAATGTTTGCCTTATTCACAACAGATCATTAATACGGAGTTCCTCCTTAGTTTTCTAGGTGGCACGTTTGATTTGTCAAAAGATTTTTATTCCTGTCTTCGTGGTATTTGAAGATACTCCAGTCTCAAGTCTCTGTGAATTGCAATAAGCAGATTTTCTAGTCCATCAACCAATGTAGTTAATGAAAACAAAAACCAGAGTGCAATCCTAAATATTTTTGGGTGGAATATTACTTGCATAAATAAATTCCTGGCAACTAGGAAGGGAATGTTCCTTTCATTTTTTCTTTTGTATTTTAGCATGAAGTGACATTAAGTATACTAAGGCAAGTATAATTAATGCAATTTTCCTAGTACTTCTCACTGGAATCATTACTACCTTAATACCCGACCTCGCAACTGTAAGCGTGCTTGCTCATCAAGAGGCCTTTCTAGTTACTGTCTTAATATTAAAGAAGACTAGCTTGAGGTAGTAAATTGCTGTATAGTGGAATGCAGTCAGGCTTTGCTAGGGGAGGAGAAGTTCCTTTCATAAATTTTGTTTTTCCAAGGAGAAATTCTACCTCTCCTTATAATGAGCAACCATATTATAGTGGAGGATATATAGGTTGAGAATACTAGGAATTACTTTATATATATCAAAGGAAAATGTGCAGAATAATCACTAATATGGATCAAATGCAGACTGCTCAAACGCAGATTATATGTAACATGCATCTTTTAATCTCAGAGATTACCTAATTTTACCATACACAGAGTGATTTTCCTTGGTGTTAAAAGTACTACACTGTTGTTTGTATAACAGATTAGTTTGCTAAAAAAAAGAGAGAAAACTACTAATAGCAAAAAGGTTTACTCTTTATAAATATTACTGTTAAAGAATGTAATTTAATTCAGTGCTCTAATAAATTATTTTAAAATGTATTTTATTACCATAATTTATTAAACAATAAGGAGACATTTTGGCTGAAAATAGGGAGAACATCTCTATAGAACTGTATTTGGATAGTCGTTTTTTTTCCTGACACGGTAGATAATTAAGTATTATAAATTATGCTTACACTCTTAAGCATGTTAGCTGGAGAGTAGATCAGACTGTATGTTGTTCTTGGTGCCAGTTCAGGTCTTGATTTTCAAAAGTTCTTTCAGAGAAATGCATGATGAGTTTCTAGCAGCAAAGCAGAACTGTATTACTCACCTGAGAGATGTAGACAAAGACCTTGACACCTGTTTACATTTTTGAATGGAGTTTACTTCATATTTGTGAGGAAGTAATTATAGTCAGCTGTTTTGATGGCATCTCAGCCTTGTTTCTAGTGGTTAGATAATCTCATTTCAAGTTTGCTGCAAAAAATGTGATATTAATTTTTTAGTGGGGTCACTGGGTAGCTAAAATAAATCGCTTCTGATTTGGTTCTTCTGTAGGAATCTTGAAGTATGCTGATGGGGTAGCACAGCAACTTTCACAGATGTGGGTAAAAGAGCGTATGATATGCAATAAATGAGATACGGGTCTATTCCCGCAGGCTGCTTCATATATGCTTGTATCCTCTCACGATTCCTCACCAGCATGGGCAAGGTATTTTTCAACCTCTATCTCCCAGGTACTCTGTGGAGGAATTGCGCATCTGGTAGTATGGTAGGCCATACATAGTAAAGTAAAGGAGGCTGGTTCGGTTTCTTTAGATGCCCTGTCATAACCTACTTCTTTATCATGTACTCTGCAAAATAGTAGCAATAAAAACTGGTGGGTCTCTCTGTCTTCCCTCTGTATTGAAGTAGTTGATTCGTTAGGATGTAAGCAACCAACATGTGGTAGAATACACGTGGTAGAATCATTTGGTAGAATACCTAGTCCTGCTTTACTGAACTCTTGTTAACCTGAGTGCCTGGTTAAATGCCACTGGATTATATATTTGAGGTTATTACTGTTCAGATTATCCATGATAATAGACACAGATAATATGCTGAAATATTCCAGGAGTATGTCTGTGCAGGCAGATGCAGACTTGCTCTGCCCACACGCTGAGGAGGCTGTATGAGAGCCAGTTCCAGTTTGGAAGCCATCAGTGTGTTGACTGGCATTATTCCCAAGCTAAAACACATTGTTTCTTATATAAATGAAACTTTAAAGCTTCTGAACTAAAGCTGACTCACATTCGGGTGGCTTCAAGATTACTGGTAGTCTGAGTTTGCTTTCAGCGGTGAATCTATGTAGGTGTATTCATCATTCCACATTGCTGTGGAAGAACTTCAGTAGAAATCCCCATCCATGTATTCTTGTGCAGTGATCTCTCAACATGTGTAAGTTTAAGGCTTTGCAACTCCCCTTACATTTACTATAAAGATAAGAGATAAAAAAATACATTGACAATAATGTTGGGGTCCAGTTCAAACCTGTGTACGCACTGTGGGTTTGATTCAAATCTTTGAGTGCCTCAGTGGAGCACTTATGGAGTCATATGAGAGCAACTGTTTTATATGGCTATGAAGCATTATTTCCTGGAAGTGTTTGGTATGAATCATTATTTTGTGTAATTAAGCGTTTGGTTACTTATTTTCCCCAGTATTTCTCTAAGACAGGATAAGTGGTGTATTGAATGGAGTTGCCCTGTGAGCCGCAAGACAATAGATAAAAAAGATTTTGTTAACTTTCCCTTTCAAAAACATTCTCATAACTTGTGGTTGGCTTTCACAATCCCTCAACACCCTCAGCTGAGAAAAAGCATCCTAGGGTCTGCAAAATCTTGTGGTTTTGGGGCTGCAGAATCCAGGGTTTTTCAAAGCATGTTGATTGGCTGTCCTCTCCCATGGAGTGTTTTGTCTCATCTGCTACTTCAAAGTGGGGCTAGACTGTTGCACACTTGAAGAGTTATGACCACAAGAACCTGTGGTCATTTTGGTTAGCGGTGCAGAAAAAGATGGACGTGAGTGAATCCTGTTGTCAGATGTGGAAATGATACCAAATAATTCAGTAGTTTTGATTCTTCTACCACGCTAGTCAGGTTTGTGTTTTCACTGCCAGTTTTGAGGTAGTGAAATTCTAAACTTTGAAGGATAAGTAAAATTTCAGAATAGCTTTATGTAGTTTTCAATTTAAAACTTTTACTCTGTTTGTGGCTTTTTGCAGCTGCAATGCATGTTACACGTAATTGGATACACTATATATCATTAGAAACCT
The DNA here is from genome assembly GCF_033815535.1 of Pezoporus flaviventris. Taxonomy (NCBI): domain Eukaryota; kingdom Metazoa; phylum Chordata; class Aves; order Psittaciformes; family Psittacidae; genus Pezoporus; species Pezoporus flaviventris. Next base: position 8,592,353 of record NW_026892569.1, on the reverse strand, counting down.
AGTAGATGGCAAGTATTTACTGTAAAATTTGCTACTAGATGAACAGACATATTGTGTTGAGTCTCGCTGGGATGGAGTTAACTTGCATAAATGAAGAATTAATGTAAATGTATGTTGAAACCTTGGAATTCCTGAGATGTAGATTATTTTTTTTTAACCTATTTTCATTCTGAGCGTGTTGGGTTTATGATGGTTATGTCAATGTTTATCTTCAGATATTAAATAAGTATATCTTTAGACTGATCATTATGGTATAAATAAAATCACATTTTGCTCTTAAAGTAGAGGTACCTACTTTACAGCACTGAGTTACTATGAGTTAAAGATTCAGATTTAATCCCACTAATGTTAATTGTAGACAGGGCTAATCTTTGTCCTACATATCCTGAAAACCAGAAAAACATCGTGAAATCTTTTTAAAATAATGCTCAAAATAGAAAAAAAAAAATTGCTTGATGCATGCTAAAAATTGGAAAAGGTTCCTTGGTGCAAACCACCAGAACATTGTCAAAACTTCTGATGGTTAGTCAGAATTTCATTTGTAATTTTAATACAGTCTTCTGTCAGATAATTGAAGAGAAGCTAATGTAATCTTATTTAATTTGAAAAAAAAAAAAAAAGATTTTATGTAATAATGCAATATGCTGTTTCTTTCGGTTTAAATTCACAGAATACCTGTTGCTGGCAGTTTCTGTCAGAAAGCTTATGTCATCACCCCTGAAAAAAGCCTCCTCCTTCTAGGGCTAGGATGCATGTACCAAAAAGTACAGACTTGTATGTAAAAGATACTGTGGAGAAAAAGCAGAAAATACATTTTTCTGTTTGAATCAGATGCTCAAATGACATCATATTTCCATTTTATACAGTGCATAAATTCTCTGCCTTCTGGAAGGTGAGAGGGATTGTTGAACACAGTAGCAGATCATTGCATTAAAAAAATAAGATTTTAATGAGAATGTTATGGAATTGATATGGTATTTGAGCACAACACATAAAAACACTGCGTCTTTTATAAATGCAGCAAGTTTTATGCATTATGAAGTGTATAGAAAACAATATACCTGTATCTCATTTCAAATTAGCATTATAGGTGTGTGACCTTCTGCTATGTTTTTTTCCTTAATACCTGTTATTTGAAATAATTAATAGCTTTCATTTAAATTAAGACTGTTGGAGACTTATGGCATCCTCTTTTAAACATCATTTAACTGTGATTAGAATGAAGACAGAATAATAAATGAGGCTATTTAAGTGTATGAATAAAATGCAACTGTTTATCTAAAATTGATCCACGTCTCATAACTTTGAGAGTAAAATAAATGGGTTGTTTTTCTTTGACTCCATCAGAAATATTGTCCTATAAATATTTACATTAATACATTAGGAACTTTGAAAAAAAAGTGAAATAGCTTTCTTGACATTTTTGCTGGCAAGCAAAGGACTATGAGAATTCCAAACTCCTAGCTCACCTTGACTGTATGAAGTTCATGAGCCGTATTCTTACATTTATTAGCAGCTGGAGCCTAAAGTTAATTTATGACTCATTTATCCATGTTTATTTTTTAATGATTGATCTTACATAGTTCTGGAAAAAGGCATAGGCCGTAACATATTCTGTTCTAAAAGCTATTAAGTATGATATGCTTTTTTCTTGGCTGATAAGTCATAGTCTGTCATTGAATGCATTGCAGAAGATGAATATATTTCTTTTATTGAGTAGAATAAGGGACAGATTATGTCCTTGCCAGCGGGAGCATTTAGAGTATAAGAAATAATAAGATACTGCAAAATCTGTGCTTCCAACTGCATAGTGTAAAAATTACCTTTGTTCTATGTCCACACAAACTATTTATGATATGTGCTGCTAACTTCTAAAAGTGCTGTAAGTTTCTGCTTGCTTTATTTTCAAGATTCCAAAGGAAAAGATTTCCCATGAACAATTAGATCAAGGAACTTACTTTGTAGATGTTATATTTTACTTCTGGCATTATAGTTATGTGGTGATACAATGAATAATAACAGTAAATCCATAGGAAAACATTTAAGTAAACATGAGAGAGATGTCTAGAGGTTTCCGTACTGAGGTCTCTAGAGTACAAAATTAATGGCAAAAAAAAAATGGCAAAAAAAAGTTTTATCTGTGTTGCTTTTTCTTATAATTATTCAATCTGTACGATTTGAATAATTTGCATCATATTTATGTAAGATATTCTGGAATTCAGGAAAGTGAATTGAAAAACATAAGTAGCAGATTTTTAAAAGCAAGACATTTCACAGAAATATTCTTAGCTATCATATTGTAGTAAAAGAGATGGAGATAAATGTTTTATGAAATAGTTGCAGAATGAAAAATCTATAAAGATAACATTTTTAGCTAATCAGTTTATTTCATGATTTGATTAGACTTGACAGTGCTTGCTATTTAAAGTGTTCAGAAGGTCGTTGATTGTTCCTCTAGCAGTTAAACATCTCAAGTTGTATGAGGTAGCAGTATATGTTCTGCTTTGATGAGAATATAATGATTTTTGTTTTATTTAATCAGACAGGAAGCTTTGCTTGCTGCAATTAGTGAAAAAGATGCAAACATTGCCTTGCTTGAACTGTCTGCTTCAAAGAAAAAGAAGACTCAAGAGGAAGTAATGGCTCTTAAACGAGAGAAGGACAGATTAGTACATCAGTTAAAACAGCAGGTGGGGAGACATTAATTTCCATATTTTCATGGCAATAGAAAATTGGCATTATTTTCATTGTTACTATTTTATTCTAACCTCATATTGAAAGTCTTCAAGCCAGGTCTGACATGTGACACCAGTTATGAAAGGTAGGAGGTGTTCAGTGTGTTTATTGCTTCTTTATGGTTGTTAATTATTTTGCTGCATGTTTGCTTGGCTCATACGCGGCCAGTGCACTTTCTGTTTTCCGTCCTCATGCAGCTTCCAATCTTCATTGCAAGAGACAGAGGACAGCACATGCTCTTTGCCATAAAGCAAGATCTAGCCACTCTGTCGACTTTTTCTAACCTTCTCTTCAGTTATTTGCTTATCTATTGTAAAGTAATTGTGTTTTCAGAAGGTTTCAGGCTTTCTGAGAGGTTATCTGGAAATCATGATTATCCTAAAACTCTCAAATGAGTAAAAATCACTGTGTCTTCAGCACTCTAAGTTATTTGAGGTTTTGATTAAAAAAAAAAAAAGTTACAAATTCTAGAAATAGATTTTGTCATAAGCAAATTTATGTTCTGCTGTATTAATGAGGAAAATAACCATACTAGACATAACACGCAGGTACCAGACACAGTATATAGTTCTTTTCTCTGTCTAAATAAAATGCTTAACTCTGCATACTGTGCAGTGGCTACTCCCCCTGATTTTTAAAAGGTAATAGTCATAGCCAGAAGAGGTAATGTAGGCAAGAAGACAGAGGATGTTCAGATAACCTAGGTACTAAAGACCTGTGCTGTGTGTCATGTATGTTGTTAAGCACCTTTCCCGTTTCAGAATAGGTCAAAAAAATGAAAAAGCTTTTATCAGACCATGTCTGAAGATGTTGTGTCTGATGTTTTCTTTCGTGTGACATTACTGAATTCTGTGATTGTTGCTTGAGGAGGAGAATACCATTGTTAAGATCATTCTGATCTCCCAAGCCCGCCAGAGTAACTGCTCTGCTGTCAGGCAGTCTGCCACTTTACAAATGATCATGCCATTTCAATAATGCTTGGACGTACTGCATAGTAAGTGCTATGATTATTCTGAATCATGCATTGCTTACTGCAGAACTCCATACATTAAATAACAGAAAGTTAAGGAAAACCCTTGCTGTTAGGCTGAATTCCCAATAGCTCTGACCTCATGCATCTAATCATAGCTTTTTCCCACAGGTCTGTAAAAATAGGAAACAGCCCCTGAGCATGAACTTACCCACTTGTGATGTTGACTTCAGTACAGACATTCCAACCAAGTACCTGTGTTCCAGCCATGATGCATTCATGTCAGCTGGCCAGGAGACATTTCACCCAAATTTATATGCTAGATAGGCAGACATACTTCATGATTTTTAGTACTTCATCTCACTGTGCTACATCAGAGCAGATGATGCTATGTTCCAAAGAATTTTGGGGATCTTTTTCTATTAGCTTGCTTTGGAAAACAGAAGGCAGTTATTTTCTCTTTTAGATTGTCTCATTTTTTTCATCTTTATCTTTTGTTACTGAAGAGTAAATGAATACACCACTTTGCCATGTTCCATGGTACCTGTCCTGGATGTTTTTTAATTGTTAATTAGAGATGTGGGAGATTGTTTTTTTGTTGGTGGTGGTTTTGTTTGTTTGTACCTTTAGACTCTTGATGAAAAGTCGTAACTTTCTTCAGGCAGAGTGAAGGAATAGTAGAAGAGAATTGCTGGAGAGGCATTGTTTTGGATAACTTCAGTTAGAACTGTAACCAAATACTTCAAATACCTCCATTATTTATAACAATAAAGATCTTCAGTAAAGCTATTTAACTAGATTAAATTGACGCCAAAATAATCTCCCTGTTATCTCAGACACCACCAAAAAAACAAAAAGACACCAGGAACAGGAATGTGGTTTAACTAGGTCACCGCTTTATTACACTTAAGAATTATCTGATAATAGAGGCTGTAGAGATCATTCATACTTCTTTAATCCCTTTGGGAAGAAAACTGTGAGCCCCCCAAAGCTCTAACGTGTGCACCCAAAACAAAGGCTTGTTAGTGCTGCTCTTCCTCGCTATGACTATGCCAGGCCAGGGGAGAAGTGAAGTATTCCACACTCTGTGATATATACACCCAGTTCCTCAGTTTGCCTTATTGTCCCATTGCCCATTTCCACAGTTCTTCTGACAGAAAGAAGAAAAGAAAGCTGAACTTCTCCAGCCTAATGTGATCATGAAGGGAGAGATATTTATAAACATCAGAAGATGACTTACTAGATAATGCTAAATATTAGGTCTCCAAATCTACTCCTGTTCTCAACTGCAGGAAGAATTACTGCTTTGAGAGACAAAGTAACAGGGTGGGCAGTGATATATATTCCTTCATGTAGATCCGTAATAGCAGATGGATTTTTGATGCATCTACCTGTCCAATCAAACAAAGCCTAATGTTCATGGCTACAGGAGGGTGAGAACTTACCAAGGCAGTAAGGCAAAGGATGAGAGACGACCTTAGGGAATCTAAGTTGTTTCTTGTTGTGTTGCTCCTTTTCTTGCTCCTCCTCACAAAGGTTCTCTGTCTTTCTGTTACTGATGGGAAAGCTAGACTGCATATGAAACACTGTGGCTGAAAATCTTATTAGCAGAGCATTAGTAGGTGTATGCTTTCCCTGTTCCACAAAGAGACATCAGCTGGTAAATGTGTTGCAGACAAGCTCATTTCTCCTTCAGCAGCTGCAATTCAGATATTTCTTCTGATATATCCTGGAGGAAGTCTCATTCTTGATTTGGACATCAAATAATGCGTATCCTGTACATCAAAAAAATAGTGTTGTACCTGTTCTGTGTCATTATAAAATTGCTACTGTTACAGGTATCATCTTCATGAAATGTAAACATGTTTTGTGCTGTGTTTCAGAAGAAAGTTCTACTCCCCTTATTTTTCTGTCTCCCTTTTACAATTCCTACTTCAAATTTTGCTGTTCTTTTTAGAAACAGACTGATTTCCCAGGCTGTGTAAAGCAGCAGTTAATATGGATTATGTCTTAAATCATGTAGCCAAGCCATTGGGAAATCATTTTAAATTATTTTAGAGGGCTAACTGAAGTTAGAAATTTGCTTGGACATAATTTCACTTTTCCTGGAAACCTACATGCACTGTTGTAGCGTCAAAGCTCATATAGAAACAAAGTCCTACCATTTATTTGGATAATCTTGTCACATTTTCCTCATTATACTGCAGAGTTTATGTTGTGATGCTGCAATTGGTCTTCTAATTGCATCTGCTCTCCTTATCTCCTCCATGTCTCCCAAGAACATCTTGTATATCAGACTTGTCATTTTAGTAAACGAGTAATAACTTGAAATTAGCCTAAAGTGATGAAGAGCTTTGCTATTTGAAATAGAAAATATTATTTCAGTCAAGTTTTATTTTGTGATCTTTATAGACAGGTGAATCACTTTGTCCTAAATTGGCTGTTATGAAACTTCAACCCCTGTACTGCATCAGCTTACATTTGATTGATTTGCTTTTGCCTTTTGTTTGCATACTGGGGAGTTTCTTTCTCTCTCAGAAACTCTCTGAGCCTCTGTTTCTGCTGCTGTCTCTTTCAGTGGCATCCTAGATTTTGTCATATAGTTGATAAATTCAAATTCAGTATTTCTAGTAATTTCAGATCGTGCTCTACTATATACTGATCATTGAAATGGATAATACCTGAAATAATGCAAAATTATACTCCAAGCCTAGCATGCTGATTTGCTATTGCTATTGAAGCAGTGACTTCAGTGTCTAAGGTGTAGGATCACTGTAGCTTGGAAAGTCCTCTGCTGATACAAGAAAGTAAGTACGAAGAGCTTTTTTTGAGGGAGCTACAAAGGCTGCTTTTTGGTAAAGAGCGGGAAGGAGAGGTATGTATGTGAATTCATCGGAATACAAGATTTCTGATTGTATACGTGAAATGCCCGGGAATATCGTCTTTGAAGCATAAAGAAGGGAACTCACTGTCTTCTTCTGGAAAATCCTGTGGATGAAAGTAAATTTCCTAGAGTCAAAATGTTTTTTTCATACAAAAAAAAAAGTGAACGCTCCTCCTTACTATTTCTGTGAGCGGAAGAGTGTCAGCTACTGCTCTTTCACCTAACTCTGATGAGGCCAGTGAGGGTCACAGTCTAAGGGAAAAGGTTATGGAGTTTTAATGGATATACTTTGTAACACTTACAGGTGCCTACCTCATTGGAAAATCAAAATGTTTGCAAATTCATCTATTGCTACTCAGAATGCTGCATAAGAACTGTGGTGGCTCCTGCCCTCTAAGGTCATTTTAAGCATCAAAAGCCTGCTTCGTATTAAAAGAGATAGGGCACAGTATGCAGTAGATGTCTTAAAGGTTCAGGAGGTCAATTCTATTAAACTCAGTAGAGTAACCCAAAGTATTGAGGTTACTCATAGAATTTTATTGTTATTGGATTAAGGCCAGAAAAACAGATTCTATCACTATGCTGTAATGTATTGCAGACTTGTGCTGAGATTGAGTTGGCTAAATGCAAATGTTGCTGTTCTTACTACAGACTTACACTGTGAAAAAGTTCTCTCATCACTCTGGTAGACTCCTGTAGCATTCTGGTGTGTTTTTTTGTTTTAAATGGAAGCTTTTTGACTCTCCATGAGCTTCCGTAAGGTTTCTTCAGAAGAATATTAACATTGTCCCACAGTCAATGAGCATGAGAGGAAGGAAAGTACTAAGAGCTTTCAGTATCTGGGAGTAACAGGCTGTTGTCTAAAACAGGCACCATTCTGGCAAAGATGAAACAAATACAGTGTTCTGTCTGCTTAGGCATAAACCTTCATCTTAGTATATCCATGTCATAAATTTGATGTTATTCTGTCTTTTATTTCTAATGTGGCTTGTCTTACAACAGTGAAGTCAGTTATCACTCAGTTTGGAAGCAAAGTATTTACTTCCCAAATGCCCCCCCCCCCCCCCCCCCCGGGAGACACCTGTGCTTCCTTTTCTTTTTAATTAGTCTCTTTTTTTTTTTGTAGTAATAAAATGTCAGTGTTTCCCACATTGACAAATGTACTGATTTCTGATTTCCCTTGCTCCACAGTGCCTGCAGACTGATAAAAGACATCCCAATAGTAATCTAAGTGAAAATAGAATTAAATCAGAAATAGAATATGTTAAAAAAAAAAAAGTTTAAAGAAGTCTCAATTTCAAATCTTTGTTTTCTGTTTTTAAATAGTTCATGACTTAAATAATGATCCTAGGACCAAATATGCAGTTGAATGTCTTTCTCTGATTTTCCTGTTCTAATTTTTCTGTCCTTTCGGAACATCAAGCAGATTGTAAATCATCAAAACATTGATTTTGAAGTACTTTGTTACAGTTCTTCACACTGAAAAAGAAGCATCTTAAAGAAATTAAATGTTCTGCCCTTGCAAGGGAATGAGAACATGTGTGATTTATTTTAAACATGAAACTGCAGATATACATATATTAAAGACCAAAATATTATTTGTGTGAATGACTTGAGCAATCTTTTTATGGATTGTGATTGTGTAAGTTTAAGTAAGACTCTGGTTATTCCTAAGATGGAAGAAAAGCATTGGCTTTATCTCAAGCTCTGGCTTACTTTTACAGGTTTTTTTCACATTATGATTTGATAACCTGTGAAAATTATTTGTATCACAGTGCATCCATCTGTAGAATTAGTACAAATTATACTGACCTCTGTGTTGCAAAACACCTTCCCATAAGAAATAAGAGTATTTAATTGTAGAGTTTTAAGTACAATTTAGCATCTGCAACCTGTCAGTTAAATATTTATTGTTTAGTGGTTTAAATAAATGGGAAGCATAGTAATGCACTCCCAGCAAAACAGAACCACTGAAATTCTTTTGTTTCATACACCAAGTGCTGTATTTTGGGAGCCACAGAGCTTTGTAGTAGTCTTGAAAAACCTCTCAGAAATATGGTATTAAACTAAATCACCATGAGGGCTTGGCTGAGTGATTACATAATATTTATAATCACCCTGGCCAAGATTCTGTTTGAGAATTCCGAGGCAGCTATTTTTAGAGAAATTCGTATAGTGATGCAATCTTTCATGACATAATTAGCTTAAAGTCCTTTTTTAGAACAACTCAGGAGATTTTGGTAACAGCAGAAGACACTGCTATGTTACCGATTCATTATGAACTCGGATACTGAGAGAAAATTTCCCAGTTGCCTCTTTTCACTTGTAGGATATAGAGCCAAAAATGTAAGTGGAGTTGGCCAAAATGCAGGGCCTTCTAGCTCCTTGAGAGCATTTTATTTTTCTTCTCAAAACATGAAATTGGAAACCTTTCCAGTGTTTTCAAGACTGCAGGTGTACAGAATACTCTGGCCAGAGGCAAAGCTGGTGCTTGGCAGTCTTCTCTAGTCTATTAGTTCACTATGCTATATTTCATCACAAGAACATAGAATCATAGTATCATAGAATAGTTAGGGTTGGAAAGGACCTTAAGATCATCAAGTTCCAACCCCCCTGCAGCATATTGCTGATGAAACAAAAAGGATGAGAAACAATCAAGAAATTTTAAAAATCTGTGTAGCCACAGTTTCTCAGCAAATTAACCACTAGTAACATTCTCTCTGTATGCAATGCATGGAAGTATTTCTGACTAATTAACATGCAAATATTTCAACTCAGCAGCAAAGTAGTAAAATGGATTGAAGACAACATGTTGCATTGCATATACTACATCAGAAGTAGTGCTAATGTAATATTATGGCAGTGACATCAAGAGCTTAAGAATAACAAAATACCCCAAGTTCTGTTTTCCCTGTTAGAATAATTCAGCTGTATTTAATTGTGTATTTTATGATATTGGAAGTGATTTTATTACTGTATAAGAAAAATAATAGATTTAGAAGTAATTACGATTGTGATGGCAGCCCAAAACATTCTTCTGAAACTCTGTGCATTAATTAATCATGTTTAAACTCACTAATGTTTAAAAAATGTGGGAACAAAAAAGTCTTGCAGTGGTTTCTTATGACGTCTGCAGGCATTATCATCTGTAGACCTTGGCATCAGTAGCGCCGATACTGTGTCCTCCTATTGTGTTGGTTTCTAATCACTATTGCTTCCATTTCTGATGATGTCAAACTAACTTAATGATTCTGATTTCCTTGAATTTCACAAGTGGCAATAATATAGGAGTGCAGTATACTACATTATTATTATTGTAGTAGTAGTAGTAGTGGTATATACAGAGGTCTACTTCAGAGAGTGGTTTATTGTACTGTTGAGTCTAAATGTTACTGTACAGTAAATGAATCCATTTTATAAAGCCAGTTACATGGGCGCTGCAGACATATTTGACCACTGTGCTCTTTTTTTTCAGTAAACAGTATAGACTGTTTAGTGTTGCTCCTGATACTGGTCTTGCTCAAGTTTAAGCACCTAACTTTGAGAAAACAAGTAGTCTGAGCCCCTGAAGTTTGAGAAGTTTTATTTTTGTTGCATTTATGCTACACAAGCTGTTAGGTTTATTTGGGGCAGGTAAGTACAGATGTTCTAATAACGTCATATACAGAATTCTCATATGAACATAATCAGTCTGGTTATTTTTTGCCCTGAAGATTCTCAGGAAGTGTAGCAAAAAGTCTGTTAATCTCTAATTTTCAATGTATATTAAGATGTTTAAGATCCCATTCATAGCAGTAAAAGTAGCCCATGTATTTGGTGGTCTTAAGTTTATTTGCTACCTTAAAAATCCTTGTAGTGTATACTCTTCCATTAATTGAAAATACCCTAACACAATAGTTCTGTATTTCTTTATATTGTATTCTTTTAATTTGTAATCTGAATTTTGGATCTATATTTTTGAATCTGAGTCTGTAATTCTAAATTTTGCAAGTATGAGCAGTTTAGATATAAGCTCATTAAGCACAGATGAGTGTAGGGGTGGAAGAGCAGAATGCCACTTCTCCCTGTAGCTCCACTTCTCCCTGTAGCTTAATGCAGCAGGTTCTGTGTGGTGCAAGGTAAGAGAAGTGTGTGTGTGTACCTAATAGCCTTTGACTGATCAAATCGGTTCATTTAGAAGCAATGTTCTGTGTTGAAAAAAATACTGAAAATGTTGTCAGTGCTCACACAACACTTTCACTTATTCTCAGTAAGATTTGACAATTTACATTATAAAAGTCAAAGGACTCAAGTCATAGCTGAATATGGCATTACTTTTTCCTCCTTTTGCTCTCAGGATTCCAAGTTTTCTTTCTAATGGCATTTTTACACAAACATTTTCCAATGAGAGGGGCTTTTTTTTTTAAGCTGTAGCCTGTGGCAGTCAGGCCCTGAAGGCAGCTCAGCTCCGGTTCCTCGTACTTTCCTGCTTTGTAGTTCATGATCTGCTTTAAAATCTGTTTCTGTTTGTTCTCTTTTTTTTTTTTTTAATTCTTCATTCTTGAAGAATTTATGTCATATCTTAAGCATAGTTCTGTCTAATAGTACCCTTTTCAGTGGTGATAATCTCATTGTGAACTTACACTAGAACCCCTCCATACCTATACCAGTTATAACACACTTTCTTCAGACAAGCAGTTTAACTCTACTGAGACTGAAAATCTTAAATGGAAAAAGTGGTGCAGGTTTGAAATAATGTATATTAAGAGTGGAGCTTTTGTAATTTTTGATCTGTCTGGCTTAATAGGTGAAGATGGGTATTAAGTATCTCAGACAAGAATAGTGAATATCTCCATTAAATAAATGAATGAACTCCCAAACCAAAAAAGTTTTTTATGTTTTTTTTTATTTTCTCCATAAGACTTTTTTGAAACAAGTCCTTAAGTTTTACTACAAAGTACCCCATGATAATAAAGCTAAATATAGTTGAACACTTTATCTCAAGTACAGTGCTAAGTAGCCAATTATTTAAAAAATAATGTAAAACTTCAGTGTCAAATTTTTCTGCTTCTGGGATGATGGATAAAACCTATCATTTCTATAATCCAGCATCAAGCAAGTATTATTTATAGGTAAGGTCTATCTATAAAGCATATCAAGGCAATGTTGTAATGTTATCGGCATTTCAGTCAATATTCCAATATACCATCCATGTGTTAAAATTTTTTGTCATTTTTTATTGCATACAAAGGAAGAAAAGTAGTAATTTCAACTTAAGCTGTATTTTGTATATGATACAAAAGAGAGATGTGCTTGGTAGTGAAATTGCAAAAATTGCAGCTGAAATGAAGTATTCAGACATTAAAGACACTGACAGACAATCAGTGCTACTAACCAGAGGTTTGCAGTTTCAAAGGTCCAGGTACTAAAGTGTCTGATTCATGTCTGGTTTTAAATGATTATTATGGGGAAGTATCTTTTTAATGAGTTATTTCCTCTTGTAAAAAAAAAAAAAAAAGAAAAAAGGAAAAAAAAAAGACAACCTCACCTTCTTGCATTGCTTGTCTGCATTTAGTAGGACCTGGCCTGCCATGTCCTCAGGCGGCTACTGTTTCAGAGCTTTAATTATGCTTTTTAACCCACTTTTTTGTGTCTATGTTCTTACATACTTCTATGTAATTACCAAGTTTGGTAGTAGGACTCAGGCGAATACCTTTAGCATGACTTTAGCCTATACATTACTGAGTATGCTGTATTATTACAAGATATTTCCTATGCTTCAAGCCACACTTTTAATTCACAGAAGTTAAAAAGACTTCAAACACATAAACTCTAAATGCAGAGACCACAACTAAAAAGTCAGACCATGTTCAAATCAACATACTCAGTTCAGTCAAAAGTGTCAGGAAAGTTGAAATTTGGCCTTAGTGCTTTAGATAAGTGTCTGCTTGGCACTTAGAAGTGCTGCCTGTCTCTCTCTGCCAAGTGTCTAATGTCACAGCTGGTGTTTGTGAGACTGTTATCCTTCAGCTCATGAAGAGGGAGCTTTACTATGAGCTCTACTTTTTTTCAGGATAAACCAGTCACATTTTGTAACCCTGCAAAGCAGCAGGTGTAATGGTTGTTAATATCAGCTAAATAGTACTGTAATTGAAAAAGCACTGAAATATATGTGAAACTGTTATGCTCATTTTCAACACTAAATTATCAAATCCAAAGATGTGTATTAGAAACTACTTTCCATTATGCAGAGGAGTAAGAGTATCTAATTTGGCCAGTAGTTGCTTTTGTATTTCACTTGGGAGGATGGTTGGATTTTATGAAAACTTGGAAAATACTTATTACTGTTTCTTAGTCCCTATTCTCTGTCCTGTGAAACTGGGGAGTGCAGATAGGGCCTGAAGAAGGTTTTAGCCAGCACATGAATTAAGCTTAATATTTAATTAAACACAGATTGGAAAAAGAAAAATTTATGTGCTTTCTTAGTATAAACACTTTACTGTGTTCTATACTTCATTTGCAACAGTCGTATCATTAATGGGGTAAAAAATAGTTAAATGAGGAGTAGGCAATCTTTTCTCCAAGAAGCTATCATGCGTGCTTTTAGCCTGCATGCATCCTGTCTCTCACACTTTCCAAAACAATTGATACGCTACAACAGGAAAAAAAAAACATGCTTATTAGCTCATTTGGAATTTTAACTGGGAAAAAATTAATTGTTTTCGTCAATGGAGACAGGAAACAAAGCAGCAAAACCCATATTAAAATACAGTTAAGAATATAAGAACAGATTTCACTACAGGGATATTATAAAAAGAAAATGCATAATTAAGGCACTCAGTACAACATAACACTATGCCATAGTGAGGCATTCCAACACCCATACGGTTATGATTATGATAGCTACTTAGCATCTGGAGTTCCTAGTTAGTTGCCATACTGTGATGTTTTTATTATCTTTTGGTTACTGATGAGTGCTTGCAAACTTATAAGCTTCATAAATTAAGGGTTTTTTTTTAATCAGAATTTTCTTGGTGTCTAAAAACTCACTGCATAAGCAACAAAAAAGCCTGAATTGATTATTATTATATATTTCTAATGAGTGAAGACATAAGTATAGTTTATTTTGGAAATAACTAACATTATGTTGCTAATATTACGCTGTTCAAAGTGCCCTGAAAAATTAGCATAAAGTAATAGAAGCTCTGAAATACTTTGAAGTACATTAAAGAATATTGAAGTCTACTTGTTCCCCACAGCTGTAGCATTGGCAAAAGATCCTTCAAAGCAATGGCCAATTAACAGATCTTTTGGCTTGTGGAAAAATGACAGAAGTACTCCTGTCAAAACCAAAGTTAGTGGATATGTTTTAACAGTTTGTCTTATTTAATTTGTTAATCTAAGAAGTGTGTTAGCATTAAAAAGAATTAAGAGTGGTCTCAAGGCTAGGCTTTTTAACAATAATAGCCTTGGAATTATCTTTTATGATTCAGCTCAAAAATCTGTGCTAAGTACATCAAGTTTAATCAAACGAAGTTTCAACTGAAACTTTGCAGTGTAATCTTTCCTAAGTCTCTTTTCTAGATGGTAAATTAAGCTTACTATTTGATTTATCAAATCAGTTATCCAAGATGCATGTATCTCTGCAACGCTTGAGATGCTCAAAGAGGATGGAACTGAATGACAGTGGTTTTGAAGTTTTGAAGTGGAATTGAACTTGTTACTTTTGATCTCAGGAAAATATTTAATAATGATCAGCCAACACAAGTGAAATAAATGGAAATGTGCTAAAGTGTTTCTAAAAAAAAAAAGAAAAAGTGAACTTTACTGAGTTCTGAAAATACAGGATTTACACAGCATTTAATTAATAATTTTCATTGTAGCCTGTGGTGGCTTCTTTGGTTTTAGAAATCACTATAAGGGTTACTTGGAAGCACAGCATTCTGTGTTGCCTTCTGAAATGCTTTTTCTGGCTACTTTTCCAGACTGTCTTCCTCTATTACAAAAGCATGAAATAATTTGTATTCATTAATGCACAAATACATTCGCCTTTCATATAGTCTTAATTGCCTGTGAACTGCTACAGTCCTTTAAAAGATGGTGAGTGATGAATGTAATTTGGTGTACTTTAAGGAAGTTTGAGGCCAAAGACAGCATTTGTTGCCCAATATTTAATCAACTATAACTTATCAAATAACAAATCAGTTATAAATTGTATTCTGTGCCAGTTAGCAGCTTTTGTGTTGGGCTGCAGTAGAAACAGTAAGAAATTCTTCGCTTGTCTTCAGATGATAACAGTTTGTGTAAAAATATTGTTCTGACATGAAACCTGATTTCATTTGGAGAGACTGAGTACAGAGCTGGCTTAATTACAAACATTCTGTTAACACTCAGCTAATGGAATTCAGGCCTGGATCACTGGATTCATACTGGAAAACCAATTGCAGTTATAAATGCTTGCATTAAATTCAGGTTAATTTTACCAAGATTATGCAAATTCGGGATAAACTTGGTGAATTGTGTAGTCTTAAGAACACAGTTTTTTAGATCGTTACCGTCAGGATTTCAAAAGATATTTTATTTGTATTTTCTAAAATTATTCTCTCACGATAAAAAAGCTCAGATTAAATGATTTATTAGTAAGAATCAGGCAGACTAGAACTAGACACGTGCCACATAAAAATCTCAAAGTGCTTTGTGGAAATATTAGCATGTTTATTTTAACTAGTGAGATCGCAAGAAATAGAGGTTCTGTGTCATTGCAAACAAAAGGCCATTGCAGAATCAAAGCTAGAATGTGGGTCTCTTGATTTTAAATTACATGCTTTAATAATCAGACTACATTATATTTCCAGGATAGCATGTAGGCCTTATATCTGCTTTCCCCCCCTTATTATATAGGGAAAAGCCCTACCTTATTGAAAATGGATATTCTAGAAATGTTTCAAATTCCATTTAGTGCAGAGAGACTGAGAAGAAAAACTGAAGGAAAGTAACATCTATTGAATATATTGCACCTATATCCCAGAGCAACAAATCTTACTATTTTTCCTCATTTGAACCTCATTCATGAGAGTTTTGTTGTTAACTTGATCCAGATGACAGATCAAAGCATAGTTCTCTATTGCCACCTTGCTAAAATATTTTTTAAAAGACAGTTTTAATATTATAGTTTTACAGTTACAGATTGCTGTTAAGCTATTTAGTCTGTTACCAGTCAATCAAAGACTTTCATTTCACTTCAATAGATCCTTAATTAAACTCAACAGAAGTTTAGGAGGACAAGAAATATCTGTCAGTTTTCTTATGGTGCTAGATCATAAATTCTTTGGTAAGTGGGTTAAAAATTCAGTTACACATACCATTCATGACCTTGACAGCTTGGCAAATAGTGATATTGAATGATCAAAGACAACTGTTTCAAGCCCTAAGGGTTAATATACCTGTGCACCTAGATTTAAGCTGCTTTTAATTCTTCTATCATTCCTTTATTTCAAAATGGATGCAGTATTTCTTGAATGTAGTCAATAAATTTAAAGAAAAAAAAATCTGAGAAAACTGTTTAGGCTAAAATTAAGTCTGTACATGTTTTGTAGGAGATGAAATTAATTGTTGCATTTTACAAGTTACAATTTTTCCTTTGCTAATATAAATCCAAATTAAAACCTGCTCCTTTCCAGGAATGGGCCTGGTTTTCAACAGGCATTTTCAAAACAAACTGTTAGTGTGATAATTTTGTTGTCAGAGCGGTAAATTCTACGAAATGTAAATTCTAAGAAATTTGTCTTCAGGAAAACCATATCAATAGTAATAGTTTTTAGAAGAAAATGTGAATAAAATATTAAACTATATAACTATTTCAGATATGGAGTAACTCATGCAGAGTAACATGATGCAAATTTGATATGGAACAATTTAAATGTGTGTATGTTCATCACACTAATTTTCATGAATTTGACATTCCAAGACTGACTTTCCTGATCACCCAGGAAGATCATATTGAATAATCTATTACACTTTCAAAAGTAATGTAAGAGGTCTTGGATGTTCTTGGATAGGAGATTTACAGATGTGCTGAAGATGTTGCAGGAAATCATGGCATTGCCAAGACAGTAGGCGGTATACTTCCTTTGCAGTGAGCACTGAAGCACTCTCCTAATGTGTTGATATGGGGCCCAGACAGTGAGGATTTATTGTGGGTCTGATAAACCAATGTCCTATAATATATAGACCTTTCTGTGTGTTTGTGTATGTGCTTGTATGTAGGTGTAGGGGTGTGAAGCCCTGGAGTCCTGAACGAATTCCAATGTGGCTAATTAATTTCTTCCTCAAATAAAAATATACCTGACATTTCAAAGCCTATGAAAGATTAAAAGAGTTAGCAAGGAAAGCAAACAGAAGTAACATTACAGATTTTTGTTTAGAAGGACCTGAAAGGGTTGTTATTATTCCTCTGCATGGCTTTGCTTTTCTTACTCCATCAGAAATCCTTCTGTTCATCCTTCTCAAGTGTTCTACTTTTGGAAGTTTGAAATTATGTGTTGTACTTATTAAGTCAAAGCTAAGCATACCTGGAAAATACAGTTCAGTGTGGAAGTATAGCACTCAGACAATAGCTAAAGCAAAGACAAACAGAACCTCAAAATCATATTAGTTATTGTGAGGAGCTAATGAATAAAACCAAAAAGCTTTTAAAAATAATGTTTTGCAAAATATTTAGCATCATTTTAAGAAATCAGTGACAATCACAGGTCATGTACAAGTTTGGATGATTTGGTGATCACTTGAATGGAAAAGAAATTTTCATTTCACATTTCTTATATATTTTGCTTTTCCAGAACAGGCACACTAAAGGAAGCGTACTATCGCATTAACGTTTCTTTGTGTGCATTTTACTGCAATCTGACATCCAAAAGGAAGAAACATTAGAAGTGGTTTATTTATATTTCAGCACCAAATTAGAAAGATGACATCATTCATTTACAGTTCTTATGCCATGACACATCTAATCCCTGACACCTCATTACAGGGGACACTTTTAGGATTGCATATATCATCTTGTTTAACTTTTGCATTCTTTTATGGAACACAGTTGAAAGGTAGGAAATTTAAGGCTGTTCATTGATAAGAAAATAAACCAATAAAATGTTAGGAGCTTCCCCAAAGAGGTAGGGTATTACAGTGTTTACAGTAAGTGGGTTATTATTTGTCTATTAATTCTCCATCTTTTCCACTCTTTTGTTCAAAAGGCCTTCCTCTTTGAATCTAAAGACAAACAGACCAACTATGATGTTTTAGATTGACTTTGTCTTTTGGCAAAATCAGTAGAAATTCATAGTTGAAATTCATACAGTTGTATGCTTCCATCTTCTTATCTGGAAGGGAGAAAATGGAATGGTTCCAACTGTGCAGAAAATAGCATTTAAAAATGTGAAATTATACCATATAGTGCCAGAGTAATTCCTGTTCAAAGGAATCCACCACTTGACCTCTGGAAGACATTTATTCTGTAACGTACTGAGAAGATGCTCTTTTAGTGCTATCAAGATGCTCATAAAGAGTCTGACACTGGCTAGAGCATGTGCATATCTGATCTGTGGTTGTTCCTCTGTCTTGTTATTGTGAAGGACTTAAAGGTTTAGTTTGGCTGTTTGTTTTTATTTGAACATAGTACAGGTCTCCTCCTGTGAAATAGTTTTCTATGATGCTTCTAATGGACACATAAAGTGCTTGAGAAGCATTGTGACAATTAAAAAAAAAAAAAGGGTAAAAAGGCACATCAGGATTTCCTGTGTTTCCTGTGGTTCATAGTTCTCATCGCATTAGATTTTGTTTTACTTAAAATACTGTGTAATAGGAACATTTAGTTTGCTTTTGTTCAAGTCTCTTTTCTACTTAAGCAAAACCAAAACAACAATAAAAATCAAAACAAAGCAAAACCCCAAACATTAAAATTGGGGAGTTGAGATTTTACATTTTCCATTAAAATATTCTTACTAGTGATTTTTTCCTAATGGAGATTTTCATATAGGGTTGCTCTCATAGGCAAATCAATCTTATGACAGTCCTGGACGTAAAGAAAAAATAAGTACTGTATCCACTGCCATTGGGCAATTGCTGGTAAGATATTTTGGTATTATGAGCAAGGTTTGAATTATTCCGGTCGACGTATTTCATGGTATGGGATAATTGTAATAGTGATAACATGCACTGATGTATCCTGTTATAGTAACGTAGATTTTATTATCTGTACACAGCAGTAGCTGAAGTGTTGCTCTTTTTTTCAAGATCTGTATCTAAGACTTACTTTCATTCAGTAACATGTCAAGTTCCATAATCACTTATTTTTCTAAGTGCCTGTGTCTCTATCACTTGATTATCCTTTAACTTACTGCTTAGCAGGGTGATCTTGGTATACAATTAAATAAATATCCTCTTCTGACCGCTTTGTGCAATCCTACTTTGTGCAGTCTACTGAGACAGAAGATATGTTCACATATTTTTATCTTCTATTTCTGTTTCCTTTTCTTTGTGAGCCAGCAGTCCAGACTTCTGTTGTTAGATTTTTACAGCCCCCCAAAAAATAAAAGTAATAGGAGCTAAGAAAGAGCTAAGACCTTCCTAAAACACTGTTAGAGTGATACATTCCAACATTTAATAGAATCATATCACTTTACATTTTAAACAGACACAAAACAGGATGAAACTGATGGCAGATAACTACGATGATGACCATCACCACTACCACCACCATCACCACCACCACCATCATCGATCTCCTGGGAGGCCACAACACTCCAACCACAGACCCTCTCCAGATCAGGTTAGTCACCTCTTTTTTCACCTTCTGATTTAGAAGTTTACTATTTTGATATTTCAATGTAAGTATTTCAAAGAAAAAATAATCAAGTTATGTGTTATTTGAACTGAAACTAATAGCTCTGTTTCACCCCTAAAACAATTGAAACATTTGGCTTTTTGTCTGGTGTGACTACATGACTCTTTAGCCTACTACAATAAGACTTGAAAACTGTAGGATTTCAATGAAGAGCTCAGTCACATTAGGACAAGAAGGAAAGTTACCCATATATGTATTTATCAGTATTAGGAAAAACAGTTATTCAGGGTTATGGGTTATTCAGGGAAAAAAAAAGCAAATAAAAAGCATAATGAAGGTATGTATCAAAACATCTTGAAGAGCTTAAAAAAATTAAGAAATTTTATGACTGATGGAAGTGGGTATATGATTAAAGATAGGGCACATGAAGTACTATCTATTTTACTGTATTTACTAGTAATAATATTCTCAGTTTTACTCTGAACTATTTATTAGTATATTCAGCAGCTCTTACACAGGATATAGGAAATCCTTGGAGGCTTAAGGGAAGCAAACAACTCTCATCTTTATATATAAAATGTATGGGGATCTATGAGTATTTTTATTTTAGGCCCTGGAAAGTTATAGAATAAATTATCAATCGGTGAATCAATAGAAAGCCAACAATCTTTTTATTGTTCATTTACAGTAGCTTGATGTCTGTATCAGACTGTATGACATTATGTACCCAGTAATCTCAGTGTGTATCAGATCCCTTTATACTTGCTCTGCCTTTATCCTCTTTCTTAATCATCAACTGGCAGATCCTCTCCTAGATCAGATAAACTATTTTTATGTTACTTTTTTGAAGATACGAGATTTTTTTTCACTGTGTAGTCACTGTTTTCGTGCTCTCTTTCCTAGTGACAGCTTTGGGCAACTCTCTAGAACAGAATGCAGGTCTAGATGGCTGTTACATAGCATACCCATCCCATATTTAGTCTGCCTGTATTTATCAAGGACAAATTATGTCTAGCAAATCTAATATCCTTTGATAGGGTAACTGGCTTTGTGGCTAAAGAAGAAAGTGGTAGCTGTTACATTCTTTGCATTCATAAAGCCTTTAACACTGTCCCACTATATATTTGTAATATACAAATAAATACATGGTTTGTAATGTAATTAATGAAAAATGCATTACAATATAAAAGCTGTAACCAGAAGTAATACTAATTTAATTAATTATGAAATCACCATGAGATGGGTATGCGACTCATACAAATAACATACTACAGACAAATTTTCCATTACTCATTGTCAGACGGTTGGGATGGTTACAGCAGGGTTCCAAAGAGGTCTGCCCTTTATCTGCTTCTGCAGAGTATTCTTTTAGGAATTATTTCATTGTTGAAATTGAAGAAAACATGAATATTGCTGATAAAGAACCAAGCTGCAAGAAGTTTCACGCATAGTAGGAGCAGTTAAACTACTCACTAAGCTGCTCCAGTCTCAATAAACTAGAGAGAAAGTCTGGAATAAATAATCTCAAATTCAGTAAAGACAATTCCATTTACAAGGGAGAAATCACATACACTGATGAGGCAGTAGCATGGAAAAAGGAATCTGGATTGCACAATGCAATACCATTGCAATGAAGTTGTATCTAATTCTGGGATGGATGTAATAGTGGAAAAGAAGCAGCAAGCAATTATTCTGTTCTTTTGAGCATTGCTGAGACCTCATATGTAAAGCTGTATACAGTTTCAGTCACCATACCCTAGAGAAAGATAGACACATTAGAAAGGGACCAAAGGAAAGCAGCAAGAATGATAGGAGCTTTAGAGAACATGACCTGTGAGGAAGGCTTAAAGAACTGGGTTTGTTTAGTCTAGAAAGTACTAAAGAGGAGACATAAGTCTTCTAGTATGTAAAATGTTGTAAAGAAAACTCTGATCAATTGTATTCCAGTGCCTACTGGAGAAAGAGTAGGAGTGGTAAATATAATTTTACCAAAAATAACTAGGTTAGTTATTAAAAAAAAAAAAAAAGATTTTTTTTTTTCACTGTGAAGTCTGGTAAATCTGCAAGTGGGAAGAAAATGTGGACATTCTTTCATATAGGTGTAATGGAGGCTCCTTTCTTGTAGATTTTTAAGAACAGATTAGGCAAATATCTGTAGCTATGATAATAGCTTTATTTTACCTTGTGTTGGTGTGTTGGGCTTGGAGTAGGTGTTCTTCCGAAGTATTGCCATCCCTAAATTTCCAGATTCTGTGAAGAATGGATTAGCCCAGAAAATGTTTACTTCTAAAGCAAGATCCAAAGCAAAATCCTCCCTGAAATAATCTTTGAGAACGGGACTGTCAATGATAATTATGAGTGAACTGTGGCCATTGCTTTAGGTTACATTTTTCAATCAGGGTTTTTTTTCTTTTTATACTTTCTGTGTTGTGTTACTCATCATTTCATACAGCATTCTTCTGTACAGCAATTATATTGCCATGTGCAATACAAACCTGTATTTCCCATTCAGTTGTGTATTACACATAAAATCTAGATATGTGGCCATAATCCAACATACTGCAAGAGGTTTGAAACCACAGAATAAACTGAGAAAGTAGGGAAGTTGCAAATCGTCAGAGCGCATTTTTAATTTTCTAAGGGTATAAGAAAGTGGTGCATATTGTAAGATAAATGCCATTTAATTTAGTGAGTGCTAGGGAGGGTATTTGAAAGTTTTATGAAAAATTCTGGAGAGAAAGGGATAATTGAACATATAGTATTAATTTTGAAACATTACTCATTTCTATGGATAATACTTAATGTAAATGTTTATGCTACATTTATATTAGAGAAATACATGTATGTTATTATGTATGGCTGTAAAAGTAATGTACGTGTGCATTTGAGCACGTATTTGTCATGAAGAATAAGACATTTCTCAGTGATGTAAAACATTATATATGCTACTGTAAGTCTATACTCCTTTAAAGAGAATGGTGTACCACCAGTCTCTTGGAAGAAATATACGCACACATCCTGCTTGAGATATGCATGCGTTTTACATTGGTTTGGGTATTACCATTTTGTTTAAATTATCATATTTTTCTTATAACTGTTACTCGATATTGTATCTTGTATAGGCAGCATGGTTCTAGATGTAGTAAATGATAAGATCTCTAACTTCTCTTGAAGGAGCTAGTCAGGCCCGTTTTTCAGACGTAATGGATGTGTTTATGTCTTCTAGTTGTTCTTGGGAGCCAAGTGTCCAGCCACTTGCCTTTATTCCCTCTCTTTCTGCTTTTCTGTTTAGGGTGAGGTATAGGTTGACAATCTTCTATTTTGCCCTTGTATGTCTGGACTTAGGGGAAGATGTAAGAAAACTTCACAAGCAGTAGGAAGACTGGCTCTTCTCTGCATCTACACATGGTCATGTTACAATGATTCATGATGTGTTCCTTCATTATGTTGGTGCATCTGATTTTTATTTGATACAAATAAGTTTCTGGGGAGTGAGTGCTGCCATTGCAATTGCCAACATTGCAATACTAACCATTTTTACGAACCTTAAAAAAACTTGGGGAAAAAGATAATTTTGCAGCTTTACAGTAAAAACTTAAATTTATTTACTTCAGTTTTGGCTTGAGAGTTGGCAATCTGTCTTAAATTCCACCTGGAAACATTCTGGCAGTCAGCATGGAGTGTGGACGTAATACTTGTAGCATGAAAATGAGTTTAATAAGCATTCTGTACTAGCTTTAGTTTCCAAGGAGTTGTAATACATAGCCACTTGTAGAGTGCATTACAGTAATCTAATCTAGACCATTGCATCCAAGATCTATCTGGAACACAAGAAAATAAAACAAAACAAAAAATCAAAACCCACAAAAGCAAAAATCAGCTAACATGGCTGCATAAATTTGAATTTCCAGATCTAGAAGCTGTCCTACCCGATAACATAGACTTCATCACAAAGCCTGCTGTCCAACTCCCTGCCTCTCTTATTTCTCACCTTTACATGTTTTTTCTACTTGTTTTCCTTAAAAACATTTTTTCTTGGCCTCAGTTGCCCACATCATCTTTCAGTTTACTTGCTTGTATTGAAGATGTTTTGAAGGAAGTGCCTGTTTGCAGGCACAAGTGACTGTGTGCTCTTGAAGCAAATTGCTGTTACTGTTCAAAGTTGATAGGAATCAGCACATTATTATTCCCTGCCACAGCTGCCTTACTGTACTGAAGTCCTTGTGTAATTTTTTTTCATGCACTTTCAGTATCTTAACAGGCCTGTAAGTTACTAACCAACAGGGAATTCTATCTTGCTAGCCACACCTCTGGTCAAATTGCAACGTTTCATTCTCTTTGGTTTTCTAATCAGAAGCCTTACTGACCCTCTGTATATGTATCCTATTCTGAGCCTCAAGCTCTAGCCACCTGTATTCACTTACTATTAAATTTCTGTGGGCATTTTACATTCCTTGCTATCTCTGAAACAGTCACTAA
This sequence comes from Pezoporus flaviventris, assembly GCF_033815535.1. Lineage (NCBI taxonomy): Eukaryota > Metazoa > Chordata > Aves > Psittaciformes > Psittacidae > Pezoporus > Pezoporus flaviventris. The sequence goes on along the minus strand of NW_026892569.1, from coordinate 8,568,467 downwards.
TTTATGGGCACATATGACCAGATCTCTAACTCTAGGATGGTCCCCACAAAACAAATAGCATTCTTTTGCTATCACCCAGGACTTTCTTGCTCAAGTTCATAAGATCATTGCTATGTGGTTGAAAGGTCCTTAGTTCAAGTTGCTGCTTTTAGACTGCATAGTAAAAAAGTGTACTTCATTATTTGAATTAAAAGCAGCATCTCTACATAAAAAAAGGAGACTTACAAGAAGTTGTGTAGGTGATCTAAGACATGTATGTGTAGAGGATATACCTAAATTAGTCTGATGACCTTTTTAACAGGATGTTATGCTATTTGAGAGGGCATATGGAAGAATTTGATTCACACAGTAGCAGACTGAAGATATAACAATCTAAAGAATTTTCATACTTTATTGCTAATCTTGATGATTAGAAAAAGAGATCAAATCTTACTTCCCATAGTATTGGAGATTTTTAAAGACATAAAATGTAAGGTGTTTCTCCTATAATAACAATTTTCTCAAATCCTAAGTTGTAGTTGAGTCAAAGCCGAATGCCTTACATCATGATCACCAAGGCTACAAATGTGTTTTAATTTTGTTTTATGATGAGAGATGATATTCTCGTAAAAAGAATCTGATGTTCAGAAAAATATGAATATCATAGGGCGTGCCATAAGGCTGTAGGAGGTGGCTGCTTTCCAAAATGTTGTCCCTATTCTTAAAAGCTTTAATTGAGGATGGAATGTCACATGGTGTCTAAGCATACAGCATATCCTTTTCCCTCTTTTAATCCATTCTGTTTATAGATTTTGTTCCAATTTAAAATATTTTTGATGGCCCTTCTGCAAGGTGGTGTTGTTTAGAAGTAATGTGTTGCAAACTCACCATCAAATTTTCCATTTACTCTGAAATCTCAGCAGAGAGGCCTAAAAGGTAGTTCAAGTTTCTGAACTATCCTCTTACCTAAAGGAAAAGTTATCCTTATTAGGACAGTGATGGGGCAGTGTGTATCTGTGAAGCTTCCCCTACTTCCACCTTTCCAGTCAGAAAACCAACTTTTAAAGAACTAACTGGTTCCTATCTTAGTATTAAATACATGTTGTTTTAAAAATATTATTTAAAGTATGCTGGTAAACTTACCCATTTGAGAAAAGAAATCATCTGCAACGATGCGTGAAACTTGACAACAGTCTGACTGTTGCAAAGTTGGAGCACGCCACTAAAAATGTAACATTTTGAAGAAGACCATGTGCTCTCAAAAAAAGTGTTTATTGATTTGTAAAGTGGTGACTGGTCTTGGCAACAGGTCTTTGTTCATCAGCTGGAACTGCTAAATATCCTTGGAGTTGCTGAAAGACGATATGTGAAAAACTCTGAACAGATCAGATGGAATTTTGTTTGAGGTAGCTGACTTTGAAATCAGAGCCACAGGACAGTCAAACAACGATTATTATTTTAGTGTCGGAACCTGATCTGCAAATCACTGTATTGATCCATATGTTATTTTAGGGGAAAGAAGTGCATGCTACTTTGTGGTTTTTGGCAGCCTTGGCTGTTAGCATAATGCCTTATGTTCTGTGGCAATACTGGAAAATTGCCAACCTCAAACTCCTGAGTAGGCCTTAGGAGTATTGAAACAGGGGTTTGTCTTTAAAAAAGAAACATAAAAACAAACAACACAAAAGGAGGACAAACATAAACCAAAACAGATTATTTTATCTTATTCAAATAAGCATAAAATTCTTCAAATTGCTGTAGACTGGGAGTAGAACATTCAGTCTGAGCAGAAGTTTAATATCTGGAAAACTGAAATATCACGTTTGGAAGTTTTCTGCAGTATTAAAACTTCGTCCTGTAATTGTTCGGGAAAGAAGAAACAAAAATAAGGGAAAACCCAAAGCACCAGTGAAGTTTTAGTATATAAGAGTACTGGTATATTATAGCTGACCCAGATTTTGTTTAGTATTTTGTGTGTTTCTTTATCCTGCATGTTTACAAGTTATATTTGGGCAGGTGTGAGCTTGCCTTGTCTGTTCATTAAATGTTTGTGAACTTGTTCTGCTGGTGCCTCAAGCTGCAAGGAAGCACGCAATTGCATTAGCACATTGCTGAGCCTGCACTAAGCTCATTGGAGTCACATGGATTTATTTAATTTAGGAATTTGGGCAGGGCAAGGTTTGGTTGATGGTACATTCAGTATAAACAATCCCAGCCATATCCACTGTAAATAAGTAGTATTGTGTGAAATTAGTATTTTGAGATGTCAGGAGTGCAGTGCAAATATAAATGGTTTCACATTTTTAAGTATTTCCTCTGATTTTTCATTTTTGCTACACATACTCTTCCCCTGGAACAAAGAACTTGTGTTTCATATCACACATTGTTCAGACTTGTTGAACTGAATGCAATAAAATCCAATCTGGTCACCAGTAAAAGGTCAATTTCCTGATTAAATTTTATGCCATTATAATAGCTATACTGTTTATTATAAACACTGAATGGCAAATACTTCTTTTCTAATGAGGATAAAAATTCTGTCTAAGCATTTCACAAAAGTCAGTAAGTGTTATCATATGCTAATCACAGTAGATAGATACAAAGGATTTTTTCTGCCTCCAACATCTTAGTATTTCTGTCTACCCTAAAAAGAGAATTGAAGTAGTCTTCTGCAGAAACTTGCCCAGATTTTGAGGATAATATGGTTGGTTTCAAACCTAAATTTCATTGCAGATTACATTGTGGGTTTGATGGAACAAAACAAAGATCCTGGAAATTTGGAAGGGTGTACTCTTGAGTTTGAATTTATCTTTCAGGGATACTCTAGTTCTTGATTTTGGTATACTGCCATTTTACAGTTAACAAACATTGTGCTCTACTCAAAATTTCTTACTGTAAGTAAAAGCCAGTAAAAGCTTGTGAGATTTGTTAATGCTTTTGGTATTCCTACCTCGTAATTGTAATTATATTGTAGACAGATGATTTCTCATATACCTCTCAGTTATATTAAATTTGTAATTTGACTAAAAGACCAGCTAAACTGGAACTGTATTAAAAGTAAAAAGTAGAAAATAGGTTTTGCTGTCTATGGTACCTCCAGGAGATGGATTTTGTATATTGAAAAGTTATACCTCTCCTTTGCTTACAGAAATGAATTTATTTTATGTTTTGAAGTTTAATGAATGTGATATAAATGTATACATACTGCTCAGTGTGTGTATATTTATATATATATCTATATTTATATGTTAGCTTTGCCATTTTTTCCACATATGGAAGAATTTTTTGAGATCATGTTTAGCTATAGAAACCTCTCCCCTCACTTCCCCTGAATGTGTGTGTTAGAATATACAACACTTATGTAGAGGTTTACATTTATCTTCTAATTCTTACTAGAAAAATTAGCTGCCACCATCATAGTCTAAAACAGGTCTTTAGACCAGCTGAAAGAGCCAAAAATGCATTTCTGGGAGACAGTAACTTGATAACAAAAGTTGCATATCTGGCACTGGTTACTTAAAGTGAGATAACATGTCACAGGCTTTCACTACAAAGGGGACCATAAATTTTTGCATTGCAAATCTGATTTCACGGACCACTTCTTGTAAGAAGCATTGAGTTTCCGCTTCATCTAGTGATAAAACTTTAGAATGCATGAGTATCTGGTGAAATATCTTATTCATGTTAATGCTAGTCTGGGTGTTGTAAAGTAAGTGGTCAGAAACAGCCTTTCACTTACCCCCATCGCCAGTATTTATGTTTGATTTTAACCCAACTATATACAAATAAAACAAACGGTGAGATGGGTTTTATGGTCATTTTTGTAACTGGGTGATGCATGGTTACTTGTGACCCCCTCTGTTATGGATAGGTTTGAAAACAGACCTGTGACATAAACACATATTGCTGAAGCAATTCCTGAGATTTATTCAACCTTTGGAATATACATAAGAAACATAAAATAAAGACCTTCAAAAACTCTACTCAACAAAGTCTTAAATGAATGCACTGTTAGTCTTTCCCCTTTACAATTGCAGCCTCAGTTCTTCAAATCATTCATGCACAAAACTCTTCTGTAGTCAATTGTTTTGTGTATGGAGAGTTTGTGAGATTAGTCCTTGGCAATGTCTGCTCCTAGAAATTGAGTAGCAGATAAGTCTTTCTGAGCTCTGGAAGATTCTCATTTTAGACTAAGTTCTTGATTTGAAAGAAACGTCACTGCTTAGCAAGTAGATTTCTGTGTCACAAGGGAAAATTAGCATTTGTAAATACAATTGTTTGCTGTAAGTAGGATAGTTTCACAGACTAAAGCCAGTAGTTGCATTTTTAATGACCCATTAGTAGCCATAGATAATAAGGAAAGTAGCATAAATCAGTCATCAGAAAGTTAGTTCAAGAGATGAGCAGGTTATCGCTAGATTTATTTAACCCAAGTTAAGACATTAATTCTTAGCATGCCAGCACATGAAAGGGTAATGTGATGAGCCTGTCAGGAAGGGTCTTCTATCCTGGGAAGAGAGCCAGAAAAGCTTAACTCCTCAAGGTTTTAATGTTGCCTGTGTTGCAAAAGCTCTTGTCTAAAAGGAGATAAAGGAGATTAGGATTATTTTTTCCTTTTAATTTAAAGAATGGATTTTATAACGATGCTTGCATGCACGGAAACAAAGGTATGTCTGCTGTAGTTCAGCTTCATGGAAGTATTTGCTGTCTGGTTTTTGAGTGAGTTTCACTACATCCTTCACTTCAGGTAGCTAAATTTTATACACCAGCAGGTTTTATAGCAATGAAGAACTTTGCAGTTTCTGAGTGCATCTGCATTAGGGTTCTAGTTCTGACCAAGAGTGCAGGTCTGAATCAAATGCCCTGATCATTTCTATTCCTGCACTGTGGTTCACGTCCAGTAGGCGGTGTTCCTTTTTGATTAAATGTAAGTGAAAGATGCACTCCAGGAGGTCCCCGAACACAGTGAAATTGGTAAAGGGAATTCAGTCTTGGCAAAAATAATCCAGAATAACCCACCAAGAAAGGTGTGCTGTACAGATGCCCATTCTCAGTAGCACTTAAATTGGCTACAGATCTGTTGCTGTTGCAATATATTGCTAAATAAGATCTCTTGCAACTAGTTCATGACCACTAGCATTTGAGAGTATGCTATATGCAGAATAGTTATGAGTAGGCTTATAATTTCTGGCACCTAATTAGTAAATTTTTTTAGATATACCTAATCATGTAGACCATGATTAAAGTTATCCTTTGTTTCTAACCTCCTGTGTAATGTAGCCACTTTTATCTGAAAACTACTGTCTCAAATTTACTACTGAAACTGATGAACCTTAAAGAATTTACGGTTGAGGAATCTCCCTGCAAAACTTGTATTGAGATAGGCTTCAATAATAGAAGACGTCTTTATAAAAGCATTATACATCTGTGTGTACTGTTTTCCAAGCACAATTCTTTAGGTTCCTCATTTTGCTATTTTGAAGCAAGGTTTGAGGGGTTTCAACATTAGATTTTGTGGCACTTGGATCAGAACAGTAAATCATATTTAGTAACACCAGATATTTCTTTTTAAGATGTTAAGCAGATATAATAAGTAGCAGCATAGAAAAAAAGGATAGCAAAAAAGTGAGATAAAATCAGTGAATTAATAATGCATAAGTAGCCCATGTACAAAGACTTTCATAGTAGTTGAGGTTATACCATTGTATTGTACCTAAATATATGTCCAAATTAGAGACTTGGATGTCAGTCTTTAGAATACAAGGCATTCAACATCTTCAATATTTTGGATTTATAATAAAATTATAATAATTAAATGTGCATAATAATTCAAATGGTATTTCTGGAATTCTGTTGGGTTTTTTTTCTTTTTTTGCTTGTCTGTAATTGAGATTTTTCTTTGCAGTTTTTGTCATTGAATTGCTGGTCTCGACCTTGTAAACCAATGAAAGATCCAAGTTTAAAAAGCAGTTAATGTACACAAACATTAATCAAAGTTGCTTGATTATAGTTTATTGTTTGAAAGAGCCATAGATTAATGATTCTGTAGGATACACACTGATATGAAAGACTGAGTATACTTCTGGAAGCCTCCGATCCAATATTAATAAATGATAAGGCATAACTTCAGCTTTAATTCTGCTTCACAGTGTGTCAAGAATGCAAAAAATAGGAACTTCATTTGTCTCGGAACATCAGTGAAAAATTCTGTATTCTCTTACATTATCTGTTTGCATTGTGGTACCAAAACTTAGCTTCCTGATAAAGTAGTTCATTCATAAAACCAGTGAAAACTACAATCCTTATTTTACGTGCTTTTTATCCAGTGCTTTTGGGTAGTGCTTCCTGTCCATACAGAAAACTTTGTGGAATTTAGAAATTTATGATTTATGCTATTAAATATCCACTCCTCAAGATGTAAGAGGCAGCAGAATGACAATGATAGTTGATTTTTATCTGTTGACTTTGATCCAGTGCACCAGAAGGAGGTAATGCAGGATTGAAAACAACCTGTGTCTATAAAGGGACTATAAGTGATCAATGAATTCTTTCAATATTCCTTCAAGATCTTGCATCTGCACATCCTGGCTTCTGTTAAAAAAAAGGTGACGGCACATACGATGAAATTATGCTTCTTTGGTTTAATCCTACTTTGTTCAATGAAAAAGAGGGTTGACATTGTCTGATATCTGTAGGAATTTTACTTTTCTCCTCAACTAAGTGCCAAAGATTTTTAGGTCAGTGCATTTCCTAGTGTCAGTATATGACATAACTAACAAACCAGTAACATAGTTGGTAATAAAGCACATAATTATGAAACACTTCTTTGGTAGAGATGCTAAGTGGGTGAGCTCTGCTTAGGTTACTGCAGGTCTATTTATCTTCTATCAAAATTAGTTTGTGGAACTCAGAACGAGGTATGAACAGATTTTCTTGGGTAGGTATAAATCAATTCAAAATACCATATAGACACAGTTTTTTAAAACAAGAGAGTATGTTGAGACTGGTTTTCAGGTTGCTCTTAGTATTTAAAATTTAAAATCCAGCAAGGGTGGGTTTTTTTATTCAGCTGACAAAACAGATGACTGTCTTTATTTTTTTTTATGAATGTGATAATCACAAAAATTGGAAAATAAGTAATAAACTCTTTTTGTACAGAATAAGATCATGACACAGAAATTCTCACTAAAACAGATGTGAGGAAAAAAGGTGGAGAAGGATTTTTATTCATTGTAAAATGTTCAAGGTGAAATTGAGCATAACCATAATCTGGATCCGATCACTCAAGAATTTCTACATTAAATCTGTACTTTTTTAAATACTTTGCTACAACTTTTAGAAATTGTCTAAGTCTTGATATAAAATCTTTAAGTCATCCAGAACTAATGCACTGTTAAATAACAGGTACCAGATTTGCAGTGTAATTACATCCTACCAATCTCTATCTAGCTTTTTTCTGCTAGAGAAAAGATCTGTCTCCTTTTCTGTATGTGTCAGCTAATAGTGATCAAACAATCTTTTAATATTTTCTGAGTGACCTTTAAGGTTGAGTCTCTTTTGTGTCTCACTGCCAAGTTTATTTTTCAGTAATTCCGTAGCTGTTTCCTGATCTGGTTACAGTCTTTGAAATATTCACAAGAGTATGACATGAGCACCAGATGTGCAATTCTATTAATGGTCTTATGCTACTGCATAGAAATACAGCAGACCTTTTGAATTTATTTCTCTGCCTGTATTTGTCCTTTTGAATTCAACATTGTATCACATGTTCACTTCCATCATGAAAAGCCATTTTTGATATCACTGATTTCAGATGCAGTTGCCTGTTGTCTAAGTTTGGCCCATAGGTTTTCAAATAATGACACTGTATACATGAGTTCAGTCAAACATGTATATGGCTAACAACATTTATTCAGCCAATCCTAAATACATTCACTTTTCCAAGCAGTCTTTGTCAGACTTTTCTTTCACATCATGGGAATACAGTACAAGTTTGGGACAAGACGATTCTGCAGGTCCCCTTCCTTCTCTCGCAATGTTCATTCTATATGGACCTTATTTTGCTGACACCGCATCTTGTGGCACAAAATCAAATGACTTACAGAAATCTCAGCATATTATTTCAAAGCACTTACCTTATCAAAAAGTGTAATTGAAAAAGATAGAAAATTATTTTGATGGAACCATATTCAGTAAAGCAATGTTGATTGACATTAACTTAGCTCCAGCTTTTAATTTGTTGCTTATTGTATATCAGGATCAGTGTCAAACTATATAGTCTGTAATTTCCCATAATACTCTTTAAAAATATTTGACAGTAGTTGAATTTTCAACTCTTCTAGAATTCTGCCAAATAATTGAAATAAAAATGAACGTCTGCCTGGTTGAAGAATTGCAGTACACTAAACAACAAAACAGCTGCATGTAGTTGAGAGGAGTCATTTGGAAACATACTGAGTTGCCCATTTTGTTGATTTTTGTTATTTTTAAAGATATCACCAAAGATTAACCTAATGCATTCTGTTAGTGAAATAGGATCAAACTACTCAGTGGAAAAGAAACCCTTCAGTCTTTCTTCAACGTTTACTCTGGCAGAACTCTTGTCAACTTCAAAGTCAGTTCAATTAGCGTTAGTAGGCCTGAATAAAAGTACCTTCTGCAGAAATTAGAGGGAAGGATTGGTGTTTTCAGAGAGGCAAGCCCAGCTCATTGAATGTTACACAGAATCTGTCCCTTTTTTAAAAAATAAATAAGAGTATTCAGGCCTTTGCTTTGTGGTGTAGTTGTGCAGACTTTATAACTAAGATGCGTTCCAAGTTAACTGTAAAAAATTTACCCACATTTCTTCTCTGTTAAATGATAGCTAAGTTTATAGTGGACTGTCAGATTTCTTTACTTAATTCAGCAACATGCAAGACATCTATCTTAACATCTGGTTTTTAATAACAGTTGACATCTGGGAGCTCTTTTTTATTCCAAGAATGGGCTAGGAACAGTAGTGATACTGGCAGTGTATATTTTCAGGCTAAAATTCCTGTCTGTTTCAATCATAATTAATTACCATTCATCATATTTAGTTCTTAGATTTAATTAAGTGCCAGCAATATGTTACACCAGGTAACTTTTGAAGGTTTGAAATTATAGAATGTAATTTTTTTACATTTATAAAATATTAATGGGTGAATTTTAAGGGTATCTAAAATGCTGTTTAATTTTGAAATGCTGAGTTAAAAGCAAAAAAAATTGTTGTACACCTCTGTGTTTTAGAAGCTAAGTATTGCATCAGAATTTGGCATACTGGAACGATATGTAGATACATGTATGCACATACAAATCTGTGTGTGCTTTTCATCTATATGAAAAGTCATTATAAAATATATGATCTTCAGCAAACATGTCCAGGGAAGAACGTTTCACTCTCCTGGTTTTAGTTCATAGGTTTTATTTAGTTCCTTCTAACTTGAAGTTTCTAATAAATAGAAAGAATGACCTTCTGCTTTCATTGTATCTACAGTAAAATAATCCCTTTTAAAAACAAAGTCCTGAACAAAATTGTTCTGATTTTTTTTGTATTAGCCACCTTTAAAACTCTAAATAAATGCGAACCACTAATGGTTCAACAATTAAAAAAAAACAAACAAAAAACCTGTCTAAGAGTATTCAACAATGTGCAGTGTTTAGGGATTGCTTGAAAGACAGATTTAATTAACAGTTTATTAGAAAAGTCTATTTTGCCACTGATAGGTACTTTTGATTCTTCATCAGTTTTGTATCAAGCTGACAGAATGTAATATAACTTGATTATAGTAATTACTTTGCTTACTTACAAGGTTTGATCTTTTTTTGCTGTCAGTGTTGTTCGATTTTTGTGCAATTAAATAAATGGATAATCTTTTAATGTTTAATCTGGTAATCTACTTCCTGCAAACTGTTCTAACTGGGTGGGAAGATGTTTACGTCACTGTTCGTGGGTTTTTGGTTGCTATAGATGCTGATTCTTTTATATGTAACACAGACTTTTTCACTTGTTTTTGCTGGCTTATGTTTAAAAAAAAAATCATGTCTTTGTTAGCCAAGAATGTTGTATTTTGTATGCACCAAAGTAACTAACCTTTTCTTCTTTCATTCCAATGCTAACACCTTCTCTGTGCATCTCCTAATGTCTGGCACACAGGATGACGAGGAGGGTATATGGGCATAGCCGTTCCTATAAACCAAAGTTCCAGTTTTGTTTTGAGGGGTGAGAAACTCTCTTTTCTATCTCTTTTAAGTTGCAGTCTAATTGTTATGTTTTCTTTTAAACTGCATAGACCTATGTGTTTCCCGACAAGTGTGTTTGTGAACCCTGTAAAAATGTTTTTTCATATACAATGAATAATGAGAAACTACATCTAATGGTTTAATGGTCTAATGGTTTCATTTACTTTCATAGCCTATTGTGGCTAAAGGTGTAGGTAGCTACAAAACTTTAAAGGGGGTGTATTTGTATCTGTTTGTGTCTGTTTGTATGTCTGAACAAGTTCCTTTTTTCAGTAGGTAAGAATTTCTTTAAACTAGTATTGATTTGCTATGTCATCTCAAAAATCCCTGTAAGAAAAATGTAGTACCTTTGCAGAACGAGTATGAAAGTATGATACTTAAGAATATTAACCACAGATTAAGTGTACAGTTTTACTGGAATAGAATTTATAATATGCATTGTAAAAATAAGAATACCTATTAAGCTAAATTGCTTTAGTGAAATTTCAAAATAAGCAGCAGATGCTTAATAAGTCGAATCTGTCAATGCAATACACGATGTTTGCCTGAAATAATCTGATGGACTAGCATCCATACAATAATTTGGTTGTGATATTGAAGAGTACAAAGTGCAGCTTTTTTTTGTTTAAGTCTCTTTTAATTATGAGTAAATATTATATTGTCATTTATTGATCAATGCGTATCCACTTTTTTGGTGCTTCCCATTGAAATGGTAGGTAATTTGTAGCTTGTGATCACTGTGATGATCAATCAACATTGTTAAGGCCATCAGGCCTGTGGTTCACTTGTTGAAAATGCTGCTTATGTCATTACTTCCTACTGGAACAATCATATTTACTACAATGGGACTGCACAGGAGCAAAATCTACTTATATAAGTAAAGATTAATGTATTAAAGCTGCCATACTGTACTCTTTGTTGCTTTGGCCCCTGTCACCCCAGATCGAAGACTGTATGATTTGTTTTGTTTCCAGTGGTGTTACAAGCCATGTTACAAGTCAGTCATTCTATTTGAATGAGAGTAAAATCTCAAAAATAATTTTATTTCTTGTATACTTACTTTTTGGAGTAGTTGTGAGATGCAAAATTAATGCTATCCATAATTATTAATTTGTATTTTGTTAAAAAAACACAACTGTTGAAGCTTTCCATTGCAGAGAAGTTTAAGAATCGGCAATTGTAAAATAAAATAACAGGCACTGTGGTACCATTAACATTTAAAAGAAAGCAACCCTGGTTTATCAGAGTATAGTTATATACTTTATAAACCTCTTCTGATTTATGCTTTCTGATTCAATTTTAACTGTCATGCTTGTACAGGTTGTGTGTCTAGATAAATTATGACTTTATGGACACACATGTTGCATGTGGTAACAGTAGGAAAGCATGTGGACTTATATTCTAATTTTTTTAGTTACGCTTTCTGCTTTCCGGTAAATAAGCAGCCTTAAAAAGAATCTGTAATTGTTCTTTTTCACATAAAAATGTTAAAAAGGTTTATGGGTTTTCTTAGTGTTGTAAGTAATTATCAAGTTCTGTTAACTCCAGCTGCATGATATTTTAATAGCAGTTTATGATGTTACTTAAAAGTAGTGTAATCTTCAGCTGTTTGTCAGCATCATTCTTCTGTTTTGGGTGTGGAGAGCAGATCTTTGTTTATTTTCCAGGCCATATATATTTCCAATTTAAAAACAGACATTCCTGTCTGACTCTTTTGTTCAAATGCCAACATAATTTATCTGGTGTCGTTATATACCAGACCTTTGACAAATACCTTGTTTGCTGTTTCTTTTCATGTGGGAGAGCACTGCAAAGGTAGTATAACAAATAGGTGGTAGCAGGCATAGCCTGTCCTCCAGACTGAACTCATGAGTAGACTTGTCCTTGTAGGTAGAATAGCCACAAGTTGAGTGGAATGGCTGTCATAAGATGAAAATTCATGTCATAGACCTCCTTCCCTAGGGGAAAAAAAAATTAATTTAGGTCCCAGACCTATAAGCCTTTCTGAAAATACCTGTGGTAATACTAATTTTCCTGATTTTCACTGCTAAGAGCTGTGAGTATGCCTTACAAAAGAGATGCCTACAAAAGATACATTTAGAAAAAATAATGGATGTTTTTTTCTACTGTGCACAAACTTAAGAGCTAACAGATTGATTTGGGTGTGTGAGCACAGGAGTTTGCAGTCTCCACTCATCTAGTTCAGCAGTGGGGGATGCCTAGGTAGACCTGAGCTGCTTAGCTCTTATATTAAACCTGACGAAAACTGGATTTAGTTCTCAGAAGTATTCTTGAGAAGTAAAAGGTATGATATAAACTGCTTTCAAGTTCTTTATTCCTACTTTCTGGTGTTTGAACAGAGCAGTAGTTAAAAATTACTTGATTGTAAGATAACTGAGGTATTTTCTGCCACATAGACTAAAGCCCTGGACATGTTAAGGAAATAAAAATTTTGGATAATTGAATCGTTTCCTGTTTCTACTTACAATCAATACTTACAACTGAAAGGATGATACAGTTGAATCTTGCAGACACTGTCTTTGTAAAATGCTTGTTTTTCCACATTTGTTTGCTTTATTAAGAGTCTGGACATTGTAATCAGTTCTGTTATTATAATTTGCTTTGATATTCTTTTTAGAGCCCACTTTATGATGCTGTAATTATGGATTGAAAAGAATAGTTCCCTTATTCAGTTTTGTAACATTTTAATGATTTCTGTTGCTATTTAAATAAGACACAAGATTTGTCTTGGATGCATATTGCTTAAGGCTAAGTGAATTTAATAGCTCAAATTGTCAGTAATCAGAGTGAAATGAACTGTTGTGAATGTCGCATTTTTATTTGAAAGTGGCATTGTTAGCATGAGTAGAATATCCAAGTAATTACAATAAATACATTTCTGTGCAGAGTTTTAAAGCTCTAGGTGTAAACTCTTCACTACAAAGCCCTCTTACCTGTGGTTTAGACAGTGCGTGTAAGAGAAGTCTGGATGCTTTTCTCACCAAGGAAGGTGATAAAACTCCCGGAATGATTGTACACCACCGGGAGTGACGGATGCGCAGTTCACTCTGGTTATCTTCTTGCAGTGTGGCTGCAGGGTTAGTCAGGATGGGTTGACTCTTTTTGCATGATAGCAGTAGAGAAGATGAGTGGCTGAACTGGTGAACTTTCAGCAGCCCACTGAAGTAGATTTGGAGACTAGATAAATGGAATGGCAATGAGATGGAGATTTTGTCTCCGTGTAGGAAGGAGATTATTTCATTCTTCATAATTTAAGGACTCTTAATCCAGCCCTTTAGTCATGGGATTAGACATGTTTTTACTGTTCTTCCTCTCTCACTTTTTCTGATTTTTATAAGAAATAGTATGGTTGAGGCAAATCAAATCTCCAAGTCAATTGAGTGTATATTAAAACATAGACATAATACAATTAAATTGGATGTATATCCTGTCTAGAAAAGCTTTTCTGTATTTTTTTTTCTTACTACAGGCTTCTATCAAAAGCTAATTCTGAACATGGGAAAACCAAGAGACCAAACAAGACTGAACATGAGGGATATATTTTACATTGGAGAGAAAAATATAATTTTAGCAACTATTTAATTTTAAAAGTATTTTCAATGCAAGAATGTGGATTTTAAGGGACAAAACTTTCACCATTTTTATAATTTGTATTTTTTCCACGATTTTTAGTTATACAGTTTAAATTATATAAACTATGGATGCAGCAGTCTCATTACAACACACACTTTTGTTTATGAACCAAAGCATATTAATGTCCTTTCAGAGTCTCAAAGATGCATTTGTTTTGCTTTAAGAAAACAAACTGTACAATGATTTTGAAAACTGCCTATCAATAGACTAAGGGAATCTTAATTTTTGTTACATTGGTTTAAAGTAAACTGTATGCTTTTGGAGCTGACTTCTGTTTAAGAGGATTTTTTTTTAGTAGAAAACGAAAAGCCTCTGAGGTACCAGAATGTTTAGCTTGTGAAACTTGTTTTAAGTTTAGTTTCAAGTCACTAACATTGTGTTAGATACCATGCAGAGAGTCTCATGCGATCAAAAGTTTTCCTGAGGTCATGAGGTAGCACTCTACAGAAGTAAGGACAGCGCAGGCTGGTCCTCTAATTAAGTTTAAAAAGTAGTAAGTGAAAAATGAGTGAAGTCCTTTTTAAACTTTACCACTTTGGTGTTCAAACACTGCACAAGGGTGACATGATATAATGGTGAAGATCTAGAGTGGCAGGATGAGAATGTGTTGTAAATGTATAGAGAGCTAGTTACTCATTAAGGAACAGACAAGGTGTTCAGGGAAATCTCACTGGCCAGCAAATTTGGTAGCACATGTAGTTGCAGTGTTTGGAGCTTGTTAGAAACCGGATCTCTTTCCCCCTCCTCGCCCTTACAAAGGAAAGGAATCAGGAGGTGATGATAAGTTTTAAGAGTCAAGCCTGTATAGCAGTTGTCATAGGTAACTGAAGCCATGTGACTCTCAGAAAATACGATTCATGGTATAGCTGAGGTGTGCCGGTAGCACACAAGTGCTTGTATTTTCCTTTCCAGTTAGTACCACTGAAGTGCAGCAGACACTGGAAAAACAGGAGTTTGCACAATCTGTCCATGTGTGTCGGTAATAGAAATCAACACAAAACCTGTTTATACAGTGTTTTGTTTGTACATAGCTGTAGACTTTATTCTTTGACAGATGTGAAGTAAATCAGATGTCTTAAAAGAGGTTTTAGGAGTGTTTGGACAAACTTATTGTCTGGTATATCCTTAGAAGAGGGTTATCTTTACACCTGAAATGAAGAAGGGCTGAAGCTTGTGCCTGGCAATAAATGATGCCTAGTGTTTTTGAAACTAGAATCATGAAGCTAGCCTGCTAAAGTTGGACTTAGGACCAGAACATAAAATCCTGTATTTTACAATTTTGCCTTAGTAGACACTGTGGCATCTTGAGGTGGCATCAGTGTCACTCAGTAAAAAACCCCTTCAAAGCAGAAATTGTCTAGGGAGTGGGCTAAAGAATAAAAGCTTCTTAATTACTGCTCCAGCACATACTCACTGTTCACATCTGTTGGATGTTTTTCAGGGAGGAGGAGAAGGCTGTTTTAAAATAAATGTGGTGCCTAGCTTTGTCTTTGTTGGGATGTGATGAACAGTTTTCTTTCAAGATGCCCTTACTAATGGCAGTACAAAGCATAACAAAATTTGGTCATGTTACTATATAAGGATATGTTTAAAGACATTAACTATTAGCTATTGTTCTGCTTTTTGTTTTCATTATTGCAAGTCAAGAGTTTTGTAAATAATTTTTCTTTAAGTTTGGATATTCTTTTTAGCCTGTTTTGGAAAAAACATTAACTTTGAAATGAGTCTCAGTAGCATGCAAAGCAATGGAAAAATAACAGCATGACTGTTTGCAGTGTTCATTTGAAATTTCTCATAGAGTGTATGAATACTAGCTCTATGCTTAATTAGCTAAATGGGTGTTGCTACATTCACTGGAGCCCAAGGGCAGTTTGGATTTGTGAATTTTTAGACATGATTGCTGTTTTAGTGGAACTTGGTTTTTACTAAACAAAAGGAGGAACCTCCCTAGGAATGCTTGTTTTGCAAACTATAGACAGATTTGTGACCAGTCTTCATTCCTGTTAAAGTTCTTCATTCATAATGGAAGTAATTTATAGTTTTTATTTTAACTGGGAAATTTTATATTATATTTTCTTTTAAATGTTGGAACTACTGATAGTATTTTCAGGTATTAACTGCCCTCAAAGAGTTTTCATTAAAAGTACATAGGACTTTAATTAGCTGCTTTTTGTTATTTTTTTATTGATTATCCACTGGAAATACAGAATTTGCTTGACAAACATGAAAAATTTTCTGTGTTTCATAATTCTTAACTTTCTGTTCCTACACTGTTAGGGCCAAAGACATTACAGTTGAGGCCAGAAGTTAAAACCATGGGTCAATTGAAGTCAATTAAAGTCTTGTTATTTATTTCAGTACTGTTTTCAGCCAGAGCAGTTTCCATTTTCTGAACTGTCTTAGTAGAAGAAACATTGCGCATACACATATATGCATTCTCAAGAAGGTCTGTGCAAACTAGGTGTCTTTTACTTTTCTCCAACAGAAGTTTACCTTATCCATGGTACTTATGAGACACCAAATCACCCTCATGTCTAGCTGTAGAACTGTAGAACATAAATCTGATTGGTTTTTGTCTGTCACTTGTATTTTAGCTGTGTGAGTCAGGCCATCGTGCCTGAACTTTGGCCCCAGCTTCTTCACTGCAGGTGCAGAAGGTGTGCAAACAATCTGAAAATGTAGCTGCTGAACTAAACTTCAAAGCTATTGATGGAGTCAGCCTAAGGACAACAATCCCATGGCCTACAGCCATCAGTTGTACTCTTTTATAATTTTCCATTGTAAAAATAAATAACATACTGGACCAATTTTTAACACTGTAGAAAAAGGGGAAAGGCAGTATGTATATTCACAGCTAAGCTTTGTTTCAAAATAATACAGTTGCTATAAACAGGAGTAGGTAATCACCCAGTTTACGCTGAAAGAAATTGTCAATCTCTATATTGTTTACTATCTGAAGCTAAGCTGACATCTTGAAAAAAGTAGCAAAAATCTGCTTTAAAATATTAATTCAGTGATGAATTGCATTATTTTAGATTGCATTTCTACAAATATTCATGTGAACATATGAAATTAATATTATTTTATCTGTCTTGAAAACAGTTTCAAGCAGTTGTTTGTCAATATTAGAATACATGAGTATTGGGTTCTTAACACATCATTCCTCTTAGGAGGTCTTTCTTTGTTTGGAAGCAGTACCACCTGACTTCTGACTTAAAGACCACATCAAAGGTCATATGACCTAAATTTTCAAATGTAAGATTTTACATTTGAATGCTAAAATATGAAGAAAACAGTCAATTTTGAATAAACATAAGATTTATGTAAATTGCTTTGGGAAGTTTATGAAAACCACAAGAGAAAATGTTCAGCAGAGTTCAGAAAATAATACCTGCTAAAAAATATCTAGTATCTATTTTTAATATAAAAATGTTTATTCTGTTAGTTACAATACTATAACGCTGCTTTAAAAGGAAAAAAAAACCCAAACCAAAAAGAAAACCTGCCTGTGCTGACCTACTAACATCAATGAAATACCACTTGTCATTGCATATGCCTCTTGATTTCCTCAAGGAAAAACTTTGATAGGTGGTGACTGCTATCATAGATATCCAGTCCTACCAGCCACAAGGCCTGGAGCCAGTTTTGAGGCACATCCCTGTCTCTTATGCTTCATGTTATTTTGGCACTGGTTTCTAATGCAGATTTTTCAGATCACACACATGCAGTAGCTGAAGCATTCCATCTGGGTGTGGTGGCTGGAGCTCAGACTGAGGGAGGTGTAGCTGCAAAGAAACAAATAAAAAAAGGCATTTGGCTATTTCAGCAGGTGTATGTTGCTCACTTAGCCTTTCCCTTTTTCTGCTAAAGAAATAGCATTAGGCAAGATTGTGATTGTCTTAAATTTGAGCCTTGAATCAGTGGCTGAAACATGATAATTTATAAATAGTTCCGTAATAGAGAGTATAATACAGAAATCTAGGAATAATACGTATTCATATGATTTAATTAAGTTCACTGTCAAGCATCTTGGGAACATTGCTTTGACAACATTAAATATGTGTGTACTTGTACTCTAGTAGTGAATATTAATGTGGGGGATTAGAAGTAGTTACGAAATGCCTGTTAATGTTCCTCATTTTGCTGTAGTGTCTTACTCTAGTTAGGCATTCATTTTGGCATCAGTATTACCTTTTCTTCAAAAAAATCTGCTGTACTAATTGCCCATTTCAAGAGGCCACTAGGCAAAGAGCAACTTGTTGTGATGGAGTATTCCTGCATATCACAAATGACAGAGCCTTGATGCTTCGTTTTACTTCAGTTTTGATCTTTGCCTTATAGACAGTTCACCAGTGAAAATGTTTACACTTCTGTTTCCAGATGAGCAGTGATGATTTCACTGGTTCCCTCCTGGAGCCTTTCAGATCATCTGGCTGGCCAGAGCATAAGCTCTTCTTCAGCCTGACTCTAAGTTGTACCGAAGTGAGCCAAGCTAGCTATACAGTTGATGTACTAGTTATATTTTAAACAGATCTTTTTGGCAAAAAAAGAGCAAGCTAGTCACTTGAACAGCATTACTGGAAGATATGAATAAGTTAATAGTCTTAGAACGGAGGGTGACAAGCAGCTGAAATCTCTTTCAATGACATATCTGGATGTAGATGAGGGTATCTGTCCACTGTCTTAGGCCATGGGCAGAGCACTCTACAAACAGCTGTGCCAGTTGATGATGTTAGTACCACCTGCCCTTACATGCTTATTACTGTTTTTCTGGTAGAGATTGTTACCCTCCCAGATCTATCAACAGAAGAAATCACTCCCATCAGTACCATATCAATTTCAAGCAAACTCAGACAGGTTAACTTAAATAGTGATGAATACCCATTCATCAGGCAAACCTGTTTATCCTTGCCTTGTGTGGATTAGAGAGCACATGTACTAGTGGTAACATCCAGCTGATGGTTAGTGAAGAGCAGGTTAGTGGCAATAACATCTTCAGGTGGATAAAGCTCAGTCTGGAAGAGAATTACATCCATAAGATAAAGAGATCTGTACTGAAATAACTGAAAATTGTGCAGAAATTTAGATAATCAAGTTATTAAAATAATTTAAATTAAAGCTGTGCAGTTTTCTGGTTTAACTAATCAGAATCAGAAGCTCTTTGTTCATTTTGCAGATAGACATATTTTTACCAGATGCAAGCATAGAGATCAGTAATAAATTATATTTTCCATTTTACATAGGAGCTATAATTTTGGATAGCAAATCTGTGTCAAATTCTAAGAAAACCAGTGCTTCAACTGTTTTTTTGTTGCATTACCTTGTTAGATACTACAATAAGTCTTTGTTGCCCCAATTATAAGATGATTAATTTTGTGATACATGGTTCTAGGACCTTGAAAGGTGATAAATCTCAAACAAAGCTGAAAGCAGACAGCAGAAAGCTTTATAGCAGATCTTAAAGTCCATCTATAAGTGTTTATGAATGACTGCTGTTCCCCAGTGTGGCTGAGGCCTAAATCTTTATTTGTTGGAGCCATCAAAGAAGTACAGTACAGTCACATTCTTTGTGTAGCGTTTTACATGTATTGACCTGGCTCCTGCATGTAAGCTTTTCATGAGGATTCATTTTATTTCTGAGAATATGGATAGGGTCAAATGTAAACACTCAGGTAAGTGTTTAATGATTTAGGAATTCTGTTAGCTAGGATGATTTTTTTCATGGTAGTTAGAGGCTTTAGGTCTGACTTACATTGGTTCTCTGCCCTTACAGGAGTTAACCTAAGTAATAACAGATCCTAACATTTTGATTGTATTAAGTTGTGATCAAGTCTTTTGGGTAGAAAGTGCTCTGAGATTGCATTTACATTTTTTAATGTAATTGAGTATTATATCCTACCTGCGTTAATGGGGGGGGGGAGCATAAAGGGGAAAAACTTTACTTCTTTTGCAAAATATTTTAATAATAGTTCTTGATCCAGTGTTGGACTTGCCTTCAATGTCATGTTACTGAAGAATTTTCTACCAAGTGTCTGAACTTTCTTCTCTGCCCTACTCTATGCTGTAGTTACGTTTTAACTTTGTGGTTGGATTTAATGAGAACATAACTCCTTACCCACCCTATTTAACTTACTCTCACTCCTACTCTTTCTGATGCTGACAGAATTGTTAAGAAACTTACATGGATCTTGCAGCACTCATTTGTAAAATAGTTAGGAATAGTAGGTCATCCTTTTAAAGACTTCTAAAATGGCTTGAAATCTGTTTGCTGTTTTTTCCCCAGATTTATTTACAAAACTATGTTTGGCTTTTATTCCATCTTTTGTACAATTGCCATTCATCTTCTGGGAGATCTTTTTCTTCATCTGTAAATTTGCTGTATTTCTAAAGTCAGCGGCAGAAATTTTAAGAAGAAACTGTCATTAACTTTCTTATAATTAACTTCTTTACAATTGCAGTGTTGCAGCTTATAATCTATCTCCAGTGTGTAATAGATTGAAAAATATTTATAACTTGAATTGCCATTTATTTTAAGAAGTGATACATGCTCAAAAAATATCTGCTAGTAATAGTTTAGAATTGAACCTCTCAACCAAAAAAACCTCTGCAAGCGAGAGAAGGGCTCAGTCTGAAAGACCTAATTTTTTTTTTTTCAGTTGCATGTTTTACTTGTTTAATAAGTGCTCTAATTTTTAATGAGAAGTGAAGACCCCTTGTTCAAATATTGGAGTGCCTTAGAGTACCTTGTCTTCTGGTTTTGTAGGAAAGAAAGGTCTTAGTATGAAAACTACTAAAGCTGTATGTGAATCCTCCACAGAAACAGTCTCACTGCTTGAAGAAAGTTTTATCTGGAATTGGTCCTTCAGTGTAAGAATCAGAAGGAAAATACCCTTTCTTTCCCTCTTGAAAGCAGTGTAGCTTCTAAGAATGTATTTTAAGGCAAGTAGAGTGAGAATCCTGCCTTAGTTACAGAAGAAAAGATACTCTACAGAATACAGTATACAAAGGAAAAACATAAGCTTGCTAGCGATGTTTAACCACTGTTAGCACCAAGACAAAACAAATACTGTTAACTGTACTTTTACCAATGTACTCTGTTTTTCCTTGATGATTGATAGGTTTAAATGTAGTGATTCTCTCCTTACTCTGTCAGACTTTGATCTGATGAAGTGTTCAAAAGCTGCATGTGTTGCAGGATTTCGGCAAACTTGATCTTACAGGTTTAACTTAAATATTGTTTCCGTTTTGAAGTCTTGTCATATGGATGTACCACAAAGAGGGTTTGGGTTTAGCCCTGATGTCTTGGATGGTGGTATGCAGTGAGTAACACAATCCTTGGAATAAAGAAAAATCCTGAAATGAATCCCTCCAGCTATGGGCCAGTTGAGAGCTAGAGAGACAGGATGTAAAGTAAAACCAGTATGTCTCCCTTTGATCAAAGGATAGATTCCCCACCACCACCCAGCAGGTGATTAACACGTAAGTACCTTCTTCCCTAAATGGGATGACAGGACAAAGCTAAGTATCTGCTTAGCACCCATAAAGCTAACTTCAGTTAATAAACTGATGTTAGAAATATTTCAAATGCTGTCTTTGTACATTCGGATTAATGAAATTATGTGATCTGATGCACCAAAGTTGCTACTAAATTGTCTTAGAATATGACCTTCTCTAAAGGAAGAATTGTTAAGCAACTTACGAAACTGCATTTTTATTTTCAGAAAACAAGCTGTTTCCACAAGGAAATTGTTCCATGTTTTTTTCAGTTGTGTATGCTTTCTGTATTTGGAGAAATTCACCAAGAATCAACTGCTCGATACATTTGGAGTATGGTGAAGCCATAGTGTAGGGTGTGGATGTGCATAGTTTTATACATAAAAGCCATTCAGAAACAGACTTGATTAGCTGAAAGATCTGTAAGACGTAGACTGTTTTTATTTAGAAAGTAATGACAGTGGGTATTCGCTTTGTTTCTAGAAGTATGATACTGGGCCTAGAAATCTTTATTTTCTCATGGTTTCATCTAATATTATTTATTACGTGCCACGTACATGTTTGTTGAAGAGGAAGGACATAGCACATGAAGCCACACTAATGTCAGTAAACTCTGTTGTTGTCCCACTGATTTCGAGGAGAAAATTTCTCATAAAACTTTTAAAATGAAGAGAATGTCAGCTATGCTGTTCTCATTTTCATCCTTATAAATTGCTTTCCAGAACAAACCAGAATATAATGACCAAGATTAATCATAGAACAGCTCTGCTGTATTTTGCTACTAGTAAGATAGAAAAATCAGTGCCTCTTTAATAAGTAGCCTCATTTGGGTTGTCTGTAGAACATAATCTTAAGAAAAAGTATAAAAATAAGTATTCTTATAAATTTTTATTATTTTTATAAAAAAGTACAAAAATTCATTGTCACGCAAATACCTTTAGATGAAAGATAATCAGGCCACCTGTGTAACCGAGCAGCATCTGCCACATCATCATTCACAATGCACTATTTCAGAAAATGAAAAGCAGTAAGCTAATTACTAAGCAAATTTTTTAATAGTTTTATAATGTGTGATCAAAGGTGGGTGTGTATATATGGCACAGACTTTTTTGCTAGGATCCTGCTAACAATAATTAACTGTATTTACCCTGTTATTCAAGAACTCAACATGCTTCTTAATAGCATGATTAAATTTTTGAAAAAGATATGAAATAAATAAATCTTAACCAAAAGAGATGCAAATATTCCAGAAATAATGTGTGAATGTCATATTCTAAAAACTAAATCTTCCAAATCTATAAAAGCTATATTGGGTATTTTCTTTATTAAAGGACTATACTGTGGATGCTACGAGTTGTATGCTTTGGTATCAGTATTATATTGCAATTTCAGCAAGCATCTATGTGAGAAAAATATTATCAACCAGTCACTTTAGATCAAAAACCAGTAGCTGGAATATAAAAATTCCAAATCTGCAGGACAGGTGTTTGACAAATTATTTTAATCAAATAGAATATTAATGTTTTAAAATCTTTTTTTATTTATTGTAAATACCCACAAATGGTGGGTGGAGGGTACAAAGTTTGCAAGAACATAATTTTTCTCTTGGTAAATGTTTCAAAGATTAATGATCAAGTAGTTCCCACACTGGTGATTCTAAATTATGATAGATGAATAAGGGCTTTGTAGAAAGGAGAAAACAGGTGCTGAGATGCAGAATGATTTATTCTGTGTATTTTGTATTAAAAGCAGTAAAGCTGCTTTCTTCTTCAGTGACTAGTCTTGTGTTGTTTTATGATTTTAAACTAAAGGCTCTAGCTTTTGTGACATACCACTCAATGTCCTGTCATAGTTTAACAAAGCATCACCAAGGCTCCTGATGTGCAATCCTGACTGCAAGTCACTTGGTGCCTAAGCAGATAGGCACTATCCTGAATGTCCTCAGGGTGACTTCTTGTTTTCATTTCCTTTACAAAAAGCCTGAGGTGGTTATTACACCTGCTGGTGTTCAGTGTCACTGACCTCTCACCTAATGTACAGTCAGGTGCTCTTTTTTAACAGGCAATCTGGCATTCAGCCCACTTAAATTAGGTTCATTTGTCATGTACTCCTATCTGCCAGCAAGCAAGCTGGGGGAAAAGAGGTCAAAAGTAGGGATTTTTCAAATGTAAATGTTTCCTGGAAGCTGCTGTTGAAACTTAGACATGTCATTCAAAATGCATGTTACTGCCTGCCTTCTTTCTTTGCAAACTTAATTGTCTTTTACAAGTCCTTGCTTTTCTGAATGTCTTTGCAATAGTTTTGCATGAAGTTGTTGCATGCATATTTTTATTGCCAAATATTGTTTCAAGCAATAAATAAATCACTGGGCTATATTAAAAGCATATTTTACCCAGATGCTGCTTTGAAATACTGGCATAAAATGGAAAAAAAATTAGTTTTAAACCACTTACAGGAAGTGGGATCATGCAGAAGCCTGGTTTCATTTCCAAGTATCTTTTTGCAGTCTCTGCTTATGTATATGGGATGTGTGCAAATTTACATTGTATGATACTAAGTCTGTGTTTTAAAGTTATTTCAGTTTGCCCTCCTTTATGTTTGGGGTTTTTTGGTGGTTGGTGGGGGTTTTTTGTTTGCTTATTTTCTGTTTTGGTTTTTTGTGTGTGGTTTGTTTTGTAATTTAATTACACGCACCAATGTATACATAACATGGTGAGATTTAGATTCTGGTAGTAGGTGGTGCTACTTCTTTTAAAACGTAGTGGTAATTAACTTCCTGAAAATTCTGTGGATTCAGTCGAATTACTAAACGTTTCAATGCCTGTGACAGCATTATAACTTGTATAAGATAGGGATTCTTGAATCAAGATTATCACAAGAAGATAGACCCAGTAACAGATGGAGCATGATGAGGTGGCAGGAAATATGCTTTTTTCCTTGTAAAATAATGATTTATTTTTAGTTTTGCAGTTCTTAGAAATGAAACGTCATGAAATAACAGTATACAATTGTGCTTGGATCAAAAGTTAACAGTATTGGCTAAATACTCTGCTGTCTTTTGCTTCTGATTTTTCATTTCCACTGTCAGTAATGAGGAGGGGTTGGTTATACGTCAGTGAGAAGGAAGAGATTGGTTGTGAGTTGGAAATTGGCTTTCTGAGGCTGCAGACTGACAAAAAGAGATTTCTTCAAACCTGTGACTGTTGAATGTTATTGAGACAGAGAGAGACTTGCTGACCAGTGTGAATATTTGCAGGCAGGGGGAGGTAGGAAGGACCTGAGGAGCCCAGCACCAGGATGGGGTGTCGTTTGTTTGACAGGATTGAACATGTGAGATGATAGAGTGAAAAGGTGAATGACAAAAGAGGTTATTTGAGTTACATCCAGTGAAAGTGGTAGGCAAATTTTATACTAAAGAGTTAGCTTTAGGGATAGAATTAGGACATGGGGAGAAAACCAAACATCATCATTATTTCTTTACTCTTGAGTTATTCTTTGATAGATCTTCTCTGCCACTTTTTTTTGAGGTTTCTTTCGTTTCCATTTTATCTTTTTTCTTTTTCTTATGTACCTACATCTTAATGTTTAGATAATCTTACCTGCAAACTCAAGTCACTTCCTACATCTTTCCTTAAGAGTTCATAATCTGCATTCCAACCCCAGTTCCGACTGATTTTGTCCAACTTAAAATCATGGCTATTGCAGCCTTCAGGTATCTAGTTGCTAGTTTGAGGAAATCTGCTTAGATCAGTTAATCTACCTTTTACTTCTGTTCAGCTTTTCTAAAGGTGTTTATTAATTCGTTTAGATTCCCCAAATAGCCACACTACCATGATCTGTAGTTTACTTCTGCAGGCACAGAAAATGTGCAGCACACAGCTGAAACCACAAAGCAGGAAAGTGGATGGAGGTAAGGTCTTAAGACACAAAGAAAGATTACAGCTTTTCTTTTTACCTTTGTTGTGCCTGTGTTATGTCAAAGCAGCTTTTGTTTTGGTTATATTTACTTTAGGCTATGAATGTGAAAGCCCCTTCAGGAAATTGGCTTCCAGCTTCCAGAATAGAATACAATTGTTTTATTCATTACTAAAGGTAGTAACTAACACATATAAATTGCCTGCTCCTCTAGATGAGTCATTACATGGTAGTTTTAATACTACAAAATAAACTGACTGGGTTTTAGTATGGATGGAGATGTAGTACTCACATCATCTTGCCAGTCCACAGAAGAATCGACTGGTAGTGAGTTAAAGCAATGTATATTAGTTACGTTACTAAACAAAGCATAACCAAAATTATTTCAGTACAAAGGAAATAGTCATAACTGGCACAATGAGTTAAATTATCTTAAAACTACAGACCAGAGTACAGAAAAAAGGAATGGTGTAGGTATAGGAGAAATCAAGTGGACAGATTAAAGGAATCTCACTCCTAGTGTACAGGGATATACCAAGGTATGCAAAAAATTAATTCAACAGTTGAAGTCTTTAAATATCATTTTTTAACACTTAAAATTATTCTTCTACAGTGAATTTATGTCTTTGCCCAGTGACTTCTCTTAAGGAAGACAGAATTTATATCCTCAGTAGTAGAATAGCAGGTCAAATTTTGATAAAGAATCCCCAACTAATAAACCAATAGTATTACAAGTGTTGGTGTTTGTTTTGGATGTTTTTGTGAGCTAGGATTCACTACCTTATCGACAGTGAGAAAACTCTTCATGATTTTTTTGTCAGTTCCCAAAAAAGCCCTACGACCAGTCTAAAAAATTGTTCTTTTGCTCTCCCAAGCTAATTGAAGCTGTGCTGGAAAAGACATTTTATCTGATTTTTCTCCCTGTCCTATATGTAGATTACACAAGACAAAGAAGCAAACCACATTTAGGTCTTCAATTTTTATTTTTATTTTTTCTTCAAGAATTGTCCATTAGTGGATGGAGATTTATGATTTATATAATGGGTTTAGATATATATAGGTACAGTGCAGTTAGATATAGAATATAAAATAGAATATGCAATGAGAAAACTTGGAAACTGCTTTTCTTAGCTGATGAACAAGTAATGAGTTTGTGTTATATATCATGTTACATATTAAATAATATGTATCGTTATGTTTCAGTTTTTAATTAAGGAAGCCATTATTGTTTTATTCCACAATTCTTAGTATTTTTCAAATCTCTCTGATTAAAAAAAAGGATCAAAATTATTAAAACAGAAATTTATGCATGGTCAGTGACTTTTAAGGAAGTTTTCATTTTTATTACTTAATATATCATTAGATTAAAAAAACATTTTCAAGGTTAATATTACTCTGTCTTCTGTTCTGAATAATTTTCAGGGTTTAAGGAGGAATCAAGAAAGGTGTAGAAAGTTGTACAGAAGATAAAGTCAATTGCTTTTTCCCTCAGTGTGGATAGATTGTCAACATCATGGTTTTGATTTAAAATAGGCAGGTTCTCTACTGTCTACTAAGACAGTTAAGAACTGGTAATTGGCATAATCTTAAATCCACTCCAAGTACAACTTATTCATAAGAATCCATTTTACTGTTTTCCCTCCAGACTAACAGGATGCATCATAATTTTTGGCTGTCTACTTTCCTGTAGAATATGCAGAAGAGATTTAAAAAAGAATCTGTTATTACAGAGTGCACAGAATAAATTTACTTTGATGAAAATGACCCAAGATACCAGGTGTGTGGCAGAGTAAAAATTCTAGATCCCTATTGCCAATTTCCAAGGCAACTGCTGAAGTCCGTCTTAAATACTTGTTCTAACTTTAGCCATTTCTGGCAGAGATTATATTGTATTGTATAAGACAGCTTGTATGTTATCAAAGCCAGGACAAAAAAAAATGCAACCAGTGAGAGAATTTGGCATTTATCAATCCGTAGGGTATGCACATAGTGTAAGTAACTTTATAATGTGAACATCCATGTGCTTTAGAACCAATAATCAAAAGCTCTGGAGATTTAGAAAAATAATTCCATTTTAAAACAAAATTAACATGTCATTAAAAAATCTTAACATAAAACTGGAATGCAGCATGATATAGCGCACCAAGGCTTACATTTCCAAATCCTTTTATGTGCCCTTTTCTAAACACAAAACCCAGTATGTACATACAGATTGAAAAAATGAATCAGACGTAAGCCAAGAATCAACAAAAGTTTGTGCACATATTTTTGCACCTGGGTTTGAAAGCATTGCTTTCCCTAACTTACTGTGACTCAGTCATTTACATTTATTATCCTTTTGTTTTACAAAATGTCATTGACAACAGATCAGTGAATCACATGCTTAGAGGAACGGGGAAATAATGCACCCTTTTGTTAGCTGTATTTTTGTCGCTTGAAATGTAGTACATTTCCCTTCTGATTTTCTTAGAATTGTACACTATTTGCATTACTGTGGTGAAAGAGGTGTATCATGGTAAAGAATATGACCAAAATGCCAGTACACCATCAAAGAATTCCCAATGCTAAAAAGATGTGAGAAGGTTTGATTCACCAGATTTAAGCTTTCTTTATGTCAGGGCAGAAATCAGGTCTACCAGATTCCTGATCAGGTCTGTAGTGTTTTCCCAAGGGTTTGCCACTTAGTAAAAAGAAGGCCTGTTGCACTCAAGTCTTAAAAGTATAGACTCAGCTATTTTGGTTTTGTGGTTAGGACAGTGCTGTTTACTGAGTTTCCAGGTAGGAATCTGGTAGGTTATCTAGCACTCAATAAATTACTGTATGGCCATTGAGCTAAAAAAAAAAAAAGAAAAAATCAAGTTTCTTACAGTGTCATCGTTGGGAAACAGTCAAGTAGCCAATCTGCTTATTTAGACAATATTATGATGGAAGCAAAATGGCTTCTGGCATAATTTCCTGGTTCTATAAGGGCATATTTTGATTTGCTATTCCTATTTACAACAACTTCAAAAAATCCTCATTAATTGCCTGGCCATACTTGCTATGTTTTGTTGGTTTATTTTTATGTTTGCAAGAGCACTGTAAGCCTTAAGAAGTAACGATATTGCACTGATTAGATTAATGAGTTCCTAATTGGTTTAGCTCCTGAATGCTTGAGAATTTCATACGCATTGAAACTTAAACATATCAGCATTTGGGGTTAAAAGGATAAATGACATGGCTCTTCCTTTAGGGAATAAGATTTTTTTTAATGTGCTATTTTATTATCCTGACATGTTCAAGGAAGTCTATATCTAAATTCTTTTGACTAGTTGGCTTGTCTTTCCCACCAGGGTCAGGGGATTGAGTAGTTGTGCCAAAGT
Organism: Pezoporus flaviventris; assembly: GCF_033815535.1. Taxonomy (NCBI): domain Eukaryota; kingdom Metazoa; phylum Chordata; class Aves; order Psittaciformes; family Psittacidae; genus Pezoporus; species Pezoporus flaviventris. Next base: position 8,539,803 of record NW_026892569.1, on the reverse strand, counting down.
TTTTTATTCATCCCTGTTTGCACAGAGTGACTAGGAGCTTTCAGAGTCAATCATTCCAGTCACTCCTAGCTGAACTGAACCCTCATGAATGTAAATCCAGCTGGCGTTTACCCATCCCATTTAATTAGCATATTTAGCTATATGGTTTGTATCTGTTTTTGTAGGCGTAGACAGATAAAGTTTATTATTTTGTGAGACTAGCTTAACTAGTAGCATTTTCTATGAGCCAGTTAAAGAAAGAAGAGGATATAAAAGACATACTCAGGAATAATGCCTCAGTTTGCTGTTCATGTGCAGTTTAAGCACAGCATGTGTGTGCTGGCATGCATGTCACTGAATGTCTCTTTAACTAGCTGTGTGGTATGAGGGCCAACGTGATGAAGTAGAGCATGCCAGTTTTCCTTCCCAAAGGATCTAGTTGTTCATATTGGCAGGAAGTTTTACTTACCAAAGTGGTTAGCAACTGGCAAAGTGAGCACATCCAGGTCTGAGGTATTCCTTACACGCATTTCTTCATGGGAATTTCTTATGTTAACAAAGGTACAGTATGCAGTGTGCTTAATATTCTGTTTTATTTATCAAGGAATAGAAACAACTGTATGAGTAAGGTCAATATACAGTAAAAGTTATTTTAGGTTGAAGGTCAGTATGTTGGTCCTTGTGGTTTGTTGTTTAAATCTTTAGAGATTTTATGTATTAGCAGCTATTTCCTGGAAGCAATAGGAATTATGTGAAATCCAAGAAGGATTTTCACTTTTCATTTTGCCTTTCTTTTAGAGGAATATGGTGCTCGTCCTCCTAAAATTAGTCTTAGTTGTAAAGTTCATATAACCTTTTACATGTGTTAAACGTATGTTTTAAAAGTTACACAGATCTTCATGTAAAAACTGACTAAAATTAGGTCAATTGAAGTGTTACATTTACAAAACTTTTACTCTCTTCTCATCTGCACCAAACATAAAGCTACAGAAGGTCCTTGTTTAACCTAGCAAGTGCAGGGAATTCTCTCCTTCCTCTCATAGGCATGATGTCTCAGTGCACTGTCCTGCCATTGAGAAGATTTCATTTCGCTCCTGCATTTTATTTAGAACATTATTTTTCTTCACACTTGAAGAATTTTAAAACTTTTGCCTAAAGGAACATGTTTTTCCAAATAATTAATTGAATGATAAAGTTAATATCTACTCTTAAAAAAAACACAACAAAACCCCAAAGTTGATGTAATCTTGGCCAAAACAAACAAAAACCCTGCACCAAATAGCAGTTTAAATGTAGAAGTAGTTAGTTTATTAAAAAAAAAACAGCATTTTTTTAATATTGCTGTCAACATTAAGACACATTGCACTTTGTCTTAAAGGTTTTTGATGGGACAGTGATGTCTTTAGTAATTTGTGATCATTATGACAGCCTGGCAGTTGAAAGACCCTCTCTGTGGTTATCAGGAGGAGATCAAGGTGCATCGCCTGTAGAACAAGGCCTTGTTTTGGCTCACAGCTGTCCTTCTGGAAAGGGAGCACAAGACATTGAAAGAATGTTACTTCTAAATCCACCCTTTCACCTCAGTTACCCGCTTTCCTGTATGTGAAATTTAACTGCAGATGAGTTATTTCCACAATAAGGGTCCTGTGTTCGCAGTTTTTAAGGCTTGCTATGTGTTCTGCTATCACTATTTTCTTAATAGGATGACAGCAGCTGTTCTTTGATTGAAACATGAAGAAAGATGTGTTGAAGTCAGATAAGCATCACTAGTAAAGCAGCTTTACCTCCCAATTTGCTGGTCTTTTTAATATGGCTAGTAATAGGGAATGCTGAAATTGAGCTTTGTACTTGACTTAAATTATAATCTTACAAGATATGTGTAAATCTATCTAAAGAATTTTTTCTTCATACATCTCTGCTTCTTGAGACAAAATGCACTCATGTAGTTGTAATCTAAAATATACAGAATGAGGGGACATCATCTGTCCCTAGTTCAGTAGGATTTTTTCTTGTCATTCTTTATGATTTGATTGCTTTTTTGGTGATTTATCAGTCTTTGCTTTGTGTTGGGTTTTTTGGGGGGAGTTTAATCTGAAGTGATTTGTGGCTGGACAGCAGTAGTTTCTTTTATCTTCATTTCCAGAGCTGCCCTTGTAACACCACATTCAGCAGCAGATTAATCCTCAAATACCTTGGTTCAATTTTCACAGTCACTGCCAAGTAGGACTTTTTTACAGACCATTTTATACTTTGTGATACTTGTAACAGTTACTTATAGTGAGTCTGCTTCTGTATTCTGCACAATGAAAAGTAAGGGTTACTGATGCAAAATAGTAGTGGAGATAAACACCATAAAAATACACAGGAAACTTCCTCTTGTTTTTTAAATGCTATGAGGTGTAGTGGTAAATAAAATCTCTAGGTGAAGTGATCCCAAATGCTTTAGCAGGTACTGAAGATTTTTACAATTTAAGTAGGGCTAAAGAAATGCTCAGATCTAGTTTCTTCTGATATCGTTTGATTTTTGATTATGTACAGTGATGAATGGCATTCTTTTAAAAACTGAGTACCAGCTTTAGTGTCTGCTTAAATCCACAGGATGCCATTTAAATTGCATTAGGATTAACTGGGTCCAGTAAAGTATATTTCCAAGCAGTGTATGAGATGAGAAACTGATCTTCCAGCTTTTTAGTTACTTTAAAAAATATGTGCCATTGCTAGATTTTCTTAGAAGACGATTGAACAGGTAGTTTTCAAATCATCTCTAGACCGTGATTGAAATTGTGTTTCAGTTTTAATTCAAGCAAGCATCAAAACATTTTCAAAATAGCAAAAATCATTTTCAGTTTAAATTGGAAAAAAAACAAGGCAAACCTGACCTTATTTTCAATAAGGTTTAGCTTTTCTCCTTGATCTGTTGCTAATCTTTCTATTGTATTTAAAATAATAACTGTATTACCTTGATATTTTAAAGTTACAGTACACTCAAATAAGCATTTTCTGGCATTTGCAGAAGTTGGTTTTTGAATACAAGTAGGAGCTAATTTAATGAAAGCTTATTCAGAGATGAGGTTTGTGTTCTCTGCAAGTTGTATTGTTATGAAAGAAATACTATAATGATGAGTATTTTTTTTAAAATGTATACGGGTCTATGAAGATCCTGATTAACCACACAAGGGAAAAAATATTGCACAGAAAACTAACATGAAATGTTCACATTTCAGAAAATATTTACAAATAGATTTTTTTTTTCCCCTGTTTCCTTCTATGCCTTTTATACCTGCCAATACCTGTCTTGGTACTTTGAACAGGGTAAATATGATGATTCATAACAACAACTGTAATACTGCTACAACTAATAATAGTAATAGTAGCTGTAGAAGCTTGTCTTCTCTAAAGATGCTCGTTTCTACCAACAATTTAAATTAAAGAGTTTTTTGTGTTGGTGTGTTAGAGCACTTTGTTATGAGAATGTAGCCGCTGTGACACTTTAAAGGAACATGCTTATTTTAGCTGCTTGCAAGCTGCTATGTGACTAGCTGCCATGGAGCAAATTACAAATCTGAAGTGAGCATTCCAATTTAGGCTCTTCATTCTGTTCCTTTCTGGGACTCACAGATCCTGTTGTCTTTAAAGAACGTTGCAGTGTGCAGGGGTGCTAGGGGAATGGAAACAGGGAGTGAATTAGACCCCCCTTAGTGGGAAAATCTCGAGAAGGGTTTGGTGGAATACTGTGAGATCATTCTGTGAAAGCAAAGAATTTACTATAAATTTAGAGCTCATAAATTATGCTTTGTGTAAAATCCTTCAAAATTTTAATAAGACCTTAGTTAATTTCTGAGAAGGTCCAGTGTGTCAGTTAGCTTAATGAAAAGCAATTAGAACATCCCTGTTTTCAAAGAGAATTTTCAAACTTTTTTCTTTCATTGTTTTTAAGCAGACAGACTTTAAAGTATTTTGGCATAGCTACACTCACTATATCCATTATCACTCTTTCTTTTCTCTTACATATTAGTGAATGTAAACCAAGACATTTTTAGCCTCCCTGGTTTCATTCAGTTTTTCAAACAAAGTGGTAGTGACTAAAACAGCTCTATCAGCCTCTCAAGGAGGCCAATTTAAGCTTTGGCAACTTGCCATAAACATAAAAATACTATTTATTTATTTATTTATTGGAGGGTGGCTAAGATGAGGCAAGTGCCCCTTTTTGCTTTAAAAATAAATTTTCCCCTTAGTTGAATCTTCTTCAATAAAAAATCATTAATAACTTTTTAAATTTGGAATTTAATAAGATAATAACAGTACTGAAAAAGGAGATTGCTGAGCACCCTAAATCTATTTTAAGGTTGAAAGAAGGTCTCATGATATTTATTTATATTGTAATTACATGCCAGTGGTTAAAAAAAAAAAAACAACCTTTGTTTTGTTTGCATCATTTAGTCTAAAAATCAAATCACATAATTATTGCTTGTTCGCATTCAGACTCTGCTGCTTCCAGTGTTAAGCCAGTATTAGAACTTAAAGTTGAAATTCCAATTTTAAATTTTGTGTATGTAGCTTAGACTTTACTACCCAGTTTAGGTCTGTACCCTTGCTTTGTTCCTAGGTGTGATGGAAATCTTGAAAGGGTCTGTTTTCAAGTCCTGGTTGCATTTGTAGCTGGGTAGCATTTTCTGACTGGACTTCAGTTCATGGGGATAAAGTAATCCATCTCAATTTCTGAACACAGTTTGCAAAATTCCCATCTGATTTCTGAATCCAGCCCATCAACTGCATATTTGGATTGAAACCTGGTAATCATTTTGCCCTACTGTGAATTAAAAGGCTGACACCTCAGCTGGTCTCTGGTTTTTATTTTCCATGATGTAAATAGTAGTGGAATTTTTAAAAAGTAGATTCTCAGTAGCATTGATATCGTATTCATTTGCTTTGCCCGTTTACTTTTTTCTCTGGTCAAAAATATTTGTGTCTTAAACTATGAAAATAAAAGTCAATGGACTCAAAAAGGCATCTGCTCAAGTTAGTGGGGTCATCTATGATGTTCATCTTTTAGCATAATTTTTAAGCAGTATGGTGCTTCCTTTGAAACACAAATCAAGGATTTTAGATGGTTTAAAAAAGTGCACAGTATGGAGGAGTCACTGATAAAAGATGTAGAAGCAGATGTGAGCCAGAATACAAGAAACCTTATGTATCATGAATAAGTCATTACAGGGATCCTTTGAGGAAAGTGATACACTGTTGATTTTAAAGGTTAGAAATAGCATCCTGATGTATTTTATACTTTTAGGAATTGCTATAGCTGCACAGGTTGTGGAAACTCCGAACTGGTCCCTATTCTTAAGAATTAAATAACACATCTTTAAGCATTACACAGAGCCCCATTTCCAAGTGACCTCTGCCATGAGTAACTCCAATGTTCTGGTAGGCTCAATCTTAATGAAAAAGAGCTGACATTTCTCTTACAGAAACAAAGATGCTTACTGTATGTTTTTTTATACTGCCTAAAATAATGGCCACAGAAAACTCATCCTAGGTGAAGTAAACAATAACAGATCTTTTTTTCAGCATATTATTAATTTCTAGCTTCTTATTGGAACAGGAATTTATGTAATTTTCAGTTTTAATGCTCACAAATTATGATTCTGTAATCCAGATAAGTCTTGACTATTCATAGGCTTTCTCCTCACTTCTTCTGCCCTGATATTTTTTGTTCTAGATTTTAGAATGACATTGATTTAGATAATTTTCTTCACAGAACTCGAGTGACAGAACTAGTCAGAATTTAGTGCAGGATTTCGTACCTTATGGAGATGAAATTTTGTGACACTCTACAGAAACAGGTTGTTCTTGGATGTGTTCATCAGGTTGCAAAGCTGTGCTGTTCCTGATGGTGATGGCCAAACATTCAGGTGTAGCTTAATACTGCTAGGAGATATTACATGATGTTATTTAGACGTGCCTTTGGTCCAGGGCAGAAGTGGGGTTAGCATTTTGTGCTAGAAGTAGGCATAAACAGTCTCTGAGAGCTTGGAGCTGCATGCTTACATACTTAACAGTAGCCCACTTCGTGATAGGAAACCAGTGTAGTATTTCCAAATTACTTCCAGGTCACAGCAGTCCATTCTACAGGACATGATGCCTGCACTGTGGTGGCTAGAAGAGTTGTAGGTAAAGATTTTATGTTCCCTAGCCAGCCAAAGCTTGCTGGTTGTATAGCTCAAGTGATGCTAAAACAACACTGAGGTTGTCCACCTCAGGTGAGAGACATCCTGATTACCGCTCTACTGGTTTTACCTGTGAAGAATTCAAGCGAGTTACTTTTTATTCCAATATATTTCTTTTCCCATTGTGAAATCATTATGACAACACTGCTTATGACAAAAAAAAAAGTTAGGTTGCTTGCTGTCATATTAGTGGTATCACCATTTTCAGCCTGTCTTCAAACTACCATGACAGTTTTCAGGCAGAGCAGTGTCTTGGTTCAAATATACATCATTTAAGGGGTGGATAGATACCTTTCTGGATGACAGATGTTACGAAGATAAACTGCTGTCAGATGCCTTAATACTGTTTCTGAAGATGATTTATCGAGTGATTAGCAGAGCTGCCAGAATTAGGTTATATTTATTTCCTAGTCTAGAAAGCTTTTTTTTTAAGCCACTGACTTGACTCTCTAAAATAGTAACCGCTACTGGTTCCTGTAGGGAGATAAGATGAGATCTCTGCTTCCCAGGGGGTAGTTTTTGAAGTATGAATGCTTCACCTTTAAAGAATAGTAATGAGAAAAGCATCAGTGGAAAGGATTTTCTAAAGTAAGATCTTAAAAAAAAATCCATTACAGAAGACTTCATGAAATAAGATTTTTGGTTTCTTTGTATATTTCAGCTATATTTTTCTTGGAGATGCTTGTTAGTGATTAAAGGTATGGTTGGCCATTTGATTATTTTATGTAGAGTTCTGTTTCTTGTGGAACTTGAACTAGCTTGCATTTAAAATAATTTATTAACTTGATATCTTCCTCATTTGAAGTTTTTTTCTTGGAAATGGAATGTTTTCTATATTACTGTCAGTAATTACCTGGAGATCTGATCAATATTAAGAAGGCATGAAGATGATCCGTAGTTTCAGATCTGTATTTGTTGATTTAAAAGAAAAATTGAAAAATTATCATAAATTGGACTTCTTCATATCTTGTTTTAGTAGTTAAAATTTATATGCTTATTCTGGAGGAAGGATTTGAATGGAAGTTGATTTTTTAGAGGCAAAACTTAACAGGAATTTTTGGAATTTTTATTTTTTATTTTTTTACTTTTTTAATGTCTATTTACAGGGCCTATAAGGATGCTCAGGAGGGACTCTTCATTAGGGACTGTAGTGTTAGTGCAAGGGGTAACGGGTTAAAACTGAAACAGGGGAAGTTTAGATGGGATATAAGGAGGAAGTTCTTTACTGTAAGGGTGGTGAGGCACTGGAATGGGTTGCCCAGAGAAGCTGTGAATGCTCCATCCCTGGCAGTGTTCAAGACCAGGTTGGACAGAGCCTTGGGTGACATGGTTTAGTGTGAGGTGTGAGCACATGTTTAGTGTGAGCATGTTTAGTGTGAGCCCCACCATGGCAGGGGGGCTTGGAACTAAATGATCTTAAGGTCCTTTCCAACCCTAACTATTCTGTGATTCTATATTGTTGCTTGAGTTTCCATGCAAACATGAAAATGTAAAAGAAAGGGAGTGAAAGAACTGGGAGTCTTAAGAGGAGTTTCAGAAATGGAATGAGTCACTCTCCACTCTAATGAAAGATTATAAAGGTGGTTTAATTTTACACTGTGAGTGTTCTACTGGCAGGTTCTCATGTGAACAGATTAGACATCCATCCGAGACGTTTTTATCATATTGATTTATTCCCTTGGAAGAATGCAGGCTTTTACGTATTTTAGAGAAGATTCCAAATGGCTTGTCGAGATTATATCTTGCATGTGAATTTTAACTGGGATTATGTTACATGGGAGTGGCAAATTTTAATAGGCATGATTCAGGTGGTACTGAGGAGAATGAGTAGCTCAGCTTAATGGAAAAATCTAATTTAGACACGTGTAGCAAGCAGCTCTAGGAGAAGTCTGTAAATAATGTACTTGAATAGTGCTTGTGTACATAAAAAGTAATATAAAAAAGTACTCTTGATTTATGTTTTTAGAGAATAGGCAGTTGTATATAAACCATCCTCATGTCTGGGGCACTTCACAACCAAGTGGCAGCTCAGATAATTCTTAAAAGCATGTTCATTGATGGATAAAAGGGAATAAATACTTTCTGAGCCAAACTTGATTAATGTTCGGTAGTGCTATGACACTTGGTCCCATACTGACAAACTGAAAGATTAAATCAAAATTTTACATAGAGTTTAGAAATTAATTTTTTTAATAATTTTTCCACTGTATTTTATCTTTAAGAGATTTTTACTTAAAATGACATTCCTGCTTGAAGCAGCACTAACTTCAAAGTTAGATCAGGTTACTCAGGCCCTTTTTTGGACTGAGATTTATTTTTTTTTACCAAGACCTCAGAGTAAATGGTCAGTGAAATATATGGAAACATATAAACAGGTAGTATAGAAATAAGAATAATTTTTGTATTTGTCTGTTGGCATTTAATGTAAGCAAGGATGAATCAGGGAGGTTGTGGAGATGATAATAAACTACCAGATATAACTGAGAGATCACAAGTTCTATGAAAATAATCCTTCTCAGCAGGAGGATTTGGAGCTTGTTGTTACAGAGACTTTAATTCATCAGGAGTCAGTCAGGAAGAGAGAAGTTAAGAATCAAACTTACCTGCATATGTATAGATGATTAAATAGCCTTCTTTAATATGAGATTGAACTGCAGTAAAGGGAACTTAGCACATACCTTCCTGGTGACTCCACCAGTGCCAATACACTTTGGTATATGAATTTATTGGAACATTCAGGAGAACCCTGTGAATGGACCTCTATTCTGTATTTGGAAACACCAAATCTTGTCTTCTCAGCCTTGATTTCTCCCTTTATATTATGAGTAACACTGTACTGGCCAACTCGATAGTACTTCTTACTGTCTATTAAGAACTCGAATGATAGTAACTAATTTAAATTTAGCCAGCTATAAGGGTATATGATTATAGTAATTTTTCAATAATTAACTTGAATCTGTTACCTAAAGGACAAAACCTGTTACTTCCTTTATCAATAGCCTGGCTTGTCTTATTTTCCTAACTTCATAAGACAGAGATCAAATGAACTTGCAAAAGAGATTTCATAGGAGAGCAAGGCATTCTAATTAATCATAGTTTATTATTTTACAGCCATATGATATGAGTAACTAAAAAATGCATGTCAGAACACAGCAATGATGCATAAAAAACCAGAGATAGAACAGTGCATATGGAAAGTACAAAATATCCAAAAGGTTTTTTTATCATCTGTGAAAGCCGGTCGTAAGTCTGTTGGTGCTGCTGTGAAGGATGCCTCTGCCCTTAAGGAAAGGACAGACTCCTGGCTGCAGGATCTTTTTGCCATCATTAGTACTCGTGCTCAGCTTGCAGATCTGGCTGAACACTAACCCTTACCAAAACAAAAAGTTTACTTTGTTGAATCTGAGAGCTTGTCCAGCTCACCAGTTATCCAGATGAGTAGTAATGCCAAAAAAGGCCGATGGTGAGAATGCATGGCTGTGACTGGGAGGTGGGAGGCACAGGGAGAGGGAGTATAGAAAGGCAGGATGTCCTTGTTTAGCGGGTGAGCAGATAAACTGAAGGCAATTGTAAAATTGTTTTCATTAGCATCAATTGTGACATTCATAGTTGCTGCGTGTTTGTGCTGTTTCAGGAATATACTGCTAAAACAAACAAAATAACACAAGGGGTTTAGAATACTAACGTGTTCATCCAGTTTGGGTTTTTTTTATTTCCTTTAAATGGTTTGCATGACATGAGGTTGAGGTCCTTGCATTTTACCTACATAAGCAATTCTTTAACGGTCAAACACAAATTCACCCTGTAATGTCTGTACTGATTCAGCATAACGAAAATGGAGTTTTTCCCATCATTGCAGGCTATAAATCATGCAGACTATTCTTTCTTTGGATAGATTTCAGTTGTCATTTCTTATATATATCACTTGAAAAATTATTTCTAACCAGCAGTTGAACTTCTGTAACAAAGTGCCTATTCATTAGACATGATATTTCCTGGATATCAGAAGGGTATCTGCAATAGGCTTTTATCAAAGAAAAGATAAGATTCCTCCTTACCCTGTGACCGAGCCAGCCCCTGCAAGGAGCAATAGGGGAGTTCTGTAGGAGAGTTTTGTATCCTGTTGCAGGTAGTTAAGTCAATTGCTTTTCATTTGGCACTAATAAAGCATTTTGTTCAGTTGCAGATTAATCCCTAGCAACATATGTCTTTACCTAGAAATGCATTAAATATTTTAATATTTAAATTTATTAAATATACTTACATTTAAATTTGCACTGGATTTAAATGTGCAGTATTTTTAAAACCTAGAACATGAAAATGCCAGCTTTTTCCATTTTTCACAACTATATATCATGAATATGTACAGCCTTTTCAGTGAAAACTGAGCAATACAGTGAATGAAGTCAAAGTGGATGAAAATATACTTACTTGTACATATTAGGCCATTCCAATCATAGAAAAAAGGACTTGAATCTTAAACCAAATATACATAAATAAGTGACAGCCATTTGTCTGCTGTAATTTACATTCCAAAAGGTGACCTGCGCTTTAAAGTCTGATTCCTCCAGCGCTCAATAAAAGCAATAGAAGTCACAACAAACTCTCTGGCTTGCCATGACAGTCCCCTAACATGGAAGAGTAAAAGGCTTCTGAGATGATGCAAACTGAGGAGCACTTCCTTATGACATGAAATTTTATTGTTCTTCCTAATAACAAAAAGTCTTTTAGAATAAAATGCATTTTGCACAGATTACTCATATTGTTTCTTTTCTCCTAATATGACAAAATTTAGTCAGATTTTAGAATTTTAAAAATAGCCTTCAAAATTATGGTTAAATTGTTTTGCTTAGGTGTGTAAAAGAGTGAACCCCACACCGAACACGTGGTATTTGGCGAGTCTGTAGGCATTAATGTTGCATCAGGTTTTCTTGTGAGCACACAATGTGTTCTTAGAAGGGCCTAATGTTTTGTTTTGCTTTTTAAAGTGGTCTGATTTAGGCATTGTTTGCTTATTAATGAATCCTTACCTGATGCTTATATTCGAATCATGTATGTATTTTGCATGTATGAATAACTATGTTTAATGGGGGTTGTCTGAGAGAAATGCAAGAGGAAATTTTGGAGAAAAAGAATAAATCACAATAAGAATAGTCAGCAGGAAGTAGTGGCCTTCATCCATAATACATTGGTACCAGGAGCAAGAGAAGGCAGATTCTGTTAGGCAGCAAGAAAAGCAGAGGATCGCATGCATGTGTATTGAAACTGGCTGTGGACTGTAGTGTGCGCACAGCCATATCAAATGCACTTGTAGTGCACAAAGCATGTCCTGTATATTCTGTTACACCACATATTTTCCAATTCTTTCTTTGCTATCTATTTTACTTTCCCCTTCAAGGTATTTAAGGATTTTGTAATATTTTCAGGATAAAAAACAATCTACGCCTAACTTGCAAATAACTTTTTGTGGATGGGTTGTAAAGTCTGGATAGAATCTTATCTGGGTTGACTTCAACCTCCTTTTTTATTCTTAAGATGTCCCTTATAGCAGGTTATACTTTTAGACACTGTCTAAATTCACCTCCACTCCGTGTGTAAATAACACTCTTCATTGCCTCTGAATGTAGTAACTTTGCAAAGATGTCTTAAGTAGCGTAAGTGGGTTTAATCATAATATTGAGGCATAGAAGAGGAAGAACTCTCAGGAACATGTGTGTGAAAATGTGGACCAAGTATGGGTGTTCACTTATGTTTTCTTTCATGTATTTAGTTGCAAGCTGCAGTCAGCACGAATTTTACTTCACTGTGGTTGGGTAGTCCTTTTTTTCCCCCCTATGTTTTCCACTATCTCTTCTAAAATCTGCTATTCAACCCTAGTATAATTATATTGGAGATAGTTTGGTATGCTCTTTCAATATTTGGATTTATGAGGAAAATTGCAGAATTGAGTTAGTCTGCCATAGGCTCCTGATCAGAGAATCATAGAACGGTTTGGTTTGAAAGGGACCTTCAAAGATCTTGTCGTTGTCCCTCTGCCGTGGACAGAGACAATATCTCCCTTCTGTGTACATTTTCTTCAGTTAAAATGTGCTCATTTTACAAGTTTCTGTGCCTCCCGCAGCGCCACATTTCATGTTAATTCTTCCCTGAGAGGTTCCTCTAAGTGTGACATTATTGCAATCTAAAATGTTTTCAGTTGCAACCCCTACAAATTATGGTAAAAGTTTATGGTGAAAATCTTTCCATTCAGTTTTATAGTCGGTAATTGCCAGATCATCAAACAAATCCGCAAATACCATGGCACTCATGTTTCCTTAGAGCAATCTTCCTTTAGATTGAGGGAACCATAATTCAGTGCTGACCCCAACTGAGCTGGGCTGTCACTAGCACTGAACTAAAATGCTTGTGTCCTTGAAGCTGACTCTTAAAATCAAGGCTACTGTGTCCCCTCACAGAGCTTCTTTGTATGGGGACACTGTTCAGGTAGGTTGTAGGTGTCCATGCGATACAGTATCTTTCTCTTCCATATGCATGACAGGAGGATTCTTCCTGGTGCCTCCATGGAAGGTGTTCCACTTCCTACTTTTAGGATTTGAACACTCCCTCAATTAAATAACCTTCTGGAAAGGCATAAATTACTTATAGCAGTAAACAAATAAGCTTGCACATTATTTCATATTCTAATATTGTTAATTCTTATATATTAATTTGATTGCCCTATATATTAATTTGATTATTAATATCACTTGCCTTTATTAATTTAATTTTCCCAGTGGTAAGCAGGTTAGGAAAAGAAATGAATGGAAAGGAGGATCACTGCCAGGATAGGTCAAATTTTAGGACTTTCACTCTTGATCTATCACTTAAAAAAAACCCTAAACAACAGAGAACAAACCCACCACCCTATAATTCTGTGAAAACATTACAGTGTAGTAAGTTAACAGTGTAAACGTTTACTTAAATAGTTTTTGTAAAAGCTTGTCACTGACCCAGTGTGAGAAATAATCAAGGCTGGATTAATTCAAAAACTGTATGAAGCCATAGGTCATAAGAAGTTTATGTGAAGAAAACAAAGCCGTAGTCTCAGGCACTTGCACTGGGGAGCTTACTACTTGCAGGATCTAGCTCTTACAAAGGTTTGACTGGATTTTGTCATACACACAACTGGGGAGTGCTTCTAAAGCATTAGCACCAGCACTTTAGTCAGGATTAAGTGTTGCTTGTGCCAAGCTCTCTTCCTATTTTCAACAGTTTTCCTAACTTAATTTGGCAGTAGGAAGACATACTGGGCGCACTGTATAGCTGTTGCCATGCAGAAGAGATGAAATTAGGAGAAATGAGTTGTTTGGTTTACTTTAAAGTTTGCATTGTAGCTGATCTGATTAAATTAGGTGTAAAACTACTGATACTAAACCAGGGATTTGTTCTGTAGAAAAAGCAAGTCTGAGAATGAGTGAGTCTGATTCAGTATCTGCTGGGAATATCACCAGCAAAGAGCCTGGAAGGGAGTGGAATGAAATGTTCTCTTTCTCCTGGAGGGCTGCTGAAATGGACCCTATCTTAGAGCAGTTAGACCAGTGTCATTCCTGAGCTTAGGAAAACCAGCTACATTTGTTTTAAATTGTTTTAATTTGCTTTAAAAAGAAAATGCACTGGCTTTGTATATATCTGTCCAAGTTTCACAAGCACAGAGAGACTCTGCTGTAGAGTGCAGTACCCTGTCCTGCTGTAGGTAACTTCAACAGAGTACTAACTGTGGTTAGTCATGCAGTTTTCTGTATGTGAACAGACACAGTTACTTCTCCTATAGAGAAGCAGAAAGATGTGTGCTTTTCAATAGTTGAGAAATACAGATGTACAGTAGCATTTCAGCTCCTTCTAAAGGGAATGTAAACTTTTCTTTTTTCTGTAACAATAATTGTCTAACTCCTTAAGTATTATAGATGGTTTTTTCTCATAGGTGTATTTGATAGGGAGGTTGGAAGACTTGGTGCTAGGAATACACGTTCTTTCAAATCCTCTCTTAAAAAGCAAATTGAAGAAGACTGTCTACTCCTTTTCTCTCTACCCCAAAGAGCGATTTATTTATGGGAAAACAAACATGTCAGTGTTTCACTGTGGACTATATCACCACTTGATGTTTTATGTGCCTCAATTGTTGTGTTTTCAGATTGTAAGCCCCAAGAGGCAGGGACCATGTCTTCTTTTGTTTGTACAGCGCTGAGCCTACTGTCAGCACTCTATAAATAACAAGTAATTGCAGTGTTATGCACCCATGTATTTTGAAAGCGTGGGTCTGCTCCCATTGAAGTCCAAGGAAATTTTTCCCTCTCTCTTCAGGGACAAAGGATACTTACTGTATTAGCTGGCTGAATTAGTTTTACTTTTTTTTTTGATGGGGGGGGGGGGTGTGGGGGGGATGGAGAAGCTAGGGGTGTTTGTGTGAGGAAAATAGACTAAAAACTATAATGGATCCTTTTCAGCCAAGGTGCTTTATTATATGAAGCTGTATTTTGGTTATGTTAAATGGGCATATAGGAGGTGTTGTGAATTAAAAATACTGTTTCAGAAGATGATAACCAGTTTTCCAAAGCTAACAACTTAGCTTATTAATGTGATAGTAAAATAAGAAATTAAACTGCTACCAACTATGGAAAATTGTAATGAGAATGGAAAATTTCATCATTCTACTCAGTAGACACAAAGGTTTGTCTGAGTGCAGGGAGTACAGAGAATACTAGAACAAGAATGGGAAACCTGTTTTGAGCTACCATGTAATCTGAAAGGCACACCATTTTTTTTAATATATGTGAAACATACTTTAATGCTGAGACCTTGTGTGTTAAGGTTCTGCCTGAAGTGAAGTTTTACGGCCAATTTATAAGGTCTTGCAAACAGGAGTTTACAGTGGAAACAGTGACTCTTACCTTAATTGTAGCAATGTCAATAGCATTGCTGTAATGAGCATCTGGCTACATTCCATCTGTTGACCACACCAATGGGTTTTGTGCATCATAAAAGAAGTGTTTCCCCTCCATATTTGGTTTTCCACATGTCAATCCCTCCTACGCACTCCAACCCTCTCAGTTTATTGGAATCCCAACACGTGAGCTGTGTGAGGGAGATGCATGTTTGCTCATTTGATAGAGGCCTTGTTGAATGCTTTTTTAGGTGCATGACTTGCCCTCATCGCTTCCTCACTGCCATCCAAGTCACACTGGACAGACATGGTTCATTAGCCTGTCAGCTGTCTGTGGCATATTAGGTTATGGATTTGGAGAGAGGAAGCAGCACCATGCTGTAAATGCATGAGGTTTACAGCAGGAGAGCATGAGACGAGGCCAAAAAAATTAATTTCATCTTTAGAACGAGACTTGGCAGATGTAGTTACTGGCATGTGTTTGGGGGAAGCTGATATCTGCATTTCTACAAGGGAGAAGTTATGAATTTAAAAATGTAACCAAAACAGAACTGCATAATTTTAAATGAATGCTGGGCAATTTTAATTCTAAGTCACTTTATTAGTTTTTCAGTCAAAGCAAGAATTGAGTAAATACACCTACTAAAATAGGTAAAGAATTTGGAATAAAATCTTTCGGATGAGATAGAAGCAAATGTTGCCCATATGTGCATTCAAGGTTTCACAGCAGTACATCCAGGTGCTCTTGTTCAAGAGAAGGTAAGTCTATTGCTAGAACTTTTAATAGGTGATCTGGTCTCTTCCAGTATAAGTGGCTCTTCCATCTCCACCAAGGTGAGAAGCTATGAATATCCAAAGTTTTTAATGCGATGACAAACTTGCCACTTTCAACTTGTCAATATCTGGGGCCTGGTACGCTTATTATTCCAGTAACAGAGATGTCCTATCCTGGTTTTGGCAGCATTCGATCTGCACAGATGTCCAGGTCACAGTATCAGAGTTTCCCTAGCTCTGCTTTAATTTCTCCTATGTGTCAGTCCTGTGCTGGTTTTTCTGCTCCTCTATCATGTATGTACACTCAAAATGCTGGTCACTGAAACATCTCTCCATTTTTCCAATATGCATGATTGATTTTTTTTTTTTGCATATTTTGGAGACTGCCCCAAAGCTTTCCTAGATCTAAAATGTAAGACAATCTTCAGGTCACCAGCTTTCGTAATATGTTGCCCAGGCACCTTCTATTAACTTATGTGGCAGGTTTTCATAGGAAGATATTGAACCCTTTAGAAAACCTAGTGGTGAGATTGCTGAAGATACGCATGTGTGACGTTTCTGTTATATATGTAGTGGTTGCTATTTTAAACTGTCAGCATATCAGTTTTGGTCCCCAGCTTCTGGTATAATTAGTACAAAACATGTTATGAATATCTTCTATCAACACATTTAAGTAGATTTCTCAAAGGTAGTCTTTAGGTCTTTGGAAATTCATTATGCATAAAAATATTACTGTAGTTTTGTTCTCAAGGAACATTGTGTTCCATCTTCATACATGCTTGCTTTCGGTAGGGCATCTGCTATTAATTAGAATAATTTAGGCCTGTCTCATTCTGGTTTTCACATATTCAATAAAAAATAGGCTTCCTACCAGGGAGACCAAATATTCCAGGACACAATGTCTGTCATTCTGTCCTTGGCTGCATCAGGAAGTCCAACCGTTATTGCTAGTATAATCTACTTGTTCCTCCAATAACTTCAGACTTCCTGTTGTGTTTCCTCCAGGTGAGGGGGAGCTATGTTCAAATCTATAAATTCACCATGTCACCCTTTAAATCACTAATAATTATCTTATTAGTGCTATCCTTTAAAGCCTATTAACTTCTGTCTGACAAAAGAGGGGCAAGTAACAAGCAAAGCTGAAAAGTACTAATTCAGATCAGGGCTGTATCTACCTCTTCATCTTACCTTTATTTCTTTTTATTTTATAAGTTGTGAAATTCTGGACAAAAGATACCCATACTGTGAATAGCACAATGGGAATTAAGTCCTTGAATAATAGGTACAATTGTAATAGAAATCAATAATTCTGAATGTTCTGAGCAGTGTGATTCTGATTTTTCACTTTCAGTAAAGGACAGGATGTCAAAAATTAGGAAATGTGCACTTAGGGAAGAATAGTAGTTCTTGAGCATTCTTGCAGAGAGGAAATTTTGCCCCACAGATTGTTAGGATTGTGACAGCCTTTGAAGAGGTGGGAGAGCTGCATGCTCACCATTATGGCCATTGCATTCTCTTTCTCAAGTAGGTGATTTCCCACCTTCTTTAGAAAATTTCAGTTACTATTAATTTTGACTGCCTGGGGCAAATAGATAATCTGAATAATTCTTCCAGAAGCCATCAATACCTGGTATAATTCACTTTTTGTGTAGAGGTGTAGAAATGGTAATATTTCTAAAAGTGTAAATTTCTAGGATTGATATGTAGGTTTGCTTTTAAGGCTTTTAGTCTCTGAAAGATACTTTTTGTTCATAGTAAAAAGATCTGTGAGCAAATACTGAATGTTTGCTCACAACAGAAAATAAAACCGTCTTTGTCTAATAAGCCTTAGCAGGAGTAGTAATTTTGGAAATTACTAGAGGAATACTGTCATCATAGCTGTCATTATTTACACAGTGATGAATAATGCCTCTTAGTAAAGGTAGCAGCTCAATGAAAAATGTGAAGAAAGGGAAGGGCTATTGAAACAAGAGGCTGAACTCAGTTGAGATCCACAACTTAACTAGCATTCCTTGGTTTTGTTGCGTGCACTACAACTACGTACTGTACAGATGTAACAGAGCTATTAATGGGTAGTTTACATTACTGAACATGTTATTGACTCCCGGATCATTTTGTGCCTCCCCTAGTGGTGTCTCCCATGGAGTTTTTGATGTGGGAAAAACCTCCAGAATTTAGTAGTGGAAAAGATTTTTTGTTTGTTTCAATTTGTTACTGTGTCTGCCTCATAAACGATGGTGATGTCTTTGAGAATATAGGGAGCTAGTCAGGCATGGCAGGAGTGCAAGTGATTGAGAAAGTTAGTGCCCGTTAAGTGTTCCAATGATGCTACTTGATCATTTGCTTTGTAAACCATTCTGTGATTATTGCTTTCCTTTCACCCTATACTTTAAAAGAAAAAAAAAATAAACAACCCTAAAACCGAAACCCTAACAAAAAAGTATTCGGAGCCAATGATCAAAGCCAAAAAAAGGATGAAGACATAGATCTAATATGCATCCTATTGATCTATGTTTTGTGTGTTTAGAGAGACTTAAAACCACAGTATTGTGTATGGTGCAATATGGTGGCTCTTATTTTCTTTGCTTTAAGCATGTGGCATTGTACTGTATATGTGATGTTTGTATACTTACCATAACATACCTCAGTCAAGTATCTTTGTTTGCTACTTCATGGCATAGCAGTTCAAAGTTGTGTTGTTTTGCTTATTTTCCTTGATATGCGCGGACAAGATAAATATCCAAAGCATCAAAGACTTAAAAGATGCTCGTTCTCATAGCCAAAGGTTTTGGAGTCTTCGAGGACAAGGTTGGTGTATCTGTTGGAAGAACAATAAAGAAGTTATTTCATTAGAGCCAAGATGTTTTTCAAATGCTCCTAATTAAATTGAGTCTAAAAAGCTAGAAAATTAATATCAAGGGTGACTATTTCAATATTAGAGTATGCTAGGTTGCAAGATTCACAATTAGGAATGTGATTCAAAACTATGGCTATACCTTTAACCCACACACTGTCATAATTCAGATAATAAGCAATGCATAACAAGGGCATGCATTTATTGTATTTTACTTTATAATAGCATTTTCCGTATATTATGAGTATTGCTATAGCTGACTTAATCTGTTGAGTTTTAATGCATTTAATAATTTCAAGTATTTCATCACATCAATCAGAAATCCATACTCTTATTTCTTATTCAGTTTTATTCTCAACCCTTCTTCATGTATTTATCCTGATCATTTGAAATACAGCAGCAGTAAATTGGGATTTACTTCTACTTGAAATAACTCTCAAAGGTTCCTTTTTGTCTAATTTTATCTCATGAGTAAAAACAAACAAAAATTACAATTCATGTCTCTGGTTTATTTTTCATCTCTTCTCAAGTAAATGTATAGATCAAATAATGGATAAAAGAAACAACATTTTTTGTAGTTCTGAACTAATGTATCTAACCTAGAAGATTCTATCTTTTACCACTTTTATGGTAAGCTCTGTGCTCTCTCAGTTTTTACCACTTTAACAGCCTGGTACCTCTTTTGTAGGTTGCATTTTTTTTAACTTTTTCTTTTTGTTTCAGTCTTTACTTTTTGGTATTTCCATTTTGTCAGATAACTCATATGGCAATACGTGACAAGCTGAAAAGGTTGTCAAAGATAGCGACAAAGAGCAAAGGTAGTGACGATATGACGATGTTAAATTGAGGAATGGCACATAAATATCTGGATCTTGGAATGAGTCATGGCTAGTAGAAATAATTTTAATGAAGTAAGCCTATTAAAAATGGAGGAAAAGAACGACTTGTAGCAAGGGAAGCCTCATAGATATGGAGCTTTTTCCAGTGGTATTTTGCAAAATGAGAGCAGGAACAGAGAAAGTGGAAATTAGAAATATGACTTTTGCAGGATGCAGAAGTAAAAGGAGTCTGCTAAGTGAAAAGTGTAAAGTAGGCAAAACTAACAGTTTTGACTGTAGAGAAAAACAGGGGATGAAGTGCTTAGAAGCCACTGTCATAACACTGAGGGATTGAAAATTGCAAATAGCCCATTAGGATGACTGGAAACTTATGATGGAGCTAATTATAACCTATATTTCACACCAAAAAAAGCTCACAGGACAGATGAGAGAGAAATTTGTAACAGGGAAGACAAACATCAAAAAATAGTGGTGTATTCTGTCATTCTGAAGCCTTCATTTTAAGATGCAGTGTTCCAGCTGACAGAACATTCTGGATCTGTTGAAGGAATCCCTTGAAGATGTATTTTGCATAATGTCATGGAGGGATTTTGGCCTTATCAGTATTTTCTCCTGGCTTTAACCATGAAGGGAATAATACAAAGCAAATTACCTGGAGAAGTGTTACGAATTTCATTATAAAGTAAGGAAGATTAAACTTGCTCACCTGCACGCTGCCATCCTCCAAGACCTTTGTCTGTAAGGTCATGCACAAATGCATACTCAATATTTAGCTTTTACACACTTTTTCATGCTTTCATTAATAGGAAATATAACAGAGCTATGGCTAATTCTACAAGTGTGGCTAATTCTAATTTCGTTTATAATCATCAGGTGATCTAAAAAGATTTGGAACACTGTTTAAATGACTGTTGCAATCCCCTCAATCCCTTTTTTGCCTTAGAAGGTATAAACCTAAAAGGAGAACACACTCTGTGTGTGTGATACAGGAGAAAGGGCAGAGGAGTGAGAAGAAAACATAGTTGCTTGGTTGCAGCTCTGTAGTGGGAGGTAAATCAGTGTCTAATACATTGTGTTCCAAAAGGAAAAGAAGGAGCAGTGAAAGCCCAACAACTGCATTTTGATGTGATCTCAGATGCTTGGAGATACAGGGGCAGGCATCTGCACAGGCATGACAGTGGAGAAGGTGATTGACATACAGCCTTGTTTTCTTCAGGTAGGCCTCTCTACAAATTTTGTGGCATAATTTTTATCCCAGAATTAAAAAATAGCTGAATGCATTCCTAGTCAGCAGATAAGTTTGTGTAATGAAAGAGCTGTCATGCTGTAGTACTTCATTTGGTCTCTACTAGTGTGAAAGAGGTAATAATCACTCTTAATGTTTTCCAAGATGACAACCAAGGGGGTCGAAAATGCTTTCTTTGTCTGTTAATGTGCTTAACTAGCTTTCAGTGAAGTCGCCTATCACAGTTCATTGCCCCTTGAATGTTTTTCAGGACCTAAAGTGGCTGGTTTAGTGACTAGCAATAATGTATCAGTGCAGATCAGCAGCAGATAATTTTGTCTGATCTTGTTTGATTTTATGGGTCTCCTAAAAACTTTGTTTCCACATACCTAGCAGCTTAAAGGACAGACATATGATTTCAAGCTGCTAAACTTCAAGGACTGTAGTAGAAGGCGCAGGAATGCATGGTGGAGGAAAAAAGGGGTGGAATTAATGCTGGGAAAGAATTTGACTCTGGCTTATACTCTGTTGCCTTTCATTTTTAGACATGTCTGCACTGAATGCGCACACTGCATGTGTTTGTGGTCCAAAAAACCAGAAATGACTGAATCTTAATAAAATGTTTTCTGATGTATATCTTTCGTGTTCCTCAAAAAGGAAAAGAGAAAGTTCTTTACAATTCTAAAGATAACTGAACATCTACAGCTAAGGGATTCTTGAAGTTGTTATTATTTAAAAATAATCTTGGTAGAAATAAAGATGGACCTTTCAAATGTTTAATTGATGTATAACTTCAGTGGAACAATGTATCCTGGACTTAGCTGGAGTTTCAGACTGTGTTGATCTTAAGGTGAAAATGAAGTGATTAAAATGTGGTTTGGGCTTTTTACCTTTGAAATAAAAAAAACTAACAAAACCAAAAAAGCAAACAAGGCTTTTTCATGTTCCTTAGTTCATAGAGTAAAAAAAAAAAGAAAAAGAAAAAAGCCAATGTCTTCTACTAATTCTTGTTACAAAAATGAAATTCTGATACAGAAATTAATAGGTTAAAAGTCTAACAAAATTATCCTCCGTACACCATCATCCTTGAGAATCAACAATTTTGAATTTTATATGAGGCATTAATTTGATGAGGTGGAATTTTCATAACATTCCCATAAAATTAATTATAGAGTATTTTAGGAAAATAACAGTTATTCCCAAGGGCACAAGGAAGATAAAATGTATCTGTATTCTTATGAATGGTCCTTGCCCTAAAGAACAAGGCAGAGAACTTGCTGAGTTCAACAGCTATTATAGACAACCATTTTTTTTCTCAGCAAGTAAGTCTGACTTTAAAATATCTTTTATTTTAATTCTATAATTCTGTGTTAAAAACTGACAAATCTTATATTTCAAATGGCTGTGATTGCTCTCATGTCTTCTACTTAGTTGTTTTTGATCATTTTCTACTAAGCATTCATATTCAATAAAGTAAATAATAGCAGGTGACCATTACTTTAATTTTAGACAGGATTAAGTTGAATCAAATTTAATGGTGGGGTGTCAGTAGAAGGAGCCAAAATACTCTAACAGAGATCTATCTGATTTTAAGCAGGGATCACAGGGTCTCACTTTTATGTGCCTAAGAGCTTGATGTATTTATGGAGTGTAGGATAGTGGATAGTTTCCTTTCATTTTTTATTTTTTTTACAGTTAGACAAGGTATTACTGGTATGAGCAGGTATTTCCTATATGCAGAACAGGAAATACTGCTAATACAGTTAATAATCCAGCTAACAGAAGAAAGTAAAAAAAAGGAAACGCTTTAAGGGCCCTCATGGTACACTGTGGTATTAAACTATGGACTCAAAATAAAATCTTACAATTTGGGTGTGATGTCAGTGGTCAATTATTTGACTGGGTAGCAATATTGATAGTGATATCACACCTATGAAAACTGGAATTCATCCAGCTGGATTTGAAGGTGTGATCTACAATCCATCAATGTCAGTTTAAAGTCAACCATTACCTTTTACATCAAACTATAAAAGCAGGTTTTACCTTTACTGCTGAAGCGTAAGGGTGTTGTTCATTCTTTTTAGTTATTATGTATATAGTTTAAGCATTATGCTCCTCTGGGACACCTTTGATTGCACCTTTAATCTTAACCAGTATCTGCTGGTAATTGCAACAAATAATGTTTTCGCTTTCTAGAGAACTATTATATTTCTATTTCAAGAAACTACAAAGATTTTATGACCTGTTTGTAAGTTATTTTGTATTTGCATTGACCTGGTTTGTAACTAATTGTGCCCCAGCATAATTTTGAAAAGTAATATTTTACACAATTTTAAAAGTAAAGTACAATTCTCAACTGAATAAGATAGCTTTAAATGTATTTAATCAGCTCTAACCAGCAACATTCTCTCTGGCAATACTGTAGCTTTAAAATGTTATACATCCTTTTCCCTTCAAAATTTATGCATGAAACAATTTTTTTCTCTTACCATGCTGGAGGGATTCTTTTGTCCTTAGCAAAATTACATCAATATATGAACATTTATATCAATACCTGGAAAATATATCAAATATAATTATATCAACATATATTTTTTTGTTTAAAGAACTTTTACAGTATTTATTAACTTGCTGTGATTTTTTTAATACAGTTTTTCAGCTGTTTTCTGTGTCTTTTTAATTTTTAATTACAGCACTTCAAGTTTCCTGTTCTTGCTCTGACAGCAAAAATAAACATATGAATTGGGTTATTACAATAAAGCAGTAGTATGAGTTTATTTATCCATTATATATTCACGGTTTAGAGACCTGACTAGTGTTCTTTCTTCTTTTAAAGGTTGTCTGACCTTTCCTATAAAAAAAAAAATTTCTTTCTTTTACCTGATAATTTTATAAAATTACTTGGAATATGAGCCAAGTGAGGTATCTGTCTCAAGAGTTTATATTCTGCACAAAAGGCTCAGCTATTTCCAAGAGAGAGAATAGATGGGGAAACAAACTGTAAACAATACAAGTGGCAACTTCTTTGAAAGGATTTAGTGATCCAGTTGCTTCTAGATGGTGTCCTGAGTTTTAGCAGTTCAATTGTATATATTTCATGGATATGCATTTTGTTGTCCACGTAAATGTTTGTTAAAATTGGTTAATTTAAAAGAATCTCACTTTCCACAAGATCATTAGGTTTTAGCAACTAGGATACCATCCTCATCATCAGTTCTGGGGCTGAGAAAGATTTCCCTTATTTTCAGTTTGGATCAGCTTCTGTCATGCCAGGTCCAGAACTGAAGCTGAGAAATTGTTCCTCCTCTATCTTGAGTCATTTGCCAGTCTATAACTGTGATTTTTCTGAATGGGTTGATTTGAGAGGGAAGAATAAGATCTAGAGAGGACTGAGACTGATGAAAGACTTGAAGCAAGAGGAAAAAGAGTTTGGAATGTAACTGAATAGGAAAGAAAGGGTAAATCAGCTGTAGGGGTAAGGTAGAGCTAAAGGTAGCTGTGAAAACAGGCCCGAATAATGTTTGGTGGTTCAGAGACAAGAAAAATTGGGACTGCTAAATTGTAAAGTAGGAGATCATAAGATGGGAATTGGTGGGCAAAGTACAGGTCAGAGTACATCAATGAAATGAGTGAATACAGAAGATGGAAGGGAAATCAGAACTAGCTGTGCAAAATCCCTAATGGTGGTAACTGAAGAGAGTCAGGAGATTAGGATAACTTCAAGTCATCCAATCATTCGGATACTCAGGAAAATGAATACAATAATGTCATAATAAATAATGCTGTAGAAAAGCCTGAAGTGAAATCAACAGTTTTGTTTTGATGGTAGTGTTTGAATAGCATTCAGTTAACGAAGCTTAAAGAGATGTATCAGAAATGTTGGCTAGTTGGTCATGGGCAAGGGCCTGACATTCATTCTGTGTCCTGATTGAGGAAAGAGTCCTGGGGAGAAATAAAACATGCAGAGTTAAGGTTTGTATCATAATTAATATCTAGGAAGTGGCAAAACTCATACTGAACAGGTAATCTTAATTCTGGAACTTTTTACATTTTGTTTGTTTCAGCTTTTAAGCTGGTGATGTTTTTACACCATGGAGGGTTTTTTTTCTGTGTGTGGAGTACACTTTAAGTAGATTGTATGCAAGGTGCTGGGTAAACTTCTGGAAATTTATTGTGTAAATTAAAAGAAAATAAATTGTTGATATGTGTCTAGGGTTTAATCACATTATGTGGTTAACATTAAGCTGGGTGACAGAAGGATCACCTTCTCAATGTCGTTTCCGTCAGTGAAATACTTGCTTGTTCAACACTAGAAGAGGTTGAATATACAGCAAGCGATTTGCTAAATACCAGTAGCTTTAATGTGAATTTTGATGTTTTATCAGGTATAGGAGAAGGCTTCCTAGGGAAGTGGTGGAATCACCGTCCCAGACACTTTTGGAAGTGTTACAAAACTATGTAGACAAGGCCCTCAGTGCCATGGTTAGTGGTGGTCTTGGCAGTCCTGGGGTAAAGGTTGGACTTAATGATCTTAAAATGTCTTTTCCAAACAAGTTGATTCTATGATTCTATCTTCAGTGTGTATACATGTATCAGTCATAAACAAGAAGATTTATGTTAGATACAAGAAAGAAGTTCTTTACTGTGAGGGTGGTGAGGCACTGGTACAGCTTGCCCAGAGAAGCTGTGGATGCCCCATCCCTGGCAGTGTTCGAGGTCGGGTTGGATAGGGCTTGGATCAACCTGGTCTAGTGGAAGGTGTCCCTGCCTGTGTCAGGGGTTTGGAACTGAGTGAGCTTTAAGTTATTTCCTACCCAAACCATTCTATGATTGTATGATTTTTTTCTGATAAAACACAGGTTTTTTGAGTGAGCTGAATAGCTCAACAGCTTTTACTACAAGGCCTAAGTGTGTCAACATTGACAGGTAGTTCTGGCATATTTTTTTTTAATCTACAAGATAAAATCTTGAACTCAAAAAAGCAAAGTAAATAAAATAAGTAGGCTTAAAGAGACAGCTGTGTGCTTTTATGAAGAGAAAGAGTAACAAAGAATACATCAAAAAGCCAAGGATGATGTGTTTCAAATAAACCTTCATACATATGACAGTTCTTTGTTTAGGATTTTCTCATAAAGTAGAATAATTTGAAGGTGGAATAGAGTACTTCCAGAATATTTGGCTTGTCTTCCAGGCAAGTTTTTGGGGCAATGGAAGTATTTAATTGACCTATATATGCAGAATTTATTGTCCAAGAAGGCAAGTTCCATGTATCAGCAGCATTTACAAAACAATAGTTGTTAGACTCCATGATGAGTCTTATTTGACAGGATCTGGTCAGGAAGTTAGAATTCAGAGTAAACATGAAGTGAAATGAAATGAAAGAATACCATTCTGTGAGTCTGGTGCAGAAGTCTGAAGTTTACAGTAACCAGGAACTACAGCTTGTGTTGCTAGAAAGTTAGAGGGTGCCTGGTTATTCTGAAAACTGATGCTGGTAGGCTTACCCTTAATTTAGGGATTTTTCTGTTTGTTCATTTTTTCATGTCATCAGTGCAGTATTATGTATGTTGCAAGCTATTTTGTATGTGCATTCTCTAGGCAGAGCTTCCCCTTCAGCTACTTTATTAATAGAAGTGCCCTTCTTAAGATTGTCGTATCATCAATTACTATTTTTTCTGAATGAGATTAGCATTCACCCTAGTGTAAAACCCAAAAGTTTATCTTAATGACCAAGCCTAACTCTGGAGTTGTAATGAGCAAATGTGTCTCTTGATTTCAGCAAAAGTTGAGAAAATCGTAGTGTTTTCCTCTTCCTGTTATTGACACAGGTTGTGAAGCATCTGTTATTAAGACAAGGCTATGTACATTTATCTAAATACTGTATTGTTAAAGCCAGCAGTTGATTAGATGCTGCATAAGCAATAGCTGACAGTACACTACGACCTGGATATATTGTTATGGAAAGTCATTGAGGGGGGAAAAAATCACAGATGTTGAGTTTGGATTCTATAAAAAAAGTTAATGTTTTTTAAAAATTTTTTTAACCATATTTTTTTTTAAATCTCTATTTTCAAGTTTGTTTTTTTAATTTATTTTTTGAAGTTTTCTTAAGGATTTAAACATAAAGATCTGTTTAAATAAAGAAGGCTTTTAGTGGAAGAATAAAAGAATAATCTAATGCCACCTAAAAAAGCTTCAAAGTCAGTCTGTCAGGTTCTTTCTGGCAAAGAAGGTCTCACATTATCTTTTAATGTTGAAATCAGTTCAAGTCAGTGAAATTTCTTTAATGAACTTTAGGGCACATCTTCAAAGAAACCTGCAATTGAACCTGTGGAAAGGCCAGTGCCTTTGAACTGTGGAAAAGAAGTTTATCCTAGATTAGCTTGATCTTTTAGTTTACTCTGCCTTCTAATCTAGTAACAAAGATCTAAGCTTTAAGAATACCCCTGAACTGCAGTGACAACCTAAAAGTAGTGTATTGTTATGGATAAATTCAGTACTTCCCTTAGGTACTGGGATTTTTAACTTCGGAGGGCTAGCCAAGTTGTTTATTTTGCACTGTGAAGATGTACATTCTGGGTCTCCCTGAGCACTAAATTTTCTTTATTTTTCTTGCTATCTTGTAAATTGAAAATTTTAGTTAATTTTTGTTTCCATTTCCTTAACGTTTCACTGTACTTGCATCACGTTCAGTCTTTCATCACACAAATGTGGAAAAATGTACCTTCAAATGTGAAAGAAATAACAAAATCTGAAATTATGAGCGATGGATAAAGGAAATGCAAAACTGTATGGAAAGAAGTGCATAAACACATAGGCTCTGATGCACGTAAGTCTGATTTGAAGGACACTTCATTTTTAGTTTGAACTTCTGCTTTTAAATTTTACTGTAATCTGATACAACAGTTGGTTTAGTGAGTACTTGAGGAATTTCTGGTGTTAACAGTATTCTTTTCTATAGAAATTCCTTTGGATTTCAGATTTTGTACTCTGTCCAGGTTACAATAAGAAAAACATGGAAGAGATTTTTTTAATAGAAAAGCAACACTTGGTGGTTTGCAGCTGGCAATCACAATGCCTTTACTGCTGCTTTTATTTTAATAAGTGGAACAGGTCAATTCAATATCAGCTGATTTTGTTCCTACTCTGGTCAAAGTGAAAATACAGATCTAGCAAAAGAATTGTGACCACTAGTTTCTTCCTTTCAGTTACTCTGTGAAATATCTTTTAATAATCATCTAATTTTGTGGAATTGGTAACTCAAGAAGAGTTATCACTCAGCTAGCAAAGGAAAGTATGCCTTTTATCTATAAAGATTGATTCCATAAGTGACATTATTTGATGCCTACTTTTAGTTATTAGTTACTAAGAAATTAACTAAGAACTGTGCAAAAAGTTCAGAAAACCAGATTTAGGGTTTTGAAAATGAAAATCTTATTCATAATCAGACAAAAAAGAAATAATATTCATAAAACTGGATTTTTGAAGAGGGAAATATAAAAGAGAACAATATAAAATGTAGTTGAAGGACCAGAGAATAATTGAAAATTGAAATTATATATTTATCAAGGATTGAAAAATAAATGATGCTATATTTTCCTGTATTATATTATAGTTTGTAGTTAAATCCTTGACCTATCAAAGTCAAAGGGAATTTCAGAACTGATGTGATTGGCACTATTTCACCCTTCATCTGTGAGAAGCAGTTTCTGCTTTTTATTATTATTTCAAAATGGTATCCTTTCTTTTCTTCTGTCACTCCAGTTTCCTAAGGATTTATAATCTTTTGCTTCAAAAGGAAAATTTTTTCTTGGTATATACTGTATAGTTGAAACCAAGTGCCATGCAAAAGGCTCACTGACCTAATGGTCTGATTCGAGCAGAGCAGACGTTTTGAATCTGGACTTTCTTAGTTATGGAGGGTATAGGATTTTGAATGCTTTTATCCTTTTATTGGTGAATTCACTAAAGTGCATGCAGACAGAGAATGTTAAAGCGGCAGTCAGATAAACTTGTTAAAGCAGTGGGAGTTTTTCCTTTCTTTCTACGTGACTTTATCATCACAGTGGAGTTAAAAGGCAATTAGCCCTTCAGCTCTTTTCTGGCCAGTTTATTGGCATTTTACACACAACTGTTGAATAGACAGTGCCATATTAAAAATTCCAATGAAGCTGGCCTGGGGATAACAGACTCTAAATTTCAGGTTAATGTAGGTTTCCTTGAGAGGAACTATTGCCAAAAAGCTCAAGTAAAATTATCTAAATACAGTGCCTATGCTGCATATACTCATAGTTGATGGAAAATTGTAGTAGTCTTGCTACATGCTGTGTTACATTTCCAGGGAAATATTTTTATAAAGAGTGTTTGATGAAAAAGTTTATTCCTTTAGTAATAACAGGCTACCCACTGTGTTACTTAAGGCAATGAACATAGTGAGTAGAACTAGACATTTTCATCATAATAACAACAATTATACTTGCTTTGCATTTCTGTAATTTTTGTCTGAGGTCATTAAAACACTTTATGAACATGGATTACTTATTTCTTTCAGTGTATGAGAAAGTGCAGGACAGAGTATTATATAAAAGTTTTCAGCAAATTTAGTAAAAATTTTTTTTTTTTTTTTTTAGTAATTGTAAAGCAAATATTGTGGGGTTTGTTCTCATTTCAATGTGAATAGACAATGAAACATATTTTTTGCAAGCCTTCCACCCCGAAATGTTAATAACCAAAACCTGATTAGAATGATTTTTCATCACTGAGGAGAATGAAGTACAGACAAAACCCACATAGGCTCACTACTGGAGCGTAAATTGGAATTTTTGTAGCGTTTCAGTTTTAATCTGCTCTTGCCAAAGAAAATGGGAGGGTTTTAATAGACCTGACTGAGACTATTATTGGGTCTTAATGATTCATTCAATGCCTTCTACAAAGATATTGATGTAATTAAATTTTGTAGCTGATTCTAATTTACTGATGTTGGAACAGATAATGAGAAATCTGTTGAGATCTGTGTGATTGAAAACCAGATGGTAAAAACAGAGTAGATACGGTATTTTTAACCTGTCATATGCACTTTTCAGACTCCTCCAAGTTGTATGTCACCTAACTGTGAAATAAAGAAAACAGCTCCTTATAAGTCCAGCTGAGTCTTGGATCAGATCCATTTCAAAATGGGAGGAAAAGCCAGTAGGTTTAAAGAATAAAATGCATGCTTTCACAGTTTTTTAGTTTATGTGGCCACTCTAGATTTTGTTTAGAATGATGGATTGATGCTTCAGTGTGTCTTAATAAACAAAGCAAACTGAAATGCTCTCATTTGCTCAGGTATATAAGCTAGCAGCATTTTCTTTCAGTGCACAACGCTATAATTGGAAGTGATCACCAATAACCACAGGTTTATTTTTTTAGGTGGTGTATATCTGTACTTCAGCTGTCACTGTTAAGAGCTCAAAGTTTGCTTCTGATGCAGATGAGTCATCGTTGAAGTTGTCTGTAATTTTTGTCTCTTAATACAATAAATATACATTGGAAGTCAACCAAATGGCTTCATTAAATGGACATTATAGTTTAAATCAAAATTCTGGAAGTTAGGAAGTTCCAGATTTAAAGCAGCTTATATAGTTTTTATTTTAGTGCCCTTTTTGGTGCATGTTACAGTGCTTTTCAGTTCTACAGCCATTTACTACCTTTTCTGTAGCACCTTACTGCTGTGACATGCTTGCTATTTATTATGTTAAACTAACATATTTGAGTTCCATATTAAAAAGGATAGTGACTGTGGGAGAGACAGGCAATAATGTTATTGGGCAACTCAGCCCTATCTGTTCTCTTGCTACAGATTTCTTGTGTGCTAATAATTGTGTAGACCAAAATACAGGTATTGTGTGAACTTGTGTGTATTTCAGTCACGATCTGTCACAGCTATATAGAGCATTCTCAGTACCTCAGATCAATGAAAACACTGCCGTTAAGGTTGTAAAACTACCTGGTCATCAGGAGCAAACTCAGTGGTTCTGAATTTTAGTTTCTAATGGTTTTCAGCGTGGCCTAGGCAAAAGTCACATTTTAATATCTACAAAATGAGGAAAATAAAACGCGAAATTGTATTTTATAGAGATGTGTCATGTTAAAATCTATACAACTGTTTGAAAAATGAAAAGAACTATAAAAAACAATGAACTCTACACGAGTAAGCCTCATGCATTAGCACAAACGACCAAGACATCTGCAGCAAACAAAGACTTTTGAAACTGTGCCCAGTGTCTGTGCACCATCTTTTTCCACACAGATAATAATGCTCTTTTCATATCACAAGGAAGATACAGAAAGCGGTTTGTTAGTGTTCTAGAGATATCCAGATATGGTGGTGAGCATCACAGAGAAGACCAGGAAATAAATAATAACATAGTTTCAGGGATATGCTTAACAAAGGCGGAATTTTTCAAACTTTGGTAGTATTAAAAGGCAACTTCAGTCTGTAAGAAACATTTAGCCTGGGAACAGAATGACAGTGAGATCCTAAAGTGAAAAATAACGTGTGATCATGAGTCAGAAATAACCATAATTTATAGACACCAGGGGGCAGAATTAAGGTTGAAAGGACAGCTATAAACCTGGCATTTCCAACCATCTAAAGGGCTATTTATGTTCAAACTCAAACACACTTCTAAATTTAAATATTTGAATGGTAGAGAGTTTGTTGCAAATACCATTCTAAGTTTGTGGAAGCAGAAGTGTTTAAATACACTTGGAAGAGAAGTGTGATTGATCATATGTTAAAAATGTGACTCTAACTAAAACCTAATTTTAATTAGTTTCAGCTAATGTCCAACACATTATTGTTTGTGGATAAATTACTTCAGTTTTCTAAAGGAAAAAACATCAAACAAATCTTTTCTTGAAAGTTAGAGCTCTTTTTCTTACTTTTTGAACTGCAGAAAATACTGCAGATAACTGCAGCTTTTTGTTTCCAACCTGACCTTCCACGTTCTGAAACTAATTTGCCATACTGCTTCTCAAAATCTGCTCAAGGACTTCCTTTAGCAGAATAATGTGGTTCTTATTAAGTACATCCTATAAGACCCAGGAGGATTTCATGAAAAGAAAATAAGACCGAGACACAAATGGATTTCCATCCTCCAGTCAGATATATGATATTGATGACCAGGAAGTATATGAAGGATATTGTAAGGAAGACAAAGAAAAAGAATTAGAGCAAATGTCTGACAAATTGGCTGTCTTCATACATACAGATGACAAGTGGTCTGTACAACTAAGTAGAAGAGATGTAGGCATCAGGCCAAATATAGTCAACAGGTACCTTTAAATCACATGGTTATATGTAACCTCTTTTTAAAATAAGGCCTCACTTTAAATTACGTCATCATCCTGACTTAAAAGCCATGAAGTTTTACATGAAAACTGATAGTTTCTCTTAACTCCAAATGTTGTTTTTCATTGGTATGAATTTTATGTTTTCACCAGAATACCCAAAATATTTCTGTTAATGGGGAACTTCTTTAGGAGATTCCCTAATTTTCAATTAAGTTCAACAAATATAAGTAAAAGTGTAAACAGCAGCTTGCATTTCAAAGTCTGTTTCTTCTAAAGTTTTTCTATGAGGTGACAAAGTATTTTCACGTTAGGATAATTTTATGAAAAAAATACTTTGAAATAGTTTGAACGTACTATCATCTCTATAAATGCCTGATGTTCTGGTTCTAGTGTATCTTGCCTAATGTAGCTAAATATAGATTTCAGAGGTTTTACAAGGCAAATGGTTGATGAAAAAGATTTACACTCTATATGTGACCCAGTGCAAGTGTAAATAAGTGAAAGGACCCTGGAACTATCACTATTTTTTGTTTCATTCTTCAACAACGCACAGAATTTGGATAATCAGGATTCTAATATGATTTTCCTATTAATCTCTTTTAAACCATGAAATCTGATATTTTCACCATAACTAATCCATGAAATTTGTCAGCTTTGTGATTTACACAAGCTCTCTTTATAAGGAGAACTTGTTTGAGTCCTAAGGCATGGAGTATTATTTCCCAGCATGCTTTTAGTGCGTCTTTACTAATAAGTGTAAACAAAATGTGCTCATTGACTATATTGTTATTTCATGATCAGGAGGCAAAACATGAGGAATGTCCAAGAGTATATTCCTCATAGCAGTGCATATGAGTCTTAAGCCATTAAGAAGAAAATAACCTATCATATCAGAGTTGGTAAGAATGGTTTTGATCATAAAGTTTACCTAAAATAATTGGATAACTTGCTTATAGATTAAAAACATATGTGATACTTATATGTCTTTGTGCTGTAGGCTTTGGAATTAATTGCTGTCAGCATAAAGCAGACCAAACAAAAATAGATTCGCATCAGTTCTTTGTAATGGGGGGAAAAAAAAAGCTTGAATGGCAGTGAGGATAATTCTATTTTGTATCGGGGGGAGAAATGGCTATACAACATTCACATAACTGGAGTGCAATTTACTATATATGGGAAAGAATAAAGATCCTTTATGTAAATGTAATAACATGCAAGTAATACCTTCAAAAGGAGAGCAAAGAAGTCTCTTGTGTACAGAAAGTTAGTCTCCTCCAGCTGTCCTCTCTTACTTTGTGGGGGGGAGACATTTGGGGAAAGGCCAAAATGCAGATACTCACTAAGTATCCAATTTTTAGTTCAGCATGTCCTAATCAGCTTTTACAGAGCTGCTCTGCTCTGTACCAAACGTGCTATAAATGTGCAATACGCGCAGTACATGTAAATAAGTCACACTCCCTGTGGTGATGAGAACAAGATGACCACATATTTCAATAACTGCAGTATGCTGCAGGTAATAGATAGTCAGCATTGTCTAGTTGTTTCTCAGCTAGCAGGCAGCTAGAGCTGCTGAATACTATGGCTGTCTGTATATCATTTCAGATTCCTGATCATACATGTTTATGAAAGTTCTCCAGAAGTCCATCACAGATGGACAACTTGTGTCAAGATCCATAGACTGGAGCCAGATAGCAAGAAGTGGATCTGCTCTGTAATCTGGTCTTTCTCCTGAGGAAATGACCATAGATCTATTTACCTGTCCATCAAATCATCAAAATACAGACATCATCTGTCATGTTCCCTCACTCTTATTATGTGGTATGGTATGCCTGTTTTGTGATCAGGTAATAGATGAACTTCTGGCCATGTGCTGAGAAAGGTCTTAGGGAATACAGTCGTCAGGTGTCCTTCTGCAAATGTCATGTGCTTATGTGGTTGCCCAAGACATGGCAGGGGAACTGTGTGCATTTGAGCTTGTGGTTGGCTTTTTCTCTGTCCCGCCTTAATCACTCTAGTTTAGGTTCTCAAAGGTACAACTGCCTCTTAAACTGATTTCTGAATGAAAACTGAACTGTTGATAACTGGAAAACTAATAAGGTTTAACCAAATGCCTGTGAGTTTCTAGAAAATATAAAGCTATCCGTTATGAAGAAGCGAATTCAAAACAGCTACTTACTAACCCTCATATTATGATTAATCTGAGTATCAAATAGAAGTAGCAGCTGGGGAGCTTAAAAAACAAAACAAAACATGGGGATGGTGGGGGATGGATGTTTCTTCCTATAAACTGAAATTCTGTGGAATTTCTTGCTACATGATGCTGTGAGTTGCCAAAGTTTTACTGGTTCAAAAAGACATTTGATGAATTCATGGGACTGGGGTGTCCATCACAGGCTATTAAATGCCAAGATACTGTTTGCAAAAAAGCCATTGAATACATTTTATTCTGGTTACTCAGAGCATAAGACGGAAAGTAACTGAGAAGTTAGCCTTTTTAAAAAATATTTTTTAAATAGTGTGAGTGGAAATAGATATTTAGAATGAAGTCATGATTTTATAAAATTCCATCAAATTAGAAATTAATATAATCTATTGGTCCTTTTTTTCAGTAAGTGCATCTTGTTTTGATACTCAATATGTCCCTTACAGGTGCCTTCAGAACCTTAAAACTTCTCTAACACTACTGCTGGAGTATGCAATTTATGGATAATTAATAAGGTTACATAGATTCTGTTACTTGCTTATTCTAGATATCCTAGATATTTGGAGCTAATATTTTTAGGTATATTTAACCTAATAATGATTGAATTGCTCAGGACAGAATTGAAGCCGTGTCACACTACAAAAGTTTTTGGCTTAATCCATTTACTGAATTGTTAAGCAGGTACTCTTGTGCTTTCTGCCTTTAGGCTCTTCAAAAATTACAGTCTTTATGTTATAAATGATTCTGTTCTACATGGTTAACATGACATGTTCATATAAGACAAAATACTCTCCAGTGTAAATTAGGTCTACAGAATTTACCTAAATGTTCGTTGAGTATGAAAGTTCTACAGCAAGGCCTTTTCCTAATGCATACATTTATCAGCTAAAATCTTGATTGTTATGCCTGTATTATGTCACTCACGTCTGGAAAGAACAGCATCCTGCTGTTTGTGAAGCTGATCTCCTGCTGCTACTTAGCCACTTGTAGGATTCTATCCCAATTCCTCTAATCCACTCTGTTTCAATAGCACCATATTTGGACTCCTTCACAGATTCTTTTGCTGCTCTGTTTGGGATGCTCTATGAACTGAATTAGAATTGTAATGTTCCATTTAAAACAAAAGGAACCTTTTTTTTAAACGAGAGTATAAGGAGTCTCCTCCTCTTTCTCAGATAGAATTTATACACAGGCACTATATTGTTTCCTTTAAACTATTGTCCAGAAATTTGGGGCACTATTTCAATATATTGCTCTACGTTATATAAATCAGATCCAATTATTTGAGGTTTTTTGTTGCAATAAGGCCTGCTACCATCTTAAATTGTTTCTTTCCCATTGTGACTCCTCATTCAGAGTTCAGTGCTCTTTGTTTCCATTATGTCGAAGGTTTACTGATATCTATTTGAGCTCGTTTATGCAAGTCAGGCCTAATGAAAGCAGAGAACCAAAAGGACTCCGAAAATGGTGTTAGAAATGACACCAAGCCAGGAAGTGTGCTGTAGATATTGTTGCCTTACTTTCAACAAGTCAGCAAAGATTTGCATATGTATTCTGACACTAGCTATTTTCTGATCCTCACATAAAGCAAGGTTTTGAAAAAACAAAGCTTGCTTGGTATACTTATATATACATTGTCTGTTACTTTCCTTCACAGCTAAGTCTGTTAACTTCAGTGGAACTATTTGAGGCTAAGATAGCAATTGAAAACACAGGATAGCAGACTGTCATCCTTTCTAATGTAAAGCTCCTAGGCTTATAATTGGTTTAAGGATTGTTCTTTAGTGAATGGGATTTAGTTTACTGAAAAATAAAAATGTGGCTGAATTATGATGCTAATTTCACTCTATGAAAAGAAAGAAGTTCCTTGGATGCATTGTAATATTGCATGAGTTTCTGTTGCACATTTTTAATACTTTTCAGTGCAGTATATCTAGTTTACTGAAATGAAGAAAGAGCATAAAGACATTATCCAGGTGAAACATATTTCAATAATTACACAAAGTGAACTTCCCACACTGGAAAATTTAGAATGGTTTTTAGAGCATGTACCATGTTTGTTTTAGCTGTAGCTTTCTGCAGGCCAGAGTTCCCTCAGTGTGCTGGATTATCATCATCAGAAGCCACTGGCACCAAGACCTGATGAGAATCATCATCTCATGGATGAGGTTAGGGATGCAAGTGGAAACTGGAAAAGACAATGGCTACAGCATTTTGATAATACATAAATTGCTATCAAGTTTTACAGCTAGGAATGGAACAGAGAAGATAATGAAGAAAAAAGACTTCAGAAAGTGAAGGTGAAAGAGGAAGAGAGGTAGAGAAGTATAGAAGGAAGCAAAGGAAATCATACTGAAGAAAAGAAAGTGGGACAAAGAAAAAAGTATTATATGGCCTCCTTGCTTGCATTTGGCAAATGTGTATATATGATTTGTTCACAAATGTGTTAGTATTTCTAACGATAGAAACATGTAAGACAGGGAGACATTTAGAAGTTTCTATGAAGAAATATAGTTCATACAATACAAAATAGAGATTTGTAAGCAATTTGTCTAGGCAATATCAGCTTGAAGACTTGTGGTTCTGCTGCTCCTTCTCTGTACTTCAAAATTAATTGAAAGCCTCATTGTTTTGTTTGAACTGTGAAAGCTTCCAAGGTCAATGAGTGAGGTAATTGACCTGCCTGTTGTAGGACAAAAATATGTATGTTAAATTGCATAATTAGTTTTAATTACATAATTATGGTGTTTAATGTGTGGGGGTCAAAGGTTACTATTACATTTAGAAGTCATGGCAAGAAACACAAAAATAAGCAACACAGTTTAATTCTGTGTTTCTCTGGGTTTTAAAAAAACAGGGTCCACTGTGATCTATCCTTGACCTTGGATATTTGATGATTACAGCAAATAATATACTGCTGTTATAATTTTTGGAATCATAGAGACACCTTTGTAAATGACTAAGTGACTTTACGAAAGAGTTCATTTAGGTTTAGAGTACACAAAAGTTAATCAACAGTGGGAACTCAACTGACAGCAATTTAATCTGATTGGGTAAGGTAATTACATGATTACCAGGAGTGTTTATATATGGACAAGGATATTTTTATTGGAAAAAAAATGTAATTGCTTTCTTATTGAGAAGAGTAAAAACCAAACAAATTTGTTGTCACAGGTTAAGAGGACATCCTTCATTCCTTGAAATAGCTTCTTTTCATGTTTTAGGGACAAAATGGACTCATAATTCTTTGCACATTTGCACTGGGATTTTGTTACGAGTTCCTCTGTTTCTAAACTGGAAATAATGACATCATTAACTTGTTTTGTTTAAGAAGCTCATTGCTTACACATTAAGTGGGTGATACCCTAAAGATGTCATGATGCTTTTAATTCATGATCTCTCTTAGGATGTGTAAATACTGTTGCTTAAGTACAGGTTGATTTCACCAAACCTAAACCTAAAGGTCCATTATACTAATGGATATTTCTGGGAAGGAGGGCGTTATTTGTTTTTCTGTGATGGTAGATAAAAGGTCGTTTACCTAAATGCTAGAAGAAAAAGTCTCACTTTAGGTTCTCGGAATGGTCCTTTAGAAAATGCTCTTTCAGCCTATTGACAATGGAGTGTTTGGAGATGAATCTTCGTTGAGAAACATTAAGCTCTCTGCATATTTCCCTGAAGTGCACTACAGGGTAGAAGCCCATTTGACTAATAAATAGTGGCTTGCTCCAAAGCACTTTGTATGGTTGTGTTAGACACCAAAAAATGAAGTTGAAACTTACGAGAATAACTTGGTATCTCGTCAGTACACATTCTGCCAATGGAAATGGTATACAGTGCTTTAATGGCTAAGTGCTAAGGAATTAAACAGTTTATGAACTAAATGTTAAATATGAAATAAATGAATTTTTGAAATTAACTATATAATTATGGGAAGAAGTTCTGTTACACATTCCATGTTTTAAAAATTATTTGTTCTCCCTTTTGCTAACTTTTCCCTAAATAAGTTCTTTAGAAAAATTACAATTTTGAATTGTTTTTCTAAACCAGATGATCCAGTCACTGTTGGAGGCACATAGCCACGGCAAAATCTCATGCTGTACATTGATCACCTGTCCAACCTTTGCCTAGAGTGTGATCCCCAGTTCCTTCAAGAGATCCATCTTTACCTGTCTATAAAGAAGAAGAGGAGGGAGACATCTGGGATATTCAAGTATCAAAGTTTAACACCAGAGCAGGTTGAATCTCTGTTTATATTATTCTCTATATATGTTGCTAGCATTGAGTTGGATATTTGACTGAAGATTTTTTCAGTAAGTTTATAGTATGCTCTGAAGTTTTACCAGCGTTAAAGCATTTTTATTTAGACTTCTCACTTACCAAACTACACACACATTTTTCATAGTTCCATGCTGTGAAATTGAATCCAAAGTCATTCTGGTATGTAGGAAGTTAGTTAATACTGAGCATGCCTGGCAGATTGGGCCTGTTTCTTGCACATGTGCTGACCACAAAGACCAAAATGGCTTGCTTTAAAGCTGTTCAGTGTACTGTAGTTTTACCATTACGTATTTAGCACATGCAACTAAATTCCTAACAAATACACTAATTTTCATTCGCTTGCTTCAGGCAAGTTAAACTTGCTTCTTACTCTTCCTTTTCCATTTCCAAGAGGACTTTGATATCCACAGAACAGACAAGGTTTCACTTACTGTCCTAAGGACTGCCCCTTTAGGAGTCTAGCACAGCCCACACACAATCCTGGAATATGTCCAACTTGTTCTTTGAGCAGAATGTGAACCTCTGACCTTCTAGGCCTCCGGCAAGAGTGCTGCCTACTGAGCCACCAATACCCAGGCCATCAATAAGTTTTAAATGCCAGTTGCAGACTTCACAGAGATAATGACTTCAGTGTGTAAAGGTTTTGTTGTGGAGGCTGCAGTCTCACATATGGCGTGACAGAGTAAATACGCTAAAACCATAGAGAGCTGTTGCATAACTTGCCTTGATATAACAGGTTTTGTAATATGTTTTAAGGCATGGAATATTATTTAAAGGGACCCTGTTATGTAGACTTAGGCCCAAAATGAAGCTATTATATAAAGAATGTTTAGCAAAAACAGAAATATATCCATGAAATTGTTGAAGTGGGAATTTCAGGGTAACCTTCCTTGGATTTAAACAGTCACCTTCATGATACTGCACTGTTGTGCTAGGGAATGAGAACCAGCAAATGAAAATACTACGAAGTGAAAATCAGAAACTGAAACTGAGAAGAATTAAGATATTAGAAGTCTCTTACTCTTGTTACAACTTCTTAAAAATCTTACCACATCCTTAAAAAATGAATTCTGATTTAGTAACTCAAAGCATTTATTTACACAGGTAAATAAATGTGTTTGCATTTTAATGTTGGTTTTAACCTGCTCTCAAGTAAGTTGTTGTATTTTGTGCACTTATAAGCAAAATTAATTTGAAATGAACTTTAGGGTTTTAACACATTCCAGTTTTATTGATGTTCTCTGTTTAAAAATTAACATTTAAAACATACAAAAGACATGTTGATGTATGCAAAATTCAAATTGATAAATGTGGTTGCACAAAATGTTATTTATAGACTTGGATGAAGAAGGGAAATGTAGCAAGAGTCAAGCTAGGACTTACATTATGGAAAGACTTGGATAAATTGCATGAACCTCCTATGGAGCAAAGGCCAGAAGCCCTAGACTCCTTTTCCCAGCTGAGTGTCCAGATCACTAGGCTACAGACTCTTGCTCCCTCTTGTGTTCTTTCTCTGGCCCAATAAATCTCAAATTATTTTCTGTACATTGATACAGCTTCAACAGGAGAGCTTTTACATATCCCTATCCTCATCCCAGCATTTAACACAGCCTGTGGCCCATTGATTAGAACATTATGCTAAAAGACATTGCTTTGAGTCCTCAACAGATTTGGACCTGGGGGTTTTGCTTCTGGGATGAGTACTCCCGCTGCTAGGCTAGGAATCACTGCTGCTCATGTACCATTTTAGAAAGAAATAGCACCTAAAGAATTTTATAGGAAACGCGCCTGGTTGGTGTTTATTAGGCTGGCTTTGAGAAGACCTGTTGGATCAAACTCCTCAGATCATCTATGCAGGGGTGGGCTTCATGTCTAGATCCCAGTCAGGCTTAGGCATAAGCTGTGCAGTGAGATGTTCAGTCCCAGCCAGGTAGATAAACTCCCACTGTGTACAGAGATGCAGCTTCCCTGTCTTGCCTTTTTTATCATTGAAAAGTGTATTGTCTTCAGAGGATAGACATCTCCAGGATGAGATAGGGACCTTGAGGATCACCATTTTGGCTGAAGGTGCCTAAATTCCCCTCAAGTCACATTTTGAATTCCGTATTTTTAGGCCTGTGATTAGTTTATTTTAATTTAACAACTCCTTTGAATATAGAACTGAGGGATTTTATGAACCTGTTTTTCAAACAGTTTTAAAGTTAACTTTTAAAAAGTGTGTTATAATTAAACAAGATGATGAGAAGAATTTGTGGTTCAAAAGTGCGTTGACAGTTGTGAGCCATAGACAAGCACACTGCATTTTGAATGTAAAAAGTGAGATCACTTTAAATGGGTTACAGCTTTTCAGCTGTGTAGAGCAGTGTGTATTAGATCTCAACTAGGGAATAATCAACTAAATTGACTGCATTGCAGTT
Organism: Pezoporus flaviventris; assembly: GCF_033815535.1. Lineage (NCBI taxonomy): Eukaryota > Metazoa > Chordata > Aves > Psittaciformes > Psittacidae > Pezoporus > Pezoporus flaviventris. The sequence goes on along the minus strand of NW_026892569.1, from coordinate 8,498,747 downwards.
ATGAAGCAAATGGATATCAAAATTCCTAGGCTATCATTTTAATTTTTTTCAATATGTATGTTTTTATTAAGTCCCACAATGTGAATCCTTATTCATGCATTTATCTGCCTTAGTGAAATTATTCTGGTAAGTCAGTGTCTAAGATCAATTAGGATGAATCTGGTTTTCTTTTTAATAGAAATGCTAATTTTGAAAATTGCATCTTTGAATTGTTTTTAGGATGAAAAGATATAGACAGTGTAAAATTAGAACTGTAGATTTCCCTGGCAATTCTTTTATTATTGTTTCTACCTGTTTAAAACACTAGAGGAATGATTCATTACACATTACTTTTCTGGTAGTAGATGTATCACCTAGTTTGATAGCCAAATGTGAACTAATGCTGCTTTATAGTATGGAAGATTGGAGGTGTTGGAGGTGGGAAGAGAAACTTACATTCAAGAGAGGCTGTTGCTTTTAAAGAGAAGGTTTTTTGTGTCTCACTAGTGTCTATTTGCATCGCAGTGGAGCTTTTTATATAGTAGGATAGCGGTCAGCAGAAATAGGAAGGATGCAATCCATATCCTGGTTATTGACTGGGTAGATTTATGTACAGTTCATTTGGCAGCATTTATGTTTCCACATACAAAATTTTCACTTTCTCATAGTCTGTCTTTAGAAGGGCTACCCTGTGCACAATTTAATGCCATCTCCCCTTTCACAGTGAAGAGAAATTAAATTAATACAGATTCTAAGTCAACACCATGTTAATGATTTTATGTGCATGGGGACCTACTAGTTTAGGGAACTACTTAGCACAGTGTTGATTTGATTGCGCTACAGAAGTGAGTGTTAGTATGTTAAAGGAGATGCTTAGGTATGACTATTATGAATTTGGGATAAACAGCTAAAAAAACTCCACTGTTCTAATGACAGAGAAGGATAGAGAGAGTTTAAAGAAAACTTGGAAAGCTGAGTAGGACAGCAATGAAATGGAAACGTTTCTACAAAGGGGAAAAATTTCAAATGCTAATAGAGTGGTAAACTTTGGAGGTAAATAGAGGTCTTCAAAAATGAATTTTGTATAATTATGGATAAACTGTATTATATGATTTTAGTTGATTTGAAGCAGTGTAATATGAATGCTGTTGTGTTTTCCCTTCATCAATTTTAGATCAGAAATGGTTTAATTTTATTGCTTATTTTGTTATTTTTATTTTATAAGTGAGGTTTGTTGATGGATGATTAGTAGCAGTGATTCACCAGCCTTTAATCACTTGATATCTTGAACAGGAAAAGATTGCATAGCCTGATCTCACTGTCCCCTCTTTAGCATTGCCACAGAGGAAAAAAAAGACTGTTTACAGATGTCTGAAAGGTATTTGCATTTGCTCTTGGAAATGTTGAAGCTGCTAGGGAATTTTTCAAGTTAACAGTTTCTGATAGAAATTATTGCTGTATCAAACCTGAGAACTCTCGTGACAAGGGTACTTAAAAAAAACATCTAGGAAGCTTTAATTTCAAATAGCAAATAACTGATTTATTGAAAATGGAACTGCTCAACAAGAAAGCTTGACAGAAATCTGCATTACAATACCCAGAAACTAATAGTTAGGGCATTATCCTTTAAGACATGTGACTTTGGTTCAATTTCCTTTTTTGAATCCAGTTGAATAGAGACTTAAACCCAGTTGAATATCTAATGCATCCAAGGCAACTGTCATTACCATTGGACTATTGTCCATAATAGGTTGGGTATCTCTGCTTTTGTAGAACTTGTGAAAGGATTTCTCCTAATACTAACAAGACCTTTCTGAAATCTCCAGAAAGGCTAGGAAAGAAACTTTGTGCCTAGTTTTATTCATAACCCCCAGGCTCTGAAAAAATGCCTGTAATAATCGTTATTTTATATATTCATACCAGACAGCATTTATTAATCTGGACTCTAAACTAAATCTCAATCTCAGACTCTCTATATATCTGTCTCTCCATGCCTCGGTGAGTCCTGTCAGCTGTCTCGGGTTTTTCTGTTTTTTCTATATCCATACTTTCAACAGTTCTACCAAATTACCCTAGAGGTAGTACTTGGGATATAGCACAAATGAATTTAATGACATTTTCAATATAGTTTTATATCTCTTTTTTTGCGTGTTATACTTTACTATGACATGGTAAACGCAGTGGTGATCACTGTTTCTAGTTGAAATGTGCACTTGCTGAAAAAAAATTTCCAAAACCTGTTGTAAGTAATTTGATTGTGATTGGGACTTTATTTTGGAAAATGCAGTCAGTGATGGATTCCATGGCACTACAGGAATCAGGATTGTTTTGTGCCCTGTCAATGTGTAGGTATTCTTCTGAGATTACCAGAAGGGATCAGTTACCTTGGTAATGTGTCCACCAATATTTATTGTGTCTTATTTCTTTACACAGCCTAACAAACATTCATCATGTGGGAACGTTGGTCATGATCAACTTGAGCTGAATTTAAATCGATGACCTAAAGGTTAAAGTCTTTGTATCCCATTACCTCTCCCTTGGGCTGTCCAGTCCCCCTACAGCTGGGTTTAACACCATTTTTAGTTTATCAGTGTCTTTGGAGGAAGAGCAGCCTTTAGAAGTATTGATCTGACAAATACCATTGATATCCTGTTAAAAAAGGATGAAATAAAAAAAAGATATGACTTTCATAGCTTGTCAGTTCTTGATGAAGAAGGTTCTGAACAAGTATTCAGGTGCTGGACTAATAACTTAACCAGCCTGTTAGATAGCTTTAATCCAGTCATATGGGAACATAACGCATTGTAGCAGCCCAGTGAAACATGAAACTGTGAGAACAGCTGAATAAATTTAAACACATTTTTGAACATTTTGAACATTCTAACCTTTGTCATAAAATCTGATAATATAGAAGAAAAACTAATAACACTTTCTTTCTGTTCTGTTATTCTGTACAGTAGTTGAGAAGACTTCATATTTCTTGTGTTTGCTGACTTTAGGGAAGTAGTGGCAGTTCTTAACACTACTTTTTGCCACATATGAAGTCTATTCTTTCTCACTCATTAAGGAATGAACCTGGTTTCTGTTTTATTCAGTATTGTATATACATCTCACCCATAAATATTTAAACTAAGTAAATATAGAATCTTAAACATGGAATATGCTTTCATTCTAAACTGGTGGCTGTGGGGGAAGGTAAAAATATTCAAAGACTAGTGGTCCCTTTGGAAGAGGAAAAAAAAATGAAAGCATTGCCTAAAAATTGGATAGACTTGTGCTTGCTGTAGGGCAGCAAACTTTTCACTAGGTTATACCTGTAAAGGATGTATAAGTAAGGGTTTGCAGATCCTTCAAAAACACGTCTAGTATTCAGCCCCTATATATGGGGCTAATTTAATCCTCCTTCTCCATTCAAAATACCTCACTCCTGCCTACAAATGCAGAACAGATTCCCTGGTAATTTTCTTTCTTGGAAGTACCGTCATTTTATTCCTAACTGGGAATAGCATGAAATGGAAAAACATTTATGACTTTACTTAAAAACAAACACCAAACACAGTAAAAGCAGGGATAATCCAAAAGATAGTTCCGTAGCAAACTGATGCAAAAAAATGCAGAAATATGAAGCATATTGAAAAGTATAAAACTGACATTTTCTCCAAGAAGATTCACTTTAGTGAACTGATTTTTGGAAGTGGCATAATATGGCATACCTAGAGTACTTAATTTTGGCTCCATTGCCAATCCAACCTCATAATGTAAATTCATGGTTTTAATTTGATCCATACGAGTGAAGTTCAATGCATGTCTAGGTGTGCAGCAGGTCTAGATCATATTCTTAAGATACTATTAACAGAGGTGTGAAAATAAAGTTTTAGTAAACTGAATGTAATGAATAGCAGGCATTTGTGCTCTACAGTGTTACGGCTCTGTGACTCTTCTATGCATATTCCTTACACTTCTTCCATATATATACTGTACAGCCTGAAATGCTGAGGGATACTGAAGGTTACATCCCAAGGCACAGTCCTGCTGAGGCTTTCTTGAAAAAAAGACAGCCTCTGTTTTATTTTGGAGTCTGTGGTTCAGATTGTAACTTGTGTAGGTACCAGATGGGTTGGACCGGTGCCTTCAGTTAAGTCTGGATCCTTTTGTGGCTAATACACCTTTGAAATATAAAATAAGCTTTGATTATAAAAGGTGTCTTCTGTCAACAAAGACAGTCACAAAAACTTCATGTTTACAAGGCAAATCAGACCAAACCTCAAAATAGAAATGGAAAGTAGATAATATTTTACAATGCATTACAGAGACATCATTAACTGATCAATATGAATCTCCTTTATTGAATCTGATGAGGTCACAGAATTGATTTTAAAGGAGAGACAAAAATATACCCTTTATTTTAATTGATTTCTATGTGTAGACCAAGTACCTGAACTGGACCAGTGGCAAAGGCTGCTTTAGCTAAGTTTACTACTGCTTCTCGTTTTTGTTTCCTGTGGCTTTTTGTTTGGTTAGTTGCTTTTTTTTTTCTATCAAATAGAAAAAGGAGATGTGAGAGAACATAAAAAGGCTTAATCCCCCTTCTTGTTTGAACAAGAGGGTAGAACAGTATTTTCAAGAGTCAGTGGCTATTGGCTATTGTTGACTTTTTAATGTTAAACCTGTGTTCATGGAAATCAGTGGCAAAAGCCTTATTGATTTCTAAAAGAAAGATTAGGATATGTAAGATTTGCCCTCTGTAATTGGCTCAATGTCCGGCTGGAGACCAGTAACGAGTGGTGTCCCTCAGGGAACAGTACTGGGACCAGTCTTGTTTAACATCTTTGTTGCTGACATGGACAGTGGGATTGAGTGCGCCCTCAGCAAGTTTGCCGATGACACCAAGCTGTGTGGTTCGGTTGATACCCTGGAGGGAAGGAATGCCATCCAGAGGGACCTTGACACGCTTGTGAGGTGGGCTGATGCTGTCGTGGTTTAAACCCAGTCAGGTAATTCGTTCGCTCACTTCCCCCCCTTTCTTGCCCTCCCCCTGCTCTCGGAGGGACGGAGAGGAGAATCAAAAGAATGCAACTCCCACGGGTTGAGATAAGAACAGTTTAGTAACTAAGGTATAACACAAATCACTACTGCTACCACCAATGATAATAATGATAAAGGAAATAACAAGGGAAGAGAATACAACACCTCACCACCCGCTGACCGATAACTCGCCCCCCAAGCCCGACCAAGCTCCGACCGATACCTCCTCCAACCCTGCAGTCTGCTAGCCCTTCCGGCTAACTCCCAGTTACCTCCTGGGCATGACGTGCTGTGGTATGGAATAGCTCTTTGGTCAGTTTTGGTCAGGTGTCCTGTCTCTGCTTCCTCCCGGCTTCCCCTCCTCCCTGGCAGAGCATGAGGCTCACAAAGTCCTTGGCCAAACCAAAACATCTCTATCAGCTCTGTTCCCGAGCCGAAAGTCAAAACACTGCACTGCACCAGCTACCAAGGAGGAGAAAAATGACTGCTACTGCTGAACCCAGGACATTATCCACCCCTTATTCCATACCATTCACGTCATGCTCAGATCCCACATTTTCAATATACCATCACTCTTATCTCGGTGCACTCTTATCTTAGTGCATGGACCAGTCCCTATAAAGCTGCTGCGTCCATCTGGTCCATGTCAAGCTCCATCTCTTGTAACAGTCTTCCAGAGCAGGAGAGACTGTGCGCAGTGTTCACACTCGTGAATAACCTGGGCAATAGTGTCCATTGTTAAGTCCACCCCTCGATCATGAGTCCATCTCTGTGTTGCATCTCTGCTCTGATGGCCTGAAGTGCCATGGGCCCACCAGGCTTAAAATAATTCACTGTCCCCTTAAGCAGTTTCTGCAGCTTGTTGCTGGGGACTCCATACAGCTGCCTTCCATCTCCGACGCTTCCAAAGCACTGGAGGGGCCCAGTGGACTAGATACTTGCCCATACTGTCCCACACACCCTGCCACTCATGACTCTCCAGCCTTGGGGAAAATCTCTTGGTCCCCCTATATTGTTGTCTAACCCCAGACAAGACCCAAACCTGACTCTGCTTAACTTTTGAGATCAGACAAAATGGTTGTGGGTAGAACACAGCCTGTGTGTGTGCCAACATGCTGATCCCCATCACAATCAGCAGGCAGGTACCAAGGATACCCAAAGTCCATTCAAAACCTTCAGAACTCTCAGAGGATGCTGCTGTACTTGTCACTGGGGCTGGTGTAGCTGCTGTGCTTGCCGGCTCTCCCACCGCCAGCTTCTCTTTTCCTGAGTCCAGCTCTTCCTCCTCTGCCTTGCTGGGAAGTGCTGCGTGGTCTCCTGCATCCTCCTGGGGCTCGGCGGGTGGCTGCCGGGGAATGCTCTCGGCCGTCGCGGGGCTGGGCTCCTCCGCGGGGCTCGGCTCCTCCGCGGGGCTCGGCTCCTCCGCCGCCTTATCCCGCTGCTCGGCAGCCGCCTCCTTCTGCTCCTCGACCGCCCCGACCTCCTCCACCGGCAGCCGTCCCCTGGCGGCCTCCGGCCCCGCTCCCGCCGCCGCTTGGTCCCCGGGGCCGCTCTCCCGGGCCGCTTCAGCAGCCGCCGGCTCCCGGGGCCGCTCCCCCTCGGCTCCCCGCAGCCTCACGAAGATGGAGAGTAGGGTGAGGGCCAGGACGGTGAAGAGCAGCCGGACGGCCAGGTACAAGTCCACGGCCACGTCCGTCCCGCCCTGCTGCTGGAGCCCGCCCGTATTACAAGCCATTGCCATAAAGCACAGTGAGACGAGAACCTTAGCCCAGGCCCCACACTTGATAAACACTATCACAGCAAATACCGGCTCTACGTAAGTTACAACGGTCTGAAGCTGTGAGATCAAGAACAACTCTGATACCCAATAAATCAGCATTGTGACGAATGACTATTAATCCGGTCAGATCTGCCGTTATCTCAACCCTTCGTGCCCCACGTTGGGCGCCAAAAAGAACTGTCGTGGTTTAAACCCAGTCAGGTAATTCGTTCGCTCACTTCCCCCCCTTTCTTGCCCTCCCCCTGCTCTCGGAGGGACGGAGAGGAGAATCAAAAGAATGCAACTCCCACGGGTTGAGATAAGAACAGTTTAGTAACTAAGGTATAACACAAATCACTACTGCTACCACCAATGATAATAATGATAAAGGAAATAACAAGGGAAGAGAATACAACACCTCACCACCCGCTGACCGATAACTCGCCCCCCAAGCCCGACCAAGCTGCGACCGATACCTCCTCCAACCCTGCAGTCTGCTAGCCCTTCCGGCTAACTCCCAGTTACCTCCTGGGCATGACGTGCTGTGGTATGGAATAGCTCTTTGGTCAGTTTTGGTCAGGTGTCCTGTCTCTGCTTCCTCCCGGCTTCCCCTCCTCCCTGGCAGAGCATGAGGCTCACAAAGTCCTTGGCCAAACCAAAACATCTCTATCAGCTCTGTTCCCGAGCCGAAAGTCAAAACACTGCACTGCACCAGCTACCAAGGAGGAGAAAAATGACTGCTACTGCTGAACCCAGGACAGATGCCAACCTCATGAAGTTTAACCATGCCAAGTGCAGGGTCCTACACCTGGGTCAGAGCAATCCCAGGCACAGCTACAGGTTGGGCAGAGAAGAGATTCAGAGCAGCCCTGTGGAGAAGGACTTGGGGGTGTTGGTCGATGAGAAACTGAACATGGGCTTCAGTGTGCACTTGCAGCCCAGAAAGCCAACCGTATCCTGGGCTGCATCAAAAGGAGCGTGACCAGCAGGTAAAAGGAGGTGATCCTGCCCCTTTGCTCTTGTGAGACCTCACCTGGAGTATTGTGTGCAGTTCTGGTGTCCTCAACATAAAAAGGACATGGAACTGTTGGAGCAAGTCCAGAGGAGGCCACGAGGATGATCAGGGGACTGGAGCACCTCCTGTATGAAGACAGGCTGAGAAAGTTGGGGCTGTTCAGCGTGGAGAAGAGAAGGCTGTGTGGAGACCTCATAGCAGCCTTCCAGTATCTGAAGGGGGCCTATAGGGATGCTGGGGAGGGACTCTTCATTAGGGACTGTAGTAAATAGGACAAGGGATCATGGGTTAAAACTTAAACAGGGGAAGTTTAGATTGGATATAAGGAGGAAATTCTTTCCTGTTAGGGTGGTGAGGCACTGGAATGGGTTGCCCAGGGAAGTTGTGAATGCTCCATCCCTGGCGGTGTTCAAGGCCAGGTTGGATGAGGCCTTGGGTGAGACGGTTTAATATGAGGTGTCCCTGCCCATGGCAGGGGGGTTGGAACTTGATGATCTTAAGGACATTTCCAACCCTAACTGTTCTATGATTCTATGATAACGAAGATATATTTTTTTAATATAGTGTTAATGTAGTATTTTTTTAACAGCTTCATTCAGAGCTATCCTCTCAAGCTCTGCTGGTTGAAGTGTTACAGTAACAAATCCTAAACTCAGATTGTTTCATAAGAGTGTGGCTTTGTTCTCCTGTGCACACTGACAGATACAGAAAGAATAAAAACTTTCTTTGGCCTTAGATCAATACTGTAATGAAAATGCAAATACTTGTGTATGTTACCACAGCTCCTGTAGAAGCAACATTCACACATCATTTGGGTTATTTATTTCTCCTCACTTTAATTATCTGAACTAGTCCACAAATTCAGTCTGTGTTGGCACAGAGCCTTCATTGTGGAGAATCAAGACGGAAGGAAATGTCCTGTCATGTCTCCTTGTGCTTTTATTTCCCATCTCTTCAGACTGTCCTCCTTCTGAAATTTTCCACTTCAGCTATGCAGTTACTCTAGGTACTTCCTTTTAGTAAATTTGTTAAGTGAATCTAGACCTCTGAGCTGCAGGTACCATTTCCATATGAACATATGCTCTTACTCTCTTTGTGGGCATCTTAACTCTGCTGTGCAGAATGAATTGCAGCCACTGTGTCTGTAGTTGTAATATACTTCATTAATTTCCAGAAGACAATAACTTGCTTTATTCCCATTTTATAAGGATTAATTATACTCAGAAAAAGCACTGAAATAGCAAACAGAAAAGGAAACCAGATGTTGCAGTTACTTAACCGGTGTTATTTGCGGACAAATATTTAAGCTATGTGATTTAATTTTTTTTCTGGAGCCTTTGGGAGTTGGCTACTGAGTGAATAAGACATCCAAAGTACATATGAAAATATACTTTGCCTGATAGTATCATTCTTTTACCTAGATATTGCAGGTAAATACTTTATCAGTTCCCAGCCAACAAATTTGCAAAAGTATTTGATTAGAATAGGAACAATCCCCAAGGCATATTGTGTATAGAGTCATAATTAGGCTTTTGTTGCATAATGCACATTTGCACATTTCCAACAGATTCAATTTTCTGTGTGCTAATGAAATGGTACAGTGATAAACCTCTGTGCATTTTTTGTTTTTCTTGTAGATGAAGAATCTAAAATAATGCCTGTTTAGAACAGGCAAGTGAATTCATCATCTGAACACAAATAATTTAAATGTGTTTCAATGAGAGCAAGCTTCACTTCTGGATATGGTGTTTTGCAAAACAGACATACAATCTCTAACAGTGGTTGGTAAGGCAGTTAAAGCCATATTTGAAAGTAAGCATGTGTTCCTAAAACTGTTCCTGTCTGGTTTAACTAATTTTCATATTTAGTACCTGTAAAAGTTGTAGGACATATTTCTAAAGTATTGAAGCTTCCTGTTCTAGGCATTATAGGACAAACAACTCTATCAGTTTGTATTGTCCCTTTCATCATTTCTGATTCTTGACATGACAGAGATCCTGAACTGTGGCATTTCCCCACATTTACCTTCCAGCTGTCTCCCTGAGCACCTAGAGCTTGTCTTTTGCCAACCATTCCTGTCAAAGACAGTGTGCCTCATTTCATTAAAAGAAATGATCTCGATGAAAAATGTTGCAACATTCAAGTTACTACTACCTCAGCATTCGTAACGATATGCATCATATTCAGCTTTAGCTACCTAATTCAAGGAAGCACCTTATCCTTATTTCACCCAATTGGCTCTTTCAAGATTTTTCATCCAGCAGTTCAATGTCTCTTTTCCTACAGTCTCTAGTGGCTCTTCATTCTCTTATGTGGTCTTTCTGCTGTTCTCCCCTTTCCCTCTAAAACCTTTCCAGCTGCAATATTGTTTCCCAGGCTTTCAGCTTAATTTGATTTATTTTCAAGCCTATCTTCAGCCTCTTTTCCCTTCTTTCCCCTTTCTTTATTAATAACCACTATTCTCTTCAAAACTCTCTTTTTCCAAACTTAAACCCCCACTTTTCCAGGTCCTGTCACCCGTCTCCTGCCTCTTCAACTTCTTCCTGCTGTTCTCCAGTGGCACGAAGTTTTGTTAACAGTTGTGTTACAGTAATTTTCATTGTTCTATTCTGACCTTAGAATTTCTGATTAGCTGGTTCATGCAAGGGCTCAACTTTGTGGACTTTGCACTGAGCATAGTCAGAGAAAAAGAAAGTATGTAGTTTCTGTCACCACAGATGATGATAATCTGTTCCTCTTTCTACAGTACCATTTCCTGTTTATAAGAACCTATTATTGCTGAGAGTTTTTTGCAAAGGGGCATAATTCTTAAATGTATATTCATCCTAAGAAGTCGGTGCTTTTTTTTTTTTCACTATGTGAAAGATTTGTTTGCTTTATGTAACTGTTTCCCTTGTCTAAATGTAATTTGCAGACAGTGATGATAAATATTAAATGTTCTTGTAAAATAGTTAAATTATCTGTTTCAAAACTTAGTAAAACATTGATGTTTTCTTCCCTTGTCTAAATGTAATTTGCAGACAGTGATGATAAATATTAAATGTTCTTGTAAAATAGTTAAATTATCTGTTTCAAAACTTAGTAAAACATTGATGTTTTCATTAGATCCCAGCACTAAGGAATGTCCAGCTTTCATTGTAACAGAGTTGTTTAGTTCCATGTAAGTCTAAATACTCTGCCCTTGGGCGATATCTTACTGTCACCTGCTCCTAAATTGAAAATTATTTGTTCAGCTAAAGGTGGGTTTGTTGTTTTTTTTTTTTAAAGGAATCTCTTTTCTTTAACAGATATCTTTGATGTGGGACAGATTCCCTTCAATGTAAAATAAATCAAAGCCTGAGATGCTATTAAACCTCCTTTCATTTAAATATATCCAGTTCTAGATAACCAAAACCTGTTCCTTCCTGCCCTTGTTCTCTCTTTCTCTATTAAACAGATGTGTAGATTTTCAGGCAAAGAGTTCTCTTGCCCACATCATAAGCTCCTAATCACTAGCACCTTATTGATGAATAAAAACGTAATACTAGGTAAACTTATTTAGAACACATTCTCAGTAGAAATATCTAAAAATGTTTATCATAGAATCATAGAATAGTTAGGGTTGGAAAGGACCTTAAGATCATCTAGTTCCAGCTGCCCTGCCATGGGCAGGGACACCTCACACTAAACCATGTCACTCAAGGCTCTGTCCAACCTGGCCTTGAACACCGCCAGGGATGGAGCATTCACAGCCTCCCTGGGCAACCCATTCCAGCGCCTCACCACCCTCACAGTAAAGAATTATGAATAACAAAAGTGCAGCAACCAAAGATAGTAGGTTACTATAATTCAGCATAAAATAAATCAAAAAGCTGGATGTTTCTGATCTCACCTAAACATTCAAAAAAATCTATTTAACCCATGTCAGAAAACCCTTAAAACCATATAGCACAAATACTGCCTTGTTTTAATTGTGTAAATAAGACCTGTTGTCACATTCAGCAAGCTGTGTTTGGCTTATGCCTAAAGAAAAGTTCTTTTTTTAAATTTTTTTTTTTTTTCATAATGCCCTGTTTATCTTTAAGACACATACGGATCATACAGATGTAGGGCCAAATCAGATTTTGCTTGAAAGGAGTGAAGGAATGCATAAATAAATGCATTAGTACCTAGCTGAAACACATTGTTTTGAATTCTGCAGGGCTATTTTCAAATAATGACTGAGAATATTAACAGTTAAGTTCTTCCAGTAGATATGGTTCTTCAGGATTGAAAGTTTACAGGGTACATCTTAAAACAGCAATGAATACATGCAGGTATTTTTAATATCTGGTAAAATTCTGTCCCGGAACCTGTGGAAGAACAAGAATTGTCATCTTACCCCAATCATTCTCGTCAGCTGATGGCAAGGTACAGCACAGCTCTATATATTCATGTCCTCCTCAGCTCCATCAAAAGGAAAATCTTCCAGGCCCTGTCTACAAAATTGGACTCTTGAATACATTTCTGGTATGTCATACATGGTATTAACATCTAGCTTTGAATCTCCTTGGTATCTCCTGTATTTTTGCATTCTGTCTCCAGATCTGCTTCCTTCTGACAGTCTACTTAAGACTGCTACATGTACAATATGACTATTATAATCCTAGCCTCATAGTCTGCACAGAAGAATTTCTTAAATATGTGTCCTCTTCATATAAAACGTGAAAATTGCAGATAGATGGAGAAAAATGGTTCCGTGCAGTTCCTTTCTTTGCTTTCTTCAGCATGTTTCAGTCATTTCATCTCTGAGCTTTTCCAGTGATACAGTCCTCTCTTATTCTTCTCTCTTCCTGTTCTGATGATTGTGTGTCCACTCAGCTAGGGAATATTTATCTTCTTAGAAACAGCCTGCAACACTCTTTCTGTTTCTCTTCACTGATTTTTTTCACTTCTGACACTGTAAGTTCTTCTTGGTCTTTGTTTTTAGGACAAGAAATAATTCTACTGACAAACATGGTGTCCTAAGGGAAAAGGCTGTGCATTATTGGTGGCCTTATGATGCAATATCAGAGGCCTGAACATTAGGTGTTTCTTCCTGATATTAGAAAAGTGCCAATTAAAGAGATGGTGATTAAGGAAGACCTACTTAACGAATGTCTCGACATAGATCTAAGATGTATTATAGATTTATCTGTGTGCCTTCCCTCCTGTTTAGATTGCAGACAAATATATGAAACAAATTGTCACAAGATGTAAAGTGATCTACAGAGGGAGTGTATGTCTAGGCTAAGAATATCTCTGGATTTCACAGCCACAGCATCATGTAATACTCTGTAGTTCTGGGCAGAGATGAAGAACATTCTTACTTGCTTAGTTAGCAGATGCTGTGAAACCATGTCTTCATGTCTTTTAATAGGAAGTATAAGGAAAATCCTCCTAAAGGACTTTTATCATAGTCTTGTTCAATTATTTGTTACAGTGGTGCAGAGATGAGAAAGTAGCAAAACCAGATGTCAACTTTATCCCAAATTCAAAATACTTACCAAATAATTAACAAATAAGTATAACTTGGCTTTTTTCTTTGTATATAACAAATTTATAAAATGGAAGAGAAGTGGGAGAAAAATAATGAACAATATTAAAATGTGTGTGACATCTATTTCTGTTAGTACTAGGGACTTAGCTTGCAAAAATATCAGATCTCAGATGATTATGTGCTAGATGGCATTTTATGAAAAGGAAGTGTATACTCAGCCCACTTATAGACCAGGAGGTCATATTATGTATTTATATACTATCTGAATACATTTATGATTCTAATAGTGTAAAATAATGGGTTTGAGTCTGTGAATAAGGTCTGTATGTTTGTATGTGTACTAAGTAAGTCTTGGAAGGCAGATGCAGGGAGTGTGAGAATGAAGACCTTGTGCCCACTGTAGGAGAGGAACTGGTTTGAGACCATCTTAAAAATCTGAACATGCACAAGTCCATGGGAGCTGATGAGATCCATCCGCGGGTCCTGAAGGAGCTGGCTAATGAATTTGCAAAGCCGCTGGCCATCATATTTGAGAAATTATGGCAGTCAGGTGAAGTTCCCAGTGACTGGAAAAAGGGAAATATAACCCCCATTTTCAAGAAGGGGAAAATGGATGACCTGGGGAATTACAGACCAGTCAGTCTCACCTCTGTGCCTGGCAAAATCTTGGAGCAGGTTCTCCTGGAAGGCATGCTAAGGCACATGAAAAACAACAAGGTGCTTGGTGACAGCCAGCATGGCTTCACTGAGGGGAAATCCTGCCTGACCAATTTGGTGGCCTTCTATGATGGGGCTACAGAACTGATGGACAGGGGTAGAGCAGTTGATGTCATCTACCTGGACTTGTGTAAAGCGTTCGACACTGTCCCACACGACCTCCTTGTCTCTAAATTGGCGAGACATCAATTTGATGGATGGACCACTCGGTGGATAAAGAACTGGCTGGATGGCTGCACACAAAGAGTTGTGGTCAATGCCTCAATGTCCGGCTGGAGACCAGTAACGAGTGGTGTCCCTCAGGGATTGGTGTTGGGACCGGTCTTGTTCAACATCTTTGTTGCTGACACGGACTCAGGATTGAGTGTGCCCTCAGCAAGTTTGCCGATGACACCAAGCTGTGTGGTTTGGTTGATACCCTGGAGGGAAGGAATGCCATCCAGAGGGACCTTGACACGCTTGTGAGGTGGGCTGATGCCAACCTCATGAAGTTTAACCATGCCAAGAGCAAGATCCTACACCTGGGTCAGAGCAATCCCAGGCACAGCTACAGGTTGGGCAGAGAAGAGATTCAGAGCAGCCCTGCGGAGAAGGACTTGGGGGTGTCGGTTGATGAGAAACTGAATATGGGCTGGCAGCGTGCGCTTGCAGCCCAGTACGCCAACTGTATCCTGGGCTGCATCAAAAGGAGCGTGACCAGCAGGTTGAAGGAGGTGATCCTGCCCCTTTACTCTGCTCTTGTGAGACCTCACCTGGAGTATTGTGTGCAGTTCTGGTGTCCTCAACATAAAAAGGACATGGAACTGTTGGAACAAGTCCAGAGGAGGCCACGAGGATGATCAGGGGACTGGAGCACCTTCCCTATGAAGACAGGCTGAGAAAGTTGGGGCTGTTCAGCGTGGAGAAGAGAAGGCTGCATGGAGACCTCATTGCAGCCTTCCAGTATCTGAAGGAGGCCTATAGGGATGCTGGGGATGGACTCTTCATTAGGGACTGTAGTGACAGGACAAGGGATAATGGGTTAAAACTTAAACAGGGGAAGTTTAGATTGGATATAAGGAGGAAATTCTTTCCTGTTAGGGTGGTGAGGCACTGGAATGGGTTGCCCAGGGAAGTTGTGAATGCTCCATCCCTGGCAGTGTTCAAGACCAGGTTGGATGAGGCCTGGGTGATATGGTTTAGTGTGAGGTGTCCCTGCCCATGGCAGGGGGGTTGGACCTAGATGATCTTAAGGTCCTTTCCAATCCTAATTATTCTATGGTTCTATGATTTGTATTTGTGTGTGTATATACACATGTTCATTTAATGTATACATACCTATTAAGCAAGCTTAGACAATGCTATGCAAAGAGCTGTCTAAACTTGTTTCTTGGTTCCAATCCTGTTTACAGCCTGTGGGCATTATTTTAATGTAAATAATAAATGGGGGGGGAGGGTCCCCACTAGAAATACTAATTTAACAGCATTTTTCACACTGATTTAGTAATCTAGTAAATTTTTTTCCATAGTGGACAGCACTGGTCAGGAAATAGCTGTCCTGTCAGCTACTGGTTTTACAACTGTTGGTTTATTGAATCATGGCTTCTAGAAACCTAATCCAAAGCTTTCCCTGTAGCGATTTGCATGGAACATTCAGATTTCTTAGTATTTATTTTTTTCCTAGCTGGTGTTGATTGCATTCATTTACTTTCTTATTTATCTATATCTCTCTCTTTTTCTGTTTGTGCTTTCTCTTATTTATGCAAGTCAGAACTTCAGCAGATCCCCTTATCCTTGTATTGAGAGATTTACTATTCCTATAAACAACTGAAAGAGTCCATTTTCTCCCTATACACCTATACAGAAATTTCTCTGATTGCTGAAGTCTTACACCTTCTAGACAAGGTTTTACTCATCATGACCTGACTATAAAATCAAGGTGTAAATGGAAGCTACAGTTTGAATTTGATAATGTCATCTAAGGAGTATGAAAAGATGTATCAGTGAATGACACTATATGCATGTATGCGAAGAGAAAGCAATTTGCTGTTCTTGTAGACAAGAAGACACTCTGGGACACTCAGGTTCTCTAAGAGTAAAGTCGTGGAGGCATTTTCTACATTCCCCTATTATAATTCTAGTAATTTCAGGGTTTGAAGATGCTAGAAAAGGCTGACATATTGGTAAGTAGACTGGTCATATTGGTAGTAGAACTTGCATACACTAAATATTTGCATGTGCTGTAGGTTTAGCAGTTTGCAAGAGCACAAAAATTCCTTCTTTTATAGTAATGACTGTTTTATATTGTGTCATTTTCAACAAAACATTCAGAAAGCAGTATTTATTCAACACACAATGTGCAGAACTGTTTTGTCAGTCAGACCTTCTAACTTGCATATTTTAAATGTAAGTAGTTAATACAAAATCAATTCCAATGATACTCAAAAGAGAGTCTATTTTGTATGATGTTCTCCTCCATTGTATATAAGGTTTTACATAAGCCTGTAACAAGGGCTGGGGGGTTGCATATATTTTAATAAAAAAACATGAATGGAATTCAAGTGGCTTTCTGAGTAACTGTTTCATCAATCAATTAGAATCTACCAGCAATGAAACTCTTGATTTGTAATCATTACTTAATATTTATAAATGTTTTTGATACAGAATATTCATGCTTAAAATGCATTTATTTATGTTTACTGTTAAGTTTATATTTAGCTCATATGTATTTTAAGATTTGGGAGTAATACAGAGTTGAGTAATTGTTTTTCCTTTCAACCAGAGAAAATGATAAATTGAAGTTGGCTAGGGCTGCCCAAATTACTTAGTTACACTTAATTATTAAATCCATTCACAACATAGCTTAGAAATATACTAGTTAAAAACATCGCACATAATCATGCTCTAAAAAAAGAGCATTTGGCAGCTTTACATTTGTACTAAACAAGGAATGAATTATTGAAGCACTGAAACAATGCCAATCACAAAGCCATTTAAATCTTCTCTGCTTTTGTGTCATTCACAGTAAAAACACTTGTTATCTGTTTCCAATTTACAAACTGTGCTTCTGCTCTATACGCTCAGTTTGGAAACAGTAGATCTGGAAATACCTAATGGCAAATCTTAAGTTTCTTGAAAATAATTAAATAATTTTAGTTCATCAGAAATCAATTAGTAATGATTAATATTATCTACAAAGTATGTAACTAACGTTAAGAGAATATGTACATTATAAAATACAGGAAATTAACTGGTACATGGTATGCGTTCTTTCTTTCTGGATTAAAGTGCATAGTATAAATATCAAGGCTCAGTCATGTATGACTTCCAGTGAGCATGCTGTCAAATACAGGAATAGCTCTGCTATGCTATGTAAATCCAAGCTGCTGAACAGTTAGCAAACAGTTAGCTAAATGACATTCTTTTGAAAGCTTTTAACTTAGCACTACCACGGGATGCATAGTTAAAACCAGCTGCATAGACATTCTTAGATGCCATAATTAAACTGATAAATCTGCAGTGACATATATGTCTGATGAAGGGATCTGCCATTAGTGGATTTTTTTTAATTTAGTGATTATTTGTATATCTATAGCATCTTGCTATAGAAGAATGCAGCTCCATGCTTAAAAGCCACTTGACCTTTTTTTTACAAAAATAAAAAAGAACTATATTTTAGTTTAATAGTTTGTTAGAATAATATTTTCACATAGAAAAAGACGCTAATTTTCTGTACCTTTTTGGTAAACTGAATAGTTTTACAGCAAAATCTGTGACCAGTGTTACTTGCATCATCACCAATCCTTGCACTTGCAGCACAAGCACAAAATTCTTTTGGAAAAAATTTTACTGCTGTTTCTGTGACCTACTAAATCATTGTTGGAAAAAACACTGAATTCTTAGTATTATGGCTTGCATATGAGTGTGATATCTTTCCTTTTAGCTCTACAATTTGACTTTCATTTGAATGGACATAAAAATCTCTGAAGGTAGAACCTGGTCCATCATTAACTATTCTTTGCATTCCAGGCCATTTTCAAATGTCAGCTGTATTTCCCAGTCCATACACAACTAAGAATGAATGGATGGATGCAAACGACATACTGTTTTCCCCTTCTCTTGCTAATGTGTGTTAGTTTGTCTGGGTTTAGGTCTGGAAATGTTTGGGAGTGGTTGGGGGAGCTGAGAGAATTGTATGCAGTGTATGTAACTTTCAGTTCCTACTGAGCTCTCCAAAATCACTTTGCTTTAGTAATATTGAACTGCTGCCTGAAGATCAGAGGGTCAAGTTCATATCTTGTATTCTGGAAGCTATCCAGCTTCCTAACAGAGACTCATAAATTCAATAAGTCTGTTCCGATTTTGAGACCAGTTGGAAATTGCAAAATAAGCAAAAATAAGAAGATAAGAAATAGCAAATAAGAGCTTGGACCAGTTAATGAGGAAATAAGAGCAAATACAAATTAATTTGAGATTAGCTTAGTTACTGCTTACCAAAAGCCAGTGGAAATGTTCCTTACTTAGGATTGTCCACAGCGATAATGAATTTTCCACAGTAAGGATGGCTGCTTTTGCTAATGTGTTAACCAGTGTTAATATTTGGCTATTTTTTTTGTTTGGAGTTATTCCTGTTGCAAAGGTAATTAGAAATTAATTTTAACGTAGTAACAACTGTAGTGAATGCCTAGTGAAATGTTAAGAAAACTTTATTTTAGCAGGTGTTTATATCTAGATCCTGGACCATCCTGATCTTTTGCTAATTGACGTATAAATTAGATGGATTGATAGAGATGGACTTCCATTTTAACCTTTTCCTGGTCCTCAGTGAAAATTCAGTGCTGCTTTTGGAGAGGTTTAGAGCACTGCTTTTTGAGAGAGGATTTGTTTCAGTCCGTGTTCCCTATTGTCATGGATCAGTGTGGTCCCTATTTGACAAATCTTTTTCACAGGTGGTTATTACAAACTGTTTTTACTTTCTCCTTATTATGATATGTAACAAATTAAGAAAGTAAATGCCTTAGTCTAGATGGAAATCTGCAACAAGTCATCATACCTGCATAAATTCTGCGATTGTGGTTCAGACTGTGGAAATTCTGGCCTGAAGTATTGTGGAAAATGCTTCCAAAATCTGCTGAGCTCTTTTCTTCTTCCAGATAAGTGGTTTCTCTTAGAGTGAAGGTTAACTTTCTGTTTGTTTTTTTTTTTCCCCAGTTCTGTGCAAAACTACTGATGTATTTCAAAATTCACTTTTCATGAAAGCAAAGTTTTTATTAGTTGTTTCTATAAAAAGATAACTGACAACTAAGGTATGCAATGGCAAATATAATAGTTTAATTTCTATTTCCAAAAACATTCATTCATACAAAAGATGGTATCATGCCAGTTTCAGAAAGTCTAATGTGACTTGCAAATAAGAGCTTCCAGGGGAGCAGGAATGCAGCGCTCCTAATCCTGGCCCAGAGTTGCTGGAAGCCAAGGCTGTAGGCATCCCCCTGCTCAAAGATGTCATGTTTTGGCCTCTTCTTTGCTGGTGACTGTGTAGCTTCCCTGTACAGCTATGCAAATGATGGCTCTGTCTCTTAAGTATTATCAGCACTGCTGCAAGTGTAGGATTTTTTTCAGGCTGTTGCATTCAGGAAAACCAGGACAGTTGCTGTAACTGACTTTTCCCATGGAGCAGAAGCAGGAAAATTCAAGTTCCATTTCCCCTGCTGGGAACCCCTTCATGCAAGGCAGGTCTGTGCAGCATGTTGTTCTCATTGGAATTACACCAGCCCCTAGGTCAAGTATCCCACGTGAATGTCAGGAAAATAACACTAGTGAAATGATGGAAAGCAAATCATCTGGTTTGCCTGTACTTCTGAGAGATTGCTTTGTAAGCAGTGCGACATCTTGCTATGGGTGTTAAAATACTTGTGACATTCTGTAAGTGAAGGGTTATGTACGGGTAACACCATGACTAAAATCTTGTCTCTAAGCGCTGCCCCTGCATATTTAAGTGCTTGTGTGTGGGTGTGTGGCTTCCAAACTCTTGTAGAAAAGTGTCTGAGCACCCAGATAAGAGAGAGGTCTGCTTCCTTTTGTTAGGATTCAGTGCATGTTACTGGTTTGGGTTTTGTCTTAAAGTGTACAAAAATTATATGGGGATAATTAGGAATGATTTTGTTGAAAAATCCAAATTTTTTTTGAGAAAAATGTTTTGAAGGATGCAATACTGTGTGCAAATTCAGGTCAGATTTGGTGAACAGATGTGCTTTTTCTTTTAAGAAGTGTTTTTGAAGAGTTTTAAACCGTTGTTTGTTCTATATAGAAAACAAATTAGGATGAATTCATAGACAAGCACAGCAGGTTTTCTACCACAGCATTGAACCTTGTGTGCGCAAAAAGGCATATACTTTTGCATTTTTCCTTTTAGAATATGTCTGACTTTACTGCATGTTTGTATTAATTTACATACATTTCATATACATATGGTCTGTCATTTAATTCTCCGCTGCGTCATTATACAAGAATGCCAAAGCTGATTCTAATTGTTCAGCAAACTAAAGGAATTTAGGGAGGTTGCCCAGAAATTCAACGTTACTTAAATAAGATACACATGTATTTTAAACCTTTTAACAGACACGTTCTGTGCCATATCCCCTTTACTAATATTAAAATAAGACTTATCAGCACAAGCTGCATAAGGTTTTGCTGCTGGAGCCAAATCCTGGGATCAGCATCCAGGCCACGAGCCTGCAATCAGTTACACTTATGTTGAACTTCATGCACATTTGTCATTCTTTTGAAATCAGCAGGGTTATTCACCTCCATGAGACAAGTATGTGTGGAACTGATTCCATGAGCAGACCCTCCATTTTTATTGGCTTTGTTATGAATCTGAGAACAGGAAGAGGAAAATCTGCATTAGGGGCACAACATTTAGCTCTTAGGGATCATATTGGAGACAAAATTTTGGTACTCAGGCAGTTGGTAGTTCCTGAAGGAGAAAAGGATTGTGCAGGCGACACGCATGGTCAGTGGTGGAAGACGTGTTCTAGGGGATAAAAGAGATTATGGAGAACAAGAGAGCCGAAAGTTATTCCATTGGTTACTTAGCTCAGCTGAACCTTTCGAGGTCTTGTGAAAAATAACAAGCATATCATGAAATGGTAGGACTAAGTGTAGAAGGAAAGATTAGAAGTTTTTTTTTTTTTATTACTATTAACTTCTTGACATCTGGATCTAGTGAATATTTTGATGACAGAGTTTCCCAAGCTGTTTAGCTGAAGCTGCTGGTTTTTGGCTTATCCTAAGTGGTGATGTTAATATCATCCAGGAAACATATTGTCTCCCCTAGACACTGCTTTTTTACATCACTCCTTGAAGTGTTTTCTGCAGTTTGCACTGTCATGTGCAATAGTAGTATTTTGTGCTATCAGTGCCAGTATTTAGCAATGGAATTTTAAATGTGTGCACAGGTGTGATATTAATGATCTTATTTCCTTCGATTCTTTAGGATTTTTTGTTTGTAAATCTGATCTTGAATCTTTTAATAATAACATTCATGCCCTCCCTTCACTGCCCAAATAAAAGTCTAATAACAGTTATGAGGAGATTAAGACAGGATAAATGAAATCTTGTCACATTAGATGAACGTAACCGCTACAGGTAATTAACGCCTTTCATTTTGAAGAATGATTTTAAGCACTTGAGGGAATTTGGAATCATATTTTACATTGTGTCCCAACTAGTAATGTAGAAGGGAGATGAAATAAGACTAATTTCATTTTCCATTTTTGCTGTCTCTCTTCTCTCTGTTCTTTCTCTTTGTCATTTATGTCATTAAAACACAGAATTATTGCCCCCAGACTTTCAGTGAACCACAGCTGTTGACCTTTTTTGTCAAAAGGTCTGAATACAAAGCTACATTGGGAACATTTGTAGCCTGTGGACCATGACAGTACTGTAGACTTCTCTCCTGTCCTGACAGAAGAGAGTGCCAGAGGGTGTGCTCGCATAGCGACTGCATTATTTTCTGGCAATTGTGTTAAAGATTTCATTGCTTTTGGTTTTTTCTGCCTCTTCTCAAGTGTACAGTCATCCTTCAAACCCATTATACTACCTTCTCAATGCTATGGCTTTGTCTCTAAGGTTGCATAGTATATTGTTTAAAATATACTATTTTAAACTATATTATATAAAATATACTATATTAAACATATATACTATATTAACATATATACTATATTAACATATATACTATATTAAACATATACTATTTTAAACAATATACTATATTAAACATATATACTATTTTAAACAATAATCTTGATTTCCTTGCTATGAAATAGTATATCAGATTGAATGGGAAAGTTAAAAATTAACCTTTTCTAGTATAGGAAATGCTAATTTTCAGTTAAGACTTATGAATATTAAAATAAATTCTGAATACTAAGCATGTGAAAAACTCAAGATGTCTTCACTTGAAATATGCCATAAACTCTTTTATTTTTCAGTAGTGCACACCAGCTGCTGCATCTGTAAATAAAACAAGTACTTTCCCACAGTACATACTGTATATTTCATTCGTACAGCATTTTATGTTGACAGGTAATCTTTATTCTTCTGCATGCGAAGTAGAATTCAGAGGATGAGTAAAAATTAAAGGCAAAATACAGTGTGTTTCACAACTTCTCTGAATTTAAATAGAGCCATATTTTTATTGACAAATGCCAGCACATGTAAGCTCTACTTCTAAATACATAGTCTACACATAGCATGAAGTCTTAAGCTTGGACCCAGTTTCCTTCTTCACTGTACAACTGACATTTTCCCAGCCTTTCTTTTCAGAATGTATGAGGAAAGCAGTAAGGGTGGTTGTGAAAGGGAATTCTGCTTTTTTTCTTAGGCAAATTTGCTCTGTGAAACTTGATCTGTCTTAGTTACATTTGTGAGATTTTGTGAATAAGAAGGAGCGATGTGATATGAATGCAAAGATCATGCATTTTTAATACAATTAATCAGATCATACTGAAACTTCTGTATAAAAAAACCCACAAATCCTTTCATAGCTGAGCTTTCTAAGCATTAACATAATTGTAAGCATACACTTAATCTAAATAGTCTTTTCCCTCAGAGAATAAACAGATACCTTTTCTTTTCTGCATCCACAGTCAAGTCCACTTAGAGGTGCAAGGAACAGAAATTGTACTTGCAATTCAACTGCTGTTTTGAAATGATACTGCTAGAAGAGAGGCTGCCTTTCAGAAAACTGTTTTCTATGCACTTTCCCGTCTTGTCCCCCCTACCCCTTTCTATAATAGGACAATATACTTCTCTCAGCTGAACTGCAAAGTTCTCAAATATCCTGAAAATCAAAATCAGGATTAATGCTTGAAATGTATGCACCTATTGCAAAAAAAAATAAAAATCAAAAAAATCAACCTGTGTGCTAAATGTGACCCACAGAGCTCTGGCTTCTGGTCACTCCAGATCCCAGGAGTCAACATTAGGCACATAGGGGCCACAGTGATTAAACAGGAATGCTGTTTGGCTACTCTGCTTTAGGTAAATCCAAAGTACTATAGTAATGTCCAAAAGCCTATAGAGCATAAAGGATGAAGAGCAGCAACAGGCACTGGTGATGTATTTTAAGACCATTTCACTCAATGACCTCCTCTTCTAAATTAGCAGCAATATTACTTGAAGACCTTGGTGTTGAAATGTGTACAGCTATTTATTATGACAATATCTGTTGCCAAATTATACTGTTATATTTTATGCAAGAGTTGTTAGTTGTATATGCAAAGTATGTTTTTTTCCTTTTTTGCATGCCTATGAACTCATTTTTTACTGTCATTACTGGTAGGCCTGTATCTCACCATAAACAGCTGACTGCTGGTTACTGAATGTTCCACATGCAGACTGGAATGCTCCATGACTGCAGAGAGCAAGTTTAGACACCTTGCTGCACAAATACTGCCTCCATTCACATTTTCATGACTCTGAAAATTTTCTTTACTAGTACTCGTGACACGTGATTGTTCAGCTGCCTGGAAAAAGCATCCCCTCAAATCATGTAGTAGTTAAGGTAAATAGCATCAAATTACTGAAGGGTGTGTTATAGGAAGCGGATATTACGGGTGAGGATGCACTTCAAAGCACAGGAATGAGCGATGGTCCTTCAGTGCTGAAGAAGTGTGAGGGAAAAAGGGAGAAAGAGAATTATGGTAATGGTTCCTTGTGTGAATTCTGAACAAAGCACTGAAGTGGAGTCAGATTTATGGCAGTGTTTGAGTAGAACAGCAACACTTGTTTTCCTAATTTAATACACTGTTATACAAAAGAGAGGTACAAATTCTTTCCTTTCTTTCAATAGTTGACATAGTAGCTCTATTTTATTTTCATGTAATTACAGGAAGAACAGCACAAAAGACATTATATCAGAGGAATAAAATACGGTTTGTATACATGAATTTATCTCTAAAGTCTTCATAATAGGCTAAGAAACAAAGGGAAGGTATGTTCTGTCATCATTATGGTGATCCTATCCTTTGATTTAGCAAACTTACCAAAACTATAAGGTAATTATAATATATGAAAAGCTAAAACGAGATCTGTTTTTGGAGAGCACAGCAGTGTTTAAAAAAAGGTTAAAGTAGGACATTAAGTAATGTGAGAGGAAGCACACAAAGGGCGCACAACTGTCATTCAGAGCAGCTAGGGTCTAGCAAGGAAAGGCCAAATCCAGACAGGTTCTGGCGTAGCACTTCTGTCAATACAGTATCTTTCATATTGGTGTTTTTTAAATATGTTGGTTAGTAGTTTATGTTAATATCTAGAAAACCCAAAAACTTAGATTAATAAGAAGGTTCCATCTGTTCCCTGAGGCGTTTTGAAACAAAAGGTTAAACACAATGATGTTCTGGAAGGGATAATCTGAAAGCATCTTCCTCAGCTGAACTGTAAGGGATCCTTCCATCAGCACCTACTGCCAGAGGCTGCTTTCTCCCAGCCCAGGCTGCCCCTTGCTTGGCATCCTTACACAAAGTATGTTTTCCTGCAGCATTTCTGACAGGGCTTTTAAAAAAGAAACTCTCTCTGAAAACACAGAAACACAGCATAGCAAAAGAATCTTTTAGAATGAAATCAGAAGAAATCAGAGACTGTTGTTAACAGTTCATGACAGTGGTTAATTCTTAAGGGAAAAATGGTAATAATAAAAATAAGAAAATAAGTCTCCTTGGAAGAAATAAGAAAGAGGTAGGAACTTATTGGCAATTTTTCTCCTCATGTGATATTCTGGGAAAACAGAAAACAGTAGTGATTGCCAATTAATTACTTGTCATGTCATAAACTAGATTAATAGGCTGAGATGTTTTTAAATTCTTGACATAATTGAAATCAGTATTTATATGAATTGCCAAAATAAAATACAAGGATGACAGATTCATAATATGAGGAAAAGAACTTTTTTAAGCACATTAGATGCAAAAACATTGGAAACTATTCATCTGATTTAATTATAATTTTTTGGCAAAAACATTAATGCAATACCTTTGAAGAGTAATTGGTATAAAGAATATCCTCAAAGAGGAGCGTTTCCACATGCCTAGGCTTTATTTTGCCTTCATTACACTTCATTCCGAGTTGAATATTTCCTATCTGTAATGTAAGGATTATTCTTGTTCTGCAAACATCTTAACCTTTTAGATTTATCACATTATGCTCTCTGATGCCTTTTCCAGATGCAGATCAGTTAATGATAATCAAAGAGGATTTTTAAGCCCTTTAATGTTTTCAGGTCTGCCTTTCTCCCTTGCAAAATCAGACAGATTGGAAGCTTATTCTGGTCAGCTTGTTCGTCAGGTGAAATGGGCAAATTTATTAAGCAATAATTGCTTTCAGGTTGCATAGGAACTAATATGTACAGTACAACTAAAGTTCAACACAACCATAAATTAAGGATTGAAGAATGATAAGAATGGAAGGACCCTTGGGCAGGACTGCCATCTACCTTACTTTTAGTCCTAAGTGTAAAACTGTGACCGAAGGGCGCATATAAGAACGCTCATATTAGTTTAGCATCATATTAATTTCTATACACTCTGTCTGCATCTTTGAATCAATACTTCTTTTGAGTTAGAAATTTGTTGTATGTGCATCATGATGAATCCCTGGTCATTAGCTGGTCTAAGTAGATAAAATCAAGAATTGTTTTTATTAATTTGTATCATAATCAAATTAACTGATGCCATTGTCTATGAACTGGATTTACTTCCTCATGAGCTCAAGATCAACCAGATGCTTAGAAGTCAAGATGTTGTCATAAAACGGAAGATATATTCAAAATAAAGTCTAGACTTATTATCTCTTTTTCTTCCCACCCTCTCTCTCTCCCCTTCTCCCAACATCCTCTTTTTCCCCACCCTCATTATCTCATGAACTTTGCTTCTCACCATAAATTTGTCTGATCCTGACATTTTCAAGATAGTAAGTCTAGACTTTTGGAAACTCTGGAGACTAATGAAAAAGTCATTGAGGTGGTTCTTAAGTGTCTTGGGCAACGTTCCCAGGGCACCTTTGACAATCGGTGTTACTTTAACATTTCTGCTCCACATTTAGAGGTCTTCTCCATTAATGTCTGCCTGAAGGGAACCCTATGGACAAGCAAATGTTTATAATAGGGATTTTGTGGGTGTATGATCTGGTAAGATGTTTCATTAACTTCTTGTGGCCTCTCCAGTCACTACGAGTCTTAAGGATCTTTGCTTTTATGATTTTTTTGAGCTGAAGGCTCCTGCTCCTGGGGAGATACTACTGGCTGTAGAAAGCTTGGTGGGGGGCAGTGGCTATTTGTTTTTGCCTAGTATTAAGCAGTCACTAGCAGCAGACATCATGTGCTCTCTGCACCCGTGTTATGACTTCTGCTGTGAAAGCAACCTTACTAGTTGCCATCTGGGGCACCTTAATTGATGTGTTTGGAGACTCTTGTACAGCCATAGTGAAGACTTCAGCTGGTGTTTAGCAGAGTTCTCTTTGGGTTTTAGTTTATTTGCTTGCTTACAGCTAGTAGAGTGATGGCAAAAGCCAAAGCAAGAGAATCACAGTTCAAAAGAGACCTATTTTGATAAGACAGGAGCCCAAGAAGTACAAGAAGGGGTTGGGTTCCTAGGGGACACCCACAAACCTCTGTGCAAGCTCATTAAAAATATCTCCCTTTTTAATGTCTTTTATCATTTACTGCTAATGAGTCTGGAAAAGGTGAAGCTTTGAAGGATGTCATTTGTTTCTTAAAAAGAGAGTTATGTCTAGGAGTGGTTTAGTAAGTTGTAGCAGAGGTTCTGAAAGCCTTTACTAGGTTCCCCTTTTTCTCAGATATTATAATGATTAGTGATAAAACAGTGTATAGAGCTGAAGATCCCAAGAGGGCAGTTCTTCAAGTTGCCAGGTGTTTTTTTGCAGACTACAGAAGGAATGGGCTTTCTGGGACTTGAAGAAATACTGCACACCACAGGATTATTCTCTGGGTGGCAAATCTTGTATTTCCATTATTGAACTTGAATTGATTATATAAATAAGAATTAATTTAATAATGCCATATCTTCTTTTCAAAACCTGTCAGCTCAAATGATTTAACATTTTCAGCACTGTAATGCATTTGCTTTCTCTGCTGCTATGATGAGTGTCCCCCATTTGATGCCTATATTATACATAGTAGATTTAACTATATTTGTAAAGATATTTTTGAGGTGCATTTGAGCATCATTCTGTAATCTGTTCACTGGTGCACAGAGATTTTGTTTACAGAGGCTTGGAAGTGCTAACTCCACACCAACCTGCACAAACCCCTGTATCAACACAGCACCTCTTGACACTGAGCTGAGAGCTGTAAGCACTGTACATACTGAGAAATGCCACTGACATCAGTGGCTCTCACTCAGACATCATGTCAAATTAGTTTTCTCTTTGGTGGATTCTAGCTGTATTGTCATGCCCCAAATTTTGCTTGCTTGCTGCTTATGTTTGTGCCAGTGTGAAATGCTGCTGTACAGCAACAGGGTATATAATTCAATGTTATTATCTCATCCCAAGTTCTCTCTCCCTTTATTGTTAAAAAAACAGCTTTCCCACTGAAAGAACAGATTCCCACTTTCCATCCATAATTAAATACACACAAGTAACTGCACTACTCAACCTATTTGATGCACAAATTAAGCCAATAGTTTAGTTCATGAAAAGAAATCGGATGCCATTTCAGGTATCATTATAAACATGGCCCTACATATGGACCATCAGAAAGCATCAAAGATCTTGTATTTAATGTTGATGAGAAAGATTTTAATTCTTTTGCAAATTAATGCTTTCAGCATCATTTGGATTAAATTGCTGCAGTTCCACTAAAACCATCATAGTCATGCTCACCTACATTTTCCCTACTGTCAGACTTGTGTTCACTTTTAGCCTAGTCAGCACTAAGAAACCAGTGCAGTAGCTTTCATGCGTCTATCCGTGTCTCAGTTTTCAACCAGTCTTTTCTGATAACCAGTTCCTCTTGAATATGGTATACGACTGTGTTTCTTTGACCTTTCTTGGGAGGTTGATGAATGTGTTTTTAAGCATCCGTAAGTGAATTGTAATAGATGCTAAAATTATATTTTTGCAGTATTTCTGCCAAAATGAACTACAGTGGATGGCTAATGTTCACATTACGTTGGAATATGCATGCTCATAAAATTTTACACCAGACATTTGACGTTTTGCCAACATTCATTTGCTATCACATCACCATCATTTCCTACTTTAAGCTTATTAGTACGAAGTGCAGATAAAAGAATAGTTGTATGTTGCTTGGAATATTATATATTTAGAAGGGAAGGAAAGATGAAGACAGAGAAAGACTGTGTGAAAGTCCATGCAAGCAGCATAGTATTGTTTCAACTTCAGTCATAGACAACTGTATGAGATGAGTGAAAAAAATCTATAAGCAAACTTTTTTGTATTTCTGGTATCTACATTCTAAGAGCTTATTTGCTGTTAAGTTGAGGAGAAATTTTGCCAGAAACAAGTTGGAGCTATTGCTTCTTCCTTAATATGTACATAAGCTGTAGTCCAGAAAATTGCAGGTCAGAGGGACCTGTGTTGTCTGAAGAATACAATGAAAGGAGCCGTTTTCATGAAAATTTTTATTTTATGCAACATTTCTTCCTTTGAATAGAATTAGAATGAGAGAATGTAAAGGAATATTGTCAAGGTAAGCTATATAACTTCTACTTTAATATCTTGGGCTTCTGCAGCAGAAGAGGGAACCAAAATCTGTATTGAGTTTAATGTTTGGTTCAGTTGCACATTTTTATTGCATTCATTTGTATGAGACTGTTTACTCCTACTTTTGGCAATAATGCATTACCTACCCTGGTCTTTTTCTTCATAATGCTGTTGTATTTGGACCAAAGCACAGGTTAGGGCTCACAGTAGAAAATAAATTGGATTTTTATGTTATTTTGAAAATGTGAAGGCATTTCTACTCCAGCTGACTTTCCAGAAACACCTTTAGCTTTTTAAACGCATATTCTGAGCCTTATTATGTGATGATGTATTTAAAAGAAATTATTACTGCTGGACCTGATCTAGATACCCTATGTGGGAAATCTGCCACACACCTACACACTCATACCAGGAAAAGCCTATACAAATATAGGGGCCTCTCCCTACAGCTGGCAGGAGGATCAGATGGTCTTCGAGAAATGAACATTCTTGTTGGCAAGATGACCTTCGAAGGTGATGAACTGATAAGCCTTTAATGTGAAGGTATTCTCAATTGCCAGTGATATTTTGGAAAGAGAAAAATGGATTCTGAGAGGAAAGCATATTAAGTTAAGAGGAGAGGAATAAGTTTATATTAGTACAAAATGAAAGGAAAACACAGAGGAAGATAAATATAAAAGGAAATAAAAGAAGAATGGATTACTCCCAAAGCTTCCAATTATTTTGATGTTGTCCAAATTTTAGGACTTTACCTGAACCATCTAGATTATTATAATGATTTTCTATATTACATCTATATGAGCTCACACTAGAAGAAACAGAAGTACTTGAAAGAAAATGAACAAACAAGTCTGGTCTTTATTAGCAAAAGAAAACAAAGGACTAAGGCAAAATTAATCCCCTTTGTAACCATATAAAGTTAGGAGGCATAGCGTTATGAGACAAACAGCAGAACAATTACATCTGAAGTCTGTAATAAGATTTACAGCATTATATTTTGAGGAGCTGAAAACCATATTTATGAATGTTTTGCATTTTATATGAATCTTGTGAAAAGATATAATTTTCCAGGGTTTATCTACTTTAGGACTAAAACCTATAGAAAAGTATAACTTGCTGCACTGCAGACTGTTCAAGATCTCCTTCTGATGCTGCTGGTGCTGGGGTTGGCTACTTAATTACATTTCTTTTGTGCCATGTAGTCACTGTCTGCTTAAAAGGTAAATGTCAGATGTTGTTTCATGACATTATGCATTTCGTGTAGAATTTGCTGCTGTTGACCTACCTCTGAAAATGGAAATGCTTCTTATAATGATCTTTGGTAGTTGGAATCTTCGAGTTACAGGTATGTGATACAGAGCTGGTTGAATGCACAGAAAAAGGGATTGTAAAGACAATGTAGTGCTGTTGTTTCTTCTGAAACTCATGAGACTCAGAAGAAAATGATACATTCCTTGTAGCATCTTATTTGAGCAAAATCTTTTCATCACACCTTGCTACTGGAAGGTGCATATCTCATCACTCTTCTAAGGGTTCTTCCTGTGGAAAATAGGTCACAGAGAAACTATCAAATGCCATTTATTACTGAAGAGTTCCAGGTATTATCATTTTCCATCTTTCTGATTTTCTTAACAAGAAACAACAGAATTCCATCCAGGATTAAGCATAATATGACTAAAATTCAGGTGATGTTAGAATAT
Organism: Pezoporus flaviventris; assembly: GCF_033815535.1. Taxonomy (NCBI): domain Eukaryota; kingdom Metazoa; phylum Chordata; class Aves; order Psittaciformes; family Psittacidae; genus Pezoporus; species Pezoporus flaviventris. The sequence goes on along the minus strand of NW_026892569.1, from coordinate 8,467,827 downwards.
GGCATACTCCAACATGAGGGAGGATGCAAGTCCTCTAAGCCAGCATAAAGCAAACCCTAGGTCTTGTCCAGGAATATGCAAGTGTAGTGGGTATCTTATTTCTTCAGTGTCTTTTTGAAAACAAGTAAAAGCACCCTGAGCTGTTCTGAGAATGAAACAAATTCAAGTTTGGAATATCAACTGCACTATGTGTTTTTAGTATATGGGTGGGTAACAGTAAATATTATGTAACTTCTCAGATTTGGACAGTGCCTTGCTATCCCCTTGATAGGCCCTCATCCCTTGAGGTACTGAACACTCATTTTCCATGGTAATCACTCAGCCCATTATTTTCATCAAATGATTGCATCAGATAATACATTTTAGCTTGCGTAGCCTCAAACTAGTAATCCCAATAGATTAATAAGATCATAACTGTAACTAGAATTAATCAAGTTTAATCAAGAGACAAGATTAATATGGTACTATTTTTATTGTTCTTGTCAGTCACTCAAAAGAATATGCAAGGCAGAACTTACCCCAGAGTAATGTAGCAACACTTCAGCATCAAAAGTTCCCAATTTCCAAAAGTTCTACTTGAAATTGTGACATTAGAGAGTGAAGAATCTATGTCCAGTGCATTAATTCTTAGCCCATTGCATTTTAAAACAAGCTACAATTAAAAATATAATATCAGATATAATGCATGAAAATCCAGATGTGGCATAAATAAAGTGATTTGAACTGGTCATTTGACATGTAAATCTTCTGCAAAGGATTCCTGATGATTGAATTCCTGGACTTCCATTTTGAAAAAGGCGGTATTGATTGGTTGATATCCAAGACCATTTTTCACTTGATACTGTTTTGTTTTGTCAGAATAGATTTTCATACCTATCTTTGAAATGAAGCGTTGACTCTCTGATTTTCCAGAAATCTTCTGGATTTGTGTCCTTGTTCTAAAGAGAAAGTTATTTGTATTCTGTTTAATCTTGCTATGAATGAAGCTTTCAAGGTTAATTGTTGTCCACTTGGAGCCACGGACAATAGAAATTAAAAAATACATGTATTAGATCGCCCATTCTGTTTTCCTGCTCCCTAAGCAACGTTTTCTGCTGTCATGCTCCTGAAGCTTTTCATTTGAGGTAATTCCTAGCCTTCAAAAACAGATTTTCAGTGTATGCAATACTGGAATTGAAAACATAAAATAAAGGAGTTTGTCTTCCAGTTAGGCCTGAATTTTTAGCTGGAGTGTGTTCTGAGTGACTAACTTTTGTTAATTTAAGGATCTACATTTCTTTGATTGGTACGTCACTGCAGGGGCGAGGCCCTGTAGTCTAATCGTTCTAGCAATGAGTGGACCATTATTCTACTGTAGGAGATGGAACATGCTGGGTCATCTGTGTGCATGCTGCTGTTTTCAGTCTTTGTCTTATCTGTTTAGAATACTTTTCAGTATGCTCATACAGACATTTCAAAGGCTACTTATTATACAAATTTATGATAACTATAGTTACAGATCTGTCCTCCCTTTGGAATAAATATTTCTCTCCATCTCATATCCCACTGAAGAGTGAAGATCTGGAAAGGCCCGCATTAGCACTGCAATGTATTGTGCTTCTGACTTTAAGATAAATGAAAAGCAAACAAACATGTCTTTGTCTGACAAGTTTTGTCTTGGGCACACCCACTTATCCCTCATCAGCCAAGATAAATTGCTTCAGAGGGAGGACTTCCATGTTTGCAGAAGGAATGCAGAAATTCCTTCTATTTTGTACATTCTTGGCATCTTTCCTTTGTTATCAATTTCACGTCCTCTTTGTGTTTTGAAGCTCTGCTTGGGAAAGGAGGTTATAAATATTAAAGCTTTGCACAAGTTCTTAAGAATAACTTGGGGTTTCGTTTTTTGTTTTGTTTCATCTTAAATATTCTTCATTTCTGCTGTTTTTACCTCAAAGCTATCCTTCCTCTTCCAAGCAGTATATTTTTAGCTAGTCAGTATAGTTGAAAAGATTGTTATTAATTGGACAGAGATTGCTTTTGGCTTTCTTCTTTTCCAGTTCTGTTGTAATATTGCCAGCACAGAGAAAAACATTTAGAATAGATTTTGCAAATATTATATGGAAGAAATACAATTTATGTTTTGAAAGTACTTTAATGAATCCCCTGCCATAAACAGCAGGAGTATTTAAGTACTGGAATGTTGGACTTCATGAAGAAACAGCCACAGACTTTGTTGATAATTACATAGGACTTTGTAATTAAAATTTTAATACAATCAGGCTGTGGTTGATACAGTTTCTGTATCACTGTAGATAATGCAAATATGTTTCTGGCATGGCTTGAATTGAATGAGGATTTTCCTCTCGTAAACATTTGCAGCAGTTACTGACATATACCTGAAAGGCCAGGATTTTAACGCTTAACTAGAGGCAAATATATATATTGTGTTGAACCTCTAGCTGTAGGCCCTATTTTTAAGCTTAGGTTCCCTTTTGCACTATTCTAGAAAAATAAAAATTATGTGGAACTTTTCCACATTAACATAAATGGTCTAAACAGACCCTTTTCCTTCACATGTGAGGTTAATGTACAAATCCCTCTGTCACTTCGCCCAATCACCTGAAGCTCTGTAGGGGAACAGTGGGAAATGGTATGGAGTAAGCAATAAAAGAAACAGTCCAAGTGCAATGCAAAAGAAAAAAACCAAAGAATAATTTCCATAATTGGAAGGTCCATAAATTACTGTAGCCCTGGGGTCAAATATTTATGTGCGGAATTGCTGGACCATTTAAGCAGCTACTCATTAAAACCATGTAAATGCTTGAACAATCAAGCTATCATTTTACACTGATACTTGTACCTACTCCCAAGGGGGGGGAAGGCAAATGTGCATTGATAAGGATACATATACTTTTAAAGAAAGGTAGATTCCCACATACACAGCCCTTCACCACACAAATGTTTCCTTTAAGGCATACTGTCAGGTGAACTTTGCAGACTTGCAAGCTCTCTGTCAGTGTTAGGACCTGCTCTAATGACAATGGAAAAGCAAACAAGAAGTATGAAACACATCCTGGTAGGCTGCTCCCTTCTTGTATGTTTTTGCCTGCAGTGCAGCAGTAGTAATGTTCCCTTTCAAAGTGACCAGTGAGGTCTGCAGAGATCACAGGGAGTACTTCAGAGTCATCTCAAGGGTGATGGGTGCTTCTGCACTTCAGTCTTCCCCTTTTTAATTTCTCAACCACAGGGAGGAGGGAAAGATTTGCTCAGCAGTGGTAGCTTGCTCATAGTTTAATTAATCTTCAACTGCATTCACTTTTTGGCAGCCTTCCAGTGGAGTTCAGCAAGGGTGGTGGGTAGGACTCGTGCCTCTACCTGCCTTCTTCCTCTTCCAGAACCGGGGAATTTTTTTCTGCAGGTTCAGAAACAGCAGTGACATCCATTAGTCCCCTCAATGTACTTCAGCATAGAGGGGCCCTTAGATACAAGGTTTGCAGTCTGCCTTTAACACACTGGGTTAAACCCTGTTTTTCTTCTAATGCAGTCTTCTCTCTTTAATTGCACAGGCTGGTTTATCTCTTCTATCTTGGCCTTTCTCCATGTCTGTATTTAAATTCAGGTTTTCAATTTTCCCTGTACTTTTCCCTTCCAATTTTCAATTGCAACTGTTATGATCAGCTGCTGCTTTGTTCTTCTCTCTCATCCTTTCACCACCACACTGAGATGAGGTCCCTCATTCTTCATCCACACATGATGTGAGTGGGTGAGTAGTGAGCAGATGACAGAATTAATTTGCAGGTGTCTCCCTCCTTTTTCTTTTGACATCCTGTCATTTACCATGTCCTTATGTCTGGGGGGTTATTTCTCGGAGTTGTGCAATCCTTTTCTAGGTTAGCATTGAGCAATCTTAATTATTTCAGAAACAATCTGAATATAAGGAGATGTTTTTTGAGAAAAAAATATTTTCAAATGTTTTTCCTTTAAAAACACTTCACAGCAAAGTGAAGGAATGGAAGTAGTGGCATCATTTTAAAGCATGTGTAATGGAGTAGTTTGCAACAGAACAAAATGCCAAACTTGAGGAACTGTTAAAGGTAATATTAAGGTTCATTGGTGTATGTTCCTGTTGAAGGTTTGGTCTACTCTGCACACAGTTGCCTCCTGGTGAGGTGAGGCGAGGCATGCCTGATTGCAGAAGTGTGGTGTAGCTGACTTGTATGTGAAAGTCTTTATTTACAAAAACTGGGATGATTTACTACAAAGGGCATTCAGAGTATTCCTCCTGTACATCCCTTCCATGTCTTGTGCATGGTGAGCCTATCTTATCCATAGCATTAACTAATTTTCCAGAGGGGGAAGGGTAAAGGAAAAGTAATCTGTGCAGTCATAGAGTCAGGTGTGATTGAAGAATTCTTAACCTGTAGTAAGCACACACTTAAATCTAATCATTATTTCCTTGGAATACTTCAGTTATGCCTAGCCTTAAGGGAAACCATCTTTCTCTTTAAGGACTTTGTTTTCATTAGTTTAAACATTTCTGAGAATGACAATTGAGATTAGCTGAACAAAGTACACATTTGGGGAAAGGAAGAATTAATAAGGAATTTAAATTACATGAGCACCGATATTCCTTTTTATAGGCTTCATGCTGTATGTTGCTATATGATTACAAACAGCAAGTATTGCTAACAAGTCATTAAAATGAGACTGCATTTTCTTTATTTCTGTGGCCTTAAATGCCCAAAACTCTTAGTAAAATAAATGTGTGACATCTGTGATTTAATAGTAAAAGAAAGTAAAAGAAGTAAAAGCTGGAAACAAATTTGTAATTCTTCAGTTCTCAATCTGTATGAGTTGATTTTTATGCTCAGTATTACAGTTTGTGACAGTTTGTGACCAGCAGTGAAATAAGAATCCAAACTGAATTATTAAAAAAAACAGGAACATTTGTCTTTATTTTGACTTAAGCTTGTATGCTCTGTGCTGAAACGCTGTAAATTGTGAATAGCATCTAGAATTAGATACGCTTGCATGCTACATTTCAAATAGATTGATTATCACTTATTCTTCATAAATGGCATAAATGTGCAGATTCCTTTCACTAGTGGTGTGTTCTCACTGACTTAGGTGGGAGTTACTGGTATTGAGATCTCTGAAAATTAGGCCAAAAGACAATGTTGTGCAATGCTGTTTGTGGAGTAATTTGCAGACAGATGTACAAAATTCAGTTCTGACACAACCAGAAATCACCAGGAAGCTCTGTCTCCTCCCAGTATCTTTGTGGGAAGGAAGGTTTCTTTTCTAAGAACAGATTTATTTCAGAACATCCCAGATTGTTTAAATTCTATTTCAAGTCATGTGAAGCCTTTCCAACAAAGCCAGCATCCTCTTTGTGAAATTGAAAAAGCTTCAACATATTTGTATTGTTGCTTTGTTTGCTTTAAAACTGTCTGATAAATCACCCTTTTAATATTAAAGCAGAGTTGGGCCAAACCATACTAACAAGCACAATTATCTTTAAGATGGAACAGAGCATTTGACCAACTGGGGAAGGTGATGGAGTGAATGCTTAAGCCAACCTGTCTAATAAGGGAGTCTGTAACAGTTCTCCCTGTCACAGAAGGCTCTTTTACATGCTCTATTTATAATGTCCTGTTGCCATTTTATTGTGCCTTTAACAGCTATGCAAGGGTGATTAAAAACAGTCCCCAAGTTTCCTGTGTCACTTTTCACTCATCATCACTGCTCTGAATGGTAACAGTTTAAACCTTCCCATGCCCATTAGCTGATGTTTGTTGAGAATGTAATATTGACTTCTTTCTTTTTATTGCAGCCTTCATGGATCTGAATTATTATTTTTTTCTGTCAGGCTTATGGGAAGGATCCAAATCTGGAAATTTAAATAACAGTTCATCTTCCTCGTTTTCTAGTCTTCTAATTCCTCTGCACAAAGCTCTACTTGACACAGCATTACTCCAGAATTAGTTTCACTGCCTTTGCCTAGCAACACAAATATGTTCTACACTTTCCAGGTTTCTCCTGTTAACTTCTAATGCTGCTTGTTGTCACCAGCATATCTTTGCTATTTATTTGTTACTAGGTGTCATGGCTCTGGACAGGCTCCCCTGGCTGGATGCTCCCCAAACTGCTTTAGGTCCCGTCATGCTAGAGCTGTGCTCTCAGTCTTTCTGACTTTGAGCAGAACCCAGGACTGTCTTTGTCTCAGGGCTCCTATGTGCCTTCTCAAGACATGCTCTCCTAATTGCTCAGACCTGCTCTCTGTTGCTTAGGCCCGCATTCATGCTGGATCTGCAGGAAGATCCTCATGCTTTCCTAAAGCTCAAATCTTTGCACTGTTATTCTTCAGACTGAGATGGAAATTTTCACTTTGAACTTTTGACACTACAAGAAATAAACTGAATCCAGAAGAAACTTCTTTATATCCTTGCATAATTTGCTTCTTGTTTTAGGAATACAGCTTTCAGACAGGAGCAGAGTCCCTCTTTGGAAGCTTGCAGCCTGTTTCTTGCTGCCAGTCAACTCCCTTTCACCTTTGCCATTACACAGTAAGGAAAGTTTATTCTTTGGCCCAAAGCCTGTGCCTTTATTCATCTCTCTCCTACTTTTTGCCTCATCTGTCTTCTTGACCCACCCTATCTTCATGGCTCTTAGAAACAGTGTTTAATACTGTGCTCCCTTCAGATTGCCCCAGGAGGGTGGTTCTGCCTTCTCAGGCAATCCTTAGCAAACTTGCTGCCCAGCTCAGCACATTCTTGAAGTGTTAGCAACATCTTTGCTAGTTCTGTAGTTTCTCTGAAACAGAAGATGTCAGAGGACAGTGTCCTCATTAGATTTACTTGGTGTGTGAAATGGAGGGGAAAGAGTGAGGACATGCTTACATGGTTTGCAGCTCGTTAGTAACAGCAACTGCTGCCTGATGTGGAGATAAAGCACAGCTGCTTAGCAGGGTCAGGCTTTTGGGCACAGCAAAGGTTTGCTACTGCCTGTCCTAGGCTCTGCAGGAGTCAGCATTGTTCTTCCTAGTGCCATCTGTCCTGTGTGTCCATTCCAGAGTCACCAGCCCACCATAGCTACTGCTTCCTGTTCCCTTGCTCTGCATCCTGGTGAGTACGTTGTGCTCAGGTGAGGGAGCAGCTTTTGAGCTATCTGGCTGCATAGGCTCCTTAACACCTCAGAAGGTGCTGGAGATCTCCGGGATGGGCTGAGCTCCAGCATCTTACTGGATGTGTGGGACAGCTGCTTCTGGCGGCACTCAGAATGACTCAGAAGAAAGAGTGGCAACAGGTAAGTCTGTGCTGGAGTCAGTGCTGGTTGCTCAGTAGAGATTTGTGGGCTTACAGACACGCCTCAGATCTGTCATTTAAGAGCCTCCGCCAACACGTGACGACTGCTCCTGACTGATGCTGGTAGTGGTGGGAGACCTTGAGCTCCTACCTCATTTGCCAGGCTGCGTCTCCTCTTGCTGCCCGCTCAGTTGCAACCAGCTTTATTGGGTTTTAACAACATGTGTAAATGAGACAAGTGTGAGATCATTACCTATTTGTTCTTTCTGTGGACAAAAAGAAGCCATTTGATTGACAGCTCTTTAGTTACAGTCTGAATTGGGAAATTTATTGTTAATATAATAAGCTTGGTGAAATGAAACATTTAAAAGGAATAATAGGTGCTAAAGAAATTGTATTAAAAAAAAATCAAAAGCAGGAAAGGACATGACCTTCTTATGTCAGTGGTGGGTTTTGTTATTATAGGAATGAGAGGCTTAATTCCTGGAAGTGCTGAAGTATTTTTGGTTGGCTCAATGTGTCCTTCATAGTAGTCTGTTTGTCATCTGAACCTTTTTCTGAAAATGGCATTCAGATTTCTGGCCAAAAACATAGTATTTCTTTTTACTTTGCATTGAGGTTATATAACAGATGGTGAGCTCAAATGCGCTCGGTGTTTCAAGATCATTTGATGACTCATAAAAGTGAATAACACTTTTTCCTCAGAACATGTTTTGATTCTATCTAGGGACGAGTAAATCTGTTGAATTACAGAAAACTCCATCTAAAATATCAAGCGAGTATTTGAATTGTGAAAACGTGTAAATCTGCTGGGATTATTTTAAATTCATTTACCCATGGCTTGTCTTGTAGTAGAAAGTACTTAAAATCTCACAGGAGAACAATGTGCAATTCCTGAAATGTTTAAGGAACAGCTATAGTTCAGTCAACATTGAAACTGCAAATGAAATCTTCAAGTTTCTTGATAGTTCAAATATTGTATGTTTTAACTGGAACCAACATAAATTATCTCTCTTAAAAACTGCTGGTTTCTAATATATTTGGAAGCAGGGTGTCAGATTATTTTGGAAATGTTTTAGAGGGCCTATCAGGAAATTAGGTGTCTAGTTCATTGAATGTTTGTTCCTAACACTTGTGTGAGAGACAGACTTGAAAGGCGTGGGTCTAATTTTCATACCATGGGCTGTTTGGTTTCTGCTGGTACAATCCATCATTTTCATGAACATTCTAGTAGGTGGCCTTAGCTGCTTCTGCACCTACACTGAAATAGGATAATGTCACTGACTTTATTAATTAGGTTTTGGTAATGCACATTTGGTCCAAGCACTCACTGGTCGTAGTTCAGTCTGACCCTTTTTAAGAAGCAAGGCTAGTCTGCTTGGAGCAGATGAATCTTTCTTGGGTTAGGAGGGAAAAAGAACAGGTTTTGGAGTCCTGGTACACATTGATGTATATGTGAGATTTGGAGAGATACATGAGGTTATGGAGCTCGGTAGGTCTCAGTACCCAAAGGACTGTCTGGGGCAGACAATCCTTTGAGTGCTCAGAGCATCTGACAAAGAAGGTAGTTACTAACCAGTTTTTTGAGTTCAGGTTATGGATTTTCATTCAGGACAAACTATTTGTTTGGGCCTAACAGAAAAAACCCATTATTGTACCTTACTACTTGGCTGTGGATATATTTTTAAGTTAACATATACACTACTATAGAAGAAAGACAGAAACTCAGAACACTTATATCTTGCAAGTACACAAAAGTGTATTATGTATACAAAGAATACACAATTTTGAAAGGACTCTTAGGCCTGCTTGTGATGTTTACATAGAGAGTATTGCCATTCTAGGTGTGTTGGTAATATCTGCCTGAAAAAGAGATGCCATCCCTTGGATTTTTTTTTTGGGTGAAGTTATATCTTGCACTCTGTATATCTAGCAGCACAAAGTTTGTTTTTCTACAAGCTGATCTGTTTTCAAAGATGATAGATAGATGTTAAGAGTTCCAGATCTTCTTTCTGATATTACTTGTATGGCTGTATTTGCATTCTCTTAGCTCATGTTTTCTCAGATGCAGAAAATTATGTAATTAGTTGTGGGGTCTCATACCATCATTTCAGAGATGTTTCCCATTTAAATTAAAGGCCTGTTCTTCTAGCCAATCAGTAATTGTCTAGATCTTTTAAGATCTCCTTCAGCTTGATTTAATTGTTAAATATTAATTTAGTGGGGAAAAGGCTTCAAAGGGGAAAAAAGTACTGCTGGAGGGGCAAAATATTAATAGGTGCTTAAAAGCAAAACAGTAATTCTTCCCTTTCTAAGCTTGCAGCCCTTCAGGCCTAGTAGAAAAGAAACAATTGACTGTATTACAGGATTATATAGGTTTCATTGACTTAAAATGAACTGAAAGCAGCTGTAGGGAGACTTACCTCAAGTCTTTATTATTAGCCATATGAGGCAGAAAGGAAAACAATGTTTTGTTTGAATCAGAAAACACAATTTTCAATGGTGGTTTAGAAAAGGTTAGGTAAAGAGAATATTACTTTTCAATAGGAAAAAAGGTGAAAAGAAAAATTCTGTTTTGCCAGCATTATATACCATATGAAAGATTTCAGCCAGGAGGAAAAGAAAGAGGCTGTCATACACTTGTAGGGTCTTTGTTTTCTTTCATTTCTGATGGATAATCTTTGAGTTTAGTACACTTAATATCTCTTTTACTTACTAATGAGAGTAATACTTCACTCCTTTGAATACTTCTACCATGCAAATGGAGGTAAAGATCAAAAAGTGCTGCTTTTTTACAAAGGAAATCATTCAAAAGTCTGCATTCATTCAAAACTACATTGGTACAAGTTTCCCTCTAAGATTTCTGCCCTTGGTTGTTGAAAATTCTAATTATGAAAGAACCAAGGAGTTTTTATTAATAAAAAAAAAGTCAGGATGCAGTCAGAGACTATTTAAAGACCCACAATATTTCCTTACTGTGAAATTTTAAAAATGTTTAGTATTATTTTACTTTCCATAGACTTTTCTGGAAGCCATACATCTCATTAAAATGCAGCTGACAGTAGTTGGTTTATAAACTGCGCTCAGTTACTTTTGTAAGTCAGTACATTGCTTTAATTCCAGTGATGTGCTGAGAATGGGAACTGCTTGCTCAAATAAAAATGTGCTGTTGTGCTGCAATTTTGAGTGATAAGGCATCTGTATATATACATATCAAGATTAATAAATCTGATGCCTGATACCAGTAATAAGGTAATACTAGCTCAGAAAACAAAAAACTTTCTGTTCCATCGGGATTTCTGGTACAAGTTTCTTATTTCCTATATCTTATGTTCATCCAAGGAGGTCATCTGTAGTCACATGTATTTTCTTAGGCTGTGTTACTGAATAGATGCTAAAATATATAATAGACCTTCCCTCTCCCCCACCACCCCACCCCCCCGGGTTGTTCACATGAAGTGCTTTTATATAAACGTATCCACAACAGTATTCATTATGATGCAGAATGGACTTACATGATTTTGAATATTATATTAGCTGTGTATTATTTGGGCATTGCAGCAGCAACATTTCAGCAGAGCCAAAATGTGATTTAGAGAGGTGAAAAAATAATTTAACCAAAATAAAATATATCTGTGGACATAGAAGAAAAGCTGGAATAAAATTCTCTCTGACATTCAGAAATGTTTTCTTAACCTATTGACCAGCTGCTCCATATTCCATTTTTGACTGGAGCAAAAATAAAGCTTATTGGGATAAGGAAGGTCAATTCTTGTGTAGCTGTGAGTGGCTGCTCAACCACTTACCCATACAGTTCCTTCTTCAAAGGAGAGTCTACAAAGCGAGATGTGGCTGATTCTGTCTGCCGCAATGTAGCTTTGAAGTATATATTGTTGCATTCTGATACTCTTGTGTATGTAGAGGCAGAGTTTTCCCATGTTTAAGAGTTGTCTTACACTCTTACGTTCAATATACCATTTCTCAACAATGTCAGTGGGATAATGATTTTTTGAGATGTTATAAATGGTAACTTCTAGAACCTGCAGCAGTCATCCTAATTACCTGTTTTGATTCTGATATATTTGGGAAAGAGACATTGTCAACTCTTTGACATTCATGGGGTCAATGTGCCATTGAAATACCAACTTTTCTCTTCAATTCTTTTCTTAAATCATCCACTAAAGGGTTTTCTTCGTACAGCAGCAGAGCAGCTATTGCTATGCACAACTTCAAAGTGATTGTACCTCATGCGTGGATCTTAAGTTAGAGAAAGGGTAAATACTCTGTGAAAGTAAAACATTCTTAGTTTTTTTTCAAATTTCTCATCCAGAACCACTGTTCACTCATTTAAAAGGTAAGTCATTGTTTCTAATCAACCTAAATTCAGATAGCACTGCATATGCTTTTTCAACCTAAAGATACTGAAAATGGTGTAGCGGTACAGAAGAAAGTTTATCATTTATGTTCTGCTTTGATCTTCTCTGGTTTTAGTAGCTGATTTTTTTTATGTTTACAACTGAAAAATCTTGGTATAGAGAGATTAAGGAATTTACCTCAAAAGGAGTTACTAACACAGTTGGAGTTAAACACTAAATTCCTGTCCCATTGTTCCCAACACTTAAATCGGAAGATGGGAAGGTAACAGTTGCTCTGGCATTCAGAGGAGTTTCTTCCTGGAATCTCTTCCCCTGCTTGTTTCTCCAGCAAGAAATCCTGATCTTCCTTATCTTCCATAATTTCCATTAGGTTTCTCCTCCCTTTTGCTATCAGCAGACACTCTTATTATTGATGTTGCCTTCTAATAAGAAGTCCAGCTACCTGCCACTGTGTGTAGGAAGCGGATGCTTTCATTCAGGTTGGTGTGTTTAATGCTCAAAAGTGTTCACTTGTAATTTAAACTTCCTAAAGGTAAGAGTTCAACAAGGAAATTTGATATATTTGCTGTAGCTGTGTTGTCAGACTTGCTAAACACCATCCCAAACACTAGCAGGGGTGGGAAGTGGGGAGTGGATATCAGTGACCTGAAACACACCTGAATCGTTTGCACAGCTACACATATAATTACTTGATATGTGCATTTACAGTGCTATATTTGCATGTCTTCTGTACCTTTAGTTATGTATTCATCTGTTAATCTGCTGGAAAAAACAGGAATATTGAACAAAAAGAAACATTTCTAATGAGATATTTTAGTTCATCCAGATACAAAAAGAAAAGTAACCTGTATGTATGTGTATTTAGGTTAGTGTTCTTAACAAAATGGATGCTGCTTGTAGAACAGGAGTATTCTCTCTTCTTAGAAGTAACTTCCAATTATTTGTGTATAGGATGTACAAAATGTTCTCAGGACATGCTCTCTGTTCAGAGTTGTGAGGGACGAGTTCATTGTGTTGTTAGTCATCAACAGGAGGTATGAATTATTAAAAGTTATCACACCTTCCAGGCATTTCAGGGCAGTAACCTATAACAAGAAGAAGCACATTTCTTTAAATGAATAAATTTTTTTCAGTGGGTTATTCACTTAGCCAGCATTAAATGTAATCCTCTTTGAATCTCAGTGGCCACCTCCTACTCTTTTCCTGTCAGTCTTCATCTCCTGCAAAATCGTGAATGCAGCCTTCAAAAGAATAGTAGTTTGGCTAAATCACTGGGTAGCTTTCTGTAAGAAATACAACAGGGATTCTATAGAATTGGCATGAAATAGTGCAAAGTCAGTAGCTCCTAATACTTTACATCATGATTAAAGTATTCACATTTTGTTCCTTTAATTTTCTTCTCTCCTCTTCTTTGCTTTTCCTCTTTCCTTTTTTTTTCCCTTTCTGTCTCTCTCTTTCTTTCTTTTTCTCTCTCTCAGAAAGGTAGCTGTCTCAGTGGTATAGCATCATCTCTTTTAAGGTTAATTTTATTTTCAGACAAGGCAGATCACACTGCTGGCCATTGTGATTTACTGCACACCAGCTTTGCAGAATATAATGGAGTGGGACAGTATTCTTTTTGATGTGGTTAATCTCCCTTATACTTGTGCCTCTCCTGAAAACTGCACTGTGTCAGAGAGTCTTTTGTAGCCAATGGTGACAGGAAGATCAACAGAGAGAGGTTGCTCCATTAACCTCTGAAGTAATGAAGTTGCATTTCAGGCAGTCAACACTCACGCTGCCAATTTATTATCATTTAAGAGGAAGTGAAACTACTTCAAGCCACTCTAGGGTCCACATTTTGATAAATACACAGATTGCTAATGTTCTAATGCTAACAACCAGCCTTGAGGGGGACCTCTAATGGCATGAGACACTGTGGCTCTGTGTCTTCTTGGTCTTGCAAAATGATCAGTCTTCAGCACTAAGAAAACAGGTTAAGCCTATTTATTTCTGTAGTGAATATGCAGATGTAGTTTTCTGATAATGCCAGCTTTATCTGTCCATGTGGAAATACTGAAAATAGATAAACCCTTAAATAACAGATTTGTATAAGCTTTCAAGGGAACTGAATTCAGATCTCCAGATTTGCTTTTATTCTGGTTTCCCAGGGGATACACTTTTGTAAGGGGATCACTTTCCATCTTAGAAACGGACATAACCAAAATCTTGGAAACACGTGTTACAATCCTGCAGGATTGTCTGACCTTATAAGTTTTTCATGACCAATAGTCAAATCCTGTGAGAACAGCTTTCTGAGGAAGCAATAACCCTAGTCTCCCCCACCTCAGCAGTAAAACAGGCTTGTAAAAGAAAACACTGCAAAACTGGCATGACCATACCCCCATTCTTCCCGAGTTCTGCTCCTAGGCATGGTCTTTGGCACATTTTTTTTTCCTGCTAAACGTAGCATAATTTACATGTCTGGCTTTCCATAAGTAGTGAAAACACTTTTTATATATATAAAAGTCCAGGTGGTTTCATAGCCATATCATACATTCCTTTTCTCCCAGGGTGACATAAATAGTTATTTATCCACAGCATTTCAGAGACAGAGAATCAAGGTGGTCAGTTAAGTGCAGTATGTTCCTGCTGGTGCCTTGCAGGATTTCTGATGTATTTGTATTTATGCTGTGGGCCAGGTTTTGCCTGCAGATGGATCTCTGAGTGCTTGCTTCCTGGGACTAGTTTGATACAGCTCCACTGTAATAATTCGAAAGACTCTGTCTTCTGGGGGCTTTGGATGGATCCTTTTAGTGTCTTTCATCTGTGAAAAGCAAGCACTCAGTAAAGTAGGGGGAATGTTACCTGCATTTTATAAAAGGATATTGTTTATGAACAGAACACTGAGCCATGGTCTCCTGCCCATTGTGCAAGATGACTGTTTTCTAGCCTCTCCTGTCAATAGTCTGACCTACTTTTGTCTCTGAGATGTAATTCTTCTTGCTGTAAAGCAGATTCTTCAGCTTGCTCCCTTTGTCTTGCCTCTGCATGAGGATGGTGGCTGCATCTCCTTGCTTGGGCTTCTCTTTTTTGAGTAGTGGTTGCTGGATTATGTACCAAATGACTAATGGTGCAGAGCTCTGCCAGGTGGCAGGAGTAATGGCTGTGGCCAGTGCAGTTTCTCACCACTAGCTCTGTACTAGCAGACAGCATCCTGAGGTCTATATCAATGCTACAGTATTAAGAGCAGCGCCGCATTGCTCTGCTTTTTGCCACAGCTTATTGCAGACCTGGGGCCAGAATGAGGACAACAAGCATCGCCCATGTGTGCCCCAAAGTTGCACTGAGAAATGCAACCTGCAAAGCTTAATGCATTTTCTCCCATTCCCTCTCTCTCTCCTCTCCCTACCACCAGGACACACTTTTCTTCTTACTAAGACATCAGGTATCTCAAAGCTCTCCCTTTAGGCAGATGGGTTTGGAAAGGGTCCCGTAGCAGGTTAGAGCACAAGGTTACTTTTGAGTACCTGACTTGACGCACAGTGGCTGGCTTTTTCAGCTGTTCTCAGCTAGGGGAGGAGGGTTGGAGCTGTGCTCCCAGCTGCGTGCAGCTGAGGGGCTAGGAAGGACGCGCACCCCTGCTGTCTGTGCTACCGGGCAGCAGCACAGCAAGGGTTATGGCACTCAACAGCATTCCCAGGAAAATGTTTTGAATACTGGGGGCGCAGGACAGGGAATTCCTGCCACATGCACAGCCAGTGGCGGCTGCAGAGCACTCGGACTGACTGTGTGTCCCCGGGTGCAGTCCTCAGTTTCTGCAAGGGCTTGTCGCAGAGGGGCTGGGAAAGCTGTCAAGAAATCCGTAACAGTGCTACAACCAGAGGAACACGGGCAACCCTCTGTGGGCTAGTAGTGTTTCAGCACTCTTTGCCCTCTCACCCCCTTGCTTGCTCGGTATTACTAGCATTCATAAAGCGCAGTGTGTGTGTATAGAGGAGGAGAGCTGGGATACGTGTTGTGTGGTATTGCAGAGAGATTTTGTCGCCGGCGTTATCTGATTTTCAGGTAGTGAAGATGTTTTCATTTAGCACAAAATTGGTTTATATTTTGTGTGTGTTTGCAGAAAGGTGCGATAAGATTAGGCAATACTGAAGTATACTTTGTAAAGCTACTGCTTGTTATTTGTGTCTGTAGTCTTTTTATGTGATTTAAATACACAGTTCACTACTCTTAGCTTCTTCCCTTCTATGTTTAGCCAAAGTGAACTGTTAAAGAATGTGAAATATATTATTTTATTGGCAGTGACTCATGACTGAGTCAGTGAACTTTTTTACACTTACAACTAAAATTGGATTCTAACTTTCAACAATTTATGACAATTGCTCCTTCTTGTGGCTTGAATGTTGACATATAATTAATTTAGGATTTCTTCTTGAGATTTCCTGTGTAGGTTTGTACCTGTCACAAAAATATCCCTGGAAGTTTATCTAACAGCTGGAACACCACGAGAGTCGATTGAAATTTAGCAAAGAGATTTACTGGGGCCAACAGGAAGTGCTCAGAGCAGGATGGCATAAATACGCAGAAAGAGCCCTTTTATTTCAGCTGTTTTGAAGGGTCCAGGCTTATAATGGCATAATCCTGAAAAACGCTGACACTCTGTCAGCCAGCAACACCAGCACAGAAAAGGATTCCACAGGCATGGACTGGCACTTTGTTGAATTATGCACAGAATGGAAATATGTCTGTTGCCTTCTCTCAATCCCAGCTGCCCTGCAGGTTTCAGCTGCTTTTGAGAAACCAGGCATATTGAATGAGAATTTCCTAGAATATGGTTTTGAAATTTATTTGGTTCCTATGCAGGACTAAAGGAATTCTGAAAATTCAAAATCTAGCTTGCAGTGACTTGAGGGACTGGGCAGTAAAACAGTAGATGTGAATTCCTTTAGAAATGTAAAATTAAGCGTATGGTAGAAAAGCAACCCTAAAATTACATACCAAATGTCAGAATATAAATTAAAACTCCTCGGGATGGAGATGTTGGAATTATTGCACATAATCCTCCAATAATTTAGCTTTATTTGCAACAGTAATCAAAAAGGCAAGCAATATTATACATACTTAGGAAATAAATATATACCTAAACACAAAGCTGTTTTTAATCTCTGTACCTCTTCAAGGTTTGCCTGTATCTTTGCACACATTCTGATAGGCCACTGAGAAAGAATAGAGAGCACAAGAAGGACTAGAAAAAAGATGATGAGGATGATAGAGATTTCAAATTGTTTTTATGTAAAGAGAGGCTATTGCAATATAATTCTTCAGTTTGGAAATATTTGTGATCTTATGAATTGCATGAAAAAATTCCTGTTCTATTTTTTGTTGTTTTTTACATGATTGTTAATTGTTAAAAGCTATTTCTGGCTTAATCAATTCGTTTTAATGATAAAACAACTGATATTACAGTTAGGGTATATGCTAGAACAGTTGGCTTGTTCAAAAGCATGAGTAGCTTAGACAAATTTAGTTTAATTTGACCTGGGCAAATGTTTGTAAGACCAAGATTTTATAATCAAAAAAATGAAGTGAAACCATGTTCTTTGACTTATTTCTTGCATTTTATATTCTAGCCTTCACGATATAGTACACTAAAATATTAAATCATGGTCCAGATGTGATTTTTTGCTGAACTTCACACATCCTCGTGTCCAGTTCTACCGTTCCACTGTGACACATACGCAAAGTGTATAAATATGAATATGGAGATGTACATAGCAGTGGTGACCTATATTATATTTTTAAGGCCACACAGAAAATGAGGCAAGACATGCAAGTGTCAGGAAAAATCGGGAAGTTTAGAATTAAAATGGGCTGGATAATTTTATTTGTATTTAGAATACTTAATGAGAAAGTAGAATGTGTTGGCAAATTTCCTTTTCTCTTCTTGAATTAGAGAGTACAGGAAGAACAGAGTTTCTGGAAATTAGTCCTGAAACTGTTTTGTCTTTCTTGTAATATAGTTGTTTCAGTGGGAAAGACTTTTTTGAACTACCATTTTTGTTGCTACTCCCTCTAAAATTAATGGGGGAATGAACAAGTTTTGTAGTGCCATTGTTATTCTTTTTTTCCAAGTTGCTTCTGAGTTAAGTTCCACCCTGAAAATTACTTTTTCCTCGGTGGGGTTGACACATATGTGCAAGCACAGGAAGAGTATCTTCTGGGGGGAGTTCTGTTTTTAATTAGCAAATTATTATCCTCAAAAATGTTTTTGTGAATGGCTGTTTTTGTTTTATTTTGTTCCAACCAACAGAAATGCAATATGCACATAAAGTAAATGGTGATGATACCACAAAATTCCTATCTATAGTCCGATACCACCACTCAGCAATGAGTCAGTCATGACTTGCCAACAGAGACTGATGGAGTCTACTACATTCAGTACTGCAGAGAATGGACCAAAAAGAGTGGGGAGAAATAAAGCTTAAACAAGCAGAAAAATAAAGGAAAAAAAGTAGATAAGGTCTGTGGACAGTTGGAATGTGAGATTGAGAGGGGAAAGAAAATGGGATGGGAAATAGATGTTCTCTAGCAAAAAATACTATTTAGCCTAAATTGTGATTAACAGTAGAATGTAGTGATCATTTCTGCTCGTAAATTTACCGATCTAGTTTAACTGCAATGCATCTTTTTTTTTTTTCTTTTTAGAAATGCATCGGTTAGAAAATGTTGCCCTTGTAATTTTATATGATTTCATAATGAAGTTCATACTTTTAGTTGTATATGTTTACCTGTCATTTGACACCTGCACGGAAGGTCTGAGTATCTCCTTTGGAAATCTTGCAATCTAAGCCTCTGACCTCGCTAACTCTTACACTCTTGCATGCTTTTGATTTCATAAATGGTTAAAAAGATGGTGTTTGAAGATTGGGGGGCAAGCTTTTGCCTAAACAAGTTATTATTGCTATTTTGTTATTCCCCTTTATGCAATAGTCATTATTATTGGTATGCTGATAATTGTGGGTCTTCAATCTGCAAGGCATATTATATGCATGCCCTTAGTAACAGGGTAGCCTGTCAGGTCACTTTCAGGATAGACTCTTAAGCAGACTCTTTATGTTAGGTGCACATTTAAGTCTCCCTTAGAGTAAAAATTAAAACATATGCATATATACTTACCAGAGCTGGTCCCCAAGTCTTCCCTACCAGGCACTGAGAACTGCGTGGGCAGACCCATAATTGTGGAGAAGCTCATAATATTGGGGCCTAAAGTATAAAAATTATTGCATAATTAGACCACACAAGTTAGATTTCAAAATGCTGCGTGTTGCTTGGATGGGTATTTAAAAAATAAGTAGCTGTCGAGCATGTATGGTCATGTTCACACTGCCACACACAGTCATTGTAATGCTTCAGCAGCTCGAGGAGTTTTAAGTGGATCCAGCATTGGTCTTACTTCAAATAGACCAAACCCACTAACACTTTCCTTTGTTGCATCTCTTTCTTCTTGACCTTAGAAGATGGAACTGTAAATATCATACTTCACTTTTATAAGTAGGTTCATATCATGAACCATGTAAAATAAATAATATTTAGGATCATTTGGAGGGGAAGAAGATGAAAGTATATCTTACGTACTGTAAAACAAGGCTTTGGTATATAACAAAACTCTGAGCTATCCTGTGGCCTATTGATTTCTTTTATGTTATTATTAATATAATAAGCATACCTCAAAATGGCCTCCACAGCACAATTAGTATTTAAATATAACTGATAGGATGACTTTAAAGAGTACAGGGCTATTGACTAGCAGAACAAACTAGTGAAATGGCATGTTAATAGTTTACCTAAATTCTGAAGTATAGATAGGGACATAGAGTAGTTGGTACAAATACGCAGATCCACAGAGCAATACTCTGAAGCTCATTAGTTTGTTCTCAGCTTTAGAAGATAAACAATCTGAAGTAATTAGAAAAGCAGATGCAAGCCATTAGATGCATCTTTATTAATGTTCTTATTATTACTTGGTTAAGAAAAAGATAATCCTAGCAAACTTCTGCAAGTTTACTAGAGTCATCTGCCCTAAGGACACCATGCTGTGCCCAGCACTTCCAAGAAGAGTTATCCTCTCTAGCCAAGAATCTAGCCTTTTCCTAAGGGAAGAAATAGGCACACACATAAAATACCTCAAACCTGCACTCAACCCTTTCCACCTCTCTTCCTCCCAACTCCATCCAGCGTTTGGGTACTTCAAAAGAAGGAGTACAGCCCTTCTATGCCTGCTTGTTGGCTGGAATGCTTTGCGACTAAACGTCCTCACCACAACCACCACATTTATTAATATTTACTCTGGTAAAACATCTCATAACCAATATGCTTCTAACAACAGAGTGTGGTGACAGCCACAGTAACTAGAGTTATCCAAGCACAACAGCCAGCCAATTTTAGTTATTAAATATTGACTGACTCTGGTAGGATGCATGAGGTGAAAACCAAGTCATACTCCCTACAACCAGACAAACATAGATGAGATTCTAAGAATTTCCTTCTAGTCCCAGACTATCAGCAAATCTGAAAAGATGACAGGGAAAAAAAAAAAAGAAACATCCTACAAATTCTATAAATTCCACTCATCCAGAGAAAAGCCACAGCTATGACCTTGCTTGGCTCAGGCAAACTCTTAAGAACAGAAAAGAAATACTCCTTCATCACTAGTGGCCAAAGAAAGTATGTGCTTTGCCTTTGACATCATTTTTGTCCCTGCAAAAGGAGTGGCTGGACATTTCTGTTGATCAGCTAGTTGGAACTGACTGAACCTTAAGCAGCACAGCCAGCAGAAGTGAGCTGGGTGCACCCAAAGGGTGGCTACGCCTGAGCAAAAACCCTGTTACCTCACCCATGGAGAAACAGGGGAGGGCACCAGGGAAATGCCTGTAGACAGAGAGAACAAAAGTTTGCCAACCCCTTCCCTCTTTCAGCTGTGACCTGTCTTTATCATCCTCTGCACATTTAACCTCTTACATAAGCTTTAGCTCATTTGGGAATGAGAGCAGCGGCAACACGTAACAGGCTCGAGAGAGAGAAAAATGTTTCAGATGCACAAGTGTTCAGCCAGCTCGTCATTTGCTCCATATCTTCAGGCTGGTAACTCCTGGCAGTGATGAATCTGCAGGGATTTACAAATCATGGGACCACAATTTGGTTTTACAAGGCAAACAGAACTTTCAGAGCTCAGGGATGATGAGCATCCTTATCATCCTGCCATGAAAACCTTCCCTGATAAAAGTGTAGTCCTTAGGGAGATAGGGAGGGGTATTCTTCTGATTTGTATTTTGTGTTAGGGTTTATAATTTAAATCTAACCCTCAACTATATCAGTAATTTCTCTTTCCATTAATTTAATTTAATCTTTCTTGTCCATTTCACAAGCCAGTCTTTAAAATCTGAATTAAATGCATGTTTTATCTTAAAGAAATGAAAAAAAAAAAATCAGAGCATTGAGGAGTGTTGATTTAAATAAGTGGATGCTCATGAGTGAAACTTATCCCAGCTGATATTTTAGTGGGTTCAAGTTTTCTGTCTTCATTTTGCAATTAATTTCTAGCCACAAAGATTTCTCTATTCAGTGAAAATTTTCTCAAGAGAAAACAACATCTTGAGGTTTCATTAAAAAAAAAATAAAACATGCAGCAAGTTGCAATTAAATTTCAGTTAACAAAATGCAAAAATACACCCAACCTCCATCTGCCAAAAATAAATAGTTTGAAAAGTAATTTCACATCCCTGACAATGACGACTGTGTTTATGACATATTTCTGGTACCATATTCCGCTCTCCTATCACTGCCAGCTTGCGTCCAGTATTTAGAAATAAAACAGAAACACACTGAACTTGCTGAACTAGATGTTGCCACAGTGCAACTCTAATGGGCTTAGTGACCACAACCTACAGGGCCCAGAATGTGTCAACAGCAAAAAGGCCAACCTCAATCACTGTCTGTGCTTTTACAAAGTTGTTACATGTTTAATTCTTTGCAGCTTAGTTCTCCTGCTGTTTTGGCTGCTCAAAACCAAGGCTCATATATTGCAGCAGCCTTCTGTACCTCATATAATGCCACAAAGGTCCCAGCAGGAGACCTTTCACTGGAGCAGACAAGCCACAGGCTAGGGCAAACAGGGCATCACAACTTCCTAATAAGATGACTTATTAGATTGGGGGCTTGACACAGCTTTTATTTAACCACTTCTTTTCCCAGCACCAGAAACATGAACTGTCTGTCTGTCTGCTTGGAGCACAGCAAGTGATCTGTGGATTTGCCACAAGCACTGCCCCAGGCATTCAGTCCAGTCTGTAAGCAAACCAGGGTTTGTGGTGCCATCTTTATCACTCTAACAATGCAATAATTTTGTCCTTAATGCTGGATTTCCAGCCACACGATTTTTTTTAATTATATTAAAGCTTTCCCACTGGGTTTGTCACTGCCTATTCAGGACTTTGAATGGGCTTCTGGAGGGCTGGCAGTGAATGGGTTAAACTGCTGAAAAGGTAGGATCAGTTTCCTGCCTGCACTTGCAATGGCCTAAGGCAGTGCCTGCTGTTCAGGAGTTAGAGAGAGTGCCTTGCCTTGTCCCAGGTGGCAGACAGGCAAACCATGTTATTAAGCAGCAGAGATCGCAAAACCTTGATCTTCAAAAAAGGCCCCTAATTAGTCCCTAGCATGAGAATAAATGGCATTCCACATCAACAAGGATGAAAAAGGTTCCCTTGAATTTCATTAAGTAATCTCTGCTGTTGACAGTTTGTAGGATCACATTGGGAACTCTTGTTGTTTGAACCACTTTACCCAAGAGCTCTTCTTTATTTGTCACTACTGTTTAATTTAAATTAAAAAACCAAGAAGTCTTAATGGTCTCACATGCTGCATCTTAAGGAAGTCATAAATGTCTTGATGAAGAGCTCTGTGCCCTGCGCTGCTGAGTCACTGCCACCCCTGTGAGCAGCAATCAGGTCTGCAGGAGTTGATGGAAATTCTTCCATCATCTTCAGTATGCTCCAGCTCAGCTCGTTGAAGAGTGCCAGTCTGAAGCCACCCTTAACATTTACCATATCCCTCTTTTTAATTTGGTGTGAAAGTGACAGATTGACGAATATGTGCTGAGTTTTCTCATATTTCTGAAGAGCTTTGATTTGGACTAGACTTGTTTTATGAAAAGAAAAATGTTATTAAAAAAATACCCCAAAATGTTTTTAAATTCATATACCACTTGTCTAATTTTGATTTATAAACCTTCCCAGTAGAGAAGGCATCCTTGTCCAAATAATCTCAAGGTTCATAAACTTCATCTAATTTTATCGTATAATTGTACAGTAGTTTTCAAGGACTCTTACTCTCTAGAGGGCTTAAATCCATTTGATTTTATTCATCCCAGTGGTATTTGCTTTTATCCCTGACAGAGATTAACAATTCTGGCATTATAGCAATATGGAAAGTTCATCACATTCATGCAGTGATTCTACCACCAGCTGCAGATCCTTCTGAAGTTTACTGTCTAATGAATTTAAAACATAAATAGCAACAAATGGGATAAATAATTTCTTTGCCAGGATTGGAACAAAGTTAGTTTTGTCTCTATAAATAACTTTCTATACTGATGCTTTGTGTGAACCTTTCAATTTCTAATTAAATCACACATTTTCTGGATCTTTCTTTTAAAGTATATTTAATTCATGTATTTACCACTTTTAAGCTTTATTGTAACTATAAATCATTGAAAAAATAAAAAGAAAATTTCTTCTACTTTTACACTACCTAAGAATATATTTTCTAGCCTCTAAGAAATACACCTCAGAATTGCTTATTCAAAATCAGTAAGTTATCATTATCAGGGAAATTTCATGTTATTAGGATTTTGTAAACTAGATTTGAAAGGATTACTGCAATGAGAGTAGAGCAGAACACATTTGCCTAGGTGTACCTGCATGTTGTCAGACAGCTGCAGATCTCCCAGGTAACATTTCCTCAAGTGGAGTTCTTAAGAATGACTAAAATTTGTTCTCCTCCAAGCAGGGTGTTTACTTTCTGTGTTCAGTGTTCTCCAGATAATGTGCAGTGCTGCACTTACTGCTCGAATCAAGAAACTTCCTTTAGCATTACTTTAACCTGTGGGCTTTATTGATTTGAGATGTAAGAAATTGTATGCCAAAAATTGGTTATTTTAGCTAGTTCCAAACAAGAAAGACTAACATCAGTTTTGACAACAAACAAAACCAGGTTTTGTTCTATCGGTTATGTTTAAGAGATTCCTATTTCAAACCAAACACAACTTGTGGTTATTCTGTCAGATATTTATATAGCCACTGGGGCGCCATAGTTATGCACCGCATACATCATTGTATTTTTAAAATGTACTTAATGAACATTTTTTCTTTTCTGGTAACTACTTCATTGCCTTAAATGAATGCATTCCAATAGAATTTGTAACAAATGAGCACTTTGTGTTTGCATTAATGCCAAACACGTTTAACAAATTTTTAACAAGGAACACTGGCAAAAAGCCAAACTCCTAGAGGGACACTGAAGGAATGCTATAAATTTAAACTAGATTTTACCTTTTCACTCGGCTCAACAAGTGTCTTAGGTGTCTTTGGCATCTCAGCATTAAAAGTTTTCTGTGTAGGTTGGATAGAACTTTACGTCTTAATTATTTCTCTTCTTGGCCCTCCTCACTAGAGATTTTCACCTCGATATAACAGGCTTTAACAGGTTACTTTAATCTTTAGAAAGCGAGAGGTGAGGGTTTATTCTTTCCATGAGAGTTAGGCCAGGGGAAGTAGCAAAACCAGTGTTTATTATTGGGACTGTAATGACAGAGAATTTCGAATAGCACATATCATGCCATTTTCATATCCTCTGTCAAGAGAACCGTACAGCAATGAGCACTCCAGCAGATCTGTGCTACCTAATATTGTTTCTTGTGCTGAGTTGCAAATATCTGGACTGTGATCGTGTTTGCAACTGTACTTCAGGGCAGGGGAAAAGCAGCCTGCAGTGCTCCCACTGGCCCAAGCTCGGGGCTCACACAGAAGCCACGAACAGATTTTTGGCTGAATCAAACATCTGGGGGGATTCTGCAGTTGTTAAGTTATGCCCACATGGCACATGTCATTACAGGCCTTGGGAATCACCCAGTCTATAATACATGTTCATATTAAAAGTGTTACAAGTAGCTCCACAAACCACATGCTTGCTCTTTACTTGTAACTTAATATATTAATTTAATTTTTACTATGTTATTTCAGTTTTAATCAAATGCAGGAACTGAAAAATAATAATACTTAGCACTCATCCAAGGCTATTAAGGCACATTACAAACATTAAACCTTGCAAATTCCTGTGAGGGGCTTGATGTTTATGCCTGCTATAGCAAAGAGCAAGTTAGGCACAGAGAAATTATGCAACTTTCTCCTTAGTCACACAAAAGCTAGTGGCAGGGACAGAATTCATAACAGTACCATGCCAGGGCTTTGTCTTACTTAACTGAGTCATTTTTTCCATGGTTTTGCACAGATAAAAGTAAAACTGGAGAATGCTTTCTTTTTTTTTCATGTCATTTGGACTTTGTTGTTGCAAAAAGAGGCAGATAAGTTCTAGGAGATCACTTGAGAAAGACTTTGAGTTATAGCCTTATTTTTTAAATACTACTTTTCAGTCTAGTGGCTTGTTTCCAGAAAGTTAAATAATTCCCCATCATTTGTTGGTACTCTGCTTGCAGTTAGGATGAAGGAGTCTAGAGAAGGAAACTTAGGAATTCATCCTGACGCGTTTTGAAAAGATGTCACGTTGTAATGCAGATGCCTTTTCATAGATTAAGGACCAGAAATAGCCTAACAGGTTTTCATTAATGATATCCTTCTCTGCTAACGTTTGGTCAGATACCAATTCCCTGCAATAAAGTGGCTATTCCCTCTCTTTCTGACTCACTAATTACCATATCAGTTGTTGGCCTTTTATGTAGGTACCATGTGTAACAGGTTAGGAGAGGGCAATTTCAGCCTATGTGAATGGGTATCTGTTTTTGTATCTGGGTGCTTGCTGCAAACATTTGGAAAGCATATGGAGTATAATGGACATTAACCCAGATGTCAAAAATAGCCTGCATTTTACTACTGTTATTAAACAGTTTCCCCTTTAACCCCTTTGTGTTTACCCACCCTCTCCAGCTTGTTTCTGCAAATCACTGCTGAGAGGAAAGGATTGGAGGTAAAAGGTAGTAATCAGGCAGGTGTCTTTATCCAAAGGAAAAACAATCTGAATAAATATTTGTGGGCTACTACACTTTTATATCTTCACATCCTTCTGCTGTTTCCATTGACCGGTATCTAATGGACTGTCAGAGGTGCCAAACTCATACGACATTAATTTCAGATGGAGCACTGCTGAATCTCAGGCCCAATGTATGTTACCAAATTTCATTTCTGTTTTAGAGGTTCAGTACCTATACCAAGTACAGCATTGAAGAAACAAATATAAATTTAATTTACTTAACCTCAGTTGGTATTTGACAGCAATATCCTTTTATATATTTATTTGGCTTACTCGAGAAATACTTTGCATTTCCTACCTGTGGTGAACAAGTTTTTGTTACACTTCCAATACATATATGGTTTCCTGATGAATGGGTGGGTTGATTAAGCAGATGGGGCTTATTCAGGGGTTTCATTCTATAGTAAAACCCCAACAAAAATTTGGGGAGCAAGCCAGGGAGAGATTGTATTTTGTGATTTGTTGCTGTTCCTCAGATTGGACATTTGATCCTGGGTTCTTATTTTTAAAAGCATAAATGAGTGTTAATTGCAAAGGAACTTAGCTTGTAAAATACCAAGTATATTGAAGATTTGCTGTGATTATGTTTCAGTGAACCTGTTAAAATCAGACTTTTTTGTGCTACAGTTTTTGGAATGTATTCCCTCGTTAATTTATATGGGTGCTTCCTATGCCTATGTATCTCTCTGAATAATGTTTAAATACTCAGCATACAAAAGAATGGGAGCTATGTACTGCTCACAAAACGTAATGCATGCTCTGACTTACAGTTTTCATAAAAAGTTTGCAAAGATTTTATGTGCCAGAACTAGTAACATGATCTACTTTAGGAACTCCCTGGCTTTCCAGCTCTGCAGAAGTCATTTTTTCTCCATTCAAGGGCCAGATCCCAAACCCGTTAAAATCAGTGGGAACCCTTCCATGTTTCAGTGGGGTTTGGATTAGTCCCTAAGTGTTTTAACCAGAGGAATTGTACCAACCTCCCATTAGAAAAGTAGAAATATTCATGTGTTTATATTATATAAACCATTATATGTACTTGCCATAAAGACATGAACTTGAAAATTGGGATTTAAAGTCATTTGCAAGTTTATCCTGTAAACTGTGCTTCACTCACAGAATAATTACACTGATAAATATTAAATTCTACAATTTTAAGGGCCATTTTATTCAACTAGTTCTATTTACAAAACTGAACAATTTTTTCAGCTGCATAACAAAATTGTAAGCATTCTATGGCATTTCCTTTTCATAAAATTGGATGATTCAAGAGTTTCTAAGGTTACATAAATGCAAGGGCAATAACAGAGAATCCCATGCGTTGCATTTCCACTTTTCTAGAAACAAACTCGGTGGATAAATGAACAACTGCCCTGTAAAAGAATCATTTAATTCCTCCCACTTATCTGATTCACAGATGATGTGAATAAGACTATTTCACTGCTCTCTGCTGAAAAATACTTTGCCATTTGCTTGCAGTAGAACTAGTTAACAATAAAAATCATTCAGGCCTCACTCCATAGTCACAGACACGAAGCCTCATTCAAAGCCCATGTCGAACAAGAAGACTCTTTCCACTGACTAACTTGGGCTTACACCAGTTACTTCTCAAAGTCCCCTATATTTCAGCAAAGGCAGCCAAGCCATAAAGAGCAAGTCATTGATTTCTGACTTCATAGCTGAAAAACTCATAACTGATTGTTGTGTATTTTAACTTTTATAAATCCATAAAGCCTTTTTTCCACTGTTTTGTAAATTAAAGAAGACTTGAAGAGCTTAAGATACAGAAATAAAATGTTGTTTTCAGTACCTTCAGTGTTAGAGAATTCCTAGAGGTATTACATATCCCTACCTGCTATCATCAGTGGATGATTCTTTTGGTTTCCAAATAAAAATATTTAGTTTTATTAATAGCATTTCCAATTCAAGCTATTGTGCTTATAGATAAGATCAGAAAACTCACCATTTACAGAGTCACAAGCACAACAGAATTTCACATCTTTGAAATTTAAAATCTTTCTCATTTAGGGGAGATCTTGTCATACAAATTGGCTGTAAAACTAATTGGCACCCTATAATTGCCACATAAGTGGGTTCAAATCAAATGTAAATCCTTACTTAACCCTTATTCCATAGGAAAGTAATATATCCACTGGTGTCTATGAGAAGCTTGATTAGATGAGGACTAGGATGTTTTGTGTGCTTCAATATTGTTATTAATTTGAATATTTTGTTCTCTTGTACAGTTGTCAGAGGAACTAATGAAAGAGGAAGAAAAAAAATGTAGCGCTGGAAGGTAACAATGATAATCTATTGCACTGGATCTCCAAATGTAACCACGATATCCAGGAGAAGGATCACAGATGCAGAAAATGAATGCAGAGGTTGATATCTAATGAAATGCTGCATTAATTGGCATTTTCTCCGTTATTTCTTGTAGTCTACTATGAAATTAGATACTTTGGAAAACAACAAAGGTGACTCAAGCAGGAATCATAAGAGCTTCATTTCTGTCTTTAATGGGTCTTGCAAGTTATTTTGTTTTTACAAAAGAAACCATCTGTTCAGAGTACTATAGTTTAATGAAGTTCAGTTAAACAGGTTATTTAACTAATTTTTTGTAAATTTATATTGATTTTAATAAGTAATTCCGATTCTCTTAAATGTAGTATCTGCATTTGCTGATTCTAAAGTATCAGTTCTGTTGCACTAGATTATCGAAGAGGTATTAGTAAAATGCTGTATGAGGGTGTTGGCATTAATCTTACCCCCAGTTAGATGCGGGCTTTTCCAAAAAATAAACTCCAAGCCTTTGCCCTCCTCTGTTTTCTTAGATCTACTGATAAAATAATAATAGTAACCCAAAAAAACCCAAAACCAACCAACCAAAAAAACCAAACCAAAACCCAAAACACATCGATAGTATAACCGGTATTAAGCTCTGGGCCAGGTTGGAAATGAAATCAATTTTTGGTACTAATAACTGATAACAAAGATAACTTTATGAAAATATGGTGTGTGTCTCTGACAATGCATAGGACATCTAATTTGATCATAAGATTATATACAAGATGTATCTATTCCTGGATGGTAAAAGCTTGAGGCATATATAAATACATATGAATGTATATATATGGACATAGACACAAGGATGTATC
Organism: Pezoporus flaviventris; assembly: GCF_033815535.1. Lineage (NCBI taxonomy): Eukaryota > Metazoa > Chordata > Aves > Psittaciformes > Psittacidae > Pezoporus > Pezoporus flaviventris. Next base: position 8,438,706 of record NW_026892569.1, on the reverse strand, counting down.
AACCTTTTACCATCCAAATGCATACAGGTTTTCAACAATAAAAGCTGGGACTCTTAAAAAAAAAAAAAAAGAAAAAAAAACCAAAATAACAAAAATAAAGATAAGATTGCTGTGAATACAGTATATGCACTAGGTCTCCTGTAAATGAGCAACTGTTTGTTATTGTTTTCTACATTGAAAACCAGTCTCCAACATGGATCCCAATGAATCTTAGATGTTAAAGAAACTACCAATGAACAAATAGCATTTAAAGGCTGTTTGTATCAAAAAATAATAATAAAAAAATTAAAAAAATGTATCTAGTAAAATAAATGTAAAGCACATGCAAGGAAAAACAAAACATGCGAAGTCATTACATTGAGTGAGAGATTATAACTGACACTCAAATCTCTACCACTTCTCAAGGAGAGGATCCTAATGACTCCATGAACATTTTCAGTCAGTCTAGCAAACGTGCACGTTTGCTGTTTTATTGAGGTATCTTTGTGTCCATGGAAGAAATGTTTCCATGCTGATGGGAGTGGGAATTGAATATCTGCATTTTTAAAGGACAAACAATAAATTTAAGCATGGGTGGCCTTAATCCTTAGTAGTTTTTCTTTGCTGCTGTAAACAAGAGAAATCTAAATGGATACTCCGAAAGTCTTGCACTGAATTTAGAAAAATTATTTTTTGAACCTGTGGTGCAATTATCCCTAAACATCCTACATGAGCCATACATAGTAACCCCTTTCAAATTATTGTCTAGAGATGATATTTTATTTAGTTGTACCATAATTCTCAGTGCAATCAAAGAGCAATTCATTCAAGCAGGAGTCTTGCTGGATGCTACTGTCTTCAGTAAATAGAGTAAAATGCATAGAATTAGTATAGCGTAGATAATTCCAATTTCATTCATGTTTAAAAAGTTTGTCCTTTAACTATCAATGGCATTTTAGATCTTTGTTTTTGAAACAGCAAAGCTTTTGGGAGTTTATTTAGCACACATGACAAATGTTGCACTTGGAAACTCAGACAACAAAACTAGTTTCTCATGACAAATTTGTTGTCATAGTAGGGGACAGTCGGTGGTGTCTCTTACAATCAGGTCTCTACCTTAACTCTGCAACTGAATACTTGAAGTAGGAAATAAACTAGGGGGGAGTAGGGTCACAGGTACAAAGCTGTATAGCTAGATATTTATATGTATGTGCCAATTTTGTCACAGGTATTATTTTAGGGGCATTTTTGCTCCACTCATGTTGGTAAGAGTATTGATCTAAACTTTTATCAGGGCCTACAAGTTAGCCCCTAAAGAGGAAGACTTTGTCTAACATAGCTTTTTTTTCTTTTCTTCTTTTTTTTTTTTTTTTTCCTTTTTCCCTTTTCATTTCATGTGATAACTCTGTGCTGTTTGGAAAAAATCTTTTCATATACTAAAATAGAATCTCGGGGTTTACAATAAACACTGTGACGTTGGGAAATATTTTATTTGAGCAATGTTTGGTAGGTTCCCCCCTTCCCCCTCTAAGTGTAAAGAAGCAAACCAACTTTTGGTTAACATTTAAAATTGTTATTATTATTTTAATGTGAGATCAGTCTTGTACTACACATTCTTTATTATTTCATTTAAATGTACAGTATGAATTTTGTATTTAATGGATTTTGTGTATCCAGTATGCACGTACCTGCACATTGACTTTCATTTGAAAGTGGGTTTCAATTTACTTTTTAAACAGTGTTTATGAAAAGACCTCAGATGTGTTGACACAAACTATATCTGCAATGTTTTTGTGTGTGTAGGGTGACGTTTGAATGTGATGTTCTGCAGCAATGGGTCAGTATTCCCTATTTACCTTAGATCCTCATTTGATAGCGCTTCTTGTAATAATTTTTTGAAGTGAGTGGCATGTTCTGGATTGTGATATTGATATATGGTTAAGGACATTGATATGAAACTAAGGAATTCCTAGAAATTACCAGTGGGCATGTATTAGACAGTCATTGTAATTTAATGTCTAGTAGAAGTGTAAAGTACCAAGGTATTTAGAGTTCATAACATTGTTATCATGTGTATGGGAAGTATTTAGTGTTGATCAGCTTGTTTATATTCATCAAATAAACTTGGTTTCTTTCTGAAATCAGTGTTGTGTCATTAAAAGTAGGTTTAATGACTGTAAGAAAATGTGTGAGAGATGTTTTCCACATGGTAAATCTATCACACTCCTTATTTCGCTAATTGCTACCATTCAAAGTAATTTATCTTCCTGTTGTTACTATCACATAAACTGTTTAAGAAAGCATAAAAAGGAAAATGTCTCCTAGGCCCCAGTCCCAGAAATGCTTACGAGCAACTTTGCTAAAGTGAGGAACCATTTTCTGGATTGGGCTCTTAGAGAGCAATATGCTTTTGAGTGGATTTCTAAAACATAATATTCTTGTGTGACCCTGTGTAATTGCATAGAAAATTACATTTTGTTTATGTACTTTACTGACCAAAAGCCATAAGGTGTGAAATTCTCTGCACAGTCAGCTCCTTTTTCAGCTGCCTGGTAAGTGGTTCCCCGTTTCCATTATGTTCACTTTTTTTAGAAAAGGAACTTTTGTTGAACAGGAATTTCTTACCTCATAGAACTCCCTGGACCAGCTCAGAGCACACACAGCAGGAGAATAAAAGGTAAGTAAGTATGCATTTTACTTAGGTTATTTAAAAACACACAGTCTCTTAGTTTTAAGCTCTGTTTCTTTACCTATAAATTAGTTCCTTGGTAAGAGAGTACTATGTACTAACATAGGATATTAAGTTTCACTTTTAACTACAGCTAAATATACATTTATTGTGTATTCCACTTATGCCTACTTAGCTTTGAGTTGCAATACTATCAATTGAGTAGCAATTGCTTCTATCTTCTTTGTAGACCTGCACAATTTTTCACAGTGGCCTTGTTCTGTATTCAGAGAGTACCCGTGTTTGGGGACTCCAAATCCCACTCCACTGGAAACACACATTTTCAATTCTATTTTCAGCATTAATCACTTCCTGTTTTAAAGGCAGCTCCTGCCTCCCTGCGCAGGGAAGGGGACAGTGCGTGCCAACATGTCGTGCTATGGACATAGGACAGCGGATTTGGAGAAACTGTAAAAGGCTCTTGAGCCCCATTTTCTGCAAGGTGGATTTCAGCAAGGAGTCCCCTCTTTCCTCTGTAGAAAGGGGGTGTGTGGGCTCCAGGGGAAGGGGCAGGACCCATGTGTTTGTGTCTGGTGGGTGCCTCAGAGGTGGGGAGCTCCCGAGAGGGCAGCTCTGGCCGCAGGAACATCTCACCTCAAATTGAAGTTTGAGTTCATGCAGTCAAGAGCTCCTCAGCCCTATAAGAGAGAGCCTGAGGGTCAACCTCTTCTGAGCTTGAGGTTTCTTCCTAAGAGAGCCAGCTTGTTCACTCCAGACTTAAGCCAAAGTAGCTTTAGGTTTGAGCATGCAAAAATATAAGCACTGGGGGACATTCAGGGGATGAAGCCATGTGTCAGCTTGCACTTCAAGCCAGCATGTCAGTTCAGACATACTCGAAGAGCCCCGAACAACTCTGTGCCAGCACAAGTTGGATAAAGCAAATTGCAGAACACCTACTGCGTCTCCCAGTTTTTCACGCTGTGCTCCAAGACCAGGATTTGATCTTGGAAGAGCCGTGCTAACTACGCACCCTGCGTCCTGCCCTGTGCAGAAACCTGTCAGAAAGTACAAAACTGAGGTTCAAAAAACTGCATGACTGTATTTCACCTGTTGACACGGCTTCTCCCAAACACAAAACTTTCAATAACTAATGTATTAAATCATTCTAAGTAAAGCCAAGTCAGCTCTAAATAAGTAATACATTTCCCATTATGAAGCCAGCAGGAACCCTGCATGTTGCCAGGGCATGATTTGACCCATATACGAAAAGGACAGCTAATGTGGGGCTGCTGTACAGATTTTTATCCTGTGAGATGGGTGACATTATTTCATGCTCCTATTTTTTTCAGACAAGACACCTCTTTTTCAAATGCACCTTTTCAAACAAGAGGCAATTTCTGCCTTCACCAGGAGTAGCCCATGACACATCACTATGGAGTCTGTACGGCCTGGAGGCACAGATGCAGCAGCAGCTCTGTTGAGAAGCCCACCCTTGATAGACGTAATTGCAGACTCAAGGCCTGACTTTGTTTGGTTTTATGTTCCTTCCACTCTTTGCTCTTCAAATTTACTCTTTCTTCCAAACGAGACAATTCCTAAAACCATAGTGCCACAGATGCAGAGGAAGAGCTGGAAAAATGCCAGTGCATCCCAAAGACAACGTGTGTATCCCTTTGAAATTTGCACTTGAATTTGTGTTGCAGACAGTTGTACTGTATATTCCCACATAGCTACAAGCTTTAGGACAAATGCAAGAACTTTGAACTCATCCAGTTTCTAATGGAGGCGACTGTCCAACTTTAAAAAGGCCACACTTTTGGTACTCACCCCAGCGAGGCCCAGAAACAGCAGATGTTCTGGCAGCTGCAGGCTGCCTTTCGTTTGGGGAGCCGGGGCTGGAGGAGAGCAGCCAGCTCCCTCCAGATGGAGCAGACAGCAGAGAGGCGAGTGGGAGGCTGCACGAGGAAGTTGGATAGCTCCAGATAGCAAAGGGCTGATGATGTGTGGCTCCACATCACCTAACCAACTTTTGAGAGGCTGAGCAAGAGAAATAAGAATCAATCCACAGTTAACCTGAGTTCAGTAAGAATTCTTCTTGTCATGGGAAAATCGATAGAGAGGAAATATCTGTGCAGAATACATGATAATATAGTATGGTAACTATTTTTATTTTAATTTAATTTGGCCAAATGCATTACTCATGAGTGAGTTATCCAGGGCTTGCCAAATATGTGGCTAAACAGTTATTATAGCAAATTACACCATCATCTGAACACCTCTGTTTTGGCTCTTAGTTGACTTCTTTTGCAATAAGTTTTTTTTTTATGTTGATTATTGTTGTCTAATAGTGCTGTATTTATTGCTTTGGTTACCATAGAAATAAGTACCGCCATGAACAACAACACACAAGCAAATAAGAGCATTTTCTGAATTTCATGAGGGGAGCACCCTTGTTAATGAAGACCTATATGGTTGGGTAGTTCTTAACATAGTTCTCAAGTCTATTGATTTGTGTCCTCATATGCATTTTATTATGGGCTTTATATTTCATTTTAAACTTCCAAAAATAAAGAAAACCAGCTGAAGTACACTTTTTTCTAAATGGCCAGATTTTGGTTAGAGGTTAACACAGGCCAAAAGAGAACACAGATCTGCCCTGGAGCTCTGATAGTTTTATTTTGTTTTGTTTTAATAAAAAGATCCTTATTACAATCCTCTAAGGGTCATAGAAATGGGGTCATTACAGACCAGCTATATTCCTGTAACACTCCTGCCCTCTGTACCTTCTCCAGTCTTAGATCAATCAAACGTATGAAAGCAGGATTGCTGTCAGTCATGATAAGGTTGTGCATTAAGGGACTAATCAAAACTTTACTGCAGTGAACTGAAAGACTATTGATTAAAGTAAATTTCTGATTGTATCCTGCTTGCTTCTTTCTGGAGCAGATGTGTACATTTACAGGAGCATGGGCCAAACCATTTCCTCGATATATCAGAATTTGAGTTAAATGTAATTCAGATGAACAAACTGCCTGACTTTTTGAATGCTTTGTGATAAGAAAATACATCTTAGGTTTCATTAATGAAGCTCGCTTACAATGTATTTTATTTATAGCTGTCCTGACTGTGTTTCTAGGTCAGCACTCCTGTCAACTCTTAACACAGCCTCTCATTATTTAAGAGTGTCTCTGCGTCATGCTCACTTATCTCATAGCATTTGTTATGAGTGAATAAGTATCGTTCAACCCACAAGTTAGTCTGCTATTGCTATAGATAGATTTGCTATTGCCTAAGGGTGTAAAATGCATTATATTTAAGAAGTCTGTTTTCTAAAATCGGACCAATCTTTCAGTTGGGGTTAATACAGGAAAAAGAAGAGGCAATAACACCCCTCCACCCCCCAACATCTAATTCTGAGGGCTGCCCAGGTAGCCACCTTCTAGAGGATTTGTTCCAATTCTGATGCCATTCACCATGTCAGAGTTATTCTCACTGAAGCTAAACAACCAGTCTCCATATCTGAAAGCTGAAGGTTGTAAATCTCCCTTGTGAATGTTGCCTATGACAGGGGAGGAAAGACTTGCATAATTACCACTTGTACTTCCTCAGAGAACATGAGCTCAAGTCTAAAGCAGGAAGTTTGGTCAATAAAACATCAAGGTCTGAAAACTACAAGAAAAGACCTGTCCAGCTTGTATGATAAGGAATTTTTTATTCGTTGCAAGAACATGAATATTTCAGTGAAAGCCTCTTCTTCAGACCTGAGTATTGTGCAGGTATACTTAATTTTTTTCTTCAAGGTTACCATCAGTATAGAAATTCACAGGGAAGTTAACTGAAATATCTTACAATCTTCCTTCTGTGTGAAGGGCAGTACACTGGATGTGGTTATTCTGCTAAAATACAGAGAAACGTTTACTAATCTGACTATGGATGTCATTATATTCATTAGTGTCTTTGAGACTGGTTAAGAATTTAAAACCAGAGAGGAGTAGCACCCCGTTTCCTTGAGTAATGCTACTTAAGTCAGAAGGAGTTACTCTCAGTCCTCCTCAAGTGAGTAAGGGATATCAGTGCTTGGCATTTTTGGCTCTAATTGGCCAGATAGCTTACAGAAGAACACAGCTACTCATGTGAGCAACTTTTTATAGGACTTAGATCCTGAAATCAATTACAAACGCTTTTGGGGTAATGTGAATGCTCGTGGTCATACTGACACATTTTCATAGCAATCCTCGTCCTCATCTGTCCTCTACATAGATCGCAGGGAATGATTTCAGTTAAAAGGTTTATGCTTTGCTGCTGTTGTGTTTGCTTTTCTCCATTGCAGCCATAGGGGCGCACAGGACTGATTTGTCTGCTTTCTGCAGCGCTTTGCACATTTTTTAGGTCTAAATTCCCTCACACAGAAGTGTCATATGCAGTCTTTGAGAACTTCTTTTTGAAGGATCCTCTGATTTCTTTTCAGCTGCTCTGCCATCTTCTCTGGGGTGCACAGAGGACTTTCCACGAAGCAGGAGGCACCTAAGGTAAGACTGTATGAAATGAAACACCTGCTTCAGACTTGGATTACCTATGGGTCCTATTCTGTGTGATATGAAAATGCTTTCCTTCCTTTACTTGCTGTGGGATTTGAATGTAATCAGCTTATTGCATGATAGAGACTGAAATACGGAAAACCTTACAAAATTTGCCTAATGTCCATTAGGTTGCCATCATTAGTGTCCCAAAGAAATCAGGAAATACTGAAATAAGCTGTTTAGAAATGCTGGGGTTGTTTTCAAGGTTGCTTGCCTAGTCTGTTTGGCTCAATGGTTATTTTTCCCCTCTCACTTTTGAAATTCCAAATACAAATCATGATATATGCACATTTGTTAAACTCTGAGTGATCGCTGAGAAATTGCACTGAAGGAGCATTTTCTGCAACTGATCTGTAGGACCTTGACACCAGAGGGGGCTCTGAGAAGAATATGGATTTCTTAGCAACACAGACATTAAGCTGCAGTCGGAAAATAAAGTAAATGAGATATATGAATTGAATAAGTCATAGGAAAGGAACAGTGCCTTGATGTGTAATAGCCTAGGTGTTTCACGAAGGTCAAACACCAGGGGAGTGGGACAAATTTCAAAATGCAGATGTTTTTATTTTGCTAAATTTCTTCCTATTTCCATATTCAGATAATTTCAAAGTTGCTGCCTTAAACTATGTTCCAAACAAAATGGCAGCTGAAGAGATAGTTTTGATGTTATACACATCCTACTTGCACCACAGGAATGAAGATGAAAAGGTCACTTCTTTCAAGTGCCACATCTCAGTACAATTTTGTAATTATGCTGCACAGACAATATTAACAATTCTTTCTAAATACAGGATATCATCTTAAAATGAATACCAGATTTTTAGGAAGGGCTTTTTAACAAATATTTTAAAAATCTGATTTCACTTTGAATTAGCTTTCAAAATTCAGTCCAGATATATGGAAAGAATATAGAATGTAAATATATTTTAAAAGTACTACAGTATGTGAAATTTATCAATTGTTACATGCTTTGCTAATGCAGCAGAGTGAAGCTTAGTCTTAGATCAGATAGAATCTTTTAGATAAATCATTTATGACTAGATGACTTCTTATCCAAAAGTCAAATATGTGATCATTTACAGAGGTCACTGGCTGTATTCTGCTCTGTGTTCCATAATCAGCTGAAATAAACCCCAGGAGTCCCTCCTGATTGTATACTCACAGGGTCACAGTATAATAAAATACTGCTCAAATTGTATTTCAGACAAGGAATGATTTCCCCAAAACTATTCTCGTCTCAGGGATGGGACCATCAATACTCATTCCAGTGCAAATGGCAAGTATAAAGTCCAGCATCACGAAGGACAATACCCTGCCTACTTGGTGGCAAAAAGCCTTGCTGCGACATACATTTAACTATTGAAGTAACTTTTACAATGTATATTCTACACTTTTTTACAGTCAAGCTGCAACTTGTATTCAAGGTACCTTTTTGATAAAGAGGGAAGGTACAAACAAAATACTGAAAAGCTTGAGAGTATTTTCCTGAGGAACACAAGCTGGCATTGTGAGATAGTGAAGAAATACTGCCAGCCTCTATTGAAACAAAGAATACCTTCCTACTTGTGATAATGAAGTCCTCACAATAACTTTATACTATATTGTCCAAAAAAAAAAGTCACAGGATGATGGAACTGCATGGAAATGCACTTCTACTTGAAAAGCAGGTAGGATACCAGCCTCTGCATTTCCATCATTCTGGGGAACTACACGTAGCTGATCATAAAAATGCAATAAATGTTCTGCACAAAGCCTTAGAGAAATGAACGAGATACTGTTTTCCTGTGGAGTTTACTGCAACTAGCAATAGCTCAATACATGCACCTCTGTGCTGGGTAAGTCACCCAGTAAGCCTCAGACGTTCTGGAAGGAAGTGTTTTATGAAAACATTAGGAAGGTTGCTAAATTGGCAACCTGTAATAAAGACAATTAGATAAAGTGAAGTGAAATGATTATTATCAAGCAATTAAGTGGCTACTTTTGTAGCTGTTCCCTTGCTTGGCTGCTTTGTTAAAAGTGGTATCATGGAGTCACCACTATGCCTTGAATTACAGGTTATTACTGACTGTTTGGGTAGATGAAATGCTGTGACCAGGACAGATGCCAATAAGGCAGGGCTAGGCAATTACTATAGCTGTTCAAAGCAGCACACTAGGCAGTAATGAGTACCTGTCATGCTCTCCCAGAAACAAAAATACAGCTACTTGATAAAAAAGCTTAGTGTTTTGTACTATTACAAAGAACAGAAGATCATGTCCCATCTCCATGGGATTGTCAGTTCCAACAGCACAGTAAGCGCTTGGATGGTTTTTCTCTGCCTTTGATGCAGAAGAAGAACAAGGGGAGTCACACATACACAGGCTATGGATTTTGGTGCCAGAAATTAGGTAGGCTGGAGTGGAGCAGAGGGCTGCAGAAGCCCTCATCCCCTTTGTGGCCAGGTCCTGCCTGGAGGCACAATACACTTTCCACCACAGTGGTCCTTTTTCTTCCAAGATTATACTACAAGCATTTTTTGTCAGGTCATTCCTCAAAAAGTGACAGTTTTAGAGTCTACAGGCTCTAAGCAGCAGAAGAGAATGACAGGTGGTCCATGATAAATCAATTTTCAACTTTTCAAGGCTGAGTTAGTGATTTTAGCAGGGGAAGCACTTGCTCTAAGTGCCAGGTCTACACATGTGGCCATTACACCTATTCTGTAAAGAAGCTTAATACTTACTCAGCCTGGTCCTATGCCCATGCTATCAGCATATCCTCTTGTTATTCGGGGGGGGGGGGGAACGGACAGTTGCACTGTCCATTTTCAAAAGTTTTCACAATTTTCATTTAAATTAAAGAAAATAATGTAATGTAGAACTAAAATGGTACCTTAATCATTCCATGAAAAAATAGAAACAGTATCACCAGGGCAACAAGTCACCAGGTTTGTCTAATTAAACGTTTAAAATCAAGAGTTCAAAACTAATCTAAATCTTAAATATCTTTGTAAAATGAGTTGTCAAACAATTCTATATTCTAAATAAACTGCTAAGAATCAAGGTCAATTCACAGACTATTATGGAGCTTGAAAGATAGGGTTAAATTTATCAGTTGTGTTGCTCATGGTGCATAGATTGATAGCTATGTTCAGAATTGTATTTGCTTTAAGCAGTCATGGACAAATATACATTGGCTTAGCTGTTACGACATATCTCTAGTGCTAAGGAAATGATGAATTAGCTCAGTAGTCTTTAAGATAAGTGTCATATAAGGGCTAACCAAGCTCCCTCCTCTCACTCTTAAACACACCTTACTGATGACATGTGTGTGAAGATATTTTAAAGAAATGCTTGGTGGTATTTGAGGTGAGAGCTTCAGACACATCCACCTGCATTTCTCCTTGAGCTAGGCAGACTTTAGGATCTAATATTGCTGCAATTATAAATTCAAGCATAATCTTCTAATCTTCTCAGAGGTGAGTAGCACTATTCTGTAGTGGACGCAGCCCCAGGCAATCCCACATGCTTATGACCATGTCAGGAGTGGGTGTCACTGGTCCATGCTCATGGGAAGTCTGTGGTGCCCTCCTTTCCTCTCTTCCTCCTCATTCATGGTCTGCTGTTTGCCATTAGTAAGATCTCCTTGAGTCCTACTTGCCTGTGAGTCATGAGTATGGCACAGCAATCACACAGACCCATGAAGATATGCCAGGCAGAAAATGGGATTAAAGAATTTCTTAAGACAGGAGTACCATTTTATACAGTCCGAGGAGGACGGTGAAACAAGTGGAGTGATGTACCACCCCACACCATATGCACAGCCCCAAACCACATCTCAGGCTGCCTGGGGTGTTTTAGCAGTGTAAATGGGAGAGCAGCAGCAGTCTGCCTACAGGGATGTCTGTTTAAAGAGCAGAGATCACCCCGGTGTGATCCGTCACCCTTACAGCTGGTGCTGAGCTGCTTCTGCCGTCTCTGCTGCTGCAGTTGGGAACCTGAAGCACAGCCGCAAGGCAGAGACCTGCATGTGAGAATGGGGCTGCTAAGGGCTGTTACACGTGAACCATACAGGAAGGCTGTGGAAAAAAAGCCTTGTCCGGTCCTTTCCCTGTTATCTCTGTAGCTATGGCCTTCCATGCTTCAACTGTTCTGTGGCTCTCTGAGGAAGAACCAAGAGACTGTGCTGGTCTGTGGTCGGTATGACAAAGCTCCCTGCCTGGTCATCTCTGGAAAATGAACTCTGTGTGCCTTTGTGTGTGTGCATATTGGGGAGAGTTATGTTCAGGCCACTCAGAAGAAACATATAAGAGCCCTCCAGATTTTATGGGAGGTGCCTTTGGCCTCAGTGAAAGAAGGAACTGGTAGCATTAGCAGAGGGAAAGTACTCTGTTGTTAAGGAGTGGCGGGGGGATTGTTTATTTTTCCTCCCATAAACGTTTTTTTTAAGGTCCTAATGGAAACAAAGCAAAGTATTATTCCTCTAAAAGCACTATTCTTTAAGTAAACCAGACTCACTACTTGAAACATTCCAATGACATATGGTGGCAGCAGGGGGATGGCCAAGATGCAGATGGGAGAGTATCACCGAGATAGAGACTCACAGTTTACAAAGGCACGAGGTGCGAGGAGAAGGACACCTGCCCCAAAGAGAGGCAGGAGAGAGGAGAAAACAGCAAACGGTTCTGGGGGCATAAAGTTATCCCTCTGATAAGTCAGTTCAACAACCTTGCTATTCCAGAGAGAAAACTAAAAAATGTCAGAAGCTCCCCTTTCACGGTCTTTCACCCAGTGGGCATCCTGGTGCAACAGTTTTTAGAGCTACTTCTCATTTTTGTGAAGAATTTCCTATCTATTTTACTACATGACCCATCACATACACATGTTGTACCTGGGCTGTCATACCCGCAATGGCAGCAAGGTCTAGCAGATCTCAGTAGGAGGGAATGAAAATAACTCACCTGTGTTTTGCACGTTAAAAATGAGTCCACAACTGTCTGTCTCCCATTGATAATGTAGAAAAATACTGTGTGCTTTGAGTGGGCTATTTGTTGTGCAGTTCATTACTAGCAATAACAAATCTGTATAGTTATCATCAATTCAAATATAAAACGGCGTATTTTTTTCCTACAGACTTCACAGTTTGTAGATTGGTGTATTTACTAGAATCTGTGACACTCCATTACGCTGTAAGCTTTCCCCTCTTGCCTTCTGCTTCTTATTTGCATCTAAAATTTGTCTTCACCTGGTAAAGATGGATGCTAATCTATACTCTATTTCTTCCTCTCTAGTGGTTATTGCTGCTCCCAAATATCCTGGCTTCTTTCATCATCATGATTTGGGGATTTGAGGACGGGGAAAGGGACAGAGCAGGGGGGGGAACATGATGGATATCCATACCCTTTTTCTTGGTCTTGTACTCTCCTAACTTGTCAAAATTTCTTCAGCAGTTAGGCAAGCTAAAAATATAAAATGTTTATTCAGAAGGAGAGAGCTTCCCATGCTATTTCTTGCCTCTAGTGGCTAAGGATATAGGAAAATAAAAATCATTGCAAGATTTGGCATAAAATTGTCATCTTTGGCATTTCTTTTGTAGTTTAGCCATCTTTCAGATAACATGGTGGTCTGTAGAAGAAAGCAAGAGCATGTTTTAGGAAAGAAAACAGCCTTAGGAGAGTGCATGTATTTCAAGGCAAATACATCTAAGTACCTCAGAGCTTAAAATAAAAAGTCATCCCTGTAGCAGATGTGCTGGTGGGCAGAATGCAGGTTGCATGTTCAAAGTAACATGACATATCTCCCCTGTCAAATGGTCATTATGGCAATGTATATGGCCCTCACCTAAAAAAAGGATACATGCAGATACACTATGCATAGTAACACCAAAGCAGCTGCAGATGGGCTTTGGCTTCACAAAATTTCAGTGCAGTATGTGTAATAATTTCTGTATCATATATTCAAATGCCATGATGGACTAAAAAGACATATAGGAAAATACCTTCTTTCCTCAAAAGTTCTGCTTCCCAAACAGATTCTTCATGATGAAAAACTGCCTATCAGCCTCTGACTGCATATATAAAATTGGCCAAGGTGCAATGACAGAACTCGCACAGCACATGTTAAAATGAACACGTGTGCAATATGTAGATGTGACAACCCCTTTGTTAAAATGCAGTACTCTGCAGAAAAATGGCAGGAACTCATCTAAAAGACCAAAAATTATTTCTGTCTTGCAGAGAATTGAAGAGCCATAGCAGACCTTCATCTCTAAAACCCTGCATTGCTGCTGTACAGTTCTGCAGTCTGGACATTCAACAGTATCTTTGCACTTCCTATTATATCACTCTGAGCACTTATTTTTTGCCTCCAAAGCCCACTTCGACGTTGGCAGTACAGCATACCAGATCAACTGTCCGGTTAATTTAAGAGCTCCATCTCCAGCAAACCTGGAAAACAAAAGCTTGGGCACCACGAATGCTGTAACATTGTCACTACTCCCTCCTGCCCCCTCCAGCTTCACCCAGCTGTTTTAAATAGCGAGGCGAAATTAAAATTCTTAAAGCCTTGCAGGATGTTTGGATTTCTGCCCTTTATTTCCACTTCCATGAGCCACAGCTTGAAAATTTGCCCGTGATTTATAAATTCCCTGTTCAGTTTTCTTTCTAAAAGCAACGACTAGGAATCCCGGCTAGGAGAATGGGTCTGAGTTGGCTTTGCCTCTTGCCAAGCTCTGCTCGCAGCCCTGCCTGCTCGCCTGCCTGTATTGATCATCCCGAGTTGGGCGTTTTCCTGTGCTCGATGTCATTATGCAATTACATGATGATAAACATCATTCGGGAATACCAATGCGAGAGGTAAACAGCTCGGGGCTCTTTATTAGTTTATTTCAGGCGATCTTTCCTGGTTTACTGCGCAGCTCCTCCCCTTTTTACAGTTTTCTGCTATTCTTTACTAATTCTAGTGATTTGAGAAATGACCTTTAACCCACGCAGTTTGCAGACTCCTAAAGGGGATAATTGAAATGCCACAGTAAACCAAAGGCAATAAAATATTATTTACTAGGCATAAAACTAAGGTTGGTCTTCCTAAAAGGAACGAACAACCCCTTTATTCCTCTCCCCCCTCCCCGGACTTGGTGCTACACCTAATTTATAAATTCCTCACCAGCCGTCCCGGGGAGTGACCCGCAGCCCAGGCTGGGAGGATGCTTAATGGAAAAGCTCCTCGGATATTAGGGAGTAAATAAACGTGCGGGGAGCCATGCTGCGGCCCCGGGCCCCGTACGGGAGGGCAGGTGTCGGCGGGGGTACTGGGCAGGGTCCCGGGGGACTCCAGCCGCCTCTGCCGCCGCGTTAGGCAGTGGAGCGCCCCGCTCCGTATCCGCGGCCTCAGCTGCCCGCTCCTCGGCTCCCCGAACCGGTGCCCGCTCCAGCGCAGCTTCCCCCCCGATGCGGCGGAGGGCCTGGCGGGGAGCGGGGCGCCAGGCAGAGCAGGGAGGGTGGCTCGGCGGTCGGGGTGGGGACATGCGGCGATCGCTGATGCCGGGAGATCTGCGCTTACCTGGCGGGCACCGTCCCGTCGGGGCGCTACCAGCGGCAGCGGGCTCAGGCCGGCTGAGATGTGCCTTTCCCCCCGTTGGGCTTCTGAAGAGATTTTATTCGCACTGGAATGATTTGGAAGGAGTGAATGCATTTATTGATAGCGGAGCTGCACTCGCAGCCTGTCTGGATCTCCCAGGGCGGCTTTGATAACGTGCCCCCTCCCCTGCATCCCCCCTGGACCTGCAGTCGCAGGCGGGCACAAAGGAAAAAATGCAGTTATGGCCTGGCTGGGGGAACGCTCCCATTTTCTGCACTTGGGTGCATGCGAGATGTGAGAGACGCAATAAAACCCCTTTGGCTGGGGGCTGCAGAGCGGGGAAAACACTCTGAAGTACAAAGGGTCCGCGAAGCCGTCCTCGCCTGCAGCTCTCACTGGGTCTTATATGATGTAACCCAAAGTTTTGTCAACAACTTGCTAAATTTACAGCGGAAAAAAAGGAAAAAAAAAAAAGGATGCTGGAGAACGAGGGACACGGCCGGCTGAGCCGCTCGTCCCCCGCCGCTTGGCGAGCGGCGCACACAGCCGCCTGCCGCGTCCCTGAGCTGGCGACGGACGGGACTTGTCAAACGAGCCACCCGCCTGGAATATCGGAGCGGCCCCCTCCGCCCGGCCATGTGCGCCGCACATGTATGCGAGGGGGGAGCCCCCGGGGGGGCAGATTTCCGTGTGTGTGTCCCCGCCCCAGGACACAGCCGGGGTGCTGGGGGCGCGGGGCGGGCGCGCAGCCCCGCACGCATCCCGCCGCTCGGGGCGGGCACCGCGCTGCGGGACGAGCTTGTGTTCTAGGGGTATCAGACCGGGCTTGGAAACCCAGACGGGCTCAGCTTTGCGGGTCCCCGCGGGCGCGCTCCCGGGTCCCAAAGAACGCGCAGCGGCTGCGGAGCCCGTCCGCCCCCCCCACCCGCCACGGGGCTACACCGGGGTCCCGCTCGCTGCCGTACAGCTTTAAAATGCAGCCCAGCCTGCAATAGGTCGGCTTCGGGCGCATGCGCTGCGGAGAAAGTTTTTCAGCTGCCGTTGGCTCTGCAACTTTTTTTTTTTTCCCCTTTTTCTTCTTTTTTTTTTCCTCGGTAACAGTTTTAAGCAGCGGTGGAGAGGAGCGGGGGAGAGGCAGGGGCAGAGCTCCGAGGAGGACGGGTCCGCTGCGGCGCGACGCCGTCTACTCCGGCTTGCTGTCCCGCGCGTAACTTGCTCTTCGGCGCTGGGCGCCTTCGCCAGCGATGGATTGGGGGAGCTGCAGCTCCTGAAGCCCCGGACTTCTCCCCTCCCCCTGCTCGCCTTGCAGGATCAGTCGCCCCCTAAGACAGACACACGCGTGCACAAGGCCCCCCCTCCCCCTTCCCCGGTCGTGCAGAAACTTCTTTTTCTGTTGGGCTTTTTCTTCTGTGTGTAAAATGGAGGGAGCCAGTCCCAGGATGGCTCTGCAGCCGCGGACGCCCGGCTCCGCGCCGCCCAGCCTGTAGGCAAGTGAAGGGGGACGGGCAGGGGGAGAGCCCTGCGCCCGCTCGGCTCCTCTCGTCCCCCGCGCCCAACCGCGGAGAGGCCGCGCCGGCGGTCCGAGCGCTGCCGGGAGCCGAGTGGGAGCGCGGGGAGCCCCGCGGCGGCACCACCTGGGCTGGTGGGACGGATCATCGCCCGCGGCGCTTTCGCTGCCGCTTGTGAAGATTTTTATTTGCTTCCGCACAATCACGCCCACGGGCGCTGTGTGCGTGTCTTGGGTTGGCTTTTTTTTTTTTTTCCCTGGGTTTTTTTTTTTCGCCTCCTTCTTCTGGTGGTGGAAAGCCCTAATTACTGTGATTGCTGATGGACCTTGGAAAGAAGGCTACACTGGTGCCCCGCTCCGCAGTCGGACACGCTCAGCCTGAGCCGGACAGAGCGACCGCTCGCCCGTCGCCCCCCGGCAGCCCCGCGGGCCTCCGCGCTCCCCCGGCAGCCGCCGCCGCCGCCCGCTGCCCGGGAGGATACCGCTCGGCTCCTGCGATCCAGGATTTTATTTTCGCCTCGCCCTTTCCCCTCCTGCTCTACTTGGATTACTTGGCTGCTCTCGCTCGGTGATCCCGCGGCAATGGAGGTGAGTCCGCGCTGGGCACGGGTGCTCAGCGCTGCGGGGCGCTATCGCCGTGGGCGCTCAGGGTGGGCTGCCCCTCCGCGGGGCGCGGCCCTGCGCGGTCGCTGGTCCCGGGCCGCCCTCTCCTCTCCGGGCTGCCGCTGGGTGCTCCCACCTCTCCGCTCTCACCCGCTACGGAGAGCGCTGCTCCCCGCTTGAAAAAAAAACTTTTATTTCCTTTTTCCCTGCGCTTTGCGACCCCCCCTCACCCCCCCCAACCCCCGAAGAGAGGCCGCCCGCCGCAGGGACACTTGCTGGGCTCGCTCTGCCCGCCGCGTCCCGGTGCATCTTTCTGGCAGCGGCTCCTCACGGGAGTTTAAAGACAACTTCCCAAACTTTCCCGAGGAGGATTGCTATGGAGGAGTTCGGCGTCGGCGCTAATGGTGGCCTGTACCTTTAAGGAGAGCTGGCTGGGGGCCAGCGGAGGACCTGGAGTCAGATCCCCCCCCCCCATCCCCGTCCTTTTTAATTTTATTCTAAGTTTCTGGAGATTATCACTCTGCATCTGCAGAGGGTCCCGCCTGGGTCAGCGAGGAGGAGCGCGGACCTTGGGGTCCCCCTTGGCGCTGCGAAGACTCCATGTTGGAAAGGCTGTTGGCTTTTCGTTGTTTGTTTGTTTGTTTTTAATTGGCAATTGTATACTAAATCGGTTGCGCTCGGCGGGTCACTGAGAGTTCAGCTGGGCCGAGGAGCGAGGCTCTTCCCCCGCCCGGGCTGGCGTGGAGAGGGAAGGACGGAGGTGCGCCCTGGCCCCCCCCCCGGGACTCCCCTGCTGTCTCTCCGGTGGGAGAGAGCCGGGCTGGGGGACCCAGCGGGTGCCTTTCTCTGCAAACGTGAAACCTGGGCTCCGCCCGTCCCAGATGGATGTAAAGCCGCAGCGGGAAGCCGGGGCCGGCAGGGGAGTTCACCGCGGAGCCGCGCAGCCGCCCGCGGAGGCCGCCGCGGTTTACAGCCCCCCGGAGCCGGAGCTCTGGATGCCGCCTTCCCGCAGGTAGTGCTTCTAGAAAACCAGATGCCTTCGCAGGCTTTCCAGACACCCTGTGTAAAACAGGATCACAGGCGATCCCGCAGCTGCAGGATCTGTAAAAGCGTCCCTTTTCATCTCAGCAAAGAGCGCGGGCTCCGCATGGGGTGCATTAAATACCAAAAACCAATCTCCGCGGCCCTACAAAGTTGAAAACGGTGCCTTACACTCCTGATAGCCAGTGCTGCCGGCGAGACGGTTTGGTTGTGGGTTTTTTTTCTTTTATAGTTTTGTTTTGGTTTTGATGGCAGACTGTCAGCTGCTGCGTGGAGAAGGGAAGGGCTGGAGGGGCTGGGCCCCCATCCGCAGGTGCCTCCTCCCGCCGCGCCACGCAGCGCTGTGGCAGGAGGACGAGGAGGGCGATAACAGCGGTGATGAAGGGCGGGAGGTGCCGTCGGAGGGGCAGCAGCCGCCCCGTCTCCGCCGCCTCCCGGCGCTGCGGCGGCCAAGGCTGCCCCCTGTTGGGAGCGGTGCGGCACAGCTCCCCGGGGGCTTCATCGGGCCGGATGCAGCGCGGGCGACTGCCAGTCCCGGGGGGACAGCCGGGCCCTTTGAACGGGGCAGGGGGCTTTGCCCCCGCCGTCCGGGTCTTGCAGCGGGGCCACCGCTGCCCTCCTCGCCGTGCCCCGGCAACCGGCTTATTCCGCGCCCGGCGAGCCCCGGTCATCCACCCCACCGGGGCAGCTTGGCGGCTGCACGTCTGTTGGTGTCCCGCTTGAGCACCATTGTGTCCCTCCTCAGGGCTCGGGCAGTTCCGCGACATTTCTTTATTAATGTTGTTATTATTTTTAAGAATTAACAGATTAAAGAAAAGCCCCAGAACTTTGGCTTTTGTGTGCCCCAGCGAGCTCCTCGCACTCCTTCCTTTGCCTCGTCCCTAGCTAAATATGCCCTCTGCTTTCGCACCTATCCCGGGATTGCTCCCGTCGATAGCGGACGGGATCGTTCTGCTGTGGGAGACCGGCTCTACTCACGCCCCCCAGCACCGAGGACTTGGGGACCCCCCGGGCAGGAGGTGTTGGACCCGCAGGAAGTGGCCAGGGGCGAGCGGAGGCTTAGCCCCGGCACGGTGGCAGGAGCCCTAGTCTGAGTGACCGCGGCTTCTCTGCGTGTATCCCGGCAGGTTCCTTGTCAGCCCTGCTCGCCGTCGCGGCGCTGCGATCGGCCTCTCCTCCCGACCCTTCGCAAACAGAAATAAATTAGAATTAAGAGCACCTTCAATTCATCAGTGAGGACTTTTTGAGAATGAATAGGGAGCCCCCAAGTGTCGAAACGTCTTTTTTTTTTTTTCTTTTTTTTTTTTCTTTCCCTCCTTCGAGGGGAGGGGAAATAAAAAACAGTGAATGGCACTGGTTAGCGCGTTAGAGTCCCGTGTGAGGACGCAGGCGGTGATCGCGGGACCTGTCGGGGGAAGCGTTTGACTTCCAAGGAGGCAGACTGGTTCTTGCAGGGGTCGGGTCTGAACGCGGAGCCGGCCCTGTAGCTCCTGATACCTCCCCGGGCCGGTACCGGGCCCTGGGGGCTGTCGCCGCGGCGCCAGAGCGGAGCTCGGGGCTGCCTCGGTGATCGCGGAGAGCGGGCGGCTGCAGCGAGATGCTTTAGGGGGCAGAGGGGGAGGGCGACGACCGTGCGAGAGCCGGCTGGCCCCCCCGGAGTCCCCTGCGGTACCGACCCCTCTTGGCACCGGCATCTCCCGCGTCCGCTCGAGCTCGCGTTACCAATCCGAAGGCACCTTAGCTGGCCGGGAGCGTTTCGTGTCGACGGCGCTGGCTCCGGAGCGGGGAGCGATGGGGTAATGCCCGTCCCGTGGCCCGCGGGTCGCCTATAACCCCGGGTAGGAGGGATGGCCGGGCGGGGAGCGGGGTCTCCCGTGTCCGGAGCAGCGGCCCCGTCCCGTCCGGCAGTTGGCGGGGAGCAGCGGGGCCTCGGGACAGACGGGCGCGGATCGGTGCTGTGGCCGCCCCGGGAAGGCGGTGTCGGGGTTGGGGGTGGGTTCTGCCCGGTGGAGCGGGAGCCGCGACGTGCGCCTGGCCCCAGAGCATCGGCGGGGAGAGAGGCAGGCGAGTCAGAGTCACGTTAAAAGGGGCACGGGTACTTCCGTTGTTTAAACTTGAATGCTCGAAAATAGCCTGAGAAGCAATAAACAATCTGATCCTTTCTCTCCCCCTTCTAGAAATCCACTGCAGTATTAATCCAAGGAGGTGCTTTGGGGACAGTTGGCAGTACAATGGCTTCTCAGTACCTCGTAGTGGCTCTGGCCATTTTCTCTTCTTTTACCCAGGTTGTAATAGAAGCCAGCTCTTGGTGGTAAGCATCTTGTGTCGACTTGATTTTAAGAGGGGGTGTGAAGATTTGGTTGATTAAATATCTATTTACTTCTTATGTATGTACTTCATTTCAGAGGGAGTACCACATGAACGAGACAGCAGGGGAGTAATGTTCTAGTTGTAATACGTTGTGTAGTAAAACGAACGGGTCTCTCTCATAGTGTAAATGTTCAACATCTTGTGTTGTAAAATTCAGTTTTTAGAAAGTTGTACAGTAGATTCTCTGTGGATTTGATCATCCTTAAATGACTAGAATTGCCTCTCTTAAGAGTCATCTTGACTCCCTTAGATTAGAAATTTTGCTTATATAAGCAAGAATGCTGATTTACAAGTATAGAATCATAGAATAGTTTGGGTAGTAAAAACTTTTGTTAAAGTTTCGGTTTGAGCTTTCCTGTAACATCAATGTTTATAAGTGTATTTTGTTACAAAGAAACATTTAAATTTGTGCTTTGGCAAATTAGCTGTCTGTATGGTGTACGATGTTGGGAGTTCTTTAAATGGGTGTTTCTCTGCTGCTTCAAATGATCCTTTTTGGGTTAATGTTCCCTTTTTAATTGAAATATATGATGTGAAGAGCACTTTAAGAACAAAGAAAACAAAGTTGATTTTTGTTTACAGTGAATATACTTGACGTTGTGTTTTTGTGTGTGGTTCAGAGGAAGCTAGGAGTAGTCTGTAGCAAGTTTCAAACTTCTGGCTTGTTAAAGGTTTCCCTGATTCTTTATAATAGGACAAATTGAAAAATCCAAACTTAAATCTAAAATGCATGTTAAAAGAAGTTGGGGTCTGGGGGGCTTTTTTGGTTTTGTTTTATTTATTTTACCGACCTTGCAGTTGTTGGGAACTTCTGTTATTTTTACTACGTCCTTTTAAGTTGGTGAAGGACTGTCTAGATGCAAGTCTTCTGAGTCTGCATCTTACTTCAGTCTCTGATGTACTGTGATAACCACATGGCTGGGAACTAATAACTTCTGAACTGTCTTTTAAACAAAAGTTTCATATATAAGTATGCTTTTTACTTTGTTTTGGTTTTTCTCACTTGTTAGCAAAACCAGGAGTTGTATACTCATGTATAAGATATAGTTCTGTTTGGGATATATAGACTTTTTTTTTTCCTTCATTTTTGAATCTTCTCTTTATTAATCCGAATCTTTCTTTATGCAGGTCTTTAGGGATGAACCCTATGAACCCCATGAACCCTGTTCAGATGTCAGAGGTATATATAATAGGAGCCCAGCCACTGTGTAGCCAGCTAGCAGGGCTTTCCCAAGGACAGAAGAAACTCTGCCAATTGTATCAGGACCATATGCAGTTCATTGGAGAGGGTGCAAAGACGGGCATTAAGGAGTGCCAGTATCAGTTCAGACATAGAAGATGGAATTGCAGCACTGTGGACAACAACTCTGTTTTTGGCAGAGTCATGCAGATAGGTAGGAAGCAACATCTTTATGATTAAACTCTTGTCTAAGGATATGTATGGTACATGCTACATTGCACTTAGATCTCTTGCCAGGTTCTTACTGAGTACTGTATACAATCAAGTGTTTTTAAAAGTTGGCAAAGGAGTTGAATTATTTGTAGCTGGAGGTGATTTCCCACCACTGTCCAGCCGTGTGTCTTGGAAGACAAAGTAGGAATATATATTTGCGTATGGGAATAAAGGAGAAAGGAAAACGCATCTCTGAACTCTCCTTTTAGAAAACCTGAGACAAAATGAAGGCAACCTGAGAGAATGAAAAGCAGCAGTGTCTTGTAAAATTAAAGATGTCCACGTCTAGTTGCAAAGTTAGCGGCTCCATGATAAATTGCTCTTGGTCTGGAGGTTAACTGAAAATTGCTGTGCTCTCTGTTAGTGTTTATAAGCAATTTTTCTTGTTTTTTTTTTGATAGAAGATTTGGTAGCTTTTTTTCCTTTTTGAGAAAGGTAGGTTTATGTTAAGATAATGTTAGCAGGGTAGTTTTTATGAAAACAGTTCTAGCAGGACAAAACGTGTGATTGTAACTTGCCTTTAATGTAATCACATTGCTGGTAAGAGAGACAGATTCCTGTTTAACATCTTACCACAATTTGATGGGCACCCAACTCCTTCCCTATCAGATATTCTTTGAAATGTGCTTTCCCAGTGCTCATGTGTTGCCTGCCTTTCCTGTCACATCTTATTTTAAAGTCCTTGGCAAAATTTTAACCAGTGCTGTTGAACTGGGTCCATGGTGAAACCTTCCCCTGACTTTCCCAGTCAGATTCCTGATTGTGTTTAAGCAACTAGGAAACGCCTATGTTTATGGTTGAAAGTTACGATTTTTTATGTAGTAATCAATACACTGAGAAACTCAGCAGTGCTTTTTAGTTGGAAAGGTAAAGCTTTTATATCCATGTTTTTCTGTCCTGCTTTAACAAAATAAAGTTTTAAAATCAGACTCAAGTCAGGTTTATCTGTAAATGGGCTAACTCTGGTTAAGGTTTAAGGAATGCATCAATTCACATTTGGGCTCAGTTTTTGTTAAAAGAAGTTTTTATTTGTAGATAGACAAATGGAAAAAAATCTATTGCGTCAAAGTACCTAATTGGAACAGCTGATTTTGGATAAACAACCTTCCCTAAGATTTTTACAAGCACAGTATTAACCCCCCTCATAGAGTTTGTTTTTTCACCCTACCAGAGCAGAAGTCTAAAAGCACATGAGACATGAAAGAAAGCTTTTTCTGTATGCCTTTCTGTTCTCATAATCTAACAAATGTCAGAAAACCAATCTTTTTAACATTTAGGCCTTCATCCTTTAGTCCTTATTTATTATCCAAGCAACTGAAAATTAGCTCAAGGGGACTGTTGGTATGGAGAAAGGTACAGGATTGGGCTCGCAATTTGTGGTGTCTGTCTCTGGAATAGGAGTTTCTGCCCTTCCCAAGCATGACAGACCTATTTAAAGGTGGTTTCTTTCAAGTTAAATAACTTTGCTGCACCCTTCTGCTGAATAAGACTGTATTAGCCGATGTCTACACAGCAATTCATCATGTAATTAAGGCACTTATTCTAATTGCAGATGGAAGCAAGGTTAATGGCCATATTCAACAGTTAAAGAGCCTAAAGAGTGTATTCACTAAGAACAAGAAAGGTGTTGTGGGTAACAGCTGTATTATTTCATGCTGACCTTTGGTAATGACCAGTTGCTCTTCCTCTGAGTCGAAGGAAAAATGGGTACTTCTAGAGCCTGATTCAGTTTTACTTCAGCCTGCATACCCTGGCTTGTCAGGGACTGCCAGAGACTCCTTACTCTTGCTGACGTGAGAAGGCAGTAGTCAGGTTCTGAATGCACGTTGCTTAGGAGTATTTTGTCATCTGAGTTAAGGAGGCGTCACTGGCTGAGCACAGGAGCGCCTAGGCCAGGCACTGACTGACAGCACAGTAATTACCCCAGTGTATAAATGGACAGTCTTTCTTCCAGGATTTATCCTGCAAGTTAGCTAAAGCTGTACAAATAAACGTAGCATTGGGTTTGGAAACTTGCTCTGTGGCTTATTGAACTGCAAAATTTTAGGGCTTTTGTTCTCTACTGCTTTCCTTCACTGCTGGTGCCCAGGGCAGGCCATGGTCCTTGCTGCCTTCCCTGCCTTGTGCCATCCCCTGGCTTTGGGGCCAGCCCAGGGCTGGCTGCGCTTAGGCTTTGCAAATACCTAAGTGCTAACATACAATAAAATAACGATCCTCCCCCAGCAGCTCAGTATAGTTGGGGTCCAGTTTATTCATGCCTGCTGCCTCATATTGAATGCTTTTAAAATACAAGACAAAGAGCATTTTGTATCTTATGTTCAGGTATATATATATAAAAAATTGTTCTGTTCTTGCAGACTTACACATATCAAGTGTAAAGGGCAGGTCCTTGCTCTGTGGGTGGCTTCTCACAGTGTGTGTATATTGAACAGTTCCATTTCAATGTTTTATATATATGGGAGAGAGGGGACTCGAGTGTGTTTGGAATGTATGTTTCCTTGCCATGGCTACAATAGAGAGAAATGTTGGACTGTGGGAAAAGACAGATACGTTTGACAGTGAAGGAAAGCACAGTTGTGCCTAAAGATTTAAAACAAAAATCAGAGTAACTCATCGCGTGGAACCATCACTCTTAATGTGTTTCTGGGGTCGATGACTTGAGGCCATGTTGGCTTGCAAGCTGTGGGGGCTTGAAATCTACTTCAGCAGCTGATGCTATTTTATAGTTTGCCTAAATGTTCAAGGAGGAAACCTGGGGGGGCAACTACCTGTTCTGTACTCCAGCCTTTCCTTCTTCTTCCCACTTAGAGTAGGTTCTTTAAAGTATGCTCAAGGATAATAATGAAAACTAGTAAAAAAAAAAGTCAGTTTTATGAGTTCAAATCCTGCAATAAACGGTGTAGTTAGCCATGTGAAAGCATGAGCTAACTAAACATGAAAAAGAATAAAACAGAGCGGAAGAGGCGAGTCCTGTGGTCCGAAGCAGACCACGTTTCTTTCCTCTCAATCTAGTGGAAATTTTGCTGAAGGATTTAATCCAAAAATGTGTGTTACAGAGCAAATGGGAGCATTAAAATCTGTATGAGGTTCCCCTGTTACAGTTTCAGTGAATGCAAGGCATAAGTCACTGTATGAAGCCAAATCTTTTTTAGCTGAAAAGGCTATTCATGTAACCCTTTATACCCATAATTCATGTAAGTACTTCCATGAGCAGGTGTCTGTGAGGATTGTAAGTAAAGGACCAAAGTGCTTCTCATCTTCCTTAAATCTGATGGAAAGATCAACATAAGACTTCTGATTTTGCCCATTGAAAACCAGCATCTATTACTAGAATTAATCCAGTAGATGACAGCTGTTACATTAACAAAGCTGCTCTGAGCGTGGTGTCATCTTGATGTTGAGTGTGGACCAGACTGACAATTATTTGTGTTCCAGAAGTGCTCAAAAGTTCCTGTTCAGATTTGACCTGTTATGGTAGGTCATGTACAAAGAGTTTCTGCCTCAAAATGTTGCTGCTTAAATAGATGTGACATGTCCAAAATGGAACCTCTTAAGGCCCAAATTTTATACGGGTCCATGCTGTTCCCTAAGAAAAATCTTGTAAAATCAAGATTAAAAACTAGCTTGATCTATTGATTGGACTAAAGATAGGAATAAAGCTTAACTTGTATAATTTAAAAAAAAAGAAATATTTAGTCTGTTCTCCATCATTCTGGGAATCTTGGAAAAGACCCAGTGGAATGCTGTCTCTTAAGATGAAAAACAAACTTCAGGTGAGCTCTCTGGTGCAAGTTTTGTGTTTTGTTTTTTGCTTCTGTGAAAGCTTTTCTAGTTGTAGTCAGAACTTGTAGCACCCTTGGAAAAGCAATAGGGGAAGTTGGGCCCTGAATGAAGGTGGGATTAGGTTTTGTCAAGAGGATGGTACGTGGCCATGTCTTATGCTGTGGGTATTGTAACGTTTTCTTCTGAAAGTTTGAAACTCAAGGTTTTCAATTTCCATTTAAGGGCACCAGATGCAGGGGAAAACCTTCAAGGCTGCCTCGTGCCAAGGTTTTTTCCTTCCCTGTAATTTGTAAAGATGATTGCCCATGGACTCACTTGCCATATTCACATGTGCTGGAATGGTGGATACTAACCAGCACAGGTTGTTGTTAGTTTTAAATAGCCTCCTACAGAAGTGCCTGGCTTATGTGTAGGGTGGAAAGTTACGTGTTCTTCTGCTATGCATTTCCTTTGATACCAGGAGGCTTTGTAAAATGCTATAACTTTAAATAAATTGGAACAAGTGGGTGAAGTGCATAAATCATGTTTGAGAAGTAGTAATTTAAGAACCAGACTTTTAAAAGTTGTATTTAACATCTCTTTTTTTCTGAAAGACAGAGTCTGTTTCCCTTTCTGCCCCTCACACGCAGGCACCGTTGCTTCAGCCCAGCTGGCATTGTGCTCCAGACCCAATTCACCTCCTTCCTCCCTGCTCCGTCATCCGACCATGAATGAGAAGCGACTCCTGCTCTTCACAAACACCTTGTGTGCTGTGGTGGATTGGTTTCACTTGGTTTTTAGACCTTTTGAGGAACGCGGTTCAGGGTTACTCTACCTTTCAATAGGCAGATGAATTTTGGTGGCTCCTGTTCAGCCTTCACCCTCACGGCTCAGCAGCAGGCAGGGAGTGAGTGGTAGGCTCTCCCCTAACACCGCTGTCTTTCTGTGCAGGCAGCCGGGAGACGGCGTTCACCTACGCGGTGAGCGCAGCTGGGGTGGTCAACGCCATGAGCCGTGCCTGCCGGGAGGGTGAGCTCTCCTCCTGCGGCTGCAGCCGAGCAGCGCGGCCCAAGGACTTGCCCCGGGACTGGCTTTGGGGCGGCTGCGGGGATAACATCGAATATGGGTACCGCTTCGCCAAGGAGTTTGTTGATGCCCGGGAGCGCGAGAGGGTTTACCAGAGAGGCTCCTACGAGAGCGCCCGCATCATGATGAACCTGCACAACAACGAGGCCGGGAGAAGAGTAAGTGGCTGTGAAATAGCACCTCCCTCTGCCCCCATCCCTCCTTTCGGGGGAAGATGGCCACCAAGCCTTGTGTCCATTTCAATGCATTAAACCAAGAAAACAGCAAATACAGGGTGTAGGTGGGTGGGGAGTACATCAATTTGTGTTGTCTGACAGCCCAGTTTCCCTCCCCATGGGTGAGGATTGGGACCAGAGTGTGTTGTGTTTCCCTCTATATTGTTTCACTGAAAGTTCCCTCTTGCTGTGGATTCTCTGAACAGCTTTTCATTGGTTTGAATTTCCAAGCAGGGCAGTGTGCGTTGGAAGGAAGAGGGACACACTGGCCTTCCCAGGCTGGAATTGTGCCGCAGAATTGTTCTGAGTTTTTTTATCCCTGCTTTAAAAGGATGTGAAAAGCTCCTCCATACTATTAGAAAACACAGTCTTCTGTGGTTAAACATGTCTTTATGGTTTCTTTAATCTTGAAAATACCTTAAATGAATGGGTGTAAGCTTTCTCTTTTTTTAATAGTCTGAATATGAAGAGCCAAAATCATTATTTGCCTAGAGCTTGAAGTGCCAGAAATAGTCAGCTGGAGACTTTACACTTGTGTTCTAAGGTGAAGAAGGATGAAAGATAATTGAAAATTAATAGTATTTAAATGTGAGAGGAGGATGTCTGAAAGCAATGGACAGGCCAATTTACTATTAGCAAGAAGAAAAATGACACTTTCACAGTTGCTTATGGGGAGGCTTGAACAGTTTTTTCCTTCCTCAGCCTCACCTTTGCAGTGCCCTTTGGCAGCATTGATACTCTGTAACTGCTGGGTGGAAGCTGTCTACAGTATCATCTAATGTGTCAGACCCCAGGATTTTTGAGGCAGCGTCAACACTGGCTTTTATTTCTGTTTGTACAGGGCAAGTGACTGATACTTCCCTGCCAAAGCTTTGTAAAGAGGATATTGCTATGTAGCTCTGTCTCCCACCCATAGGTGTTTGGGGGTTTCTTCTTGGATGAAGTCTCTTTTGCAGAGCAGTATTTGGGATAGGAGGAGGATGCTGAGCCAAGGGTAGACAATCAGCTGCAGCTGAGCCAGAAGCAAGAGGAATCTTAACTCTTTCCCTAATTGCAGCCTTAAACTGGAGATCAATAGAGAGAATAACTCAGAAAATAAAGGGATGTTTTACATTTCTCAATGAAACAGTAAAATCCTTCGCTGGCTTGAGACTGAATTCCTCAAACTTGACTGCAGCCTGACGCTGCTCTCTGGGCTCTGTGTGCTGTGGCCGCTGTCTCTGTGATGGAGAGAGGATGGTGAGAGCACTCCCCTCCTCCTCCTAGCTAACAGGGTTCGGGGGGTGCACACATGTTGGCTCTCTCACCCTTCCCAGTAGTATATATTGCGGGAGGGAAGAGGATGCTAAGGTGGATATTGTGGAGAGGTGAGAGGGAATGTGACAGAGGGAAAGAAATGAGGGGAATAAATGCATTCACAGCCATGCTAATCTTTCATCATCATTTTTGCTCTCTCTCCCTGGCTTCTCCAGACTGTGTACAACCTGGCTGACGTGGCCTGCAAGTGCCACGGTGTCTCTGGTTCCTGTAGCCTGAAGACCTGTTGGCTGCAGCTTGCCGATTTCCGCAAGGTAGGCGATGCCCTGAAGGAGAAATACGATAGCGCTGCTGCCATGAAACTCAACAGCCGGGGCAAGCTGGTGCAAGTGAACAGCCGCTTCAACGCACCCACCATCCATGACCTGGTCTACATCGATCCCAGCCCTGACTACTGTGTGCGCAATGAGAGCACTGGGTCCCTGGGCACCCAGGGCCGCCTTTGCAATAAGACCTCAGAGGGCATGGATGGCTGTGAACTCATGTGCTGCGGCCGGGGGTATGACCAGTTCAAGACGGTGCAGCGAGAGCGCTGCCACTGCAAGTTCCACTGGTGCTGCTATGTGAAATGCAAGTTGTGCACAGAGATCGTGGACCAATTTGTGTGCAAATAGGGGACAGACGAGGTGGAAGGAACTGCAGCTACCTGCCAGCAAGGGGTGCAGGCCCCTCTCCCTTTCTACAGGACTATCTCCAATTTATTTATAGAGTCCAATGAGTTGTCGTCTTCTTTTAAAAAAAAAATAAAAAAAAAAAAAGAAAAAAGAGAAAAAAAAAAAGGCAGGGGGAAGGAAAAAAGAAAAAATATAAAGGTTGCAAAGAGAAGTGCCTGGAAACCCTCTCTGCGTCCATCCCAGAACTGTGTGTGGCTTATATTTTTGGCAATAATGGGGAAGAACGTGAGAATATTTATTTTACAAAGTAAAAAAAAAAAACAAAAACAAAACAAACTTTTCTTAAAAAACACTAGAGTAGTTTGAGGGGAAAATCCAACATATCCCCATTTAGTCCCGTGGGACGTAATACATGTGCAGTAGCAGAGCAACCATGTAATGTGCTTGGGATGTTAGAACAATACTTACGGATGTGAGGAATACACAGAGCTGTCCATGACTTCTAGTTTCAGACACTAGAAGTTATCAGAATAGGGCATATAAAGCTGTTAAGTACATTTAGGGCTCTGTAAATAAGGGGGTATATTCATCACAAAGTACGTTGTCAGTTGCATATCTGAATGTGCCCACTTGAATATGCAATGTCATCGAAGGGTAAAGAGCAAAGGATCATAGAGGCTTCAACTGCGCTATTCCTGAGTCACCATGTCTGGTTCCAGAACCTAACAAGACCAAAAAAAAAGAGGAAAAAAAATCTGCCTTGATGAATAATGAAGATATTCTTCCAGGCAGGATTTGGCCTTATTAGCTAATTGTGACGTTCAAGTGTCTCATCTTACAGAGCAGTGCTTCACTCCTGCTGAGGGTTTAGAGAGCCAAGATGCAGACTGCATGGGGCACTGTGGCCGGACGGAGGGGAGCTGCAATGCTTGCAAGCAGTTTTTGGTCTCCCAGCTTGGAAAGCCCATAGAAAACAGAATTCCCCAAATTTGAAAATGCCTTAAAAATGGTGTAATAGCTGGCTGTCTTTCAAAACACAGCTTGACAAATAACTCCTCTAATTTTATGTGAGAAAATAAATCATTAGATATCCACTCTTGGAATGATTGATTTTTATATATTTTTTTCGCAGATTTTGGGAACACTTTCACTCAAGGAGACAATAGTTTCATATTTAATAACATTAACTGACTATTATAGTTCAATGAAATGTTGCAGCAATACCAAATTTATCATCCTATGTCTTTAATACACATGCTTTAGATAATATATTGCAGATATACACTACAACTGTTCAGACTATACTTGAGCAGTTACATATATATGGGAGAACTGTGGTCTGCTGGTGTCTGATATTTCAAAGCTTTTTGTACATATATATTTTAATGATTTAAGAAATAATAAAATGTCTAAATTGCAGGGGCGGTTCATCCCCCATTCTGTTTTTCGGTTCTCTTAAGTTTACTAGATTGATTCTAACCTTTCGGTGTTTCTATTTTTAAGCTTCAAAGCTTTTATCATTCAAAAGTTTTAAGGATAGTCACAGAGAATTAAGCCTCTTCCCAGCTTCACGACTGTCTTGGGCAGTTGGTAGAGGCAGCACCCTGCACTTGAATTGATACTGGGCTGGAGATCACTTCGATTCCAGTCTCACATTTAAGGGCATTATTGATTGTTGCTGAAAGGAGACACCTTCCAACTTCAAAATGTGCTGCATGTGGCCCTTGCTTTTCAGTTTTTGAAATGGAAATTGTTGTTTGTCGAATAATATGCGTTCCCCCAATACTGTGTAGTTATACAGGATTTCATCATTGGTTCAGATGCCTCTTTCCAACTTGCTCCCATCCAACAAGTTAAAGAAAACAGTTTTTCAAATACCAAGTGAGGAAAATCTTTCACTTTAGCCTAGTTGTACTAAAGCCTTGACTTTTCACAAGCCTTTAAGCTGTATCATTAAGTTCATCTTGATCATTTATCAGCTTCTTAAATGGCGCTTTATTGCTCTTAATTTATTGTACAAGGACATATTTACCCCTCATCTTCAGATGTTTGCAAAGAATATCTTTAAGATAAATAAATAAAGCACTAATTCATTGAATATGTCACTTTGGTTTTTATTGTACAAAAACCATGATCATTTTTTCATTCATTTGGTGAATCACCTCATGTTCTTTTTTAGTGACTTTGGTCTGAGCAGAACTGAATCTCGTGATCCCAGCTATTAAAACACTATTTAATGTAAAATATTTTACTTGTCATTCAGATATGTAAATCTCCTATGTCCTTTTCTCTGTTCTGTACATTTAATGTACATATTTCTGTCTTGAGTGATTTGTATATTTCACTGGTTTAAAAAAAAAAAAGAAAGGATTATGCCATAATGGAAGATAGACTATAAAAATAAAACTTTGGTTGTATATTGGGAAGTGGTTTTAATTATCTTTCAGATAAGGGTTTGTTAAAGCGACGAACAGAGTTGGTTTCTTAAATGTACTACGTTGTAAAACAGGGAAGTGATTGTTCGCCAAGCATACAAGGACATCTTGAAGTTTCATTTCTGCATTAAGAAGGCATACAGATCTAACTACTTCTTACATACAAGGAGAAAAAAAATCCCCAGTCCCAAATCCCTGTGAGTTTGAACTGAAAAAGCATTTTAGAGATGAGTAAGTACTTAATTAGCCATGGATAGGGGCCTGGGTTAATGTTATTTGTGTGCATGTAGCTTCCAGAGCTGTTTGTAGTGATTCTGGGACAGTAGGGCCTGATCCTGTGAACAGCTTCCTCCCAGTGATGGCAGCAGGATCCTGGTGTGAGCAAAGGTTTCCAATGCAAAAGGATTCTGGGACCAGGTTGTGTGGGTTTAAGTTGTGCGTGCGGTTGCGGGGGAGATGATTCCCCCGCCCATCGGACTGGACTGCACGGGAGCTGCAAGAAAAAGGCCTCTGTTTTTTTTACTTAGGCTTCTTGTCCAGAAACTGAGCGTGTATGTAGGGAAGAAACCTTAAAAAGGCAAAGTACAATGAGGTAGTAGTAGTAAGGAAGTAATGCAGAAAATGAACATTAATGTCAAAACCCCCAGCCTTCTGTTTTCAGACTGCCTTTTTTTTGAACTGATTTCCTGAGTAAGTCTTAATTTTCTTCTATGGGGAGCTTGATGAATTAGTGGCCTTTCTTTACCTCTCTTCTGCTTCTTTTCTTCTTTTTTTTTTTTTTTAATTCTCTTTTTGCTTAAGGATAACCTTCTAACATATCGAAACTCCTTCTGGCTGCCAAGAATGTATTATCCCACAAACCAGCAGACCAACATCGTGTGTTTAAAATAGCGATTCTGGGCAAATGCAACGTTCTGTGGTCCTATTACTGACATCTGGTTCAGTTTTCCTTCACTTGTATATTGACCAGTATTCTTTATTGCAAAAACACAGCCCCTATTTAGGAAAGTCAGCATTTTTTTTGGACTGGATTATATTCAAGCTCTTCCCAATAACAGAAGAGTTACCAAAAAATTTCTTTATTGGCAGCAGTAAATATCTGTATTCAAAATAATCATTATGGGCTCAGATACAACAGAATTGTTTTTAATTTGCAGCAAAGTTTATCGATCTTTTTAATTTTGTTAAAAATGCTGTTATTCCCTGGTTTAGGATCTTGTATTTTTAGTAATTTCATCAAATCTTTGTGTTTGCTTTGCCATTACCCCTTTTCACCCTGTTTTTGCAAAATACTGAAGTGTATACGAAGGTGTTAACAGGATGTGTACCAGGAAGAGGCAAGAAACTTGAATGGCAGCTTCGAGTCAGGCACTGCATGCAGCAAGCAAGCTAAAATCGTTCCTGTCTGTAGGATGTGTTTGACAAGAATGATCTTACGAAAACTTGTACAAATCGGTACTGAAGCTGACAGAAAGACTGTTTTCCTTTGGGTAAGGATTCTTGAGAAATAATACCTAAACCGCTAAGAGATCCATTGTGAAAGGGTGGTTTTGCAGAATCAGGAGAGACGTTCACTTTTTATTTCTAGACTGTATGCTAAAGGAAACTAGGAAAACAAAGGGGAAAAAAATAAGCTCCATTAAAAGTACAGAGAAATATATTCATGTGCAGCTTATGTGCATACTTGCTGACTATGGTAGTCTTAAAATGGCTTATCTGTTATTGAAGTTGGTTTGGAAGGCAGGCCAGATCTGTTCTTTTGCTCTTCAAACTACTGAAAATAGTCAATGGGGGGAAAAAAAGAAAAGCTCTCTCCCCTTCTCCCCTACTACAGGCTCTGGTATGTCTGTTTATGCTGCAGTGGGATAAATGAACCATGTAATAGCACGGTGAGGGGGTTGTACATGAAATTTCTTTGTCTTTAAAGGTGTAACTAAAAAAATCCAATCTGTCTCATGCTCTGCTCTTATATGAGATTGCGTGTGTGCATTTGTATATACTCTGCCGGTATTTTCCAATTGTGTTGGCCAAATTCTGCTTTTAGTTATGGTTAGGCATCTCTCCTGACTCTGGTGGTGTCATATGAGCCTGACATTTTTCGACCAGACGTGAAGGCCCCCCTGCTCAAAGAGAATGCATATGAAATATATCAGCCTTTCTTCTGGTGGCTGGTTATTTAAACATGGGTAACTGAATTATTGTGAAACAAATTCTGGGACTGCAGCTGCAAAAGCAGTAATACAGTATATTCGTAGTGATGTTTCTACGCCATACCTCCTAATTTCCCAGTTGATTTCCAATGCAGACAGAAAGTCTAGAATGCATGTGGTATGTTCCTCATCATATATTTTATAAATGTAAAATAACGATTTGTCAATTACTGCTTCTATTACAGAGATAAAATTAGGTATTTTGGGTTATTTCAACTTCTTGAAGACCTCTTACTTCTGGCTGTATTGAACATTGCTAGCTAGGAGCATCATGGAGCGGTGCGATGTAAAGCTGCTTTCGGTAGCATCTCTGAAACCTGGACTGTGCAGTGTGAATATTGATACACTGTGTGCTTTGATAGCCAGTGTTGGTTTGTGTTGTGTTGTCTTTCCCAGCAGTCCTGCTTTCTCAAATGGCAGTTGAACAGCAGCAGTCAAAATACTCAGCTGACGGAGAACCCCTGGGCACTCCATGGGCAGTTATTCAAACACTTTCTGAACCGGTTTGACCCATTGCTGATTTATTCCATTGCAAGGAATTTAAAAAATGCAAACTGCAGTGTGGCGTTGATAGCGTGGCTCACAGTTCCGTTCGGGTTCGTTTTGTTTTTATAAAGCAGCCCATTCCAAATTTTTATTTTTTTTTAACATATATTTTCTTTAAAGCGCCTCTCGGGGAGGCATGCCATGAGCAAAGGAAGCGGGCCCCACAATACAAGATGATAATCTCTGCGCAGTTCCTCCGCTGACTCCCAGGTCCTCAGTGACAGGTTACATTGCAAGGACCGTTTTCGGAAACCACCCACAGCCCAGGCTGTCCTGCTTCTCCCCTGTAGTTAATTAGCAGAGTGCAGGAGCTGCAGCTTGCTAGTCATTAATGTTTGCTGCTGCTTTCTGCCTCTTCTTGCTACCCAGGAAGCAAATTCCTTTCCTGGTAGGTTTTCCTTGTGTTTTTCATGAGGAGAATTGCATCTTCACACAGCTTTTCTCAAGTACGGGCTGGGTTTTACTTTCCATGACTATTGAGTTCAGAAGAGCTAATGCTTGGTAGGCAAATAGTTTTAGGTCTTCTCAGGTATCTCTTTGCTTTGTAAATCATAGCCTTGGAAGAGTAAAGGGTAATCCCTAAGTAAACTTGAACTGGCTGTTACTCGGGGTGGGGAGATTGAGGTCGTTGATGCTGTAAAATGCTGTTCAGCTGTGTTTTCCTGCTTTCCTTGTGGCAACAGGATTCACAGCATGAAAAAGAAAGTTGCTACTCAGCAAGACATGAACTATCTGAAGATGTGAAGTATCTGAAGAAAATGGGGAAAAGCCCAAGTTATGGTGGGTAAATACTCTGTTAGAGTCTTCACCGGTGTTGATTAACATTCATTTAAAATTGAGAAGCTGTGTATTTCTGTATCTGTACTTTCTGGACAAAAGTATTCCCTTGCTGATACTTTCATCTTATCTAGTACATTTGTGGGTAAAGAGCCTCTAAGTAAATCAAGTTTGAGGACTTAGTGAACTAGAAGTAAAACCATAACCAAAGAAAAAGCTCAAAAAAAAAAAACAAAACTAAACCCAAAATAAACCAACAAACAAAACTAAAATAAAATGCAAAACCAAAACCAAAAAACCCAACCCAAAACACAAAAACCACCACAAAAACAAACCCATTAGAAAGAAAACAAACAGTGCAAGATTTGTCAAACAAATACATCTAAGAGTCAGTGTTGCTGTAGTTCTTAAGCAGGCATATGGTTACTTCAGTTAGATATTATGTCCGGTTGAAGCCATATTACCATTTTATTTATATATGTACAACTAGGCAAATGCCAGTGATAGTCTGGGAGCAGCTTCTTGGTAGTTACAGGCATTATATGGAATGCTTGTTAGCTATAACCTTTGGTGATCCTCTGTGCATAACGACATGCTTGTACCTCCAAATAGGTGATGTTTTTAAATTTGTAAAAGTATTATGATGTGAATTGCATTATAGATGAGCATTTATTTTTTTTTTGCTACAGCCTTCTAATATATATGGGAATCTGCTAAAAATTATGGGAGAGGGTGCAACATCTTGGCATAAGCAGAAGCTGTACACAGCCTAGGGAATGTGAAGTGGAACTTTCTTCATTTTGATGTTGTATCCTGTAACAAGGCAGTATGTGTAGATCCTGCATAACATATGCTTTGCAAAAGAATGACAGCACTTCAGGAATGGAGAACGTAATTCATTCATAGTAAGTACAAGGTCTGATGTACTAGTGTTGCCTTTGCCATGTCATTTGCATGCAACATGTCTTTCTATATGAACATGTAAAATGCTAAGATCAAATGTAAGGTCTTTATTATGGCAGATTAAAAGCAGAATAAGCTCTAATGAAGTCAGATGTAATAGGAACTGAATATGTCCCTTGTTCTTACATTCCAGTGGATTTTGTTGTTACCTTGTTAAGATCCAAACTGTGTCTTCAGGATTTGGCTGACTGAAATGAAAGATTAGCCATTGTGGAGGATTTTATGGATAATACATTACTTTTTTTTTTTTCTTAAGGGATGATATATGCCTTTTCTGGAGGGCATTTTCATCACAGAATCTGCTTTAATTTGTAATGTAGTTTCTGATCCTCTCTGTGGTTAGAGAATATGTGGAAACATCTATGCCTTTGTGTAGACTCTGTCATCTCTCGTGTCTTATTGTCCTTCTTGGTGGGGTATATTTTGAATACTTTAAGTTACTATGGCTTTACTTTTGAAGCCTGACTCTTGAAAGTAGAGCTCTTGTAAGGCCCTTGGCTTGTGAACCTTACTGTAGGAGATCTATTACCAAGTTTAGCGGAACTACTCAGCTTACATAAGAGTGGCAAAATTTGAACATTTATGTGAGCAGCCAGCATGACTCTACAGATAAAAAAATCTAGGCAAGCAGGGCTAGGAAAAGATGTGATTTCTTTGCCTTATCCTCATGAAGAACTAAAGACATCTATCTATCTTCACATCTATCACACATGTCTGTGTGAACTTCTGAAAGGAATAAAAGGCCAGTGTCAAATGGTAGCCAACACTTCCCCTCTGTCATGGTCCTGATGTACTTTTATAATACTTTGAGATCTGAAGGCTATGTTGATCTGCTACATGATTATATAATGCTCTAAGACACCTGTGTAAATAGCAAACAGGCTTTTTATAGATACTAGATCTTAGATAAGTGGCTCTAAGAAGTAATATAGGATCCCAGCTGTAAAACCCTGCTATACATACCATGTATTTTTGGTTGTTTGCTTATTATGAGAAGTACAGAAGCTATTCCTTGTACCATAATTTTGTAAGGCTTGCATGTGTAAATATTAAATTTGCAAATATTAAATGGAGAAGCATTAGAAAAACTACTAAATGAATAGCTTCACATTCCTTATTCCTGATTCTGAAGCTGATTTCCTTAAATGCTGCTCCACTACCACTCAAATCTGTGTGCTGTTTAAGCCTCAGAGAGGAACTATGTAATCCCTCAGCCCAGGCCCTCTCTGGGTGTAGATCTCAACCAGTGATTTTTAATGGTAACAGATGTTTGTTGGAATCCTCCTCAGGGCACTGATGTTCTGGTTCAGGAGCTTGTGGCGTTAATCAAAGCACCCTGTCCCTCAGTGCCTGCTGAGAATCTGGCCCTGTGCAGGGACCACGTTTTTCAGGGAGGTGATTCTGGTGTTGGACTCCACAGGGATAAACTCCGCAGGAACTATCCCATCTCAGTTCTATCCTGCAGTAGGAATGTCTTGGCACAATTAGCTTGGCTTGCATTAATGAGAATACACCAGAAGCTGGAGGGGGTGTACTTTTTTTTACCTTGTGAGAAGCAAACTTGTTCCTGTGGTCCTTGGTAGGTGTACTTGTGGGCTGCTGAAGCATTGCAGTTCTGAGATCCCTGAAAAAATGTCCCTGAAATTTATAGGAAGGTATCTTGAATAGTTCCCCCTCCATACTTCACTGGGGTGGCAAGGAACTACAGTGGTGAGTGAACTATTGTTTACCAGTATTTATAGAGGAAGGTTACCTTACATTATTGCTTTTTAAGTACTTAATATGGCATCTATTAAGAATGAATCAATGTTTTTTCTTCTGAAAGTAGGGTGAGGAAAATTGAGGCAAAAATACAAAAACGTGGATGTGGCATGATACTGTTCCTGTTTGTACAGTGTTAGCAGATGATTCTCCAACCACATAGCTGTAATTAATAGTCTGTGTGTGGCTTGCAGCTGACTGACCCATGACTTCCCATGGAGTCAAGGTTTCCTTAGCCAGCCATTTCTTGCAATACAGTGAAGAATAAATGGGTCACATGGGACACTTTAGTCGAGCACCTCAATTAACAAGAAAGTGCAGGGTAAATTCAGTGGCATTGATGAAACTTCTGACATAAAGAAGCTGTGTACAAAGAAGTAATTTAGATTCCAGGTGCTTTGAATTTCTATGCATATTTCTTAAACTTCAATGATCTATAAGTAAACTAGTTATTCATGATCTCACCGTTACCCAAACTGAAATTTATTCAACGGTGATGATATTTTTTATTTCATAGGGGCAAATGGACAATAATATTGAACATGCTTAGTTGGGATGCAAAAACACATTCTGCAGCATGGCTGGTAAGACTTGAAGCGCCAGACCTATCAACATATTCGAATAAGTAACAATGTGCCACAATTAATTAATCCAAGAAGACTTTTAGTGATTGTTAATTTTTTCCCCAGTACTCAGACCAATTTGTCATGTTGGTGTTTATTAATTTAACATTTGATCTGAGAAAAATTCCCCAAACTTCAAAGTTCAGTCTGTTCTTTAAGAGCAATCCAAAAATATGTTTCTTCAGGCCCCAGGCATTTCTGAAGTAGCTGAAGTTAAACAAAAAACATTTCTCTCAAACTCTGCAAATGTTCTAAAAGCTTTAAAGTGGCTCCTCACAGGGAGCCGGAGCAGAGAGGGAACCCCTGGGTTATTTTTGTTGCCATGCAGTGGCACATGGTTTCCTGGAGGAAAGCTCCAGAATTATCGCTTTTCTGTGTGTTTGTGTATATTTTTCCTTCCTCTTTTCACCTCTGTCACTGAGCTTCTCTCTACCCCTGTGCCTGGATCATCTGTTGAGAAAGTCTGGAGAAGGTAAGGGTTAGATCATCCTTCCAGCAAGGATAAACTGAATTCATGTCTGAATGAGAAGATGACTCACATCAGATGTGATTTTTTCCTAAGCTCCGTGTTGAAAGGGATGAAGGAGGACTTTCTTTTCTTGAGGAACTGCATCACCGTGCTGGGGTCTGAGCAAAGTATTTCCTTGGTGTGTTTCACTTTCATAAACCATATTTTTGCTCTGCAGTAAAACAGCATTGGTAAACCAGTCTGTATTTTGCTGGTTCCTTTTGCTGTTATAACAGCATCCCTGAGGTTATGAATTCTGTTGAGAACTCTTCACTGGAGTAATTTTGGTGTGGTCTTAATTCATTTTCCCAAGCAAAGACTGGTATTCGCATAAGATGACAACATGGCTAATCCGCCTTAAGTGCAGGCTCTGAATGTATAGAGGCATTTCTAAGGGAATTGCTTCATTACTCTGAGGAGGCCCAACCCAAACTAGTAATTCTGCATCCAGTTTGGTTAATATTTGTGTTTGTTTAAGGGTTTTCCATTTACAGTTCACTTCTGGAAATTTCTGCCCAGTGCATCCTGCCTTGGGAGAAGCTCTTTCAGCTCACAGTACTGGTTTAAGGGGACTAGAGCGCTTTTCAGGACGTGGCTGCCACGTAATGTGTCTCGCAATGGGGAGCAAAATTAAATTCTCCCAGACAATTGTATGTTAAAATATGCGCTGCTGCCCTTACATCATACGATAGCTAGTTGTGCCACATCACAGACAAGACTTTGACATATGTTGCAAACTAAAAGTTGCCAGTCATGGACACTTTTTTGGGTGTTTTCATATCCAGCAGTGCTGTCATGATCTCTACCAGCAAATTGTCTCCTGCTGAGAGCATAACACAAACACCGCCAACACCCTGCTTCCAGATGTGTTACGTGGCATTGAACCAGTGACAAATGATGCTATTTTGATCTTGCACGATAACTGGCAGCGAAAAGGATACCTTGATTTCCCCAAATATCAACACGCTATTAAGCTTTTTGTACAAGATGTCAGTGGCATTAAGGAATGGGTTTTGTTTTCTGTCACTAGGCGCTTGCTTTTTACCAGATGTGGCCTTGCTGAAACCAGTCCTAGCTGGCACCCTTGGCATGACCCAAACTCTCCCTAACTCGCCTCCATAAACGCTAAACACCCCCTGAATTTGTGTGCTCAGCAGCTTTGGTTTGTGTAGGCAGCTTTCCTGGAGAGCAGGAGGAGAGCCACAGCCCCTTCCTGCACAGACACCATTCTTCCTCGGGAGCCAGGCTGGGAGGGAGAAGGTAAAGCAGCACTCAATCAGGGTGGGTTGAGCAGTGGTGTGCAGAGCAGGTCATCATGCTGGTATCATGCTAATAACGTCGGTATGTTTTATACCACAAGCATTTAGCCTCCTGCTGATGTCATGGTGCTGATATAACACCCACTGCTATGTGGACCCACGGAGCTCTAACAAACAGTCTTTACTGCTGCATGCATAGCTTTGTCCAGATATGCTCTCTGGCTTGCAAACCTCTCATTTACACCTGTCAATAAAAGGAGGAAATTCTAAAACTAATATTTTTTGCACTTGAACAGTGAAACTTGGGTAATGTAGAATGTGAAGGGCCATGCGTTAGTTGTAAAGCTGTCTTAAAAAGAGACATTTTGCCCAGGAAAAGTAATTTTTGTCCTTTGAAAGTAGTGAGCAAAGTGGCATATCCTGTATGCTATTTCCTAGTGCACTCTTGAGATCTCTCTTTTGGAGATTAATCTTGTAATGGTGAGCAAGCTGAGTTCGTGCGGCCACAGTCCTTTCCACAAGTCATTTGAGTTGTGCTCCCACTGAAATGTAAGTAAAACTCTTGGCTTCTGCAGTAGGGACTGCAGATGTGGGCATTCAGTCTCCTTGTTCATGTATTATTGTAGAACAACTCTGCTGTGCTGTTAATACCTCTGCCTTATATTCACAAGAGAAGTAAATGAGCTTTATTTGGATTTTCTTTGCAAGGAACAGCAGTGCTGTTTTACTTTTGGCATTTGAATTAGCTTTTCAGAGCTTATTTAACTGCCTGCTGCTTTTGAGACAGGCACTTGAGCCAATCTGGTTTTGTATGTTGAGTATTTTACAGTAGTAAGAAACACGTAATTAGAAGGGAAAATATTTAAAATAGCTACATGTCTTAATGTCAGTTCAGGTTGGCGTTTTTGCATGAGGCCTCCCTTTTCTTTTTCTTAGTCATTAATCATTGCTAGTGAAGATATGTCAGAATTTATAGTTAGATTCAGCTCCTACTGCGTTTCTCATTTCTTGATAAGTTTTGTGTTCTGGAGCTCTTTCTGTTGTCATGGTGTAACAGAGTGACTTGTGGCAATAGGTAATTGAATTTCCAGTCTGTTTTTCCTCTGGGATGTTAAAATAATATCTTGGATAATGCATTAGTGATAATGCTTTATCTGCTATAGCCACCAGTGTGAAACAAACTGGACAAGGGTTTCACATCTGACGGTCTCTGATGCTGCATGAGATAATGTTGCTATAAACCAGCCATTTCTAACATGGGTCTCCTTCGGGCCCTGCAGTTGAAACTGTAAAAAAAGCCAGCAACCCTGCAGAACAAATAGTCCAAGAAGGCTACAGTTTACAGGTAGCTTAATCAGGAAATCGCACTGTGCAGCCGTTTTTCCCTGTTGGTGCCAAAGGAGCAGGACACCCCATACTGAGGAGGAAGACTTACTGTTGTTGGGCAAATACATTTGAAAAAGCTCGAGGAACGTCACCTCTCAAACCTTCTTGATTCCTTTAACTTGAAAGACTGTAATCTCGGTATAAACCTTATGAAAGCTGGGCTGTAGCTAGGGAGGACTGAATCCAGTCACTCGCTCCCAGGTCAGTGTCCCTCTCAGTTGCGCATTGGATGCACAGAGTCCTAAAGCCAGCCCAGTGTTCATCACACATGGTAGTTCTGGCACCAAGGATGGAGAGACGAGTGAATCCACAGGATTGTTAAGACATGGCTTTGTAGCTAATACAAAATATTGTCAGTTGTCTGGAAAACACGTCACAGTGGGTAGGCTGTAAATGCAACTGCATTTTTACCTACTTCTCAGATTCTTCTTTTAGAAATGTGATTTCAAAACAAAGTATTTAGTAGAACTCAAGCTGACTTCATGGCTACGTCTTCTTTTCTTCCTCTCTGCGTGGTATTCCATCCATGGTTTACTAAGTGGTGCGATTTTGATTTTTCTCCTCATCACAAGTCTAACGGGTGAATGG
Source organism: Pezoporus flaviventris (assembly GCF_033815535.1). Taxonomy (NCBI): domain Eukaryota; kingdom Metazoa; phylum Chordata; class Aves; order Psittaciformes; family Psittacidae; genus Pezoporus; species Pezoporus flaviventris. Next base: position 8,396,902 of record NW_026892569.1, on the reverse strand, counting down.
TGATAAGTTTGTAGCTTTGGAGAGATTTTCTTGGCAGTTTCAGTCTATATTTCTGACAGGAAATCATTTTCTCCCTTGAATTATGATTGCTGGGTTATATGAGTGCAGTCTAACCACTGCTCAACTGCTGTTTGTCTGTTGTCTGTCTGGTCTTATGAGGAGGCCAAACTGCCCCAATGTGAAACATAAAATTAGATGAATGCTGCAGGAAGGGAATAACAACATCATTTTCTGTGATCTCTTGTGATTTTATTTTACCACTTCTTATCTGAAAAGCATCTTCAATCCACTTGGAGTCAATAATTAAATTTGTTTAGAGACAGTTCTTCCCATATATGGAAAACAAATGGAACTGACTCCATTTGTGTGGTTTTGTAGTGGAAGATCAGTATGTTCCGCTACAGATGTTCGCAAATGAGCAAACTAGCAGAGTATGTGGACCTCATCTTAGATCTACAGAAATTTGCCCTCTAAGAGGGCCTGTATCTTTTGGCTAAACCTTGTGTATTCCACATCAAACACATAGTAATGACCTTTCGAGGGTATAAACCTAATATTTGGTGTGGTGTTCATCTATAAATTGCTGTGGGTCCTACTTGCATCTGAAAATGAATAAATTTAACTCTCCTAATAGAGGCAAATCCAGTGTTTGGAGGGGAATGATTTACTGGAAGATATTGTTACAGTTGAAAGGTGTAAAAGCAAGGTAATTTCTTTTTATAATGAATAGCCATATAGATAGACAGCAAAATTCATTATTGCAGAGTGATGTGCACAGTTTTGCTGTCAGCACCCTGGGACTATCGCTAAGGCTCTGGGCATTGCTGTTGGCAGCGTGCAGGCAGCAGTGCAGGTGTATCTCCTCTCTAGATGTAGGAGTTTACAAAGTTGGTGAGACAGACAACTGAGAAAGAAATGGAGGCAATCATGAACTGAAAATAGTAGAAGTCTCACCTAGCTAGTGCCATATACAAAGCAGGACTACCATGTCTATCCTAACTTTCTTCCCGATACTGTTTAATGAAAATCATGGTACTCGTGAGTAATGGCTGAGGAATGAGAGGGAAGAGGGGCTCAGCCCTGCTGCTGCCAAAGCCCGGAGAAGCTCTGTCACTGCCTTCTGTGGGCTCCTCGCCATGGAAAGCTACAGCTGTCAACTTTGATGCTCTATTGAACTTGCTAACGTAATTGTAAAGATCATCTTGAAGTAATTTGATTTTTGTCTTCATAAAGTCACGCAAGTGTTGCTGATTTGTGTACTTGCTGTGTTTATTTTTGCTGCAAGTTCAGTTCTAGTCCATTTAATCAGTAGGCCAGAGGGTCACCTCCCCTCTCTCTGCGCCAAGCCACCAGCAGTTCCCCCATGCAAAGTACAGTTGGCTTCAACAGCACGGAGTGAGCTGTGCCCTTCCCCAGAGGGCACTGAAGATGATGGGTGCCCCTGTGCACCCGTGTCAGGGTCCCTGCCCAGACCCTCTGGGCACTGGTGACAGCAGCCAGAGCAGAACATAAATCCCCATTGCATGGTCCCTGCTGTCACCTGGGAGATGTAAGACCATGTTAATGCAAACAAATCTTGTTAATTCTCATGAAATGCATGCAGTTATAACCCTGTTAACAGCACAATATTAATTAACTGAGTGGTGCTTGGATTAGGTACTTAATTTCCCTAACACATGTTCATAACCCATAGCAACACAGATCATGTTGAGCTCCAGTAAAACTGCAAATAAGAACTGAAGCATGAGTCTTGTAGATTTTCTTAAGGAAAGAAAATCTTCACCCTGACTAGTCCAGTAGTGTCTAAACCCTGTCCCTAATTGAAGTCCTGCCTTGCAATGCAGCCTGTGTTTTCCCTGAGAATAGAAGAGGTCATCAGGCTGAGGGAATTTAATACATGAAATCTGAAATATACCTCTAGCTCTTCCAGCTAACATGATTCTTGAAGGCTACCAGTCTCAGGTTTCTGTGTGAACAGAGAGGATGGATGGTATGGAGTGAGGTATAAAGAAAAGAAACACATGGAAAGCTGAGTCAACATAATAATAAAGGTATACATTAATAAGCATCTTATAACTAATTGTTTCTGGCTCAAATACAAATAATACAAGTTCTAGTTTTATTTGCTGTTCTTGATTTAGACTTGCCTTTACTTGGGAACATTTTGCTTAACAAAGTATGTCGATTTTTATAAAATGAGAAAGCTTTCATAAAACACCATTCTGACATAGACCTTACTATCATAAATGCTCTTAGGACACAGGTTTTTTTTCCCTTAATGATAAACATTTGCATCACAATAGGATGCAGTATGTTAACAGGGGTTTTTCAAGCATTTATAGTTTCCTAATACATGTAGGAGAGCATCAGGTCATGCATACTGTGTTTCCCAGGGCAGTTTGCACAGAACAACCTACAGAATGAGTTACGTAGTTGGAATAATACGGTTGTTGTGGTGAGGAGCTCCACACAAGCTCATTAGGGGAAACTGGGAAATTAACCTACAGGTAGGAACCCTGCAGTGATGCCCTGCACAAGGCTGTTGGCAGCTGTGAGCTGCTCCACTACCATTTGCTCAGGTGGATGCAGCTCACAGTGCCATGTGGTGCAGAAGAAAATGAAGCTCCCCCAGGCCTGCTGACCTGGTCTGGGGAAAGGATTCCTGGCAGCCTACGAGAGGATTATTTGTTCTGCCTCAAAATGCATCCCTGACCTCTCTGGTTTTAGACTTCAGATACTAACCAGCGGTAGGGAGGCAGGAGAGGAGTTATTTCTGGCTAAATCCCTAACGCCTGACATTAATCCAAGTGTGGGTCTGCAGGTGTTTGGAGTGTCTGTGGGCAATGTGGGCAATCCTGTTCTTATTATGTTATGCTCTTATTAGAAAAAAAGAAAGTAAACAGGAGTGGTAAAGGCATGCTAGGGCTGCAAGGGGGAGGATATGATGGCTGCAGAGTGAGGACAATGCTGTACAGTGGCATCCGCACTGAAAGGCTCTCCCTGAATCTTGTTAGCAAACCTAGAATGCCACCTTGGGCTGAGAGTGCCTAGTGGAAAAATGTGTGTGTGTGTGTGTCTAAATTTCATGTTAGATTATGTATCTGCAAGGGTGGAAATTCACTACCACGAGATTATTTTGTCTTAGTACCTAAAATCATCAATGAAGACACCTCTTAGCTGCTTCCTAACTCCCACACCAATGACTGCACAACTGGCTTAGCTTGGTAAGTAGATGGTGAGATCAAGCATGCAGAGTCCATCACACTGTCTTAAATGCTGTCTAAAAGCAAGTGCCAGAGTTTGAAGTATAAATGCAAAGACTTTGAGGAGTGCTGCTGAAATGTTTGCTTGTGGACAACGAGTAACTTGGTAGAAAGCAAAGTAAAGTAAAATATGAACCTCTCAATTTAATTAAAGCTCTTTCTTAAGATGCTGTCCTCAAGAAGCCCCAGTTTCTGAGTTGAATCAGTACCACCTTATTTTGCAACAGTGACTACTTGTTCTATGTGGAAGTTTTACTTCAGTGATTACACATTTAGTGGCATTCTGGGTACATTGAATAAACTGTAAAACCAGAACCTTTAAATAAGTAAGAGAGAACACTTTTCCTGAACTGACGTGTGTTTACCGAACACTGTGTTGGTGTATTTCTGATTTCTTACCACTGGTGTACTTGCATCCTTCAATACTAGTTCAAAACTTCAGAACTGCTACTACAATTTTTGTTTATTTATATTTATGTTAGAAAACAGCTGTGTGATTTGGGGTTGGCTTTGTGACTGAGTAGGATGCTGTTGCAAACTGTGTCATTTCTGTAAGCTTGATCCTGAGGCTGGCACATGAACTTGAATTAGCAGTTTCATGGGAAGAGAGAGAAATCTGTTCTTTCTCAAAAGATAGTTACCTATGAATGACAAGGCTGTTGTTAAATACTTTTGTGCTGCTACAGATCAGGTTAAAAAGAAAACCTTTGTGAACCTTTTTTTTTATCACTGAATTTGAACAAGATGCAATCTATGCACCAAGTAGCATAAATAGTACCCTGCTTACTCGTATATGCTTTTAGAAAGCACAAAGGCTCGTACCAATGCGGATAAGAATTATTTTATGCACAATGCCTTTTCAGTCTGACTTCTGTTATACAGAGGTATTTGAACTCGCAGGGTACTAAGAGAAAACACATGGTCAGCTGAAACATGAGAGAGCCTTTTAAGCAGTGTGTCTTTCAAGTCTGCAGCCATTGCCCATTGGTCTGGGAGCTGTCAGCTCGCAGGCGAGGGCGAGGCCTCTGCAGCTCTCTGGAAAGCCACCAAAGCCCAGGCACATGGGGAGCGGGTGGGTTACCTGCTGAGCCAGGGGTAAACCAGTGCTTAAGAAAGTGGTGGACTTCCAAAGGTGCTGTCTTTGTGAAGGGGTGGGCTGGATCACTACCGGCTTCAATGGCATTTTTGTAAAAGCAGTGTCCTAGCTGAATTCCAGCTTAATTAAGGTGGAATGGGAAGAGATGACGGCTCTGTGTGCCTCCCACCTACTTTCTGCTTTCAGTGATAGAAATAGCCAGTGAAAGGACCATGTTTTCTTTCCTCATGTGGAAGCCTCAGTTTAGGGTGGAGGTGCTTTGCTTTGACTTCACAGGAAACTTTGATGATGTGCCAAGCTTAAAGAAAAAGGAGATGCTATTTTCCTACTATATTGTATGTCTTAGATCTGATGAGAAAAAAATGATTTGCTTAAATTGCATGGGATGTTTGTGGGATTTGATCCCTGGGTAATAGCATGTGGTTTTGAGGCTCTGCATGTCTCATTAGTTTTACATAACCTTTTGCTCTTTCCTGATACCGCATCACCCAAACTTTTCATCCTTCTCCCACTTACGTTCCTATGCCTTGTGCTGACACCATTCTCCCCTTCCATTTGTGAGACTATCTTCCCATTTTTGTAGTAAACAGACACCTGCTTTTTCTTTCTTTAGAACTATCTTTATAACAAATCCTTGCTTTCAGACTCTTGTTGGAAAATCACTTGGATCTGTACAAATTTGATGCTAGACTTTCAAGAATCTGTTATGTACTATGCTGTTAGCACACTTAAGGAGCTAAAAATATTTTATTAATGTAGAACTATAATACAATACAGTCTACACAACAAAGAGCAGAGCATGTTATAACATATTCGGGACACAGTGTCCCAGTCACAGCACATTTCATGGTGTGGTCAACCTATACTTTCCTTGGGGAAGGAAACAAATGTGAACTATGTACTGTACAGAACTGAGAATGTTGCTGGTACTGGATAAATTGCAAAACAATATAACTGCTTCTCCAGCAGTAATGATCAGAGCCATCCCTAATTGTGCTAGTGCCTTGGGCAAAGAATTTTTATAGTGTTGCTACTCCATCTTGAGAGACCACACTAGCCGCATCCTAATGCCACCATGGCTGTTGGCCAGCTAACATCAAGAGCACACTTCCTAGGCTGATATGGTATCAGTATACCTCGTTCAAGGCTGCTGAAGTCACTTATAGGTAAAGAGGTTTCTGTTGAGGGCACAGGGATGTATTAGTCCCAGTTTTGAAGTGATAACAACTGAGCATGAGAAATCTTTTTGTTTCCACTTCACTTAGCAAAATGCAATCAATTCCATATTTTCTGTGAAACAATACTCTAGATGACATCACAAAACCAGCCTAATGCCTGCACAGTCCCAGGCAGATTTGGTTGGAGACAGATTTTCCATGTAGCCGTTTTGTACAGCCTCAGGACACAACCAAAAATCCCAGCTCTTTTGAAGGCAGAGAATAAATAACTTCAAATTTCTCCCATTGAATTTCGACATGTTTCTTTTATTGCAAAACTTGGATTTTCATGCCCTTATTTGAATTGTACATTAAAATCTGTTACTTGCCAGCATCCCACCCACATATAGTACTACGTCTCATGGAAGTCATCACTTAGCTGGAAATGTGTGCACCATATGCATACTCTCAACTCCAAAAGTAGCACCCAAGGGTTTTTTAAACTCAGCCCATAATCTACAGACACTGTAAGAAAAATATAAAAGATAAAAGAGAATATTTTAAGATGCTATAAAATCTTTTAGAAACTATTTTAAACCTCTCTCTGTTACAAGGAATCTGAGGAACATTTATTTTTCTCCTCAAACAGGAGAAAAGATAGGAGACTGTCCAAAAACTTTTGCAAGCATTTTTATTGCACTGCAGGAATAGGAAACGGGAGGCTTGGAGAGAGCAGGGGGCTCTTGTTTGTTTTCCCAGCTAGCGATATCTAAAGTTTTGAATCCTCATGAATAATATATAAATTGAGTTATTTCTGGTTGGACAACTTTAAAATAACAGCCTGTGTGGAAGCTCCTCATTGCACATCAGTATTATAACTATGCTATTTAAAAGAATACTGCACATACTACCTTTGCAGCAGCTGCAGTTATTCTTGCTTAACAGAGAACAGTTGTCATTTTACAGAACATTTCTGCCTATCAGCCACCTGCTTTGGGGATCGCCATAGCCTGATGTTCTTTGACAGAGAGGAAGGGAAGATTTCCTGGAAAAATGACATTCCCTTTCTGACACTGTGTGTTAGACGGGAGTTTGGTATTCTTGTGAAAATTACTTAAATATTACAAAGAGGATCAAGGTAAAAGGGCCGTTTATAAAAGGACTGAAGAAACAAGAAGAGGCAACATGAGTATCAAGTATCTGCATTGTGGATAGTTCTGGTTGGGTAGCATTTTATATCCTGTTGGCTCAGATCTGTATGACTGCACAAGGTACAAGGCAAGGGAAAGTCAGGCAAGTAGCATTAAACAATGTTCACTTTATTTTGATACTTGGGTGTGCATATTTTCTTTGAAGCAAGTGATCAAAACCTAATGCCATCACCATATCAACCTGTTCTGCCCCTTTACTTTGTGTTGCTACTTTAAAAAAGGCCCAAACAAACCCACAATTATTAAAAAAAAAAAAAAAGAAAAAAAGATAAATGCACTCCAGGAGGCGGAAGGAGCCGGGATCAGTGCTAAAATATTCAGCACATTTTGGTATCTAATGGTCTCAGTAGTCACTGGCACCAGTCATACAGGTGACGTGGGCTCAGCTTACTGCTTACGGCTTGTGCTTTAGAGGCTCTTGACTGAAACTGTTTTGCTCATCTTAGCTCTCACAGTCACTGTATTTTTTATGGGTTTTTGATTTTCCAGGCACTAGCTCATTCTTTAATTGAGAAACATTTTTTTTTTTAATTATTTTTTTAAAGTTTTTACTATTTTTTCTTTCTTTTTGTTGTTGTCTTGCTGGCTTGTTTAAGGGCACACTCACATGTGTCATTCATCAACTTGCAGCTGGGGCAGGGGGCAGCTTCTTCTGCTTGTTTTTATTTCATAAATGATTTTGGTGGCTCTCCAGCAGCCCCAGTGGTGACAGTCATCTGCTTACTCCTTAATTTTGTGAGTTTTCAAAAAAGAATTTCCAGGTAGTTGTTAATTAAGTCCCCCAACTGACCCGGCTTTGTCTGAAACTTATTTATACACAAAGCACATCTCAAAGACAGAATTACAATTAAAGGATGACATATATTAAAATATAGCCAAATGCACTCAGAATCTCAGAACATGTGTAACTGCAGACTAAGGGTTTAGAAGAATTTGTTCTTAGAAGAAGATTGCTCTGTAGCTGTTTGCTACAGCTCTTATGCATCTCCTCCTGCTGCACTGGTGCCCGTTAATGGTAAACACAGGGCAGGAAACAAATCATCTCTGGATGGGTTGTCCTAGTTTTGGCTGTGATAGAGTTAATTTTCTTCCTAGTAGCTAGTGTAGTGTTATGTTTTGCATTTAGTATGAGAATAATGTTGATAACATACCGATGTTTTCAGTTATTGCTAAGCAGTGTTTATGTAACTCAAGGACTTTTGAGCTTCTCATGCGCTGCCAGCAAGAAGGCTGGGAGGGCACAAGAAGCTGTAAGGGGACACAGCCAGGGCAGTGAACTCAAACTGGCGAAAGGAATATTCCATACCATAGAACATCATGCTCTCCATGTAACCTGGGAGGAGTGAGCAAGTGGCTGTGTGGAGCTTAGCTGCTGGCTGGGGCTAAACCATGACACCTGTGGTCCCAGAACTGCTAGAATACATGTCTTGGTTTATATTCCTGTGGCTGAAAGTGGAGAGCTCACGGAAGGATGCGAGCCTGAAGCAGGGAAGGACCGGTTCAGCCGCTCCTGCTGCCTCTCCACTGTGTCCCTCTGCAGGGTCGCTGCTCTTCAGCCTCTCTGCCCACTTTGGCTGCCAGCCTTGGCTGTGCTTGGGAGATGCTTTGACATTAGGGATAGGACACATCCCTTTCCCTTTCCTAGTCATGCTGCTGCAAAGATTAATGGGGCTTGAGTGATGCTTTGGTGTCTCCAGAAATCCCAAGAACCCCAAAGCACCGGTTAAAGCTTCTCCACTGCTTAAACTATCTCCTGGGCAACTTTATGCCAGAGATGCATCACAAAGTACAATCCTAATGCCTCTCAGGAGCTGATAAATTACTTTGAAGTTAAAAAAATCCACAATGATTTTTTCTTATTAAATAGATGTATGCTTTTTATGAGCTCTATGTTGGAATGCTGATTTTTGGAATTGCTACTATAGGAGTTACTGGTTGCTCCACTTGTTGCACTTACGTTTAGTGACAAGAGTTTTGTGGGTAGTGTTCATTTTGTTCCTGAAATTGTAGCTGGCTTGTATCTGAAAAGGCAGACAGGAACCCATAGTTCCCTAGCCTTGTGCTGACTTTAGTGTATTACTGAATAGTGGTTGTGATTTTCCAACTTAAATCAACACTAGGTTAAATTTTGAGGCCTTCACAAGAGGAAGAGAGCGTGGTGTACAGTGGTGGCAGCTATGCCAGAGCAAGCATCTGCACCTCTCAGCAGGGTGAGGGGCAGCCCTGCCCCATGGAGACCTCCTTTTAGCAAGGGCTGAGCTTTGCACAGCTCTTGCAGAAGGTAGAGAGCTGTGTTTTTTCAGAATTGCGGACATCCAGGCCCCCGTTTCTGCTGATTAAAGAAACGCTTAGCGTAGCAGGATGACAGAATATAAAGGCTCATTTAAATATATACTATTAACATCATACATTACAAAAATTAGGATGTGTCTTTCTTATGCAAACAAATTCTGAAGCTGTGTATTTTAGTCTCCCCTTAAATTGTTTTTCTTATTGAGAGGGTAAATTACTAATATATGATTTGCACTCAGTTTATACAGTTTGCTTAAGCATTTTCAAACTGGAATGTGCTAAGCAGTACATAGAGGCTTCCTTACCATGATATTATTACCATCTGTCTACATTTTATGGGCTTTTTGCTCCATCTCATTAGGAGAAATTCTGAGGGTACTCTCTGCGGAATTTTGTGAATTGACCCAAATGTTTTGATTTTTTTTTTTTTATGATGAACTTTATATTGACTTATATAATTGATGTGGTCTTGGACTACATAAACATTTGATATTGGCCTGAGAAATCTGTGAAGTGGGGAGCATACTTTGTGTAGCTGCCATGACGTGACCCATAAGAGTCACTGCAGCTCTTGCAGGGTTCAGTTACAGGCTTGAACTGGAAGAATCACATCAAAAGGGATACACAAATGGTGTAGACATGGGTGACTCTCCTCATAACTGCTTTGGGGGTCTGGACTGGTTGTTTTATCTGCTCTAAACTATGCCACCTGGGACTAGTGGCATAGTGAAATAGTCTGGGCACTATTTCAGCAGGTGAGAACCCCCTGAGAGAAGAAGATGCTTTTTTTCTTGGATCAAAACAAGTGCAGGGACCCAACAGTGTTGTATCAGGACACCTGGTACCATTACCACATCTGCATATAAAGTCTTAAGCTCTGATACAAATGTGAATAGTAAATCATGGCTGTCTTGCTCAGCACTTAACACACCCCACCTTCTGAGTAGAAAGAATGCAACTATTGCAACAACCCCATGGGCACAGGGACTGTGTTTTGTCCAAGTCTCTACAATTGCTATTGTGTCTGTGGATTCCACTTACGCTGGTGCCTTCTTCTTTTGTAGACGTGGGATATCAGGGAATTAATTGGACACAAGTTTGGGTCTTGGTTATTTCTGTGAGAAAATAGCATAGTCACAGATGAATGAAAGATCTGATGCCTGTTAAAGCTCCTGTTGAGAAACAGAGTATTACAACTGACTTAATTCGAGTATAGGAATTTAGAGGAAATGTAGAAGGAAATACATATAATATATCAAATTATGTATGCTATCCATGGGAAAAGTCTCTTAAGCATTGAAGTCTATAGGCTTACGGCATTGCTTTCTTTTAAGAAAAAAGTTACATTTTCCTTGTAATACATGGTGCTGTATTTGGATCCCTTGTGTTCCTTTTGGCATACCCCAACCTGCACACTCTTTTTCAGCACAGAATTAGGCTGATTAAGAAGTAGGGTTCATACCCTTGCATACTCCTTTTCCATTGGAACTGAATTATATTTTTAACACTTTATTTATTCCTACCTTATTTACATAATGGGAAGTTTTCAGTAATATTTTTATTGCAGAAAGAAAGTGAGAAATTGAGTGTTTTGGCCAAATTAGACTACTTCATGTTAGTTTGGCTAGCATCTTGATTTTCTCAGTTTGATCTGAAATAGCAATTACATCATGATGAAAGTCAAGCATAGTTTTTGTCTGTACATTGCTTGTGTTGATTGGTGAGTTTAGTGTGTGGGGGTTAAATACTATTTTCACTTGATTTATTATTATTATTTATGGCACAGCTCATTTTGACTGTGTATGCATATATGTATATAAACACACACATATGTTATATAGAAGATGGCAGTGTGTGGTAGTAAATACATTTCTTGGCATGAACTTGGAATGTCAGCAATACTCATGAGTAGCAAATTTAATTCTTGCCAAGCTAACAGAAGAAGATATGCAAATATTTAAAGTTATATATGGTTGGTTTAGGGGCCGCATTCTGCACACGTTTTCTTTATACTGCTTTGTTGGGGGAGAGATAACTTTTTCTTCACATTAAAATTTTGTGTACCCAGGGGAAGATACCATCCAACGACTGGTCTTTTTTCCTGCAGAAATCCTTCCTGTTAGTAATGGGAATTAGCTCAGCTGAGGACAAAGAAAAATAGGGATGGAGTTTCTCTGCCACTTCCTCGGGTCATACCAAAGTCCAAGCCTGTAAATACTTATGTATGTATTTAACTTTGGTACTTTGAGTACTCTTAATGATTCAAATGAGATTCCTCATGGCAGAGTAGTTAATCATAGGAAAAAATGTTTGCAGGTTTGGGTCCCAAGGCTGTTTTTCCTCTTCAGCTGCACCATTTCATCTTTTTTGTATTCTCTTATAGCTCTCATTTGTGAGAGTAGTGTGTAATGATCAGGTGATACCATGTCTTACAAAGCAACAGCAAAATATTTTTGTATGTAGAAGAAGTGATTATTTTTTTTTCTGTGTGCTTACTGTTGATCTAAGTACTCCTTTTGATTCAACTGCTCTAAAACATTGGTTAAATATATAGCAGAATGATGGAAACCCTAAATGAAAACTGCAGGATGGATACACTCATTTGAGGAAAGTGAAATGCAACATGTTCTCATGATGAAATAGCTGGTTTAATTCCTTGTTTTTAAACTCTCATTTAAATCTACCGTACTGTCATATATTCTTTAGGAAAAAAGGTTAATGCTGATTTAATACGCATGTAGTAAACAGAGTCTTGTAAGTCATTTGTGATGTTTAGGTTGATAGGACCCAGCTGTTTGATGGCATTTATAGGTATGTTTAATGCAAATATTTAATCCTGGTTCATCTAAAGATCTATTAAAAAAATGAAATGAAATGTGGTGGATAAAATAGTAACATTTCCTGCCTTAAATGTATCAGAGAATGTACCCTTAATTTAGATGCCTGTATTACAAAATGTGTTTGGTTTTGTGTTTTTTTTAAATTTTATTTTTAATTAAAGTAGTGCTCTAAGGGAAATGTAATGCTTATATTCTCCTGTATGCTGCACTGCAAATGGTTTTGTGTGTCGTTGTGGTACGTAGCACCACGCTAGAGCAAATGGACTGCCATTTCAAATTAGCTTCTAAGGACTTTTTAATATCTCATGTAGATGAAGGGAAAAATATGGATTTTGTGGTTTTCACCTTAATTAACATGACTATGTTTGCATAGAATATATGAAATTCTTCAGCTTAATATTGAGTTTATTTCATCAGCTGTTTATGTGGAGAATTGCTGAGAAATGTTGCACATGCCTTTTGGTTTATTTTAAATGGACTGATTTGCTTTAAAAGAGGTTTTAATCTTTATCACATCTGTGGTGGATTTACTACACTTCCTGTAAAATGTTCTGTAAGGTAATGAATATAACATTAACAAAGCCTACTTTTTTATGTGTCAGTCAACATTACTTGATGTTTTTCCCTTTTATTCCATTAGCTATTTTTTTTGTCTTTTCCTAAAATATTTATACTTGAGTACATTTTAAAAAGTAAATTAGATGGGAAATACATTAAAGTGAACCATCAAAAATATTTGGATGGTAATATAAACTATAATATTTGTTAAATTTTGATTCAAGCAGGCATTTAAGTTTCTAGAGTAGTTTTTAAAAACAAACAAAAAATGGGTATATGTATTATTACCTGTAGTTTAGAATAGCCTTATGCCTTGTATTCTACCTATGTTTGTATCTTTCTCAAGAATATATATTAGGCATTTCTATATCTCTGCTTTATAAATGCAAGTAAGTAGAACACTGCAAATAATGTTACATATCACAAGCTTTCTTAAATATTCTTATCATCCAATTGGATAGTTTTTCATGGGGAGTACAGAATGTATATTCTTTATACAGCTCTTCATACTCGAGTGAAATACTGCTCTTTTGCACTTGTCCAGAGTTGTGGTGTCCTGACTTTTCTACCATTACTTTCCCATCTGGAAATTCAATATGCCCTCCCATGGGCTGCCTCTTTCCCCACTGAGGAGCTCTGAAAGGTGCTGGTGGGGGGAACTGGCCGTTTTCCTGTTGCTGAAAAATGGCATGCTGTGATTTAAATAATCCATCCTTGAAACTTGGACCTATGTTTTGGTAATAGATTATTCCTAAATGAACCTTAATGAGAGTGCCAGTAGGTAGTTAACATCAGCAAAGGCAATCTTTCTGAGTGTATGTCAGAGCCATAAAACTTAGGAAAGTAAAATATAATGAGGTTTTCACCTTATCTGCAAGGTGAAAATGATAGGAATAGAAATGACTGAATGTGAGGACCTCATGGACTGCTGTTTATTTGAAAAATGTTACAGCCTGTGCCACATGCCAGCTGGAACACGCATTTTTCCTGGACATTTAAGCATCTCTTTCATCTGACTCAAGCCTGAGCTCAGATTCAGTCATTGCTGCTAAACCTGATACCTCCCCCCAGTTCCAGTGTTTAACACATGCTGTGAATCCAGTTCCAGGAACTGTTCATATCCGAATGTTTGCTGACAAACTTTTCTTCTGCCACTTTTTTCCCTTGTGTCAAGTACAGCCATGCCCTGCGGTTGCCTCTGTTAAAACTGAAAAATGTCATCATAAGAGAGAGAGAGTAACCCCCCTGCCTTTGGTAGGTCTTGCCATACCTGCCTGGACTCAGAGTTAGGCACTGAAACGGCTTTTCCATGCACAGCAGGCAGAGGCAAGGCAGGAGCTCTGCCCAGGACTGGGCAAAGGGCTCCTGCAGAGCAGCTGGAGTGGAGCTGTGCGGGGCAAGCATGGAGCCCTGGCCTGAGACTCCTGGTTAATCTTCCTCTTCCCCTGCCAAAGCAGCAGCTCTGGGTCTTCCAAGCTCAGGCTTGAATGGCCCAGGTTGTACCCTAAGCCAGGCACCTGACAAACACCCTCAGACTTGCACTATCAAACCCAGATTTTTGGCAAGCTGAACTGCAGTGGCAGTCAAGTTAGCTCTCTGTAAGTACTGCAAAGCTCTGCATGGAGCTTGGCTCAGTTTTGCACTTGTTAAAGCTTTCTCAAAGCATGCTTTGGGTTGAATTCTTCTTGGGACTTGGACTAACACGGGAGTGAAGACAAGATGCCTCAAACAGGGCAGTGACAAATGCAAAAAGAAACAGTGAAAAATGAGGAGACAAGGATCTTAAGGAAAAAACATAATAAACATCACATACAGGCTACCCACTTATGCCAGCTCAGCTTTCGGGGTGATTTTCCTAGCCTCTTTTAATATATAGACCAGGCTTCCCTTCAGTTAGGGAAAACATTAAAAATATATTAATCATCCTTAAACAAAAAAACATGTGTTTGAATGACAGGGGGAAAGTGTGCAACATCAAAGTAGATTTTTCTGAATTTTGAATATCCCTTCCATAGTCTTCTCCTGAAGTAATTCCTAAAATTTACAAGACATCCCTGCGATCCCCAAGCCCAGCACTGGTACATGTGAGCCATTGTTCGTGGGGAACAGGGCACTTGGAACTCAACCAGCCCCCAGGCTCAGGTTACTGATGTGAATGGGTGTTTGCAAGATGATGCCCCCATTTCTTACCCTCTGAATCTAGGCCTAAATCATACAGATTTAGCAAAGAGTTCTTGCAAAAGAGGGCTGTTTCCTCTTGCAGCAAATGGAATGGAGTGGCTGTGCTTTAGGAATGGAGAGGCAGAATGACCTTTAGTTTGCCTTTTATGTGAGGAGTTGTTTGTAATCTGCTGCAACAGCAGTCAGTGACGGAAGGGACAAGAATGCGTCAGGGTAACAGGAACAAACCTATTCGCATGCAACTTGTGGGTATCTAAATAAGATGAATTGGAGCTGTAAATGTACAGCAGTTGCTGTATGCACCAAAACTGTTCTTATTCACCAGGCACTAAACGGTTTCTGTTTATGCAACATTAGAATAAATCAGGATTAGCAACCCAATGTTTTTAGCACTGGTGAAAAGGCGAATGGTCCCTATTACAACAAGCTGCCTAGCTAAGACTTTAACAGTGGCCTGTGTTAATTGTAACACTGATTTAGAAAGACTTAAACATGCATTTCATCTGGCCTCTCTTCAGAAACCATGTAGGCATTTTAAACAGCTGCTTTACTGGTGTTCTTGAGGAGGAGATGCTGAAGATGCTTTCTGTCAGGGGAAGAGAGGGGAAGGAGCAGCAAAGTGGGAGAAAAAACAAAGGGATTTCAGGATAGAAATTTTTGCATACTTCCTCTCACATGCAAATCAAGAGAATGCCTCTCATGTCAGAATAATGACCTCAGATCTGAAAGTACTGTACTCATTAGATATTGCACTTGGGAAAATGGGCAGGCTGATGTCAGAGGAACATGCTACTGCATCGAGTGTAAAAGGAAACAGATTTTGAGAATTTCTGCTTCCTTTGGTTATTATCATTTGGTTGATAGCTTGTATGAGAGAGACATGTCTTGAGTAAAGGACCTCTGACCTAGTTTAAGGTGAATATTTGATGTGACTGGAACAAGACATTTATGTGTGAAATGAACAACTAGGTGCTGTGTTTAGCAGGAAGGAGAGTGAGTTTAATAAGACACCAGAGCAAGTAAATGAGGCTGTGGGGATCACTTGTTGCTTCCCAGCCATGCATGAATCACAGCAGCCCGTGGAGTTTTGTCCCATCCCAAAGATAAAAGGCTGCACTGTGGCAGTTTTGTGGCAATTTATGTACAATTGTTAGAGGAGATGAGGTCAAAAAGCAGTATTTTACCCTGTGAACAGAGATGGTGAGCAGATGGGGGAGTTAATTCCCCAGCCTTGAGCCACCTTTGAGATAGTCCAATATCTGGGAGCTTCCCATTGGAGTTGAAGGGCTCCCTTTGCTGGGTAACAGACTCCTCAAGGATATATTGCTTTTTCAGTGGTGCTCCTCTGGCAGAGATCAAAGCAGTCAGCACCCAGTCCTCCCCCAGTACTTCAGATCCTCAGGCCACTGTGCAGAGAAAACATCCCCTTTCCCTGTTTTGGTTTTCTCAGACCTGCAGAACTATTCTTAGAATTCCTGTTTCTGGCCTCATTATCTACTTTGTCTATCTTGTATTGTAGCACTTTATTTTCCTTGAGCAACATATTAAACATGCCAACATATCCAGCACAGCTAATTTGCAGACCAGCAAACTTGTTTTCAGCACCTTCTAATCTCTTAGAAAAAGACTCCGCTTTATTTTCAATAGCAGAGACAGTCTGTGAGGAGTCTAGTCTTTCATGTATCAAATCCTGCTCTGCAGCACTACTTGTTTCACATCTAATACACTGATCTCCCACACAGGACTTGCAGCAATGGATACAATTCCATTTACTGTATGCTGCTGGACTGCTTGGGTGGTGTTGGAAGTTTGTGCTTAAACACGATGAAAACAGAAGTCCTGCTTAGCCCTTTCTCAATCATTAGAAATTTCCGAAAGAGGCACAGCCAAGCAGCCAGAAAGCAGCGACTGCATGTTCTGACTGTCTCACCCTTCCCTGTGAGCTGATAGGGAGGAAGAGATGAACCTTGGGCTTGCGTGGAAAGTATAAGAAGTTAAAAAGTGAACTAAGTACATTAAGGGAGGCTGAGTCCTTCAGGGGCTGTTAAAATCTATGGCCCAGGTGCAGCCCTTGGATGTCCTTATGCCACTTTATGATTGGAAGTTAGAAGGGCAGATATTGGAGGGAGTACCACTGTACACTCATCTATAAGTATCTTCAGATATCCTTACGGTCCTCTTCTTGTCTACTAGGGGCTGCTGTCAGAGGCAGAATATGGAGCTGGATCCATCTGTGAGCCAGTTCAGTACTGACACTCATAGAAAGCTTGGGTCTTGTCTTCTGAAGGAGGTAAGCAAGTTCCTGTTAAAAACTTAGAGAGGCCACTCACAATATTTAAAATACACATTCCTGCTTACCATCTTCCTGGCAACGTGTTGTTGAAGACCTCAGAGGCTGGAGAGTGCCAGGAACTCAGTGCTGCAGGGCAGAGTGCATGCAGCTATGGATCTAAAAGTTCCCGTAATGAATCCAGTATTATCTTCCACTCGTATCACCTTGTTCAGCCCCTAAAGAAGACAAAGACAAATGCTCTTTTCTCTCTATGCTAATTGGAGTGAGGAAGGAGATAGCCGGTAAAACCTACTGATAAGATTTAGAGAGAGGTGCCAACAATTCTCAAGAAAATGTGGAACATAAAATGTAAAACTTTTCCCAGAAGAGCACTTTCTAGCCACACTGCTAATTCTGCAAGACAAATGCAAGAGAAGTACTTACTGTTTACTCTCTAGAACAAACTTCAAACACAGTGCAGACCTCCTTTACTTCATTGGGTGTGGGCAGGGACATTGCTGTGATGTCAAATTTGTCCATCACTGCTACAGCATGTTTTACTTTCTAAGTTATGGGTTGTCATTTGTTAGGCAGTTTCCCTGTTTCCAGGTCTTCCACACAGCACATTGCTAATGAGCTTGTTTTCGCTGAAGATAGATATTGATAAATGCTGGGCAGGCAGCAGGCTGCGCTTTATAGTGAAGCTTCCTCCCAGTAAAAACTAACAGTGAAACCTCTTTGAAGCAGATGTATTGTAGAATAAAATGGGATCAATATGTTCTGCTTAGGCTGAAGACAGACTTACACTGAACGAAGCAGAGGTGAATTCTGAAAGAGATGTTCCAGGTCTCGTATAATGGGGATTATGAGACCACTGAGCCATATAAGATATTTTAAAGCCTATTCAGCAAGCTTGCTGGCAAGCCTGCTGCATACTCAGGTATCAAATGGCCAGTGGTGGGGAGTCTGTCCTGATAACTGAATACAGCAGTATCCACAAGAGCTTTGGAGAGTGCTACATGGACGGTCCTCTGCTCACACCACCTATGTGTAAATCACCTTTCCTATGGCATTCCCATCAAAATTGGAGCCTGCCACAAGTGGCTCATTTTCCATGAGTGATGAGGCTTTGAAAGGAAGATATAAAAAGAGTTAATGGAAGCAGGGGGACATTTCTGAGTTAGTTGGCCATGTAAATTTTGAGTGGGGCTTCCCAAACATAACTTCAATATTTGAGTTAAGTGAATTAACAAGGAGCTATTGAAGCAATGAGCACTGGATATTTGGCTGCCACACTGTGGTTTTGATCATAAGCATGTTGGAAGAACTGTACCAATTTCCTTTCTGTACCAAAAAATTCTAAAATACCTATTTTACAAAATATTTTCTTTTTTAACTCTTTCTTATATTTTTGCACTGATTTTACTCATACTCTCAGCAATCCTTCCCTCTGACATGATCTAATTCTATCTGCTTTCCTGATGGTAAATGAAAACATCTTGGGAATGCAGTGCGGGCACAAGCACAAACTTTAAAAGCAAGGACTGATCAAAGGCAGTGTTGGCTAACCACTGAACAATTTCTAATTAGCTTTCAGCTGTCTTTATAGAGAGCAAACTGAATTATATAGAGTAATTATTCATATAGAGGCCACATAATTTAGACAAATAACTTGTAAAACACAGTGATCAGGCTGCAGTATACTCTTTTTTAATTAGAATTCGTATTTGGAATCAGAGGGAGGATTCTCCTAGTTTTAAAAGGGGAGAAGATATAAGTTACAGGAATTAGAGAAGATAATGCCTAATAATTGATCTGGTTATCTAGATAAATCCTAGCCAACCGTGCCATTTTTCCCTTGACACAACAAGGGAAGGCTTGCCACAACAAGGGAAGGCTTGCCACAGTGAAGCTTAAATATCTTTCCCTCCTCTGAAAGGAGGCACACAAAATATTCTAGATGGTTCTGCCCTTTGTAGCATTATGTGAAGCAAGTGTTGCATTGTTAATTTGCTTTCAGCATATATTGTAAGAGCCACTAAACCTCCACGTTTAGTGCAGAATTTAACTGCCTCTTTACAGATGATATTAGTTGTATTTGTCCAGGTGGTGCTTCTTTTGGTTTTAGCTCCCATGTTTTTTAAACATCTTTAGGTCCATTCTGATGTTTGTAGCACTTCCTAATTGACGTGCTGTGCATGTTTAGTTAATATGCTGTGTGCTCCCTCTTAGAGATCATTAATGAAGATTTTAAGTAAAGTTGGTTCTAGCATCTATCCAGCAATCACTTGCTCTTTGCTCTTATAAAGACATTTATGACAATACATTATAGCCATAGCATTTTTTTCTCTCACCTAAAATTCTGCTGCTGTATCAGTCTTAGCTGTTTCTAATGGAGTCTTAACCACTTGTAGATTTGGTTGCTGCAGATTATTGTGTGTCATTTTGGTAAGGCTTTTCATTTTCTGTTTTGGCTGTTTGTTTCTTTGCTTTCTAAAGGTAGATTTGCTACACCATACTTGCATGCATCTTTTTCCCTCTTTTCAATTATTAGAAATACCTTTGCTTTCCCTCCCCTCCCTCCCTCCATCTTGGTGCCAATTTCTGCTCTGCTTAATGTTTGGAAAATACTCATTATTCGGAATTCAACTGATGCTGAAATATATTTTCTGTTACAGTAAATATGAATTCTCAATATTAATACACTATGTTTGGAAAAGAATACTACCGTATTAAAAAAAAACGAACCCCAACTATTCAAGTACTAATGTGAAATGAATCCCAGAAAGGAATAGCTCATTCCAAATTTTAATGAGATCAGTTAATTTTGTTTCTGAAAAATGAGCAGATCTGGTTTAGTATGCAGTTATACATACAGAATTAATCTTCTATTTATGATGTTCCTGAGATCATACACCACAAGTAAATTTTTTTTATTTTTCATCAGTGCAATCTAAGCTTTTAAAGACTCTTCTTGAATGCAATACAGTGAAAATCATGGGAAAACAGAGTGGTGTATGAGGATGCAAGTATGGTTTAGATGAACAGTGAAAATACTTGT
The DNA here is from genome assembly GCF_033815535.1 of Pezoporus flaviventris. Taxonomy (NCBI): domain Eukaryota; kingdom Metazoa; phylum Chordata; class Aves; order Psittaciformes; family Psittacidae; genus Pezoporus; species Pezoporus flaviventris. The sequence continues at coordinate 8,376,971 of NW_026892569.1, read as the reverse complement.
AGAGCAGGCTGGGTTTTCACTATGTTAAGGGAACCGGGGACTTTACATAAACTCCAACTAGCACAGAATGTGGCTGCCAGGTTTCTTATGAAAAGGAGACGACAGGAGCACATTCAATTTATTTTGAAAATGTACTGGCTGCCAGTCAAATACCATACTGGTTTTGAAATTGCTCTCCTTGTTTGTAAGGTGTTACATAGTCCCAGCCTATCTCTTTGACAGTCTTTGTCCTCACATTCCTGGTCAATCTCTGTAATTTACTCAGTTCCAAGAGTCCTCTAAAGACCAAGGACTTTAATTTCTTACTGACAGTTTCTTACACCAGAAGATACTAAAATTGTCCCTGATTTTTGCTGCAGCCCTAGCTCAGAGAATTTCACTGATCCAACTGAGCAGTCACTTTGATTGGAAGTTGGGCACGTGCTAAATACCTTGTTGTAGCTCAGTATCACCTTATCTTCAATATTTTTACATGGAGAGAAGAACCAGGATTTTGCTTGTTTGAAAGTTAAATATGAAGTGGTATCTTCTTTTGCCAGTTCAGTTTTTTCCAATACATTGATTATACATTAACAAAATAAAAAATAAAAGCAACCAGAAAAACACTGAGGGTTAGTTTTCTGTGCCATTGTGCAATCTTTTCATGACAGCTGTTAGAAATGCATTTTTTTTTAATCTGATTTAATTTTTTTTCTTTCAATTACCACACAGAAAATCTTTACAATTCATGACAGGTTTTGATTTTTAAAGAAATGTTAGATAAACTGGTGAATTTGTTTCCCCACCATATTGTTTTCTCCTTTTCTTGTTTCCCATCTATTTTCCTTTGCTCTCCTTTTTTTTTTTGCTTGTACTTTCTATAAAGTTCTCCAATCATGATTTTACCTGTCAAAAAATGCCTCTTTCTGCCTTCCTACTCACACATATTGAGAAACATGCCAAGCTTTTGATAAATTAGAGTGGTAATGTTGTAGCGCTCCACGTTTTACCACGTTTCTTTAGCCTTAGAAAAACATTTGAACTTTTTGGAGTCTGCAGCTCTCAGCATGACAGAGTGACGTTGGAGGAGGGGGAGGGAAAAAAAAAGAGAAAGGAGGTGATATATCTTTCCTAAGGACACGCATCCATATCAGCTTTTTCTTCTCTTTGATTGAATAATTTTTCTCTAAAAAGGCAAATTCACCTTGCTGTCTGCACTAAAAAGGTGGTGGATCGGACTGGAAACTCTTGAATTATTTTTACAACCAGTTTATGTTTTCTCGAAGTCACTAAGGGACTCAATTTATTCTATTTTTTTTTTCCCCACAAGGATATCATCTTTCTTAGTGTTGTTTAATGTTTTACAGTTTAATTAAGTTCATTCCATAATTTGAAAACCACGAATAGGTGTTTTTTCAAACTCAAATAAGATGGTAGCTTAGGATCAAATAAGCCACTGCTAGTGCCACCCACTACCACCCACTGCTGAGTCCTAAAATGGACTTGCAACCTGTACACCTGCAGTGTCCCAGCTGCTGAAGGATGCCTCTTTTAACTCTTGATTTCCAGATTTTTGAACCTGTGAGACGGTTTTCTCAGGAGATGGATTTTCAATGCTTCCAACTTAAAACCCCCAAAAACTTAAAGAATGAACTGCTTACTGGCTAATCCTTTTATAAGCAGGTATTATGTAGAAAGAGAATGAGTTATTTAAAGTTGTGCTACCAATGTTAGTTGTGCTAACATGGAAAAGTTAAAATAAGTGCCTTCTGCATATTCTTGCCTTTTGCATTTAGAATATAGTTCTACAAAAGTAATAATGAATCCCTGCTTTCCTTTTTGCCTGACCACCAAAAATGCTTTCTCTCCCTGGGGACACAGACCAAGATACTTAGCCAAGGGTGTGTTTTATTTCTCTCAGTACTTCTGCTGCTCTTTTTTTCTTAAACCAATGATGTGGTGTATACTCATAATTTTTTATAAAGTCCAAAATACGTATAAACATAGCTGTGCATAGTTACAGGTTTCTGAAGCCGTGTTTCTTTCCAGTAGCTTTTGTTCCTTTCTCTCCAGCTCTTTTCTTTTTTATTTTTTACACTTTTATGGACAGATTGTCCTTGCTTTATTTTTCTTTCAACACTGCATAGTAAACCTTCTGTCCAGTTCTAACTTTTGTGTAAGAAGATGTGTGCATGAGCTTCATACTTATAGCAAAGTGGGAATTAATGGTGCTGACTTCTTTACACAACCATGTCAATACCTCTTATTTCATATTGGCAATATCCCTTCCACATTATGCTTGTTCCTTTGCTAAGTAGCTGTAATTGTGCTAATTTACTAAGCCTGGTGATGTGCACAAATGAAGGGAAAGATGAGGCACTGTAGAGTATTTCTACTTGTGGTCACACTGGAATATTCTGAGCTCTTCTGAGCAAAATTGGAGTGCTTTGGCGGTAAAACAAACAAACAGAATCTTTGTTGTAGTTTTTGTTTTTCCGGATCAAAATTAAGAGTGGTTTGCCTTTGGGTATTGTTTCACTTGAGCTTGCAACAAGTGGGGTGGAGCAGGGAGAATTATATGAAATAAGCCTGGCTTTGGCCAATTTCTAGATGAAAAACAAGTGAATGAACTAATGTTCTGCATCAGCAAGTTTTCATATTATCTTTCTTTGGGTTTGTCAAGTGCTTACACTTCTTTCCTCAAATTTTCTCTTTGAATCCTGTATTATATTCAAAACACCTCAACAATTATAGGCCTGGCAGTATCCCAAAGACAGCAGAAGCCTCTCCCATGATGGTATGCCAGGATGAGAAAACAATAAAGAAAATCCAAACATACAAAGAAAGTATTGCCATCTTTCTTAATGCATGTTTTTTTGCAAGCAAGTAACCAGTATTTACAAACAGGATAAAAAGCCTTATTAAATACTATCTAGATGCTAATGCTTTTGCTCCCTTTTTGGGTTGCTTAATACATAATAATGATCCTCTTCTGCACAAGCGGCTTTTGATATTGAGATTCCGTTGCAATAAACTGCTTTTTTTTTTTTTTTTAGAGGGAAAAGTTGTAGTACCAGATAGGAATGAATAAACACAAATATGTACAACAAAGCAAGTTCTGAGCTTGATGTAACTTTATTAGCAACAGGTAGGAAGAACATAACAATATACTATAAATCAGTATAGCTATAGAAGCACCATTAGAGGGAGCTCTGTTACTTAGTCCAATAGTTTATACCTGACAGTCTCCTAACCAAGTGGCAGATTTCTGATTTGAAATTGGAAAAAAGACAGGATTGGGAAAAAAAAAAAAGTCTTCAGCTTTGGCTCTAAGCACAGGTATCAAGGGAGCACTCTGAATGTTGGTATCTTTCTTGCTGAAAGAGCATGCTGGTTTCAGCCTATTTATTTCAAGCTGCTCCATATAAGAGTATCTGTGAAAAACTCTGAAACTGTGACATAGTCCTTTTAATCTTGCCTGTTCTCCCTTCCCTCCATCTCCCTCAGAGTACTGGCTTTAAATAATGATTTCTTTATTCTTTTAAACATGTCTTGTTTGTCCCCTTTTCTTGTGGATAATGCACATGTATATATATGAGCAAAATGCACATGTATATATATGAGCAAAAGAAAACATCAGGCCTGGGATGTGAAGATTTAGTCTATAATGTTATCTCTGCAGAATACAGAATTAAAAGGAAATAAAAATGTGCCTTAGAAGTAGCTAGAATTAACAAATAGTGATGAAATGTAGAAGTAGTATAAAAGAAATAAAAATATCACTAGTCTGCTACTATATTTGTATCAACTTTACAGTTTCTGAGGTGTAATTCTGAAACGAATGTGAGGATTTTTTAAACTGTATATTCCTTTTCCCTGTCTGAATCCTATAAATCCCTTAGTTTTTTAATGAGCTAAATATTAATCATGGTCTTTGAAAAATTATTCCAGCTGTTTCTTACCTGAAAAATTATTCTAGCTGTTTCTTACCTGCAATGGAATTGACCAGAGTTTTCAGCCTTTGATTCAGGTGATACTTAGTGCTCTTTCTTGAAAGGGATTTTGGGTTTAGATTGTCAGTATTCCTCCTTTCTTACCCAATGACGCTTAAACCTAACTTTGCAGAAGAGCTCTAAAACAGCTTCCATTTTTATTTGTTTATACAAATAACCCCAGCAGAGAAAAGACACCTGACTTGGGTCCCTACCGAAGGATGGGTTGTAGTGACTGTTAATCTCCTATTACAGGTAATGGCGCATCCATGCAGAGGTTTGGTATCAGGTGCAAATTCTTAGAAAAGCAGGCTTTACTGGGTCTGCTGTTAACAGACCAACTTATCTCTCAGGGAGTTTGCCTGTGACGATACCCTGAGATGGGATTATTATCAGCAGTTTAAATTCTTGGTTCTAGAAAGCCAACAAATTTAATTTGACTAAAAGTAAGAAGACTTAAGAAATAAGTAAACACAGGAAAGGAAAACTGGGCTCTGCTTCCTATGTCAAAGTTTGAAGAGAGAAGCTGGCTTGTTTCTGTGCAGAGCCAAAGCAGTGGTGCTGGGGCTCGACTAAAGAACAAGGCTGTGCCTAGCACATATCATAATACAGCAGACTGTTTATGTAGTAGCCAGCAATTGCTAAGTGCTGAGTGCTGGAGTGAGGGAGAGCACTCATTGCCTTCCTCAGTGACTCTGCACTTCAGTGTCATACATCCCAAACCAGGACATTTATTGGCTTTGAGCACTTGATATGAATAAGTGAACCAATTTATAAAATGGAGTAGCCCCCGACTAGTTGCACAATTGTAATATTCCTTGAGTTCCTAAATAAATATAGACTGAATGAAGAATATCAGCCATATTCGAGCAAACAGCCATTAGCACTGGTTTTCTTTTCCTCCGTTTGTGTGGCCTCTCTCCTTACACTTGTGGCAGCTTGTCAGCACTTTCTTTAAAGGTAACACAAAGCCCCCTGAATCTCCCAAACAATGAAAATGAATTACCATAATGTATAGCAAATAAGAACCACCTCTTAAATCAGTCAGTGGCTATGTTAAAGAAGTCCCAGACCCTTTTGCGTTTCCAGAGCTAACGTGTGAGTTAGGTCACATTATCCCCGGGAAAGGTGGTTGGGCCAAGGGGAAGGAGGATTTCATAATTTAGTCTTTCTTTAATTTGAGGGGATGGAGCAGGAGCATTCTGAGGAATAAGTCACAGGGACCAACTCAGGAGTGGGGGAGTTACACACAAAGCTGTGAAATGAATGTTAATAATAAACAGTGGTGTTTCAAGTTAATTAGTCTAGACAACCTGGTGGCAACACACTAACACCTTGGCTCACACTAAAGAGTGTCTAACCCAGGAATGTGTATTTCCACTGATCTGAAGCCCTTCTCCACTGTTGCCTTTTTTTTGGTCCCCTCCCAGAAATGTGTGGGACTATCTCTAAAGCCAGATCCCTTGCAGTAGTAAGATAGCCAAAGTCTGGCCTTTACGAGAAACTGAAATACTTCTTCCTGAAAGTCAAAGGAGACATGAAATCTGAGTGCTGGCAAATGTGGGCTATGGGGGGGGGGGGGGGGGGGGGGGAATGTTGGATGAGAATAAGAAATTAGTTAATAACACTGTTATTTACTTTGCCTGAATTTCCTCACCCTCCCTGGCAAACCTCTTTTGCAAAAGCAGCCAGCAGAAAAGCTGGGTAATTTGAGACTTCAGTCACTAATAGCAAATACCCCAGAATGTTAGTGGCAGTGCTTTCCTGCATTTATTGTGGAGGAGTACTGATTGCAGGCAATTGTATTGATCCATTCAGCCACTTATTTCACTTCATTGGAAAATGAATTAATTCTGACAGCCTTTGGCAAGAACTCATTAGTCTGTAGCTTAATGCTTAATAAACTGTCATCTCTCCTTTAACAGTGTAGGACCAATTGCCAGCCAGCCTAGGGATGCAAGAAAAATCTGAAGACTTCATTTTTCTCAGAAATTAGATTAATAAAAGACAGAATGATATAGGACTAAATGAAAAGACATACACAAATTAAGTAACTAAAGTTTATTATTAAGGAAGAGGGATTGGAATTTAAACCTGTACCAGAAATGAGTTATTTCACTGCGGCATAAAGCATGAGCTACTATTGGGTGGCCTTGGGCATCACCTCCAAAATTTTGTAGTGTGAGGTTATTTCTGGAAGTTTCAATGGTAGACAAACAGTGTTTAAATGTTCTTACGTTAATTATCAATATTTTGAGAATGTGAGCTAATTTCCATTAAATAAACCCAACCTGCACAGAAAAAGCCATATATGCAACAATCCACTAAATGACTGACTGGCTTCTTTACCTCAATCTATATGCTTTTAGATGCTGAGGTCAGTCATTACTTTGAATAATAAGAAGGATTTTCTCAGGCTGGGGTAAAGTCTTTGAATACAGCATGATCTTTTAAATAAGTTTTGGTGTGCTTTCAGATGTGATTACATTATATTACATTACATATGATGTCCCAGCAAAGCTCCTGACAGTAACTTGAAGTGCTATCTAAAAAAATAAAAAAGAATGCACTTATTTTGTTTTCTGTGCTAGACTGACAATCCCATTTCTCCATCTATGGTATTTACTCTGCCAGATATCGGGCCTTTCTGTGCTCTCTTAGTTTGTAAAGTGTGTGGTCTATGAAGGACCACCGTTGCCATCATTGCTTTGACTCTGGATACAAGTATAGGAAAGATAGCCACAGGTGGTACATAAAAAGGTCCTGCACAAACGTGTGTGAAACCCTGTGAAATGATTATATGTTGCTATTCCAGGTGATTTTTTTCCTACTGTAATTACACGCTTTTATTCCAACTTATCAAGATGTTGTCCAATCCTCTCATTTGCCAGTAAATCCATTTTCTTTATGTTTTATAATAGAAGACAGCTTGATGAATTTAGTTGAGGATACTAGTGACTACTCCAGCTATGTGAAATGAAATGGTAGTCCTTTTTCTTTTCTAATGCAGCAAAGCCAGGTCTTCTGTCTCTGTATGTGGAAGTGGCCATGCCCCAGTGTACCTCTTTCATTGCAGCAAATGTATATATATAGGGGTATAACCTAGTCTTCAAAGGCTCCTCCCATTCCCATCTTCCCTAGAAGAGTTTGGGCCTCCTGAAACTGCTGACCTGAGAAAGACTGTGGAGAAAACAAGCAACATGTATCAGTGGCACCCGCTCCTATATGCAGTATGGTGAGACTAGTGAGAGTTAATGTCTGAAGCAACATTTATCTGCGGCATAGCATGGATTCTCTACGCTAGAAAAGATTTGGCAGTTTGCTATTCTGGCAAACTTTCCTAGTGTAGCCACAGCTTATACTGGCAAGCCAGTGTTTTGTCTGTATGTAGTTTATACCAGTTCCCTGAATGAAATGTGCTATACTGGCAGACTCCTTCTCCCTCCCACCCACACACAGCAGCATCTACTTTGGCATTCAGTATACAGCAGAAGTTTTGACTACAGATCTACTAGTGTATGAAAAATCATGTTCCTTGGTAAAAAGGGGGCTGAAAGGAGGTCACTAAGAGTTGGGTAGAAAGCTGCAACTATACAGGAAAACTGCAAACACGTGTGTGTGGTAAAGTGATTGTACTTGCACTGGTTTTCTACTATATTTCCCAGGTGGAGAGCTCGGAGGCATTTCTTTTTCTGTGTTGCGTAAGATTGGTGGGTGAGAAACTGCTGCCATTCATCCGTTTACTCTTACAAATAACCCCCTTTTTCCCTCACTACCTCCCCCCTTCCCCCCCACCTTTTTCCTGAGGGGATGTGGAGTTTGAAATGCTGATGGCACAGAAGTCCCAGTCTCTGTTATCTCTTTTTATGGTTCTCTTTGAAGGGGAGAATTTCCCTGCCTGTGGCTGAGATAACAGAGATGCTAAGTGGTGGGATTTTTCACAGCACTTGACCATATGCAATAAAAGGTCAATTTGGACACACATCCCAGTGAACTTGGAAACATCACAGTTTTACTGGTTTAATGTGGAAATCAAAGTGTTTCAATAGCTCACCAAGTAGAGCTATTATCTCCTAATTGCCCTTTTCTTCATTTGCCCCTCACTTCTTAAAAGCCCAGTGCCTTACTTCAAAGTTTAGAAAATGGTTGACTAGGTGGACTGGGATTGATTCTTGCCTGTCTCTAACAGCAGAACAAGGGCTCACAGGCGAGAGCTGTGGGGGCCAGGTCCAGAACCCCAAAGCTCTCCATGAGAGGAGCAGAAGAACCTCTGGACCAAGCACATCTTGCGTGTCAGATGTTCACATGAGGTTCAGCCAAGACTGGAGGAGGAGGACCCATGAGAGAGAGACCCTTTGAGGGTTACTGAGCAAACCAGTCTCTGGGGCTGGGAATCAACAGAACTGAAAATAGTTTAAGATGGGGAAAATGCTCCTAGTATTGTGATTATTCAACACCTTTGTTTTTAATTTATTTTGTTTCCTTTTTTTTTTCTTTTTCTTTTTTTTTCCCCTCTTTTTCCGTCCTTTCTTTTTCTTTTTTATCTCCTTGTGTGCCAGCTGAGAGACTGCTGCAGACTGATATAGGATATATGCACCCCAGTATGGCTGTTCTTATGAGTTCTTTTGTATATGGGGATAAATCCGCACAGAATTCAAATTTATAGAGCCAGAATATATCCATCTTGTAATATTCCTCCCATTAAGAGTAGTTTATTCTTTGCAGAAACACTCGCATATTAAAGTTCCTATCCAGGTACCTCCTTGATAAAGAATGCTTGGCACAGTTAAAGATGTCAGGTTTTGAGTAATATATTGTTTTGAGCTTGAGATAGCAGCACTCAATACATATTTTTGTTGTTTTGGCTTGGCACCTAAAACTAGCTGATTGAGGCTCAGTAAGAGGAAATTTGGCATTGCTGCTATTTAGGAGGCTGCCTAATGCAAGGATTTGGAATAAAAAAGACAAATCAGAAGAACTATTTCATCACCGTAAGGTGGTCCCTAGACTCACCTTTGCAGCCTTTGCTCATGGAAAACAAATTCCTCATACAGCTTATTCACACTAGGGGAAAATCCACGATTGGGTCCTTTGCTTGTCAGGTTTACAAACAGCTCTCTAAGCAGTGGGGATGGTGGTGCGACCTTCCTCTCTTGCCTCTCCCTGTGGTGTCTGTGCGGGTTGAATGACAAATTCGTCAGCAGGAGGCACAGAAGGCAGGGCTGCTCTCGGAAGCACGGGGGAAGCACAGCCAGGGCTCCCCCAAAATACACCCCAGCTCTTGTGCGTGCACAAGCCGTCCTGCTCCAGTGTGAGTCCCAGTGCCAGGCCGGCTGTCAGAAGGGGAGCCATTTGTCTGATTCGCCCTCAGTATCTGTTGCTTCATTGTTTTATTTGTATTTATTTAAACCTTTGTCTCTTTTCTTTGTCCTGCCTCCTCCTCCCCCCCTCCTCCCTTTATTTTGTCTGGTTTCCTGTTTATCTCCGGCTCAGACTGGGGACTGGGCTGTGCTAGCAAGGCTGCACGGTGCTGGGCAGCAGGTGGAGGTGTCCTGAGGACCCCTGGCCCACACCAGCTGCATTTTGGCTGTTGGCTTGGTACTTTCTGGCCCCAGGGAAGGGAACAGAGCCATGCCCTTCCCTGCTGTGAGGCTCTTTGTGGCCAACTAGGGACTTGGGGGCGGCACACACTGGGGGGGGTTGCCGGTCATGGCCCACCCTCAGCGAGTGGGAAAGGGGCAGGACGTTTGAAAGCCCTTTCACATGGCGTTAGGACAACTAGGGGGGCTGTTCACAAACGGCCATGATATTCCTGAATGTTCTTTTGCCTGGTGGCCACAGTGATGCCGGTGACCAGGGAACCAAGAGTGAGGGCTGCAGGGCAGGCCTGGCCGCCGCTGGGCGGCCATGTCGGGGCATTGTGGCTAGGGAGTGTGCAGCTGCAGGAGCTGTGGGGAAGCAAATCGAGTTTCCATTTTGTCAGCACAAATTGTATCACTTCTTTCTGTGCCTCTAAAAATGCGGTTTGCCTTAGTTTGGAGGATACCTTGCCCTCAGCAAGTAAATAAATGCCAACTAAAATAAAAAGGAAGCACAAAACAATAATGAGGCCTGCCACACGCCAGCTTTAGAAGCCTCTTGAGGCTGGATGGGAAAGCAGAGTGTAAAGGGCTGAATCCTGAGCCCTGGCTGCTGGGCCGCCATGGGGCCTCGCTGCTCCATGGCCCTGTTTGTGCGCTGGGGGATGGCCCCTGGCCAGAGCGGGCCAGAGGTCCTGCAGCAGGGGAAGGCTGCTGCCTCAGAGAGGGGGAGAAGGCCCTGTAGCCATCCCCTGTGCATGGGCAATGGCGGTGGACTGGCCTCTAGGGGTAAAAGCTGCCACACTGCTTTGCTATCACACAGAGAGGAATGCTGTTAAAAGAAGCTATAGAAAATAAGAATTGTGTATATTTATATGCATACTTAAATACTTAAGTCCTAAATAAACAAAGGAGATTCCACTATAAATGGAAAGAGCTTGAAAACATCTTTAAAGGGACTTTATATGTGAAGGAGGAGCTATACTTCACATTAGCCACCCCAACTACACACTTGTTATGAGAAAAAAAGTTATGTAGCACATTACTTACCTCTGTTTGACTAATTTACTACATATGCTTTCCCATCAAGATGGTGGTAGGTTAAACACTTAATTTATTTTTTCTGTATACTCTTGTTCTCTCTGATGTTTCATGCCAAAATGCTGTGGTAAAAAGAAGTCAAATATATTTAAGATGTATATTTTAATTAAAAATATTGAAAGAAACGTATTTGTGTTCCTTTTTTATTAATAGCAGATTGTTGGCCAACTAGGCAGCAAAGTTATTTATTCAGAAGACATATGTTATGCTGTAGAGTAATTCTACAAGTAGGACATTGCATGTGATAAGTGGTTCTGTTGGCAAACTGATTCACTTTATTTCTGCTGTGTTATGGGAGAGCTGGGCAAATCCTCTCCTGGTGTAAATGAGCATTGTCCTGCCAACACTGGCCCTGATATCAAAGCTATCGATATGACCACATTTGGTGTGTGCAGAAAGAAATCACTTTTGTGATGACCTAATTTAGGGCTGTTACCTGTGAAGTGGTCAGAAGAAAATAAGGTAATGACACATTGTGCATGCCAGCTTTTTTCTAGGATTGAACTAAGAGCTTAATTCCATAAAAGTTATTTTTCTTTTAACTTTTTGATAGCTTAAGTGACTAAACCAGGCAAGAAAAGTAATGAGTTTGGTCACAATAGTATCAGAGAGAATTATAATAAAAGAGGTGTTACTGATATAGCCTAGGCTATTTTTATCATTTTCTTCCCTCTTCCTCATCTTTATCAGTATGTTTTATGTAAACCTGACACATTTATATATGTGAAACAGATGCAAAATGAAGCAGTTTTGTCTTCAGTTATGACCATGTTTTTTCAATCATGGACATGATTTATGGAAATGTTCTTTGCTGTAAAAAATTTCTTTTAAAATCCAAACCACATTAATTATAATTCTAACATTCAATTCTTTTGATACTTTGGGGAATGTGGGAAGTAAATTTTTAATGGGAATAAACAGTTTCTTTAAAAAATCAGTTTTCATTATATGTTGAGATGAAACCAGCACAAGACTTCTCAGTGAAACTACTGGAGAATTCAGTTAGAGGTTGAGAAAATTAACTCTTTTTTTAGAAAAATATTATCTGTCTCAGATTTCTATCTATCTGCTGTGGTATATTTGGCAATCCTGGGCCAACCAAACTGTGAAAAGCTGTTGACGTTGGCTCCTTGGCTGATGAGGCTGTTCAGGGTTGAGCTAACTTGACTGTGGAATAAACTCTAAACATTTTGGAGTTCAAAAGAGTTATGCAGAGGTGTAGGAACTGCCTGAGACTGAGCGTTATCACAGGTAGTGACCAGGAGAATTTGTAATATCAGCAGCTAAAGAGCATATTTCTCAACAAGGCCAAAGTATACAATATCCACAGCACTGCCAACTATGACGACTTTATCACATCCTTTACAAGGCACAGGGCTTTTCTTCACACCTCAGCCCATACAGCATGTACAAATTTCATTTTCCATTTTTTAAATAGTGGGTTTCTAGCCCTTGTGATTACAAGCAGAAGCTCGGAAATGTTAGTCCTACAGGCTGAACACTGAGAAAGCAAATAAAACAGTCATGTTTTTCTTAAATCTCATGTTAAACCCAGTGTCATGAGTTTGGGGGGTCTCCGTAATTTCTAGGTATGTAGATCTGGCTATACTGATATCAGGAAGCTAATCCAGCTTTACAGAATTAAGCCATCTGATAGAAGGCCTCTGTGGTCTGTGGTGCTCTTGTGGTCTGTGGTCAACTGCTACTTCTCCCTATTTCTACCTGCTATTTCTCATTAAAAGACAACTGAAAATACTTGTTGTGCTTTCACTGTATTCTTACTGTGTATAAGCAATTACAGTGCATTAAGCATTATTCAACATAACTGTGGGAGTTAAATTCACATGTTCTCCCTACCCATTCAGTTGTCTGTGGGATATTCTCTCAATCTGTGTTTCTTACAGTGAAGTATTTTTAAGGGATCTGTGTCAAAATAATTTCCAGGGTCAGTATTGTGACATTAAAATTGTTCATTAAAATGCAAAAGGAAGTGGCTTTTGCCCAGTCTTTTAAGAGTAGGCAGTGGCAGGGGAGCTTTTTGACCTGAGCTGGGAGAATGGCTTGTGCTTGAGTTAGCTTTTTATGAAAGTTATTCCCTACCTACTTGGGCTTTGTAGGAGATTCTTCTCATTACAGCTTCTTTGTAGCTGAAAGTTCTGATAGCCACAGAAGTGGTGGAGAGGACAAGAAAGGTTTGGTTTCTGTGGAAGGAAGGAAGCCGTGAGTCCTGGTGTCTGTGAAACAAAAGCAGCATCACGGAGTCAAAATTGATCCCCCAATAAACCAATTTTGAAAGCTCGGCTTCCCCTGTTCCCCTCCTCACTCTCTTCCTTTGATAGGAACAGGAGGTAGGAGCTTCCCAGGAGTGTAAAGATGTCTGGTCTGGAAAACATGAAAGAAGAAAGCTTGTATGTTTATTTTACGTGCCATAGATTTTAGGGCCAGAAGGCCTTTTCTTTTTTTTCTAATTAGAAGATAATATCTTGTTAAAAAGTATATGTTCTGAAGCTTCAAAGGGGGAAAACCAAAACAAATCCTCCTCTTGGCCTATAAATACAGTTTGAAAAACTACAACAATTCACTGAAGTTTACTGTGATAACTCGATTTTGGCCTCAGTCTAGAAGATTTGGGTACTTTGGGAATTGGAGGCATCTTGAATCTCACTGGTAAGCTGTGAGAGGAGAAGTATGAAAGTGTGGTGCAATGCTGACAGGGCGGTATGCAGCATTCCAGCACATCGGCAGCGTCAAAGTGTGGAGTTTATGACTGCTGTTTCTTTCTCCTCCATCAGTAAACACAATCTCTCCACTCCCTGAAGTTAAATCAAACCTCTGTAAAGCAACTCATCAGTAACCAGGGTAAAATTTCCACTGAATTAATCATATCTCTGGTCCAAAATATTTAAGATATAAACAAAAGAGGCTAGAATAAGACGAGCCGGCATGTAAACATTTCCAAAGTGGTTATTTTCCAGATAGTTTTTGACCCACAACCGGCAAAAAACAGGGTAGTTGCACAAAGCTAGCCTTGAAAGAAGTGTATTGTCATCAGTTTGCATCAGCTGAGGATATGATCTATCTGTTTAAAACATATCCAAATGCCCTTAGAACATATTTTCATATAGGAAAAAAAAAAGGCAAAAATGTATCTATGAAAATTTGAGCAAAGTTTAATAGGCATTCTAATGAACTGTTTTTAAATAAAAGAAAGGGACTTTAAATCTTGAAAGTAAGTTATACCTATACTGAAAAATCAGATAAGAACACATATCTGGCTTTTCAGTGTGTTTAAGAATTTAATATATGTATGACAGTTATATGTATGTACATTTATATGTATGATATTAAACTTTGTGCATCAAATATATACTGTAGTAAGCATACAGTATGTGTATGATTTTAATTTATGACAATTATATGTATGTATTTATATATGTATGATATTAACCTCTAATAGACATTCTAATGAACTGTTTTTAAATAAAAGAAAGGGGCTTTAAATTTTTAAAATCATATATATATGGACAAGCCAGATAAGTGTTCTTATCTGGCTTTTCCATATATGTATGAATTTAATATATGTATGACAGTTATATGTATGTATGTTTATATGTATGATATTAAACTTTATACATCACACATATACTGTATTAATCATACAGTATATGTATGATTTAATATATGACAATTATATGTATGTATATATGTATGATAATAACCTTTAATAGGTGTTCTAATGAACTACTTTTAAATAAAAGAAAGGGTCTTTTTAAATTTTTAAAATCATACATATACTGAAGAGCCAGATAAGAACACATATCTGGCTTTTCAGTAAATATATGAATTTAATATATGTATGACAGTTATATATATGTATATTTATATGTATGATATTAACCTTTATACATCATACATATACTGTATTAAAGATACAGTATATGTATGATTTTATGATGGTTATATGTATGTACTTATATATGTATGATACTAACCTTTAATAGATATTTTAATGAACTATTTTTGAATAAAAGAAAGGGGCTTTAAAGCTGTGTATGTATGAGAACAATAATTTGTATGACAGTTTTCATTTTTTTCCTTGAATGTGTAGTAAAAATAAGAAGGACAAGTGCTAATAAATCAGATCAAAACCGGAGCTGTTGAAGAAACTGAAGCCACAATAATTTGGGAGACTAAAATTCCAGATTTTGTGGTTAAAAATCTTTATGATACACAGTGGACACAGTGCAAAAGGTGGGGAGGCAGCAGTTCATACAGCAAAAGTTGAGTGGATGACAAGATGCAGTAGAGAAGGTCAACAGAGGAATATTCTAAATCCAAACTTGGGATGCATGAACAAATTATGAAATGGTGAAAATTCTCTCTTTATATCTAAAATCCAGAATGCAGATTTTATTTGGCAAGTTTGAACTGTGTTGTTGCACAGCACCATTTTCTAGTGTGGTGTGAAATAAACCCAGACTGAAGTTCCAGTGACTTTTGTGCTTCACACACAGTCACCTGAGATCTATTCAAACAATAAGCTTCAGATTAGAGGTTTAGGAATGTCATTTATTGCTCTCCTACAGTACCTGGAGGAAGAAAGTACATTTAATATGTTAGACTTTGAGGTTTTTCCTCAAGGCACATGTTAAATACTGGTAGTGTGCTAACTGTATTCATATTTATAAAATATAAATATGAATATATATATGAATATCATAGAGGTATTAGTGAAAGTGGCTAAAATCCATAGTTCCTAAAAAGTTTTTGTTTGACGCAGTTCCTGTAGAGGCTTTACGTGATAAAAAGTCTTAGAGTCTTTCTGATTAAAGTCAATAATGATCTGAACTCTGGGTGAGGGGAACATATTGAATGTTCTAGAGTTATGTTTCATATAAGCGACTTTGTGGTGTTTGGAAAGTAACATGTTAGAATGCATCATTTCCTGGTTGTGTTTTCCTTACTAGTACATAAGCCATTTTCTTGTTTTATTACGTGCATTCTTCCTGTGGCCCTTAAGGCCAGTTAGGGACTAATTATTGTGAAGCATGATCTGTAGTCAAAGCAAAGAATCAACAACATAATTTTATGGATTAAGAACATTTTAAAAGAATCTAGTCAATTGTGAATAAAAGTTTAGCAATTGTTACTGCAGCCTTGAAAGTTCAGATGAGATGGTTGGGCTGACCTGATCAGAAAAATATCTCAATACTCGTTCTCTGCACCAGGTAGCCTCATATCCCCAGTTTTGTTTTGTTTTGTTTTTTTTTTTGAAGGGACACATCTTGCACTGATAAGCTCTGAAAAAATCCCCAAACAAGTGATTTTTTCACAGTGTTTCTCTAGCCTAGTGAAGTATTTTGCTGATGGAGAATACAAGTGCATCTATGACCTCTGTAACCTGCTGGTACGGGTGCTGGATACCAAAACCGAGTCCTTGCTTGGCCTTGGTTCAGAGCCAGGACCTACAAGGCGGTCTTATGCATGTCTGGCAAGCATCCTTAGCTACCAGACTGTTTGTTATTTCTGGATGTGTTCCTGATTTTCATTTCATTGCTGTCCTGCTTTGTATTAACTAACTCTTCATTAGGCAGGGAGGGAAGCAACAAGAGCTGAACACTCCAACCCTTGATTTTGTCACTCCCTTGGTACATTAGCTAGAGAAACTCCTAAACACTAGCTTACAAAGTTCCAGATAGCAGAGCTGTAGAGCTCCAGCTGCCAAGATCAGGAATTTGTCTTCTCTCTTCACTTCAAAACAGTCTTGCAGACAAAGGACTGAACAGCTTTGTGTAGTTTAGCCCCCAGCTGTTTCCTCTTGGCAAGGTGATGGTATTGCTCACTTCCTGCTGGAGGTTGTCCATATTATAGAAATATATATATGTTGAGGAGCAAATCCTTAAATGTCACCATCAGAAGCTAGTCCAGATTGATTGTTCACTTCCTAGTGGCTGTGGGAAGGGGTGTCGACTGATTTTTAGGTCAGTCTTGGAGCTCAGACTGGGACCTGACTTCTGAGTAGTTAGGCAATTATCTGGAGCTGTTTTTGCCAGCTTTGTACTTCAAAAAGTAGCACTTTGAAGTTTCATTAATTCTTGTTTCATAAGATCATACCTCATTAGTGCATGCTTAATTAGTTCCTGCTCTGTAAGTTGATGCTTTGAACATTTAAAAGCTCATGCATTATTTTTTTTTTTTTTATAACTAGCAAGTCTGTTTAATTGATATTGTACATTTTATCAGTTCCCATGGTGAAACAGTTGGTGAAACCTGCAATTTTATTACAAATACATCAACTTTTAAAATGTGCCTTCCACTTAGTTCTCTAGTCATGTCCTTTGGGCAAAACAAAACCCTTCAGCATGGTAAATAGTGAGCATTTGAGTAAACATAATGTGCTTGAGGGAGCTGATGCAGTTTTCCATGATGGTATTAAAGATATCTATGCCAAGTTGTACTCAGTTCCATTGGACTAGTCAGTTGTCTTGGGAGATAGGGATTTAAATACAGGAGTGGCTGCCTTTTGGGTGTGACACCCTTTCACCATGAAGTGCTGAATGTGCCAGTTGGAGTCCTTAGATACGTCCACTCGGCCAGGAGGGCTGCCTGGGAATAGGATGCTGTATACAGCCCTTGTCCTCAGTCTGAGTAGAGCAGAAGGCACCAATCACAAATCACTCCCCTCATATTTATTTTCACAAAGGATGCAGTCTAGCATGATGAGTACTAATAAAAAAGGTGAGGATAGCGAGTTATGCTATAATGATTGGTGGAGAGTAGTTATATATAGAATGATTAAGCTTTTTGGAGGAGCCAAGGGCTGTCCTTAAGTTTATGAGAAACCTCAACAGCAGGTGGGAGCAGACAGCAGGTGAAGATTCATATCTCCCTGCAGAGGCTGAGAACTGTCAGCAGAGCTTTCCGGACATTAGAGTTAAAATGAGTATTCTATGCAAATAGTACTATTCCTTCCACCAAGGCTTAAATCATATATCTGGCACACTATCTGCAGATGACAATGACTTGTTTATTTTATTAGATCATGTGCTACTCTCCCAAACTCAAATAAATTATTCATTTCTAAAGAATGTGAACAGCTAAGGAGTGCTTGAACATTTCACAAGAAGTCCGTGCTCTCTGGAAGATTGGTTCTGTTAATATTACAAACTGATAAATTTAATTTTGTATGTAACATATACAGATTAAGGCTGTTTCTGCATCTTTCAGTTTTGCAATGCTTTTCCTTTAGGCTAAGCTGGTTATGGTAAAGTGTATACCAATTAGCATGGCCAATGATAAACTTAGTCATATACACTGTGAAGTTATTTACTATATTTTTCAAGGAAGAGAAGTCATTACAGCCCAGACTACAGTCTGTAGTTTGGATGGCAAGATTGCTTCAAGCTTCTGGCAGTGTGGTTACTTTCTTCACTTCTAAAATTTGACTAAGGGATGAATTAGAATAAATCAGACAAAAATAGGTAAGAAAGATGCTAGGTATTGTTTAATTTTTGATTTCTCTTAGTCTCTTATAAACTAATTTGGACTGTGAGTGCTGTTTCACCAGATTGCTTCCAATTATATTTGTTTGGATAGAAAATTATTTTGCTGTAGAAAATATTTGCTTTTATGTTCTGAAACACGGCTTATTTGAACTGTGAAATCTGTGCATGGCTTTTTTTTTGTTCTCAGTAATAGGGTGAATTTATCCTGTCTGCAAAGTGTTCAGAATTACCTAATAAGGAGACGTGAACAGAGATAATATTTTTGAAGTTATGAAGCAGTTGTCAGGAAAGAGAAACCATCACAAATTTTTCAGCAGTTTATCTGGAAAAGCTACACAGAAGTTGAGGTTCTCCTTTCTTAAATGCGGTGGTTATGCATTTCTGCAGTCAATTCCCAAAGGTCCAGAGGCAAGCATCTGCGCGTCATTCTTCTTACTTGGGGAGGGGGAAGCTTAAGTCAAAGCAGAAGACTAGAAATTTGCCAGCAGCTTGCTGTAAAGCTACCAGAGCTAGAACACACTATCAGGATTTCTGTTTCCTGCATCTATTTCATATTATATCATAGAGCCAGGTAGTATCAAGCTGTACATGCCCGTTCTAGTAATGTAGTCTCGCAAAGAACTGAAGTGCCAACTGAAGTAAAATGGGAGCCTTTTAGAAGTTTTGTCCTTTTCTTTCTAAAGATGTTAGATCTGTGCAGAAGCAATGATTTTGTTGCCTGACTCCAAAACTGGAACAGTCAAGAGACAGCCCGGTGACACTTTCACACAGAGATGTGATTTATGATTGATTTTACATCATCATTACCAGAGCCACAGATGATGGAATAATAACATTATCCACACATTTCTACATATCGTCCTTCTGCCAAGTTGTAGCCAAGGTCTGAGTCTGCGTAGTTCAAATGCATGGCAAATACAGTCCTCATGATTCCCAGGTATGGTAAGGCACATTTGCTTACATTTGCTCATCTGTATATGAACATTTATTTTTAACACTCCATTGGCAAAAACAGTGGTGCCGTGTTCCAGGAACCAACTTTACTTCAAGGCAGGAAAAAAAAAAAAGAGACCTTAATCTGCTTGAAACGCAAACTTTTATTAATCACTAATAATATGTATCTAAATGTGAAGAGTTTTTGCAAACTAGGTAAACTTCTTTAATGCCCATCATTAATACAAATTGCTAAATTAAGTTGTTGCTATTTCATATGTGCCTTTAGCAGTGTTGTAGAGTTATTTTGATTAAAATGGCCAGAACAACAAAAGAGCTTTCATATACTACAAAGAATTTGTATATTTTGATCTGTCGTAATTGTCTTTTACATGTTCTGCCATGTACAAAATGCTTTTATGAAACCCTTAAAAACCAAGAACAAGCATTAAAAAAAAAAAGCCCAAAATGAAAAGGAATGCTAAAAAATTACTTGTTTATCTAACAAAGAACTTACTGTCAGTTTATTTTTTTGAATATTCAGAACTGTCTGCAGTAAATAACATTTCAGTTGTGTTTTCCTCTCCTGGTATAGAATCATTTATCCAGCATAGATAAATATAAAGGAAAGCAATATTTTAAAGTGTTCCTTTTCTCCTTAAAGAGAATCTCTCATAGAGATTTGTAGGAGAGAGCAAAGTGCCAAAGTGTGGCTGAGGGCTTACTTAGCCAGCGAGGACAGCAGTGTGGAGAGATCTCCAGACAACAGCACAGCAGCAATCAATATGCCCAACATCTGCTGTGTTCCTATCAAGGCATTACAAACTGAAGCAGTGCAAAGCTGAAAAAAACCCAAAAGATGGCACAGATGCTTGATGTGTCAGGTGATGCTCCCACCATACAGGCTGCCTGACAGCTACCTCAGATGGTCTCAAGGTAAGACAACTAGGCAAATGGAGGTCATCTTTTAAGGGAAGCTGCACTAGTAAAAAGAAAAAAAACCCTAAAATATTGACTGCAATCCAGATGATGTTTCTGTAGCTCCAGTCACTATAGTGGTGATCCAAGTTTTGTCCTGATCACTAGTCTTGTGGAAAAAGTAGGATAAATTAGTGAATCAATGCATAAGTTAATTTAATTGATCTTTCTTGCACTCCAGCAGTTGTGCATAAAATTTTCATGAATTTAATACTTCACACAGGGGTAATGAAGAAATATTAGGGATCACTCATCCCTTCTGAAACAGGAAAGTCTTATCAAAGGTGGCCAGTGGTCTGCAGAGTTCAGTACTGAAAAAACAACTTAGTTGTGTCTGCTGCTCTGTTGCCTCTTCACAAGCAATAGAGGAAAACCTGGACATAATGTTATTGATGGATAAGAGGTCAAACTGAAGGTGGCCTTGTATCTCCTTTTGTCAGCAGCAAAATTTGTGTTGGTGAAATTTCTATCTCACAGCCTAAGCTCATGTGTCTAGCTGCAGTTATGTGAACAATGAAAATATTGCCAGGAGACCTGGTATCTGAGCTCTGTATTCCACCTACTGCTTAAGCACTGCATTACTGACATCAGTAACAAATTTTGAGTGCTATTAGTGTTGAAGAAGGAGGAAGATCTATGTATTAAGAGGCTGCTTGAAACACCTCTGTAGTTAAGAATTGATTTAGCAAGAACAGACACCCCCAAAAGAAAAATGTATCTCAAGTGAGGTGTTAAGAGGATTAAGGATTAAATAAGCACAAGATCAGAGGCTAGACTAGGGCCAAAATAAACAAATCTATTTATTCAGGTAGAAGAAGAGGAGATCAGAAGGAATAAGTGGAATTAAAAGACAGTGATGATGAAGGTGACTCACAGAGGATATTCAAGATACAGAGGTCACAGACGAGAGTTTCTAAACCACAAACCAGAATTGTTAAATCAAAACCAGATGACATGCAGAAAAACAGGCCAGATGGTAAAATTCTGTGAAGAACTGTCTGAGGATAAAACCCCCCTGTTAAATAATACTGTTTCGACAGGTGACAGAGAACCTAGACATGAAAAACTGAAACAAAGTTTGCAGGCAAAAAGTCAAGAATAGAAAAGCTCTAGGTACTAGGCAAGGTACAAATAGATTTGCCCAAGTCGAATGCCAGTACTAGGGATAACTTATTCCAATGGGAACACAGGAAGCTTTGTATTAATACTCATTCCATTACAAAACAAACAAAAAAAAATTAGCGTTCAAGGACATGCAAGTGCACAGCCTGATCTCATAGATAAGGGCCTCACACACAATATGGCAAAACAGCGCTGATGGAACCTTTGTGAAGGGAGGTAAGGAGAGGAGAGAGGTCCTTTTTGCACAGAATTCAGATAACTGAGTTTAACTTCCTTTAAACTGTCAGAGAGCACAAGTCTGCATCACCCATATTGCAGATGAGCACAATGCTGGAGGCTTTTTGCCATTCCCTCCTTACTTAAAGAAGGATGCAAGAGTGTGACAGCTGGTCCACTAGCCGATGAGTCAGGCTTCAATGAAGTTGGGACTGGGGGGAGATCTCCAAGAGGCGGGTGGTCCAGATGCCAAAGAGAAGGAATCACTACAGACATCCTAAGATAACTATCTGACTTGCAAGTTAGAACCCAAAGATACCAGGATTAACAAACTTAAAAGCAAAAGATTTAGCCAGACAAAGATTGTATATAATCCAGTATATATATATAAACACCTCTTACACTACCCAGCCAGGGAGGAAAGTGCTTGGAGGGGACTTCTTAGTGGGAAGTCACTATTTTTGATGGTTCTGAGAGTTAGAAAGCATGGTGTCCGGTTGCTTGCTCATGAAACTTTTCTAGACATTTTGAACCCATATTTTTATCTTAAATAAAACAGAATTTCAGTGACACAAAATGTAAAGGCCTTGTTCCCTTCCACTGTAAGGTTATACAACAGAGTGGTACAGATGAGGGAGGTATGTCCAGAAAGCAGTGGATCTGATATGAAGTATCTATGCAATAATATATAATTATGAAATATATTAGCAGCTAGTGTGTGGCCAAAATATGGTGTCCACTCATAGGAGTTAGTGCAAGATCATTATTTCACACAAGCAATATCCAACCTTTAGTAAGCATGTTTCTAGGTAGGGCTTTTTTTTTTTAACTTCCTTCTTTTCTAATACACCTGTTCAGAAATACCCATGAGTTCAATTTCTTGTTAATAATGCAGCACGTTAGATGATTTGGGTAATTCTAATATATAATTTAAGAAGACACATGCGCTTTGCGAGTTGCACATTATTTTCTTCTTCCCAGCTGGGGAAAGAAAAGCCCATCTCCTTATCAAAGTGAGAAATAAAACAGCAATGAAGATTGGCTTTTTTTTTTCCTCAGAGGATAATTATTTGGATTCAACTTCTTTCCTAAATTAAAGGATTATTTAGTTTTTCAACTGCCAACAAACACTACTTAGTTAATTAGAGCCATTTCATGGGTACTTGTGTCGCTTCATTTCCCATGGAGACATGTTTGCAGGATCATGAGAGTTTTCTAATGATACCTCTGACAATTTGCTGCTTTATCTGTAATCTGCACTGCTGCCCTTTGCTAAGGAATAACACCAGAACTTCTGAACCTACACCATTTTATTATCTACAGCAAGATTATGTCTATAAGGAGACATTGCATGTTACGAAAATCCTGGGAATCAGGATTTTTTTGGTGCTACATCGTATGCTAATTTTTTTTCTACCTCTTGGCAAAAAAAAAAAAGAAAATTCTAAAATTAGCATATCTGATTTGTAGCAACTCCAAGGTGTAACTAGTATTAGCACAATATTATGGTTCAAGCAGGGCGGGGAGAAAATAAATTCATATCTGAATCTCTTTAGGGGGAAACAAATTCAAGATACCACCCACAAGGAAGCCAGAAGCCATGTTTGCTATTGTTAAAAACTGACAAACAAAAAAACCCCAATACATACCCTTTTTGGCACTGTTGATCAGATCCAGGGGATAACATCATATTGTCACGCTCTGAGTGAAAACATGTTAGCAAGTGCTTTTATTCGAGTGTTGTTGACACCTAACAGATACTCCCCAGGGCACTGGAGGGTCACAGATTTGTTTGTCAAGACATAGAGAAGTTGCTTTCCTGTAAAACTGTGAGTCTTAACCATCTGTAGAAAAATTAGTTTTGCTAATCTGTCTGCTGGTGTTAGGTCACACATGTCGTTGTACCCGATCAGCCATTTAGAAACTCGGTCTTGTGACTGGAAACATAACTCATAAATTCTAAGGTAGGAGAAAAGTATTGCAAAAGGAAAAGCACAGAGAGGAGAGAGGGGCAGGAAGCAGGGCAGTCTGCTGTGGGAAGCCAAATGGGTAAAATAACACCAGGAGAAGAATAGCATGCAGATAAGGAAGAAGAGGAAGCAAAGAAAAAGAAGAATCAGTGAAGAAAACATTGATCCTCTGATAGAGTCTGCATTACCTTCCTCTAATTTCTGCCCTTTGGAAGGGTAATTGCAGTTTTCAGATAAGTTGTGATTACATGGTGCATACTGAAGCTCATCCGTGGTCCCAGGCCGTATTTAAGAAACTTCATAAAACCCTAAATGATCTGGCCGTAGCGTGGAGGAAAGGATCAGTGATGGTATTTCTGTCAAGAAATATGTATGGAGTCTCAGCACTGCATTGAACAGCTGTGCTGTGGATGGCAGCTGTAGTTCTGCTTCTGCAGACATAGACCAAGCAGGAATGGGGAGGAGAAGGAAAGCCTGAGCAGGTAACTGCTTGGTGTAGACACCTAACAAGATATATTTAAACTTCCTTTAACAACACTTCTTATGCACTCTCATATCATGTGTGTAAGTAAGTGTCCTTGTCTCTGCTAACACGTAAGCTCTTCTGCACAACTTTTAAAATGGGTCTTTTTTTGAACTTAATGGAGCTGCTTCTATGCTTCAGACTAAGTTGGCAGGATTGGAGGCCTGATGGTGTGATAATAACAAAGGACCCCTGAAGGGCTGTGGAGGCCAGATTCCTGCTCTCATCAGAGGGCACCACATTGCCTCACAGAAACAGAGCAGGGTTTGCACTAATTCTGTAACCTCTCCAGCACAGCTCATGTCTCCTGCCATCCCCAAAAACTAACAGGAAAAAAAAAAAGGAGAAAACAATAGCAAAGCATGCCTCTTACTGCGTTTGGGAAGTGCCAAGCAGCTTGCGAAGGCTGCTGCTGCAAAAAAACTGCTGCAAATAGCAGTGATGTGAAGTTAATGAGGATCAGGACACTTGGCGGTGGAGATTTCTGGGCTGCAGGAAGGAGGGGGCTTTCAGGAGGTCCCGATAAGCATTAACAGTTTTGGATGCTCAGCCAAAACTTTTGTGGTTTGCCTGTTAGTACTGAATCTCTTTTTTGTTCAGCCATTACTTTATACTGTGCGGTCTGGCTAGCAGTTGTACAACAACATTTAAAATATACAACATGCTGTGAGACAGAATGCAGCTACCTTGTCAAAGATGCCAGCATTAAATTACAAAGAGGCTAGTATACTCCACATATAGGATATAGCCGTTTTGCCTGTAAGAGACCAGATAGCTAACTTCTGTTATTCTTGAGTTTAGGATGCAGCAGCTTCCCTGAGTGCAGCAAGGGAAGGTGAGGAAAGTACAAGGAGAGGGAGATGAGGTGGATGGTCGCATTTGGGTCCATAAGCAGTCTGGCCTGGAAGAATGAGAAAGAGAAGAGACTGGTGATCTCTTTTTGGAATGAGAAAAATGGAAAGATCATAACTTGAAAGTGCAGGGGTTGTTTGCAGGGTGAATATAACAGAGGTCATGATTATAGTTTTTGAAGTGAAACAGTGAAGAAGCTTTAAGTGTGGGGTTTGACTTTCTGTCCTTTTTTTTTGAATTTGATGAAGTTGATTTCTTCTTGAACATTATTGGTTTTGAGAGAAAATATACAGAGTAGGGCATTTGAGCAACAACATTGCTGTGACGCATCATAATGCTTTGTGCTTTGCAACAGGTCCTTCTCTTCTTAGTAGTTAACTCTGTATTAGTGAAAATAAGTTCCATATTCTTAAAGGAGGTGGAAATAAAGTTGCAGCTACCCTAGAAGCTGTGTAAGAATTACAGAGGAAACCTTAAAAAGATCTCATAAGAGAAAACAAAGACACTAGATTAGCTTTGAACCTGGGAGTTTCCCACACTGCAAATCAAGTGCCTTGTCAGGAAGAGCACAGGTGTACACCACATGTACAGGTTAAAATGTAGTCCTGAGTGCTGTGATGACAATTCTGTGTTCATAATGTATATATCCCAAAGAGTACTTATGCATCTGTTATAAATTCAGTTAGGATAGAGATAGGAGAATTTCTTTCTAAGTTACAATATTGTAAATACAGCTTTGCTCTATTGGTATCAATGAAATTATTCATATGTGAATTTTCCCAGAGGTTTTCCTTTTCCTTGTAACAATAGTTTTGTAGACACCAATATTTAAATACTTACACATCTTCTCCACTTCATGATATGGAGAATTATTATCTTGAGATTTTGCTGGTCTGATAAAAGCAGTGAGGAATCCTTTGCAGGAGCACATCTGATATGTACTGTGGTAAGAATATAAAAGGGCTGAAAAACCCTTGGAGGTTTCACAGATTTCTAAATGACACAGTGCAGCATAAATAAAGGAGAGGCTTAAAATAGACCAGGAATTTGAAGAACAAAATCAACCTAAAACTGTTTACATGATGTTTCCAAACTGAAAATATTTTTTCCTAAGAAACATGCAGAAACTTAGTTTTCCTACCTGATACCACAGTAGGTATTTCAGTGAATTTTTGTATGTAGCACAGAAGTTGAAAGTATCACACGCTTTTGGCAATTACAAAATATCACTGAGTTTTTCTGTTGCAATTTTGCCCCAAAAAGCAATTCGGGTTCCATTGCCTGGCTTTAGCAGGGTCCATGTAAAGCTTGACATATGATGAAACTTTAAGGGCTGAAGCCTTTTGGGAATGTGGGGTCTAGGGGATTGAACTCTTCAAAAAAAAAAACCAAAGCTGTGGGGCCTTGATGCCTGTGTGAGATCCACCACCTTGGACCCTGAAAACAAACGAGAAATTTAAAGAAGAACAACAGTTATACCATCTCCATAAATGAATCACTTTGTTGTTTTTATTCATAGCATGCATTTAGAAGCCCTGAGTCAGCTTCAGGCCAGTGACCAGGCATTATATTCCACAAATAAGAAATAAAGTGATTGCTGTCATCAGACTCATATTGGCCAAAGAAAGGTTTGCTAAATTGTTCTGCCATAAGAATGTATCTGTTGGCCAGGCTGGAAATGAGAGAGTATTTGATCAAGACCTGAACACAGATTTTGCATCCTTTCTGGTTAGTCTGGTTAGTCCAGACAATAATACTACCAAAAAAAAAAAAAATAGAAAAAAGAAAAAAGATGGTGACCATTGTAGCTTAAGCATCTTTGGGAATTAATTAAAATATGTTTAATGATTAGCAATGGGCTTTGCTAAAAACCTGATCAATATTTACATAACTCATGCATCTCACTGAGTGAGAAGCTGGCAGTCAGAATAACATCATTTCTACATAATACTACTGCAACAGGAAAAGGAAAATATTTCCTACATCCTGAATCAGTTATTTAAGCCCTCTGTTACCTCCTTGGGAGTATGACAGAATCGATCAGCCAAGCTGAACAACACTGGCATTGCAAACATTTATTCATACCATCTGGTACCGAGTCAAATCCAAGTAACAAAGGCTTTTATTTTCCCACAAAGGCTGAAGGTTACATAAATGTTACCCACATACTTGTGGCATCCCAACGTGTTATTCTCACGTGCTATAGAGAGATTGACAATTCCCAGACCAGAACAAGACAGCCAGCCACGAAGATTCCTGCAGCACAATTGCTTATTAATACCACTAAATGTACACTTTAGACCCCTTAAAGAGCATTAAGTTCCCCTTGTTCCTTATTGCACAGATAATATACATGGTCCAACATGACAGGCAACATCTCCAGTGGTTAAATGTGAGAGTAGTAGTGTTGGGTTTTTTTACTTATCTGGGATGACCACTTATGTGAACTTACTTATAGCTCTTTTTCATTCAGCTGCTCGTAAATTAGTTTGGTATCCTGAACTCATGCAAATAAACACATTTTTGATGCTTCACCAGTGTATAGTTAGTCTCATAGCTTTTTTTTTCTTTTTAAATATTCAGATGCCCACATGAAACATGTTATCATACATCATAATTATCAATATCTTCTGAAAGAGTTTTAAGACTTAAATATCTTGTAAGGGGTTGGGCAAAAAGAAAGGTTTAAGAAATCCAGGCAGTCCTTCAGAAAGTTTGATGATGTGGGGTGAACTGTTTGAAAAAAATGGTTTGGGTTTTGGTTTTTTGTTTTTTTTTTTGTTTTTTTTTCATAACTTCTATTTCAGAATCTGGTGCATCTTATTTACAGCCTTACAATTCAACATTTATATGAAACAGCTTCAGGCTTTAGGGCACAAAAATAAACTGAGATCTGAGACACATTTGCTCACCTGCTTCTGGTCTTTCCTATTTATGAGATGCTCTAACAGGCTGGCTCCTCCAGCAACTCCTGCTTTATGTGAAGGGGCCACATGCTGCAGGTGGAAAGCTGCCATGGAAATTTACATTTGAGCATTTGGAAAAATAGACCTGGTCAGAATTGTTCTTTACCTGAAGGAAACATTAAATGAAAATAAGAACAGGAGGGAATTCATGTAATTTGAGGGGATAGAAAACTTGCTTTTTCTTTTTTTTTCCCTCAACAAGAAATCGATGTGTTTGAGAAGAAAAATGGAAGATTTGTTTCTCCAACAAGCAGTTCATGCTTCTATTTTCATGTTGTTTTATTCAGACTGTATTTTCTATGAAAAAAACCAGCACATACTTATTGCTTCCTGAGATACGTGAGACATCCTGAATCTCTCTGAATGAAGAGCTTAAAAAAAAAAAAAATAGGGAATATTGGCTGTTCTGCTTTGATGGGAGCAGGATTTTAACCATAACACCGTTAGGATCACTATAATATAGACAGTGTATTCCTTAGCTCTAAAGAGAAATCAAGAATGTAACATATACCTCTGATTTTTTTCTTGATTAAAAATAATCCTGAATTCAATTCTTTTATTAGTCACTGAGGTCATCTGATAATAGTAACAGAAAAAATGGGAAATTTAGGATGAGATAGTAAAAACTTTCCAATAATCCTTTAAAGCCAAGCCGTGGCCACACACGAGAGCCTTCTATGCAAACCTGTTTTTGAGAAGCTGCTATGGAAATTTCCATTCTTAAACATCAGGCCAAGTTTAACTTTGCCACATTCAGATGAAGCAATATCTCTCTCTTTTGGAAAAAGTATTCATGTTTCAATTATGTGACAGAATTGAGTCATATCTCTTAGAAAACAGCTTAGGAAGTCCCAAAGTCTGATACCATTAGAAGCTGCAAGAGCTTCTTTAGGGAGAAATCACTTTATACCTACCTTGTTTATTTATTTCTTTAGTCATGGAAAACATTATGTTAGGTACATGCATCACCCACAGCCAGGAGTATGTTTAGCATTCTGAATTTCATAATGGCCCACAGCTTTCTAGGACAGGTGAAGCCTGTATGGTACTGGGCACTTTGTGGGCAACTGAGACTAACTTTTTCCTTGTAACGACTTTCCCTCAGTATAAAACCACCACTGTCTCTTGAACGTTTTATTCTGTAGTTAGTTAAATAATGCAGCTGGCAAGAAAAGACCTAATTTATCCTTGTCTGTCTGAATCCCAGTCACCTAAGAAAAGAAGCTGTCAAATAGAAAGCCAAATCCCATGGCACATACACAACAGAAGAAAGCAAAGGGAATGTTCCCTGGGAGATCAAATAAGGACTCAAGTGTTTGATTTCTGTAGGAAGAATAGTGCACAATTTCCAGATGTTTATAACTTTGACAAAAAACTGGTTTCGAGATAAGGATCTCAGAAGAGTCACACTGAGTGCTGAGTGCTGAGCATGTGGGACGTGCAATACTTAACTTCTGATCCATATAATAAAGGACAAGACATTCATTTAAGGCACCAGACAAGACTGTCTGCTGGTCATGTAACTCAGAAGTGTCTTTATGGCATAGCTTCAGACTTCTGCAAAGTTAGAAAAGAAAAGAAGCCCACAAATCCCCAGTGCTTTCTACCATCGTGAAAAAACAGCTTGGTCAAAAAACTACCATTCTTGACTGTATTCCCAGCTTACCTTTACAGACAGTGGCAGGGTTGTACAACACACGTTTCATAAAGTAACATATTCGGTTCATAATCATGTACTAAATGAGCTGAAAAATCTGCCATTCTGATAATTTCAATTATTTTCTTAACAGGCTGTAAGTAAATAAAGGTTCAGGTATAAGGGAAGAGAGCACTGGAGAAATTATCATTGTTACTTTCAATGATTATAGTGCCATAAAAAAAGAAGGATGAAGATTTTTGCAGGATTGTCTTCGTTTTCATGATGTGCCATATAGAGGAAAGGTGGGAATGTCCTATTTTCTTGGTACCTGAGCTCTAAAACAGAGATGACTCCCTCCCTAGGTGGGGACTTCAGAGACAAGACCGCAGACCCAGAGGACCTGACTTCTCAGAATATTTGACTTTTATGTCTGCAGTTAGATAACATCAGTTAATTATGAAGGAATCTTTTATCGTTTCTCAATCTAGTTGACCCTAAATCATGCAGTTAAGCAAGAAAAGAGCAGTTCTCATAGTCTGAAATTAGAAACAAAACTAGTAATCAAATGGAGATTAGTACTGGAGATAAACATTTGGGTTTAAACTAAACTACTTGTGCTTAAGTGCCATGAAATGTAGCACACGCTTAAGTGTATTGATTATTAACCAGGCCTTGAAATAGGCTTGGGCATAGCAATTAATCAGGTCCTTGAAATAGGCCCTACAAACAGACTTTAAGGATTATATCCTTTCTTCTCCTAGGAATGTGAAGAGTATTGTTACACTTACTGCAGTGAGACCAGCCTCAGTGAAATACATGGAAGCCCATATCCTAATTCACTAAGCTTGCAATTTTAACACTTGTGTTGACCAGACTGCACAGTTCATATTTTAAAATAGTTTGCTCCTTTTCTCCCTGTAAATCTACAGTTTAAAACAGGCATGTCCTTATTCAGAGTTTCCAAAAGAAAGAGACTCTTGTGTTAAACATTTATGTCTCACTGCTAGCTTTAAAAATTACTCATCTTTATTAAAGTCACCACAAACTGCACAATTTATTTTTGCACAACAGGAGTCTTATCTTTTTTCCCTTTCCAGAAAATATACAAAAACAGGTGGCTCGATTTCCTGAGAAAAATCTATTTTAAATGTTTACTTTTTTTTTAAGGTATACTTAGGAATTTTAAATGCTTTTGAGAAAAACTGAAAATAAGTCAATTTCCAGTAGTACTTTACTTTTTCTTTTCACCTGTAGTTTTAAATGTTCATCAAATCTACATCTTTAGTCTGTGTCTTTGCTGTTTATATATTATTTTCAGATTAGGAAAGAAAAGTCTTCAAATAACAGTTGAGAAATACAGCATGTGGTAATGTTTTTCAAGTAGTTTGTTCAGTGGTTACAGTTCATAAGGAATGCCTAAATACATGGTTATGTGGCTTATTTTAATTTCATAATTATTGTAAACAATTGATCCTGTAAACACAACACAGCATCTGAAAGGACTCCAGTGGACACTGTAGGAAAATTCTGCCCAGCCTTTTTTAAAAGTGTGAAAAAGGGAAGTCTAAAGCATTTCCGAAGTACTTTCTTGCTTGTTCGGTTTGGTCTGTTTTGGTTTTCATTGAAAGGTTCTGGATTGTAATGTGGATAAGGTGAAGGGAGGCTTGGTTAATAAAACAATAAAATCTTTTGAATCCATATTCCTAGATGAGTTTTACAAAGAGGTGTTTTTTCCCAGTGAAGTTCACAAATTAAATTTTGTAACTGGTTATGTTACCATTTTTGTCAAAATAGCATTCCGTGAGCTTTTTTTTGGCTGAGCTGCTCAGTTGATCCAGAATAGCTTTGTCCATTTTACCTCCTTGCATACAACCATGAAAGGACACAGAGTATCGCTCAAAGCAAATCCCTTTTCCATGAGAGCTACCCAGCAGGTGCATGACGCTGCAGCCGGCAGCACTCCCCAGGCAGCCAGGGGTAAACCAGGATGCTGAACAGCTTCTGTAAGTGCCTAAGCTCCCAGCTTTGCTGCTTTGTTGGGATTTGAAGGCATTTAACACCTTGCAGTTGGTCACATCCAGGCATTGCTGGCTCAGGTCACTCTGCTTGAGGAGGACTCCAGGCTCTTGCTCCCCCTCGGACTCTGATCTTCCACTACCTGAGAGAGCTGCTTTCTCCTCTCAAGCCTCTTTCTGGCTTACGGATTTAGACACACTTGTTGCAGGCCTCAGAATGGAGAGATGTTAATACATGATCCCACTGGAGTACTAGGGTTTGCACTATATTCCTGTTATTGTGTCAGAGCCCCAGGCCTCCTTTATTTTGTTTGTTGGTGTGTGCACTAGTGCACCATGCTGCACTGTTACCAGGGGATTTTCCTTCATCATATTGCTATTGCAAATAACGAGCTATTGAATAGCTGGGAGTTTTTCGATTCCTTTTATTCTCATAAAGAAACAAAAGATCGGATCTAACTCAGGAAATTCCAAGGCAGATTTTCAGAACCGGAGAAGCTGTGGACGGGGGAGTGAGAGAAAGGGAAGGCAAAAGGCAGATGAAAATTTATTTCATCTTCTTTTTCTGGGAAGATGCCATGAATGCAGACTGCATTTCTACATAGCAAATTTGAAAGAGTGTTGTGTAACTCATGTTCAAAATAGTAATTGAAATGTATAGTGTTTATTATATTCCCATATGTTTGCAATCGAGGTACAACTCTAGTGGATGAGAAGCAAAAAGCTATAATTTGCTGCTTAACATCAGAGCTGTTGCACATTCATTTAAATAGCTTTATTTATCTTCTTCCCCATAAAGAACCTTCCATACTGTAAATTTATTGAATGGTTAATGGCCCAAAAGTATGGGGTTCATTACAAAATGAAGTATTTATTGCAGTGTTAATTAAATAAAAGCATTGTAATCTTTCCAAATTGAACAATTATACTCATTTGAACATTTTAAACAGAAAATCTTTTATATACTAATTGAGTTGCATAATGAAAAGCACGTGTAATGGAAATTTTAATCAAAACAAATACTGAAATAATTTGAACACTTTTTACAATATAAAAGGTCTACCTCAGTTTTTATTAGAAATATTATAACAGCCAGATTAGTTTCAGAACTCATGACCTTTGAGTGCGGTATATTATTTCTGAGCTGATAGGCCACCCTCACATACCAGTTGGCTAACCCCTTAAACATCAAAGTTACTGCTTGGCTACCAGCCTCAAACCATGACAGACTGGCTACAAGCCCAAAACTTGACAGCCTGGCGCTAGGCCTGTAGCCTTAGCTGACAGCCTTTTCTGCAAGGGGCTGATGAATGATTTCTGGCAACTTGTGCTGTGCTCTGACTGACTGGGAGAATAGCATTCACTCAGAAAAATGTGCACAAAACCTCCACAGGTCTGTAGGAGATGGCACTTTGCCGAATGCCCAGATCAACGCTGTGTTCACACCCAATTTTTTATTTATTTGTTAAATTTCACGGAGCAACCCCAGAATGTTTGCAGCTGCAACTAGATTTCAAATAGCTCGGCCATCTAACATCTAAATTTCATTCCAAATTCAAGAATTTTGCTTCTCTGTTTGCTGTTGTGAGCTCTTGTAGGCATAGTTTGCTTTGTTTCTTCATTTGCGGACAAAAACCAAGTAATGCGTATTCCTTTGTAAGTCTGAATAAAATTCCTAAAAGATGAAATTGCATGCCACAGAGGTGCAGCTGAATTGTTTCTGTCCAGAGGAAGCCCTGTAAGCCAGTCTGTCTTACTGAGAGTTTTCTCATTTGTGGACTGGCATTTCCTAAGTTTATTGCCATTTGACAATTTTGTATTATTAAATCGAGAAAAAGGGGAAGGAACCATTTAGATCTTTTTCTCTGCTTGATATAATTGCACTGTAAAGGAAGTGGTCCATTAGTTGGTATCAAAATTTTGCTGAGATTATGAAGAGATTTAAGGACAAATCTCCAGAAGAAAGCCCAAGTAATTAGAAGGTATCAGCAGTAAGCTGACAATATATTGATGAAAACGTTTTGGAAGCAAATTCCTACTCACTTTATCCTTAAAGTGAACAATTTATAAGAATATGTAATAGCAATCCCTTACAATGACTGAACATAGAGGTTTAGGTAATAAAATGGGCCTAACTGAATACAAGTGAAAAAAATGCGGTGCTATTAGACAACGGAGCTGTATTTTACATTTGAACTGCAGCAAACACTATGGCCATGAAATAAATGTACAGCAAGGATGCTAAAAGAATATTGAAAATATATAATCTGCAGAGGGGGTGAAAGCACCTGTGATGGTGATGTTTTCTGTCTAGGGTACACTGACATAGGTGCAATTCTCACGGGATAAAGCATGTTATTCCATGAATTTTTTTTACTCTCTTAGTAACCTGAAAGTCTACATGGATTAGCAATTTTTTGCTGTTACACAATATGTCTTTGTAGCTGTTTGTGTGACAGGTTGCTCATTAACATGACCAGGCATTCATATGATACTAGTACAGATGAGTGATTGCCAACACATTATGACACTGATATTTCTAGATCACTGCTAATGGGATATGACAAACCCTAGTGAAGAGTCAGCTATAGCAGTATTTTATATTTCAAAAGCCATTTTCATACCTTCTTCCAGAAAGTCTGAATGAATTAGGAGAGGAGACTCTTGCACTGAAAACTTGTTCTTATTTTTCCTATATTAGTGTGGATAGATGTCCTGCTGTTCAGAGCGGAGAGTCAGTGCAAGCAGGAAGGAATCTAGCTGTAGGCTTTCTGAAATTATCCCATCATGATCTAGCAAGCTAGATGGAAAAAAAAAAAGAAGGTATAAGTGGGAAAGAAATATGCAGAACAATACATAAGCAGATCAGAAAACCTACTGCTTTTTATGCATAGGGTTGATTAATGCAATGACCATGAATAGAGTTGAAAATATTGCCATGCTGTTATTTATTATACATAACTTTTTCCATATAAGACACTGCAGAAAAGATTCTTCTTTCCTGGGTTGCAGAGAGAACATTTCCATCTCAAAGAGATTTGTCTGTTTAAAACTCCAGGCAAGCAAAACTAAAATGACTTCACCGAATAGTTTAACATAATATCCAGAGTAGACTTCTTAACTAAGATTTGTAAGTTTCACTTAAGAAATCAGAAAGAAGAGGGGGTTTTCGTTGCTCTTTTTTTTTAAGCAGGGAAATAATTTGCAGTCTTATTGTAACCATCTGTGAGAAACACCAAGACAAATGAACTCAAGTTAGAAGGAGCAGCAGACAAAACATCACTGTGTGCACCCACCAAAAAACATTTTTGACAGTGCAACAGTTTATGGTTCAATCCAGGGTGCTGGGAGGAGGCAATAACTTGTGGCATCTTGTCAGAGCTCTGGGCAGCCTCCAGGGAGTGAAAAGGGGGGGAAGTAAAGCCATGGAGAATTGTAGGTTTTGCTGCTGAGGGCCTGCAAGGCATGGAGATGAGGACATTGCTCCTGGAAGAAGAAACTCTTCTTCTCTGAGTAAATGCTATCACTCCATAGCCATTGACCCACCTGGCTTGCCAGAACCAGCATGGTGCAGAGGTCCTGCCTTGTACAAGGTCTTGGGCAGGAAAATAGCAGGTAGTTACACCCAGGTTGAAAATACCATCCATGTCAATACATTACATCAATACAATGACCTTTCAGTAATGCTCTTCATTACAAGAGTAATTTTTGCCTATAAGAATGAAAATATTAATTCTTATACTACTGATTACTACAAGAAGTTTTAGATCCACATTTCCATGACCTGTCCATGAACCGTAGTAGCAGCTCCCATAAGTGAGACCTGCACAGGTTTTGTTGTCTGCTTCCCTTTCCTGCACCCCAGTGAGACAGTGCTCATGCATGGGGACCCATCAGCTCCCTTCTCTGCCTGACTATCAGGGCTGTCAGCAGACTTGCTCTTGTTGGAGAGTTTTCTCCTGTCCTTCCATGGTTATTCACAAGCATAGTAGAGGGTGATGGGATGAAGAGGGGAAAGAAACACATATTTTATATGCTAAACTATTATTTAAATTGTTCCTAAGCCTGATGGAGAGCTGAGACACTGTAGGAACTTTCACAGTGTAAGCAGAACTATACTCAATAAGAGAAATGGCTACAGAAATCTCTCCCCCACAAAGCCAAAGACCAACAAGAAGGAAGGAGGAATTAGGGCTGCAACATGTATCTCAAACATATTAGCAGGTGTTGAAGGAAAGTGAAATTTGCCTTCTTCCAGAGGTTATGTCAGGATTATGAAAAAGTAACATAAAGAAGGCCTGTTTCTTCTGCAATTCCCTCAAAGTAATAATTTAAATCTTATTCTTACATGATGTCTCATGTTACATTGGATCAAGAGGTAAATCTCCCAATTGTTCCTACTAGCCAGTGTGTTTTCAGAATACAAATTCCTGGGAGGTGTGCTCCAAAACACCTCCCAGGCTGCTGCTGTTGCTATGAGCACAGGCCACAGGGACTATCGCAGAGCTACTCCCCTTCCTTCTGGAAATTCACCCCTTGTTGTTTTTGGGTCTACATCACTAGATACACTATGGCTGCCCTACTTACTTGCCACATAGACATAGCAGTGAATATGCCAGGCCAGAAGGGATAGGAGCCTTGCAGCCTCTGCCCTTAGCAGGTTAGGGTAAAAGGGCTTTGATGTGCACGCACCTGGGGCTGAGTCTTCAGCCTGTGCTGCTTAGCTCCTGGGAAGGAGCAGAGCATCAAAAGCTGTTACAGCATCTTCTGTGCCTTTTATAGCACAAAGGTGTTAGGTTTTCATACCATTTAGGGGCCTGTCATAGAATTGTTGTTTAAAATTTCCCCACCCATCCTCCCAAATAAGGAAGCCCTTTTACAAGCATGTCTATTTCAAAATAAATTAAAAATAAAAATGGAAAGTGGTACCACTACCATTTCAAGGTTTTCGCATTTATTTGAATTAATTAATTCAGTAATTCCCAATCTCTCCCAGGATTAAGATTTTTCACTGCTGAGCTATGTACAGATTGAAAGATCAGGTCATATCTTAGAGATCCCTTTTCTGAAGTACATGAAATGAAGTAAGTTAAAGAGAACAAGGATGAAGGTTTTAGTAGAAGTCAAGCGCAGGACCTGAGTAGTGGTTTGGCATATGCATGGCAGAATAAATTTCCTGTTTTGTCAAAGCTTTCTAAGGTGATTTTTTTCATTAGTCATTTTGGTATGACGCATTAAAACCATTTAGGAGTTATTTCCCATTGAATATAGTGAGAGACAGGCACTCAGATACTCCTGAAAACCCCACAAGGCATGCGTCTACATTTTTAGGTAACCAGATCTAAAAAAATATATTAGCGTTAAATGGAGAAAATCTCTTAATCACAGTGAAATTTGAGGTTAAAAAAGACTAGAAGATAGTAAGATTTTTTGGTCACTGCAGTAATGTGAATCAGCTTTATAAACCTAAAGTGGACCACAGGGACAGGGGTCTTGATGCTGGACTGTTAATCACTGGTGTGGTCAAAATAGGCCAAATTCTACAGCCATTACTCAGGCAAAACTGCTGTGAAAAATCAGTATAAGTTTTGCCAGGGTAAAGATTTGGACTTACAGTGGGTGACTGCTTAGTCTTTTATCATTTGTTAGATCAGCAAACTCTTCTCAGCATGCAGCATGCACACAGGATATAATTTAGACCACCTACAGAACAGCTTGTCTGATTCCTAACTGCAAGCCATTAAAAACTAGAATGTAAATATGATATTTGAGCCAATAGTGCCATCAACATTGAGTGGGTTTCTGCTTTGGAATCAGAGGCATGTCTTGCCTGACTGGATTTCACAACCACCGCTTGTCTGTGAATTGTCTTCTCGAGACTCTGAAGTTAAAAAGACCCTGAGCTGGTAACACACTGCTGATTTAAGGACTATAATTAGATCAGAATGTAGCCTGGTTTTGGTTTAGCGGCAAACACAAAGACAGAACAAAATTTCTCTCACCTGGATGCTGCTATAGATTAGGAGCAACTCCACTGGCTTCAGCTCCTTGGTTCTGCAAAAGAGTGTGAAGCTGGGTCCACAGTGAAAGGTTATTTTCATTAGAGCTGGAATAGGGCTTGAGGAGCTAAATAAAATTAAGACACTATTCTCTAAGAAGCCATAGGCATGCATGCTAGGCCTTCAGAACTAAGTAATCAGAATGATAGAAGTGTAAAAACAAACACTTCAGGAGTTGGAGGGGACTGAACAGCCAGAGATCTGAAGCAACCTGCGTGTGAGGGCACAGGGGAAGGTGATAACGCACTCGGGAGCAGAAGCCTTTATGGCAATTAATGCCCCCATCAGCTGCACTACGCTGCCAGTGCTGCCTTGGCTGTTCTCATCCTTCAATGGATATCATGTACACTATTCTTATGGTACTCTTGGTAATTTGAAGCACTCTAGAGTCATAGCCATTTATAGTGTATGGAATTTCAATGGTGTTTATATTTCCATGTGGAAACCACTGATATGATGACTTAGTCATTTATGTAACATTAGGGGATAGTTGAAAATGGGGATCCTGGCCTCTTTCCATCCTAAAACATGTCTTACGTTTGTAACATTATACCACGTTTGCTTGGAAGTGTTTTTGCTGCATTGATGAATTTGTGATTAATGAGGTTTTATCATAAAAATTCTGTACACAACTAAAAATTACATGCAATTATATGTGCAGAAATAAAGTAAAAAATATTTGGGTTGGAGTGCACAACTTTGATTTGGCCACACTTACTGGTTACACGCAACACAATCTGGTAGTTTTCCTTGTAAAAACAAAGTAATTAAATAGCAGTAATGACACTTTTGCATGCAGACTGAGTGACATAATGTGGCTTATTAATGAGAACAACAAAGAACAGTGGGATTAAGTGTATCCCTGGTGTAACACAGTTGCTAAAAATCAATAGTACCATGGGGACTAATTTGGTCTAAAATGGATTGTTTCCCAGACGGTGTTGCTCTGTGAAATCTTCTTATCTATTAGAGAAAAGGAACAATAACCTCATTTATCTGTGCTTTCTTTTTCACTTACCTATTTCCACTGGTTTCAGTGTGACTGTACAGATGAAAATGAGGGCATGATTTGATCCCACCATGTAAATAGATACAAAACTTACCATCCTGATGGGGAAACAGAATGCTTTGAATCTGCCACTTTCCAAAGAGTTTGCGAACATTGTAGCTATAACATGTGAGTCTAACTTAAGTATTTCCAGAGGCTGTGTTAAACTGGTGAGCCTCAGACAGGAAACACTGTGTTATCTGAAGAATAATGAATTCCCAGAAGCTTCAGTTGTACCTGGCAGGATGAAATGACTAGACATAGTTTTAAAAATAACCTTTCTTTCAGATTTCAGAAACAACAGATGGGTCCAGATGGCCTAGAGTTACCCTGATCATGGTCAGGAATGAAACCCTGTAGGTACAGGGGAACGGAACAGTAAAAAATGCCCCTATCTTCAGAGAATTACCTGATGCATGCCATTAAATCAGTTAATTATGAAAGACTCACTGAACAGGTGAGTTAAGTGCATTAATGATTATGACTGATAATCTTGTTCAATTCAACATGTTTTGCTTGCAAAAGTGTTGCTGTAATTAAGCCTAATCTTGCAGTCACTGTCCCTGTATAAATGATTTAATTCAGTTTTGGACAGAACACCAATTCCAGTGGCTCAGAGTTAATTCAAGCGCTCGATGTTGATAAATCTTTAAGCAGGTGTGATATAGGAAAAATAAATTTAGACAGGAAACCTGCTTCAGCTTTAAATTTCTAGTATGTAATTATAGGCAACAGTGACTAAAGATAAATTCTAAATTATGAAGCATAGGTTGATGGTTTCCACTTAACAATTTTAAAACTAAATGGGAATATTAGTATAGAAAAATAACACTGCACAACCTTGAAGGCTAGAAATTGAAAATCATAATACATCAATGTTATACTGTGATATAATACTCTATACCCTAATTTTTGAGCAGAATAACACGTTTTTCTTGGCTAGAAGAATTTTGTGTCAGCTCTTAACCATGTTACAGTTTCTTCTGGCATCCAGACTTGGGAAGCTAACATTTATCTGGTTGGACTGTTAGCACCTTACAGCCCAATCTGAAACTTTCTCTAGTCCGTCTACTAAATAAACTTAACAAAGAGTCTAGGAATCATAGTTTTCTCTTCTCAGGTGCCCTTTAACCTCCATGACTGTTCCTAGCTGTATATTTATTTACATAAAACACAGTACTTCTGTGAAACACTAGACTGCCTGCCTCTACAGTCATTTCCTACAGAGAAGGGGAAAAAAAGGAATCTTGTCGATATGCTTCAGTATTCACTTGCCTCAGTGTAATCATCTTGTGTGATTTGAAAGCTGGGAATATGTTGATCTTCACTGCACTGCTTTTTTAAAGGAACGACAAGGTATACAGAGCCAGCCTGTGGTGCCTGGATTGAAACAACGTGAATTTGAGTCTATAAGGAATTTAGTGCCCACTGACAACTTGATCTACAACATAGCTATGGATGCTGATATTTGGGATGGTGCTTTAGAGAGGCTGAAACTACAGCCAGCTTGGCTGCCTATTGAGCTGTGTTACAGTTTTCTTCAGTGTAAATGTACTTTGAAAGTGTATTATATAGGTTCTGGACACAGCACAACTTTGCACACCACACACACGTACCCTCTCCCCAAGTCCAGAGAAGAGGACATCTGTCAGACTCCAGCATCCAGTTCTAGCAGGCTAGTAACTAGGTGGTCATACTTTAAGAATACCCAGGTGTTAAAAAAGTATAAATACTATAAATACTTTTCAAAGTTGAAATACTAATCAGATTTGAAACCAGACTTTCACGTACAGCTTGGTGGTGGTGTTGCTTTTACTACACCTTACTTGGTTTGAGTCTCCTTTCACCCTGATGTAAGGTGTTGCAGTCGTGTTTCGTGACCAGTGCTGACTTGTTCACAAGCTTTCTGCAGAGCCTAGAGGTCACCACATCTGAGGGGATCTGCAGAATGGCGGTGACCATCCAGTTCTCCTCTGCAGTAGCTGTCACTCTCTCCTGTTTTATAATGAGAGGGGGTGTCCTTGGGAGAGAAGCAATTATCCTGGCCAGGGAAGGGAAGCAAGCTGCAGTGATTCAGTGCCTGCTTGCATTGTGCTGATACACTGGGAATCCTCACCATTAATATCTGTTCCAATGCACTGCACAGCATCCAAGTGCCACTCAGTGAGAGCGATGGTTGTATCTGAGACAGTATGTTTTGGATTCCTGAATGCCTCTATTTTCATTTTAAGGAAACACAATCCAATAGATAATTATTTCACTGCTGAAGGATGGCTTTCCAGGCATGGTACCTTCCATTTTACAAAATCTATATCTGTTTTATCCAAACCACCAAAAAAATCATAATAACTACTCTTTCCCCTGCCTTTTCATTTTTTTAACATATAAATTTGCTATCATTCCTTCTCATACTTGAATGTTCTCCCACCTGTCCTCAATTTAATCTGTGAATGTAAGCACATAAATCTTCATGACATTTTGGCAGAAAGTACCTATTTTCAGATGACTCCTTTAGGAAACTTGGAATCCAGGTGTTTGTTTTTTGCATAAAGTGTTGCAAAAGGGGAATTTTAATGTTACCATACAACCAGAAAACTGGCTACATTTGAAATTCTGTAAAAGGGTGGGCTGGCATGCATACACACCTTGACTTGCATTCAGAGAGCTAAATGATAATTACTGCACCATCCATAAAGGGAAGGAATGTCAGATTTTACTGCTACAATCACAAACATGTGATTACATAAACTTTGTTATGTGTAACGAACGTGCACTGAATATTTAAAAGTCCTTCACCACGTTTGACAAAGAGGGATGAAAAGTGGAGTGCTGATCTCAAAACATATTTTTGGGGTGGGGTGAAAAAAGAAAAAAAAAAAAAAAAAGAGATCAAACACTTGCCTATTTTTCTTTGGCCAGATGGTTTCTAAACAAAGATCAGAATCTATTTGAAAGTCTGATCATAAGGTTTGCACTAAATAGTTTTGACATAAGGACTTCATGATCTGAAATAGCCATGTACCTTAAGTTACTCTGGGGCCTATAGGAACTCCAGATTTATTTAAGGTTGTATGATGAATCAAAACAGAGGTGCTCATTCCCTGTGCTCTACCACCTTTTAGATACTGTATAGGGAACAGATGTCTTAGTCAGTGGTATTCTCCAACCCTGGGAAAAAAGAAATCTCACTTTTAAAATTACTCAACTTTGTCACCAAACTGAAAATGCCCCCCAAATAGTTGATCATTAAAAAAAAAAAAAAAATCATGTTAACTAAGCAGGTATTCACATGTATGGATATCTTATTGGGAAAATACAGAAAAGTCCTTTCTTTCTAAGGTGATGAGGAGAGTGTTCTATTTCGCAGCCCACTGTCTTTTACTTTTCTCCCAGAGGTGAGATTAACTGGTGGGAATGCTTTGGCTATTAAGGGGACAAATAAATGACTGGGAGAAACCTGAAAAGCGGAGGGAAAGAAAATGCTACCCAAAAGAAAGGAAAAAAAAAAAAAAAGAAGAAACCAAGAAATTCTGTGCAGGAATCTGTTGGCTTTTCTTCCTCTGATATAAAATCTTAGCACAGCCCTCACCCTTCCCTGAAAAAACCCTACACCAAAGCAGATCTACTTCTCACACACATCTTTTTCTCTTGAGAGAGGACAGAGGAACAGACCACACAGGACAGCAGTTACGCTATATCTCTTATCTCACACTCCTGGCAGGCAGTCAGATGTGATGAAGATAAGGGCAGTACAAGGACTTAGACAGAGGATAAGAGCATGCATTGTTCCAACATTGATATTCCCCACTATAGACAGACAATTTTTTTTCTCTTTAAATCCCATAATCACTTATATTTTGCAGAACAACAAAAAAACCTTTCTCCTTTTTGCTTCTAATGGACTAATCCTGCAGAAAAGCTTTGCTTTGAATTCATACTTTTCTATAGGGCCACAATCTCTTTTCCAGTGAAAAGGTTAATTCAAAGGTCTTTTGACCACGCCGGGCGGCCGGAGCACTCCCGAGGTGGCAGCACAATTGCCGGCACAGGAGGGGAGTGGCAGCTGCACGCCCGCATCTCAGCACCCGCTCCCCAGTGCCCTTATAATTTCTGGAGTTGACTATGGCTCTGGGAGCCAAGATATGACACCGATGTAAGGAAGATTGATGCACTGATTGTGTTGCGTGAGACCATAGTGTTCAGCTGCCGCCGCTACCTCTATGCAGGGCTTTTGACACCAGCACCAATCTCGCAGGGTTTGCTAATGCAAAGGGGAGGGAGAAGCTGCAGTTGGTGGTCTGAAATCAGATGCCTGATGTACCTGCTATCACCTTTATAGTTCACTCTTGTCTAGTACCCTTAAAGATGAACAAAACCAGACCCTTTCACCCTGTCTCAGTGTACCTTTACTGGAGAGAAAACAGAAATTTGGATGGACCCATAGAGCTGGCTGTTGTTACTGCTGCTTTTTTGGCATCATCAGAACAATCCCTTTAAAATCCCAGCTTCCCATGAACTTACCCATTCTGATCTGAATTTCGGGTGCAGGGATTCCCGCTGGCCACCCTAATCTCTCGCCCGGGCAAAGGATTCTTTTCATGCTGATGGCACAAAGAACTCTGTGGCAAGTTTTATACAGCATGCGCAAATGAACCATTCTTCTGTTCGCAAGCAGGAGGAGAGTTTTCTTTCTTTCTTTAGGATCCACTTCATAGCGGTTTGTTCCTTTTACTCACTGAATCTATCCCAGTGTAGAGAGCGAGTTTCTTGCCAAACACAGGAGCATGTTCTACTTCTTGGGGCGAAATAGCTTTACTATTCAGAAATAGCGCTTTACATTTGCTCTAGCAATGCAAAACAGTTTATAGAGAAACATTATCTGCTGATAAAAACAATTTATAAGGTGAAGTTATGCCCCAGGTTCAATGAGACTTGGCCGTGAACATCTGAGGGCAGTGACTGTTTCCAAAAGCTCATGTTGCACAGTTCTTTGCTGCTGAATATGAATACCAGCAACAACAGGTATTCCCAACTGTAAAAGTGGTAGTTATTGCTATCTAAGGTAAACTGAATAAGAGGTGTTAAAATTAATACCCAAAAGGGAACAAAAATTAAAAAAAAAAAAATGGAAAAGGCTATAAAAAAAGTGCCCTTCTGTTCTTCTAAAGCTGAAGGAATGGTAGATATTTCTGACGTACAAATGGGATTGCGTCTACCAGAGCAGCTGAACCTATGTCT
Organism: Pezoporus flaviventris; assembly: GCF_033815535.1. Lineage (NCBI taxonomy): Eukaryota > Metazoa > Chordata > Aves > Psittaciformes > Psittacidae > Pezoporus > Pezoporus flaviventris. The sequence goes on along the minus strand of NW_026892569.1, from coordinate 8,333,256 downwards.
CCTTTCACACCAGAGCGAAGGAGTTTTCCAATCTCCCATCACATTGTTATCACATCACAGAGTTTTTAAATTTTGATCTCACAATACTAAAGATAGAGGGGACTGTGGGTTTTCAGTTAGAGTGTACGAAATCACACAGGTCACACACTTTTTACTTTCCTCAGTAGAACTGTCAGTAAATTCACGGGTTTGGGCCCAGTTCGAGCATTTTCTGGGTAGATGTCCCACTAATTCCTTCTTTCATTTCATTAGGAAGACTTATAATCAATGCTAAAATGCTAGTTGGGGAAGGAAAAAATACCCAGATTTTTTCACCAAGATTATTTTATTTTTTGATAAAAATTTCAGAAGTTCTTAAGAGAGGGCATATATTGAACAGATATATTTGTATTTTCCCTAGTGCTTAGCAGCTCCACATTTTATTTGCCCTGAAAGAGATGAAAATTAGGTTTTGTATTTTTAAGCTCTTAGATTTTAGATCTTAGAACTGTGTAATATTCACAGGCCATTTCAGCATAATACTTCACCATTGCAATGCGATTTTTATCATGTTTTTCAGTGCTTTAATAACTTAAGCAGTAGTTTTAACGAGGCTTGATATATAAAGCAAGCAATTACATGAGTATAGTCAGTATAGTCAGTATTTCTCATACCAAGAGAAGATCAGAATGGTAAATAAATTCGTGTCTACTTTGTTTTGCAGCTGTGTTTTTCCCAATCTAATCTAATAATCTAGGAAGGTTATAATTACTTGTCTTTTAAAGTTTATCTGCCAGCTGTCATATGTGGCAAGCACAACCAATATTAGTTTTATTTATTTTATCAGTGCTGTGCAGTCATTTTGGAGAGCAAAACAAAAAGAATCACCACTGATGATCATTCTCTTTGGTGGACTTTGGTAGGGTTTGGTTTTCAGGAGAAAGGGAGACGAGGCTCAATTCCTGATCTGAGCCAGCATTGTTGCACAACTTTGGAAATCCTACTTACTCTGTTTCCACCTCTTTCTTCTCTAGTTAGTTCTACTTTAGTTCCTAAGCAGTGGTGTAAGCAGTGAGAGTAAATTCAGGTGATCAAAGTTGCCCCAGTTCAGAGATGGACAATGCAGGGTTTAGGCACTTCTACACACTGAGCTGGTGAGTTTATGTGGTTTTAAACCTTTTCCTCCAGAACCAGTACTGGGAGCAAGCTTATAGCTCTTCCATTACTTTATGTAACTGCTTGACCAGTGTATGGCCATGGGGTATCTGTGGACATTTCTCCTGGCTGCTCACACCTTGTTCAGAGCTGACTCAGGTCCTGAGTGAATGAGAAAGACTTGTTGGCCAGATTCCTTCTGCTTGTCAAAGCCAGGGTAAGCACTTGGTCTTGTGTATCTGCTGGATACTCAATGCACTTCAGCCAACTCTTCATCTTAATTCTACAGGAGTTTTCCAAGATGATTATAAAAATAGCGCTGCTGAAAACATCAGCAGAAAAAGCATATATTACTGTCTCTTGCAATTGCCTCCTCTTTACTAATCTGAATTAATTCCTGTCTTTAGTGATAGCATTAGCAGATGAATGGCTTTATTGCAGGAGGTTGAATTCTTTCTGCATGTCTCTTGATTTTGCATAATTTGTTACAAGGACCAAATAAGTATATCTAGTGAAGAATTAGCAATTCCTGTACATACATTCTCACAGTAGTTTTCTTAGGGTCAGATCTTCCTTTACTCAGGCTGACGATTCAGCTGATGATACATTTACTAAATCAATAAACCTCAGAGGTGATAGTGAGAAAGAAGTGGTTGTAAGAATCTTAAAAAATAAGCAAACAAATCCTTACCTCTGCATTTCAGTCCCAGATTCTCTCTGGATTAGAAAGAGATTTTTGATCTGAGCCCATTGCAAATGGCACAGTATTTTATGACTGATAAAGCAAGTGAATGGGCAGGGGAGGATGCCCAGCCGTCCTGCAAGTATCTGTGCTGTCACATATTCTGACACACAGAGATGCTGTGGTGATCCCAAGCATGGTGGGGTTCACTATTTCTCTTGCATTGGCGGAGAGAAATTATAGAGGAACTTCCACTGCTCTGCAATGAGCAGTGCAAAATTGACCTCTACAGCTGAGGTGGATGAAGTTTTCAGACAGTTTGTTTAAAAAAATATAAATCTATTCAGGTCAACAAAAGCTAGCCAGAAATAATTTTACTCAAAAAAAGAAACTAAACCCTAAACACTTCAGTTGGAATGAAATAATTGTCTGGCCCCAAAGAGCTTTATCCAGGTTAATTCTTGGGTGTTTTGAGGTAGCTGAAAATTCAGTCCTAATATCTGCTCACTCCCATTATTTTCCTTTTATTTTTTGTCAGCAAACTGACTGCCTAGCTCTTATTTACAAAGTTTTGTTATTCTTCAGAGATCTAAAAAAGCCAAACTAACCAACCAACTGCAACATCAAACCCCCAGGGTTAATTGTCTGGGTCCAACCTGCTGAACGCAGGTGTTATCACCTACAGACCTCACCTGTAATCTGGGCTGGTTGAGCCATGAGTGTTGGACTGCAGATTTAGGCTTGAGCACATAATTATTTAAAAGCTGAAATGGAGAAAAGGAAAAGCCCCTCATGAATTTCACTCAGAAGCAAAATTCCAGTGTCAGATATGCTGGTGCAAACTGGAAATGACTCAGCTGAAACCACTCAGGTCATTTCTGATTCATATGTACCAGAGGGGTGAAACTGGATTTCTTAGTTACTGATAACTTTCATACCATTTTAGAAAAATCTCATTTGTTTCTCTCTACCTCTGCAACAGTCAGGCTTCACTGTAGGAGGGAAAAAGCTCTGAATTGCTAAGATGTACTTTGGTAATTAAAACTCCAACAGCATGATATTTGTGCTGTACAAATAAATATCTCAAAATGTTTTTTTTTAGTTTCTTCCTTGTCTATTGCTGAAACTAAAGTATTTGTGCTTCCAAAGTGATCCTCAGAGAGTTGCTTGGCATTAACAGAGACTTTCAGATTGTCAGGGAGCCACTGGACAACTTACTGAAAATCACTGAAAACTACAAGCTATGTCAGGGATAGACATGGAAGTACAATTTCACAGGTATTACAGGTCCAATTCAGATTTTGCTTACAGAGAAGAATAACAATAAAACTCACTTAATTAGTAAATAAATATATTGTTCCAAAAACAGAGGGCAGGGGGGCCCAAGACTGTTGGTTGATATTCAAGGATCACCTGCTACAGGCTCAGGAGTGTTCCATCCCAACCAGCAGGAAGTGCAGCAGGAGGGCCAGGAGACCTCCTTGGGTGGATAATGAGCTGCTGAGGAAAATTCAAAGGAAAAAAGAGGCTTATAAAAGGTGAAAGCAAGGACAGGTGGCATGGAAAGAATACAGGGATGTTGTCCATGAAGCTAGGGACCAGGTTAGGAAAGCTAAGGCCCAGTTAGAATTAAACTTGGCTAGGGATGTTAAAGATAACAGGAAGGGATTCTATAGGTACATTGCAAATAGAAGACAGATGAGGGATAATGTGGGCCCTCTCTGGAAGCTCTCGGGAAAACTGGCTACCCTGGATTTGGAGAAGGCTGAGGTTCTGAATGACTTATTTGCCTCAGTCTTCAGTGGCAAATGTTCAAACCACCCAAGTCTTGGAAGGCAGATGCAGGGACTGTGAGAATGAAGACCTTGGGCCCACTGTAGGAGAGGAACTGGTTCGAGACCACCTTAAAAATCTGAATGTGCACAAGTCCATGGGAGCTGATGAGATCCATCCGCGGGTCCTGAAGGAGCTGGCTAATGAAGTTGCTAAGCTGCTGGCCATCATATTTGAGAAATTATGGCAGTCAGGTGAAGTTCCCAGTGACTGGAAAAAGGGAAATATAACCCCCATTTTCAAGGGGAAAATGGATGACCGGGGGAATTACAGAGCAGTCAGTCTCACCACCGTGCCTGGCAAAATCTTGGAGCAGATTCTCCTGGCAGGCATGCTAAGGCACATGAAAAACAACAAGGTGCTCGGTGACAGCCAGCATGGCTTCACTAAGGGGAAGTTCTGCCTGACCAATTCGGTGGCCTTCTATGATGGGGCTACAGAACTGATGGACAGGGGTAGAGCAGTTGATGTCATCTACCTGGACTTGTGCAAAGCGTTCGACACTGTCCCACATGACATCCTTGTCTCTAAATTGGAGAGACATCAATTTGATGGATGGACCACTCGGTGGATAAAGAACTGGCTGGATGGCTGCACACAAAGAGTTGTGGTCAATGGCTCAATGTCCGGCTGGAGACCAGTAATGAGTGGTGTCCCTCAGGGACTGGTGTTGGGTCCGGTCTTGTTCAACATCTTTGTCTCTGACATGGGCAGTGGGATTGAGTGCGCCCTCAAGCAAGTTTGCTGATGACACCAAGCTGTGTGGTTCGGTTGATACCCTGGAGGGAAGGAATGCCATCCAGAGGGACCTTGACACACTGTGAGGTGGGCTGATGCCAACCTTATGAAGTTTATTGACAAGTGCAAGGTTCTACACCCGGGTCGGAGCAATCCCAGGCACAGCTACAGGTTGGGCAGGGAAGAGATTCAGAGCAGCCCTGCGGAGAAGGACTTGGGGGTGTTGGTTGATGAGAAAATGAACATGAGCTGGCTTCAGTGTGTGCTCGCAGCCCAGAAAGCCAACCGTATCCTGGGCTGCATCAAAAGGAGCGTGACCAGCAGGTCAAAGGAGGTGATCCTGCCCCTCTACTCTGCTCTTGTGAGACCTCACTTGCAGTATTGTGTGCAGTTCTGGTGTCCTCAACATAAAAAGGACATGGAACTGTTGGAACAAGTCCAGAGAAGGGCCACGAGGATGATCAGGGGACTGGAGCACCTCCCGTACGAAGACAGGCTGAGAAAGTTGGGGCTGTTCAGCCTGGAGAAGAGAAGGCTGCGTGGAGACCTCATAGCAGCCTTTCAGGATCTGAAGGGGGCCTATAGGGATGCTGGGGAGGAACTCTTCATTAGGGACTGTAGTGACAGGACAAGGGGTAATGGGTTAAAACTCAAACAAGGGAAGTTTAGATTGGATATAAGGAAGAAATTCTTTCCTGTAAGGGTGGTGAGGCACTGGAATGGGTTGCCCAGGGAAGTTGTGAATGCTCCATCCCTGGTGGTGTTCAAGGCCAGGTTGAACAAAGCCTTGGGTGACACTGTTTACTGGGAGGAGCCCATGGCAGGGGGGTTGGAACTAGATGATCTTAAGGTTCTTTCCAGCCCTAATTATTCTGATTCTATGATTCTAAGATAGAGTGAGAACACCTAGCTATGTGATCTGTTTTTGCAAGAGTTAAGTCTAAAAGTTAGCCTACAATTAACAGGGAGTGCTTTTATTATTTTTTTTTTAAATTATTTAGTCTACTTTTTCAAAATTAATTGCCATTTCTTTAAAATATTGCTTCTTAAATAGCACACATGCAATTCACTGTAAGGGTTCACTATTCAGATGTCAGAAGACAGTGTGGTTAGGTTCTGAAGCAATGTGGTATTGTTTCTGGTCATTGATCGGGTGATTTATGTCATCCAGTGAATAGCAAACTTCAAACATAGCAATGGAGAATTAGTGCTATCTTTGGAAGTTTGACTTCTCATCCCTGTAGGCTCCAAGCTCTCCATTTTACAAGTGGTGATAAAAATGCATCACACTCAAGGATATATGCTTTTCTGATGAGATGCTGTGAGGACTATTGAATGAGATCATGTGTATGGTGAGAGCCATCAGGAAGAGCGCTGCTGAACTGCATCACTTTGTTTAAGCTGCAGCTTTAAATTCAGCCCAGTTTGCTTCTTCATGGCAGCTGTGTTTTGATCCTAAATTTCACTCAGAGCATCAAGGTCGCTTGGCACTTTTTACAGGATCTTAGCAGAAAGAGGTACATGTTGGCTTTTTGATTAAAGCAAAGGAAAAAAACGAAGGGAAATGCAATCAGGAATCACATGTTAGGTGTGTGCCCATGCCTTTGTACCTACAGAAGAGGTGGGTGCTTCTGCTACTTCCTGTCCTGAGGGCAGGGGCAGGCAGGGGGCTGCAGCAGCCTCACTTGATGGGGCACTAGGTGTGAGGGAAGGACTGCTGTCCCTCTCCCTAGCCACAGGAAGCTTGTGGGGCACTCACTTCAGTTTCTGTATGATGGCTCATCCGTTCATCAACAGAGAAGACATACATACCTGGGAGCCACCTAAATCCTCAAAGATGAAACCAACATTTAAATTCATTTGGTTAGCTCACAATCTTTGTGCCAAGCTGGGATTTGAGAGCAGCAGGTGCACAGCATCACACCTTGAAAATGAAATTAAGTCATGCTGAGGCAAGGGGTATACTTTCCAAGGATACACATCATTATTTGGACTCTTTTAATAAGATATAACGATAATCTACCCTCCTCTTCTGAAGCACATTTTGTGGGGCACTGGTTGGGCAGGATGTATGGAAGCAGGTGGAGAGGTGAGGGTGCCACCAATTAGACTGGATTATTGGTAATTTTACCTTTAACCCCTTAGAGAAAATAGGTGTCTATGTCAATAAAGAAGTAGACTGAACATGTCAGCAAGCTGAAATGCACAGGACCACATAAGGGACAATCAGTACATAGAATGTACTTGAAAATTAATTCTGCTACAATTGATGAAGCAAGTTCAGTATTACAAGTGGATAGAGGTTTTGGTGATCTAAACAGGAGCTAAGTGCCTTTTAAGGACAAACCGATCTGCATCTCTGACTCTCATATATTGCATGTTACAGATCCCAGAGATGTGTTACAACACCTGCCTAAAGGCTGCAGGGTGACAGGCACACCAGATGTGTGGCAGCTTTCCTGGAAGGCAGTTGCCTGTAATTCTCTTGTTTGGCTATATGATGGGAGTTGCTGTTTCTGCACTGTACTAAGCACGCCAGATTTGCTTTGTCACCAGCATTTTGTGCAGGAAAGACTGGATGCTAAGCTGACTTTTGGCAGGATGCGGGGGAGAACAGCTGTACAGCCAATAATTAATTCCATAATTACTTTAACCTAGACCAAAACTGAATCAGACCTTGGATGGAAACAGTGCTGCCAATGCTGTGATCAGCTGTCTATGTAGCCAGAAAATGCTAATGAAATAAGTTCAGCAACATCAAGAAGAACGTCAGCAGACCTGAACCTCATCATTAGAAGTGCAATGGGGCCTTTTAAAAGTAAGGTTTCCAAAATGCAGATATGATTAGTTAGTAAATGCTCCACACTGAAGAAGCTGTGAAAGGCAGAGGTACATATTCACAGCTGTGCTCCTCCTGGGAGAAGCTACTGCCCATCCTTCACATCTGGAAGCCTAGTGAAGAATACAGATGCCTTCTTTCCATAGCTTCTGCCGAGATGCTCCCCTCATGCAGGCTGCTTGAATGTTGCCAGACCCTTAATTGAGGTTGAACTTCCTCTCGACCGAGACACACCAAGAAACAGATGGACTTTTTCCAGTATTTGTTCACTTTTCAGATATTTCTGACAAAGATGCTTCCAAACAGCCCATCAACAGGTGTTTTGTGCATGGTTTCTGATCCAGCTGCACAAGTCCTTCTCATTGCTGTAAAAACCATATCCCACCAATGACACCCACAGACCCCAGCAGAGGCCTGAAACTTAAAGCCTCTCATTTAGACAAGCACTAACAGTGGGGTTGTACCTTCCCCTGCTTCAGACCTGCATTATGCTCTTGTGCTGCAGCTTCCCAGGGATGCTGGCAGATCCGTGGCAGTGGGCACATCTTGCTGACTAGCTCTGGGAATAGAGGGAGGGCTTCAGGCAGAGGCCACAAGCACAGCTATCATCTCACAGCAGCTACTTGCTCACAGTGGGGTTTTTTCAAGGCTTTAAGTGGTGTTTTAAAACTGTGTTATCAGCACAGTGCAAAGAAAACATATGGCAAAAGCTCCATGCCATGAGCTGAATATCCAGCTGATGTTGAACTGAAGATCCTGAGTTCAGCAATCCTGCCCAAATGAGTACTGTTGGCTTAGCTATGCCATTTTTCTTGCGAGATTCCTTAAATAACTACATAAATAAAGTAGCTAACATATTTTCTCAATGCCTTTGGGTATCCACCTTGGATTTTAATTTTCTGCCTGATAGAAAATGATGTTTGTATATTGCAGTGGTGAAACATCATCAAAATATCTTTAGATGATACATAAAAAGGAAACCATATAGCAGAACAGAGCAAACCATCAGTAACCACAATACCAACTATACAGCCTTTCATTGCAGTGCTACTTACCAATAACGATGCCTTGCACATATAATTACTAGTTTCTAAATTTATTACTGGCTTTCAGGGGAATTACTACAGAAATGATCCACAACAATTTTTCTATATTTCATTTGCAGAAGTTCCACAAGCTTTGTCCTTTCTGTTTGCTGTGAAATTGGAGGAAACTGCTGGTCTCTCACTGAAAAAAATGAAGGCACTCATATTCTGAACCTGTTTGTAATGACACCTTCATTAAATGCGGTCTGTGAACAAGTGCTTGGCATGAAATTAATTTTCTCTCTCCCTATATAATATACAGAGTATATATAATATATAATATGCATAATATAGTATATGTACATTATTTACAAGTATTTATATATTTGTATTAGTGGTGCCTCACCCTTGCTCGCTGACAGCCAGGTGCATGCACAAGACTGCCATTTAGGTGTCTTGTGGCTACAGTGAAAAGGAGAGCGGTGAAAGTGGAACTGTGATTGAACGAACAAATGATGAAAAAACTCTGCCTACAATGAGAAGGTGGCATATTTACTATGGCCATCTGCCCTGTACGTCAGTCTGTCCATCCAGGACCAGAATCAAGAAAGCTTAGTAAACACCCATTAACTTTTAATTTAAAGTCTGTTTAATGAACTCCAAATATGTAAACTTATGCAACCAGGGGGTTAGTTCTGTCCTCTCTTGATCAGTTAAATGCATAATATTTACATATTTGAAGGAATTTAAAATATTATAAACAAAGGGGTGGATCCTTCTCCGACAGTATTAGTCTAAATGCTGAGTTTCAGTTCCATCATGCTCTTTCTCCTTGTCAATAGTATACGTGAGCACAGATTCCATCTTTGCATGCTATAAGCCATGAAGTATTGTTCATTCATTATCTGGTGGACTAATCGACAACAGACGTTAAGTGCTTGTTCAGTGCTACTTCATACTTATACTATGTTTCCCAGAAGTAAAACATTTTATTCTAAACTGGGGTTCTGGAAGTTATTATTTTTCCTTCTTTTTTCTGATGACCACAACTATTTTTCATAAGCAGCCCTGTTCCTTTAGTTTGTGCCAGCTATGCAGAAAGGATAAGTGGGGGGGGGGGGGGAATAAATCACAGATATGACAATGGTAATAGCTGGCACGAATGTCCTTTACTAATGTACTGCATTTGGCTCTTCAATTTCTGCCAAGTGCATATGTAGTACTTCATTGGAGCAGGTCACAAAAAAAATTGACTATCTAGTAAAAGATGAGAGGCACCACAAAACGGACATGTTGACTACTACTGCTGTTGGAATACTGTGGTAGCAACTAGTGGTGCTATTGTGCACACTTCGCAGTGCTAAATCAGCAGTTCAAGTCTGTATACTCTAGTAACTGAACACCAGAGTTTTTGGTCCTTTACTTCTATTCCTTTCATACCCTTTCTATTTAAAGAGCTCTTTTACAAAGAAGAATATAATCATTTTATACTATGCATGGGCTAACCATATGAGGGCAAACATCACTCCACATTCACTTTCACCATGTGAGGCATACTTACCTGTGGACAACAAGACTGGGCTGAACTAAACTGCATATCCCAGGTGCCCCCAGGGACACAGGAGGAGTGGGTGCCCAGGCCTGACATGCACTTTCACCACCTGCAGTGAGCGCTCCCCTGTGTTGCTCTCCTGTCACCAGTGAAGGGGTTGAACATCGTCAACTACCTTCTCCAAAACACCTCTTTTTTCACCCAACAGCTATTAACAGAGTTAATAATAACATGGTCACTGATTGCAAGCAAGCTTAAAATTCAGCATTGGCAATTTGTTACTGCACATAATACTGTTTTCTTATTTCTTTAAGATACAGTATGACTAACATTTTTGTAATGCTGAGTTTTACCTGTTCTGTAGTGCTTCACACTTGCTTTTTGTTCAGATGATTGAGGGTGAATAAACATTTGTATTTCTCTTGCTTTTACTCTTAACTGGTTTTAGAGCATTTCATATAAAATAAGTAAAAATGAAATCTCATTTAAGGAAACTGAGAGGACCGGACATGGTTATATTGAGATTCATGTCTGCTTGCATGAAGAATAAAATGAAATCTAGTTATAGTTTTGCAACAAACCAAATCCTGAGAGATTACAGCTTCAGTTTTGACTCACCTCAGTGACACTGGGACAGGAGGTGGCAAAGCCCAAATCACATCCTTGTGCCTCTGTGAAACATCTGGGTTTTTCCAGTTCAATGGGAGGGGATTGACTGAGGATTCAGCCTTGTGAGCTTTCCTCCAGGGAGATTCCCATCATGCCTGCAAGAGAATTAAGTTAAACAAGTCAACTGCATGGTTAACAATTTAAATGATTTCTTTTTTTTTCTTTTACTGAGGAAAGCAGTAGGCAGATGTCTATAAAACATCTAGTTGGCCACTGGATGTCACTGATGGCCTCAGAAACACAATGGTAGCATGTAAAAAAGATTAATCCATGAACAGGTGTTAAGAAAACCCCTACATCACCTACACATTTGAAGGGGAGCTTAACAGTGTTTCCTTAGCTTTGAAAGATGCTACTACTGGATGCAGATACCTTGATGCAAACGTGTGCTAAACTTTCTCACCATGGTAAAAGAAAAATGGTTTCTTCATATAGTAACAGAATAAAATACCTACCATTTCCGTAAGCTGACACAGAACCCTGTTACGATCACATATAGCCAAACTGGTGAGTTGAATCGTGTCTGAAATAGTTAGATCTTTCCCTCCCTCCTCCCCTTTATATAGTCCCCCTTTAACTCTGGATGGGAACTGGCAATCTGTCAAAAAGGAAGATCACACTTGAGCGATTCCTGAGCCAGAATGAAACTGAAGGTACCAAAGGTCTGGGTTTGCTGGCTGTGGAGTTGGGATAACTCAGAAAATCCTTTGGCATTTGGGTGCTCACCATGCTGAAAGGAATTCCTGCATGTGGGGACATTTACTAGTTGTCACTACTTTTAACTAATATACCCTAAACTGATAGTAAAGAAAATTATCTTTGTTTTGCTAGGTAAAAATGTTACTGTCTAATGCCTTAGTCCTCTGGTGAGGGAGAGAAAACTCCCCACAGAGCACACACCTGTGCTTTGTAGAGCGGTTTCACCTTTGCTAAACATCTGCTAGTAACCTGCTAGTAACTAACCCATGTTTCTAGGAAGAGCAAATATGATTGCAATTCCCTTAAGTTTTCTTAGGATAAAAGTTGAATGAGGTTGCCTGAGACTGAGAGATGAGTTACTTCTGTTTGGGTGCCTCAGAAAAAGAAGTGACAACTCCTAATGGTGACTGTGTGAAAAATATCTTCATTAAACATTTGAACACATTCAGTATTGGCCAAGTTATTTCCGGAAGGCAAAGCAGCCACAGGTTGAGCTGAGTTCCTAGCACTAGTAGGTTGACCAGGCTCCTGAATGCTGCAGAGCTAGAAGGCTGCTGAAACCAAAAATTCAGGGGTTAATTTTCATACTAAGCTCACATTTAGAAAAACATGAAACAGATGTTCATATCAAAATCTGGTATTTTTCTGTAAAAGCCAAACATGAAAAAGAAGTGAAGTTAAAGTATGCATGCTAATAGCTCCTTTCAAATAGTTTAGTCTTTCTCAAATGCATAGATGTTCAGAAAATCTCAGTCTAAGCAATTCTGGGTAACGTAAAAAAAGTGTCTGCTGGCTTAAGCTAACAGAGTTGCTGCTTTATCTCAACAGGAAAGAACTTTTCTCTTGGGGTCTTCCATCTCATCATCGAATTCTTGTGCTAAATTAATTTATTAATCGGCATGTACATATGTCTGTACATATAAGGATAACATGTGGCAAACAGGCAACCTGCACAGGGAGATACCAACCACGCCAAGGCTGCTCACAGAAAGAACAATGCAGAGCACAGTTAGAAAGGTTCTTTGCCAGGTCCCTCTGTGATCAAAGCCATTGTGATAGTCAGACATGACACCATAAAAGAGAAATGTAGCACAAATAATCCAGAATCAACGATGCAGTGCGCTCAGCGTTTCCCTAGCTATTTGCTGTATTAGTATTTTGGTCATCTGACACCTGAGGCAGCCCCTGGATCACTCTAAGCTCTGCAGCTGCTGCGTTCATTGTAGCTCACCAGACTTCAGATGCAGCTCCAGTGGCTGCATGTGTGAATCCCTGTCTGTATGTCCAGCTGACTTCCAGATAAATGCTGTAGAACACTAGAGATGCTGCTGCTATTTTTGTAGATCTAGAGAATATTTAAAAGTAGAAAAATGCATGATTATCTGGGGTAAAGGCAGCTTCACTGTCACTGGCAGTTTTGTGAATGATACTGAAGATACTGCTTGAGCAAGCATGATTTTACAAAGTACAATCAGAACTGCTCTAGTTTAACTGCACTCCACCACTGGTACTGGCTGCAGCTCTTTATCCAGAACATTTTCTCCAGCTGTGTTGACTGGCTCTTTCAGAGATTGTGGACATTTTCTCTGTTTTCTTCTTGCTACTTGGCCTGTTCTTCAGGTTTCCTTCCACCTACTCAAGGCCATGCAGATCTAGCTCCAAGAGGAATTTGCACATTAAAAATCCTGAAATCCAAAGGCCAACCATAAGTCCATCAAGAGCTGCGTTCTGTCTCCGATATCACTGACAGCAAAGGGACTGTGCCCTACCCAGCCTATCCTTCTGTGCCTGCACTCTGCAGGACTGACCATTTTTTTGTAGCCTTTTCTGCACCTTTTCTGGTTATTTTTGAAATGTAAGACATGAGGATTGTATGTGGCATTCAAAATATAGGTACAGGGTGGTTCTCGGTTTTGTTTTTCTTTCCCAATGTTATGGTCTAGCTTGACATATGACTCCAGATCTCATTTCCTTGGGAGTGCTAGTAACTACTTCAGTGTCACCCTTTTAGTCTGTGCAAGGCTGTATGTTCATTGCTATTTTAGGATCTAGCCACAATTCTTCTGCAAATGTTTTTGCTGTCTTTCAGAAGCTGGTATCAGTAGCAAATATTACCAACTCATTTCTTATTCCTTTTCCAATTTATGGTGGTTGCAAAGCCAACTTCCTCTAGTTAGGAACTTTAACAATCTCTGTCATTTTGTTTGAGAATTGTAGGCGGTTTGCCTTGGTAGTGAAGAGTCTGGAAGATTTATGTTGGTCTTTCTGGCGTGATAATTATACATGGTCTGGAGTAGGGTCAATGAACCACCTAGGATACCTTGTGTGAGAAATAAGGGATGCCAAATGGAGAATGCCCATATCTGTCATAGTACAGCTGCAATGTATCACTGCAACTGATAGGTGCAAGGGGAGTGGGAAGAAGCACACCTTCCCATGGGTATGAAGCCATTGTGGTTTTAAGCAGCTCAAGCTAAATAACCTAACTCAAGGCACTACAAGAGCTGTGCCAGACCGTAATTTTGGTATGCTACAAAGACATACTGGTATGTTACAAAGACATACAATTTTGGTATGCTACAAAGAAAGTAGTTCAAAATTCATGGCATTAGGTTCTGGCAGGAGCAGCCAAGGCAATGTGCAGCTTGGTTCTGGTTTGCTGCAGAGATGTTATTCAAGCTTAAAGGAGATGACAACCTCAGTGTGAGCATTTGCTAAGCCTATGTAGAGAGGCTGTTCATTGCCACAGTAAGCAGTGAAGTGACAGGATTTGTGCACACAGAGGTTGGGAAAATTACAGTAGTTAAGCAAGCAGGAAGGAGAAGAGACTAGGTATAGATTTTGGAAGGACTAGGTTGACTTTGGGAGATGTTTCCTTCATTGCTAACATAGAACAAAAGCACATCTCACTTTGCTATGGCACTTGAGACTAAAGCAAGCAACTGAATAGGTATTTATAAAGTATTTTTTTCCTACTGATGAGAAAAGAAGAAATAAACAGCTGATGCTCTCTCATACAACTACTACTCTTCTAAGAGACCTATTATTTTTATGGCAGAAGGCAATACTGTCCAAAGATAGCTGAGCTTGCTCTGAAAACTAAAGCTGAGTGCCAGAAACATCACAATTGTGTTGGAATAGCCCTTGGTCTAGCCAGAGCACCTCTGTGTTTTCTTCCATATGCACATCACTATTCCTAATCTCCTGAATCAACTGTCAAGCCAGTTCCTTAGTCTAAATAAGACTGCTAATGAGAATAATAATAAGCAGGCTATAGGTCCAAGTCCTGGACTTAGGCCAGGCTTCAACTACAAACTACAATATCAGCCAAAGAATATTATCCCTTGTTGCATCAGCAGAAGTCCCTGCTGTGGACTTAGTTATGACAAAACTGCATATTCACAAGGGTAGCTTATTTCACCCATATTACGCAGCAAAAGTGAAGTTCTGCCAGAATAAACATGTCTATGCCAAGTGCTAGGACAGTCCTCTAGAAACAGCTACACCAGAAGAGTACTCAGCTAGGGCCTAGGTTTAGGCATAGGGAGATTAGGAGATCCTACCCTCGCACAGATAAGACTACAAGGCATAAGGTCAGACAGTGAGAGATTGGGAATTGTCGCAGTTCCTAACATCATTGTCTCTTTGCCTCAGTAGAAATAAGGTATTGGCAACTTGAGACAAGCTGCCTCATGTAGAGGAGCTACAGGCCAAGGGAAGCTAACTATTTCTGTCATGTTTAATTTGACCACTGAAACAGTTGTTCCCTTTGCAATGTCATTCTTTGGCATAGATACCACATCTGTCTATTTCTGAGAAGATCTTTTTACTAATGCATCTTTTTAATATATGAAACAGTTTGCATCAGATTAACATGCTCTAGCAGTAGAAGATCACTATCTGTGATGATGCATACAGACAGACACATGGACATGCACATTACCTCTAAACATCTCTGCTCTGTCCCATGTAGTTCTTCTCTGTGATGCCTGGTTTTACCCTCTTTGCACCCCATCAGAAACAAAGCAGAACATGCCCCGGGCAAGTTGTATTCCTGTGAGCTAAGGCTTTATGTACAAAATCCAGGGTGTAACAGATTATCTCTGTTTTTTTTTATTTGCTGAGCTTATTTTATCTTCACTTTCACTGACTGTTGCTGCCTTATTCAAGCATGTTTAACATAGGCTCTACTTTGCTTTAAACCCACCCTTACTTGCAAATACTGGACATGCTGAAGAAAGATCAGTGAAGGGCCAGGAAGATGATTAAGAGACTGGGGCACCTTTCATATGAGGAAAGGCTGAGGCAGCTGGAACTGTTTAGAGAAGGTGTACGAGAAATCTCATCAATGTGTATAAATACCTGAAGGGAGAGTGTAAAGACAACAGAGCCAGGCTCTTTTCAGTGGTGCCTGGTGACAGGACAAGAGGCAATGGGCAGAAACTGAAACCAGGTGGGTTGATGTGAACATCAGGAAACATTTTTTACTGTGCGGATGACCAAGCACTAGCACAGGTTGACCAGAGATGTTGCAGCCTCCATCCTTTAGGACATCAAAAATCATCTGGGCATGAGATGAGGCAACTGCCTCTAGGTTGCCGTGTTTGAGCAGGGGGATTGAACCAGATGACCTCCAGAGCTCCCTTCCAACATCAACGATTCTGTGATTCTGTGACATAGGATAGTAAGTTAGTACTTGTATTAGGTTCAGCAGGACATTGGTTCAGGAAATGAGTTTTTCTTCTCATTTTCTTATCATTTTGTAAGAAGTTTGTGACAACTGCAGGGCACACTGAAGTAATTTAAACTTGCACAGTAAAAGACACTGGAGAAGACAGTATATAAGAAAATGACTTTCATAATTGATACCAACATGCACAATCCTGATGCTGAAGAAGCAGCACCTGTAAGTAGAAAAACAGACAAGAACAGCAGTGGATTTCTCTTCCATGGTTCTTCTGTTTATCCCTGCATGAAAGTGATGAAATGTCAGTTGTTTTTGCATGTGTGAAAATGTCTTGCACAGAGGACTCATGTCTAAGAATGTCCATGTGGTGTTTTTACAGCAGAAATAATGTTGGTTTGCAATGCCTAAGTATACAGTATTTTTACTAGAGCTGTGAGAGTTTAAAAAAAAAACAGCTGAGAAGACATGTATGCATGTGTCTTTTCACCCCTTCTTTTCTAAAGAATTTAATTTAATTTTAATCCATTTGGAAATAAGCTCAGAAAAAGAGAGGGAAATGGAGAAGGCTGTGGACAAAGAGGGGAATGAAAACTGAGCATAATTTAAATAGGAAAGGGAGAAGATTGTGAACAAAGAGAGGAATGAAAACTGAGCATAATTTAAATAGGAAAACCGAGTTTCACCTGCACCTTGGAGTTATTGTGAAAAGATTTGTCTTTCTAACACACTGATTTTTTTCTTTTTTTTTTTTGAAGTGCATACAAGTAATGGGCCATGGGAAGGTTATGGAGTAACAGAGTAGCTAAAGTGGGCTGAAAAGACACTTAATTTGGAGCTTGCCAGATACTCTTCTGGCAACTGAATATTAAGGATTTTGTATACTGTGGGGTGTATCTTGTTCCCTGGGTCAAAGTTGGGTGCATTCTTTTTGTGGAATGCATTCTGTGGCAGTTGGGACACATTATTCTCTGGCTATGTCTTGTAAAAGAAATGGGTAAGAAAGATGTTTTGAGATAAAATTTGAATGGTGATACTGGGTTTTAGTGTATACAGAAACATGCTTTCAAGGGTTAGAATAGACAAGTTAAACCAACAACAAATCTGCAAGGCATGAAAAATTGTTATTGATACTATTATTATAACAGAAAATCTATTAAACTGATAGCAGTCATATTAGTTTCTAAGAGAACATATGTAAAGATTTCATTATATTTTATGTCCCCAATTCCAGTGCTACACCACTTAAATTTTTATACATACCTTATAAGGTATACTTGACATCATTCACTAGTCTATGTTGATTCATTGCTTGGTGTCTAGTAATTAAAAGAGAAATTCTTTACAGATGTATTCTACTCTGGACTTGTTAATATGTTAGCTGTGTATTCTGATTCCAGTGATTTGGTGGTTTCTATTAATCACTGAACAAACCCCCTTTAGGGAAGCCAGCTAGAAATGCATGACTTATTCAGTGTGAGGTATTTGCAGATGATTGATATAAAAATCCTAGCAGTTTTTTAGACTGAGGATGAATTTGAAAATGGTTTCATGTCTGAACATACAGTGACAGAACCATTGGATTGTTTTAGATGTCAGTGAAAACGTTTGTACGCGAAATTACCATTGTCTCTATTACACATTTGTTTCATAAATTAGAAAAAAAGATCTAAGGTAAATGTTCAGCTCATCTGGTTTGTAACAGAAACCATGGCTATGGTGGATAGGGTACAAAGATGAGCTCATTCAAGAATTCTTCTGAAACAGTAATTTATCATCTAGGTAATTTTAAAGGTTCCTCATGTCATTGCAAGGGTGGCAGAAGCAGGCATTTAAAAAAAACATTCTTTGTAGTACCCCAGTAAGCTGATGGACATTTCATTAATGACAGACTTCCCACCTTGTAAATACTGGGTAAAAGTTTTCAGTATAGAAATCTGTACTGAAATGGATCATAGAAAATTGTCTCTTCTTCTACTAAACAAGGATGACTTTCAGTATCATTAGTAATTGTTCCTGGGAAGATTCTGGTTTGGATTATATTATGTATACAATGGGAATTTATTTGAGGTTTCCCAAGTTTACTAGTTCCATTCCCATGAGCTAACAGACAGTAGATCAAGTGCTTAACAGTCAAGTATTCCCATGGCAAATATCCACCAACGTCCCTTTCATCTGATGCAATGGCATAGTGCCCATTCTTTTGCTTCATCATTCTCTTTCAGAGCATACAGTGTTCCAGGAAAGGGCCATATCATGCATCAGGCTATGCAGGAGACATTAAGCCTAATCTTTAAAACCTTATGGTTCGATTTAATTTTTCGCTGACCACTGGAAACAATTACAGCACAGACAAGACATGAGAATGTCTGACAGCTTCTTCAGTCCCTTTGCACTCAATTGTTTGGTGAGTCTTTAGGATTGTGTTTATTATAATCACAGTCCAAAGCCTAGGTTTGGATCAATATCCTGAAAATGAGCAAGAACCAGGCAACTGGTGGTCAAGGTGACTGTTATTATAGGTAAAATATACTTTTAAATAGACATTTTCTTATTTCTGTCATTATGTCAGGCAACACGCTGACAGCCACTGATACGCTGTTTTTTGTGCTTGCCATTGCTGAAAGCTCATAGCCTTCACACTGATTGTAGTTACCACATCTTTATAAGCGTATTTAGTAAAGTTTACTCGCTACTGGGAAAACTTTTCAGAATCTTGGCTTTTGCTTAACAGTTTTCAAAGCAAGCTTTGTGAATCCATTGACAAGCGGAAAATAAAGTTGGTGACTTTATATGCAATACTTCCAGCAGGCACTGTACCTTTCTTTCTAGAGAAGCATAGTGTCTATAGAAGATGCCTTGGCCAGAGCATTAGATTCAGGAATATACAAATGCCATAAGGCAGGCTTATTTCTCAGAAAATTTGGGAACTTCTGAAGGACAGTTTGTAGATGAAAGCTAAGAGGCTGTGGAAATGAAAGAGGTGACAACTGAACAGTATAAAAAAGAGGACTAAAAAACCCCAGCTAGTCAGGACACCAAAGCTGATGAAGAGACAACCAGTTTGGAAGCAAGTTCTTGTAGAATGGAAAAATGATAAATTAGGAGGAGGGCATTTAATTTCCAGACTGGTTCCAAATCCTGACGAGAAACTAGATATTATTGGATATTCTCCCACATACAAGCTACCAAAATTGTGATCAAGTATGCTGCTGTTAGCAGAGCTCAGGAATAAAGCTTGTGAAGGCTTTTAGGCTTGTGGGGAATTTAGATATATGCCATTAGCTGCAGAAATTCTTGTAAATGGAAAGAGAAAAATTCCAAACCTTCAGACCTTCAGAGACATGCTTCCTAATTTTTATCAATAAAATAGGGTAAGAAACTGTAGCAGTATGTTGGTTGATGACCAGAGCATCAAAACTAATGAAATCACAGGGATGGAGCCAACTAAATTTTTAAAGTGGAGCATACAGTGAGGAGACACTGTAATTCTACATAACATAAGATATAGACAAGACTCATGTCTAACTGCTTCTGTTAGTAACAATCTCTACGTGCTCCTAAACTCTCCCATGATATTTCTCATGTCCTGATTACTGGGGATACTTTACATCTCATGAGCCTGGCAGGATGGCACTAAGTGAGACCAGCCATGTGATAGCTAAACAGGATAAATCCTGAAGGGAAAAGAAGTAGCTCTCAATGTCCCTTTCTGCATACTTTACAGTATCTGTGTGAAATATTTGAGAGACTTGCTTCTCATTGATCGTCTTTATTGTATTAAGAAAGCACACCAGTCTTTAAAAATTCATCCCATTCATACAAATGTGTGTATGAGTGAGCATGTTTCCTGAACTTCACATATGTGAGACATACCTATTTTTGAAATGCTATTTAAAATAGTTCTGTATGTTTTTTCCAACTGTCTGAAGCATCTGCACTGTTGGTTTGCCTGCTGAACCAGATATTTGTTTCTTGTCATAAAAAAATGTGGGGGTTCAAGCAATCTGCAGCTTAATAAATCGCTGCTGTTCAGTTTTCTGAATTACTTTACAGTTAACTTTTTTTGGTTTTTTTTTGTTGGAGCTGCTTGTTGCAAGCATGACAACCTTTAGAAGTAAAAGGTGCAGGTAAAATCACCTATTATTCACTATTGAGCAAATATTTTGAATGTTCACATTTTATACAGACAATGCATTTTGATAAGCAAAACAAATGGTATCATCTGAGCTGCTGTGGAAGGGGAACTATCAAGAGAGAAACCTGATGGGTTAATGGTTGGATTTGATGACCTTAAAGGTCCTTTCCAACCTAAATCATTCTACGATGCTTATGATTCTAAGTCTCCAATTTTTTTAACAGGGATAGTTGTAAACGTACTTATGTGCTTTTCAAAGGTTTGGTCTCTGTTTATATATTCATTATCAACCTTAAATGTTGATTAGTGCTAAGACTTTTGCAAACATCTTTGCTCTAAAGTGCCATGAAATTCAAAGAAAACTCAGATGTTCTGCAGACATTATTATTGATGGCTCTACTTTAGGCTTTGACCCCATATATATTTCATGCAATAGCTCCGTCCCACTCTAATTGACATATAAAAAGGCAAAAGCAAAGAAACGTTAAACCCCCTGATTTTCTTGAATTATTAAAAAAATATTGGATTTCATTGGAACTTTTTGTTCAAAGGTAGTTTGGTTTTCATGTTCCCAAATCAAAGAAAATTTCTTTGAATGCATTTTAAAAAAATTAGCTTAATCAGACTGTATTCTGTACATTTGATCTGGTGTGCCTGTGTCTGCTTTCTTGAAATACCTGATATATAGAGGTCTTTTGATGCTTTGGGAGTTTTACTTGAAATAACAAACATATACAGCTAAATTAATGTGAAATCCTGTTCTCTTTGAGCATTGACATTGAATAAGACAAAGAAAAGGTCTGGTATGCTTGTAAATAGTATTCCCAGAAGGATTCAGAAAACCAGTACTTTGCTATAGCTTGCCCAAGACTGTCCTTGTATTATTGCTTTATAAAAAAAGCAAATTCTGTCAAAAATAAGTAGCAATGTTCACTCAGCCTCTTAGCACTCGTTTCTGTGCAAGGTTCCAGGTAGTCCTATTACATTCAGCAGATGAACGCATTTAACATGAACTGTGCACAGAATTGAAAAGAATAAAATAAGAATAGGCAAACTCCAGAAGTAATCTAATTTTTCTTTTGCTTATGTGAATGATGATTCATTCTTGGCTCAAGAATAATATAAATACACATTGCTCAGAGGAGAGATGAAGGATTGACGTGGATTTTTCAAGGATTTTTTTCTTAGAGGATATCTTGTTGAAAATGACTGAAATAAATTACAGTGGGTAGGTGTGTATTCTGTTTCTATCATTCGAACGTCTGAATAGTGACTGCTGTTAGTAGGAAAAAAAATATGGCAGTTATTCAGGCCCTGAATTCATATGCTGTTTATAATTACTTCTGCACTGTAGTTCTTTAATAATAATTTGTGACAGTAGAGGTTACCATCATGCAAAAATAAAAGCATACTAAGCACCACATATATAGCAAACATTGTTTTGCTAAAACTGATCTTAATACAGATTAAGAAGGACTCAAGTCTCTTATTGGTCTTCAACAAATCATGGATTGTTCATGCTTAACTACATACTGCCAGGAATGGTGCTGGCAAACTACAGTGTTTGGGCTGTATGTTCATACTCCATTAGGATCCCTGGAAAAAGTGAAGGTGCAGATAAATTGGCTTTTTCGTGTACCCACCTCAGTTTGTTGACCTGCCAAGAAGATCCCTACTGACAGATGTTGTAGGCATTGTAACTGCAAAGGTGTAAACAAAGAAAACTGGTCTGTATAAGGGTAGCAGATTAGAAGACTGATGCTGCCTCAAGTTTAATAATTCTCAGCTTTGTGGGAAGCCCTACTAGTTTCACTGGGCTGGAATCACAAAACTACCAGTCAAATTTGTTATGACAAAATTAATTTGCTAAATTCATTAATTTGCTGCTCATTTTAAATCAGAAAGACAGTTGTAGCAGACCTGGCCCACGTGGGTTGTGAACCAGCTGATAGACCTGCTGGTACACCCATACACTCCTTTTATCTCATGTTGACCATGACCCAAATAGGCTTCAGCACTGCCCCTTCCCCAAACCCTGGCACACACCCAGGCTGCATCTCTTCTTTACTTCAGAAATGTAGTCTCTCAGTGCTACTGCTGAAGGCTCTGGGGCCAGAGCTCCTCCTGCAGATTGCCCAATAGCTTTGGCATGGTTTTGTCCATAGCTCCAGGCTGTTCAGTCTGGTTATGGCACAATTATTTTATGATTTAGGTAGTGCAAGAAATGTAATGCATGATGCAAAATCAGAAGTCACTCGAATGTATTTTATTCCTGTGATTTCCTAACTTCTCTTGGAAGATACTTGGATTTAGGAGGCCAAGATGCTTCCTCTTTTCTGTTCCTTGCAAAGTTTCTCCTTCAGAGCCTGGGATCAACCCTTACTTTGAGGCATTGCCTCCTGCTTCACTTTTTGTCTCCTGTCCTACTGCTCTCTCTCTTTCTCTTCCTTTTCCTTTTTTGCTTTTTTAAAGGTGGTGAGAGATTCTTTCATTTCAAACTGCCTCAGCCCCTTGGTGAAAGGATCAAAGCTTCCCACTTTGCTCTGTCTACCTATATTCCTTTGCCTCTGCACACTTTCTTTCCACCCTTCTGCTCTTTTAGAGTTCAGAGATGACAAAAAAATGGTTTTGTCCTAAGAGAAGCAATCTCTTTGCATAAGGAAACTCTCTTCAAATGGATGATTAGGAAAGCTGAATGGCCCTCAAGTATTAATCCTACGCCAAGCATCAGAATTTCTTCTGTCACCACCTTTAGGTTTGAATTCAAAGTAAAAACAAATACAAATGAATCTCTAATAAAGTCCTACTCTCTGAGTGGAACATTTGAGCTGACATAAATCTAATATGAAACAGAATGCTTAAATTGAACATGGAAAGACATACTGAATCATCAGGCATATGACATTTTTAAGCCCTGTGAATCTTTTCACTTGCTTCTTTCCTGCATGCTTGTACATCATTTACTGCTTTGTTTTTTCCCCGGAGTATGGAAGTGGGATAGCATGTTTTACCAAAGAGGGATCTTAGCAGAAAACATAACTGCCTTTACATGAGATTTCCAGTAAGTATTCAGACATTCCTTGGCTAATAAACTTATTTACCACAAGTGGTAATGTGCAGGTGTGCATTCTTAAACAAGCAAACGTCAGTTTAAAATGGGTTACATAAAACTTGTGAATACAAGATGAATCTTGCATACTGTGAACTTTCATATTGCTTTCTTTTACTGCCTTGTGTATCTCCATGAGTGCAAAGAAATGTAATTAAAATGGTAGAAAAGCATTGAAGTAAATAAAACTCATACCTACAGCTCCCTTTCCACCTTACTGTGCTTGAGGTAAAATGGTCTGCAAGAAGACGATCTGATACATACCCAGACTTATTTGGTGGTGGTTTGTCTACTGTATCTAAACTGTATTTTACATCTGTATTTTCTTCTGTTTGGCTTTTTAAAAAAGAGGTGGGTGCTTTTTGATACCTATTTCTGGATGCCATCTGACTGGAGATTAAAGTCAAGCTGTTCATTTACCTGGCCCAAGCATCACATCATGAAAAAAAAACAGTGATGACAACTAATCAACGCAACCAAACTTGGGATGTCTTAGGTGAGACTAGACTGACCCACATGGCCCTGCACCCCTGTTACCGTCCTTCAATCTATGAAAAACTGTGCTGAAGGAAGCATGATAATATTGTGCTGTCTTCTATAATTAATGCATTTCTCCTATGTACAGTGCTTACCTCCACTTTAATGTCCCAAACTCTGCAAAACCTGTGTGAACGCAGACGTGAGGTCAGGAGGAATCCAGTTTATACTTCAGCAAGGTGGAGTTCCTGGCTGCTCCCAGCACAAAGCTG
Organism: Pezoporus flaviventris; assembly: GCF_033815535.1. NCBI lineage: Eukaryota > Metazoa > Chordata > Aves > Psittaciformes > Psittacidae > Pezoporus > Pezoporus flaviventris. The sequence goes on along the minus strand of NW_026892569.1, from coordinate 8,309,405 downwards.
CTTTTGTGGTCCTCAATCCCAAGGCGTTTCTCCAGTGGGCAGCACAGAGGCAGGTGCCTTCCAGGTGGCAGCATCTTCCACTGGTAATCCTATTTTCTGTTTGAGAACATTCTGGGTTAATATCATGTATGAAACTCAACAGAAAAGAAACTAATGGATAAACTTATCACAGAGGGTAGTGAACAGTCACAAATGTAGGTCTAGTTTTAGCCTGAGCATTAAATCACAGCTTGGCATTCTTTGATCACCAGTGGGAGATCTGACAAATGCTAAAGGAAAACAAGGGATAGGTTTTAAATGCTTGTGAAAGATTTCCGTTCTCTGGAATCTGTTTATCTAAACTGAAGCAAACATTATCTTCAGCGAGTTGTGCTTGTGACTTATTTCCCTTGCACACCATAGATTAGTAAAACATGTTTTTAGGTTCGTTGACATTTAATAAAATCTAAACACTCCAGGGGAAAATAAATAGTTTTATTCTGTAGCCATATATGAATTTCCTTTTGGTTGGAATCTTAGCTGGGTGCTCTTAGCATTTATATTCAATTAGAATGAAACACAGCCAAGAAAACTGAAATTAAGAAGCAGGTTTGTATCTCTTTATGGACACCATCATTGTATCATATTCTCATGTGCATTAGAAGACGAAAGTATATTCTTATTAATTTTGTTGTATTAAAGTCTTAAAGAAACCTGGCAAAAATATAGATTTGCATGAGTAATCAGAACATTCATTTGGAGGTTTGGAAACTGAATCATTGAATTGATCCATATGTTTTAGCTTGGATCTCTGAAATGTACCATACTTGTTCTGTTAGAACAGTTTTGAGAAAGTTGAGTAGAAAACGTAAAGCTAGTTTTAAACTTAACACTATCTTACAATAAAATATGAAACAATATATGTTTTTTAGCAAGATTTAAAAGACAAAGTATTTATTGAAAGGTTATGCTAATGACATTCTCTTGGAAGTTTATTTTGCACTTCATAAAATGTAAGTAACATAACCCATAGGAACTAATTGTACAAAGTTATTGATGGGAGATTATCTGTGTTCTCGTATCACCACTCTACATGTATTTATATTCAGCATTGTAAGGGTTTAAAAAAATGACACCTAAGAAAGCTGTAATACTCATTAACAAGTCCTTCCACAGCTTTCAGGTCTGGCCAAACAGAAGTGTTAAAACACATTTTCACCTAAAAGCATTCCTGTTGATCACTTAAATGGCATCAGGAGGCATCAAACAGGGAAAGAAAGTGTTGTAAAACATGACTTTAAAATGTAAGCATTTTATGAGCATTTAATACAGGAATATACACATACATGCATACCCATGTTTAAACTTTTCATATTTAGTGTTAATTTTGGAAACGCCAAGCTGAAACATTTTTTCCTCTTTAAGATATTTATAAGGTTCATGTGCCAAATAATCTTTAAAGTATGCATATTGAACTGAAAATCTATTTTAGAGTTTACTTGAACTACACAGTTCCTAGTATTCTTGCTTTACCAAAACTTGAGAACTTCTCAGACTTGAGTTCTATCTTAATCATATTTTTTTTCATTACCAGTATCCTGTGATCTGCTGCAAACAACCAACTCCACTTACTGCTGCTAAAATAGGCTCGCTGTTACATGAAAGGACAGTGTTGGTAGTGAACTGGATATGAAAGGTTTGTTCTAGTAATAAGAAAACCTTTTTCTTGGGACCACTTTTTCCTACTGTCTCATAGAGATGGAAGGATCAAACGCTGTCTTGAACACAGTGGTTCTATACTTCGGCAACAAAATGCTACTTTATACTGCGAAACAAAAAAGTAAAAAAGTCTGTTGTTCAACAGACTCTCTGAAAATGATTTGGCTTCTTCTCTCATCTTGATGTATAATGAACCCGAAATCTGTGCCCTATTACTTTGTAACTGCACACATATCCTCCCCCGCATGTCTTCCCACCATCAGATGTTTAAGTCCCAAGCTAACAGCAGATCCACAGTGCTAGTACATGTTTCCCTGCGATTTGGAAAAAGCTTTTAAATAGATTTTTATTGGTTTTTAAGAACAAGGTTATTCTGCGTTAATAATGGGCATACGTTAGGCTTTAGATAATTGCTTTGTGTAACTTAAGGTTTTGCCTTTCAGCTAAATAAACACTGTATGTGTTCACAGGTGTATTGTCCTCAAGGGCATTCTGCTTCTCAGGGTGGCAGCTGCTGCCAAGGTGTTGCTGATACAGCTCTGTATAATTTATTAGAAACAGGTGCTGGCTTATGATGAAGATAGACAGGAAACTAAAGCAGACAACATGTTTAACCACCATTTAAAAAGTTCAGGTTCAGAAAGACAATGTGTCTGAGATGTTTGGTTGATGTTGCCAGCATCTTAGTGAGAGTTTACAAGCTCCCAGAAATCACCATAAGGAACAGATTGTCCAGGAACTGCAGGAATTGCATTCTAATGAGGATTACATGCGATGGCGCCAGTGCTCATTGATTACACAAATCCTGTCATTTGTAACTAACAAAAAATATAGACTGTATTCCCAGGCTGATGTTAGAAATGACTTTGAAATAAGGTTAATGTCTAGAAGAACTCTTACACTGAGGGATGCTGCGTGGTCCCTAATGCTGCTACATGCATAGGCACGCTGGGTTACTACATACATTTGCAGGATTCTACAATTTCCCTCCCATATTTTACTTTGTGAGGGCTATAATGAATAACTCGTAAGCACTGATATGTCAAAGCAAAAGTGGACATCTGAATCAAATTTACAGAGGAAGGAAGGACACTCCAGAGGAGAGGTCCTCTGCCACCCATAACTTACCCCAAACTATGTAATGCATATGGCAGATGAGTGGGCTACTGTGTTATGTAGTATACATCAGCATAGTAGAGTAAAGGAGCAACAGAGAGCAGGGAGCTGAGATTGGATCCAGTGCACATGGGAATAGGTGGAAAGCCGCCTTTTGACCTCAGTGTGCTTTGGATTAGATCCTAGAAGAAAAAAAAAAAAGAAGAACTTCTTTATTTTCTGTAGCCAAGTTAAACCATTAAAGTTACTTAAATGTCGCATTTTCCTCCCCTCATCTTTCTCTCCCCTCATCCCTTTGCTTTTATTGTAGTTTTAAACATTTTTTTTAAATAAGAAACTTTTAATAGGCATTTGTGAGGTTGTTTATTCATGGACAGCAGTTTGCATATTTTAGCAGGTAATCTCCAGTTTAATCTCTAGTCTCTATAAGATACATATGTAGTAAATAGGCATACTAAATATTTTAAAAAGAAGTTGTTAAAGTGTGCGCACAGTTCTTGAACCTCAGACCTTAAAAATCTCAATGATTTACATTTAAAAAATACCCAAAGGCATTAGACCACATTATGGACTAACAGGCTGCCAAACTTGACTTTTTTTGGAAATGTCCGAGTTACAAGATATGAGTATAAAAAGGCAACTGAAACAACAAAATTTGGTCAAAAAAAAATACTGACCCTAGGCTGAGACCTTGTATGCCAAAAACGTTGACAAAACTTTATACCAACCCCAGCAGGCATGTCATGCTTAATACTGGCAGTACATGGAAAAAATGTTGGCAATTTAATGCTTGTATTAATTTGAAAAACTTCTATGCAGTGGGTATAAGCTTTTACATTTCCATTCCTAATTTATACCAGCCTTCCTTTTCTTTCTCAAGGCATAAATGGTCTACAGTAGTGGTGAGAGAGGGATACAAGGAGAAATCCCCCAAACATATAAACCAATGAAGCCATTTGCCATACCCCACCCAAAGCCGCATACCTGACTTGGAGTGATCACCCCTTCCATCTGATGGATAATTCCATTTTCATGCCATTTACACTTCTGAACTGTTTTTTTTTTTCACGGAGATTTTTCATAGGAAAGCAAACAGTTGAAATAAAAATAAATCTTTTAAAAGAAATATGTGTAGAAAATCTTTATTTATATTGAAACCTCTTCAAATAAATATTCCGTTAACAAACTTGTGTAAAGAATGATAATGTTTTATACCCTACCAAGTGATGAAATACAATGCCACAAAACAAGTGGAGAAATTTGATGATTGATTATTAGACCCCTTAAGCAAATAAATGTGCACAAGTTAATGATAGTTCTTTGCGATGGGAGTTTTGCTGCATGATTAAAGAATGACTAAAAAGACCCCTGTTTGATTACTAAACAAACTAAACCAAACAAGCCCCACAGGATCAACATTGTGGCAGCAGAAGGGACAGGACAGCCCTTCACCCAGTGTTGGCTTCAATCACTGTAAAACACATATTCCCAGTTACACAGCCAGGTTGTGTTCTAGCTAGGTCCTGGAAATAAAGAAAAAGGATAACACAGCCATTAAATATTTCATTATGGCCAATGGCTGTTCTAGGATACATAAAGCCCACCTGCAAGATCTGGGCACACATGCTAACCTTGGTCCTGCTGGTCCTAAACCAAGGCAAATTCACAGGAATTTCTTCCAAGGTTATGGAAACACATCCTACTCAGCTCATGGAGGAAAAACAGCAGGTGCCTTTTTCCAGTATGATTGGACTTAAAAGTTTTGAATGAGATATTTTATTTTGCATCAGGTTAGATGCATCACAAAAAAAATAAATAATCAAAGCCAAAATAGAACACTTCAGTTTTGATGAAGTAAAATAATTCAGCCATCCCAGGATGTTATTTTCACTGACATTTTCTTGGTGAACACTTGGAAATTTTGGAGCTTTGATCCAATTTGGAACAAAGCCATATTTCAAGACCTTGCATGAGACTGATCTTGTATGTTTGACAGAGCTCTAATTTGCATCGTTTTCTATTATGAATGCAAAAAACCCCCAAAGGGTAAACAATTGCTCCCCTGCCTCACTTACTGAGCCTTGTCAAAAGTGAGCTCCACTTGAGCAATAACTGCAGCAAAGTGTACTTTATACCCATCTTTCATAGTTTCATATTCAAGATGTGAAATCTTCATGCTTCTTGCACCCTTCTAATGCCACTGGGTATGTAAAATTTAAAGCTTACCCTTCTTCAGTCAAAACAGAACAACTGAAGGCAGTTATTTATTCCTTCTTTTACCTCCTTTGTTAAACAGGAAGACAGTACATGTAAAAAGACTTTTAAAAAATCAGAAATAGTGACTCTCATGAGGTATCATCAAGGCTATATAAAGTCACAGGCGAAAGGTAAAGTTTTCTGATTAGACAGGCACAGCTGAGTGTGGCAGAAATAAGAGAAGAGTGACTTGAGTTGTCTTGGTGAAATGTGCAATACCCCCCTCCTCTTCAGACCTAATGGAATTCATGGCAACAGTCACAAAGCTTGATTGTGACAAATATCTGAAAGGCATTGCTGAAGAGTGAGAAAATAGTTATGCCTGCAAATGAATGGAAAAGTCAGTCACCCCCAGTCATACACTGAAAATCTGACAGCAGACAAAGAGCAGGCTTTGGGCAACACAAAGCAAGAGGTAGGGACTTCAGACTTCCTGGAATTTAAATAAGGTTACTGAATAATATATATTTATCTTAGAGATCATTCTTAATTTGCCTGATTTGAACTCTTTTGTTGCATTCCCTGCCATGAACTGCTCCAAAAGGCAGGAGCATCTCTTAGAAGCATGGGTGGCTTTACTTGATACTTCAAGCACACAGGGAGCACTGGAAGGGTGTTTTGCTTCATGTATTGGCTAATGCTATGCAGAAGACAAATAGGAATGAACAAATAAGCAGCAGACAAAGAATAACAACCAGCATCTTGGCTTCCTTCAAAGGCTTTGAGACACAAAGAGATTTTTAATAGAGTTAAGGATGCCCTGAACAAAAAATTTCATTCACCTCAGTGGTAAATGTTGACATTGCCATTTTTCTTGAGGCGGTACCTTCAAGTATCATAGAGGTGACTGCTTTTCTTTTGTGATTGAGATTTGCAAATGAACTGCTTCAAAAACCTCCACTACATTTGCACTGAATTTAGGAAAGGGCTCTTGGATTCTGAAGAATGAAAGAAGAGGAGAAAATTAAATAGAAGATGCAGCTCTAATTAAAGTTCTAATCACTATTAAGATTTATGTATTTTAATAATTAAGACTTGTGGAAAGGAAATTGTGCTGCTATTCTCCACCATGACAGAAATTATGAAATCCACTTATTCACCCTTACGTCTCTTCATGGCCATGGAAAGTATAAAACGCTGCCTCTATTTCAATAGCAAAAAGGCGTTTTGCACCTCATGGTGAGGTATGAACAATATTTACTTCTGGATTTGTACATACACAGTAACTAGCTACATGTTTGCAACAGTTCATTTGCCTTAACATGTCTGCAATGTGAAGCTCGTGAATTATGCATATCACTGGTGCCAGTAGTCTTAAAAAGTAATTACAATTCTGAAGTTCATGTCTCTAGACACATGTCTGTCTCTAGAACACCTGTAGAAAAGGCTTAAATCTGAAGATGATTTCAGGAGATCAGATCTACAGGTTTAAATGATTCTGCATCAGATTCAGTGACAGCATAAACAATATAGATCCTTTTTGAAAGCAATAGGCTTTACACCTGCTTATTCCACAGCTTGGTTTACTTCTCAGTGCTTAAGATACTTGAAGAAGAATTTACATTTACACAAAAAAGATGTTCCTTGCAATTTTCATGACTTCTCATGACTCCAAACACATGACAGACATCTTGATACCCAATTGGAATAATTTACTCTTTTGCATAATGACTGAATCACACCTTTGTTTGTTTGGTGTTTTGTTTGTTTGTTTGGTTTTTTTCTTCAACAAAGAATTTGCATTTGTTCTGGGAAGAGTTAAAAATATCTGCACTTTCAATGGATACCTTATAGATTAGACACAATCCTCCTAATGATTTTCCTGTTTCCCTTGTTTGCATTCTAGAATGCAACTATAAAAGTAGCTTTAATTTTTTGCTCTCTACCTAAAGCTATGAAAAGAAGTGATTATAATACTTAAAGAGTAAAAAGATTTTAATACATACCAACCCAGTTTTCTGTTAAGAAGGATGATACCATTCTATAGGTCCCAGTCCATCTTGTCCATATAGAAGTTAGAGTGTGTACTCCATGAGTGCTTATTTACCTAAAGTCAAAAACATCAGACTTTTCAGAGGATCAATCCAGATAAATATGTTTAAAGCACTTGTGAGACATACTTTATGAACAGAATAATACGTTAGAAACATGACAGAATTAGTTACTAATTATGCAGTTAACACAAATAGCATGGGAGGAGGAGGGACATTTCTATATCATACTCTTTAAGTTCATAGCAAATGAGGTTACCTTACACTAGTTTTTATTTATCTTATTTTCATGATGGAGTTTGGGCCATCATTACCAAAAAAGGGCAGCAGAGAGTGGGAGAAAGTGATTAATTCATGATTTACTCTGCTTTTTTGCTCAGGTAGGAACAGTAAGACTGAGTTTATGTTCATCTGTTTTGTAGCAAAGTATAATTGAAGCATAATTCCAAAAAAGCATAATAAATCATAATTCCATGCAAACATGTCTTTGAAGTTTGTTTGCATGGAAACACCACCAACAGTGGTGGTACAAGGAGTCCAGAGTGGTAGTGCTGATGGTTGGAGCTTCAGCATTTCTGACATACAGAAATACCACCAGCACATCAAGCGCTTGCATGATCTGTCACTGAGAACATGCCCAAGGAATTTCAGAGATCTACCAACTGCCATGCTCTTAATGGCTTAATACAATCTCTAGCTCTTTATTCATGCTGACTCTATAAAGCTACACACCTCTTGTCCTTATAGTGGCTAAGACTTTTCCTGGAAAAAATTACATTCAGAACAGGTCCCTCCTGTCTGGAAACCTACGTTTTGGTCATAGTCCACAGAGGTGGCAAAAACTGCTTAAAAAAACACCCCTCTGATGTCTCATCTTTCTTTCTTTTCTGGTTGATTCAGAAACAGAGCAGAAAGAACCAACCTGAAATTACACCAGCAGGAACAAAGTACTCCAGAGACTATTGTGCTGACAGATCTGTTTCGAAATGCTGCAAATTCTGGCTGGGTCCCATTGCTCTCCAAAAGCTAAAAAGAGCAGATGTCCTGAAGTGGCTGAGGAGCATGATGACTCCCCTATACCACAGGATCACCAGATGTCTTCTGCAAACAGCTTAAAGATTGCTTCTCAGCGCTGGGCCAGAGGAAAGAAATAAGGATCTGGCATGGCTTTAGAAATTATTTTCCTCATAAGTGCATCCTGTGGTTTTTCTTTTCTCCAAAAACACAGTCCTGTTTGAAAATAAAGCCTTGAAAATGTACAGGCAGATATGAATATGCAGCCTCCCTTTATTTCAACAATTTTCAGGGCTGGTCCTTCTGCAAAGTTGGTTCCTAATCTGGAAGGATCCAGTTTTCTCTTGGCTGTCTGACCCAAATGTCATTAATTCTAGCTGAAAGTGCAAAGACCTTGGAGTAAGGAAGACAATTACCTCTAAGTGCTGGAAAAAGAAAAGAGGGTGGGGAACAGTCCTCAAAGGAATTAGAAAACAAAGTGAAATAGAATTGAGACAAAGAGACCATAGGATGCCACCCCTGTGGGACAGTGAGAAATGGAGGAGAAACTCAGTCCATTCTCAGCAGATATTACTCCAAAAAAACCCAAGAAACCTTGTTATACCTGGACTCCCAAGCTGGGTTTCTTCTGTCAGGTACACCACTGCTGCCCAGCCCACTGCAGCCTAGGCTAACACATACCAGCACACACCAGGAGGAAATCAGATCAGCAGTTTTCTTTCCAAGCACTGTCCTGTCACGTCCATCTTCTCCACGTGTCAAACATTATGTCTGAAGCATCAAACGAGAGCAACTCACGAAAATAATAAAATCCATGAAACTGTGACTGATAAGACAAAAATGCAGCGTTAGCTCTGAGTGTCCACAGTGAAGTTTTCAAAGGCCTGACTGCTGACTGAAAATATCCACTCATCTTCTCCCAGTTTTGTTTGGAATGGGTTTGACAATTGGGGTGATATTCCTTTGTCAAAACAAGCCTTTTGTTAAGTGTTTAACAGGCACTTTAGGGATTCTGGCAAAATGCTAACTTCTTGTACAGTTTATTTGGAGGAGAAGTCTACATTTTATCAGAGGATCTATAAATTGAGATGAGAAAACAGTTTACTCTTGCTGTTTCTTTTGGTTTCCTGATTCACGAAAATCGAAAATGGGATAAAGGGAATCTAAACAAAGAAAAAATGTTTGAAAATTTAGATCAATGCTAGAAATTTTTAAATGTACATAATTAAATACATGTCCATATGGACACCAGTTGTTGGTTGTTTATTTATTTATTTAATACAAATATTACATTTACACACATTTCTACATGCAATATTCATGTATGTGTCTTACAATACAGTTCAAAGACAGATGGGACAGCATTCCCATGCTGACTACTGAAGTAGGAAGAACTGGACTTTAAATTGCCCGTTGTTCCCTAGGAGGGCCACCATACCACACCACTTCTAAAGCATGCTGTACACGCAAACCCAACACACAGAGTCTTATAAATTTGGGGGTGAGCACAGCCAGCATGATCCTTGTCACCTCACTCAGTGCCTTCTGGATTCTGAGGTGCGTGCTTGCCTTGACAGTACCATGTAGCATTGTTTCAAAGCTCTGGAACACAACAACCTCCCAAAGTAAAAAAGAAACCAACCAACCAACCAAAAAAAGCATATTTCATGGAAGCAGGAATTTCAAATGGATTTGACCTAAGGGATCCACTGACATGAATGGGAGCACCATCTCCACCTCACAACTGCTTCAGCAAGTGAGTGGCTGGTCCTGTTAAAAGGGGAACATAAGCAGGCCTGAAATCATTATAGTGAATCAGAGTAACCATTTTTTTCAATAAATTAATTTTAAAACCTGTAATTAATGACTTATTTTGCGTTCAGTTAAAGCAAAAGGTACTTGTAAATACAGCTCTGATACCTGAGATCATCACAGGAACAGCATGACTGGTGATGAGCTGTTTGTTTTAAAGATGGCAGGCATGTTCCTGGTGCAATAACAAGACAATATGTATAAATACCCCATAACATAATTTCTGCATAAGATATTGAAGAGGTCTAAGTAATATTTATTCTTCTCTGTGAAAGAAGTTCTTATAGGCATCTGAATGAAAGAAAAACTTCCCAGAAAACAAAGACACTATTTTTTTTTTTTACTTTACTTGATCCACCCAAGAAGAAATGTAAAAAAAAAAAGAGTCGTAAAGTAGTTGTCACTTTGAAATTTTCCAGTTTTAATTAACTTCCAGAGTCCAGCAAAATTTGTCAGACTTTCCCTTTGAAAATAAGGCGGGTTAATCCTTCAAGGCAGATTCCCTGTGTTGTTACTACAGCTCTAACCCAAAGTTCTGTTAAGTAACAGGGTGAGGCTAGGTGTGCTTCATATGCTTTTGAAGCTGGTGGAAAGACTCTTATGGTCTTCAGTGGGCTCTGACTCAAACTCATAATTCTAATTTTAAGCTCATTTATAATTATAATTTATAATCTTTTCCTCCATTTGTTCCACAATTGGCTTTTCTTTTTTCTTTCTGTTTTAATCAGAAGACACAAAGAGAAGTATTGTACCCCTCTCATGTTTATTAGTCCATGAAAAACACCTTTTCACCAACTTTTGGATAAGACTATGTATTTTCATTAGAAGAATGCGAAAAAGATCAGAGACAAAGAAAAGCTAAAATAAAGCTGCAAGGGGGACTCAGTAGCTCACGCAAAGAAGAGGATGTGTGCTAAGACAAAACAGCTAAGATGAAAGAGAACATAAAGAACAATAGGTAAAAATTCAGAATTTCATTTCCTTGGTTGGAACATTATTGAAGTCTTGAACTAGATTTAAATTAACATCAACAATGGCAGAATCCGACTAAGACTGGCCTTAAACAGTAGGTCTAGCCCTAAACTGTGTCTTCTGAGAGATTTTAAGAACTAATCCCTCTTGGCTTTGTCAGTCCTTATTTCAGGAATAAAAGCTGCGCCAAAAGCTCTGGAACTGGTGGACTCTGCAGAATCTGGTGGAAATGGCTGCTATTCTCAGAGATTTGCTTTCTTAACAAAGGTTCTCTTTTAAGAATGATACTTGAAAAAGACTGATATCCCAACAGAAATTGCCATTAAAAAAGTGATCTTGGGGAGGAGTGGGGTTATGCAACTTTAAAGCTGAGATCTACAAGCTGCAATGTGAGGACAACAGTCCAGTGCAGGCTGGTAATGTGATTTGGCAAAGATGCATATCAAGTCTTTTGGTCTTGGCTGCACACTCATTATACACCCAGTGTGCTGTATGGGGAAATAACTGAAATGGGTTTGGCATATAAGAGTCAAGAAAGCCCAGGTGACTGGAGATTCCATAGATAAGTCTACATAGTTTACAAAGGGAAAGCCTTTGGCATGCTAGATAATATTTGAGATTAATTAACAGTTTGTTTAATAAAGCTGCAGCCAGACATCTTTAATCCAAACACTTTCGTAGAGTACATTTATATGCAGAGCTGTGGGCAATTACCAAAAGCATTATTCCATAATAAGAAAACAAAACTCATTTATGAAATAATATACATGTGTTAATACATGAAAACAAAGAATAATATACACTTATACATAACATAAAAATAACTGTACATGCCAGACACTTTTGACAAGATCTCCTGGACATTTAAAAGCCACAATAAACATCTGTTTTATATCTGAATGCCAAGCCTTAAAAAAAATGCTCTCTTGTTAAAAGTCCAGCTCCTTATTTTAACTAAATTACCAGGTGTTTATAAAATATCATTCTCTTGTGAAGCTACAGTAAACAGGAGAGATACAAAACGCAGTAAATTGAGAACGTAAGCTTCAGCTGTCAGGATATCATTGGCAAGCTTCAAGCAGCTATGTTGGTATGCATCAGTGCAGTAATATAAGTATACTGACCATTTGCACGAAAAGTGAATGAGTTTAGGAGAATAAGAATTACCAAACAACTCATGTTCAAACAAAGGAAAAAAAGGGCAATGGAAAAGGAAACAAAGAGAAGCTTAAGGTGAGGGTGGTTTATGATCTTTATTGGAACGTACTAGAATAAATGCTCTGGGGTGTAAAATAACACCATTCGGCACAGAATGGATTAAATTCCATCAGAACATCTTTTCTGATCATTTGATTACATATGAACAGTGTTTGCGATATTACATCTTTTTTTTTGGCAGAAAACGCCAAAACAGAACACAGCATTGCTGTACAACATGGAAAACCTTCTCTCACTTGTATATATGTACATATACATATATCAAATTAGACAGTGATCTGTACAAATTAGCAGTGAAAAAAATGTAGACATATGATAAGGAAAGCTAAGGAAATATATTTTACTAAGAAAAATAATAGAGTTTGGTTTTGGTTTTATTTTCAGAACCATATTGTCTTCCCTGCAATTCCTTAAAATAGTATGACTGCATTACTGGATTGCTTAAATAAATGTTGTTATGAATATTATAGATAAGACAGAGATAATATATAGTGTATTTAGACATATGAAGACACACACTCTAATAATTAGCATTTAAAGAAAAAAAAGATGATATATTCATCTATTCATGACACGATGATAATAAACTCCCTTGCATCACGTTGCCCAGGAAATCACTGTTAATTTCCTTTTATTAGAGATGAATATTTTTATATCACAGAGCTCTTGCACTATAAATCCAATGATTGCTAGAAAACAGTAGAAATATACAATGTTGCCAAAAGCCAAAGGGAGGAAGAAGAATGATCACAGTAATTACAGGTCAGTTAGTCTGGCATAAGTCCCAAGCAAAGCAATGGAAAAGCTGATAAGGGATTCAGTTAGTATAAAATAAAAGGAAGACAGCATAATTGGTGCCAGTCAAGACATCTTTATGGAAAAATAAGTCTTGTCAAACATTTTGATGTTTGTGTCCTATCACTACAGTCCCTAATGAAGAGTTCATTCCCAGCATCCCTATAGGCCCCCTTCAGATCCTGGAAGGCTGCTATGAGGTCTCCACGCAGCCTTCTCTTCTCCAGGCTGAACAGCCCCAACTTTCTCAGCCTGTCTTCATATGGGAGGTGCTCCAGTCCCCTGATCATCCTCGTGGCCCTCCTCTGGACTTGTTCCAACAGTTCCATGTCCTTTTTATGTTGAGGACACCAGAACTGCACACGATACTCCAAGAGAGGTCTCACAAGAGCAGAGTAAAGGGCAGGATCACCTCCTTTGACCTGCTGGTCACTCTCCTTTTGATGCAGCCCAGGATACAGTTGGCTTTCTGGGCTGTGAGCACACACTGAAGCCGGCTCATGTTCAGTTTCTCATCGACCAGCACCCCCAAGTCCTTCTCCACAGGGCTGCTCTGAATCTCTTCTCTGCCCAACCTGTAGCTGTGCCTGGGATTGCTCTGACCCAGGTGTAGGACCTTGCACTTGTCATGGTTAAACTTCATGAGGTTGGCATCAGCCCACCTCACAAGCGTGTCAAGGTCCCTCTGGATGGCATTCCTTCCCTCCAGGGTATCAACCGAACCACACAGCTTGGTGTCATCGGCAAACCTGCTGAGGGCACACTCACTCCCACTGCCCATGTCACCAACAAAGATGTTAAACAAGACCAGTCCCAACACCAATCCCTGAGGGACACCACTTGTTACTGGTCTCCAGCTGGACATTGAGCCATTGACCACAACTCTTTGTGTGCGGCCATCCAGCCAGTTCTTTATCCACCGAGTGGTCCATCCATCAAATTGATGTCTCTCCAATTTAGAGACAAGGATGTTGTGTGGGACAGTGTCAAACAGTTTGTACAAGTCCAGGTAGATGACATCAACTGCTCTACCCCTGTCCATCCATTCCGTAGCCCCATCATAGAAGTTGTTGCATGTGGTAGCATGTGCCAGTTTCCTGCCTGATGTTGCCCTTGCTCAATGTGTGGAGTCAAGCTAACCATTGTCAGGTGGAGCAAGAAGGAAAAGAGGCCAGAGGACCACAGCAGGGAAACAGGAAGAAACAGGAATGAAATCCTGAAGGCAGTGGCAAAGCCCCACTAACTTCAGTAAGGATAGATTCTCCATGTAAGATCTGCAAAGAAACCAAAACCTAGGAAACCCCTGCAGAGTTTATGTTCAAGTAGGACATGTATTATAAGACATGCACATAAAATCTGAATGGAGATTAGTGTCCTAAAATCTGAAATTAAGACCAGAGTAATGGACAGGTTCAACTCTATTACAGACACAGTTTTGGGGGGATTTGTGGCAAAATATATAGACTGATTCCTTAACGTTACAGCAGGAGATCTGAATCATTGTGCATTCCAAGTCATACTAAACAACTAAGTCTAGTCCCAACAGATTTTGTGTGCGTACATCACAACACAGATGCTTTCAAGTCTCAGGTCTCTTGGGAACACTATATGTTTTGTCTGCTTTGTTTCTTAATGATTTGCAAACCTTTAAAACTTGGCTGTGTTGCTACTTTGCTTGTGGGTTCAAGAAAAGACAAGAATCCATAAACCTTTGATCCACATGCTACAAATGTACTAGAAAAAAAAAAGAAAACACAATGCTGTCAACAGGAAGATAAAATGGTTGGTTTGTATGAATGGGGAAAATTAGTTCCAAGAAATGTGATATGGGAATTGTTTTAGGTTTTTTCTTTCTGGAAAATCTATTTGTTTGCAAGAAAAACTTTTCTGTGAAGTATTTTAAAGAACATTTTACATCAGATTAAATCACAAGTATACTTTTTCTGGTCTCACCATAGAACTGAGACAGGATGTTGAGTTTCATGGATAGCTGCGGGAAATTTTTTTAAATGTCATTAATGTTTTTATTAGCCATAGTTTTAATAATCTAAAGGATTATTAGATCTCAACCACTACATTTTTACATATCACATTTCAGAAAGTATGGGCTATGATTTTTGCAAATCTCACTATGAGGAACCCAGCCTGCCAACAAGAGAAACAGAAAAGATGCTTTCAGAGGCACCTCTCTTTTAATAGTGAATTTTATCCAGCAGAACATGGTACTGTGCACTAGGCGACTGCTTAATTATCTGGTCCAGCTGAAAGGCAGTGACTATCTGAGGATGGCAATTTTCCTTGACCTCATCAAGATGGCTTTGAATTCAATCTTAAAAGCTCAGCTTTCTGGTGCAAACCAGTTGTCTTGGCTCCCTCTATGGTCAAAGGAAAGGAATAGGCACTTCTGGATGGCAACTGATCTCATTAATATCAGCTGCCTATCTTTGGTGGATTAACACATCTTGATCCCCAGTGACTACAGAAGAAACCTCTATGAGCAACTTAGACTGGAACTCAAACCTTCAACAGTCAACACCAGGTGAGATGAATTATAACTAGGGGTACAGCTGATATGTATATTTAAAGCCAAAGTATAACTGTGCCCATTAATTCAGTCACATGGGTCAGGTTTCAAAAATCCAGATAAGCACTGGAGATTTGAATCAAGCTTTATAAATATCCATTTCATATTTGTGTCAAATGTAGCTTTAAACTGAAATGTGAGAGCCTTATACATATATTAGAGCAGAGTTATGAAAATCAATAGCTGAGAGGGCAAAATGAGGGGTGTATTTTATAGCTTTCCCTTGGGTCAAGGGAGGCATGGAGCAAGCTTGTAGTTTGCATTATGCCTACAGCCCTCTCCAAGAAAATGGGAGGATGGTTGTTCTCAGTTTTTCAGCTTTGGTGCAGAGTCTGCGTAAGCTATAATTTGAAAGTAATTGTGGTAATTGCTGTAACTACAAAAGTTAACACACACAAGCTTAATTTTGTTCACATAAAACTGTGCCAGTAATGGCACCATTCATCATTTTCTGTTAAAACAGTAACAGGTGTTAATCTCCACTCAGCAATGGGTGCAATGCAAGTGAGCAGTAAGCAAAGTGCCAAAATAACCCCACCACCAGAGCTATCACAGAAAAAACAATTTCTAATAATATCTCTGTAATTGGACTCAACTGAGAGTGAAAAATTATTTGACTTTTTAGTGACGGGGATTGTTAATGAACCCATTTTTTCTCTTCCACCTTGATTACCTTTCTGCAGGAAGATTCATTTTAGCTCTGTACAATGTAGTCTGGAGTAATAGATGTCCAGCTGCTGCAATCTTGTTGGTCCTCCCACTTGCAGAAAAGTAATCTTTTTTTTTCCTTTTTTTCTCTTTTGATAGGCTGCTGAACTCCTACCAGGTTTTCAAACATAATGGAAAAGAGTGCAGAGTAGAATTTAAATAGGACTGTAACAGCAGTTTTGCTATTTTTTTAGTTTCAACAGCAACCTTATAAGATTTTTAAGTGCCTTGCACATCCTGTCCTCCCAGGTTTCTGGCTGTTATCTCTAAGATACCCTTGGCACTTGCCACACAATGATATCTTCTAGACCAAGAGGATAGCCAAAATCTCCAGTGTGTTTTGTTTGTGCAAGCTAGTTCATCCAACAGCACTCAATTTCTCTACAGGGCTGATTTTAAGCATGTAACAAAACATTATCCATTGAGTGTATACATAGACTAGTGTAATGCGCAGTTAGCTCATGCTATGTATTTAGGGAGAGTTCAAAAGGTAATGCCAGGTGCATTTGCATGGTTTTGCCTAAGTAAAAGCATGTGTTTGTGCTGTCTGATGTCCACACTTCAGTTACAAAAAGGCTGCATCTAACTGTGTGCAGCCAAAACCCATTTTGATTCAAAATAAAGTCCATGATCCTGGTCTTGTCTGTCCTATAGCACACACTGCAATATTTAGTAAAGAGCAAGGTTGTCTGCATGATCTAGCTCTTGCTCCAGCTGATGAGGGTACTTACAGCCGTGTCTGGAGTAACTGAGTCAGGTAAATGCTAGCACAATACATGCTCAGTCAGAAAAATCAGGTGAAATGATGGAAAGACTTTTTTAGGCAGGAAGTTGCCTCAAGGTTCAGCAGATGAGTCAGCATTTGGGTAGCTCCATGCTTCTGAAAATCTGATGGGTAAAGAAAAAGAAGAGCATAATAGAAGAGATTAAAACAATTTTCCAAAAGCAATTCATCATAAGTAAATCTCAAAGTATCTTACAATGGAAGGCCTATCTTTCTCCCTTTTACAATAGGGCAAATTGAGTCACAGAGAAAGGATATGACTACATATATAAAATTTTGACTACATTCTTCAGAGTTGCAAAGGATTTCCTCCTAATATTGATGTTGTGTTTTCTAAAGATGACCAGAAATCAGAACTTCCAACTCAATGGCTCTTCTGGAAAAAAAAATTAATTATTGCGAGGCTTAAACATGAGCTGAAACATTAATATATATATATATATATATATATGAGACTGAAAGCCACAAAACATTATGGCTTACAGCCAATGAAATATTCTATTTTGAATGTTCTTCATCATTGTGTTATGCTATAATGTTAAACAGGTATAATTAGTAATATGGTCTAAAAATCCAAGAGGATTAATTAAAATGATAAAACATTTCATATTGTAATGTCTTTCTTATTAAAAGAAATTGAAAGAACAGTGTAGGTCTCTCCGCATCAGCATTGTTGTTTATATAAGCACATTTCTGCAAAATAATTCGACTGTGAAACACTACTCTTCATAGAAAAGGGTTCAGTTTAAACTTTGTCTGAAGTCTTGTGTGTGTTGATATTATATTGGGTGAGTTTTATGCTGTGGAATTACTGTCATGTCCAGTGACATCAGCATAGACCATGCCATTAATTTAGGGTTCACCTCTCAACCACAAGTTTAACTTTCTGGGTTGAAGGGTTGGAGAAACTTGTTCATGTTGCTAACATACGATGAATGGAGATTTAGGCTGTTGAAGCATAAGTGCTGTTTGGAAAAGTTGTGCTATTTACATTATACACAAAACTCTCTGATACACAGAGATATGGATGAATTGCTATGTATACATCTGATATAAATACACCACATTAAAATACTGTGTACTCTATATCTGCTTGTCAAAGTGAAATCTTGTAAGACAAAATTTCAGGTAACAGTTGCACACAAATGCTTCAACCAAGCAGTGTGCTTTGAAGAACGAATTTTGTCCTAAATGGCAAAAGGAAGATGGCTGTTAACAGAGGAGCCTTAATTTATCTAAAGCTGCTGTAATACAAACTAAGCTACATATTTGCTGTCAACAACATCAGTGTCTGAAGATGCATGCAGTGATACAGAAGCAGAAGGGAGAAGCGCAGCTGGCTCAAGCATAGCTGGCACCTCTCTGGGAATGTGCCAAAACTCCCCCTGCCACACACAAATCTCCTGGTGCTGGAGAGGATCAAGAATCCAGGACTAAACACTGGCAGCTACTTATCAGCAAATGAGTTAGGGACACAAGATATATAAGCATATAATTACATTTTTTTAATTCCCCAAATACAGACTGCTGGTGCACACAGCACTCTTGGACAACCAGAAAGGAATTGTGTAGACTTTCTGACTGCTGGATAGAAAAGCTGACATAGTCACAATGATGGCATTTGAAAAAAATCACAAACATAGCAAGTAGCTTAGAGGAAGGCTTATAGGAAATATAAGAAAGAAAAAAAGAAATCATTGCGGTGGAAACACATTTTTTTGAGCATAGGTGTCTAATAAATAACCCCAGGTCTCTTGATTTTATTAATGCATGGCCCCTGGTCATACCAAGGCAGTGTCTAGGTATGTCATAGGCATACAGTTTGACGTATTATTAGCACTGAACCTATTGACATACAAAATAGATGTTCTACATGCTTCAAATACTGAGCTTCTGTGCATTGAAAAATTCAGCTGGTTTTAAAGTATTAGCGAAAACCAACCTTTGTGCAGCATTACTTCTGGTGTGAAGTGATGTGGCTTCAGTTTCAGTGAAGTGGTGCCTGCGTGGAGCAGCTGGCATGTCTGATCTTCACGCATGGTCTCCCCTTGATTTTGCTGGACTTGGGATCAGCTGCAGAGAGCACATGTATTTGGGTAATGGATCTGCCTCATTTGAAATTTCAGGCTTTGAGAAAGACCGGCAGCTAAGCAGCGCACCCAGAAACTTTAGCAGGAAATGGAAATTTCCGCAACACACAAAAAAATGTGCATGGGTTATGTTTTTCATATGAATATAATCAGATATTGTAGATATTCCTTCACCTGTCTGGCTGATCTTTACACATTAATCAATGAGTGAAGGCTTTCCCAAGTGATCCTGGTTTTGTTTGTTGGTTTTTTTTTTAATTAATTAATTTATATTTAAAAGAACTCTGAACTGTAAAATCAACCCATATCTTTCTTTTATCATAGATCTTATTTAGAACCTCTTATCAGTACTGAAGATTTTAAAAGGAGAACTAAAAAAATTTCTTATTGTGCTTGAGAAAATCATTAAATGCAAAAAATGTAAATGACAGAGATAGCCTTACTGCTGACAAACCAAGAAAACCCAGGAAATGTAAATTCTACAATCCCTTTCAAGAAAAGACACCCTCCACCCCCCCCAAAAATAATAAGAAGAATAGGTCATTGCTCATTTTTACCCAATACTCTATTAACATAAATTGCATGGTAGTGGAAGGGTGCGTTTAAATAGCATACTATGGTAAGCACACAACTTTTAGCTTTATAATTATTTTTAATAAAGGAGTTTTAAATGCCTGTAATTTTAGCTGTTTATTTCACAATTTGCATACTTTTCTTATGCCTTTTAACTGCTGAATTTGTTTTGCCAATTATTATTTTTTTTAATAATAGGTTTCTGTGCACAGGTAGATTAAATAAAAGAAATTATGTGTGGGATGCGAGTTCTTATTACACAAAATGTTTCTATCCCTCTGGCTTTAGAGATAACTTTCTAAACATAAATTGCTTCAATAATTAGTTTTCCTGAATATATTACATATTATTGCATAAATTTGCGGGGAGCATTTATTGTCAGAAACACAGAAAACATATACAGAGAGTCCTAGAATTCACAAAACTGTTTAGTTCAATTTAAAATAAAACAACAATATAATCATTTTGTACAGTTCTGAACCTTTTCAGCTTGGATATGTTTTAATGCTTTGTTTTTTATGACTAAGTCATCTTTAAAAAAAAAATAATATAAGTTGCATGTTTCTTTATGCCATTGTGGCTTAGCTCTTCAAATGGGGTAGTTCTAATTCAACAATTGCACTGACTGTCCTTTACATGTCTTAAGACACAAGTACAATTTTGCTTCATTTCTCATTTTACCATTTGCAACAGTTCAATGGATCCAAAACTTATAAAATTAAGAAAAAGAAGTCTTTTTTTTTTAATTAATTTATTTTTATTTTGACCATTGCACCTATTTTTATTTTTTTTTGGCAGAGTGAGGTTTAAACTTGAGCTGAAGGAAGCCCAGTGCCACACAGCTGGTTGCGGCAGCGGCCAGACCATTGCTGCCCATAGGAGAGTAATGTCCTGCAGAGCCCCACACGGCAACTTTGCTCTACCTCAGCATGCAAAAAAGAAATTGATAAACTGAAATAGAATTACAGAGAATTTAGTGACAGAAAAGAAGGAAGATGTTATTAGATACAGAAATTTGGGAGGGAAATGAAGTAACATTGAGGACCCTTATTTAGCCTACTGGAGTCAAATGGTTACCCGACAGAAATCCATGGTAACTTTTCAACAGCCTTCTGTGGGGCCTGGATTTCATCTTCTCCAGCCATGAATGCCCTACAGGAAATATTTTTGTCTGTGAGAAGAGAAAAGAAAAAAAACAATGCAAGTATTCCTAGCACACACAGTGAATGGATTAATGACATTAAACCCTTCAGAATACAATTAAATCCTGCATTTTATTTTTAAAAATAGAGCAATCATGTTGATATGTGCATCTAAGGCATTTCTTCCTTTTTCTAAGAAAAAATAGTGCTCGATGACATCACCTAACAATGCATCGCTTCTCAGGGTCTTGTGCAGAATCTTAATGTTTACACTAACAACATAATTTAAGAAAGTATCTTATGTAAATCCTTGAATCTCCTAGGGTCTAGGAATGAAATGTAATGCTAATTTGATTTAGTAATTTGTTCTCTCTCCCCAGAAACACACAATTACTGCTTTTGAAAGGCTTTTTTCTTTTTCCATCACGCTAGGACTAAATTGAAAGTTGAGTCGGCAGCAAAGCCCAGGCTGGGAACATAGCAGACCTCTGCTACTCAGCCTGTTACCGGCCAGAACATACAGTGCTGGGAGATTTATTTCTGAAGACGGAATGTTCATTATCTTTTTTTTTTTTTCCTTACAAAAAATAGAAACAAAATAAGTCTTCTTGAAATTCCATAGTTGCAATAATCTGAACATGAAATGTGAGCTGAAAGTAATGTGCCTCTCTGTGTGTCTAGAAGAGAGAGGGCTTGTTAGCTGTATGCATGTCTGTTTGCAGGAGAGAAAGGGGGAACTTGTGTATGTGTGTGTGTACAGTAGTGTAGAAATAGTTCATCAAATGAGTGGTTTCCTGTTCTGATCTGTAGATTTTCTTTCTTCCATGAAAGGAAGTGGAGATAATTGATCTGCCTTCCATCAGCACATAAAAGAGATTGTCGGCAATTTGCTTTCTGCAGGGCTACTTAAATACGTGGTGATGTAGCAAGCAGAAAAGATCACCCACAAATTCTGCAGCAGTCACATATTCATGGTAGGCACACCCAGGGCACTGATACATTCCGTCATTTGCAAAGTATGACCTTTCTTTCTCTCCCTCTTTCTTCTCCTCTAAGGATACACGCTGTCCCTCCAGGTTCTGCAGTCTGGGTTTGATTAAATAATTATAAACTTCAAGCAGCAGATCTATCATTTACATTCCTGAACATGCCAACATGTGCCTTTTGTGGGGATGCCAACCAATACCAAAGCTTCTCTCATTATTGTCATTGAAAATACAGTGGTTCAATGTTTGTGCTATTTCCTGGATTTTGGCGATATAATGCTGCCCAGCAATTTGCTGCTAGTGCCAACAACACTAAAGAACTTCATAATAAATCCTTTCTATATTTACTCAGTCCACCACTGTGTCACTGAAATTAGCATTTTACGATCTTATGCTCCAAAGCACCTATTTTCTTTCTTTTAACTCCATGCTATTATGAATCCTAACAGAAAATCCATCAAAGCATGGCTTGCTTCAGCTTTTCTGTATAACGATTGCTGTCAGTCATGTTTGTTTTCTGAAAGCATGTGAAGTTTGTAGCTTCATGGTAGATGACAGTAAAGATAAACCAAACTAACAAACAAGATGGAGTGTTTAATTTAGAGACGTTACAAAGAGATTGACTTAAAATGTCGGCTACTCCCACTTCATGAAGGCTAAAGTAACCGAAGACAAAATTTACAAACAGAGAAAGATAGCACAAAGTAACAGGACGATATCCTTCTCTGACATCCAAATGGGCCAACTTCACTCATCTGAGTGACAGGCAGCGTGAAGAGAGAGGTTTTGACTCCACTGAAATGTCGTGCTAATGGAATAAAATGATAATCAATGCAGGGGCTTTAGCAAAGTGCAGCTCTCAGGAATACTCCAGCCAATTCATTACAGAAACTGTGAGATCGTTGGGGCTCAAATACTGTCATTATCTGGGTAATCCAGCCCTTTGCTTAAAATGGTATGGAAGAGAATAAAACAGTGCCTTTTGCACTGAAATCCTCAGATGGGCACTCCTGTGAACCCTGAGTTTGGGGTCCTGTCCAGGAGGTCGATATGGGGCCAAATTCCACTCATTTGGGGTGGAATAGGGAAGAACCGAGCCGGGGAGCAGTTGGTATTTAAAAGACTGAGGAAAAAGTGAGAAGCAAGGATTTTCTAGGAAAAGGAAGAACAGCTTTGGTAGAAAGGAGAGAGAGAGAAGAGAGAGTTTTGCAGTGGGGAAAGTGAAAACAATGCTTTTGGGAAAGAGGAGTATGACTGGAGAAGAGGAGGCCTGTGAAGAGACACACTGTGAGACCCACAGTAGTTTTATTTCTTGCTTGCTGAAATAAGCAGAGGTTGGGTTTTTTCGACTAGCAAGAAAAGCATCATTGCTATCCTTTCACCACCCCCAGCAAGCTCAAAAGATTTTGCTGAATATTCTGGCAAAATAAATACCCCTCATACCCTAGAACAGAGTATTTTGGAAATGTGCATGCGTGCACGCGTGGAGTCACGAGGCTGGGAGGAAGCTGCTCTGTAATCTTAGCCCTCATGGCAAAAGCAGCTCCCACAGCACTGTGTGATGTGGGTGCACGCAAGCTGAGTTACAAGCTTTCCCAGACACAACCCATCGTTATGAAAATCTCACGGCAGAAGTCATTGAGCCTGTCCTGTCATGCCCCCTTACAGCGGTAGGAATGCCACGGTTGCACCAGAGCATGAGGGCCACTGCAGGGACCCAAGAGGAGAGGCCACGCTTTGAAGGATCTGTTCGAGCATTTTCATTAATCACAGGGTATTTTGAATAACAAGGATGCTTGCAAGGAAAGTAAGATACTGCATGGCAAAAAAAAAAACCCACTATCTGATTTACAAAATGAAACCCACCGTTATTTGTCTCAGCAGCTTGCAGTCCCGACACCCCCCTCCTTTCGGTGGAGGCCCGCAGGGTTTACAGCAGGGTACCAGCCACCAGAGGACACTGCGGCTTCTCCGGGAAAACAGTGCTCTGGGCAGCACGGGAGCACCGACAAGCGACTAAGCCGAAGGAATCCTAAGGCTGAAAACCAACCTGATCTTCAGGTCAGACCTAGAGCTATTCTGTAAACACCTTCCAGGACATGATCTATGGTTTGCTTTTCATGAGACGATCTACAAAGCAGGGTTTTCTTGTATTGTGTTGTACGCCCTTGGACTAAGCCACCTATTAAGCTGCTTGCTTAAGCGTGGTAATGAGACAGGCACATTTGATTACAACAGATAGAATGTTTCAGCTGGTTGAATTGTTAGGGCAGTAACCCAGCTTTTACTCTGCTTTGGAGTTTTGACATATTCATGCAGCAGTAAGTGCTTTTTGTAACTTTAGGACCCCATGGGTAATGGCAGGGCACAGAAAACAATGAAGACAGGAAAGAAAAATGTTAATGCAGTGCTGTTTGCATAGACAGCTAGCTGTGTAGCTGTATATGTGGTTAGCTATATGTCAAATGTCACACATGCATTAGGTGAAAACATGGGACCAGGTATACAAAACTGTCCAGTTGGTGCCTCTGCTGGGGTCTCTCCCCTGGTAGAGGCATTCAAACTTCCAAAAACTCTGGGAACTCAGCATATAAAACAGCAAAATGAAACGAAAAAGAATCCAAACAACAAAACCCACCCTGGTTTTCTGTTTCTGATTTTTCTACTCTAGATGTATTGTTCAAATTCCTCCCTGGTTTGAATCTGTTGAGTTCAGTGTGAATTTGATGCTAGAATTTACATAGAAAGGCACTTCTGTGCCATTATAAACCACATCAAACTCTGCGATAAAGAAATCTCCGATGTGAGACACTATCGTGGCTGTATTCTTCTTACAGAAGGATGTGTTGGCTCCTTCCTGTTGGCACTGGGGACACAGGTATGGACAGGCAGACTATGGGCTTATACATCTGGTTGGAAGTAACTGGGTGAACAGGCTGGTGCTGCTTCCAGCTAATTGGAGCAACTCCACTGAGCTAAGTGATGAGCCTACACATTTTATGAGTTGAAGTGGTAAGCAGAGAGTGAGCCCTAATTCTCTAGATTTGTGGTGTGACCAAAAACCACCTATTTTTCTGCTTCTGATTTTTCTCAGTAGTAAGGAAAACTGAGCTACAAGAACAATATTTCACCAACAATTTCTTCTAAAAGTATTCTAATAAAAACATCCTGAAACTAGCATTCAGCTACTTCCTTTTATAAGTTCTTTTTTGTTCAGACTTTTAAGATGATGGTTTAAAAAAGTGGCTTTAATCTCAAATTACAGAGCACAAAACAGAGTAAAAATTACTACTGAAAATATAAAAGTTTTGCCATCTAACATGATTAAATTATTACCTCAATTAGTTACTGAAATTATAGTAGTCTTTCCCTCAATTTGTCATAAAATAACAAGGAAAACATCAATCAAGAAGATTCTGGACTTTAAAAAATATGAATATAAGCAAGTGGAAAAAAAAAGAGGGTGACTTTTCAGAGCCTCTGGGATACTGGGGGATACAGCAGATATCAGCATTGGTTTAATTTATTTTGTCTGCTTCCATCTGTGCACACTGCACTGCTGGCTTCTTGCGATGCTTGATTTGTTATTTTATACCTCTGTGTATGAAGGTCACTTACTTTACTTATGTTTTCACTTATGGGACCTCATTCATTTCACAAACCACTACTGCAAGGATGATAGAAAAGTCTGTTGAAAGATATGAAATCCCTATGATACAAAGGTGGCAGTGATTATTCTCACACTGTGACCACTGGAAGAAAATTTCCCTGAGTTGATTCCTGGGTTGATTTTGGACCCTCTGCTTCTGGATTAACATTTTCGGTAGATTAGCAGTGATACAGGCTGCATTCTACCAAAAGATCTTTGTTAACAGTCTGTACTTTTAAACTATGGAATATCTCTTTCCATCACCTTTGACAATACTCAAGCATTCCTGAATACTTCTAGGCCCAAAAAAGCACTCTAGGTGCGCTAAAAAGGAAGCAATAGTACCAATAGAAATTATCAAAAGCAATCGTCAAAAAGAAGCAATGACACCGACAGACACTATCTTCAGTCCATTTCAGGCTCTGGGAATTTGATCTTTCCCACGCCATTTTCCACCGCATAACATCCAGATGCCATGTTGTTACCACGCACCCCTAGCTGAGTACAGTGCACCCTGATATGGAAGCCACTCACATAGCTCAGTTATGTGACCTAGACATGGGCAGAAAAGTGTTGCATATTTCTTAACTGTAATCCCTTCATGTATCTATCTTCACTAATCTCTCCATAGTGCCTATTACTATATCTCTATTTTCCACTTCTACAGCCTCCTGGATCCCTGTGTTTATGTTTTCCCTATTGAACACGCCATGACTTTCTAGTCTTATTCTCCAAGTCTCTTGCTCCAAATTGCCCTTTTGGAAGCATAATCTCTAGACAGGCTCTAAGAAGTGAATTAGGCAACTGCCATTGTAAAGATTTACTCATCCTCTTAGAACAGTGTATATCTTACTGAATATTCATATGTATAAAATGATGCATGTTCTTTTCCACTTACATCTCTGTCCTTAGCTGCGTTAGTCAGCTCACATCTGAAAGTGGAGTAGAGGTGCAGTTGAGGCTCTGAACTTTGACTTTTCAGTTGTTCTCTTGAACACTGATGCCTGTTTAAAAAAGATTAAAAATAAATGCAAGACTAAACCAGACTTTTTTTCCTAGTGTCTAGCAAAAGTTTGCTTGACACTAGGAGTTACTTCTGCCATGACCATCATTAAATAATATCACTGCAAGCAAAAAATTACATTGTGCAAGCCAAATAAAAACAGAACAAGCCCTTTCAATCCCTTTGAGTTCTTGCCGCAATGTTTTCTCCAAACTCATATACTCAGGCTTCAAGAAAGTACTGTAAAAATATCTGGTTTGGTCTTCACTGGTGGTGTGACAGGCCATAGGATTCTGCCACACTTGCTGGCTTTTTTATGGGGTAAAGAGAAGAAAAAACCCATGGCTAACGAGAGCAAATGGCTGCAATAAAATTGTAGGTGTGGATTCCCTCACCATGTGGTTCTGGAAAATGTTTTCTTCTTGGCCAACCTAATCCAAACGAAGAGTGTATACCTTCAAATACTCATGGTCATGTAGCTGTTGGCATTTGCTGTACACTTTAAGAAAGGTCTTTTTTTTCTGCCTGGTTGAGATGAATTTTCAAAGACCTATTATATAAACCATTTCAAGGGATTTGTCTTATTTTAGGACTATAAGAACTATAGTGCCGAAACAGTACCTTAGCTCATAAATTCCCATCAGCTGAGACTGCAGCAGTGAAGTGTCTTGCACAGAAGAGCCTGGAGAGTATTTGACTGCACAGCCCACCCATTGCGGCCTTCAGTATTTCTCAACACCCACTAGAAAGATAAAAGACCAAAGTTACAATTAACTTCATTAAGAAAGCAAGCAATCAATGACATCACCAAAGACCTATCTCCCCATGATAGGGAGTTTATTGAATGCATATCCGAGATCTTTTCAGAAATGACTTCAATATCATGTCATAGAAGAGTTATTTTTTAAACAAATCGTATCTTCCAAATGCACAGCCTTGGCAGCCTGGTGCAGAGGGAAAGATTTCCTCCCTACAGCTCCAAATGGATTCATGCCACTGCTGAAAGCACCAGCTAGTTGTTGGGATGTCTTGTGTGCCTGACTTGCTTGCTGGCAGTGACCAATCTCCCCAGTGTTACTGGATACATTCAGCAACTCCCCAGACATTTTTAAGAAGCCACATAATTCATGAAGAACCCTGCAGGTGATCAGCATGAGCACCATTTGCCCATGACCTTGGAGACAAGCACAACGCAATGCAAGCACATTTCAGCAAGGAGCTGATACCTGACTCTGCACCAGTCCTGCTCTCCAACAGGCAGGAGTGTAGGTAGGCAAGGCTCAAACACAGTGTGTTCCAGTAATTTGGGATGACAGGGGAGACATTGCAGGTTATTATATCTAGTGCACATTGGAGCTTTGTTTTGTCTAACTTGTGCAATAATCTGGGGCTCAGTGCCCTCACCCCAAAGTCTGGGAGGAAGCATGGGGGGAGAAGGAAAGGTAGTAAGGAAGAACAAAACCACTACTATACTCACACTGGCCCAACACAGAGACCAGGCCACATTTGGGACTGATTTAGAAAACTATTTGGCAGCATCTGTGGAAAAATGGAAGATCAAATGACACCTTTCTCTAATCTAACTGATCTCTAAAAGTTAAATGTGAAGCACCCCAATCAGCCACAGTGATAACCCTCCTACTGTTGAGCTTGTATTGTCTCCTTTTGATGCTTATGCATGTGGTTGTGTACATTCATATCTAATATTTGTCAGTTGGTGGGGCCTCAAAAATTGCACACTGGATATGGAAATCCTGTTCTGAATATATGAGCCCCTAGCAATAGGTAGGCCATTTTAGTTACTTTTGGAGGCCCATTATTGCTAGTCAATGGCACCACTTACTTCTTATAAGCACCTGAAAAATAATTGGGTGAGAATAGGGCTACCAGCCTTGACACCAGAGTTAGAGGAAAAGCATCCCTAAGCTCTTTAGTAGGACTTATCAGAAGAACATCAGTAGAAGAGAGACAGTTCCTCAAGACTGTTCCTCAAAGACCATTCCTTCAGTGCTGCTGTGATAACTTTCAGTGAGTGAATAGTCTCAGAGACAATTGCTCTGATACTAAAAGAACACAGGACAGAGAGGTATTGCTTTGCCAGTACGGGATAGTGCTTTAGCTTGTGTGTTTTTATTAGAGCTGAGAGAGTTTAAGAAAGGAGCCCTGTAACGTGCATGTCCCCCTGGTGAGTTTATGCATGCTCTCACAGCTCTAATAAAAACATATGATGAAGGTAAATTAGGGCAGACGACTGCTTCTGTCAACACTGAGCAAACAGCATCTTTAAGGTTTATGTGTGACTTAGAATTCAAGAATGCAGACTTTATTTTGCATTGATGGGCTTGTTAAAGAAAATTCTTTGATAGTTCCAGAGGAAAAAGAAATTATAAAGAAATGTGAAGAGATTAAAGCAAAGAAAGAACCTTGACATCAGACGGGAGCTTGTTTGATTAGGTCACTCTATAGACTAGAAATAATTAAAAATAAAGAAGACAGATGGAGGATGTCAGGTGCTTAAAATAACATCTTGAGTCTACCAGTGCTTGTGTTCATGCGAGCCAAGACTTCAGGCTTCACAGATGTCGAACTTGTCTTTTTGGCTGAGGATCTCAAGAGAATGAGGAGAGGCACCAGAATTTAGTGTGAGCAAAATGGAGATTGTGCAAGTCTGACAGCAGCGAAGAACATTTGCTGCTATTAACAAGCACAGAAGGATCTTTCCTGTCACTGTTCTGGGGCAGGCAGACAAGCTTGCCTCTAGTCTGGTTCTGTGTCTTTTGCTCCTCACCTGCTGCTGATTGCTCAGTCTGCCTTTGAATTAATGAAGTGGCTATTTGCCTTAAGGAATAACTTGTTCCAGTCCCAGGGGAACTGCTCCTGCCTGCCGGGTGGCTGCAGGGGCAATGCCAGCAGCCTGGCAGGTGGTGGCAGATCAAAAAGAAAAACTCCCACAGAGCTCCTGGGGATTTCCTCACTAATATGCTGATACATACATTAGCTGACTGACTGACACTGCCTAAATATTTGTCCTTTACTGCTATGTTTGGCCATGATTTTATAGCAGCTTTGGTGGTTTGTGATTTAGCCCACTTATGCATGAGCTCCTTCAACTTCTGCTTGCTGCGCCCATCTGCTAACCACCACTGCAGGATTAGGAGGGTTGACAGGTCATTTCACCTGAGTTTTCTCTTTCTTACGGAGAAATGAATGAGTTTTCACCTCCCACCTAAGTGTTGAAGTCAGTAATGGAACATTAATGGACTTTGACAGAAACTAAAGAAGTCTGCAATCATATTTACCTTGCACAACACTAAATATTAATTCAGAATTAGGAAGGAGTTCTCAGTGTCTGCGCACCTCTCCAGAAAGTATTTGCATGTTTGCTAAATTCCCACTGAAGAGGGACACCTGGAAACAGCACAGATAAGCTACTGTTTCCCAGTCAGCACCAGGTTCAGCTGTAGGCAGAGTCAAGAGCTGCTCCATAAAAGACCAAGACAGACCAAGACCAAGACGGAAACAAACCAGGAATATCTGTCTTTTCACTGTAGTCACTTGGAAGCTTGATGCTTAACCAGGAAAGACAGACAGGTACCACAACTGTTCAGGTGATCCTGGAAATACAGGTTATTTAAGTATCTTCCCCAATCTCACATTATTTAGAACAGATACCATTTGTCTTCCTACATAAAATGAAATAGGCAACTTCCTTTTTTTAAAGTCAACCTGATAGGATCATGCATGGTATTTAACTGCAGTGATAAAGACATATGGTTTAGGAATTCAATTATACCTAAGTTCTTCTCTAATAAATCTAGAACAGCTGTTTGCCAGATCCTTGGAGTGCTCCAACTTTGTCAGGAGCATCCAGCATATTTTAAAACCATCTCTTGACCCTATAGAGGAGGTCAATGTTTCTCCTGGCAGCCCACTAGTTATTTTTAAAGTGTCTTTATTTTTTTCTGTGGCGTAATGCAATTTTACTCATTATCACTACAAATGTCAGACCAAGACTCGCAAGATTACAGCAGTAGCTGGAGCATATGGTTGAGTCATATGAATAATAATCATAAATCCTTTTTGACATTAGCCCATTATTACATCCTGATCATGTCCCCTTGGAATCTCTTGTTTGGTGTAATGTTTAAGTCATTATAAAAGTATCTCTGGAGGTCTAGATTTATAGAGCTCTCTATTGGAGAAACACGGTATTAGCAGTATGTTTATACGAACATAAAACACATGAATATTATGTACCAATATATCTGCATGTAATGTTTATGGCCACATACAGGACAAGTAATTAGTGACTGGCAGTAAAAGAAATGCTTCTGATGACAACTTAAATACACAATGTAAGTCTGGATGACAAAGACATTGCCTGAACTGATGTTGCTAAAAAAGGAAAACAAGGCATAAGCATATGAAGAAAAGAGGTATTTTTTACAGTTAAATGGTGACCTTTTTTCTATCTTTTATGTTTTATTTTGGGAGAAAGAAGGGTAGAGCAATCTGTGAAGGTAGCAATAAAAGTTCTTCACATCTCACTAAACAGTGTTTGCTGTTTTCAAGAGGACTTTACAGTTAGAGGCTACCGATTTCTTGGCCTTCTGCAGCAGGCAGGTATGAGGTCACAAAATCCCTGGGTACAAGAAGTCCAAATTTTGGGGAGGTATTGGTTCAGATAAGGGATACCATAAAACTGAGCCTTCTGGATTAAGAAAGGGTCTCCACTGAGATACCATGTAATGGGCAGTCCACCTATTTAACAGGCTAAACCCAACAAAAATATGTTAACTGAGCATCCTCGGCTAGCACTGTTGAGTAGAATGTGATGAAAATTACTTCATTTTTGTAATGGACATTTTCTTAGTCATGGCAGATTTCTTTTTACCAATACCATCACCCAGCTGTCCCTTTCTGTATTTGGGAGCCCACATTAGCTGCTGAGGCAGTCTTACCTGATGCCTGAGACGATAGCCAGCTCACCAGCCACGCTTGGAGGTGCACCCTATTTTTCTCCCTCCCATTGTCTCCCTTCCTTTTTGCTCTGCTCTCCTGCTGTTGTTCTGTTTTTAAAGAAGGGGAATATTTACAGGAAATGTCTATTGTTCAAAAACTGTTCAGCTCTGTGTTGCAGTGACTCCCCCATTTCTCATGTAAACCAATACGTTAAGTGTACCAGTACACAGCTAGAGCATTGATATATTTTAGGCTGTGCCCCAAGTGCCTGTTACACCAAGTTTTCATGCAGACTTGCCATTTTCCCTATGAGACACACCGGCAGCTAAACCCTCTGCTGCCTCCCAGCACAGGCATGTGCTGCCTGCATTCAACACTCACCTGTTTCAGTTCTGAAAATCCAGGGGGGAAGGACTGCACAAACAGGTTTGAGCCATCCTGCACGTAATGCCTGGTGAGATGGTGGCCTCACCAGTGGGAGATGTAGGCTACATCTTGATTCTAAAGGGTGCATTTGGAAATCTTTTAGTTCCAAGCACAAAAGTGATAAACAAAACAAAATTAATCTAAACACTAAAATACAATAGAAGTTGGTCTCCAGGGCTGACCAGCTGTCCTGACCTTCACTGGAAGATAAACCAATTTGGTACAGCTGCGATCACTAAACACCAATGACCTGAGTGCTTAAAATGATACAAGTATTTGTGTTGAAAAAGCAGGTCTGCTCTTAAGTGCAAGAGTGTTGTGGGCTTCTATTCCTCCCAAGTCAGCATGCCCCATTTTTGTCTCTTGCAAATATGTGAAATATTTTGGCATTTGACAATTAACAGGGCTTTTGAAACTGCTTCCTATTTGAAGAAATGAAGCAGATTGTGATATACAGAAGTTATCCAAGAAGATACTTTAGACAGATGCACCAGAGATGATATCTCTCTTGTCATCGGTAAAAATGATACAGAGCATATTGCTAAGTTATTCAACAATTTCCAAAGAATCCTCTTTAAAGCACAATAAGAAACAGATCTTGGTTGTCTATTCATGGATGTCAGACTTAAACAAAAACACAGAATGCACTTGCAACCATTGGTGTGAAAGGGTACTTTCAAGTACATGCCTATTAACTGAAACATTCTGCTATAAGATATCAAAAGACTGCCTATTTGCCACAAACTGCACAAAGTTATACTCATTTTTCTTAGTGGCAGTAAGTGGTTTTAATGCAAGTAATGGAATTTAAAACCAGAAAGTCCTTATTACAATTCAGAGTGCCCTTTGTCCTTTGATAATGAACACCATATTAGTGTCTTGAAGAAAAACCTTAAAACAGGATACGTTGTTTCAGCATTTTGAACTAAGTGACCAACACTTTACAGTTGATTGCGTTTAACTGCATATAGACAAAAATCTGAAAACAAGTTCCAAACTCTCAGTCGTGCCAGCGATAAGAATAAAACGAAGATGGACTTTAACATATTATAAATTAGAAAAATATGCCAGAAAGGAGTAACCTTTAAAAAAAAAAAAAAAAAATCATGTGTGATACTTGGTATAAAGCAATTGAAAGCAATTGTATTTGCTGTGCTGGAAAAAGACAATAGGGAAAGGCAAAGCCTGGAAAAGCGGGGACGTGCATTACATGAAATGCATCCCAAGAGGCTGCTGGAAACAAAAGCATTGCAACTTTAATTACTTTTAACCAGTTGGTTAAAAAATGAAAATAATATCTTGAATACAAAAAAATATTTCAGTTACAAATGTAGAACAAGGAAATTCTATTTTTAGCATGGATAAAATTGATTATTATACTAAAACAAGAGAGTATTTCTATAGCGTGTATAAAGTTTATAAAAACCAAAACAAAGCAACTAACACATTTTCATCTAAAATGTAATGTGAAGGTTTAAAGCATATTTCTCAAGTAAATAGGCTCTGTGATACAGAAAAAAGAAGGGTGACATTGTCGTTCCACCAAGTCAATGAGTACTTCTTAGACCAGAAATTTCAGTTAATTTACATCTCTATAAAAATATTCTGGAATGAACGATTTTTTGCTGTGATTCTTTTTAATCTTAGAATATTTTGAAGTTTAATTTAGAATACCTTTTGTTTTTTTCAGGAATAGATTTGTATAATGCTTTTTTTTTTTTAAGTTTTTGGCACATCAGTAGAAGTACCTAGCGTACAAAACTACCGATGCCTAACATGACACAAAGTCACTGTTATTGCTTGGTCCTCCTTCGCTCCTTAGCATGGACTGAAATGTGTTGCATAATTTTCAAGAGTGAAAAGACAGACATGACTTTGAATTCCACTAGTCTCTTTAGAAGAATGGAGCAAATCGATTACCTGCCGCTGTGGATCCCGTACAAGTGGTCCAAAGACTTTGGAGCTGTTGTGGACTCCAACTTCTCCAGCATCGCTCTGTTGAGCTTAAGACCCTTGCTAACCTCTTGGCATTGCTCTGCTCTGGACCATACAGACACACCAGCCACTATGGATTTTCTTCTAGTGATGTAAAGTGCTGTCAGGGGGGGTTGAGCTGTACCTACTGTGAATGAAGAGGGTTTTTAACCAGATGAGCCCTTCTTCTCCTTAATTAAAAATGAACAGACCATACTTAACTGTATTATAGTATTACTGTTATTGACATAACACAAACTAGTGAGGAACTGAACTGGCTTATAACAGCAAATATGGTGCAAAATTATAAATATATCTAAAGACTGAGAGCACATTTTACAATTTCAGAATGAAAATGTGAGGGGAAACTTCTCCAGAATTTTGATTTTGTGTAAAATTTCAAATATGCCATGGTTTTATTTCAGGTCAGAATGAGTTAACATTGGTTAAGATTTGGGCATTTTGAATGGTAAGCATTTTTTTAAAAACTGGAAACTGTGAATACTGATTAGCTTAAGAAATGGAAAATGTGAATAGTGACCAACTCAAACTAGTTTCAGATGAAAACTCTGAGCTGGGATTATTCTTCAAAGTATATTTTCCTTTATTTTGTCTACTTCACTTATAAATCAGTCAAGTAAAAGCCTATTCAGTCCATCTATTTACAGATTATTGCAGTGTTGTATCATCTCACCAAATGGGAAAATTTCCATTCACTTTATTTCTCACTGTTCCTCCTGATTGAATCCATCTCCCAAAAAGCTGTCCACAAAAGTTTGCCAGAGGTGCACAGAGGGATTGGGATGAAGCTGAAATCCCACTGCATTACACAAAACCTGCTTACAGGGAGTGTTGTCACAGTCTTTGCCACTGTTTTCTAAAGAACTAAAGTTGCAAAGGAGAAATAATGATTTGGGAACCAAATTCCATCTAGTGTGATGAAGCCTCATTTGAATGCTCCTGGGATAATAATAAGCTTTCTCCCTCCCTGCTGTAGAGGATGACAGAGCTATGGGGAATAAATGTCACAGTTCCCTCAGGTTATCTGTGTGACATTACTCTGCTTGCCTGCCAGAAGTTAAATCAAAGGAGGCTCTGAGGCAGAAATCAAATGAACACATCTCACTCTTCCCAATAAAAAGGAGGGGGGGGGGGAGGGGGAAAGAAAAACAATAGAAAAAAAGAAAACAAGCAAGAACTTGGAGGGCCCAAGGTAATAGGTTTTGGGCTGTGACCTAGGAAGTGGAAGCCCATTGTAGGACTGGTCAGGGTTGCCCATCAAAGAGCATACTTTGCATCAGTAGTGGAAACCTTACACTTTTCTGGCTTCAAGGTAGGAGAGCAGTGGCAGAGGTGTAAGCAGTTATGAAGGGGATCCTAGAGAAGTGCAGGCAGGAAGTACAGGCAGCAAAGCAGCTTTTCTCAGCCAAAGGTGATGCCTGGGGCTGCCTGCACCAGGTGGTGGTCCAAGGTCAGGGTCAAAACAGGAGAAAGGACTCCTTTTGCTGTAATGCTCCTGTCTCTGTTGATCAGACACCTCTACAGATTGAGGGCACTCTCTCTAAGTAAGTTGCTCCCATGGCTGTCTGAAGAAATAGTACTTGGAGGTGAACCTTTTGCATAAACATGAATAGTAAATTATGGGTGACAATCTGGAAAAAATGGACATAAAAGTAAGGCACATGGAGCCAAGCTATTGCATCAGTTATAACCCCAGCAATGAAAAGAGAATTGGATACAGCTTGCAGTGTAATGCCCAAAGCTGTTATATATTTAACAAAATTACATTTACTGGATGATAACATTCTTCTACCACCATCTGGATTACTGAAAATAAAGCGTAAATCTCTGAAGATTTACAATTAAGTGATAAAGCAATGTTTGCCTATGAATTAAAGGGTGTCTTTGATTCTCCTAGCAATATGATGCCATCTTAACATGAAGAGATTTTTAAGTGCTTGTATAATTTTCATTATTCATAATGGCTTTGTACAATGGAAGCTCTCTGAGAAGAGTATAATCTGTATAAGTAATGGACAATAGTATTGTCTGTAGGAACTAAGATTTCTTTAAAGCAGTTGAAATATTTATTGCTAATCAGCTATATATGGCTTTATATTAACTTGAAAGACAAGCCAACTTTATACAGACACTACTAAAGGTATGAGACAGCTTTCCTGTCATCAGTAAAATGATATACAGCAAACTATTGAATAATTCAACTTAGAAATGCTCAGAGATCACCTTTACAAAATACGAAACAGAACCCCGAGTCTTTCTTTGATGTTAAGATTTTACAGAGCAACAATAACGCACTCTGGATGAAGAAGGACATTGCTTTGATAAAAATATATGATATTCAGTCCTACATACCTTTTTAGCCATGTAACACTGCATTCTCTTTACAAGACTATTTTTTTTTAGTACTACAGACACTTCAGAAGAGTAAAAACGTGATGCGTAATAAAGTTGTGACACACAGAAGAGCTGTAAAAGACTAGTCTATATTTCCTGGCCCCAGCCAACTGACAGGGTTAAAAAGGTTAATACCCAGACACAGGACACCAGCGGCTACTGTTATATGGGGAAATCATTTATTTTTTATGTTACTTGTCATAAGAAAGGCAAAGAATATCTTAAAGCTTTTTAAAGCGAACCATGTATCCTCAAACAAACAACTCTAAAAGATCCAGACCTAATGAAATTACTATTTATTTTTCTGTATAGTTTAGAACTCAGTGCTGGCTGAAAATAATCTTCTAAACTACCGTAAACATATTCTGGTACATTATACATAATGGTAAAACTTGCTTTTTATGGAGTTTTAGATAGTGGATGCATTTTCATGCACACACTGAGGAATATGACTGCTTGCATATTTACATTTTTTACTTTTTAATTAAAGAAAGTTAAAAAAATTTAAATTCTTAGGAAGCTCAGATTTAAATTAATAATAAATAAGGAAAATAGACATTGATTCATATTTACAGCCCTAACTTCCATGTCATCCCATGGTATTTAGGTGCATGAATAATTTCAAAAAGCTGAAGTGACTTACATCTACTTAAGCATAAAACTCTCCAAATCATTTACATAGAAAGTAGCTTTAGAACTTTATTTTTTTTTCAACATTATGTAATATTAACTATGTGTAAAGTTTGAAAGGTGCTAGTTAGTATGATTTTCACTGGAAGTTATAAGCTTTTGGCTTCAGCAGCATAGCATTTACAAGGATTCCTTTTCAAAGAGAAATTCCAGCCATTGGTCTGGTAATGATATAGCCTTTATCTCAAGAAAACAGACTAAGAATATTTATGCTTGAGGAAAAGACCTGCCTCTGTAAAAGAATGCCCAGTTTTTCTGTATTCCCATTTATAGGATCTCTTGCAAGATACTCTGGAATATATTATTGGAGCTCGAAATAGAGCCATCAGGGCTGAGCTTGCTTCACCCCTCCTCACTCCGGAAACATCATATACTACTAAATCCAGTCACAGAGTTGTAGAAAGGGCTTTTTTAAACACTGTTTTTTTTTTTTTTTTTATTTAATTTTTTTGTTTGCTTGTTTTTTGTTTCTTTTTTTTTAATCTGTCTTAAAGCATCTGCATTATCTGAAGAAAAAAATCGGATTTGGACAGTATTTTATAGAAGGCATTTTTAACTTCTAGTTCAGGCTTCTATTTAAAAAATTATTACCTCTTATGTTAAGATGATAGTGTTTCCTGCACTTATTTTATATTTAAATGCAAGCCTTCATATTATGACTGAAAACACTGTTATGCAAGTAACAACAGATTGTGCCATATACAAATATATACATGGTTATCTATGCACCATCTAAAACTGCCATGGCACCATCACCCTTTTCACAGAGGCACTCGTGACAAGGAGGGTAACAATCTCTCTGCTAATTTACTATTCATGAGCTGCACTGCTTCTTTCTCTACTAATAAGACAATAATGGTCAATCACTATTTTATCCTTAACTGGGTTTCTGTAAGAGATGATTGGTAGAAAAATCTCTAAGCAGTAAAATTATGAAGAATCCAATCCAGAATTGCAAAGGACTGCAGAGGATGGACTGTGAAGGACGGACTGGAAAGGACGGGCTATGAAGGACTGAATGGGTCCTGATGGCCTAGCAATGGGTCCCATCCATGCCCAGCCTGTGCAGAGCTGAGCCAGCCCTGTGGGCAGAAGAGCCCGGGTTGCTCAATACTTTATCTCAGTTAAGAAATCTGCCAGGTTCAAGTGCACAGAGTCCGTGGCAAAGGTAATCCTTAGACCAAATAAGCAACCATGGCTAATTGAGATTTGACAACACAGCATTATTCACTTTGAGTATACATTATAAACATTGTATATTTATTCTGACTTCAGTCATACCTTCATACCTTTAGCATATGTAGTTCAAGATACTGAAATCCTGGGAGCAGCTTCTGTGTGACTGAGCTAACTGTAGTGCGGTCCTTGTTAATGATGCGTAAACCAACCTGAAAAAAATCAAGAACTGCTTAAACTTTAAACTGACACTCCAGCCAAGCCAAATATTTTCTGGTATACACAGCTACGTTGCTGCTCTGAATTTTTCTTTTTTTAAATTATTTTTATTTCCTAAGCTGCATCTTTCTATTTCTACAGGTCACCTAGTTCTATGGCCAGTTTCCTTTTTATGAGCAGAGGTGAAAGAGCAGATTAGGTAGTAAGGCATCTGTTGTGTTTTCTGTCAGATGCTTTGTTTCTTTCCTTTCTGTTAATATTTAGTTCTTCATTGCCTCTCTTCAATCTAATTTTAAAGTCACAAACAGAATAAATCTGAGGTTGGGTGGATTTAGCATGGAAAAATATGGAGATTATTTCTTTTAGTTCATTTACTTTTGATGATAGTCATTCAAGAAAAATGCATTTTGAATAACAGGTTATTTTAATCAAATATTTTGGCTGGTTTTTCTAGATGCAATCAGCACAAATATAATGCAGCTAAAGCACATTTGCTTAAATAAAAGCAGCAGCAAATACTAACAAAAACTAGATCTAGCAATAATTACTTAAGGTTTCCTCCAGTACCACAAATTCATGGGGATATTACTTCCCAGGTCAATATATTTTGCATTGCATGGGCCTGAGAGACCTCATTATGTAAATTGTTGTGGACTGGGAGAGGAAATGGTGCTTCTGCAGCCCTGCAAGCACTGTTCTGATTTGTGGGGAAAGGAGGACAACAATCTCCTCTTCCAAAGACAGATTTTGAATGTTCCAGCTACTGGGTTTGTCCAGTCTCTTTACATCTAAATGATTAAAAGAAAGAAGAACTAGAGAAAAGGGGAGTGGAACACTCTAGGCCTGGTAGAAAGGGCAAAGGTTCTGCATTAGTAGAAGAGGAGATCTAAAAGGAGAAAACTGTAAAAAGGGTTAAAAAGCCAGTTGCCCCATGCTTGCTGGAGTTTGGCACAGCAAAGACAGGAGTTGTAGACAGAGATCTTTTAGAAACTATTTTTCATTTGATAATAGTTAAAAATAATTCTTCTAAATTTTACTCAGGTGAAAATCCCTACCCCATTAAAAAATGCCTCTGGAATTTGTCATTGTCACAGCAAATTAGCAAGGGAAGGTGAGATGGTGACTTACCCCAGCGGTGAGGTGCATGTGACCCTAGGCAGCATGTGGGAGCGAGACCAGCGTGAGGAGCTCCAGGGTTTTGGAACTAGGGAGCTGATTCCAGAAACCAATTTTTACTATGTCAAAGTGACCCTGCGTGTATGTATCTAACAGTCAGGGAAGCCAAAGCAAGCAAATTGAGGAGTTAATGCAAAGCCAGACATAAAGCAAGCAGCAATGTACCATTACAGCTATACAGGCTCCCTGCAGATTATCGCCACACAGAGAAACTATGTCTTGTGGTTTCCTGACATGTTCTTTAGTGCACAATCAGGCTCCAAACGACTCCAGCTGCATGATGCCAAAAACAAACCTTCTCGAACACACTGTGACCTCCCAAAGGCTATCAGTGCCTAAGGAACCCACCAGCCCACGCACACACATACACTAATGCACAATGGAAAATAACAAGCCCTTAGTAATCTGCGGATTCAGTCTCCGTCAGGCTTCCATCACAGACTATCCCTCCCCAGCTCTCCTCAGCTCAAAAGTCCTGAGCCTCCATATGGGCTGGTGTGGTGAAGAAGGGAGATTGCACAAGGTGACACGTGTTTTCTTTTTTCCTTCTCTCAGTATTTGTATCACGTTCAGCAATACTTCACATTTGCATAATGGAGTGGGGAAGAATATTTTTATAATTTTCTCCCATCAGGAAGGTTTCATATTGGTCTTCCTTGTTTTATAGACTAGTTGCAATAAACTACAGTGGAAGAAGATATACTGGCAATATAATGTAGGAAGAGCCCTTGCCTTTCTATCAGGTGGGAACTACAAGCTTCTTCTGTGGCTGCAGGCAGGAGTGGCCACCAGTCGTCCTTCTAAGTACTTGCCAGAAGTGTGCAAGGAACGCCCCTGCCAGCCACCCAGCAAGAGCATCCCTGCGCTGTGGCTCAGCCCATTTGCCTGAAGGTAAGTAGAGATTTCAGCATCAGATGGTGATGCTGCAACTGCTCCCCAGCTTGCCCACTGGCACACTGCAGCTCCTGGTTGTCACATCTGCACTGGTGGTGCTGGGCTAAGCTCCCAAGAGAAAATGGGACGCTGCATCTTCCTGTCCCCTTGGAACCAAGTATCACTAAAACCCCATTGATTTCTCT
Source organism: Pezoporus flaviventris (assembly GCF_033815535.1). Lineage (NCBI taxonomy): Eukaryota > Metazoa > Chordata > Aves > Psittaciformes > Psittacidae > Pezoporus > Pezoporus flaviventris. Next base: position 8,268,897 of record NW_026892569.1, on the reverse strand, counting down.
GAGACAGCTTATATTATTGACGGGTTGTATTAACTGATAATCACTTTCATTAGAACTGAAATGAATGGATTTGAGTTTGGGGGATTTTTTTCTCTTCCTTCCTTTTAAAGATGTTTTCTTAGGAAGATATTGTGATTACACCTGCGCTAGGGGGTTATGAGAATGTGGTGCAGGAAAAACAGACACTGACAGAGGCTGGGTCATTTTCTAGCAGTGGAATTGTTCCATCACCTCAGCAGGTTCCCCTCCATAAGGTTCTTGCTACTGACTATGCACTCTGGGGTTACAGTTGTTTAAAACAAAACTGTGGTCCATATCCCACTACTGAAGTCATTGTACAAATCCACCCATCAAAACCAATGAAATGAAAAAAAAAAGTGCTTGGTTTCAGAGCTTCATAGCCTCCCCAAGGCTCCATGCTTGACCTGCAGGATGCTAAATGTACACTTTGGTGTAAAGGTATGGATCTTTAATAACAGCACAAATTGCAAATTGTCCGCTAATGTGGCAGATACTTCAATGCTCAGAATGATGCCTCCAGGAAAGGCCATGCTGCCTGGGAGAACATTGGGAACTTGGACTGTACTAGCCTGGCTACAGCACAAAATGAGAAAGGAGGATGAGAAAAGACAGATTCTGCATAACCTCCAATGTGCTGCTAGGGCTGTCAGAAGAAATCTTATAAACAAATTAAGAAATCATTATACTGTTATGAAACAGTGCTGGATTCAGTATGTTTGGACTTCGCTTGATACTGTCCAGTTGAAATGAGAAGAAAATTACTTCTGCGAAATTAATACATAAAATAAAATATTATGGTTTCAGTTGTATGAGTGTTACTACAAAAACTAACTAAAGCCAAAGGCTTCTGACATATGTAACTCCTACCATAGTGGAAAAAATAAAATTCATCCTAGAATAATGATATATGTCTTTCCAGCTGTAAGCCCTGCATTTTGTGGGCTAGTACTATTCAAATGTGTTATTTCTTTTTAATTATCATGCCAAGAATAATATTTTTTTCCATTATATAACATGCTCTTACCCAGGGAAGGAAGAACTCTTTGTTACTTGTATGTTTTCTTTCTCACACATACTGAAGACATTTAAGTTCAGCAAAATTCCTAGGAAAGTGCTTAGGAGGACATGCATTTTGAAATCTAAGGTCTGCTTTGTGGTTTTTACTGGGGAGGGACACACATCAGTGAGAGAATAAAGGGTGTTATAAAGGCAGCACCTGAAAAGTACAAATAGATGGTCATTCTTTGGAAACAAAATTAAGGGTAAGTTTAAAGAGGATTATATGCAAATTCCTCTGTAGAAATAAAGCTTGCATGTATCAGAACTTAAAAAATATCAAAACTAGTTATCCATGGCTAGTTATCCATGTCTGGTATTTTGTGTGACTGTCACAGCCCCTTTTGTGTTAGCAAACTATTTCAAGTCAACTTTAGCATTTTTGCAAGCACATTGCAAATGTATTTGACTAAAAATCTGTCCTTATCTCTAAGAAACTTCGACTCACCTTAGGGATTGTGGAAAGCCACTGGCAATGGGCAGTATTTCAGACTAATTGTGTGTGATAATTACTGCCCACCTGAGCCCCATGCTGTCACTCACTTCCCAAACTAGTGTACGGAATTCAGGTACTGTATCCAAAATAAACAGGCATAGGATTCCAATTTAAATATTGGGTCTATACATATTTACAGCCTTTATTCTTCCTATCACTGTGTCCACAAATAACAACAATTTTAAAAACCCTGTTTGAAATTTTAAGGAAAGTAAATTAAGTGGTTGCAAGGACCAAACTAGGCCAACAGAATTATTCAAATCCTTTCTCAAACAATATTCATCCTGCTTTATTCAAAGAGTGTACTAAGAAAACAAAATTACTTTGACCAAAGTAATCCATACCAGAAATTAGAGAATAAACTCTCCGCTGAGTCCATTGAAGAGAGGAACTGAGGCATAAAAACTACTAAAACCAATTCCTGTGAAACAGCAGAAAAAAAAGAGAAAAGATGGCACTGAAAGATATATCCTACTGGGAGTGGTGGCTTCTACATTTTCTCATGAGCGTGAACATGGCAGTGTGGGCACTGGTCTCAGATATGCCTGGCTTCTGGGCTGTCTACTGGCAGTGTCACTGCTGTTCGAGGTTCCCCCTGGTGTATGACAATGGTCTTGAGGAAAGCAGTGCTATTTAAAAGGGAAGGCTTTAAACAGCATGTTAGCAGAAATGGCGTATTTCAACTCGGATTTCATTCACAAAGCTGCAAATCTCAAACCTCCTCATGCAGAATCGAGGGGCCCTGACAGCAGGAAGCTGTAACGCTGCTGTGTCCATCCACAGCTGTGATTGTGTACAGCCCGGAGAAAGCAGACACAAGTTTGTATTTGCTTTGATGAGACAGCTCTTGGGAGATGCAAACCTTAAGGTGAAGGGTGGCCTGCTGACAATGCAATGCATATTGCAGTGAATCTTTGGAAAATAGTGTCTTTAATATCTATATGTTTTTATGGGTATTGCTGTCAGGTGAAGTAGCAGCATCTCTGTGAGTAACAGTAGAACGTAGGGACTCGGGAATGGCAGAAATGGAGCACTTAAAGCTATAGAACAAACACTGTCTAAGGCATCTCTTGCAGTGCCAGTGTTAGCTGACACTGGGGAACCACAGTATTTCCTCAGAATATTTCTAATGGCTCCTGCTGCTCCACACAGTGGGCACACAGGATGTTAACTTGTCCATAAAGTGCTGGGTTACTCTTGGGCAGCTGAATACTACTGCACACCAATTTCCTCCCTAAGAGCCTGTTTCTGTCATATGTGCCCCTCTTAGAAGTAACTGATGACTCTGAAAGTTATTCTTATTTTAGTACTTAGAAAAATATACAATTTTAAGTAATCTGTGATTTTGTTTGCTCTTTGGGGTTGGGTTTTTTTCAGGCCCATTCAGGAAACTCTGAAATAGGCAGAAGTTAAATATTTTTGATCCTAATAAGATTTGAAAACAGTACCTCTTCCAGAGTACCCATAAAAGTAAGCAGAAATTAGAAGGGTTTAGCATTCTTTAAAGATATAATTTCTTTTCATAACCTTATACATTTCAGCAGTGATCTAAAATGACTAGAAAAAAGAAGTGGCAACATAATACTACGCTGTAAAACAAAAACATAGATTAATACCAGGAAACTACAGACTATTCCCTTTGAGATTGTGTGGGGAAGTCTTTGAAACTATTTTAAGTGACTGCAGCTTTTTTATTTATGGGAAGTACCTGGATGTTGACACTGAAAACAATTTTTCCAAATTCTCAAATGCAGGATCTACAAGAGCAGTAAATACTGAAAAATGTTGTGAGATTAGAATCACCAACAAATCCCCCAGACTTTTGATCTTTCACATACATTGACTAATGGATGAGAAAGTGACTTTCCATTTAGATAACAAGAGCCAGCTCTTTGGATCAAATAAATGCACAAAAGAAAAACCAGAGCCCTGTACTTAGCCTGTGAGAGGCAACAATAAAACTCTACTGACTGCAAAAGAGGAGGAGTGAACCCTTGAAGTAGACAAGTGCAGAAAAGGCCTCTCAAACAATGAAAAAAACGAACCCAGTAATTTGACTCCTAGGTTGCTGTCAAAATGCAGAGCATTGAGAGAAATGGGAACTGACAATATTGCCTGCAGAAAAAGCACGATTGTTGTAATAGGGCTTAAGTAGCAAGAACAGTGTCACTTCCTAAATTGCCACAGAGATATACAATATAAACAATTCAGTCACTCACTCAAAAATTCAGTCAATCTGCTCTGCAATTTTAAAAGTTAGCAGTGAATTAAAAGACTTGCCCGCTTGAGCAGAGTGCTTCTATTAATGACACGGATGGCAGCAGCAATATGCACCTTCTTTCGCTCTGCTTCATTGTTTAATGCAATTTCATTTTTTTCTTTCCCCCAGGAAAATAATCTTTAGTTTCTTTCTGCTTTTGTTCATGGCATCTTTCTATTGCCTAAACCAGCGCGGACTCATGGATTTTTAAGGCCAGAAGAGCCATTACAACACAGGCCATACATTTCATACAGTTGTAGGACAGCATCTTGTAGATTGAATCTAAACTTGTCTTTCTGAAAGTTTTCCACATTTGATGGTAAAACTGTCAGTGGTATAAAACCTACCACATCCTTTGGTAGCCTGTTCCAAATGCCAATTGTTACTATTTCAAGTGCATGATCCTTACATTTGGAAAAAATATTTTGAAATCATATAAAAAGAATTCTGTAGTTATATCCTTGCACCTAGAATAGAATAAAGCCCATTTATTGGCAGTAAGAGCACCTCTTCCTATTAGCATACTAAACCTGAGGTTACAGGTCTGAGAAACTTCTTCACAGAGATAAATGAACACCTGAGAAAACACAGGCTTGTTAAAAAATGAAGGTGTATGGCTCTACTATGTGGCCCTGTGCCAACAATATGAAAAAGCAACTCCTAGCACCTGCACGTGCATGTACAAGTTTTGATTTTAGCAGATAAGTGAGGGTGCATGCCATCTATTAAAGTGCTGGAGAAAAGCTTTGATCCCATTGACATATATGTGTGTGCATGTGTGCATAGGTGTAACTATTATACATATTAAGAGGTATTTTAATCATTCATGTAGGACCTTTTTTTTAAGATGCCATTTTATTTCCTCAAGATTTTCGTGTTTATCACTTAGTGATACTTAGGATGACTGAGAAGTTGAGAATGCAAAAAGGCCTATGGTGTGTAATTTTATATGCTTTATTGAGCAAAGCACCTGGAATGAAATGCTTGCTCTATCAAAATCAGTGCCAAAACTTCCACCCATTTCAGCAGGGCCAGAATTTCAAACCCAAGTCAAAAGGTCAGCTTAGGTGCTGAAAGGTAAACATCTGCTTAAGTAGAAAAGAAAGTTCTCTCATTGTTGGCTCAGATGCACAGACAAGACAAGGCAAGAAACAGCAGATGAGGCTAAATAGCAGGGTGAAGGTTTACTTGTCACTCTTAGAAATATAACTGTAATGAACAATGTTCAGGGCCTGAATATATGATTATAACATATACCAGAATCCCTAAATAATTACTTTTTAAATATAAAGATTCATGTTAACTGAACCAATGGATATGAAGATCTTCATTGCCTCCAACAGACACTTCATTTACAGAACTTCTGACCTGCTGCAGCCTGGTCCTTGGTTGTGTTGCAGGGCCAGCCAGCCCTAGAGCTGTGATGGACCTGCCTTCAGAGCCTGTCAATAGACTGACTCCTTTTGCACTGTGGCATATTAAGCAGAATATTTTCTATTCTAATTCCCCTTCTATAAGCTCAGATGGGTGTGAGGGTGTGCACAGGAAGAAAATTCAGTTTTCACTGGTATTGGCAAAACTGGCTTATCTTGGCTCCTGCTAGTAGAGATATCTAAATGTTCAATGCTCGATTGCACCCTTTAACGGTGCTTTTTGCTGATCACTCTATCACAGGAGCCAACCAAGCTCATTTCTCCAGTGAGTTATACCCTATAAGACTGTCGTGGTTTAAACCCAGTCAGGTAACTTGTTCACTCACTCACTTCTACTTGCCTTCCCCTCCTGTCAGTTCCTGCTTGAAGCCTGCTGTAGGAGCAGGAACAGAGTCATTTACCTGGCAACAACTCAGACAAATGCCCCAGCTAACACCAGAGAATGGCAAAACTTTGAACTTGAAAATTACTCCCAGGAAATCTGTTTTATTTACCTGTTAGTTTGGTGTCAGTCTTCTACACTACATTTTTGAAAGCTTCAGTCAGCTAATTTTTAAATGTCTCGAGCAGGAAGGCTTCCACAGTGCTTTTTCATGCTCTTGGTTTCTCTTATTCCTTGCTCCAGAAGTGAGGTGCAGCTCCTCAGTTTCAAACAATCTGCCGGAACAGCAGCAAAGCAGAAACACTTGCCAGGGAAGTCTTAATGATTATAGTAAGAAGGAGAAATATTTTCTTTCTAGGGGTAAGACCCATTTTTCTTCTTTGTAGCTAATTGATGGGATTAACAAACCGTATCTACAAGTAGATACAAACAAGGCAAGAAATGGACTTAGTTTTTCCTGCATGCCCTACTTCTTCAAGTACTTAGGCTCTGATTCAGCCGGTGAAGCAAGTTAGCATCTTGCTTTCTTTGTAAATTTAGTCCCTTGTGTCCAATAAACAAAGAATTGTTAGAGTGAGAATAGCCCTGATGAGGCTACTCCATCACACAGTCTCTAAGCTACTTCCTTTGGCCTGAACAGGCAACAGTGATGCTTTCTTACCTCTGGCAGATGTCCTTTGCACAAGTACTCAGGTATGTAGCACATAGTTTGGGAAAAGGGACTCAGCATCTTTCTGCTAGCCTTCTGTGTATGAGGAGCTAGCTGGCCTTTTCCCTGTCCCTAGACTTATCCTAGCTAGTGAATGCCCAGTGATGCTGGTTCAAAAGACACACTACAGTTGTCCTTTTCAGGGACACTTGAGAGAAAATGGAAATGAAGATAAAAAAATAGTACAAGATCTCAACTTACCAATAGAAAATAGGTATACATTTTATCCTTCAAGATTCCTGACCATTTTCAAGGAATTCTTCCTTGCACTGTAGCACTAAAGGGACTATAGTCCCTTTACCTTGCTGCACAGTGCTTTCTTACCAGACATCTGTGGGAAATCAAACCAAACTTCCTCTTCACTGCCCAATGTCCTTAGTCTTTACTTGATCTCATATTCAAAAGAAATTTCAGGTCCAGGATACCATCATTTTTTCCACCCTGCTGAAGTCAAATTTCTTAAAATTCTCAGTATTTCAGGCTATATTTTCCCTCTGTCTATTGAAGGATTTTCCCAATCTTTAGGTTTGCTACAAACAGCTGACATTAGATATGGCATTCTTTTGCTCTAAAAAGCTCACACCTGGGTGGAATTTAGGAAGGTTTAACAGTATGTCACCATCTGCAGTGTGGAAAGATCATGTGTCATGAAGCCCTTGCTGCAGTCAGTCAACTTGTGTTACTTGGTTCTAAGGCTAAACACTGTCATTTCAAAGAGTTCTCAAGACAACGATAAGCAAAGCTACCCAGGTGTTGCTGAGAGTTCTTGTCTCAGGTGATGCAGGAGGTAGTCCTGCTGATGAGGACAAAACTATAATCCTGCCTATGTTAAGACCTGTCTGAAGTTGGATCAACTGGAAGAGTTTTCTCTGTTTCTAGGAGGAAGAGTGTAATTTCCTGGATGCATAAAAATTCTTTATGATAGCGAAACAATGCTTTTAAGTAGGAGGGCACAATTAAACACACCTATCAATTTTGATTTCAGAAGGACAATGCAGTATTTTTTTCAGGGAATAGAAGACAACTGTTGAACTGTTATTCACTGTGAGTAGCACTTCTGAGCTAATTCACATGTCAGTGGGGCTTACAAATACATATGTTCAGATCCGGAAGAAAGATCCATGGAAAAAAGAACCAAAAGAACATTTAAGTCAGAAGAGCTTTGTTTGACCCAATTAAACATGGCCAAAATATCTAGATTACATTCAGTAGATTCTGACCTCATTAACAGTCAGTATTGGGAAAGAGTTGGAATTTCATAACTGATTTTCATGGTCAGGTTTTCACTACTTGCTTGCTGCACCTCTGTAGTTTTGAGTTTGAAGAAAGACAGGGAAAGTGCTGTCATCTGAAATTGGTTAGAACTACTGTTTTGTTCCAATTGAGAATTGACTTTTTCCCACAAGAGGACCATATAAGTCTTATTCAATACACGTTGAAGGTTAGTATATAATAGGAGCAAGACGATGTATTTCAGGAATGGGATGTTAGACTTGGAATATCTCAGTATATAATTTCCTGCTTCTGTGCTTTTGATCTAGTGTATTTTTTTAAAACCAGAAATTCAAGGTACGTGAAAACCAAAGGAACCCTTTTGCCTTTTTGTCCTTTTAAAGATACTGCTTTTTCCTGTGCCCTTCAATCATTTCTGTCTACAATTTCTTTAACTATCTCTTGAACGAATTGATTTTGCCACTTTTAGTGGACATTTCTTATAATCAGTTCAATATGTGTATTTCCCTTTGAACAAAATACAGTAGTTTCATGTTAAGTTTCTAACTGCTCCTAATTTCCTAGGATGTGCATTATGTCATCTTGATTTTGTGTTTTTGACAGTTGGAAATTTTTTCTAGGAGAGTTTTATCAGTCTTCTGCATATAATGTAAAGTATCAATTAGATGTCTCCCCTTCCCTAGTGAGAACAAACTTATTTTCCTCAACCGCTGCTCATTTCATAAATATCTCTGTTTTCTAACTGCCATGGGTTTTAACATTTGATACAGATATTTGGATCTCATCACGAAGTCACATGGAAAAATTTGGTTTGTAGGTAGCAGCAAGAACATCAAAACTCAATTAAGCAGCAAAATTCTTTGGCAACCACTTGTAATTTTGCTCCCAAAACAGAATTACTAATCTTCATTATTTTGAATTTCATGGAAATATCCCAAAGAGATTCTTGAGGTAAACACAATTAAGGTATGCTCTTATTGCAATTTGAAAAGTAACATATGAAGTGGCAACAGGGGCTACCATATTTATTGCCTCTCTGTGGCTTCCAGATTAAATCAGGGCAGTCAATAAGATTTACAGCAAGCTTCTTAATCATGTTTGTTGCAGCTTTTCTCCGTGAATCTTAGGCTCTAGCTTTAATAAAATTCTCATCATTACTAATGTATAAAAAAAATAAAAAACAAAAAATAAAAAACTTGCAAATGTAAGAAAAATGACAATTCCATGATCCATTTTTCCAGTGAGCAAAACACTGTTCAACATCTCATTGAGAAAGACAATTAAATCAGGAGAAGGTGACCTTGAAGAACTGGAAATACAGGATGAATTTTTCTACTTAGAAAGGTTTTCTTTTTCCACTGGCCAGCTGAAGAGAAGAGACATGATATGTTTTGCATTACGACTGTAATTACGATGTTTGCCTTGGTGTCTTGGTCATGTTTATGTACACCTTCCATGGAGGGATGCACTGTCCTTAGCTGCTTTCCAAGCTTGTAGGATATGAGTTGACTGGTATAAAGACTGTATAGCTGCATTAGCCTGGCACTGATCCCAGGCTCATCAACCCTGCTGTTTGCACTTCCCAAGTGTGTTAAATTTCTACTAATATGCTGCAGAAAGAGACTGCTAGCAGAAATATTTGCTGATACAGCTTTCAGAAATGACCACTGTGGTAGTGAACATTAATGATGTACTCACAAATATTTCCAGTGGCAACTGCATACCAAATACCATGCTCATGCACCCACTGAAAAGGGCAGACTGTGTAACCTCTATATCATGGACTGTATGCCTGTAACTATGAACAAATTGTGAATTTATGTGCATATTTATTTTGAACAACAAATATATTTGATCAGATTAGCTGTCCAGTAAGGTAATGACACAGTAATGTTTTTGATATAACTTGTGCTTCAGCTAAGATAACAGCAACAAGAAGAGTTAATAGGCTAGAAAATGTCAGAACATGAATATGTTCTTACTTACTGCCCATATCCAAAACTGCTCTGTTCTTGGACTCAGCCTGGTACTGAATTCTTTCTGGAGATCAGTACTATGTAATTATTATTATCTTATGTGGGATTCATTCACTATTGACATATTTATCTTTGATAGATATATATGTACTGTCAGGTATATTTTATCTACCGTGAGTATTGTTTTTATCTACCATGATGCCATCCACAAACTAAAGTCAGCTGGTATATTGCCTCTTTTCTAACTTTCTTTGTGTTTAAAGGATTTCCACTTCTCTGAATGTTTCCTTACTTTTCTAGGGATGCCCATTATATTTGTGAAATGTTCTGGCTTGTAATGTCCATGTGCTCTCAGATGGGCTTTAAAACCAGAATAGCAATAGCCACTTTGCAGACCGCATGTACTTTCCTCAAGATAAGCAACAGTGAGTGTAGAATTACAACTCTTTTAAAGCTTTTGTAGTATACAAATAGTGCACTGGGGGAACACAAAGTTCCTCATTCACATTTATTACTTTCTCTGTGTCATTTCTCACTTACCAGGGCACTTCTCAGTACATTTTGACAAGCTGTGTAGGTTTAAGCATTTTAAAAAAATCATTCATCTGCAAAGTAGTAGGTTATCACTTATTTTCATTCTCTGAATTTGAATTTTCATTAATCTCTCTCATTTCTCTAGGTTAATGCTTATATTCAGAGGCACAGATGCCAGGGTTTGTTTGATGAGTTAAATAGTCCCACTGCATGACAGATTTGTTTGATGAAAGTCACCTTCCTTCCTGCCCATGCTGTACTTCTCCATATTCAGGAAGCATTTTTAAGGGGAGACAGCATTAAGGTAATTCTGCCCCTACTTAACTCCCATGACACCCATATCCGAAACTTAATACACACAGAGCTGAAAATAAGAGCTCTTTAAGAGTCTGGGAGTTAAGAATTACACACAGGCAGCATTTAGCCCTTTTACTTGCATTTTTGTCCTTCTCCTAGCAGATGCAGCAAACAATTCTTTTCTCTTTACTCTGAGCAATAAAGTGAATGATATAGCACTACAAGTATGCATAACATACTATTTCACTCCTTTTTGGGGTGAGAAAACAGACAGTAACTCTGACATGTATGAATAGAAAGCTGTAATTTCATCCTGTACAGACAATAAGCTGCCAGATAGCTGGGATACAAATATCAAAAAAGAATGAAAAAAGACAGATATACATGAAATCCTGGCTCCATTGAAGCGGATGGGAATTTTGCCATTGATTTGAATGAAGCCAGGATTTCATTGTGAAAGCATCATTCAGCTGTTGTCACTTTTAAGTCTGTACACCCTCATGCAATCAGTCCCAAACTCCTGATGAAAAGATTTGCAATTTTTCGTATTTCCCAAATATTTTCTCTAAGAGCTGACCCTTTTTCTTACTTAAACACAACCTCTTTCTCCAAGGCCTGTATTGAATGCTTCTGTTGATTTTAATATGACTTTTAGCAACTTTCCCACATTCCAGCAAAGCCTACTTGAGCTGTTTGCTTCCACCCAATTCCTCTTCTTGTTATTCTCGCTTTTGTTAAAATCACTGTGAACACAACTGTAACTAACTGAAAATAATAACGAATCTGGTTGAACTCTGGCACTTTCTGGCTTCCTAATAGCAGTAATACTTTTATCATCCTTTCGTCTGCTTTTGTTCTTGGCAATACATTTAGATAAATTAATTGTCTACTGCTGTTATCTTTATTATGCCAGAAACTTAAGTTAAAAACATGGGGCGGGTGTTTGAAGAGCTTTTATGTGGTTGTTTCATTAGGGAAACTTCTTGTTTGCTATCTATATGGTCAGTGCATCTGTATACCTTCATTCCTGACTTTCACATAGGTAATAATGTGGTTCAAAGGGGAAAAAGAAGAAAGTAGAGGGCAAACAGTTTACATTATGCTTAATATAAAAGATTAGATGATGTAGCTTGCAATAATGTAACGTCATGTGGCTTACACAAACCATTATAATAAATTCACAGGAGAAAATGTTATTACATTATTTAGGACCGTATTAACTGTTAAAAATCAATCAATCATTCAATCAGTCACCCAAACCAAGCAAAATTAACCCTAGACAAAATAACAAACACACAACCAAAATATTAGTACAGGGCAGTGAAGAGAGCTTGACTCTGGATAGAAGCTGCAGGAAAGACAGGATGTAGAGCAGTTTGCATGATGCCAGCAGGCAGTGCCCTCATCTACCAACACCTACTGCTCTCCCTGCAGGACTAAGTGACCTGGGAAGGTTTCCCCCTAGATGCCTGACAAGAAAAACTCTCCACCACAGAAAGATTTTGTCGTGTTTTTATGCAAAAATGATGATCATTTGCCCCACTCTGCCACTGAGCCAGCATGTAACGGAGGGGCAAAGTGGCTACGTGAAATGAAGAGGAAAGCACTCATTTTTGCTATGTTTCCTGCAGGTAGAATGAGTATGGTGACTTACAGCTTCATCAACCATCATCAGGGCAACATCCAGGCTCTAATACACCAAAGACAGCCTGGTGGGCATTCTATACCCCAGCACTTTTAATCAAATCCAACAGCAGCAGTCAGCTTTTGGCCCTACCTGAATTTTTGGGATCTGCACCTTAACACTATGCTGGTAGTTCAACCATGCAAAGCTCTGCAGGACCTCAGCTCCTGGTGAACACTGAGGAGAACACTTGTACAGATGTCAGAAAGCTGGTGGCACCCTCCAGGTTCCATTTAGTGCAGTGAGTGAGAAGAAATAGAGAGGATGAAGGGCTTGTCCTCCCACTGCTCTGGCAAACAGGAGCTCTGCCCAGCAGCCCTGGTTGCAGGCTCAGGGCTCTGCCCTCTGCTCCAGGCTCCTCTGAGATGAGGCAATGCAGTTATTTACTAGTCTGATGCAGTGACAGAAAGTTGAAGGCGGTTCTGCCAGTGAGACAATTGAAGGGAAGCCTGTGAAAAAAAGCTTCCTAGCTATATCCAAGAGAAACCCATCCTGAGAAGAAGTCACGTGAGTTCAATAAACACATCTTTAATATAGTTAGCACTTTTACTGAAAATCTTCCAGTGATCCTAGCCCTGATGGAAGTCTCATCGGGGGTACATCTACAGATGTCAGATTTGACATATAAAAACAAGTTAATCTGCTTCAAATTTGAGGAGAAAGAGCATAAAAGTTAAACACAATTGGTTTAGAATGAAATGGCTACTTTGTAGTTCTTGACCCTTATATTAATAGTAAATATTTGGCTTGTCTTGGAGTAATTTTTATTTTGAGTCTGTAATTAATGACATGGTTCATTAGTTGCAGGGACACTAATATAGCTCTGCTATACAGTAGTTCACATAATTGTGGGAGGTAACACATTCCATATGCTTGAAAATTGTAATTTCAAAATATTTTCCTAATAGTTCTCAAATAGAAATATTTCTAAGTGTACATCGAAAACTGCCTATATCCAAGTAATATTAACAGAACACAGTTTAAGAATAACATGCCCAGAAGTATTATTTTTGGCTGTAACATAATTGGTATCACATGCTGTTGCTCTTTTATATACTCTTTTTCTTTTTGCCTAACTTCTATTATTTTATGTGGGCACAGGTATTACCTGAGGGTGACTTTGCATAACAAGATGTAGGTGTGTACTAGGTACTGGAATTCTAGCCATTTAGTTTTCTTGTTTCAGGCTGCGACAAATGTCTGAGGCAGTTAAGAAACTAAATACACTAATCTAGCAAATATTTCCCCTTACACTTGGCATAATAAACATATTTTAACATGGCATTTAAGAAATCAATTTAGATAGGAAAGCGAAGCATGAGATCTAGAATAAGATTGACTCTGGAAAAATAAACACAGTGAATACTCCTATAAATTTCCCTTTGTACAGGTATCTGACTTTAAATATTTCAACTCTTTTGTCTCCCTTACCTGTATGATCTTCAGAAGCCTGACAACTTGCAATCCATATCCCAGTGGCTGAGTGGGGCCTTCCACAGTCTTTAGGATAAATCAGACACTCATATTCCACCCTATAAAGCTCTTTATATGTGTACACACTTAAGATTTATCTTTGCCAGTTGATGACAAGATCCTCAGTACTGTGTGCCCAAGCTAAAATGCAACTAAGAAATCCCAAGAGTGGAGCAGGTACAGGAGAGTATTCCAGTTCCATCCTGCAGCTGTTTAATGGGGTACTTGCAGGGGGAGTAGATACAGCGCAGTGAAAGTGAAATATTTACCTGTTTTTCCTCTCAACATTACATAGATGTGATAATGTAAATGTAGTAATACTGATGTGACAATAGCGGACACTACTGGTTTAATGGGTACACAAATGGGACTTGCTATGGATTGGTTTTTAAATAATCTTTTTTTAAAGACTTCTAGGATACTTCCTACATTTAATACCTCCAGGTATGAAAAGGCTCTCTAGCTACTGAAATTGAAGGATTTGCTTCCAACCCTGCTAAGTAAACAATTATATGACCTGATCAGCTTATGCTTGGATCTTCCATGATCATGCAGTAAATGTATTAATAGCCCAAACTGACTCAAGATCTAATTTCAATGCTCGCCATATTTTGAATACTTAACATTTATGTATATAATCAAACCTGAACTCCATACTCCAAGTTCAGGTCTAAACCCCACTGAAGTCTACAGGAGCCTTGCCATTGGTCTGAACGGCATTTGGGTCAAGATGTTTTCTGGCTGCTGTCAGAGTGTGTTAAATGAATCCTGATGTCCTGTGTGTTCCTCTTGGCTGTGCCCTGGCTCCAGAGGTGGGGACAACCTGTTCTCCTTGGGATGGGGCTGAAGCAACTGGGTCAGGCAGGGATCTGAGCACTTGAGATTTCATGGTCCAGGCAGGTGAGGGACCAGGATGGAGATTGCTACCTCAGGGGTTACCTGTCCTGCCATATACAGGTGGTCTCTGGAAATAAAAGCAAAGTTACAGACCTGAAAAAGTACCAGTATTTTAAAATACTTTGAATACACGCTTCATACACACAGCTGCAAATCTGATTTCATTCTGGAAAACTTAAAAGTGTCAAGTGTGGATTATTACAGTAAGCAGGTGCATTACATAGGCAATGCCTTTTTTCAGGAAACAGGACCCTGATAAAAACTATGAAGAAGTGAGAAATGAAAATTGTCCATTTGAGGAAAAAAAACATTCAAGTATTTTCTTATTGTCAGGTTTGAGCTATATGTCAATAATTGTGTATGACTGAATTGCCTTTCTTAATACTGAGGATCTGTAGTAATCTTTCCTGTGGAGTTCTGTTTCTACTTACTTCTTTACTCGTTCCTGTTATAGTCTACCTAAAATATTTTGGTATGTTTTTCACATTGGTGTTTGATTTCAGTAAGTATCCATAGACAAATTGAATGCTGTAAAAGAGAAAATATTTATATTTGAAATAGCTGTAGGCATAGAAAGAGTCTGTGCTATTTGTAATGCAAATCTTATTAATTAGAAAATTAGCTAAAATTATTCTATTTGGATAAAATCAGAACTGTTACATATCACATTTTCTTTTCATGTTGGTGTAGAGTACAGATTTACCCCTAAGGGCATTTAGAGACAAGTGTAACTTAAGAAAAATATTAAAATTAACATCCATTTTTATAGCAGCAATATAATGATATTTAAATTAGAAAATAACAGGGAAATGAAATTATCAGAATGGTCATAAATGAGACCCTCCTCTCCAAAAGCTTGTTGTCAAGTTTAGTTGTGTGATAAGAATTATTGCTATTATTATTTATTTATCATGTTTCTATTATACAAACAAAACAAAAATACAGTCCCCAGCCAAAAGCTTACCTGGTACTATGATGTACAGAGAAGTTTTGAAAAAAATTAATACTCAAAGCTGCACGTATTGCCTGTATTTTACCATTTCTGTTTGTGCCACAATGGAGGGTGTTATTTGCATCTCCTGGGAAACAACCCCAAATTTGACCCTTGCATCAGCAAAGCAATGAAAAGAACCATTTGCATGATATATACAGGTAATTCTGAAAAGTTACTTTGGGTAACTAAGATTTTTGCGTACCCAGAATAGCATAGAACATCATGTGAAAGATCCAGTCTGAGATGCAGTTATGTGACTAGTTCTAGTCAGTACTAGTAAATCACACAGGTCTGAAGGAAAACAATTTTGCTTATATCACTTGAAACAGTACGTTAGTTATGAAATCTTACATATGAAATTAAAAAGTTTCCATGTTGACTTAGTATAGTCCTCCTACACAGCTTGTAAACCACAGTCTTTTTTTCTTTTTCCACATATTTTCAGTGTAATCCATCTATCTCTTATATTAAGTAATAACAATCTGTAATTCAGAGGCAGTAAAGTTAATTCATAAAGAACTCTGGCAAGTAATATCCACAAATACACTTTACACTATGGCTTTGTCTTCAGAAAGTATTTTAGAATGTCTAACAGCAACATCAACAGGAAAAACATCCCTATTTTGTGTGCACTCACACTAGCATTTTTGGGGATTAAGTACATACCTGTTGAAGTGACGCCCCCACTTGCTTGGCTGAGTTTCATGCCATGAAGCTGTGGAGGCACCCATGATCTGGATGAACCTGAACTGGAAGATGTGTTTCAGAAGACCCAGTAAAGTACTGGAGATGTTGTGTGATCTGCCAAGGGACTGGGTTAAACTTTGCCCAGGGTTCAGGTCCTGTCTTCATCTGCACGCTGGGATGTGAGACACGGCACCAAATGCATCACATTACAGGCTTTCTCCTGCTGAGCACATGGCTTGCTAATGTAGATGCAGTGTGTATTTTTCAAACATAAATGATACAGTTTTACTAATTACCAGTGACCTGTTTCCTGAAAGTCACGTATTTCAGCTTTTACAATGGTACACGGAGTACTTGATTCAGTAGGACGCCTATTTTTTTCCATTACAATGTGATTTTTTTGTTCTACATTTGCAGAAAACATTTTTAGGCATTCTAAATACTACTATTTATAAAAAAAAAAGATAAAAAACAAACACCCACCTACTCTCCCCAAAATGGGGATGGAAAGACAGTACTTACAATGAAGAAAAGAGAAGCATAGCTAGATTATGCCTAATTCACCATGATTTGCTGCTGCAGCCAAAAGCCTTTGATATCGTAAACACAAGTTGTTCTAGTTATGTCAGTTTGAGACTTTTTGAGACTTTTATTGCTTAGAAAGGGAGTGCTAAAACATGGTGTTTCCTAAGTTGTTTAAATGAAAGGGTTTTTACTACTTCTCATTTTTGATTCTTCAGTGCTGAAAATTGAACTTTGTCCTTGGGTTCCATGTAAACTGATTCAATGGTTACCATTAAAAATGTCAACATAATCCCACAGAGACTCCATTGGTGATGGGGATTTGGGACTTCTAAGTCATGTATAAAATAATAGCTGAAATTCTGAGATACCATTGGTAAACTGTTGGGAATATATATGTGTGTGTATATATATATATATATATATATATATATATATATATATATATATGGGTTTTGGTTTTTTTCCTAATCGAAGTCACTGTGTAGAACATCCAAACAGTTGTCATCTTCTTATCCATATTTATGAAGCAAATTCTCCATTTAAAATTTCCTGGTAGAATCCAACCATTTGAGTTAATTTCAATTTCAGAATGGATTAGGCCTGAAAAGTCAGTTGGCTATACCAAGAGAACAGACTTCCTTGTATTTTCCCCACACCCATACAGTTTTGGATGCATTGAACATAAAGCAAGGCAGGTAGACAGTCATATTTACTTACAGCAGTGACATTGCCAAGTTTATAGAAACAACCTTTATCAAAAGTTTTTTTGTCTATTCTATTTCTCTTCCAGATACGGTTTGAATTTTTATTTCTTTTCATATTCCCTTAGATACTTTGTTGATTTTTCTGTCTTGGCAACACAGTCTATCATTATATCTTGTTTTAAAATGTGTTGAGTGATTAGAGAGGAGTCAGTGCAAAAATAGCAACAGCTGTGACTGCCTGTGCTGACTGAAAATACGCAACCTTGTGTGCATTCAGACACATCAGGCTGGTGAAGCCACCCTATGGTAATGTCTGTAATGTCTGTTCAGAACTAGACTCACCAAAAAAACTATAACAATGATAACAGAACATTAGACAAATTAGGTCTTCTTTCTCCACTTACTCAATTCTCTTGGGCCACAAAATGTCTATATGCTCACCCTGGGTAAACTACAAGTGACAAGCTCCGGTCTTCTTTCTGTTCTCTTCCTCTAAGCCTCTACTACCAATTAAAAAAAAGAAAAAAAAGAAAAGGAAAAAAGCTCTCCTAGCTAAGTTTGCATCATGTGCATTTCCTTGTAGCATATATGTCCACCTGGATTTATATGCTCCTGGGTTTTCTGGTCTTTCAGAGCAGAGATGATGCCTTTCAGTGTTTTACAGAATGAACCATCATCTGGAGACTTACTCTCACTCACTGAAACCTCATCACAATAAGCGATAAACAGATAGCACTGCACTCTGATGATGCTTTCACGTTTTGAATTGGTTGAGGTCGTTCCCTTGGAAAAAAAGAAAAGAAATCACAAATGGGCTCTTCCCACCAAAGCCACTGTGAGATGCAGAGGGCATTTACTTCACATGAGCATAACCTATCAGTTGTAACTTCTTTCCCGCCCTCATACAGACAACCTACTACCTTTTCTGTCTTTAAATGTATTTGCTGATTAAGTTTGGTTTATTCATAATTTTGTGCCCTTTTCCAATAAGGGAATTCCTGTCATGGTCTTTCTACAGATTCTCAGGGTAAAAGCAAATCAACTATCGTATTTGCTTGTGGACAAAGCTTAGTGTCTTGGCTGAAAGCCATTTATAGAATGAACACATCAGTTGGAGGCCTTCCTTTCCAGTCTAAATGAGAAATTGCTCCTTTCATTATCTTTCATCTTTTAAATATGTTCCGATCTGATCTGAGCAGCTTTCAATGTTAGATTTATTCCTCTGCTTGTTCATTGACATTCTCATCCATGCTAATCAGTCTTCCTTTGTACATCTTGAGCATTATCTTTTTAATCAAGTTTATTTTCAGACCCCATTTCTTGGCTTTCATGGTCCAGTTCCTCCATTAATTCTTGCAGATGAAGTTTTTAGACCAGCATGATATCTGACAATCTGATTTACTTTTTTTTTTTTTTAATGCTGGGTGCTCATTTCTCTCATTCTAGATATTGCTTTTACAAAATTGCTATAGAATATCTGCAAATAGCTTTAAAACTGTAGTATCACATAATTTTATTACACTCTCTCTCCCCCTATAAATATAGACACACATGTACATATATAAATTATCCTACACAATTTAAGCATGTGGTGGATGTTTCACATTACTATGTGCTTCCTGGAGACACAAATAGTGTAACATTTTTCTGTGCTTAAGGTTTTCAAAGCTCTGACTTTTGAGTTTTTCTTCAGCCAAACAGCTATGTTCACGCAGTTCATGAATGCCATACAGAATAATAGTTAGGCCTATACTTGTTCTCCAGTAACTCATTAATCATTTGAATAGATCTCATTACAAAGCACCCAGAACAAAAACCCATCTGTTTTCATTGTTTAACCAGTCACTAGTGTGGCAATTCCTGCAGGAAGTATCTTTGCACATTTCATTTGGACTCAACCCCACCAAGCTTAAAGTCTTCTGGCCTGAGGCATCATTGAAACAGTCTGGAATCCACAACAACTTCTAACATTAGGGTTTCTTTTTGCTACCTGATTCACCACTGGTTCTGCTCCAAATTTGGGATTATAGAAAATGCCTGTAATGATCACACAAGGAAAATAACTAAGACACCAAAGGGATCCTCCAGAGGAGTAGGCAACTACTTCATTCACTCAGTTGCAGGGCTGAGGGTGGCTAAATAACCATTCCTGCTTGTGTTTCCTGCAAAGCTGAAAGGACTTCAACCAAAGAATAGAGACATTGTCCTGTCTTGCTTCATCCTCCTTCCAACATCATTTTCCCCCAGAAAATTACTCTACCACTTGTCTACCTGCTGTCTACTAGGAAAAAATTCTGTAGTATTTCAGGCAGGAGAGAAGATGGAAAAGCACCAGAGCAGCTAACTCTATACCCAGCATGCACCAAACCTCTTCATGTAGTGCAATCAGAGATTTTTCTACTAAAGGGATGCAGGTTGTAGCACGGTGAGCTTGCACCTTCTTCCTACAGTCCAAGCTTGCACCCTCCTGAATCTTTGTTGCCAAAATTGCCAGTTTCTGAGGACAGGCTTTACCTATTGAGCAGTTCTGTGGTAGTGCTATGTGACAGCACAGGCTCACTGAGCAGCTCCTCTCAGGCAATCATTTACTGCTTCCTCCATACTCCTATCTTCGTTTATGCACTCTGACTTTTTCCCCAGATTCAACGGAAATTCTGAGGGAAATTTGTCTCCATGCCCAGGACTCACAAAGGTCCCATAAATGGTTTAAATTATTACCTAATCCTGATTATTGAGTGTTTTGCCGCTTACCTAGAGTTTGCCAGGGTTTTAGTCCAAACTCAAAGCTTAAAGACTGCATCAGGCCTTGGAATGGAAATGGGCTTCTCCCTTTCTTGACTGAAAGTCTTGACTGCTGCCAGTAATGCCTGTCACTCCTCTCACATAAACATGCATTTCATCAAAAATTTTCATCCTCTAGCAAGTCACTGCTGCTGTAAGAGCACTGAACTGCATGGCAGTGTAAGAGACCACCAAAGCATCTTAACAGAAAAACAAAGTGAACAGGCTTGTAAAACCCAAGTGGCAGCTACAAGCCAAACACAGTGGGTGGCTTTCACCTGTTCTGCTCTAATGCCACAACAAGATTTATAGCAGATTCCCTGAACAGTTGCAGTTCAAGGTGCTGTTCTTCGCTTTCATTCTGGGATCTGCGTGCTTTGACATTATCAGCCTGCATTTTCCTGTGATCTGCAATTCAATATCAGGAAGGGCATACAAATCACAGGGGTGTTTGTCTGAGCAGATTAGCTAAAAGCATACCCAGCACCAGCACCCTGTTTCTTACCTTAATGAACAGTGTGATGGCAAAATCCTGGTCCATGCCCAAGGCCTGGTACATGCCCACTGGCTTCTCTTACGGGGAAAGGAGACTATAAGAGAGATTGATTTAAAATGTAAACTTTGTTTGCCTCCACTGCACAGCATCCGGCAAACAGATGTTAATGCTGAAGTTCCATTGTATTTTATTGTGGCTTGCCTTGATAGTGTTCAATTACACACATGTGAAAAATAAATAAAACCACATAAGCGCATGTCTGTTACAGCTCAGGCCAGTTAGTGTCAGGTCCCTTGTTTATTTTTTTAATTGAAGATGCTTAGGCATTTAATACTTTGAGACAGAAGGAGGTCTCTCTGTTGGCTTGTGTTCAGGCTCATTTGTATTCAAATCCACATTTTGGAACAAAGAATACAAAATGAGCACATACTGAAGTCAAATGATGAATCAGTCACTGAGCGTAGCTCTGGAACACACTGTGCATACAGTCTCACAGTACTGGGTTTGTGAAGCACTGTGCTTCAAGGGGGTAAATTCCCTTTGCTAAGTTAG
This sequence comes from Pezoporus flaviventris, assembly GCF_033815535.1. NCBI lineage: Eukaryota > Metazoa > Chordata > Aves > Psittaciformes > Psittacidae > Pezoporus > Pezoporus flaviventris. The sequence continues at coordinate 8,247,707 of NW_026892569.1, read as the reverse complement.
GCTCTGCTCCAGCAGGCATTCATGCATGTGCTTAATTTTTAGCATAAAAGCTGTTCTACAAAAGCTGATGGAACTGTGCATGAATCTGAACAAACCTTCCAGTTTAGTGCATGTTGGATCAGGGCCACTGACTGTTATATAGCAATACGAAGGGGGAAACTTACTGAACAGAGACAGCATTTTTAGGACAGTGTCTCATTCTTCATCTGCTTTTCCCAAAGTTAACAATCAGACAGATCAGAATTGTATTTCCTTATTCAAACATGCTGCTATTTGTACACACTTAAAATTTTATGCAGTTTTACAGGTCTCAAGTGAAAAAAAAAGAAAAAAAAAGGATCAGGCAGTCAACAAAAAAAAGCTAATGTTTATCATTTTAATAAATATTTTGATGTTAAATTCAAAATTACATACTTCTACTGGAACAGAAACTGTTCATTTGGTTTCTTAACGTCAGTTCAAAATAAACAGGTTTGGATTTTATGTTTTGTTCGTTTGCTTTTGTTTTTAAGGAAAAGAAAGAGTTAGGTTTCTTTTTCCCCAAGGATAAAATGTTTTCCATGGAAAGAAAAAGGTTACAACAAAACCATACTAAAAGTTTTTTGTCCAGAAATGTTTTCCACAACTTAATACAACTTAGCAGCTACACATTGTACCACTGCCGTTCCTTATTTCTGTGGCATGCAATCTTTCTTCAAAATCTGTTGTCTTTTATCTATAGTGTGCATAAAAGATCTTTCAAGAAGTAATGCCAATTGCCAAAATACATGCATATTTAATATGCTGTGACATTTAAAAAGACTACAATTGCTTCTGAGAGAGGTACTGTAATTGTTTTACAGAATTAAATAGGAAATAAAAAGCTGGTGTATGGTGTATTATACATAATTGGCCAATCATCAAAATGACCAAATAAGTTCATGAGTCAGCCTGTGTGTTAAACACACCTAAGGAAGTGGCATAAGTTAACTAAGCTTCTGTATTTTATTTTCATTTCAAACCATATTACTAGAGCTGTAAGAGCTTGGGAAAAAACAGCCTGGCAGCACACACTTCTCCAAGAAGTGCTTCAAAATATAGAGCCTAGGGACAACTTCATTAAAGCCACTCACTGTTGCTTTTACATATGCCTCCAACTTTGAGTCAAGAAGTCCTGCCTCTCTGTGCCAAAAACTTAAGCAGGCATTTTTAAATTAACAGTTTAAAACATAATAATTGGAAGTTATATAGCACATGTCATCCCAAAGGATCCTGAAGCACTTCACAAAGCTATCAGACTAACTCCGTGACAGCCTCACAGCAGCCAAATATTTCCTGCCTTCAACTGCAGGTTTCCCTATGCAAAAGCAGTTAGAATTAGACCCCCCCAATAAAGTGAGGAAAGACGGATGTATGACAAAGTAACTAAACTTGTTGCTGGAGGATGAAATCAACTGCATTGTTCCCTGCAGAACACCGCTGTGCATCACACACAATTCTGACAGCAGGGGAAATATTCTGTTCTCATTGCAGAACTGCTACTCAGATTCTGATTGTCAACTACCAGACATTTCTCATTTCAAGCATTATTGGGAAAAGCAAGAGAGCGTTGAATTAAAGCATTAGCATCAATCTCTGCAATTCACCCATTCAACTCTGAATCTGCAAAAGATGTGCACCTGATTTATGAGCTGTAGATTTTGTCTGCAAACGCTACAGTTTTTATCTGATTTCCCCCCCAGTTACTCACTATCTGCAGCACAAGCTGAAATGTGATTAGAAGTCCTTCCCTTCTGAATGGGTTCAACAATGTAGAGGATTTATTCCTCTTTTTCTTTTTTTTTCAGTCTGTCTTTTCGGACAACTGCAAATCTCTACTGATATTATACATTATTTTCAGTGGCCAAAATCTAATATTATAAAATGAGGGCTAGAGATCTAAAATCATACAAGTTCTCTAGCAATTTTTCCATGCTTCGTACAATGCTTGTTCCTGAACTCAGATTAATTTGTTACAATAAAAAAATATAAATCAAAAGGTATTTCCCCAAACAGCTAGCTCTCCAAGGGTATATAATTTGTATACACAGTTTACTTAAACTATTCCACCTACAACTAAAATATAACTAATTCTGAGGTGAAAGGTTATCAGTGCATGTGACAGTATATGCTTAAATATTTACAGAAATTGTCACAAAGAATGAGCACTTAACCCAAAATATTTCTGTACCTTTTGAACTATGCAGACAAGATGGAAATATTCATGTCCTTCCTTAACAACCCGGGATTAAGCTTGTGCAAAACTCCCCCACCACATCCCTTACAGAGCTCCAATTTCCATCACAACACATAAGCTCTGAAGTTCATAGAAAAGGATGTATTTTGCAAAATGTCTTGAAGATGTATCAGCACACTGAGGCTTTTCTAGAAAGGGATGATATTAACAAGGGATTTATAGGCACCTGCCTCTACTCTTCAGAGTTAGAGGAGATGCCTTTGCTCATTTGAACTATAACATTATTGCACTGGAAAGAATTGTGCAAAGCATTCGACACTGTCCCACATGACATCCTTGTCTCTAAATTGGAGAGACATAAATTTGATGCATGGACCACTCGGTGGATAAAGAACTGGCTGGATGGCTGCACACAAAGAGTTGTGGTCAATGGCTCAATGTCCAGCTGGAGACCAGTAACGAGTGGTGTCTCTCAGGGATTGGTGTTGGGACCGGTCTTGTTCCACGTCTTTGTCGCTGACATGGACAGTGGGACTGAGTGCGCCCTCAGCAAGTTTGCTGATGACACCAAGCTGTGTGGTTCGGTTGATACCCTGGAGGGAAGGAATGCCATCCAGAGGGACCTTGACACGCTTGTGAGGTGGGCTGATGCCAACCTCATGAAGTTTAACCATGACAAGTGCAAGGTCCTACACCTGGGTCAGAGCAATCCCAGGCACAGCTACAGGTTGGGCAGAGAAGAGATTCAGAGCAGCCCAAGGAGAAGGACTTGGGGGTGTTGGTTGATGAGAAAATGAACATGAGCCGGCTTCAGTGAGCGCTTGCAGCCCAGAAAGCCAACCGTATCCTGGGCTGCATCAAAAGGAGTGTGACCAGCAGGTCGAAGGAGGTGATCCTGCCCTTTACTCTGCTCTTGTGAGACCTCACTTGCAGTATTGTGTGCAGTTCTGGTGTCCTCAACATGAAAAGGACATGGAACTGTTGGAACAAGTCCAGAGGAGGCCACGAGGATGATCAGGGGACTGGAGCACCTCCCGTATGAAGACAGGCTGAGAAAGTTGGGGCTTTTCAGCCTGGAGAAGAGAAGGCTGCGTGGAGACGTCATAGCAGCCTTCCAGGATCTGAAGGGGGGCCTCTAGGGATGCTGGGAATGGACTCTTCATTAGGGACTGTAGTGATAGGACAAGGGGTAACGGGTTAAAACTTAAACAGGGGAAGTTTAGATTGGATATAAGGAAGAAGTTCTTTACTGTAAGGGTGGTGAGGCACTGGAATGGGTTGCCCAGGGAAGTTGTAAATGCTCCATCCCTGGCGGTGTTCAAGGCCAGGTTGGACAGAGCCTTGGGTAGCATGGTTTAGTATGAGGTGTCCCTGCCCATGGCAGGGGAGTTGAAACTTGATGATCTTAAGGTCCTTTCCAACCTTAACTATTCTATGATTCTATAAGTCTATAGTCCAAAGCTATAGAAAAGCTAGTTTGGAGTTTTTTAAATCAAAACTAGTGTATTAAATTCAGTATGGAAGCTAATACCTGTAGATGACAAAGCAGCAGAACCCTGAGCTATTGCAACATCAGCTATTAAGTAGGTGACACTGTTCTTTATCAATCTACTTTTCTGGAGCTACGGTTTAATCAAATGTGCACTGCAGCTGCCTTACCTGGAAGTGGCAAAGGCTCCTGGACCACGTCAGAAAGAAACAGTTAAACTCTTTGCCGGGCACAAACCTGACCCAAAGAAGAATCCTGACCAAGCATCCTTAAGAAAGGTCGGAAACACCACACTGGCCACATCACCTCTTCCCACTCCCAAGCCCCCCCCCCCCCCCCCCAGACTCTACATCTATACCTTCAGATATATTAGGAACACCCTGTAAAGGTCCCCCTCTGACCTCAGACTTACCCCACTCAGAACTAGGCACAAAATGCTGCTGGCTAAATTGGACATGGTGTTGTTTTAAAGCTGGGTGGCATTAGCCAACTGAAAACCTTTCAGACCCTACCTCCTAATTAAGGGCTTCTCTACACTGGGAAATTTACCAGCATAGTTACAGTGGCTTAATTATAACTGTTAGAATTGGGATATAAATATAACTTTCTATTTGAACATTCATACATGGACTATGAGTGCTTACCTCTGGTTTAGCTTATGTCACTTTGAAAGCTCTTTCAGGAGAAAAAGATATCTTTATTCCATACTATATATATCCAAAGGAGGACTTATACTGGCCAGGCTGGTGTAATTACACCTGGTATAATTATACGAGTATAACCAAGCAAGCAAATGTTCCCCTGCAGAAAATCCTTCCTAGCACAGTCATGTACGTTGAGAGGACGAGAAAGCAGAAGGAAGCCTGTGGAGTCGCACATGACCATCTCCTCAGGAAGGAAGTGCCCATCAGCACTGGCTGAAACTGTGCAGCAGGGGATGAGGACTGGCAGTGGAGATAATATTTGAAATTACAGTAGGTAATACAGGAAGCACCAGCTACAAATACTTTGACTTGGCAATTATACTTGTGGAAAGTGCTGGCAATCAATAAGCAGAATTGATCAAGGATTCTACTCAATTCTTAGTGAAATAGTAGCCCTTGTAATATCTGATACACTGGATCAGAGCAGGAAAGCATGCCGGCTGCTCAGTGCTCCTTAAAAGACCCTCATGCAAAAATATAAGCTTATATGATGTACATAGGAGTCAGTTTTAATATTCTACTTCCTCTAATTAGGAAGCAAAGAAGCATCTACAGTGTGTATGTGGCATCTCTATTATTTGTTTCTTTCACTAATAATTTCCTGACATGTTAAATTCTTATGTACAGATATGGCACTCCATGCAATTAATGTTACTCTACATACTGACAGCTGTGCACAGAAACTGGAATCTTTTTGCGTTCATGGAATATTGAAAAAAATGAGAAAATGAATTCAAATTTTTAAAGAAACATGTTTAAACTAACATTTCACTTAGCATTATCCATTATTTCCTATTATCCATTTATTCAATTATTATCCATTTATTCCATTATTATCCATTTAGTATCCATTAGTATCCATTATCTCAACAGAAAAATAATAAAAAATAATTGTAATAATAATTCTAAGAGTATTCTGAAGAATACACATTTCTCTTCATAACAAACCATTTAATACTAGCAACATGCAATGCTTCATAAGCTCTTTGCAAGACAGAGAAAAAAGAAAATAGTATCATTTGCTGTCAATTAGACAGCTTTAACTCTTTGTTTCTCCTTATCCCATTGAATCAAATAGATCTCACCTGGTAGAGGGCTGTCTTCTACAGACAGAAAATTAGCTAGACTCTTTTCTCAGCAGTAGGCTTTCTGAATCTCTTTAACAATTCTGTTCAAAAACCCTTTGCTTATATTTGCATGGTCTCAGTTGCTTATGATTGCTAAAGTTTAAGAACTCCACAGAAACCAATTCCACCTGGAACAGGGATACAGAGCCCATGGCATTGGTGAAGATAGAATGACATATGGCTAACTTTGGAAATCCAGGAAATCATCTCCTGAAAACTCAGGAAGATTTACGCCTTTCTAATCCAATCATAATTCACTTCCACAAAACATGGAATGAAATCCACAGAGAATCATCCAAGGAAATTCTTCGAGCAGACATATGGGGAAATTCCTCAGTAAAGGTAAAAGGTCATATATTAACCTGAGACAACTGAATAAAAAAAATAATCATGGTTTCCAATCCTTATAAGAATAGTCATTTTCTGAGAACTTTATAGGTAAAAGGGGGAAAACACAGAAGCACTATAGATAAAACAGCAATTCTTCTTGCAATTGTGCTAATGAAGAAGCTAAATTCACTGCAATTGAAGAAGTTAGCACAGGAGTGAGCTTGAACCAGCAGGTCTTAAGAGCCAGGAGGCTAACAGATAAGTAAAAACTCTGCTAAGAAAACCAAAATGTAAGTTGCAGAAGCCCAGAAACAGTGAGATTCCATTTGTCAGTGCCCACCTCAAACACCCACTGCTTGCAGTAGAATACAGAATCAAGACCATATACGCTTATTTTTTCTGGCTGAAATTGCTGTAAATAGGTGTCATTGCTCCTTTCTGATACAGCTTCCAGCAAACTCAGTGGAAACAGAAGGAAAAATAGCTTTTTGTTACAGTCAAGCCTCAAGATAAATCTGGCGTCTTTTCTTTCCCTGAAACTAAAGGAAAGATGAATTTACAGGTAAATCTTAAAGCACTATACTCTGTACTGCATTTAAGAACATAATTTTAAAGTGCACTGTGGAATTCAATTACCTGTAAATGGCCCTGCAAAGCCACTTCAAGTGGAGCACAAGTGCTAAAAACCACATTATGTGAATGAATAAATAGGAACTGAATCTAATTCTCTCCAACAATTCCTCGAAAAATATTAAGCGAAAGCAAACAGAGCTGGAAAAAATACTCATCTGAGGCTTCTCAATAGATGTTCTTTTCTAATCTTTTCCCCACAGCCCATACATTAGACACTTTAGAGGCAGTCCACGAGGGAGGACAGATGGAAAGAAATGTAGGGAGCTTTTTTGTGCAGTGCATGGATAGAGGGAACATTGCCTCACTCTTCAAATTCACTGGGGAGGGAAAGGAGACAAGGATTTACATTCTCTGTTGAAGACTGGACCAGAAGATTGTGAAAGAGTTATGCTGTCACTTGAGAAGCCAGCTTGAAATATACATGGCCCATAATATTCCATGAATTATTGCACTCCAGTGCGTAGGTATAGACTAGGTTAAGAGGGTGTAATCAGAACCAGAAAGTGAGGACGTTCTAGGATGACATGCTGCTTATCAGTATCTGTGCAAGTAACATAATGCTCTTTACAACGTAACTTTTTTCCAGAACTATAATGTATACAATTATACATACATATATATACATACTCACACATCCCCTAATAGTACTTTGAAACCAATCTTTCTGGTTCTAATGGTAGCAGGCTATATGTAAAACTCAAAAAATATTAATTGAGCTCTTCATCTTTTTGATCTGATGCTAGGGTTTGGTGGTTTGCTGGGTGTTTTAGGATTTTTTTCAGAACTCATGAAAAAAAAATAAGTAGGAATAGAAACACAAAATGGAAGAATTTAAAAGGACCTAGAGCCCTATAAGCTACAGCAGAAAAGATCCATCATGATAAAACTATGGAGAAGAAACAGATGTGGAGTACAGCAGTCTCCAAAGACTGGAACAAAAAATGATAGGTCAATTTTATATCCATTTGCTCTCTCTTTTCTTCTTCATGAATGCTGTGACTGTGTTTCCTCAGTCATTATTTGGCTATTAGAAAAAAAAAAAAAAAGCAAAACATGATCTACTGATGTGTGTTGTCTGTTTGATAAGCACCTGCTTTTTCATTTATATGATATGAAAACCTCTTCCAGAAGACAGAGCAGGTAATAGAAATTCATGTTTCTAGAAGTTTCAAAGCAAATGGGCCCAGAGGCTTGTTGGGAGTACTTTGCAATGTTACATGGTTATTTAGCTATATTAAGGCTTTAAGAATAACTTAATACTCTTTTCTTCTATCAAGTAGTCTTTTCAGGATATTACACTTCAGGTCTTATAGGCACCATTCAAGATTTCCCTTTTTTGAGAGAAAATTGAACTTCTGATAAGCATGATGAACACAACATACGTTAAGAATTATTTTTCAAATCAGCTTCTATATTTAAAGCATTGATCTTAACAGATATTTCACATGAAGGACTTTATATGCTCCAAGCTAAATTTCACTAAAGATATGTGAAATATACCTGTGCCTATATCCCTGCTATTTCTATTAAAAAATTGATAAGAGTCTAGTAGCATTTGCAGGAGATATTTTTCACTTGATTTCTTATTCAGTGGCAATTTTAATGATCAGCCTACCTTGTCTCAGGACAGCGTAGTTTAATAGGCTGCATATGAAGGTAACAGGTAAAATTCTTTGGGACCGTATCTTCACATCATTTCCACACAACTGGCTGAATGACTAGGCTTCTCCATTTTAATTCCTGATTTGATTGACGTAACATTTCTGGGGCAAAGTATTTACAGCCCAGTCAGGTCAAGCGATAGACTACTTCCACTTCCCGACTGAAATAGAAATGTAAAATCTCAAGGGATTCACATCCTGAGCTTCGTGCATTTACATCTCCCAAACCGTAAAATCAGGACAATAAGGGAAAACAGTTTAAGAACCCTCTGCTGAAACAAGACCAAACCTAGCTCAGCGGGTAGCTTGTCTTTTTGTTTTGCTATTTTTCAGAATTTACTCCAAGCCAAGTTCCCTCCTCTGTTCCATTGTCTTCAATTGCTTCAGCTTTGAATCTCACTTGTTCTGGTTTGCGCTCATTCTTGGATTAACACCTAAACAAGCTGAATCTAATAGGCCTTACCTGTTCATAGGTAGTTTTATCAGTAGGTCTATGTGAAAGCAAGAATATTTCCAAGAACATTGCTTGGGTACTTCTACTGACTGCTACAGCAGAAGGAAAAATGTTTCTTTCTTCGCTTTCAAAAGGCCATAATATTTCCTTTCTATGCCAGACATGTAACAGGGGATTTTTCTTCTTGCACAAGACTGAGGCAATAGCTGAATGGGCAGGGAAAGCAGTCTAAAGCTCAAAGGTTTTTTTCTGTTTATTTTTCTGATAGAGTCTTTAATTTTTTTTGCATTAGTATATTCTCCACTAATCTTAAATCTGTCAGATACTAATGAAGATAGGGTTGCTGTATTTGGAAAGGAATGGGCAGGACAAATTTCCAGGTTTTCTGCCATGAATATCTGAAGGATAAAGCCTTCTTCTATCAAATAAAGCAGTTAAGAAATTCATGGTGTGTCCTAATCTGAAACAGCATTGCCTAGAGGTCCCAAATGCAGAGCTGAAAATATGCAACAATCTTTGGTGCATTAGGAGTTGTAGATCATTTACATGCTTGGCAAGGCTGTTTAAGATCATTGTTTACCGTTAAGAAGTTTTCATGTGTTTATTGAAAAATATGTTAAATGTGTATCTTCTATTAGAAAAAAACCTTTCAAGATAGACAAATGCAAATACATAATGACTGCCATATGTCAAAAGGATTTCATGGTTAAAAAACGGACTTAAGCACTGCCTCTCTAAGTTCTCATAAACCCAAGTTTTTAAAGTTTTTTTCTTTTAAATAAAATCAGGAGGTTTTTTTTGCCAAGAAAGTTTTATCAGTGGAAAATAACAATTCTTGACCTTCGTATCTCACAGAATATTTATTTTCCTACAGAGATCTCTGCTTTTATCATTACTAGTAGACCTTAAGGATAGTAACGATATATTCCGTATTGAGTCCATACTTGTATGAATTTAAGTGTATCACATTAACTTCAGGGTTTAAGCTGAAGTCAAAATAGTCTTTGTTCACCATTACTCCAGAGAAGAGATTTCCTGGGAGTTCTTGAAGTTATCTGGATTTGGACTTTGAAACACTGAAGAAAAAAAAGCAGCAAAAATGTCTGCTTTAAAACAAAATGCCCTTCTGAAACCCACAAAGACCTGATGAATGGAAATCACAAGTCTCCATTATCCCTAGGTTTTGTGTCTTGTTCTTTTGAATATGTTAGAGATAATGAAATTGCAAATTAATTGTGGCTCTGTTTTGTTTTTTTATGCTTAGAAACTAGCAATGCAAGTAGATTATTTTTTCCCTAAATATTTCACTCACATCTGTAGACATGAAACAGATGTACCTAAACAGCTTTATTAACTATAACGGATAATAAAATATTGCCAGGAACTTGGAATTATATCTTAACTATTGCACATATCACAGTAAAGTCTCAGAGACAGTGATCCAGGAATGCAGCTGGCTGGTTACAAATTAATTCTATCTATTTTTTCCCCACAAACAACATGGGCAAATGAAAAATAATCTTTCATTTTCCAGCTAAAACCAACTGACCAGTGCCAAAATACTAACAAAGAAATGACACAAAACAATTCTTTATTTCCTGTCTCAGGAGCCATCTGCACATTTGCATGCCTGCCAAAAGCATTCTCGATTAGCTCAGCTATCCCAACTAGTCCCAACTAGCTTTCTATATTAAACATTTAGCACTCTTCCTAAGACATTTAAATAGTTTATTTAAAACACTTCTTGCTATGAACTGAAATCTGATCTTCCCTTTCTCCTGGAAGTGAAATACTCAGTGTGTTAAAGCTGCAAACTAAATCCTAACATAGTCAAACAAACCCAAAATTAACCACTTGAACTTCTGGTATTAAGGTTCAAATTTGACTTAGAATTGTCAAGTGTAACCTTTTCTTACAAGGCTGCTTTAAACACATATAAGTACAGTTCAAGAACACATCTGGAACAAAAAAGCCATCTTTCAAGTTTGATCTTACAGAGGCCCTACTAGCTGTCAACTCCTTATAACCTTTTGATAAAAGAATTCAAGTGAGATAACCAAAGTCTGCACTACCTGAATGAACTAGAGCTCAACTCTTCAACAAGCATCTTGGATTTTGCAGCACTTTGACATGATAAACTGCAAATTCAGGCTCGATTCCATTTAACATAAAGATAACAAAAGACTTTCAGTTAATAAATGAAAATATCACAGGGAATACAGTTGTTTTTGTGTCACTTAATACTGTATTAATTTTTTTTAATACTATTTTGTCAATTTGGGGTGAATTACCTACCTACAACTCTCTCTGCAGGCACATACCCCATATGCTGCTCAGTTTGCAGCAGAGCAGAGAACAAATGTGAGATTTGACACCTTGTGAGGTGTTAGAGGCTATCTTGACATAAACACAATTAATTGGTTATTTCTGCCACATTGATGAGCAATCAAATCTGTAAAACTGTTGAAATGAAAATTGTCTTCTTAAGGTGTTAGCACCTCATCTCTTGGTTGGCTGTACCAATTCACATACTGGCTACTTTTAAGTAAGGCCACTGTCAGACTTTGGAGAAAATAATTATAACTCTGTAATGATTTTTTTTCTGTTTAAGAAAGAGCAGTTTTCTTTTTAAATTACAGAACTAAAGGAACCTTCAGTAATTAGATATTTAACATATCCACGCATGGGAACGCAGTGCTTTCACAATGAAAGAGCGTGCCTTGTTTATCCTCATTTCAGTTGGAATTAGATCTAGCTCTGAAAACGAAGTTTCGTGTTCATAAAACTGATCATTGAGCAGCCATTTGGCATTTAAAAAATATTTTAAAATATATTGCATACATTTTGTTAATATTGGTTACTGAAGGGTAGTATAGCTTTTTTATATTATTATTACTATTTTTAACCTGCACCTAAATTAACACTAACACAAAAATGCCTCTTGTTCTAACTCTAATGCAACGAAACTCAATGGCTTCTTCCTAGATTAGCAATGTCCTTTGAAATTCTTCAAAGCATCTGGTGGACAGAACTGCGGACTTTTAAAATAATTTCTAGTGGAATTGCAAAAAATAAAATAACATTGGCTTTGCTGACCAATATAACAAGAAGAAGGAAAAAAAAGTCTGAAAGAGTTGGAAGCATATCCTTCTACTCAGACCATCGCAAGAATACACTATGACTTTGTATATCCAACTTATAGCATCCATGTCCAAAAGTATTCTTAGGAAGAAACATAGGACTGAATCTTGAAAATGAGGTAAATTCTCCCAAGGAACTATAGCTAGAATATTATTCCATTGGAAGAAATATGATCTGACCCTAATGGCTAAAGGCTAAAGACGAGACAGAAGAAAATTGCCTTCAGACTGGATTGGGATAAATTCCAGTGAGATCTTCTGAAGATGTTGTATATGGGAACCACATCTCTCTCAGTAGATAAATGGGAGCTGGACCTGTCAGAATGAGTACATCTTTGTAAAACAGATAAATAGCAAGTCAGCTAAATACGAACTTGAAACCTTTCTAACCATGGGGAAGAACTTGGACAAGAAGAAAAAAATCATGCTAATGGAAGTATCTTAGCACAGGGAAAAGAATAATCAAGTAGGAAAATTAAATAAACAATACTTTCTAGAGTTGAAAGACACTGATGCACCATTCTGCAGAAACTTTCCAACTGCAAATGCCTTTTTACATTAAAGTTGCATGAGTTGGAAAGTCCCAAGATGCAAAAGCCCTTGGAGGCCATAAAAGGGCTCACAAAACAAATGGAAATAACTGGCATCTTCTAGCCACGGATGTTTTGAGCCAAACCTCTAACTTGCCTTTTGAACCCAAAGGACCAGTGCCTTGTTCTGGGGGTTCTTGAGATCAGAAAAAAACTGAATCAGTCTCTTGGAGCTATTTAGGCAATGAAACAAACACGGCTGCTTTTAATATCTTCTTGCCTTAGGCAACCACCTGTTTCACCTAGGATATATATTGCAGAATTGGCCCTGGCAGCAAAATGTAGTGGGTCAGGCAGTCCCAGTGTCACAAAAAACAATGAGAGGAGATAGCACAGCTGCAGAAACCTGCCTGAGGCTTTCTGGCTTACAGGATTTTAAAGGACTGTTTGCAGCATTGACAGTTATGGGCAGATAGTTTTCCCACACAAAGCTACTAAAAATGGTGTGTCCGTGGCCAGTCCTGCTCCCCCAGACAACTTTTGCTGTATTAAGATTAAAGGAAGAGGCAGCAGATGGGGCTAATAAGTTGAAAATCAATGCCATTAACAAAGTGAAAAAAAAACCCAAACCAAAACAAAACAAAGCCTCCACAAAAGCAAAACCAGGAAGCCGAAACTTTCAGCAATACCTCTTGCTGCATAGAAACAGATTTTACAGTTGTGCTGGTTCTCCCTGGACTTGACCTCAGGTTCAAGGAAATAAAAAATATAGATGGTGTCTGAATTTGCTGTTTATTAAAAGTACGTATCATTTACATATATGCAGCTGTATGTATGCATTCGTATACATCCGTGTTTTGGTATTGATTACATCGGATTTTGGATCAGAGCTTGCATGATATTTTCAGAATTTCAGAGAGTAGCACTAGTAAGGTTACGAAATTTAATTCCTTCTCAGTGTTACAGAGCTAATGATGACACACAGACTGGTAAACTTAACAGCAGTCAGGAACATTCCAATGCATTAGAATGAGATCAGATTTTCTGTAAAACTTTCGAACAGTCCTTGGCATGCTTTCAGCCTGTGTCAGCTAGCTCTGTCCCATAAAACTCATAATCATTGTTTCTGTGTTTGGATGTCGACTGCATTGCAGCTACTCCGTTTTGAAGACCAAGAAATCTTACTAGCATATACACACGCCACTTAGTTGGCCTCAGTGCCAAGAAATGTTTCCAGACAGACTCACATAACCAGTGTAGATGCAGCCAATTGGTTCAAATAAATCAATTCAAAGAGATCTGACAGCATTATCACTGGCATACTGTTGATCTATCACATGCACTCATGACTGATGTTTGAAACTGAGAAAAAGCCACACAAATGTTAGTGACTGAATACACTCAACTGAATAGGAGAACCTGTTCAGGCAAAGATCCATAAATATGAACCCAAGGCAACATCTCTATTTCTCCTAAACTGCTGGCTTTACATACCTAAATTCACATTGCATCAAAAACTTCGAAAGGAATAAATAGAAAATTAAATAGACTTCTTAATTAGCAAAAAATAGTGACTCATAAGTGTTTTTACACTTAGCAACTTATTTGGACTATTCTGTTTTACATAGTAACTTGTTTATGTACACCAGCACATTCTGCCTTTAAAACTTTGTCTTAATGTATGAAAATGAACTGTCACATTTCTCTGAGCAATATTCATTTACATATCCACATTTCAATCTCTTTCACAATATTAATTTAGACTGTCATATTTTAATCGCTGTTGTTACTCCCTGGCTCCTTTCTAATTACAGAACTGTTCACCCCTTTCCAAAATTAACGATGAATTATTATTAGACATTTTAATCTTGGTTCAGTAGAAATAAATTTTTTCCTTTAATGTATTTCTTTTCTTTGCAAGAGCAATGATAATTTATACATCAGACAGTGCAGGCATTTGTATGCAGAGCTTTTCAATGGCTCTAATGAGAAAGATTTTTCTTTTCAACTTCTAATAAAAGGAAAAATCACCTGGACTCTATTGGTTTATAAACATTTCCCATTTCAATTGCATTGAGAAAGAACAAGCACCAGACATACAAAATCATTATAAGTCTATACTGTTGCTGATTCTGGAAAATCAGAAGGAAAATCAGAAACTAAAATACATTATAAATAAAGTATTGAGATTAATTTTGGGAAGAATGGTAGAGGGTAAGGGGGAATGATGCTTAGAGCAAAACCAAGCAAAGAACTGCAGGATATCTGTGTCGCTCCAAGTGTAGAAAATGCCTTGAATTCCCAATTAGCTTAGTAAACAGAGCATGTCGCTAGGACAACAGATCGGCTGTATGTCAGCTTGAAAATTATTCCCATAGTGAGTGATTTTGAGACCAACAAGGATGGACAGAGAAGTCTGTAGAAAAGCATTCCTAACCAAAAAAAGATGAGGAAATGAAAATTATGAGTCCAGACAAAATTCTTTATGGTTTCAGAACCAGAGGAAGTACCAGTGTGCATTTGAACCTGCTAAAGCATTGAAGTGGAAATCTTATTTTACTAGTTCTTCCTCTTACAAGCTGGATAGTATTCCTTAAAACAAAGACCCTTAGCTGTCTTAGCTCCCTATTCTCACTTACAGACACACAGTAAATCTGCTTAGCATTTATCTAATGCTAAAATCATACTTACTCCCAATCAGGAAACTTCAATCTTCAAGCACCAGATTTAGAATAGTGGCATTTTATTTTGCATCTAATGTATGATATTGTTAGAAGTACATTATATTCACTTGATAGCACGCTACTTCATATAAAATGGCAAAGATAAACTGAAGGATTAACATACTTCAAAGATCAAGATCTTCATAAAACATATCCACAACAGACATTGCTAACAATTACAAGAGGTATATACTCATCATACAAGGTGAAGGATAAATATCCTTCTATGGAAAGGGTTTTAAAAGACTCAAAAAAAATCTAATTTTATATTCTCATTTCCCTTACAAAGAAGAATGTAAGGCCTAGAACAAAAAAAAAAAATACTGGTCTCGATCTTTGCTCACTCAGGGTGAGCTTCAATGAATTCTCAGTGAAAGCCATGAGTTCTACTGACACAGATGTGTTGCAAGTCAAACTTTGTCTGCTTATAAATTTCCTAATAATGAGCTTCTCCCGGCTGACATGATGTCTGTAGGGCAGAACACTAACAGAAAAGCATCATCCTTTTATAGAGCTTATTTTACATATCTTCCCACAAATTGTAACAGATGAAAAGTATTTAATTTTGCCATCTGCAACCAAATCAACCTATTTGATCTAAAGCTTGACCAAGTTAGGCAAAAGGCTTTAATCAGGCTTTGGCTCACTCTCTAAATGTGACTGAGATATTTACAGAAAACAAACCTTCACTATAATTCAGCACAGCATATTACCTGCTTAGCTTCATACATGCACATGTGGTTCTTTGACTAGTTAATAAAAGTTCTTCTACTTTATTCTAAAAATATAACTCCACATTTTCCTCTTAATCTTTTCAGAAATAGGTTTAAAGCATAATAAAGCATCTTCCATTTATTTTATTCTCTTCTCATCATTAATTAATAGAACAAATACATTATCATACTTAAAATACACTCTGAAACTGTGATTTTAATATACTTTATTGAAAAAAGTACACAGTTTTAAATTATTTTCAATGGGACAAAGCAATGGTCACCTCTATCTACCGAGTCCTTTTTGATAAATCATGACTACCATATGCCAAATTCACATCTGCATGACTTGCAAAGTAAAAAGATAAATCTCTTTTCAACATATTTTTAAGAATTTATATCACCAACAGTTTAAAATCATGAAATGCTGATGCTCTGACTATATTTCACGTCCTTTATGTTGCACCATTTCCCAGTTCACAGTTTGTCCATGTATTAGCATGCCAATTGAACACATCAGTCAATGTCACCTTGAGAAAATCGTCAACAGCAGAAGAACAACAAAAGCAACAAGAGGAGGTTTAGCAGTAAGGCCTGAGACACCACCACATTCTCTTGCATTTTCCTAAAAAACAACAACAAAAACAAACAAAACAAACCAAAGCAAAACGACAAAAAAACACACACAAAAAAGAGGGAAATAAATACACTCAATTAAGATACACATGATCATTCTTATCCTCTTCTGTCTATGTAGCACAGGTTCAAACAACAAAACCCATGAACTAAATATACTCAGGAATTAATACAGGTACAGACTTTCATTTGAACAACTTTATACTGTAGACTGAAAATAAGCATGATCAACAGGCATGCAATATCTCCTCCATGCCATACTTTAGGTCTCATTCTACATTGCATTACACCATTGAATTCATAGAAGTTACTCCAGAGCCAAATAGATGTCTATGAACATACACTGTACAATCCACTGTAATCATGTCCCAGTCCCTACCAAATATTTTTGCCCCTATACAAATAAGACTACTATGCAGAACAGAGCAGTAATGATCTCTCCCAAGCAATATGTGTAAATATAATGACAGTTGAAATACAAAAGCTAGTTACTGAAAAAATCTTTATCAGTACAAAGTTAGCAACCATCTCTAATGAGGAATACTGTGGTCTGTGCTTGAGCCACAGAAATTCTCAGATATTCCTGGCTGCCAGTTCATGCTCACATCCTACCACATTCTCTTACATGATACAAAATAGTCTATAAAAGCAGTAAATCAACACATTGCCTACAGGAGTATTCAAAAGATATGCATCACTTAAAAAGTCACCCACTTCCCTTTCCTACTGTGTTCTGAGTGTTCAGAATATTTCTTGATGTTTCATCTTAGAAGGTAGCTTTTCTTTTTTCTCTTTTTTTTTTCTTTTTTTTCTTTTAGAGAAATAAAACATCTATCAGAGTCCAAAACAAAGGAAGAATAGATAGGAACTTACTTCAGGATGAAATCCATGACAGGACTCTGGGCGCCTTCTTATCTTCTGAGATTTCAAGCGTTCACATTTAAGGGATTCATTATGTACAAGGTAGTTAAGGACAGATGTTTTGAGCATTGCATTTTTATGGGAGTATTTTGAAATGAACATAGTCTTTCAGCTACTTCCTCTCTCAATCAAAAATCCAAAGTGATATGCGTGGTCAACACAAGAAAAAGGTAATTCTAGCGCTTTCTCCTCAGTGATTCACAGTTTAGAGAGTATGATTTGTATTTACCTTGCTAACCTGTCTTTCCGTAAGTAGTCTAAAATAAAAGCACACTGTAAGCTACTTTTGATAAATTCCAACTTATATGAGAAAACAAATCCTACAGAACAGCACAAAATAAAAAAGTAGGGCGACTAAAAATCAAGTGATGGATTTATTTGCTACCTATCTATATTTTTCGAAGCAGGTTACCAAAATACTTTCAATACTCCAGTCCAACCCTGAAATAAAAAAAATATCTAGACCGTAAAGACTTTTAGAAGTCCCAATATCAGGAGCTCCATTTTTTATAAGGAAATTACATACTTATACTAATTTGTTCAGCTACCTAAAGATGACCATGACTTTATGATGCTTAAAGATGCCCATAATTGTGTTTGCTTAATTTGTATTGGGTGTTCAAAAAAAAAAAAAGTGAATTCTTCTTGAAAATAAGTAAGAATATAGTCTCATCTAGCTTAATTTCAAACACTCAACCACTTTATAGTGGGTAATGATGCGTTATTTATTAAGTCATGTAATGCAAGTTTTATGTAGTAAGAATTTTTTCAATATTTGCATCTTGAATATCTTTCTGACAACTTTGCAAGTAAAAAGGATATACCTTATTTCTATAGGTGCCATGGTAATTGGTGGGACAGAATCACAGAAGCATTCGTTATCTACTACCACCATGAAGAGATTGCTGCTTGGGATTTGCTGGATAACAAAAGACCTGAAAATTAGAAATCAAATAACGGTGACATTATCTGTATTTCTGAGCAACAGGTTTTCTTAGGTTTTAAGCTGATACCGGGATTACAGTTACAAATAACACTGGCTTTATATATCATATGGTATCACCACACCTTGTAAAAGTAGAGGATCTAAGGCAATACTTCCCTTATTTCACAGAATGGTTGTCCATTTTGACATGTACATGATGCTGAAAGGGACACGGGTGAAACAGAACTGATACTGCTGATATCTTAATGCTGAGACTGGGACACAAGTGAATTACCACAGAGTTTATCAGTTTTTCCTTTTTCAGATTTCAATATTGAATCTCTGCTCTACGTATTTATGAACTGGATTTTTTTAAGTATACATGAAACCAATTTTCAAAGCTAATGAAGGTTCTTCTGCAGCCACATAGTGATGACTCATGGTCCCAAACTTTAGCCTCTACGATCACATTAGGGCCTTTATTCTCTCTGGGTCTTGATTGAAGCATCATGAACTACTGAGAAAGATCTCAGCTTTCATCAGTCCTCTTGAGAGTCATTTTACTACTGAGCCAACAAAACAGAGATTTAGCCTCAAAATCTTCCTAAGTGAGGAGATTTATTTTAGAATAATGATGACTGTATGGTACAAATACGGTGATAACTCAGCATCACATTCAAATTAAGACAAAGTAGGGAACTCAAAAGGACAGCAAGAAATAAAGACATTGCTTATAAGAAGGAAAGCACCCAGGGGAGACCAGCGAAGGATCCTGTGGGCACTATTCAATGATCCACATAGTTACAATGAGCTGAACTCTTAAGCACATACCAGTGAGAAAAGGGGAAGGAGGCAGAGCCAAATAGGCACTGCTTAGCCTTTCTTTTGAAATTCAGGACACAATACAAAGAAAAGCTTTAAGGCTCAGGCCCAATTCTTGATAAATTGTTAAAACAATCTGTCAGATTTTATATGTCATATCAACAGACTATCTACCATATCGAATAGCACTGATATCTGGCAATTCCAGGAATTAGGTGTTTTTCAGTGTGGTATGCTGGTAAATGTACAGAACATTAAGTGAGGGGTGAAGCACCAAAAAGATGTCGAAACATATTTTTCCTCAGACATCTTTATTTAAAATACATATTGTCTTACTAAAATAACTCCCTGCTTTCTCCAAAGATCACAGAGGATGAAATAGCAGAGGGGGCAGGGAACATTCAAACCTACCTTCAGAAAAAAAAAATAATTGGAAAACTTACTATGAATATGTTGCCAACGGAAAGATTAAACACTCTTCAGTATTTTTTAAACTTACTGAACCTCCATTAAAATTACACTTAGAGTGATCTGCAATATGTTAGCTTTATGTTTATACATGAAATATACATTTATGGCATAATGTAAAAGGCTGAACTTTATAAATGTACCTACCAAACAGCTGGAGCATGTAGCAAGACTGACATCATTGTAACGGAGCATCTGTGGCTTTGTGGATTTGTGTGTGGGAGAAATGGGGCCAACAAAAGGAAAGGAGGGAAAATCTTTAACAGACAGTAACACCAAAATTGTACTGCATGAATTTCTCAAAAGAGTTATGAATAAATCAAACCCTCAAGGATCAAAAAAAAAAAATATTAATTTCATTCCCAGAAACTGGCACCATTTGAATTTTGTGCAGTCTGAAACTTCTATTTATTGCATCTCTAAAACTAGCTCAGAAAAGGACATGAAGAGCATAACGTGTTGTAACAATTAACTGGATGTGAAATGATTAATTTCTGTTTTTGATGAGACGGGAATAATCACTCTTCAGTTGCATTTACAGTTTGCCTGAATCCAAGTCTTTTTATGTTAACCCCTTTCTGTGGCCCCCAGGTGATTACAGAAGCCTGGGAGAAAGCATGTACCATATAGGCAGGCTTAAAGGTACCACTTCATTAAAGGTGGGCACATTTCCCATTTTGTATCTTCTCTCACCCACTCCTCTGAGATGCCATAAGGGCTGTACAGTATAAGCTACTGCTTTGCTAAAGACGGGGTGAGGGGGAGGGGGTAAGGGTAGGGTGTGGGGAGTGTGTGTAGTAAAAAAAGATTGGGAGCTTTTCCTATCATTTCACTTAGCTGAAATGGGAAAAGAAAGCACTTTAACCCAGAAGAGTTTCCACTAAAGACCTATGATACTGAAAAAGATTACTATGTGGCTTCTCTGACAAAAATATCAAAAACTACAAAGGTTTGTAGGAGTTAAATGGTACAGAAAATTTTGCTAGACCTGGTAATTTGGGGAATGCAGTATATGCATGGATTGATGGAAATTATGAATGAAAGGAACTGCAAAGAGCAATATATTAAGTCAAAGAAAAATTTTCTACTTTAGGACTTATACAATAGACCTAATTACACTGGTTCAGTTTACCAAACAGTGAATACTCTTAAAGATCTAATCTCTTTATCTACTACAGATTCTTGTGAAGTATCTAACCTTATGGTGACTGCCACAGAGCATGTGACTGTCATCTAAAGAGCCACCAAAGATGCGACATTTGGCTAACTGCAGATTTTTTTCTATGGTGCATAATATTTTAAGAAGTAGCTTGCAAAGTGGAACAACTTCCTTCTCATCCCCCATACTAGGGGTACACAAAAACCCAAATAATCTTATCTTCCACAAGCAGTGGGTATTTTTCCTTTCACAATTCTCAGATCTAATCTTGAAATGAAGTTGTAAAGCCAAGCGTGTGTCCTCACCAGCCATTGACTTGTGAGGTCACAGGGAAGGGATTAACATATCAAGAAGTGAAGACAGAGATTAAGTTGAGCAAATAACTAGGGGCAAAAAAACTATTTGTGTCCATTTAAGTTTTCTTTTCTATTAGTAGAATGTGCACAACCAAATTATACTTCTTTAAGCTGCTGTAATGTAAGATCATTTTCCAGCCACAACGTGGTTTTACCCTCACTAGATCAATGACAAAGAAGTTTCTGTCAGTCATAACCGCTGCAGTTGTTCTGTGTCTGTTCAGATAATTCACATGGCACTGGTTCCATGCCCAAGCTGGATAAAGCACACAATCATCCCAGCAGCAGGTCCACTGTTTGGGTTCAGCTTTCAGTTTCCATGGTAACATGCACATGCATCTCTCAGATTCATTTTGAGTGAATGTGCATGCCAGTAAGTCTCAGGAACCAAACATTCACAGAAAACAAAAGGTGCATAAACATAGTCAGAACAAAGTCTTTCAAACACTGAAATATTCCACCAAAATGTTTCATTGTGTAAGACATGATTCAGTCGCAAGGAGAAAAACCTCTAGCAAACCAGCTTCCAAGACTGCGCTGGGGAACAAAGTAAGTTGCTGACAAAGTAATGAAAACGGCCTTTTTTTTTGGTGAGCTCCACTGTGAATTCTCTAAAGTTGATTTTACAATAAGTATTTCTGAACACCTGCTGGCTTAGACTGTCATTTGTGTCACTGGCAATAGGGGCACCAGCTCTCAAGGACAAGTAAGGGGTTTTATTGACCTTTATTGCTAGTTTAAGAAGATAAAGAAAGGGTATGCTTAATAGCCTATGTTTAATACACAAAATATTTCATGTTTAAAAGGTAAATTTCTCTTGTGTTAAGTAATGTAAATCTTTTGATTTGAACCTTTTTCCTTTACACCAGTATTGTCATACTCAGGAAAAAGCCTTGCATATGTCTCCCTATATAAAGTGGAATAAATGTTGGGGCTCCTATTATGTTGAAGCCACTGAGTCAATAAGAACCTTATTAATGATTTCTCCTTCATCTCTCATTCACCAAGGAACTAGTTTGGTTTATTTGATGTTCAAGTTCAGAGGCTTAAAACAGACCTGAGCACAAACTACTTCTTCACTTTGCAGGGAAGGTGAGGAAAGAAGTAATGTAATACTTGAAAGGGGTAAAGAGAGGAGGAGGAAGAAAATCTAGTCATGCCAAACTATTTTGCTAATGAAGAAAGAACAAGAACAGAGAGTAATTCTGCAAGAAAGTCTGTATTTTGAGTCAGAGCATCACACAGCACTTTTCTCATGTTGCACACACTTTCTGTTTCTTTCTAACCTATTTCTATATTGGCTGACATAAAAACATCTGCACAGATATCACACAATTTAATTTGGGGGGAAAAAACCCAAACAAACCAGCTTTATGTTTTACAAATAGTAAGTACTTGCTCAAAAATGCAAGTATTTATTAACCTGTTCATTGAAAATTAATTTTTTCATTGTGGAATGAAACCAAAGAAATGACTTGGAATTCAAGTACTGCTGCATTCATAATGGTATTTGCTGAAGTCGTGCTTATGAAAGCATGATAAGAAAGCTCACTTTTAGTGTAACTAAATTACTCTTCCTACAAAGAACCGGCTCCTTCTAATTTCTTAAGATTGCCTAGAATCTGGAAAGCATCATGATAGGACTGTAATACAATTCTTAGAGTGCAGGTACACCATCTGCCTTTGTGCATGTAACTCAGGTTCTTACATTAGAAAGGTAACCATCTGCAACTCTGATCAGAGTACATGCAGAGACACAGGCTAGTCAAGGATAATTCAGAGCAGAAGCTTGGGTTTGGTGATCTGAATTATCCTCTGCAGGAGGGTCTTTCTCTCTTTTTAATGGCTGAATAGTGATCCTGCAGAGAAATGAATCCTGAACGCAGTGAAATGTGATGCCTGAAGCTAAGTGCAGACTGCAACACCTGTTCTAACAGAGCCAGCACATTACATCCAAATGTTGGTTTTTTTTTTCAATTTGAGTCTCTTCCTTTTGCTTGTATATATAAAAGTTTTAATGCACTTATAACGTATATCATTTTGTTATCATAATAATTTATTTCACAGACTATGCTTGAAAAAAACCCAAACAAACAAAAAACCCCACCAAAAGCAAAAAGAGGCAACCAAAAAAACAACCTAATTTTAAAAATATCAGTTATTTTCCTTATTACATGAATTACTTTCTCCTGTGAGGAGTAGTAATTAGATGTACTCAGGGCAGTAGATGAATAGGGACTGAGCTGACGCTACCCTTGCTACACTGTCCTCTTTCCACACTGTGTGCTTCTTTCTCTTCATCTTCCAGCTTCTGAACCTCCTGGGTAGTAAAGTATTAGTAAGGCAATCAGGAGGGGGATAAATCTCCCTGAAAAGGAGGGAGATGTTCCAACACGGGGTGAAAGGGCAGTGATGATAGGACAAGCAGAGTCAGTGCCCTGTGGGAAAGGGACAGAGGGAAGAAGGTTAATATATTAATTGCTGCAGCAGGTGGCTTTGTTGTGGGGCCTCTGAAGTCTGCCCCCTTAGGGATTTTGGAGCATCTCCCACATTGATTAAAGCTGGCACAGCAGTACCAAGACAGATCCAGACCCTTTTTTCTTCCTGGCTGCTATAGTCATGAGGCTGCTATATCTCCTAAAGTAAGACAAATGTTTTACCAGCCAACCACAAGATCACACACATCTGTAAGTCACTTCCTTCCTTAATGCAAATAATTGCTTCACAACAACTACCTGAATCATAAGGTGCAAAAATCTGTATGTGGTAGGCTTAACACCTTGTCTCCAAAATGCTGCTGGCTTCAACTTTCCTATCATAGCTGGATTCATACGAGGCGAAGCTAAGCTATTTCAATTTCAAACATGCAAGAGAAGTGTCTTGTCCAGCTAAGCAAACTTAACCTTTAAATTGTTTACTCTCTACTGTTTGACTATGTCTGCTATTAAAGGAAATCGATATTACTGTTAAGAAGCTTAGTCTCTGTATTTCAATGCAGGAGAGATAATCCATTTCCTTGTTCACTGATGTTAAGTTTTGGACAGGATATAAACGGAACAGACTTAAGTTTTGCCTACTTATAAGCAGTCACAGTTCAGACTGAGGATCCCAAATACCATCATTTCTTGGCCAATTGCACTGAATTTTTTTCCTTTTCCTGGCTTACAGCCACACTGCCATTAGCTGGTGGCCAGTGACACAACTGCGTGACTTGTTTCAAAAACAAAGAATGGAAATAAACTTCCTGATGGCATCCAGAAATCCCTGATTTTCAGATAAATTTTCTCCTACTTTCTTCAAATAGTAGCAAAGGTTGCAAAAAGTTTGAGGGACCAAAATGAATTATAAGCAGCAGGGAATTCTGAAGATTCTTGCAGGATAAGTAGGATCTATAACAAAAATATATTCCCATTATCCTGCAGAATGGAAGATATTTGTAATTTGATGGTGATTTGAGCACAGCACCAACATTAAAAGCAGTTCAATTTGTTTAAAAACAATGCTGTGTGATTCTCGCTAAAAATTAATTCTTGTTTTAGCACAGAAATACTGCGTTATTGTGCAGAACACCTTTGTTCATAAGAATTATTGGTCTAGATGGTGTATTTTACAAACTATATATTTTAATTTTTAATTTCATATTCAGGAGTTTTAACGACCTGATTCAAGAGGAAAAAAAAATAAATCCATATATGCATTTTTCATTTGTTTCTGTAATGACCATAGGAACACTTACTACTATTGTTTGATGCTACAGTGATGACTGTGGGACTTACATTCAAATTATGACTAGAACAATGGCTCGTTGTTGCTTTAGCATATGTCACTCCTGCACAGACATAATCATATCAATAATTTTTAGGAGGCAACAGAAAAGATCTTTTAGCTACCAGTTGTTTTGCTCATGCAGATGAGCAAAGCATACTTTCTTCCACACAAGAAGCATGGAAGAATTTCACTGTGAGTAGTTTGAAAAGAAATAAACTGAGGGCAGTATTTTCAAATTGGCAACCTAAACACATGCACAAAGATGTGAAAAAGTACTCTGAATTTCCATGGTACTCAACTCAGATAGCCCCCACTGGGTGCTTCATTGCTTGAGCATCTGTAAATTCAGCAGTTTCCCTCTGTGCCTTTCAGTGTATTTTTCTGAGTGCCAACCTGCATTAATGAAGTCTGAGTATTTTGGATTAAGATTAATTGTTATTTTGGGATTACATTTCATATCTGTCAAACTCAATCTTTCCTATTTTTTAGAGAAAGAAAAAACATTCCAGCACCAGGGTAGAGTAAATGGAAAATATTGTGCACTCTGCACTCAAATACATGTTACTCACATAACTGTTGGTTGCAAACGTTCAACCCCAATGGTCTGGAACAAACTTCAAGCATTCAGCTGAAGTGCAGATATCCGCTGTGCTGGTTCTCAGCTCCTATCATGTGCTTTCCAGGCTGCTGGCTACATTTCCAACTGACATTTCTCTCACTTATCACATTTTTTAAATGAATGAATGAAATGGTTATATCACAGTCAAGCTGAGCTATTTGGGGATTTTTATTGGTTGATTTTTGTTGTTGTATTTTTCCTTTTTTTTTCCCAAATAAACAATGATAGAGAATGGAATATCTTCAATGCAATTTATAAAAATAACATATATGCCAATAACAACATTTCTGAGAGCTGGAGCAGCCGAAGTAGATGAAAAAGCAGCTAGTGGTTCTCTCATATAAAGAGACAGATAAACTCTCAATCTCAGGCCTGTAACCTGAACCCAAGCTAGCAAAATATTGCTACCACATACAGCCTGACTGACTGCAGCACAATTTGGTGTCAGTGTAAGCATACCTACTTAAAGCAACACCCAGAATCAAGGACTGTTGTTTGTACCAGTCTTGTTCCACATCTTTATCGGTGACATGGACAGGGGGATTGAGTGCGCCCTCAGCAGGTTTGCCGATGACACCAAGCTGTGTGGTTCGGTTGATACCCTGGAGGGAAGGAATGCCATCCAGAGGGACCTTGACACGCTTGTGAGGTGGGCTGATGCCAACCTCATGAAGTTTAACCATGACAAGTGCAAGATCCTACACCTGGGTCAGAGCAATCCCAGGCACAGCTACAGGTTGGGCAGAGAAGAGATTCAGAGCAGCCCAAGGAGAAGGACTTGGGGGTGGCGGTTCATGAGAAAATGAACATGAGCCGGCTTCAGTGAGCGCTTGCAGCCCAGAAAGCCAACCGTATCCTGGGCTGCATCAAGAGGAGCGTGACCAGCAGGTCGAAGGAGGTGATCCTGCCCCTCTACTCTGCTCCTGTGAGACCTCACTTGCAGTATTGTGTGCAGTTCTGGTGTCCTCAACATAAAAAGGACATGGAACTGCTGGAACAAGTCCAGAGGAGGCCACAAGGATGATCAGGGGACTGGAGCACCTCCTGTATGAAGACAGGCTGAGAAAGTTGGGGCTGTTCAGCCTGGAGAAGAGAAGGCTGCGTGGAGACCTCATAGCAGCCTTCCAGTATCTGAAGGGGCCTCTAGGGATGCTGGAGAGGGACTCTTCATTAGGGACTGTAGTGATAGGACAAGGGGTAACAGCTTCAAACTTAAACAGGGGAAGTTTAGATTGGATATAAGGAAGAAGTTCTTTAGTGTAAGGGTGATGAGGCACTGGAATGGGTTGCCCAGGGAGGTTGTGAATGCTCCATCCCTGGCAGTGTTCAAGGCCAGGTTGGACAGAGCCTTGGGTGACACGGTTTAATGAGAGGTGTCCCTGCCCATGGCAGGGGGGGCTGGAATTAGATGATCTTAAGGTCCTTTCCAACCCTAACTATTCTATGATTCTATGACTTAAATGAACAACATCATCCTCACCATTCTTATGTCTGCCAAAAGCTGGCAACCCCGGAGAGCTCTGGCATGGTTGGTAACCATTTTGTTTCAGATAAGAAACCCCAGAAGTGCCATTCCCCTTTCATTATCAATCAGGGGATGTTTTCTCAAATAACTGATGCTCAGATGCAGGTAACTTACCAACTGAATATTAAAAATGTCACAAACATCCAAAAACTTTGAATATACAGACTTTAGGAGAAAAAAGTAGTTTGTGTAATGAGGAATTTAACAATGGTCCTAAGCTTACTAGTCCAGCTTCATGAGGATGTAAGACAATGAAGACTTTCAGATCACTAGGTTTAAAATGGACTGCAAAGTTTTGCAGAGAAATCATGCTCAAAAGCCCCACAGACTTTAAATATGTTTCCTGCATGGCACCCAAATCTTAAGATTCATGTTGTTTTCCCAGGTTAAAAGCTACTAAATATGCATTAAGCTCTCAAATCCCTTATAAAGAGATGTGTGACATGTACAGACACCCAAGTCATGTTTGCTTTGGTTTTCATATAATATACATTTTTGTAATATAATATGAATATATTATAAATGAAATTATAAATTAATATAATTAAATTGTATTTAAATTATTACATTATATTATAAACTAAATTTCCTAGTAATAATTCTTCACAAGCGTGCCTGACTTTAAGAATTCACTCCAGTCAATTTGATTAGTCTTTAGTTAAATTAATTAGTGAATTTAATTAGTCTTCCTATTCCAAGCCACCTTTGATGTACATATCACTACTCAGCTCTATATATTCTGGCATTCATACTTTTTAAAATCTCCTATCATTACAAAACAAGCTTTCATTGCATTAGCTACTATCTACCATTCTATTAATATTTATTACTGTTTAAAATGTAAAATTACATTAACTTTTGAGTACTATTTATATTTTACAGCATTATGAGATTAACTATTAACAGACACCATCTTCCCATGCAAAAGTTTTATTTATAAACTTCTCAAGCTCTATGCTTCTCAGCTCTAAGCTCACTTGGATGACATAAGCAGGGAAGTGGGGAGTTAAGAGAGAGAGCACATCTCAGCCTACTTGTCAGAAAAAAACCTACAGCAAAGCTAATGACAACAATAACCAACTGAATTGCTAGGAAGCTGACCCACCTATCTCCAGGATTTTATAGCACTTACAGATAAACCACACAGTCAGTGCTATGAAGTCTCCTAATGAAAAAGCTGTATACATCTGCAAGAAAAAAACATCTGTACATTTCCTCATCTCTCCCTTCTATAGAGTCCTTCTCTCATTCAATATATATTCCTTGCCATTTAAAAAGCCCTTTGAAAAAAATTACTATGGTCAGAACTTTTTTTAGATTAAATGTACTTTTTAGTCTTTGATCCACATTGATTCTTTCCTTCTCTACCTTTTTTATTATGATTACAGTGCAAAGCAAATTGAGAGGGAGAATCCAAATACAGATTTGTCTAATTACAGATTTGTCTAATTACAGATTTGTCTAATTACATGGTTTTGTCAACTAAATAAACAAGCTCCAAGGTTTTGATTCTGGGGGGAGCCCTTTGATATAGAATCAGATAATGATGAAAGATTATTTTTGCTATAAGGTGGCATTTTGTGTATATGCAGCTAAAATTTTGAATTCAACAAGTATGCTAAAAATGTTCTGAAACAAAAAATGATATTGAAAATCATTGCCTATTTAAAAACAAAAAACCCAAGCAAGCAAACAACAAAACCTATTTGAAACCTGTCCAAGGGATTGTTAAACTAATGACTGACAGGCACAGATCTGCTCAGTAACTATGTCTTGCTCTATTATTGCATACACCTATTTTCTTAAATAAAATTAGTAATTTATAGTGTTTCCTGAACTGGTCATTCAAAATACACATTATCAAAGGGTGGAGTTAAATTACTCATACTGTGACTTTAAATTGCACCTGCATGACAAACATCATAATCACTGTTGTCTTTGGAGTGAAGAGGAAGTTTCTCAGCATATAAGTGGAGATGTGTGGGTAACACAAAACACAGGATTTTAAACTAATTATAAAGACCTTTAACAAGTAATTCTAGAAGTTTAAATTGCATACCTTGATACTTTTTAGAAGGAAAGAAGAGTAAAAAGAATCTTCTAGAGTTTTAGGGTTTTGACTATGGTAAGTTTCTACCAATACTACTGTTGCTGCAAATATAAAGACTTTTTAATGCTCATAAGTATTCTGTGAGTCTTTGAGAGCTGACTTTCAAAACAGAGGTGCAAGATGACTATAGACTAAGATTTTGATTCTTAAGCTTTCAACAGTTAAGTACTGAGGTATGGAAAATACTGAGTTTTCCCATGAAGATACTCCTTAACTTCCATGCACATCTAAGCAGGCCTTCAGAAATGAAGATGTGTTCAACATTGCCAGGATCAGCAGTAAGCACTTAGACTATAGAACACCCGTGACTCAACATGGGCATAGGTCAAGAACATTTATGTGCATGGTATCACGTACATACTTGGCATCATTGCTGAAAAAGCAAGCACATAAAAACATAGAGTGCATACAACCTATGGTGAAATACAGAGAACATTTGGTTTTCTTCAGGGTTCTATAAGGTGGAAACTAAAATGAACACAACCAAAATGACTTGTAGAAGACTGGCTATAATTTACTGCCCAAACTACCACGGGAAATCTACAGGGATATTCTGATATACACAGAGCTCCAAATGAGAAGAAATTGGCCCTTGATGCTTTGCTTGTTTTATGTGGCAAGCTGATTTGTTTAGAAGTAAACTAACTACATCTGAAAAGGCAAGTGATTATTTATTTCATGGGAAATTGAACTGAATATTTATTTACACATTTTAAACATGATCAAGTGCAGTAGTTTGGCAAGCTTCTACTGAGAAAGGCAGGCAGAAATAATTTAGCAAATGGTGGTATATCTCAAGATTAAGTGTTTTTTTTAAAAACCATTACCATTTTAATGTCTCCAGACTGCACTATTCCTGACACTAATATACTCATCCCCTGAATCTAATTCATATTGTTATCTCTCACTGCCAAATAAGCACATCCAATGGACAAGCCTGAAATTTGCCATTATAAATCTACATGGAGGGTTCAGTGTCATCCTGAACTGTAATTCCACTGCCATTTACCTCTTTTTATCAACAATGAATATCACTTAGTGTCCAGTCTATAAGAAAGCAAGAGTGATTTAGTTTATTGATGATTTTCCCTGTTAAATTGTCTGCTTACTAACACTGCAATAGACCAAATATATAATACATGCGACAGTGTTTAATCAAGTAAGTAGTTCCTAGAAATTTAACAGCCAATTTACATGTGAGGTACAACAAAGTAAAGGGAACACTTACATTCCTCTTGCATAATTAAAATGTACATATAAGTCTTTCCCAGGGTTAGGATGATTGTAGCTGCATATTTCCTTGCTTCCCAAGTGAGAATATGGCTTTCTCATGTTTACTTTTCTCTTTATTTTGTGTCTTAAGATAGTGCACAAAGAATCAACTGGGAACAAACCAGTTTCTTTGGGGTTTTGGTATTGACCCGAGGACCCAGGAGTGCTGCAATTAAAAGAGAAGGGGGCTTTGCTCCCTGGGTCATTGGAAGCAAGGCCAGATTTTTGATCTACATCCAAGTCCAATATGTCATCACACATGAACAGGAGAGGTTAAAAGGGCAGACATTTAAGCATTTGACTGTGCAACTACTGCCTGGCTTGTATACCCATAGTTTTTACAGTTGAACATGCAGCTTTGGCAACTATGCACTCAAAGGGTTCCTTGTAACTTTGAAATTTTAAAATATACACAATCTATAGTTAGCTAAGTAAGTTGCTGTGCCTACAAGAGATCTATACTCACATTCATAGTTTGAGTTAATGCTGAAATTAATGGGTTTGTCCTAAAAAAAGCTGAATGCAAACATCAAATTTTCAAATGAAGCTGAATGAAAACATCTGAATTCTTCTTGCACGACCAAGACTTGCACTTGTTCTACAAACAGATGAGCAGTTATACTAGAAAGATCAGGTAACTTTCACTGGTCAAATAACAGCCATTATCCTTTGTAATTTATAACAACTTTGTATTTCTAAGGATGCATTCCTTGGAGATTTTTAGTGCTTTTTAAGTATCAGCAATTAAACTTTGCAATGCTGAGATCACTCTAGTGATCAAAAACTGGTAATGTAACCACTGAGAAATGCTGAAGAACTTTGGTTGACACACTTGCTCAATGAAGCAGCATTGAGATGGTTATGTAACCCAAGACTTCAAATTTAATACGCAATCAAAAACACATCTCAATGTGTTTTTGCAGCACACCTTTAAAACCCATATCAAGTCTGTCTGGAATTAGCGTACTTATGACTCAACAGAAGAGTCCCAGTTGACATTGATTAAGAAAAAAAAAGATTGCCTTTTAACAATTAACTATTTCTAACACTGAAACTGCCATAAACATGCAAAAGTCTATCATCTGCGCTTTCAGAAGTAATGGTGCGCTTTTTTTATAAGCTATAAAAGGAAATAGCTTACTGGAAAATATGAAAGCATTACAGATGTTTTTTAAAATCCCAGTTTTTCCTCTCTTGTTGACAGTGCTTAGAAAATGTGGGTTGACTTGTTTTTGATTGCTGTTTAAATAACAGATTAATTTAATAATCATCGGGATATTGAATAACAGCAAATTATGATGTGGGACAGCCAAACCCTGACCCTAATGACATTCTTATGTTAATTCTTATTTTCTTTTAGGCTCCTGCTTTCTTAATGAAACCTATATTTTTGAAAATTTTTTTTAAACACTGCAAACTACCCCAAAGTAGCATTTATTTTTTGCTAGTGAGAGACAAGTTTACATATAGTGTATTTTATATTTCAGTATACATTTAGTGCACGACTCAAAGTCCACTTAAGTGTATAGGTGCCCTTCAATTGATTAAGTTTTCAGAGATGGCTGAGAAGGTGACCCCGCTATTTATGAAGTAATTAGCATGTAGGCCTTTCTACTGTGTGATTTATTTGAGTGGATACTTTGATTTACATCCAAACATGCATGATTACAATTTTGATTGATAACATTTATAAGAACAAGGCTTGGTTTTCATAACTGCAGTTGGTAAGTGTTCCCCTTAGCAACTGTGAAGTAGAGAGTATTTCTGTATGATCAGTAACAGCACACCAGGACAGAGTCAGACTGAGCTTCTGACTCTCCCTATGTGAGCTTGTTGACTATGACTGTGACTTTGTTAACAATAACACAGTACTTGTGTTCCAAAATGTCTTATCTAAGTAACATAATATGGTTTCAATTAACGTCAGTCATCATTTTTACTTCTACCAAGAGACTGCTTTTTTTTTCTCCTTTTTCAGACAAGGACTCTATAGCAGTGTCTAACACTGTAGGAACAAAAGACAGTGATTTGAATGAGTAACTTGTGACACAAACTTTCTTGCAGCAGAGCATTTGCACAACTTTTGTTTGCAAACCTGTTCACAATATACTAACTTTTCCAGTGTCTTTCAAAAGGTTTGTAATATTAGAATGGGTGTATATGCAGCTAAATATTTACAAATATATATTTCAATTTGTAATCAACATTTGTAGGTACATATCACAGATTAATGTATAACATGATCCAAGAAGCACACAGAAAATAATTCTGCTGACTCAAAGGGATCTGAATCGAGAACCCAGTATGCAACAGATGCCATGCAGATTAACCATTGAACACAGTGTCAGTTCAAGACAATTTTGACTGATTGAGCCCATCATTCTTAAATTACAAGTATTAAGCAATACACTTGCTTGTAAAAATATTTATTGATACTGAGGCTATGAAACAGAAAACTGGGTCAGAAGATGTAGGTCTACAAAGGACTTTGGGTCACATTCCTCAGCTGTTCTGCGGGAAAGTGTCCTGGGTTATAACAAAAATATTTGGAATCCAGTGCAGTCTGCAATCTTAGATGCAATTTGTAGATTGTTAATCACAGTGGGTAAACGGTATAACGAAGAACTTTCTCATGAGAATCTAATAGTTTTTCTGGATTATTTCTTTAGCTTTTGCCATTGCTTGTGGAGAAAAATAATGGGTGCCTTGAGATTAGTTTTTAACTTAGTGTTTTCTTTTAGTTTTTTATTCCACTGTGGAGCACAAAATGTTTTGCTATGAAAAAGATCTTAGTGCATTATTTTTGAAATACTATAATTTTCACTAAACTCAGTTTCCAACCCAGTGCTGTCCAAGTACTGCAGAATTGTATTATTTTTGAAAGTTATTTCCTTTGACCTAAAGTTACCTAAAAAGGCAGACTGAAATCTGCATTCCTTTGAGAAAACCTGGTCCTGTCAAACTAATCTTGTCACAGAATCATGTCTGTTTGCAATATTTAAACAGAATCATAGAATCATAGAATGGTTTAGGTTGGAAGGGACTTTAAATATCAACCAGTTCCAACCCCTCTGCCATGAGCAGGAACACCTTCCACTAGACCAGGTTGCTCCCAACTCGGGCCAACTTGGCCTTGAACACTACCAGGGGTGTATGATAATTCGTTGCACAACTTCTGCTAAATGATCACAAAATAAGGCTGCTTGAATTCTACAATACTGGCATGAAGCACTCACAGCAGTGTAACATACATTGTATTCGATATGTCAAGTGGAAAAAATCACTGCTTGATTTCATCTAGTTTGTATTTTTCAGGCAGTAGGACGTATTGTTACACTTAAGGGTTCCCTAGAATAAATTTACAAAGCACTTTCATACTTCTACCCCACAAAGCCACATAAAAATAAGTATTCATACAAGATGTTAATAATTTCTGTATAATTAGAAGTTGGCCAGCAGCAAATTAAAAGTGAATTTTAGCACTTAAGATATGTCTTCAGTGTGCTTACTCTTATTTCCTATTTTAAAGCAATGAAGATACTGAGGAGAAAATTCAGGAGCAAGTCCAGAAGCACACCTATTGACTTCAAAGAGGCAAAGTTTTCACCTTTTTTTTCTAATTGCATATGGATTTAGTCTGGAAAGGGAGAGTTGTAACAATTTTTGTTTAACTTATAAGTTCTTCCTGGTATTTACATTGATAGGCAAATTATTGCTGTAAATACTAATCTCCTTTGCAATGATGACCTCTCAGCATAAAAGAAATCCAATTAACTGAAGCACAAAAATTCACATAAACAATACTTATGCAATTCTTCAACTAAAATGTACCATAACTACAGTAAAAATGTTACTGCTCACAGGCACTAAATACAGAAAAAAGACATTTTCAGTATGAAGGAGGAAATCTAGGCTGAAGTCTTTCTATTCTTTTAACCCTATAAGGGACAACTTTACCTTGACAAGGTTGCAGCACTGACATGTGAGATTTGCTGCTATTAACTCAGCATCTCAGCAGTGAAAGCTCAAGGAATAGATTTAATCCTTTCACATTCTTTCAGCCTAACAATTCTAAGAAGGAAACCCTGTTTGGCATTCAAATAAAACAACCTGATCTCACCGTACCACAAGGGAACTTCTAACCTATCCAGCAGGGTTTCAATCCTGTGTAGGAGAGCTAACAGAACTAGCCTTTTTGTATCTAAATCCTTACAGAATATGCCCTTAGAATGTTGCCTGTGTCCAGAAAATCTCTTAAAACATTCACTATTATTTGAAATTAGCATAAGCCTCTACTGGTTTTACTCTTTCTGGTAGAAATAATAGGTACTGCTTTAGTTTAAAAGTATCAAACTTTTTAATGACCCCTGTAATAAGAGAAATTACACCCTGACAGAGGTCATTATGTAAGATAAAACATAACAGACTTGTACGTTCTTCAACATTACCCTGAATAATTCACTTTTATTGCTTTCTCACAAACAGTTGTACAAAAAAAAAAAAAATTGAAAGGGCTTACTTGAAACAGTCATCGCAAGCAATATTCCCCGTGGTCTCCTTTATAGTGCGTTCGGAAACAAAAGCTGGATATTCAGTATCACAGGGCTCTAGCGTTTGTTTCAACCTCTGCGCTATATGCACAGGAAAAAGATATCTTCATGTTAACATGGCAAGAACAGCACACAGAATTCTGAACAACATGAGATGCTGCACTACAGAGCTCACAGAGGATGGAAATGTTACTCAGCTTCTGCCACCCTGTGAGATTTCCTAGGCAGTGCATAACACTATTTTTTCAATTAAAAGAAAAAAAAAAGTTTATCCATGGAACGTAATTTCGTAAGACATAACCGTTACAGTAGTTATTCCTGGTTTAGCCATTGCCAACCTACTTTATATTTAAGCACAAGCTTTTATTCTTTCTCTATAGATTCAAGATGGACTTATTGTCGTTTTTATTTCAGTGATACTATGCATCACTTACTGTTATGTATGGGTGTTTACAATTATTTGATATCTAAATTGTGATACATTTTACTGAAGCCAAACCACTTTTTTTTTTTTCCTTTTTCTTTTTTTTTATTACAGCTTGGAAACCTTTGCAGAGTTTCATCAGTTAGAGTTACTCTGTGGTGGAGGGCAGAAGCAATGCTTGTCATATGCTTCCCAAGATTAAGACTCCGTAACATGAAGCCCTACAGTGCAAGGGAAAAGAAAGTGTCACTATTTACTATTTACATTTTAAAGACTGGAATATTGAGGTACCAGGAAGCAGTGAAACAGGTTCAAGGTCAAACTACAGGACAGCAGCAAAGCTGCGAACTGAAGGCAGCTCTTCTGACTCTCACACTGATGTATCTGTTAAACAATGTGTCTCCCTCCCTCCCTTTCTTTTTCCTCCCCACCCCTTCATTCTTCCTTCACATGGAGATACACTTGCACATCAGCACAAATGTTAAGCCTATCTTAAACTAATTGCTAAGTGAAAAAACAAGACAATGTATAACAAAAATAGATTACACTAAACAGGCTCTTGGACGTGACAGATCTTCCATTCAAGATAATCAGTTTCAGAGCTAGTGATGTGTCTACTTTGCAGTGCCAGGGGAATGACCAAAACTGCATTAGCAATCACACACTAGCACTTGCATTCCTGAAATCTTCATAATTTTTATATTTAATTAAATATTCCCCCAAATGCACAGATCTCAATAAAGCTACTAAGGTTGTTCAGAAAAGTTTTGTTATTTCTCAGGATTTCATTATGGTTGTGACACGTTTAACAATTCAGCTTTTTTAATTTGTTTGTTTGTTTGACTAGCTCTACTGCACCTTCTCCCTTTCTCTTCTGTTTTCCTCACCTATTGTCAAGAATGGCTGAAATTTATCACCTATATTTTGGGTTTACCCTCACTTGTATCAACATATAGAATACAAGGTTGGAAAGCATCTCAAGCATGCCTTGAGGCATGGCTGGTGTAACAAGAGTCTGCCAAAGATCCACGGGTCTCAGATCTCCAGCATTAGAGTTTAGAAGATAATAAGGTTGCTCAAGCTTTCAGACATTGGTTTCTCCTCTCTCATTTACAAATGTGATTGAGATTACAAGATCTTGTGCAGAAGTGTTTTTCATACTAGGGTTTGATAAATTGGCAAGTGTGTAGGAACACTCTAGGATCTTTGTAATATGTGACACTCTATTAATGTCACAATTTGTGCAGGAAGTAATTTCCCCATTAGAGGAATTTATTTCTCACCCCTATGGGCTTTGGTAAGTAAAAAAATGTGCAAGTTCATTAGTTTTAATTTCATGAAGTGCAGTCATAATTATTACTACTATTAGTGGTAACATAGCATCTATGAAAGAAAATACCTAAGCATGTGATTTTTCTCCTGCTGACTTCTCTCTTTTGAAATCTCTCTTGCTTTTGCCTTACTAACACGTGTTGGTTTCCAAACAACTATCACTTGCTACCTAACCAAATTTGAACTGGGCAAGCAGTGCCTTAAAAATGATGAAATTCCAATCAGCATGATGAGAGGTCTTTTCAATACTCTTACTGACCAAAGAAATGTCACAACTGAATTATGTCGTTCACTTTCAACTAAAAAATTAATTAAAATCCCTCAGTCACACTTGTCTGTCAAAATGCTGCAATGACAGTTTTCTCTTTAAGAAAAGAATGCTTGGAAGTTACTAATGCCTGTCTTCTGTAGTTAGTACATACTTAAAATGCAAAACAGACATTCATCAAACATGAGATGATGGCTACTGTCTCTGAAGAATATGTTCACTAACATACAATGCAAATGCCACAAGATGTCTCACGTCAGGATATATTAAGGTGTATTTGTGCAGCAAACTTGAAAAAAGTCCAAAAAATTTACCTGTTTCCTACACTGGCTGCTTTGTGCTGTTCTGCAAACACTTAGGACTAAGACTGGCATACCTGCCATTCCGCTTCAGATGTAAGGATCAGTTCTGCAGTTTCTGGGTCTAGCACAGCAAACGCTACTGCCCTTCCCAGCCATCAGTGTAAGAGACATTTTTCAGCATGATTATGGGAAATCACTGGAAAGTTAGTCCTGGTTTTCAGCAGAGCTGTCTAGGCACTGCTGATTATGAAGCAGCCCCAAAAGCAAACAGTGTCTTGCTGGTTCTCATTAAGTCCTAATTGTGTATGTGCATCCAACCTAAATTAGGCTCATTGTTCACGTGACAGAAAAACTGGCTTTGGTGTTGCAATGCAGTGTACGGTTTACATCAGTGTGGGAAAGGCTATATTAAGTTCATGCACCTACATTTCCAGAAAGCCCATCTTCACCTCCAGCAGACACCCATCTCAGCCTCCCTTTCACCCTACACAGCATTTACAACATGATAGGCAGCAGCCTGACATGTTCTTTGCCATTTACTGCCATACTTTTTGGTTGCTGCAGGATAGATTTTTCTTCTAGAATTGTTCCAGCATCTTATTACTACAGGGAATACTGGAATATTCCAGGGCATTATTACGTTCAATTTTCCTGATATCTGAACTTCAGACAGGATATTATTTTGGCATGAAGACAGCTTAGTATCCCGGAAATGCAAATATAAACTAAAGCCTAAAGTAGCAATTTTATGTCCTGTTTTACTAAGGAATATGCAAATCTACAAATATGAGGCTGAAGAATTCAGTTTAAGTCATTATACGGTAAAAGGCATGCAGCATAATTTGCCTATGAAATAGCCAATTGAACAGCACTGCTTTTGTAAATTAGCTTTTTAATTATGAGCAACGATTCTGAAATGTCATGAAGTCTGCTAAAATATGAGACAGTTAACAATGAAATTTTCTAGTTCTTACAGGAACTTAAAATTTTATTTCAAATGAAGCTTCACATTACTTAAAATTATTTTGAGTAAATTGAATTGTAATTCATCTAGATTTTATTAATTTTAAATGTCTATTTTGAATGGAATGCTAAAACAAAATAGAGTTTTAACCAGTCTTGTTTAAAGTTAAAAGCATTCAATTTACTATCTTAAGCCTTAAAGATTATTTTTTGTATGAAATTATATTGAGATGACCATGTTCCTGTTTGTTAAAATGGCATTTACAAGCACAATACCCGCCCCCTCCCCCATATTAGAGCAGCTCTAGAAAAAATGCTTTATTCATAAAAGACTGTTTTGGAATGAAGGGAAATGGGTTTTAAAAACATACTGCTTTAACTTCTCCGTTATAGTAGCGTACTGAATTCCTGGACACAAGCATTCTGTGGTTATTCTTAGAAGATCTTAATTTTCTTTTTGGAATTTTGTTTTGGGAAACATTAACAAAGTAGAGGATGCTGATGTGGGAGACAAAGAATTGTTATCAGATGTCTATTATTTAATCTAAAACATTTTAAGTACATCTGAATTTCAAAAATCCAATTTAATCTAGAAATTTCTGCCATTATAGCCAGGAAGAAAAATTTGACTTACCTTTTGCTGTTAGATCAGAGTGCCACCAACTGCATAGATTAAATTCCACAAGGAATCTAGAGAAATTATTAGAGTTTTAATATTACCCCACAGAATGTTTTCAGCACACTAAACTGGCAGTAGTTCGATACCATTAACCGTATTTTAAATAAAAGCTAGCACAGAACTGAAATTCATGTTACTAACATAACTCTGGGATCATCTGTTACTGCTATTCTCATATTTTCACTGGGTTGTATTTTACCACTGAGAATTTATTCTGAAATTCACCCCATCAAGAAATCATAGATTTACGTGCTATTAGTTAAAATTATTGATATTTGAAGTGTCTGTTAAAATTTGCAAGTCTAATTTTAACATGATTTCTTTCTCTGATATTTAAACTTTGAAACCTGCTTTTAAGATCAATCTCTGCCCTTTAGCAATAGCTCTTCAGTTAATTCTCCTTAACTCGTACTTCAAACTTTGATGAAAGTTCACACAATTTACAATTAAAACAATTCAACTACATGAAAGAAAAAAGGTTCTAGTTCAATCAAGATAAAATTCACTCAAATCTGCAATTTTGCTCTCCAGTAAGAATTGTAATAAACATATAGGTTAATAACACATGATAAATTTTAAGGTTTCTTTTTCTCCATCTAATATTTCCCTGTGAATTCTCAGGCAACCTCTCTTAAAGGAAATGCTTATTGCATATTAACTGGAAATGTTACAAGAATTAGGCAAGGTAAAAAAATTCAGTAACATCCAGAGTACACCTTATTTGGCATACACTGTAAAAGGTCCATCTTACAGAATTTCATGAAGTGACACACAAAATAGTGAATCACTCTCAGAGTGTGCTATACTGACAACAGCCCACCCAAGCAGCATTACAAACAGCCAGACATTTATGGAAAATTTAACTGTAACCACAATAATAAATTGGGTTTATATATTGCAATCTGCTAGACTTACTAAGCAAAGACATACGGATATAAGTGAAGACCATGAATAATAATGTAACAGAAGTGCAACTGTGCACTCACATAGCCAAAATTTTCTCAGATTTTAACTGTGTAAAATTAGAAAGCAAAAACTGACAAATATTACTCTATCTAAAATCCTATAATAAAAGCAGCACAATGTACGTAAAAAGCAAAAAGTACAAACATTAAGTATGCAAAAATATAAATATTCAGTAATTCATACAAATATTAAGTTCTTCATAAAGTTTACTTACAAGACAAGCTCAGTCATAATCCATTTTACTGCAGCAAAGAAGGCATTATAAGGCTGAAGAGAAGCAACTCATTTAATAAAAAGGCAAAACATGTTGTATTTATATCTTAACTGAATGCTTCATGTAAAGAAAATGTTATGGATATTCTAATGCATGGGTAGCATGAGAAAGAGCATTAACTTCTTCTTATGAAGAACCAAACATTATTATATCGAATACTAAAGTATACAATAATGAAATTTCCTTTTAAGGTGGTTGGTCACATAGTCAGAAGAGGAAAGTTTTGCAAATGACTCTTAAATCTTTAACCTCTAGGGGTTCCTATTTCCCAGGCTATTGCTGGAGGAACAGCTCTGGTAGATAATATGAGCTTTTCTTTTGCTGCAATTCAAAGGCTTGCCTCTCTATAATGTAAATCTCTATTCATTACTTCAGTCTAATTAGGCTAGAAAAGCCTCTGAAGTTTGAATATACCTAAATGAAGTTATCTGTGTCATATTGAAGGCTCATTGTAAGCACATTAAGTAGTTTTTAAGATTCTTCCCACCTCCCTTGATTTTTCTGGATCATAAGAACCACACAAATGCTTTGAAAATCCTGTTTACAGTACTTTGACATTTTGAATATTTTATTTTTGAACATAATACCAATAGAATGAGTCATTTATGAAAGAATCTCAGGCAGAAAAGAGTTTCCAGATATCTTTGTCCCATCATTTGCGTTAGGATCTCCTAGCTGCATAACATTTTGCAGACTTTATAGATTCCCTATCAACAGAGTATTTTAGCATGTGTAAGGAGTCATACTGACTAACAGAACTACTCAGATAACTAAAGTAAAGCTTAACTGCCCTGAATCGGCACCCCACTGAAGCAGTGCCATTTTGCACAGCAGTAACTGGCCATTTGAACTTTTCAGATGCCACAAAAAGTATTTCTTCACAGGGCTGATAACTCACGGAGCAATGAGCCAATATCAGTCCATAGCATTAAAGGCTGAAACAGCAAGCCAGCAGAAGGCATAATGCCTGAGACAGTAAAGATTTTCACCTATTAAGGACTGCCTTACAGGAAAAGATAAAAAGCTACAAGTCCTTCCCAGAGATGAAAAGAAAACAAAATTTCAGCCTGTGAGACATCTTATTTATTTTCATTCCAAATCATAAAGCCTGAACATTCACACCCAAGTAATTAACTTTGTGCATACTTGTTTTTGGTAATAGTGCCAAATTGTTTAGTGTTAAATAATATATATATTATTACTTACGGACAATACATAATAAAAATAAGCTATATATTATAAATTTATTTTAATAGGAGAAACAAACAAAATTTTTTAAGCTCAATATATCTGAAAAAAGTTCAACAATATGAATAGAAAAAGAATTTGTTTTGAAATTTTAGTGGAAAAAAATTTCATTACATTGATATAAAAGCATTCTTATGAAATGTGATTTTACTAAGACAGCCTTTTCCACTTCAAAGACTATTCCTTCAAAAACTGCAGCAAAAAAAAAGGTAGTTTTACTCTTTCTATGTATTGAAATCATCACTGAGCCAAAAGAATTGAGCTGGGTGACTATGGCACTGATGCATTTGCCACAAAGTGGTTCTTTGGAGTGTTATCTAGGACTTGAACAAATTAAGAAAATGTGAAAATAATAAAGTATCTGGCTATCTGTACTGATAAAAAACGGACCAGGTGATTTGTAACTCTAGTCCTACCCTGATTTTTCTTTTCCTTCCTCAGACTAAAAATCTGTGCTAGAATGAGGGGTCCGGCCCTGACACCTGCCCAACACGATACCAGCAGAATGTTATGATAGATCCTGTAGCAATCATACAGCCTTTATATGCCTGTGGTCCACCTCTATGCTGTTTCGAGTATGAACTTTTAAGAGTCTCAGTCTTGTCTGCATATCTATTCCTGTAAAAACATGACTCAAAAAAGGAAGGATAAACATTTACCTAAACTAAATAATTTATATTTATATATATATATACTGGGCATAAAACCAGTAAAAAAACCCCAAACTTCTGAGGAATCTAGTCTACCTGGATTTAATGCTTAATACTATACTAAAAATAGTATACTCTCTGTAATCATGGACATTAGAAGTAACTGAATGGACAGGGCAATAATAAAATAACCAAAGCTCTGTCCATCTTTCATGTTGAACATCACAAAAAAACTCACTGAGGTTTAAGGACAAGTTTGGCTACCCTTAAAAAAATGAAGAACATGCTCACTGTGTCTCAGCTTATCCCACAACAGCTCTGCAGAGTTTTTTCCTCTATAAACAGGGCCTGGACAAAAATCGGAATAGCAAAAATCTCTCAAAAGCCCACTTTTGAGAGAATTACTTCAGATTTACATGCTGGGTGCTTAGGCAAGCTAAACTGAAGCCCCAAGCTTTGGGAGGAAGGTTGTTGCTGAGAATTGTAATATATTTTAATTTTTTTCATGCAAATGTGATTCACAGCATCCTGTTCTATTTCCCTGACAATTTAAGTCTCACTGCACAGCCTGATTCTTGTTATCATGGCAAGATAATCTTTTTTCAAGATTCAGCCTTTTGCAGGTAACAAACTGATGAATGCAAACTGAAATTTGCAGGTATCTGAAAAACAGTAATGTAAACATGCAAATTAAAACATCCCCAAATGCATATGATTATTAAGCCATAGAAGTTACATGTATTTTTTAAAAGTTGCCAGAACTTTGAGATTTAGTCACCAGTTTAACTATGTGTAGGTTTTTTTTTTTTGTTTTTTTTTTCTAGCTAGATTCCTGTGCATTTAAAAATACTATCAGCTAAAATTCCAGGCTGGTAAAATTGCTAGAGTGTTTTGCTGCTGTTTTTACATAAGAATTTTTCATACTAATACTATCATATACTTGTTAAAATGGTTCCTTTTTAGTATTCAAAACCTATACTTTATCTAACACTTTACCAGTTCGGATAGGTTACTGTAGTGATTACATACACATGATTATAAAATACCCTCGGGGTTAGTATCTAGATATATGACTTAGCAACAAGGAAGCGTAGCCCTTGCAAGACCCAGGTTGACTCTAATCAGGCCCTGCAGAAGGACAGGGTTTGTATTCAGATCTGCTTGCAAGACAAGGGTTAAATGCATTGAAATTTTACTTTAAAAAGCAACTTTAAACACTGGGGTGGAAATGTGTTAAAATCACTGACTTACATGCCTTGCCAATGAACAATTCCTTTTCATAAAAAAACCCAATCAAACAAATAAACCACCAACTTTTAATTTTAGTTATGTTTCTGCAGGCATGCATGTGGTTATATAAAGAAAAGGCATATGTGATTCCAGTCCCCTAAACAAAGACAACTTATCATCAAATTCTGAAGTCCTAAGAAGGAGGACTCATATGGTGCAAAGAACATTCTGACAGAAACTCAGAAATGATGGCCCAGCATTAAAATGATTGTGTAAGTATTTGAACTTGAAAATGCCTAACACTTTGCATTTGTTTATAATGAAGCATTCCTTAAATGCACTAGGATAAACACAAGAGCTATAAGCATTCCAAATCAAAACAATAGGCTTACAATGGCCATGAGATATTTTCTTTGATGATTGCATGGAAAGGTGCTCAGAAAATTTACTATACTTACGTCCAGTAAGCTATGGGCACTGTCGCTACTCTCTTTGTTTGTTCTACACATGGCTTGGTAGTCATAAAGTGTAATTCTACAGAGAAGAACAGAAAACTGCTTGACTAAAAGAAGAAAACATAGTGGAATAAAAGTGATGATATGGAACAGTCTGCCCACAAAGCAGACAGGAAAATAAAAATTGTAAAAGCAGCAGGGAAAAGAGGGAAAGGGATCATTAGAATACAAGTTACACAAAGGAGAATAAAGGTAAGAACACTGAAAACTCTGTAAGGATTTTATCAGACTACAGAACAAAGCAAAAACATAACTGGGAGAAACCAGGGAAGATACACATACAGTGTAACACACAATGATATAAACAATGCGAGGAGGAGAATACACATTCAACATGATGCTTAAACGATTGATTCTGGACTAAGATTAGCACATTTAGCCCCAGAAAGTGAAAGAACCTATGCATGTGAGGGGCTTCTGACAGCAAACCACTCTTGAACTCCAGTAAAAGCAGAAAGACACTTCTACAGTTCCAGCATCTCAGTGCACAACTGATTTGGAAAAACACAGTTTTGCTTCCAAGGAAGGAATTTCCTTGGAAGCAATTTCAGTGTATTCACAGTACAGACAATTGAAGCAGGATAGGCTTACTTTTCCTTCTTTTCATGAGAGCAAAATATTCCATGTCAGCTCCCTGCTGTAATCAGCATTTGCTAGAAGCC
This sequence comes from Pezoporus flaviventris, assembly GCF_033815535.1. NCBI lineage: Eukaryota > Metazoa > Chordata > Aves > Psittaciformes > Psittacidae > Pezoporus > Pezoporus flaviventris. Next base: position 8,203,344 of record NW_026892569.1, on the reverse strand, counting down.
TCCTCAGATGCATAGTAAATGGGGAAATTTCTTTCTGCTTGTGATTTTAGTCATCATTGATACACTTCAGAGATCTAAATGTAAAATCCAGAACTCAAAGACAGCATATAGAATTGTGATTATTTCTCTAAATCTGTCTGTCCATAGAACAATTACTAACTATATCCATCCACATAAAAAGATTTAACATCTATAGCAGATGTAAAGAATCTTTAGCTGATAAGTTGCAACAAATGTAAATATATAAAAGTCACTAGTATTATTTGAACATATCCATTTGACTTTTGCATCAGCAGAGGGACAAAGGAACACAACTGGACATAGATGGTTAAAAGAGGTGAGATGGGACTTGACGTTTGGCAACGTGTGCCTTGCTTCTAAGTGAAGAGGAAAGGAGAGCACACAAATTCAGCTACATAAAGGATGTCACGAAAGCTGCCAAAACCAGGTCATGAAATGCATTAGCATCACCATGAGGCATTCTGCACTGCATGCCATAAAACGTTGCAACCTGTACCAATAAAATGTAATCCATTGTGGAAAAAACTGTACGTAATTTTTCTGATCTAATTTTGTGACAGCAACCATCACTAAAAGCTTATTATGCCTATATTTTCCTTTTGGCTTACAGGCAAAATATCTAATACATTGGAACTTGCAGCTTCAACTAAGCATTTAGTACATAGTCATACTATGCTCACATTATTAATTTTATCTTACATTCAGAATAGAAATGGCTAGGAAGCCATTGTTTTGTGGACTGGCAGAGAGAGGCACATGGTAGACAAACGCATAACTAGAGACCTAAACATGGGTGTAAGTTGAACACTGACCATACTTGGCAGAATCACGCCCACAGCCAGATCCGCGCACACAGATCTGCCAAGACAAACAGAGCAGTACATGGTGTAAGCTGTGCTGCCTGTGTGGCATGAAGTAATACACCACTTTCCCTAGCTTATTTTCTCCTTTTTTTCCCCCGTTTACCATGGTCAGAATCCAACCCCTGTAAGGTAATTGCTATGGCTCAGCTTTTCCAGTCTTGCTTGGCTTGATTATTTTATTCCTCTAGATCCAAAGACTGTGTTGCATGCCCACTTAGACCTCCTAGTGATGGTGGCAAGTGATAAGTGAACAGTCAAAGGCAGTTTACAGATGTTAATGTGCTCTCTGCAAAGCAGTCAAGGAATTCTATACGGATGAAATGGTCCTATCCTGCTTCATTCAGGATGTAGTGTTCCAAGTAAAATGGCATTCAGTTTTTCTTTATTTTTTGTAAATAATTTTCAATATAGTAAGTTTGGTGACCATTTGGTGTTTGAAAGTGCAATCATTTTTTCAGTTTTCAATTTCATATAGCAAAACTGCTTGATTAATCTGTGGACTTCAATATTATGCTAAGAAGTGTCAATCAAATACTACTACAGTGTGCCACATGGAGCGTCTATTATAATTTGAACTTCAAATATTGGAAAAAGCCTTCCCCCCCAATGTTTGTACTCATATTACATTTCTTCTGTAATTGTTACACTGTAATAGATGTAATAGATGCCCTGAGAAAAAAAAGTCATTAAAAGATTGAACTAGATAATCAGACAAATAATCAGAAATATAATATTGTACTCTGACATGTTAGATCATATTTGTTGTAGATTTTTATATCGTAGGGAGTATACAACAATCTAATACTGTATTATGAGCAAGAGTTACACAATATAAAATATACATTAAAATAATAATATTAAATTATGCATAGTTAAAAAACTTTCATTTAACAAGGAAAGAAATACTAAACTTTAGAGTGATGTCAGAAGGGAAAAGTTGTAATAAACCCCCTTCAAATTCACTGGCAATACTGCAAAATTATTGTTTGGAAATTCTTGAATACCACTGTGGATGGAATCACAATGAGTTTAGTTTTAGGAAGTATATTCGAAGGTGTTTCCAGCATTAAAATTCTGGTTTAGGAGCAAACTAGAAAACAGATGATGTGTCCAGGTTAAAAAAAACACTAGAGGAGCAAATCTGTAGAAGGTACATGGTAGACAGATCACTTAACAAAAACATGGAATGAGTTCTGTGTTTGAACAACGCATTTCCATCTCAGTAACTTTCAAAATGAGCAGGTTCAACACCTATCTGAAAGTTTCTAAAGATGATTCCAACAGCTATAATACAGGATGTGCAAAATATACCAGCAAAAACATTACTGCAAAATGATCTTAAAAGACCCACTTCTTCTGTGCTAAAAAGAAATAGGAATTTTGCAGCACATTTCAAAGATCAGTGGATGAAGCCCATAACCACACTGAAATCTGAACACTTCAGTATAGTAAATCAGTTCTGGGTTCTTTGTCACTAGGAATGGTATTATGGCTCAGTATAGAGGGATTCCAAGGCATTCACAAATTGAAATCCAGTTTTGTTTTGGTTGTGTTGTTTTTTTTTTCTTGCAAACGTAATAGGAAGTCAAGAGCTTTCCTGCCTTATCCCTTATAAAAGCAATTACAGTATTTGTAGTCAACATAGCAGCCTAAGACACTGTGGTGCTTCCTTGTTCAGTGTCATTTCCAGAGCACTATTTCATTACTAATATCTTTCTGTGACTTTAGAAAGTAAGCTTTCTTCTCACTCAGACAGACCTAAATAGGTGTTGCAGAAAGGCAGGCTTCCAGATTTACCTTTTCCAAAGTGATTATACTACAGTTTTAAATAACTGTTTGCAGCTAACCATATCCTGTTCAACTGACTACAGTTAGTAAACGTAACTTCCTATTTCCCCAAATTTAATTTCAATTCCTTCTAGGTGCCCAAGTCCCTGCTATGTATTACAGCACCTCACAGGAGAACTTTGTTCTTGCTACAGATAACACGCTTGAGACTTTCCGACATCACTATGCAATTAACTGCCCATATTTCCACACCTGGATGCTCAAGTCTACAGTGCAACTGTTTTCAATATCAGTCATAGGACAAACACAGGCTATGTGCAATCATCTTTAACTAATGGCAAATAACTTTAACAAAAAATGTGCACATCCATCGTATGCCACTTCAGGGGTCAAATATGTTTTAGTGAAACCCTTTTGATTTTCAGTTTCCTGATATAGTAAACTGCAATTTTTGTACTTGGCAATTTGCTTAAAAATGAGTATGAATCTGGTTCAAGAAAATTAAATTTCTAAGACCCACCAGCAGCACAGGCTATATTAACAAATGTATTCTACTGCTTTCAGCTAGATTTCTCAGCCCATCTAGAGATTTCCACTTGAGGGTGTAAAATTTCATCACTGACTGGCAATTGTAACAGCTGAAAGATCTTCGATGTGTAAAATTTCAAATGTTCTGTCACTGCTTTGAGATTTGGGGTTTTTCATGTAATGTGCAGGAATAATAAGCTTCTTACTACGGAAGTAAATGTCAAGTCCATAGAAAAAAACAGAAGTGCTCCAAAGCATCATGCAAAGGAAGCCAATAATATAGGAAGCCCTAACTATTGATACTATGCTTTACTCAGTAGTCTGTGTAAAAATTAATGGTGACTACAGCTCACTTGCAGTGGAAAAATGCTCATTAACTCACACAGTCTTTTCTGGCATTCAGGCAAGGAGGGGAAGGAAGGATGGTGTTGAATGGTATGAAGAATTAACTAGGTTCTAAGATATAGAGAGGGTCCTTGTAGGGAGGTAGTAGGACAGTGTAAGAAATACCATAGTGTTGCTGTTCTGGCTCTTCCACCTTCATTGTCTGATAGATTAATAAGGTTCAGAATCTGTCAGACTAATACCTTTCACCACCAAGAAAAAAATCAATGAAAAGCATAAAAATAAATTACAGCATTTTGACAAAAAAAAAGTGTCATCACATATCTTTGTCCTTGTTGTTCAGCTATTCCCAATTGCCAAGATGCTCCAAAGCATAACATGTATAAAACTACAACTCAACCTGTATTTCCAGCATACAGAATGACAACTTGTTTAGATAGCACACATGCCTGGGTTTCTCCATAAGTGGGTAGAAAGATCCCCATGTACTAATACACTGCATTAAATTAGCAGAAATATTTACAGAAATATAACTCTAACAATGCAATATTTACAGAGATATAAACTATAACAACTCTACAGAGATGTAACCTCTAACTCAACAAAACTCAGCTTTAAGACCTTAATTTTAGGTGTCACATGGACAAAATATTAACAGAAAACATACCACACAGCAGTGTGGGTTTTTCAGAGCACAGGTGTCAGATGCGCATCTTATAAATGAAAGGAAAATAAATAAATGTCAGAGCAGGGCTCTTGTCAGTAATGACAAGAGGGAAGTTACAGATATTGCTTGGTTCTTTTGTACCTACTTGTAAACCTGTACTAGGCAGTCTGCTATACCATTGCCTTTCTGATAGTTATTTTGTTGATGAAAATGGAATGTCATTATTCAGGGTGGTACAATCACATAGCATTCATTTAGAAATCAAAGATTAAGGGTGCAGGCCTCATACTTGCTTTGCAATGCGCATGACAGCTAATACAGAAGGTATGTATTGGAAACAGACTGCTCATTTTCCTACCTTGAATGGTTTCTGCCTACCCATCCAAAAAAATGCCTATTCATCTACCTGACTATGTTTTGTGGTATTTATGCCAGAAACATAGAGGATACTTTGAGTTTTTTTTTCTTGTATTAAATAAATAATCACTCAAGGCAGGGATTTTTATTTTATTTTTTAGTAAGAACAGCTACCTGCAGAACTGCTACCTCACAGCTCCATTTCTCCAATATTAAGTATGCTAACTCCAATATGAATTGTTCCTGCAGACTATCACTTCTCCAAAGTATACGTCTACATTCAATAACATTGCCAAAGTAATAGAAGGTCAAATCAATGACTGTAATAATCCACATGAAAATAACACAAATGTTAAATATAAATATCCACTTAACACCTTCACAAAGAATTTAAGAATATCTTACTAAAAAAAAAAAAAAATCATAAATGAGAAAGAGTGGCCTAAACTAAAAAGAAAAATAACCTTCATTTGGAAGGCTGTACTGCCTCAGTGTCCTGTTGGTGAACAACATGTTACCGTTTTCATGGTTTGGCTTTATGAATGCTCTGCTCCTTTTAAGTAACTTAGTAAAGAGTTCTGCATTTTTTTATAATCTTACAACCTGGAGACAAAACACTTGCTAGTTTTTGTTTATGTAGAAAGTCAAGACAGAGAGATGAAGTCTGCCTCTATGTACATGCATTTTGAGAACACAGGGACAGGGACAGATTTGGACCATATCCATAGGGGCATGGACAGCATGCGTTCTTCACTAAGAAACACAAGAATAAGTATGAACAAAGCAAGTAAAACTGAGAAACAGAAGATCTCAAAGCAAGAAGAACTTATTAGTGTGAGCTTTAACACCCAGGAAAGCTGGAATTCAGGGGTACACCACTGCAGTCATATCCTGATAAAATGATTAAATACAAAAGCATAGATTCTTCTTCACAGGCCAAGAAGATGCCTGGTGGAAACAGAATTGTTAAGAGGAAATTATGCTACTTCCGTATATGTCTTATGGAATTGCTTAGTTTTGAAAGTAAAGAGGTTTAATTTTCTCTTACAAATTTATTAAATTCATTTCTTTGGGGATCTTGTTGCTGTAATAGCCCTTCATTTTTCTAATGTTATTGTGGGGTTGGTAGGTTTTGTTTTTTTAAAAAATTTTCATGCTTTGAGCAGTTGAATCTATTTTTTTTTCAGTGTTTTTATGTAAACAAAGTGTTGAGGAAACCAGGAAAATGTAAAGAAACTTTTTTCTAAGTTATGTGAAGCAGATACTTTTCCATAAGCACATCCTAATTTATTTAATAATAAATTTAAATTATATTTAAATTATTTAACTATGTGCAATATTCAGGGCATAAGATAAACATCATTTTGCTAAATGAAATCATAGAATATGTCACGTAGCTGTGGAGTCCCAGATATATTTTTTCTCCTTGAATATAAAACCCGTAAACTAAGAAAATATACATACATACATATGTACACATTATTCAAAAGAAGTACTGAGTCTAAAGAAATTGAGGAGGGAAGGAGGTATTTAAGTTCACTTTAAAAAATAAACAGTGAACACAAAAATTGAATTTCATCCTGCTGCAGGTTGAAAAGAAATATAGTCAGCAGCAAACAACCCCCTTTTGTTTGACACTTCCAGCTCAAAACTAAAAAGAACTTCTATATCCCTCCAAATTAGTGGTAGTTGAGAGACTGCACAAAGGGTTATTTCATTCCTTTTGTGGAAGGAGAGCTTGAAAACTGGCATGAATCAGTGAGGTGGTAGCACGTATGCGCAGTGCCACTCAGCTTATTGGTGTGAAAGGAAGACAGGACCTCCATTCCTCACGGTACTGGGGAATTCAATAATAACTGCAGTGGAGATCAGGCACCATAGAACCTTCTACTTCTAAACTAAAAGGAGCAAGACAAGGGATAAAGCCATATAGTTCACCTACTGGACAGTAGGTGCCATATAAGAAGTAAATTGCAAGAAAGGATGGCTCTGGACATTATCAGAATGAAATGCTAACAAACAGATCTTGCTTTCTGATTTTGTCTCCATGGTAAGAGCAACAATAACAAGTATAATGCATGCAACATCTGTATTGTGCTATCGGGGAAATGGTACTGGTAATAGACTTGGCCACCAATAGATTTTTGCATTAAACCAGTGCTTTTTTTATTTTCTTCTTATTCCATATAAAATAAGCTTTGGAAAAACAAAACAGAACCTCACCCAAACAAACGAGTAATCTTAAAAATATGGAAAATGTGCCTATTTTTCATGAGAGCCAGCAAAGATTACTTCTTCATACTGCTGGAATAATTTTAAAGGTCTGATCTAGCAGAGCTCAATATTTTTTGTTGTTGCTGCTGCAGAGCTATCTGCTGTACAGCAGGAAAAGCAGGTGGCTCATTTAGTGCAATTACACCACTTTGATTCTCTCCCATTTTTAACTGATTGGCAATGGCCAGTTTATTGTGCTTAAATAATCGGCTCATTGTGTTTACATTTTCTTTAGCATGCAGCTCAGTTGCACTGAGCTAGCGGCTTCATTATCTGTAACTCCCTTGGAGCTCAAGACCAGCAAAATCATAAGCCAATGATCCATGCCAAATTGGCACCCATTGCAGTTTAGATGGAGTACTCAAGCCATGCAGTCTTTGTTTTCTCAATTGTGGTGCCTACTACCATCGATTGTTCAGTAGATACTCTGTTTGAAATGCTTTGCTAGGCAGGACAAAACAAATTGGGATGAATTAAAGCATTATCCCCTGATTTTGACTGCATGTTTATGTTTGCATTAATGCTTCATCTCTTGTATAAACAGATCTTTTCATCATAGAAACCAGTCTACTCCTTCTACAGCATACATTAAGAATGCAGTGGTAAACACAAAAAAGGTTGCCACCCTTAGAAAACCAGAATTTGGGATGATTCAGTGAGTACTAGATCTTTTCATTTCAGGTGAGTAATTTACTGGGAGTGGTATCCAGTTACAGCGTGCAGAGGAGGCACAGAAAGTTTTCTGCGTTTAAGAGAGTTGGTTTACCGAGGAAGCACACAAACCACCTGGTTTGAGGGCCTCCGTATACATCCTGACATGAAATAATTTAATTCAGTGGTTGAAGGGATCAGTGATATGTCTTTTTTTTATACTAGAAATGCACAGGAAAAGAAAAGGGAAAAGTCTAGTATATACAGTCAGCACTTCTCTCATGCTATAAGAGAACAAAGGGTTAAAGAACAGTTCTTAGAACATGTGAAAGCCATGAACTTTCACATGAACGCTAGTGTTGAGTTACAGGTTAAAGTTCTTTCTTACTTCGCCAGGATGCATAATTTATTTTAAAGGACAATACATAAAATCACTATTATTGTCATCATGATAGTAAGACCAGGTCAACAGTCACAGCAATGCTCAAAGGTGACTTAACATGTGAATGAAAATGAATTACTGGTGAAACACTCTTTCCCTTTAACAGCAGGGCATTTTGCAGTGCCTAATTTGAGCAATCTCCAACTTTTTACAGGTCAAAATGTTAATGTTACATCAGTGATTTGCTTTAGAGCCATTTAAAACTGTTCAGCAGTACCTATGGCCCAATCCCTTTTCCACTTGAGCACAGCAGGGAGAGGAGAGGCATACAGTTCTAGCATCATAGTCAAATAATCTCTTCTTTTAACAAGAAACTCACTGTAGGCTGTCTCCAATACTCTTAACACTGAATATGAGTTACACTTGGATCATATGGAAAAGAGGTGTAAATGAGAACGCAGTCACACTGCCAGTCTTGGCTTTCTTTTTCATGACTTTGGGTTTGTTTTATTTCATTTTGTTACAACATTTTTTAAGAGATAGAAAGTTAACTCTTACCTTTTAAATGAGCCCATTGTTAATAACTTGTTCATCACAGCCCCTTCAACCTCCCCAAAAAAGTAACCAGTCTGTAAGGGGAAAATGCCAGAAATTACCAGAAGGGTAGATAAATGCAGAACAACATTGAGTGCAGTTTGAACTGGCATATTCTAGAATCTGACAAGAGTAGCTTTGGCAGATACATAGATAAATTTTCAGGACTACTGCTGCATAAAAAACTGAAGAGTACTATACAGTCATGGCAAGTTATACAGATTACATTATTACTCCTGAGCACATGTGAGAGCTTAAACAAATTACATTATTACTCCTGAGCACATGTGAGAGCTTAAACAATATATTGAGGTACATTACATAACATCTAATATCAGAAATAAAAACCATCCAAACCTAAAGCTTGTAAAGAATACACACTAATCTGATCACAAGCCATTGTGATTAAAATGTTACTCAAAAAAGATATGAACAGGTTGTGAGAGGATTTCATAAGCAGTCATTAAAAAGCATTGTTTATAATTCCTGCATGACCTGTTTTAGGAGCTGTAACAGTACATTTCATCAATCCTATAAATTTTAACTCTGTTCAGAGTCATTTCATACTTAAAACCACTCAGTCTGATGAGTTACTCATTTTGTCCTAGATATGGACTAATAAAAATAAATCTCTGTTGAAAAAACGTTCATGTTATGAATTTGGTACATAATATGGAAGCGACTCCATCATCCTCAGCCATTCACATGACAGTGGAAAATCTTGCAGGTACAGCATTTTTCTATTTTGGGAAGACATATTTTATTTTAGAGAGTCAATTCCCAGAAGGATTTGGTCTGTTCTCTGCACTGTTTAGAGGGAGAAATCCCACAATTTATGGGGGGGAAAGGGCACTAAACTCTCAAATTGCACGGATTCCATAGGTTTTGTATGAGCTAAACCCCAATTCCATTACAAGGAACTTAGCTGACCTCAAGTATGCACCTGGGAGTTTGCACACAGAAAAGTTACAGCCCTAGCTGAAAAAAGGCATTCCTCCCGAAAAAGCATGTGTTACCTTTTTTTTTTAAAAAAAAAAAACACAAAACAACAAAACTCAGGGGAAACCTGGGAAATTTTCCAAAACATGTGGGTGTGTAAAGTCCCCTAGAAACAAAAGGAACATTTGTAGCTTATGTGACTAAAAATGCTAGCTTCAAAAGTGTAGCTGACTGATGAAGAAACATTATCGTAAGTATTGGAGAGGCAGTCAATGTCAAAAAGCCCAAACCATAAATGACTAGTAGAACCTTAAATAGTAATAAACCTGATTTATCAAATTGTGCTTCAGTCTTATAAAGACATTTCAGTGACACAAAAGCTCCATCTGCAAATGCTAGTTATCTTCCAAAGCAGGAACAGCCAGATTCTCATTATTTTTTTAGTATGCTAGGATTTAGTTGTAAATTAGATGAAGAATTACACTTCCCCCAATTAAGTTTCTTGGAGCAGTTCAGGGCACTTTTGGAAGTCCACAGAAAAACAGTGCTGAAGCAACTCCGGACAGGGGAACAATTGATAACGTGTCATCCCACTTCCCTACCCCTTCTCTATCTACAATATGTACGGTGTATATACACATACATACATATATAAGCATACACTATTGTAATTATCATGATCTTACAATAGCATTATATACAGACAACTTTACTGTCCATCTTTGGTTTAGATCCGCCCTAATGACAAATTAAGTCATAACACATTTTCAGCCTAGTTCTGGTAGAGCAGTTGTTCACACTATATCCTTTACACAAATATTAAATGGCTATTGTCAGGTAAAGAAAATCTCTACTTAATCATATTTATTGACTGTAGCCAACTATCAACTACCAAATGAGTCATAAAAGCCACAATTAAGTACCTGTGAATAATAACAATAGGAGAAATAATGAGACAAGATTATGCTGCAGTGAGTGTTTTTCTTAGCTCATTCATCAACTAAGCAGAGAATACAGATTTGAAAGGGAGATACTAGGAAAATAAAAAACAAAACAAAAAGCGGCTGCTTCTAATATATTGTAGTTAATATTTAAGCAGTGTTACATTTTTAGGTTTAGTTCATACTATCTGGGGAAGGATACATCCCAGAATTATATTCAGAACATGCTTCACATTCTAAAGGGATGAAAGCAATAAATTTAATAAAATAAGACAATCAATTTTGGTGCTTGGCTTTACCTATAAGATATGAAGAATGACTATTGCATGACAGTGCAGCATGCTTAACTGCTAATGTTCTAGTACCACTGGAAGGATGATAGTTTCAGAAAAAAAATTATTTCACTTGTTTATTATGTGCTAATTGACTTTCCAAAGCTTCATCCAAAATGGAACAAGGGAAAGATGGATCAGGAGGCAGCATGCAATTACTTTTGCACTATGCAAAGGTGAAAAATATCTGTGTCTTTTTACTTTCAGAAGTGTCAGATTTAAGGTTGCAATAATTCAAACTTTTAATTTTAAAGTAAAATTCTCAGTTTGGCTTCTTTTTTGGCATTCATTTCAAGTTTATTTCCTCCCCAGTCAGTCTTCCAAGTCACTCAGAGCAATTAGCTGTTTCTTAGCAACCAACTTTGTCATAACAAATTTAATTCATCTGAGGGCTAAGTAGGAGTGTGGATATTCTTTTCACAATCCCAACACATAAAAACAATCTAACTTCAGACAATTCTGGCATAATGGGACACAATCCCAGCAGTTTGCAGGCAAGTTAATGTGAATAGTGATGGATCATTCACACGGTTTGCAGAATTTAGCCATTATACTTTCATTTTTTAATAATTTTCCATGAAGACAAAGCAAATTAATATTTTTAATTATTTTCTCATTAATCGTGATCCTTGTCCTCTCTGTTGTGATGTTGAGCGCTCAGTTTTAATCCTTCAATGACTGTAATCCACTTCAGAAAACAAACTCCTCAGCTAAAAGCCCTGTAACATTCCATTATCTCAAGTCTCAATGTAAAATCTCCTTGTTCGCATCATCCTCCCACCCTACCTCCCCACCCTTTTCACGTGGCAAAAATGCCACAGAAAATCATCTTCTCTTGAGGTAAAAATGTCTTATGGAAGACAGATACTTCTGAAGCAAAGAATCCTTTAAGAGAACATTTATGAGTTTAATAGCAGGGCCTACCCAGTGGGAGACAGAAAGTGAGCTCCTGTGAAAAACAATTTACATTCTTTATTGAAGGATTTTTTTTAATTTTATGTTACTTATTCCTCAACATGTTAAGATAATGGCTTATTTAAAAAACAAGTAATTTTATATTAATGTGTTATATGAGATAATTGAACAAAAATCTTTCACTTACTTGTCTATAGTCTTCAGATACTAAAATAAATCCATTGTTATCTATTAGGTAACAGTTGATTGCCTGAAAAATAATCAAATATGATTTATTTTTTTTTAGAATACAGCAAGAAGTTAATTACTCAAATTTTAAGTGACTTCTAAATGGGTAAAGCCTTCAGGTTGTTATAACAGCTTACATAATTTCTAATTGAATGTAGTCTCAATTTATGGGATGTTACCTGATTTAATTTTTATGCATTTTTTTCATGCAAAACAAGATGTGTACGGAAAGGGAGGATATAAGATAATTATAAAAAAGTGTTTTTATAATCTGTCGTTTAAAGTTTTACTTATAACTAAGTTTGCAAAGGTATAGAACTTTTGCTCCTGATGGTTTCTCCTGTGTGTGGAGAAAAACATCAGCACAATGTCATTAGTCTAATGATGTACTAATGAAAACACAGTGTCAGCCTCAGGACCAACAGGGGACCAGGTAATATTTTTTAATTTGTTCATTGGGGGATGGGACCAGAAACTTCTGCAAAAGGGGCCCCACAGGTCTCCTAAAGCTTTTCAAATTGTGTTTTTAATTGGGAGCTGGATTTAGAGGTAGGACTGTTAGCTTTTCGTAAGTCAGACATATGAGCTGCATAAACCAGGGTAAACCCAAATCAGTGCTTCTCTCCATACACACATGCACTATTTTAACCTCAAGTGAATTACTTGCTACAGGCAAAGTTTTAATTACTGTGCTTCAAAATTTAAACATAAGCTTCAACTCAAAACTCAACATAACTCAGTTTCTCTTCAGTATTTCCAAATAGCTAACTCAGTGTTAAATCTTTAACTTATTTCTATGGTTGGTCTAAATCAGCACACATTTTATCATTCTTTCTTGAATTTCCTGTGGCATACGGGTAAAAAGCAAAAACAAGACAAACACGCAGGATGTCTTCCAAAATAGGAACCATCATGGCTTCACCTGATTTGAAACCCTTCCTGCTGCAAATGGGCTGCACAGAGACATGGTAAAATATGCTTTCTGCTTCACACTGCACATCCAGAAAAATCTCTCTGCTTTTTTTAGAGAGGAAAGCAGTCCCAGGCAGTAGTAGTTGTGCAAGAACTTGTGAAAATTCAGCCTGATTTTTCAAGAGAAGCTTAGATGTGGCTAATTCTCATTTTGGCCAAGAATTACTACTGTTCTGGAGGGGTGAAGAACAGTAGAGATTTGCAGAAATTCTGGCTTGAAGTTTAGTTTTTTAAAAAAAAGCAAAGAAGCCCAAATCTCACAAATGCTTGGAAAGAACATCGTTCCCTAGCACAAATGCAAGATATTCATTCTAACAGAAGAACCTAAGCTACAGACACCCCCAGTGACAGAAAACCTGTCAAAAAGGAAGTTGAACCAACTCATTTCCAACCTTTGATCTGCTAGAAAGCCAAAAATTGGCAAATGCAATGTGAAAAGCTGCTGATGCTGGCAAAGAACTGAGTAAAGCAAACGCATTCAGAAGAGGCAGCTACTTAACCTCAATGGTGTGTGAAGGGTGGAATTTCAGAAGTAGACTGTAATACCAGAACACTGCTCTCCCCAAAGTCAATCATAAACCTCCCACTAACTTTATTAGGAGAGGAGCTAAGTCAACAAAGAGCTCTTTTTAGGATACATATTTATAGTCCTCATGCATGAAAGATTAGTCTAAAGACAGTGCTTCAGAAAGAGTATTTCTCCACAGTATAGAAAATAAAAGCAGTTATATCGGACAAGAAAGAGTATAGGTTTAATTTCATAGTTTAAGGATCATATGCAGTCAGGAAAACACTGGCTCAATTCAAGAATTAGTGGCCACGTCTCAAATCTCTAAGCCATAGTCATTCGCTAGCACTGTTCAGAATTTTAAGAGATAACGATTTTTCAGCAGTATTATTGGAAACAGGCATAACACAATAGGCAGAATCTCTAGCTTTCTTGAGGAATATGAAGATAAGAGGGTTTTCCATTTCAACCCATTTTAGAAACACTAACAGTGGAAAAATATTCATTCAGCACCATTCATTTACCTGCTTGCCAGCAAGAGAAATAACTTTCAATATTCAGCACTACATTAAAGAAACAGTTTGTAAGTTAAATTTAGCACTGACAAAGGACAGTCAGGTGCATTTATCTGTCATTAGCAAATCTTAGAGATTTCAGGTTCAAGAAAAAGGCATGGGACAACAGCATTTACATAGAGTAGAGTTGTATGAAAGTGGTTTCATTCACAAAGATGTTGGCAGTGAACTGTATGCACGGGTTTGCCCAAAGGTTCAAGTTTAGTGAACTTCGGATTTCAAGGGGAAAGTTCCATAGGTGGAGAGTCCCTGAGCTTGTAAAATAGAGTAGGCATGAAGTCCAGAATAAACACAGCAAGAATGTTGACTGAGGTCTGAGAACACATTCGAATTACAGCAACTTTGATGAAGTTCAAATCACAGCTCCAGTATACAATAATATTAATGGCATGTAATATGGGTTAAGAAACCAAAAACAAGAAAGAAAGAAAGCAGAGCATTAAAATAAAATATAAAACATCAGGAAAATAAGAAACAAGCAAATTCAAAATGCTCATTAAAAAAAAAGTAGTTCTGATTGATTGTATTTCTGTATTTAGAATCAAAAGTATCACCCAAACTCATCAACTAATTCTCTGTATGACAATTGTGCCACTCTATTTGTACTAATGTCTTAACACTTACTTTTAAATGCTTTAGTTTATACCATAACTGTTCAGCAGATATTTTCTTTGCAGCAGGATCATGCTTTGCACAAGAAATTATGTAACATTACTATTATATCATAAAGGCTATTGCAAATGAAGGAAGAAATCTGTCCACTCTTATCCCAAAAGCATGGAGGTTTAGGTTAAACAAGGAGGACATTTTACACAACACTCTAACTTCACCCAGACTACCTGCAGTTATACTTCTCAAGCTGGTTGGTTATGACTGCAAACCCATTGATGAAAAAAGAGCAGCTGGAAACAATTCAAGGTAAAGCTTGCACATGAAATCTACGGCAAGGTACAGTAAAGCAAGGCCACAATACTGAGGTAATTAACAGTTCAAAACCCTCCTTTTTCAATAGATATCTGGTCATCCTTTGGAGAATGGGGTAATAAACAAAATGCGCTCACCTTAAAATTGGTTAATATGCAAATGACAGCCTAGAATTTGGGCTAGGTAAGCACTTTCCCCTTCACCTGGGTGGAATCTGGTTCAGTTTTTTTGTTTTTATTACTTCATGTATGGAAAAGTTTATTTAATGATTAAAATGACAGATGCCTTAACTGGAAGAGTCTATAAGTTGTTACAGCAAGAAATGCAGAAGAAATGAAACTGTTTTGACTCATAAGGTCCATTTCTTGCTAAAGATGGCACAATCATCAGGCCTTTGCATTTTGGCTTACTGTAAATTTAATTTCCTATTATTTATACTATTAGATACTTTGAGTTCATTAAGCCAAACATTTTTATTTTTTTTTTTATTTCTGAATTGCTATTAATGTATTAGTCCTTCACAGATTCAAATCTGAATTCACATCTAATTCTAGTGTGAACATCAAAGATTAGCTTCTACAGTTAAAGTAGTAAAAAAATGCCTTTAAACAGTTTCAAATTATTTCTTAAAATGGATTCACAAAGTATAAGTTATTACAATGCACATTTGAGGTATTGGTGTCAACCTTGTAATTAAATGGATGTTTGTAAGTAGTCATAAAAAATGTCTCACTATCTAAATAGTATATTTAGAAGGTGGTTCCAACTTACAGTAGGAGAATTTAATATACAATGAGATGTTCAAAATAAAAACCTTAACATTATGTTCTATTGCAGTAGAGGTATAAATGGAAGAAAATATATGTTAAATACTTACTTCATCATCACAACTTATAGCACATCTGCCATCGAGAGATGCACACTAGAGATGATATAAAAAAATCCATAAAACATTTTCAACTCTTGCTTTATGATTACAAAAAAAATGACATTTTAAAACCCCATATGAGCACAATTATAAAGAAATTTATATTGATTACATTATTATCTGACAGCAATTATTCTAAAACTGACTAGGAAAGTTTTAAAGCTGTTCTCCTATCCTGCTCTCTTTCTGCCTGCAGAAAAAGGGTGCATTCACACTGTAACAAATTCAGCTGTTTTAAACACCATCATCTCCATCATGTGTTAGAAGCTTGGAGAGCACCTGTAGACAAGAATATAAAATTTTCCATTGGGGTGGGGTAGGACCTGCCTTTTAGAGTTTATTTCCTGACACAGTTCTATTCTCAAAATAGGGACGGCATCTCCTAATCTTTTGAAACTACATGATTATCCTCTTTAGTTAGTGCAAGTTCTATACCCTGAACATTCTAAGTATAGTGTATTACAGACTACCACAATTCAAGAGTTAATTAGCCTTTTCTGACGAAAAATACAAGGGGTAATTGGTACAAGTTACTCCTGGGGAGATTCTGATCTGTCCTTCTGACAAGGAAGATTCTTCACAATGAGAATAATCAGGCATTTGGACTAATGTCCCCAGGGAAGTGACAGACTCTCCAGAATTGGACACTTTCAGCTTGTCAGCATACTGGGACATCTAGTCTAGGTAATACTGTGCCAAGAAAAGGCAGACCAGATGATCCTTGAGGTCCCTTCCAACCTGGCATTCTGTGACTCTAATATTATAAGACAGGTCTTAAATAAGTGAGAAGGCATAATTCTATCACTGAAAACTATCACAGTTCGGTTTACCGTTTAAACTTTTTCTGAGGGAGAAAATCAACGTGTGTCAGGGCAACAAAGTAACTCTTTATATACTGGAATAAAATTAATAATCTTTCTACTTGCTTCCATAAATACAGGATGAAGCAACTGGTTCTGACCATTGAACAATCTTTTTTGTAATGATGAATTGGAATGGAAATCAGAAGAGCTACCCATTATTTATTGTAAATACATTGTTTCTTTACAAGAGTTTTGCTTGTGACAAAAAATCCTTAAAATTTATAATCTACACAGTTAGAAAGCTCTTGTGGATTCAGTGATAAAGAAAATTTTAAAATATACCTGTCTGCTTGCAGTCCAAAATTTCCGCTGGAAAAATTCAAGTTTCATCTGGATACCTACAGCTGGGAGACATAAAAAAAAAAAACAAACAACAAAAAAAACCCAGTGTGTTTAATTCCTTCATAATGATTATTTAAAATTAATCATAAGGAAAAAATATCTTACAATAAAAAGGGAAACTAAGCCCCCAAACTAAAACAAAGAACCTTACCACTAATTAAAGAGACCACACAGTCATATATTTTAAAACATTTACAGTTTGATTAAACATTCCTAACAATGTGAAGAATACCCAAGGCAAACATCATTTAAATGACATGTGTCTCCATAATTAACACAGAAGAACTACATGCAGAACATATTTAAGTTTACATTATCTCAAATTTATATTTTACTGATACCAATGTAACAGCTGTAGGAACGTACGCACAGTTTTGTGCTGAAACACATGAAAACATTGGTTAACATTTTAAGGGATCTTTTGGGTAATTAAATCCATGAATTATCACTGGCACACAAGAAGCTTATTCCAAACAGTAAAAACTTCTTTGAAAATTGAAATTAAGAGCATTATGTGCAATTCTGTCAAATGAAAGTATTTAACAAATGCTACTGGTTCTCAAAATTTGTATTTTTGCCTTTAGGTTCATTCCTAGCATGCAGGTGATCTGCATATCCTACCTACTTTTTCTGAAATTGAGGAAAACCACAGACCTTTTCAGAATCTTTCCACAAGGAATTCACGTTGCTTTTGGATGCTACATCAGTATTTGAAATGTCAATCTCACGTTACATTTCTACCAATCCATTTAATTATCAAAGAATTAATGCAAAACCATTTATATCAGTAAAAGCCATATTGATTTCAGGAAGCAAAGTTTATGCCTTGTTTTTTGCACACAGACATTCACGTTGAATTCCCTGAACCAAAGCATGTGATCAACATTAGAAACACAAACAGGTACCTTGACTCTAAGAGTCTAAGACTCCAACCTGCAAAGAATGTAATCTTTTGCAGACTTCTGATCATGGAGGATAAGAGCTCTTTTCCATACGATACAGACTGAACAAGCTTTCTGAGCAATAAAACATGGTATCTAAACTGGAGTGAGAAATGGCTTTCTTTACATTGGAAAAATGTAAATTCTGAAATCTGTGTTACAAATTTTTAAATGTTTCTGAGCTCTCAGTTTAAAAGTAACCTGACAGGATCACATGGAGTCAACCTCACTTTTCAGCTGGGTCAGAGGTTTAAGACAGTAGGCATATTTCCCTGGGGAACAAAAGAACTGAGAGATATAGACGCAGGGAGCCGTATCTTTCTCCAAGTGATAACAGCATCTTCTGCCTAATCTATTTTGAATGGCTGAGTTCCTGAAATAAAAATAGATTTTCAAAAATGTTTAGATTTGTAAAGATGCAGATTTTCAGAAGTGTTTATGCAGAGTTGCTATTAAATCCTATTGATTTCTATGGTTCCATAACAAAGCAGCTTCCTAATCTGTAACTACTTCTATGAATCCTCCAAAATGTTTCTCTCCATGTCTGGTGTGTTCTCAGGTGCCTTACAAATTTTGTTCCTCATTCATAAACACTAACAACTTCCTCTACCTATACTTACTAAAGAATACTTCCAAAAAAACAAAACAAAACAAAAAAAGGAATCTCAAAATACTTACTAAATGTGGTTAAGTCTTAATTTTATTTTATTGTTGGGAAAATGACATATAAATGGAATTAATACCAGAGTTCACACAAAGATCTGATGTAGAAAGTCACAATACTGAAGTTTAGAGTAAAATATGGATCTGTGCTCTCTAAAGCCTTGATCTATCAGTTAGAAATACTGCTGCTCTTAACAGGCACAGATGAGTGGACTGTTGTTAGATACTTTTCATTTAAGGTCCTGATAAGGTCGATCCTTTGGAGCTTCACTCTTATTAAAGACATCACCACCCAGAGCAGAAAAACAGTTGCCAAAACTGAGAAGACTATAAAATTTATTGCCCTGATGATTTAAAGGACAAAGGTGTTATCAAGCATCAGTTTAAGGTTTAAACCTGTAAGAAACATTCATCAAGCTTTAACGGATGAAGACAAGATCTATTCCACTATGTTCATGATGTACATCCATTTGTGCTTATAATATCCAACATACACAGCATCTATCCAACACCTATAGTATATCTTAAACTGCAAAATATGAATACAGACCAATAGCAGTGATATTAGAATATACATGTCATGACATTACATGTCACTGATAAACCTCTGTAATTTAGAGATTAATTGATCTGCCATGGCTGGCTTGTTTAAGATACCTGCCACTCAGCTTTTGATTAAATGTCATTTTTGTTCTTGTAGACTATTAATGAAAGTGTAATAAACATTAAGGAACAATTAAAACTATTGTTCTCCCATAATTAAGTTGTATGTGTATACAAATCTGAGCAGGATATTGGACTAGATGACCTCAGGAGATCCTCCTAATCTAAATTATCTTATGATTCTAGGATTTAACTGCAAATTTTTGTAGAGAAGTGCTAAATATATAGCCTAGAATCTTCCTTAGATAAAAAGAAAGTTAATATGTACAGATGGTTTTCTAGTGTCTGGTATAAATTACTTACCATGTGAGAGAGAATCTAAGACAGTAACAAGATAATTACAATAAAGCTCATGTGTAAAAGATTCCATGAGCATGTTTTAATGAGTTGCACAACAAAATGCTGTAGTATAAAGACAACTGAAACACTGGGACTAATTTCTATGAAATGTAGAGCAAGAGAATCCCTCTTCATGAAGATGAGAGAAGACAGGCAGCTGCATCTTTGTCTTCATAGTATTATGTCTATGAATTTTGATGCTTCTCAGACAGACTGAGGGAAAATAAAAGTGAGAAATCCTGGGCTTGCTCCCATTCGAGCAGGTTCCCTAATTTCAGCAGTAGTATAGCTTGTGTAGAAACTTAAGGCCCAGGTATTATCAATTTACTTGCTGTCTTCCTTACTTTTTCAAAATAGATTCATCTTATCTGTCTACCTAACTTTTAGAAGAGCTGTATCACTAACCTCTGAGGTGCAATGCCATCAGAGGAGGTAAAACACAAACGCATCTTAAACTTGGTCTACTCTGGTCAAGGCAATACAATGTTGTACCTGCAGTACTTTAACACACAACAGATTATATATATCCTTTGAGAAGTATTACCTTAATTAGAGTTTTGTAATACCTGTACTTGCTATTAAATAATGAAATGCTACATGATGGTTGGACTCCACAGTCTTTTCCAACCTAAATGATTCTATGATCTGTACCTATGCTGCAGGACAGAAGAAAAAACAGCTGCCATAAACATGGTACGGTGAAAGCAGCAAAAGACATTTCCTTTGAAAAGCTGTATCTTAATGTGAGATTTTAATCTCACCATTTTAATTTCTCTACATATTGTTCCTTGCACAATTCCATAAAGGAACTTCCTTGTCACTGAATAAGTAACTTTTAAATATTCTATATACTATGTAATATATAATAAATTATAAATGCTTCCTACAATTCAGTTAATAATTATTTGAATTTTCTACATTCAAAAGACTTAACAGTCTTAGTGTATGGGAAAACAGTTTTCAGCCCCTGAGGTGATACTAAAGCATTTTTGCAGGATTTCATTCCCCTGAGCTTTTAGAGAACACTGTAACTAGAACAGGAAATTTTTTGGTCAGGTCATTTATTGCCTGAAAAACTATTCAAATATACTTCAAAAGGTTTTAGAGCCAATACGTTCTTTGGAGCAATCCCTAGACCTTCAGCATTTTCAGAACTTTAGAATGAAATCTCTGTGCTCTGAGCTCCTTTATGTTTAAATCTATGTTTTACAAGCTGGCTACATGTGGGGAAAAAAAGAAACTTCAGAATCATTTCTCCCATGTCACCAAAACAAAATACAATTAACAAAAACTATAAGTGATCTTTACACAGGACATACATTTTAAAGTGTGCTATAAAGTATTATTCAACACTTGCAGGCTTGGTTCAATCAAAATGGCCAAGGGGTACAAATTATTTTTCTTCAGCCAGGAAAAAAATCAGTAAAGATGAGGAAAAGGTTATGTCTTCACTGCTGCCTTTCCTTTGGAATGTCACTGGGGAGAGTGGGCTGGAGCTAGGCATGTACAGACCAACTAATGCAAACTGACGGAGGGGTATTAAGGCTCTTCCTCCATGCAACACAAAATGTGTAATCTCAAATTAATATTCCAAATGCAATTTATTTTCAATTGTACTATCAAATTTACTTAGGTGATTCCAATTAACACCTTTAATGCTGCCTATAGAAAACACTTATTAACTCCCTGAGATTTATTTCTTTTATTTAATAAACTGGCTGCTATTCTTTAGTGCATTCCCTATGAAATAACAGATGGTTGAGAACTACAAACTTAAATTCTTGGCTCAGTGATAATTATTGTTAAATAAGTAATTTCCTTATTCATTGATTCTGTGGCTGAAGGTAATATTTCACTCTTTCAATGAGATGACTTGAGGATAAAACTATTGGGAAATGCTCAAGTGCTAGAGCTCAGGTCTGCTTAGTATCAAGGCAAACATGAAGGAAAACAACTCCTCTGAATAGATGATGATTGCTTGTGTTCATTTCAAGATCTCCATGTTAAAGCGAATGGGCAGAAAGATAAGGAAAGCCTTCCTCAACAAATTACTTTTGTGCGAGTTACTTCTGTGTATTAAAAGAGCTCTCAGGCTCTAAGTAAAAATAACCATCTCTTATTTAAAATAAGAGAGAGGAAAATAGATTAGACTAATTTATTTCAGTCAAGAGGGAAGCTGAATCCCCTATAAACCTGGCAGAAGGATTCCAAATACAAAATTAAGGAAAAAGTAGTAAAAGCTAAAGGGATTTCCATTCTGTGAAATAGCTACAGAACATTGTACTATATAAAAGGACTAGATCAGCAAGGTTAATCTTATGTCTCCATTCCCTTTTCCCACAGAACACAGTATAGATTAAGATTCTTTCCCATATATAAAAGACATTCAACAGTTTGAGGAAATTTGGGCCTCCTATTTCTGATGGCATTATCTTAAATGAGGTTTAACTTGGCTTCAAAATAAGAAATCTTGTAGACAGATTTGTAGCAGGATTTTCTTAGTCCGTATTGCCTTTGTGTATTAAATGTAGACTCCTTAAGATTCCTTTCTTTCCTCCTGCTCATATTACCTCTTAGTACTATCTTTTAAAATATAATAACTAAATGTGAAATATTCCAGAACACCTTTAATTTAAAAACGTTGATTGCACTTCTTTTGTTTATATTCCAAACCTGTTTCAGTTCAAATTGGCTTCAGTTTTTAGCTCGCCCAAAGAATGAGCTGCTGAATATTATACCCCAGCACGTAATACTGAGAAATAAACATGATAACTGCCAATAAGTACTTCTAGTACAGATTAATGGAAGACTCCCACCACCAAAGATGATGCCCTGAAAAATACTTGTTACAAGTGTTATATACTGCATTTGAAGAAAAAAATTAAAAAAGAAAAAAAAAGTACAGATTTTTTCCCTCTCCATTCCAAGTCTAAGTTAATAAATTAGGGGTATTCCAACAAGCACTCTCTTACAGTAGTATAATTATGCTCCAGTATCATCCAACATAGCTATATTCCCAGGGAGAGTCATTCTTTCATCATACGCAGGATACATTAAAAAAATATGAATGAGCATACATCAAATGTGCACTTTCCAGACTGCTTCTAATCCCAGTTTCAGTTTACTTGCACAGTAAAATACAGTTTCATCCTTCCAAATTTCACACTTCATTCTGTTTCCTTCTTGATCTCAGTGATCTTTTCCATTCTACCCATACCTTCCTCTTCTCACCCCAGCCCATTTTCTTCATTTTTTCTCTTCAAACAGAATACTCCCGGAATTTTCTATTTTTATAAAAAAATATTATTTTTACTATACAGAATGTTTGACCCTGATCCAGAAACCCAGCACAAAAAAAAAAAAAAAAAAATCAGCCCTATAGTTTAAGTCTGGCAATTTTTTTTTAATACACTGAAAACATAAGCTTATAATTAGAAGTGTTAGGCAACCTCAATACTTGGTGGTGATAACAGCTATCTTTATAATGAACTGCTACAAGTAGCCTGTGATAAAAAGAGTAAATTGACAAAAACCCTGGCCAAACTAATGAGCAGCTGTGTGAGCTCTTCTGGTTTTTCTATAATAAAGCACAGTTCCTACCCCAGCGGTGCAGTTAAGCATTTGGATAAGATATTATTATTCACAAGCTCTCCGATGCAACGTTGATCTGGTTTTAGTTTTGGTTTGGGTTTTTTATACTTTATTATTTAACTGAGTGAAGACTTCTAATGTTTTTTATAACATTTCCTGTATGTTCTCTGACATGAATCCTTCTTGCCTAACCCCAAAATGTGTATTTTATATTTAGTTACCCTGTTTTTTTTCCATATTTTACAATTATTTGAATATTAAATGTATCTGAAATACATGTAAAGATGCACCCACTTTTTCCACCTAAATTTGAGCTACCGTGTCTCATTAACATTTGAGATTGATTTGTCCAAAAATTAGTCTTTTATTACCCTAGATAAAATGTAAAATACAAAAAATTTCAACGTGCAAGTTAGCAAGTAGTCTTGGAATTTACACAATATTCAGGAAAATATCCTGTATTACTACTGGTACCTTACTTTTGTCTTTTTATCATCAAATTAGTGGAATGACTGCACATACCTATAAATTTCTAAGTCCTATATAGCTATCGATTTGTTAAGGGAGATTTTTTCCTATGTCACAGTATAAGATTTTAGAAACACAAACAGTTCCTCTACCAAAGCTATCGGGATGCAATATGTAAATGAGTAAATTCTTGTCAAATGGACAATGGAAAGTTGAAGTTCTGCCTCTTTACTCATATACCTCAAACTTGCTATTTTCTTCCAGAAGATTTTTAGAATTAGGGGTGGAAGTAGCCATCTGGATGGAAACTCCCAAGATATAGTGAAGGCAGTGGCAACTGCTATTTCCTGGAGGCCAAGCTGAAGCAGAAAGGGAGGAGATATTGGGAACTTGATGTGAGGCCAAGATGAAAGGGGAGAAGGATGATGATTGCTGGGAGGCCGAAGTTCATCCAAACTCAAACCACCAGTGAAAGCTGAAGGGCTTGGTTTGCAGCCAACCCCCGACAAAGGGAACTGCAGAGGGCAGGCTGTGAACATCACTATAAACCAGGCTCCTTCTGACTCCCTGACACGTATCTTTTTGCTGCAGGACTAATGAAGTAGCAGCAGGAGGAAAGACAAAAAGGATATAAATTGAGTGAAAACATAAAAAATATAGATGCTATTGACTGACAGTCCATTGGCTTTTCAGGAGGCCTCATTAAGGAGCTTGGAGGGAAACAGGTTATCTGTAAATTATCATTCAGACAGTTATGCTGTATTTCAGATTTTACAAGACAGTAGCTGATGTGCTGCCAACACCCTAACAAAGGGCTTCACAGAAATTTC
This sequence comes from Pezoporus flaviventris, assembly GCF_033815535.1. Taxonomy (NCBI): domain Eukaryota; kingdom Metazoa; phylum Chordata; class Aves; order Psittaciformes; family Psittacidae; genus Pezoporus; species Pezoporus flaviventris. The sequence continues at coordinate 8,178,912 of NW_026892569.1, read as the reverse complement.
CCCTATGATAAACTCTGTATACCAGGAGCACAGCTCAAAGCAGGTACTTGGGAATCCATTTGTAATTAAAAATAAACAAAAAACAAAAAACCTGAAACAAAGACCCCCCCCAACAAAACAATAAAACAAACAGCACCCCCCCACCCTCCCCCCCCAAAAAAAGACAAACCACCCATAAACTTGGAGGGAGGTAACCACTTGGCATGCAAAACTACTCTAAGTACATTTTGCTGGAAAGATACATACCCTTGTTCCTGAGAAATGCAAGAAGGACACCGATAGTATAAAAGAGTGGTTTAGACCGCACAATTTGAAGGGGGTAAGGTAAGGCACAGTTAAGTCCTCTCTGGTGTCTAGAGTCCTCCCTGTGACTTAGAAAATACCTGATACCTACTGACCCCTGGTTGATTCCATTACCAAAAAAGAAAGGAAAGAAAAAAAAGGAAAACTGTGGGTTGAATATATATTTATTAGGCTCGGGAATGTTTCAGTGGCACACAGAGAGAAGGGCAAGCCCCATCATACAGAAAAGTCTGCTGGTGGCAGATATTTTAATAGGGAGTTCCTATGAGCCAGCAGCTTTCTTCCAACATTCCACTGCATGGCCACTAGTGAGCCAAATACTTCTGAATTCTGATGGTACAGGAAGTATGTGAAGACTGAAATCTGGCCACAATAACACTAAAGTAATGAAGCTGTGATGGTATTTTAATAACCCCCTAACCGTTTTTTAGTTTTTAGTGTTTTCTTGTTCATTTTTTGGTAATTTTCAAACTATATCCCAGGACCGAAATGGAAAAAAAGAATGGCATATATTTGTAAGTACATTTATAAATCTTAAGGGAGGATCTATGACTGTCAAGTTCTCAATAAAAGCTTTACTTCTTACAGCTAATGTCCTAGCTTAGAGTAGCTTAGCCAGTATACCTTTCACATCTCAGGCAAAAGGCCGTGGTTTCAAGTTTGCAGTTAATGAACCCTAAGAGGCTCTAAGTTCAGACAAAGATCCAGAAATTAGGATACTTATCTGAACTCTTGGAGTCTGTGACTGGATTCTCTCAGGAGATGTCCGGCTTTCTGCTTCCACTTGTAACAGAAATACAACATGTTCAAACTTTGAAAGTATTTTCTTTTTTTGTCAGACTTGATCCTGGTTACTACCTAATCACACTGGGAAAATAAGTCCATATCTACATATCTCAGAGTCATGAGACAGGCCAATTTCAGAAACGGGCAAAGCTTGTATTGCTCTTATTTACAAAGAGGTTTACCTTCCCTAACTGAAATCCTAACCATAGCTAAATGGCCTCAAGTTGTGCTACTGCCAGGCACAGAACGGTCTGGCTGAGACATTAAAAATAGATGTTATGGCATCCACTGCAAAAGGAACTCATGATGTCTCTGTCTAGTTTCTCCTGTGTCAGTTCAATGCCTTCTATCCTCCCACTGATGTAGTGGCCAAGACATGTAGATTCTACTGTTACCGATCTTAGCACGGAAGGGAGAGGCTTACAGAATTCAACTTTTCCTGCCTCCAGAACACAGTGACTACCAATATCATCGTGAGTATGCACTGTATGCATTGTATGCATACAAGATCTGTGAATATATGAAATTTTATTAGTCAAAATAGACTTAACACACTGAGTGAGAAAACAGCATGTATCAAATTTGGAAATAAGTCTTGGGTCTCTTATGGACTAAGTTATAATAATAGTTTATAGAAACTTTTTGTGCTATACTGTGATTATCATATTATCTTGAATTATTAAAAATGTGAGTAATGTTATTTGAAGTCAAATAATAGATCAGAAATACCTCACCATACAAATCCAGCCTTTCAACACCATACCTATTGGACATTTTATAAGTCAAATATTCACTGTAAAGTTCCAGAATAGTTTTCATGTTTTTATTTATCTAAAAATTACTACTTTATTTAACCATGTTCTTGCTTTTTAAACACATAGTCTTAATCTATAGTTTTAGAAAGGTAAATATAAAAGTTTTATGTGCCCAAAACACTCAGTGCATACATTTCTACATGTCTGAAGCAGATTTGGGTAGTTCCATAGTATTTTGCAGTTGAAAATAAAAAACTCTGCCAAGAAATATTAATTATGCTTCTTAGGAATAAACTATACTGGGGAAAATAATTTGTCTTTTGCTTTGTCTAACCTGAAGTTCAAGTATGTGATCTGGAAAATAGCTAATGTACATCCAACAGTTCAGGCAGGAAGGGATAGAATGATAGCTTTCTATTTTATTTTTCTACTTACCACATTTAAGGAAAAGTAACAAACTGATATCTTCAGAATAGCTACATAAACCTACATATTCTTCAGGAGAACTGTTTGCTTAGGTCTGATCTTGTGAATATTCATTAAATGAGGGAGGTCTTTATGTTACTGAAAATAAGCCAAGAGAGTATTTGCTTCATTAGACAAAATTGAAATTACCTCCTGAATGACACAAAACACAAAATCAATCTATTAACTAATGTATGTCCAAATACAAAATTAATAATGTTTTGAAGAGATACCCCAAGAAAACAACAAAGGAATAAGGATTTTTCTAAATTTTGAGACAGATAAAATTTAAAGGCACTGCCAGATTTTTTAAATTTCTTACTAAATATATCATCATTGCCTGAGATCCGCATGCCAAGTTATGACTGTAAGTGAACTTCCCTGGGTGAGTTAACAGCTTATGGAAGTAGCGTAAGCGCTGACATGACTTTCACAACAGAAGTATAAATGGACTATGCTTAACATCACATAGACCATTACCCAGATGCTTCAACAAGCAGTATATTACAATTTATATCCTAATGATTAGTAGGATTTAGCTGTCAATACAGCAGTAAAGCTTACTTTAGAATTAGGAATTAATACTTTTTGAAATCAATATCATGGATACCAGCTGTAATCCTCTTCAATGGAAAAGCGTTGAAATAAATCAGGATGGCTTGCTGAAAGGTAGCTGTCTTTGATATTCCATTAAACTAAGAATTTATCATACTAAATAGCTTCCATTTCTGCTAAGTTGCAAGATAGGTGAAAATTCAGTTGGGGCTTCTGCCTGAAAGGTGTTGAGCACTGCTAGCGCTCACTGAAGCCTGTGAGAGTTAAAGGATGCCCAGCACATGAGGAGAATACTTAGCACCTTCCAAAATGGAGCTCTGGAGAATCCAAAAAGTCATCAAATCTCCACTCAAAAAGAGAGATTTCTGGCAAGAATTTTCAGAAATTATGTTGCTGTATAAAGGCAAACCTATTACTGACTTACAAGGAAAGTTAGCCTTCCAAAGGCCAGGCTTTTATAGCTGCTAAGATGTATACCAAAGGGAGGCTGATACTGATGGGATTTCCAGAAGCACTTCACACTGAAATCACTAAACATTAGGCTATTATTCTGAAGTCTCTACTGTACACTTATACTGTATACTTCAAAATAACTTTGAAATACCACTTTCCAAAATGTAGACACTTCTAAATGACAAAGGTTCTCTTGGAAATGCTGCCATAAAACATTTTATAAAACACATATTTTTCTAATAGGGTCAATTCAAGCAACTCTGCATTTTAGTGCTATTTTACAAACAAGGATGTCAGGATCTTTTTTCAGAATTAATAAATTTCCTCAGCATGTCTATAAGGGAATTAAAGATTATCTTCTCTGTTCTGAATACAGAGTTGATAAACCCTGCCCTAAGGGAAAAACCCTTCTGCCCTTCATTAAAAAAAGGAAATCAAACAGACATATTAAATGCAGTAAGTTATAACCAACTTCATTAAAGTATATTTAAAGAGATTTACTTTAAATTATGATCTTATTTTTTACATTAAAAATGCTACAATTGATCATAAGAAGTGAAAAGAGAAGGTTCCCCCACAAATTTCCCTGCATTTACATGGAGGCAGAAAGCATCTTTACGGACTACAACTTCTGCACGTGTACAGGTATTTTTAGACTGTGCTGACTTCATAACTAAGACTTTTTCATCTAATTCAATCAGATTAGATTGTGGTACCGATTATGATCATATCCACAAATCAGCATTTTAACTGAGTTTCCATGGAAACACTATATGCCCCTGCTTTCTTTTAAGACAAGGCTATGTCTGTTTAACAAGCTTGCCGAGGACAACATGTTTTGTTTAAGTTACATTAACTGGAGCCAATACTTCCTAATTACATTACCAGAAGAAATATTTACAGCAGTACTTTTGCCATTGGAAACCCTCCATTGTTCAGCCTATCTTAATCTCTGAAAACCAGGAAATGTCAGCATTGCCATTGGTTAAAATGTGTTAACTGGTCTTACATCTATAAAATAATCTCTTTTATTAAATGACAACACTGGCCTTGTTTTACAGTCTTCGTATATAAGGACATCTTCCCACAGCACCTGGATTTCTGTGAAACTTCTATCAGAGAACATCTGCCTATGAAGACAGGGCGGTCCAGTGGCTGAAGCACTGAACTGGAGTTAGGAGACTTAGAGTCTGTTTACCTGTTGCGCAATTGTGACCAAAGCATTCTACTGTGCTCCATTTCCCCTTTTCTGAAATGAGAAGAAGGATACTTCACAGTCTATGAAAAGTGATTTGAATTTTCTGAATGAAAACAGTAGTTGGTAAGTATTCTTACAATCATGTTACAGATTGGGGTACAATCCAGAGACAGACATGCCAACTTGCATGAAGCGGTCTTGGGTGAGAAAAATACGGCAGGATTAGATCTTTGAAACTGTAGTACAGAATGGGAAACCTTTTATCCAGAAGCAAAGGTCATTTCCAAATCCACTGGATGTACTAACTTATAAAAAGGTAGAAAAAATATTTTCAAAACATATTCTTCAAACCATCAATTTTTAGTCTACAATTACAAACAGCACAAATAGCTTGTAGCTTTTTTTTTTTTAATCTGCCAAATAGTGTATTTTCTAAAATCACACCACAGGTGTATACTAACTCTAATAGAAGGTGATCAGTTTCTTATTTGTGGTTCCAGAGAAAACCTTGACATGTGAAAAAAGGGAGAACACAACAAATACTTATTTCTTCCAGAATGTTATGATTTTAAATTTCAATTTACAGATTTTACACCTTTGCTCACAAGACTGGTAGACATAAAGGAAGTCCACTCATAAAATGTTCTCCTTCTTCTAAAGGCTGACATTGTCTACTTGAGTCTCTTCTCTTGTCCCTCACCTTCAGTGGAGAAGCAGCAAGTTGATTATTTTTGTCCACTACAATTATTTTTTCATCATAATTTACCCTAATTATCAATTCTATGATCTTAATGATACTAAATGAATAGCAATAAATATCAAACAGCTGCTCTCTCTCAGATGTGATTTTTCCCACACACAAACACATTAGGCCTCAGAAGAACTCCAGAAAGAAACCTAGGTCTGACATCATCTGTCTAAAACGGTCCAAAACATTTTGAATCTTTGAGTGAGCATTTTTGTTTACTGTTACATGCTATTCTTATTCAGAAAGGTCATACCATACTCACACTTGCAGTTCAAATAGTATGTTGATGAAAGGGTACAGATTAGATTTCATCTTATCTCTGCTGAGTACAACAAAAGAGTTTCCTAAGATTTTGGAGAGAAGAATCAGACCCAAAGTCTTAATTAGGGGTATTTAAAACTTCAAGACATGCCTTAGCAGAAGCACTGTGACACTACAATGAAGAAGACTGGAAACAAACAGTTTTTTACTTTTGTAGTATAAATTTGCACTATGATGCAACTGAAATGTTCTGCATGGCTAATTCAGGCAAGCTCAATTCAAAGTATTATAGAGACTCAAAGATTATGCGACTCCTTCAGATAAATTAGTATCTTCTTTCTCAGAACTGTTTTCACATTTTCGATTTAAGGAAGCATGCAGAACTGTTGCTCTAAAATAGAACAGCAAAGCTAAGAAAACAGCAATATGTAAAAGTATGACCAGCTGATGGCACAGAATAGACAAAGTGTTTAGTTTCCAGGAAAAGTCTGTAGTACAGCTCCTTTCAGTAGCACGAAATACAAATGTTCACTTAAGTGCCTATGTTTGGAACATGACATCTCCAAATCATCATGAACTACAAATTACAGAGAACATGTTCTGCTCTTTCTTCTTTCTAAAAGGTTTATAGAAAGGAAGCTTGTAGCAATAACTGATGAAAACCTATTTAAGATCTTACTGACACTAAAAAAAACAGATGTGGAAATTAGTAGTTCACTAAACTAGGCACATGATGCATAACTTGAACTTCTAAAAACAGTTAGCTTACTTCTCTCAATGAGTACCTTAAGAAACAGAAAAGCCAGTAGTACTCTTTGAACTCATCTATTCTAACTCTGCACCAGAGATGGATAGAAAACGGACACTGAGCAATGTACTATCATTTTGGAAAGGGAAAAGGATAAAAAGGCTCAGCCAAAACATGAGTAGCCAAGGTCAAGCCTGCCATTATGTTCCAAAATAACGTACTGCAGAAGGGAATGAAAGCAAATAAAGATGATCAAAATACAACCTTTTGACCAAGACATCTATAGCTATATGGACAGAGGAAGCTCAACTAGGTTGGGAACTTCTGAGATCACACCACAAATTAAATAGCATTAAAATAGAAAGGCCTTTGGATGAAAAGGGATCATATTAAATGATAATATGTATTACTTATATAGTTTAGCATCACTCAGTAGTGATGAAGCAGAAGTCACTGAAGAGAAAAAGATGAGATCAACATTTAAATGCTGAACTCTAGGGCTAATAATCTACTTTTATACAGTATATTTTCTTTACACTTGTCCATGGGCATTCCAATTGTTGTTAAAAATTGGTTATCCTTTCAACTAATGTTCTTGACCCATTAAGTTCATCCTTCATGATCTTGAGGGACAGTAAAACAGAAACGACAGTTAAAAGCTTGCAGATAAGCTTGGTTAGTACAAATGAAAACTAGGCATAGCTCGGTATTCTGACTGCCAGGACTCCAGCATTTAAGCCAATCTTGCTAAAACATTTTCTTTGTTCCTTAGCAGACAGGAAGTTAACCATTTGGTATGATCCTCCTAACAGCTGCATCAAATCTCAGTAAATAATTTGCCTTTTTTACCAATTAAAGAAAAGGCAAATATTATACACTGCAGAGACTTGACAAATCATAATCAATATTAAAAAAAAAAACAAAACAACCACCAAACCAAAACAATATTCTATACATGAGAAAAAAATCCCCCAAAACAACAACATAGAATGAGGGCCTTCTGTGGTCGTCAGCATGGAAATAGGAAACCAAAACAGACATAAGAAAAACATACAGTCAAAACAGAGAAGGTAATAATGAACAGGTAAAAAGGAGTGTAAAAATAGTGCTAACATTATGTTACTTAAAGATTTCAAACTTTAACTTCCTTTATTTGCTCTTAGGTTATTCTAGACATGTTGCTTCATTACTGCTGGTATAAACTGCACACCTACATATACATGGTTTTATTAAAGCTTCTTTTTATATTTTATATTTTACAGCTATAGGTCTATTTGGTTTGGTTGGTTGGTTGGTTGAGGATACTTGGTTGAGTTTGTTTTCCTTATTTAAATACCTATTGTTTTATATAAATTTCCTCCCAGGATATTTGAAATCCTTAATCATCATTCCAATATTTCTTTCCCACATTACACTATTAGAATCAAGTTCCATGACTTTTAAGAGTTATGCTTACGTCAGACGTATCAAGAGGTTTAAATTTCAATACCTATTAAAGGAATTTAATTATACGACCAGTTCCATTTGGATACACTGTTACTGTTCTTTGCTAATCTATACCAGATTTTCCAGTATTGTAATTCTCATTAATAAAATGCCCTGTGAAAGAGTTTTTTCTTTTTCTTTTAAGAAAAGAGACCTCTCAGTGGCCTGTTTTACAAATTCTGAACAGAAAGATTATTATCCTTTATACTTGTTAAGTTTCCCAAGGACGTATCATGTCTGAAAACACCATAACTACCTAACCTTGAGGGATGAGAAGTCTAGCTGTATACCTGACCTACACTGTCACTTCATTTAAAGCATGCTGGGGGGGGAGGCGGGGGGGGGAGGGAGAGCGGGAGGGGGGGAGAGAAGAGAGGAAGGGAAAGATAACAGCATGCCATGTCATCTCTGGGATGTTTTCACATACAGAGGAATTTTGGTGCCTACTGGTGTAGCAATTAAAACAGTAGGAATGAAATCCAGTGAGAATCAAGACAAAAGTAGAAAACTATCACCTTATAAAATTATCTACTATTAAAATTAAGAATTTTAGGAGCAAATACAGGTATCTGGCTCATTCTTGTTCATTGGAGTCATCAAAAAAGTTTACAACACCCTTAATTCCATTTGTGAAATGGTCCCATAAGCAATGAACACTGGTGTTCCAAGTTCTATTCATCTACCACATTCAGAGGTCTGCTAGTTACAACTGATACATACCAGTATTGAAGAGGGTTACAGTCTGGCATCATGCACATTATAATGTAGTTGGCAGATGGCATGTCATACTTTATCTGCTGCAATATTCTCTGAGGGGTTAAAATCTTCATGCTTTTCTCTTGCAGAGAAACTCCATGACAGGGAAATATTCCATCAAAGCTTGGATCCAAAGCTACTGTGCACATCGGTCCTGATCCAATAGAACACTTAAGCATATGCTAATGTTAAAATCCACAAAAATTATGTATTTAACATTTATTAGCTACATAACTTAATGTCAGGCTATTTAATACATTGCTTAAATTAATGAAAAAAAAAATCCCACAGCTATTTCCAAAGTGTTGCAAGAACTACAGAAGTTTAATTACTTGACTTTTTACTGCAGCAAATGTCATCCCTGCTTCTGCAAGTTCTCATGTTCAAATGTCTACTAGGGCACAGAGAAAAATAAAGTCCTTTTGGGCCCGTAAATAAAGGAGTTCCCAACATTTAACAGGGAGTTTTACTTAACTACCATGATTTGCCTTAAAAGCAAAAAAAGAATTAATGAAGCACGAGTCCTGTTTGGTACTGCACTTTACAATCTTTCTTCATACACTGAGAACATTTCAAAACCCTTTTACAGGAAGTTATTCAAGATAAATCCTTCCAGTTCTTACAAGAACTGGCCCTGTAAATAAACCATTCAGAATGCAGAGGAAATTTATATTTTGTTCTTAAGTTTGAATCCAGGGTGAGCCATGACCATGAATAGAAATTCTTATTAAATATAAAATTAAGAAAAGAAAAACCCTAAGTAAAAGCTTAGAAAACAGCTTTGTCTTTGGTGTAGAATGAATAAGCTGTCTAGGACAATTGTGAGTGATCTTTATTCTAGCATATTTAAGAGAAGACAAAAAGTGTCTAAAACGTTGAGATAAAACAAAATGTAAACCTGGCCTTATTTTCAAATGTATTTTTCTAGCTTGTTTTTATTCCTTTAATTTCTGTTAGATTTATGTCAAGCAATATTTTTTTCTATTTACAGTAACGGCAAAATGAATTAATTGGTTAACTTCAATCACACCAGATTTACATTTTATGTATGGATGCCCACCATGCATAACAGGTGGTTGACATTAGGAAGTGATTGAAAATTGAATCTGCATACACATATTTCTTCTCACCCTCCCTGGGTCTATCTGTGGTGGAACTAATATTCTGCTGACACATAGTCTGCCCTTTGCTGCAATTTCATCTTACATGCAATTAAGGTAACAAAGCCTAGCATCTCTGTTCCCTCATTCTAAAGGCCTTGCATCCATTCTAATAAATTTCCTGCCTACGAAAGCATTCTGTATGGCTGATGTTTGAGTATTTTCTAAGTAACCCCTTCTCACCCTCAGTGATTTCAGTTCACTTAGTTACGTCACACCAACTCCTAACTGTGTTATATTGGAGCTGTATCACAACAAATTGCTGACTGATCTACCTAATGGATTGCAAGTCTAGTGGAGTGAAAACCCTGAAAAAACCTGCATACAGAACACTGACACAAACAGCTGTTTATAGATTCTCGACAAAGATCTGGAAGTGAATATTAAAAGAATTTTCCAGTCCAAACCGAAAGAGTGGTCTGGGGATGAACAGAGTTCTGGCCTAAACTGAGAAGGTGCTGAGTTAGACAGCCCCAATAACATCACCTGGCAGAGCAGCACACACCTCACCAGTCTGCAGCTTGCTGCAACTAGAAAGAAGGGTATGAATCCCTCCAGCTATCCCTTCCCCCACTGTAAATTTCCAACTGGAATGCAGTATGTTCCAGTTCATCTAGTCCACTATTACATCTCATACACTAGCTTCTTCTAGAGGTGTCAGAGGAAGGTGTAAAAATTCCCATAAATAATAATTATGGAAAAAACCCTGCCCACAGGGAAAGGTTTTTCTCCATAACTTGCCATTAGTGGTTGATTGAAGCCCTTAAGAGTGAAAGTTTATATCCCTTCTAAATGATTTTTTTGCTCCATGAGGTAACTATGGCTCCAGATTATATATGAATCCTACTAATCTTTTGGCCCAAGGATAACTTCCAACAATGTGTTTCATAGATTAATTATGCGTTGTATAAACAAGTACCAGATGTATCTAAATAAAGCAAAACAAGCCATTGAAAAGAAGAAAACGGGGCTCTTCCCCTCAAAGTCAGTGATCTAAAATACAAAATCACAACTGCCTGCCTGTTTCCTCATTTCTAGAGCCACAAAATATTGTTTCTCACCTTAAAGGAATACCACCACGCAATGCATAACAACTGCCAAGGACAGGCACAAACAGCTTTTTAGATATCATGGTGTCTCCTTATGCTGTGCGATAAGTCAGATTCAACATTATTAAATTCTAATTGGTGACACTCTTGCCTTTTCCTACCTAAGCAAAGTCTGAAGAAATCCATGTAGCCACCTCTTCTGGAAAACATGGCCAGCTTTTTAAGGTCTAAATCTTCCTCAAGCCAAAACTGGTTTGATCCATTGGCTATACTCTTGTGAGGGTAGGCAGGAGCAGGACTTTCTCAGTTTTTGTCAGCTTTTGAAAACCTAGTGCCCTGTTGCCAGGCAACAGTTGAGAGAGTCCTGAGCTCTTGGAGTACAATCCTGCCTTTGTAGAAAGCAAAGCATGAAGGATGCAAGGATTTCTTGTGTCCTGTTGTCTTTCTTTGCTCAGAATTCCAATTCATGGCTGGTAAAGATCTCTCTTCATGATGCATTACTGTACTTAAATGACAGTTAAAGGGTGAAACTTTTCACAACAGAGGTACTTTTCGTTTCACTAACAAATATGAATTATTTCCTGTCCCGAACCAAAAGACAAAACAAAAAATAAAGACCCAAGTAGTCTGTATTGCCCAGAGTTCCATGTAAGGTCATCAGCAATGTCTTAGCTCTATTACCAATCTGGAGACACACATAAGCAAGGAGAAAGCATATGCCATTTCCTTGTAAGTGTTGCAGTTTTAATACCTTCTCACTCAAAATCATAAGGGAAATAAATTTAATAAATAGAATGTATAAGAGATTTCTGTTGTGGTCTTAGCAGCTTTTTTTAATACAGCCATGCCTGCCTCCTCTCAATATACAATGCAGTGGAATCCAAATGCTGTACCTTTTAACTATTTTAAACTTTTGAACTGTTTTCTTTCTGCTAGAGTTTAATTAACATAATGTTCTTCCTTTCATAAAAGAGATTATTCATACACATACTACTCCTTTTGAAGTAGATAGGACTAACTACTGCAACAAACTATTGTCTTATCCCACCAGCCAACAGGGATAGGATATTAGTTCATTGGGCTGTCTTGCTATTTGCAATGGGAAACATACCTTGTTACAGCAAGGCACAGGTTAATTTAAGCAGTCACAATAACACAGTTGCTGCACCACATCAGACAACTGAAAAGAATCCCACTGGTTGTTCAAAAGGCCAGAAGCAGAGTAGATTTCATGGTTATTCTGTTTCTGGCAAATCTCTACCTGTGTCACAACTGTAATTTTCACCACATCAGACTTCTCTGTTATAACCAAAGTATTATTACTAATAAATGGGAATAGGACATGGATTATAGGTTGGGGAAACTTCTGTTTACAAAATGCATGCATTCAGAGTTCTCAATATAAGGAAAAAATAGCCACATCTACATGAAAAGCAAATCAACAGATTTAATCATATGTTTCCAAATCTGAACTCAGCATGAAGATTTTAAAAAGAGTAATAACTTCTTATACCACAATTTTGAGTACATAAAACAATCTTTGCGTTTGTTGGAACTGAACTGCCCACAGTGCTTAACTTTCAGTGACCTTTTCCTATGAACATCTCTTTAATATGGCACGTGCTAAAAATAATACAATTATAGTAGTAAAGACTTACCTAAAATAAGAGAGGCAGTTAAGAAACATACTTTAAGCCTCCATTAGATGACTGTTGCGGGAGCTTGTAAGCTCACCTGGTCAGCAAACATTAGTTAAAAAAGAAAAACAACTTAAAAGAGAAACTCCTGGAATTCATGATCCAAAATAAAATTTTAAATGCCAAAGAGAATTTAAAAGTGTGAAAAAAATCTTACCATACCAGTAAATAACAACAAGTACAGAGGAGGGCCACAAGGATGACCAGGGGACTGGAGCACCTCCCGTATGAAGACAGGCTGAGAAAGTTGGGGCTGTTCAGCCTGGAGAAGAGAAGGCTGCGTGGAGACCTCATAGCAGCCTTCCAGGATCTGAAGGGGGCCTATAGGGGTGCTGGGGAGGGACTCTTCATTAGGGACTGTAGTTATAGGACAAGGGGTAACGGGTTAAAACTTAAACAGGGGAAGTTTAGATTGGATATAAGGAAGAAGTTCTTTACTGTAAGGGTGGTGAGGCACTGGAATGGGTTGCCCAGGGAAGTCGTGAATGCTCCATCCCTGGTGGTGTTGTTCAAGGCCAGGTTGGACAGAGCCTTGGGTTGACATGGTTTAGTGTGAGGTGTCCCTGCCCATGGAAGGGGGGTTGGAACTAGATGATCTTAAGGTCCTTTCCAACCCTAAATATTCTACGATTCTGTGATTCTACGAATATCTAGTACCTCCTGCAATATAATCAGAAGTAATCAAAAGGGGTCTCATTGCTATGAGTGATACATTATTGCAAGGACAGAGGAATATCACTGGAGCAACAAGTACCTGACCTAAATCTGTTCTATGAAAGAACAGAGGACCTGCAGCTAGCAAGAATAGACCTTCTAAGGAAAATGATGCTTTATAATAGCCCTTTTCAGATTTATTTCTATCTCCATTAAAATTATTCACTATTAAAGACAGGTCTATTTACATGTTTCTATTTATGTGCACATATATGGGTTAGGAAGGAAGTAATGAGTAAATGCATTGTGCAATAACAGTTAGTGTACTTTTTTGCCTTAAATTGACAATTATTTAAAGTACATTACAGCTGATCTTTAAGCTTACCTCCCTCTCCCTTTGTAAAGTTGGAGTTATTTAATATGACTTAATATGGAGTTATTTAATATGGTACCAGGCAATGTACATCTACAATATCCCTCAACACTAAATTGCAAACTTTTATCCTGTATCAGGATGATGGGTCATTCAAGAGTGTCAAGGACAGTATAGTCTGACGTTTCTAGCAATAATCCTAATATCGTTGAGATGAACAGTCATGTTTACAGAATGTCAGTTGTTCTACATTCTCACTTACTGCTCAGCAGTATTTACTGCTCCTTTGGGTATCTTGACTTGCGTCAGAAATAATTCAACAAAGGATACAATAACAAGAGTTACAGTTCTTTCCTGTGGGTGAGGGTGGCAGAGACCTAAACACAGATTTTCAGTAACCAAAAGGTAGCTATGGAGAAGATGCGGTTACTTTCTTTATGAGGATGTATGGTGACAGGACAAGAGGTGATGAACGCAAGCTGCTCCAAAGAAAGCTCAGACAAAATTTACTAATGCTGAGAACAGTTACACATTGCAGTAGGTTGCCCAGACAAATAATGGAATCTCGATTGCTGAAAATATCCAAGTCTCAGCTTGAACGACCCTGGATAACCTCTTGTAAGACCCTGCTTTCAACAGCAGTGTTGACCTCATGATCTCAATTTTCCATGATTCCTTCCATAGCTTTGCCTACAGAACATAAATTTTGCCCTAGAAAGTGAGCTATGCATTATTAGCGCAGCTAATAATCCACCATAATTCAGAACCTGTACTGGATTTAAAATGCAGCTTTACTCTTGTTGCCTTGCTTTTGAGGCAGATTAAATAAATCAAAAAGGCAAGGCTCTCAGATCATTATTTGTATGTTACAGCTGTACAGTTAGAGTTGACAGGCTTTCTTTACATGGCCTGTTGAATGATTAAAAGGCAGAGTAAGTCTCGGAGACTCATAAACGGAAGGAAGGGGGTTTGAGGGGGAATGATTACGGCAAAGAAAAAATCAGGCTGACAGACTAACTCACTAGAAATTGTTGCACTTCTACACAAGCACCAGATCCCATATATATGAAAAAAAAACCCAACAACAATAGCCACAGCAAGGAAACTGGATGAGCACATTACACATTTGAAGTGGGAATCAGAACAAAGTGTTTGATACTGTTCTACATCAGAAAACTGGACTGAACCTTCTGCAAGGTGAAGAACAAGCAAACCAGAATGAAAGGTGAGACACTGAAAGCATTCCGATTAATAATATTTTTTTTCTGTTCTTTAATCCTTTCCTCTCCAAGCAGTGTTTGTTTTAACTCTGCATTGAAGCTGTCTCAGTTTCTCAAGCCAACTGTTGCAGAACAACGGAATGAACTGGAAGTATTGCTTATCTTTCCTGTGAGAATGCTGAATTCTTTCAAGTGAATTCTACAGTGTAGAATTCATTATGGCAGAAGACTATATAAAATTTTGATATAAATACTACTTCATTTTTGCATGAAAATTGATACGTAGTTTGATACTTAAGATGTAGTCTCAAAGCTTTAATTGATATATTTGCCAGATTCGATGTTGTAATCACGTTATTTATTTAATATCATATTTGTATTACTAAATTTGATTTCTGTAAGTCAATAAGCAGTATGTCCTTTTATTTCCAAAGGTTTCAAGTACCAACTGATTAAAATATTCATAATTTTGAAATAATAATATTTTTTACCATTTGAGTAAATGTTAAAAATTATTTGAGGCATCTTAAAAACAATGTTACAAGTGGATTTAAAATTCTGACTTTCTTTAGTCACAGAAAAACTATTTAATATCATCTCATTTTTTTTTTTTTCAAATTCCATGCTGTGCACATGCACATTGCTTTAAGTGGCACCTTATTTTCAAAATAAGACCATCAGCAAGTTATGAAAGGTACAAATTATTCTTTTCAGTTAAAACTGACCTGAACATCAGGGAGCTGAAGATATTTATAAATGCTAACTATTACTAATTACTCCTCTCCACTCATTTGTCTTTTTAATGGCTTCTTAACAACTGATTGCTGGTTGTATAAGAACTTTTGTCTGTAGGAAGTACAGCTGGCATTCATACAAGGGAATTAATAAGTATAAACATAGATATTTTAAAGAACAAGCTCACAGAATCCGGATTGCTGAAACAATACTGTTAACTGGTTTTATAGTGATGTCTTTGAAACTTGTTATTCTTTTGACAGCACATTGACTTAATTCTTTTTAGTTAGTACAGTTAGTAAAAACAGAACAATGAAAGTTCTATTTGCAATTCTTCTGACACAAGATGGCTTAAACTTGCAACTACCACAGAAAGATAAACATTCCAATTTAATAACTTTTAAAAGTCTGCTGCATTACCTTCAAACATCACTGCTCTGCTGGTGGCAAGTCCTCCTGAAAAATCTGTACTTAGGATATTAAGCCATGGGAAGTACTTCATTTTAAGAACATAGACGCACTAACTTCACTCTGCATTATAAAAGTACTTCAATAATATCTGTAATTAATGAATGTATTGTAAAATAAATGAATTCTATGCTATGCTTATTATTAAGCTGTATACACTTTGCCCATATTAATAACCTGCATATTGCTAAAAGACAAACATTTTCAACTCATTTTAAATCTTCTTTCTTTTCTGATACAGGTGTCTGGCTTTTGGTTCTGAGTGTCATCTTGTTAATATACAGAGCTTGTGGATGTCCTGACAAATGCCTTTGCCATTCAGCTTCAAAGACTGCAGACTGCAAGAACAGAGGATTTACTGAAATTCCTGCCCATTTACCTCCTGAAATACAGATATTACAGCTGCAGAATAATCGTATTTGGAGAATCAACCAAAATGCATTCACTGGAACGCCGTTGCTTAAAATCTTAGACTTGTCTAATAATTCTCTCTCAAGTTTGGCACCAGGTGCTTTCCAGAAATTACGGTATCTACAGGTTCTAAACCTAACTAGAAATATGATTCATTATGTAGAAAACAAAACTTTCAGTTTCCTCCCACACCTAAAAGAACTGGACTTGTCATCTAACAGCATTATACGTTTGCCTGATACTTTTGGAAACAGCACAGGGAATATAACTTTGCTGTCTGTGAAGCATAACAAACTTCAGAAAATGGAGAGAGTTCTGCTGGAATCGCTTCCAAACCTGAAAGTGGTTCTTTTCAAAGATAATCCCTGGCAATGTAATTGCAATGTCTTTGGCATGAAACTGTGGCTGGAGAGCTTTTTATACAGAGGTAAGGAATTCTTCTCATTACATACAATGCACATGAGAACATTTAACCAGCATCTAACTGATCTTATGCATAGGTCAGAATATAGGTGCTTTCATAAATACAGGTGGCAAACTAGAATCACACAACAACTTCATATTAGCAGAAAGAAGGAAAGTATATACACACAGTTATATAGCATGTATAGATACATGGAAATACATGTCATGTGTGTATTCATATATATCCATACATATATATAACATACATAACAAATATACATGCGCACATAAGCTTGTTTTAAATCTACTGACATAGTTTTGCTAGAAACCAACCTACTGTTTAAAAGCTTTTTACCTGATGCACAAGGGTAAACAACAAGACTGATATCATTACTTCCTTTAGAAAATTTATTATTATAATTCTGCTAGAAAGTATCACCTGACATGATGAAATATGATAAAATAGTACTGTGGCACTAGAGATAATCCTTGCAAGTCCTAATAAAACATTTCTAGAGATGAAACATTGTCTGAATGTAAAAGTATTGCTGGTTGTATTCCAATGTAACTACAAAAGATTTCAGTATTTTTAGCTCAATCAAACCAAGGCAAAAAAAAATATGATGCATACTCATAACCAATTATAGAGAATGCTTCAGTTCAGGTGGGACTCAATTCTATTCTAAATAGTCTTCTATTCCTAACACACATCAGCAAGTTTGTCAATGTCACCAAGCTGTGTGGTTCAGCTGATACCCTGGAGGGAAGGAATGCCATCCAGAGGGACCTTGACACGCTTGTGAGGTGGGCTGATGCCAACCTCATGAAGTTTAACCATGCCAAGTGCAAGGTCCTACACCTGGGTCAGAGCAATGCCAGGCACAGCTACAGGTTGGGCAGAGAAGAGATTCAGAGCAGCCCTGTGGAGAAGGCCTTGGGGGTGTTGGTTGGTGAGAAAATGAACATGAGCCGGCTTCTGTGTGCACTTGCAGCCCAGAAAGCCAACCGTATCCTGGGGTGCATCAAGAGGAGTGTGACCAGCAGGTTGAAGGAGGTGATCCTGCCCCTTTGTTCTGCTCTTGTGAGACCTCACTTGGAGTATTGTGTGCAGTTCTGGTGTCCTCAACATAAAAAGGACATGGAACTGTTGGAACAAGTCCAGAGGAGGCCACGAGGATGATCAGGGGACTGGAGCACCTCCCGTATGAAGACAGGCTGAGAAAGTTGGGGCTGTTCAGCCTGCAGAAGAGAAGGCTGTGTGGAGACCTCATAGCAGCCTTCCAGTATCTGAAGGGGGCCTATAGGGATGCTGGGGATGGACTCTTCATTAGGGACTGTAGTGACAGGACAAAAGGTAAGGGGTTAAAGCTTAAACAGGGGAAGTTTAGATTGGATATAAGGAAGAAGTTCTTTCCTGTAAGGGTGGTGAGGCACTGGAATGGGTTGCCCAGGGAAGTTGTGAATGCTCCATCCCTGGTGGTGTTGTTCAAGGCCAGGTTGTACAGAACCTTGGGTGACATGGCTGAGTGTGAGGTGTCCCTGTCCATGGCAGGGGGGCTGGAACTAGATGATCTTAAGGTCCTTTCCAACCCTAACTATTCTATGATCCTATGAGTCCATATTTAGTTACTTAATACCATAGAAGGATCACGGTTTCAGGATTTTGAGTTTTATTTATATCCACATTCAAACTAACCCATTGGGGGTGTCTTGAATCACGCTTTGGGTTTGGCTATTAGTGACCAAGAGACAAGCTGTCATGCTCACATCTGTCTTGGAATATCATAAATATTTGTGGAGTAGTCTCCAGATGTCAGTTTGGTCCATTGGTATTTACTACTTTCTCAGAAAAAGTCTTTTCAGAAAGAAAATTTCCTTGTGTGGCTGTAGCTGAAAGGTGGGTTATTTTGGAAAGAGAAGAGGAAGAAAATTCAGCTGATTAGTTAAACTTTAAAAATATGTAAACATTGGTCTTGGCCTTGTTGACTCCTTGACACACTACACCCCTAAAGACATGGTGTATGGACTAATTAGAAACCTGAAGGCTTAGTGTGTGTTCCTCTACACACTGAGGAACAACTTCGTGATTTACCATGACTGAGGCTTCCTACTTGACTTCCCTTTACACTAAAAACATCCTTTGGGAGAGAGCAGACTCTGGCTCTAGGCAATCATTAAATTTACCATTTGAGCAAGGCAATAGAATAATTAATCCTAAATCCTTTAGCTCTCCTTATATTTTCTTACCATGAACCTTGATTCAAAAACTTACTCATGTACGCATACAACTTACTGAATTTTCTCTTTGCTTCATTGCAGTTAGCATATAATGTCAGAACAAAAACTATTTCATGAAGTATTTCAAACAAATGGGAAATCTTTACTAATTTCCATTTCTCTTTATAAAAAGAAATAATGGTATGAATTTGAATTGAATGAATTTGCTGTTAACAATACCCCTTTATTTTCACTTATGACGTTAGTTCTTGCTTTTCTAGCACTGTTGTTTTTTACTTCTACATCCATAAAGTCATAAATAACTTAATTCCTGATGAATTGCTTCTTACAAATACATTATTATATGAGTGTTAGTGCTATAATATCACTATTGATCTATATGTAAAAAGATCTTAAAGATGTGGTTATTAATCTATATTTATAAAGTCAAAGATAATGATAAATATACCAGGTTTCTGTTAATTTTACATGAAGATAATTCAGAAACCACAAAATCTTCAAACCATAAACTGGGTTTTGGTTGGGTTGTTTCCTTGTTTTTCTTTTTTTGTTTTTGTTTTTGTTTTTTTTCAGGAGGAATAAGTGATGGCATTATCTGCTCAGCCCCAGGGATTCGGAAGGGAAAGGACCTCCTCAAAGTTCCCTATGAGCTATTTGGGGCATGCCCTCTAAAGACAGCTCACTTTCATCTGGCTAGCATTCACCACCATAGCTCTGAGCACAGAAGTTCTCTGAAGCATACGCATCACAGTGAGCATGGGGAAAACAGCCGTTCAAACTGTGAACTCAAACCGAAGCCCAGGCCTGTTAGTTTGCGTCATGCAATTGCCACTGTAGTAATAACTGGAGTTGTCTGTGGAATTGTGTGTCTAATGATGTTGGCAGCTGCTGTTTATGGTTGTGCCTATGCTGCAATTACTGCTAAATACCACAGAGAACATTTGGCCCCGGTCAGACAACATGGGACTCCTGAGGAAAAAGAGCTATTTGATAGTTCCTTGGCTTGAGTTACTTCTGTCTGGTTTCTTGAAAATAAAGCCCTCACTTCGGTTAAAAAGCCTGGAATACTTTTTTTTTTTTCCTCTTGTTATGTATATATATATGTATATATATCTATACACACACACATATACACATTCTTTGAAATATATATCTTTATGCATTATTGTCCTGAAAAATACAAAATAGCTACAAATGATTCACTATATTTCAAGATCTTAGAATATCTGGTATGCATCCAGAAATACAATTCACAGTCAGTTTTAGAACCAGACAGTCTCTACTGATAAATGTGTTAAAAAAAATTTCAAATACGAGTTTTTGACCATCCAGTCAGCCCTAAAAGACAACAGTTAAACATTACATCTGTAAATTGCAAAATAGGCACTACCTTGTTAACTACCACATATCATTTTTAAATTAGTTGGTAGGGAAAAAGGTAGAGAGCTGAGAAAATGCTGAGGAAAGAAGAAATGCTATGCTGTTTCAGATACGAGCACTGAATGAGCACATACAGTATATATGAGGAGACACTACCCATTATCCTGCTGGCATATATGCTTGCTACAGACATTTCTGAAGCTTCTTATTCCCAAATCCACACACAAATGTTCCATTTTGCAAATATCATGACTGCAGATGCAGCTCCCATCACAGTGCTGCCCTTCAGTAGGAGGATAATATAATTGCATGTTTACACATTCTCTCTCACAGAGAGAACATTCAGCTGAATTCAGTCAAGGGTCCACCCTAACTTTCTGCAGTAAAGTTTTGCCATCAGAGGAAATAACAGCCAAAACCATTTGAGCAGTTTGGAACAGATAGAATATTTTGAATGTGCAGAAGTTATTTTTGGTTTGTTTTTTTTTTAATAATTCTTAGAAATTATTTTAAAGCAACCAACAGAGATCAGCAACTCCCTCTATGTTTTCCAAGACCAGATAAAAGGTATCCAGGCTATTTTTGACAGATGTCTAATGTGTTCTCTAACTCTCTGCTGTGACAGGGTTAAAGACCCGCCTAGGTAGCTAATGCAGAAATCAACTATGCTTACAGTCTAAGATAAGTCTTAGCAACGTCAACCTTTGGTAAAAATCTTTCCAGTTTATTCCATTGGGCAGAAGACTTAAGGGCAATAGCCGAGTATCAGTCTCCAGTAAGGGCAAAAGAAGCTGTGTCGTGGCATTCCACTCTCCTTCCAACAGATGGTTTCCAATATCAAGTTCTGTAGCTATTCTAATAACAGCCTCAACTGAGTAATGGGCTATATGGCAGGAGTCATGTAACCCCTGTTCTTATCTACTTAGCAATAATTGCAACCTAAATATTAAAGCTCATTCCTGCATCTGCAGTTACTTTCATGTACAGATAAAATTAAGCATCTCAGTCTTAATCTAAATCTAGCAGACATTGAAAACAAACAATTAGTCTGTCTTTTTTTTTTAACTGTTAAGTACTTCATATACTTATTAGACTACTCTGTTCATTCTTCTCTGTCCTGAACTAAATAAATCAAGCTGTTTCAAGTTTTCTTGTAGAGCCACGTTCTCCAAACCTTTTTTTTTTTACTTTTTTTCCTCTGCCTTCCCTGGAACCTTTTCAGTTCTACATTTTGTTAAAATGTGGTACCCTAGATTGGGCACATTACTTCAGCTGAGACATCATCAGAACAGAATTTATAGAATATTTACATTCAGGCTTTTTAAATCTGATCTCTTGACAATGTATCTCAGAAGCAAGTTTGCTTTTTTTCTTTTAAATGTTCAGTAAAGCTTAATGAATAGCCTGTTTTCAGAGCTAAGTCATTTGAGTGTGTAGATCTACATTTTCTACACTTTATATTTTGCTTTGTAAAATGTTATTGCAATAAATGGAATAGTTTTTCAGATAGAGAAGACTGAAGTAATACAGGATAGGATCTTATTGCCCATAGGCCAAATAATGAGTTCTGAGCCACACCAGATCAGTGCTTTTCTAATGGTAACAACCTAAAATAAGCACACTTGTACCCAAACTGCAGATCCCAAGATGAAAGCTAATAAAACTCTGACCTCCAGAGAGATTTCACCCACAGTGTCTCTAATAAGCTTGGATACAGCAATGCAAACAAGTTCCCACTTCTGATATCTTCAAGCAAAGGAAAAACGAGAACTGAATTGATATTTCCTAGTCTGGAACAAGCCGAGAATCTTCTAAGTCCTTAAAAACAAGTTCTATCAATACAGACAAAAAGGCTTTCCATACAGTAAGACCATTAAAGAAAATAAAAAAAAAGTGAAGAAGAGGCAATCAAGGGCACAACAACATTTAAAGAAACTCCTTCCTAGTCACATTTAAGATTCTTTGGGGATTTTCATGCAGTAAAACAGAGTTCTGCCAGAAAGTAAAATATCTCATACTTCCATTAGTTCACTTTGCGATGGGAGTAGAGCAAACCAATCCATGAAAAATCTGATTTATACTTTTTAACTTGCTGTTTGTTAAAGAAAAAAAAAAAATCCTAACAAAAAAATCCAGATAAATCTTTATTTAAGGGTTACATAAGTATATATAAGATTTCCAAATGTGTTTGCAATTAACAAATTCAGTTATTTATGATAAGTTAATAACAGACATTCAACAAAGTATTGATTCAATTACTAAATAAGTGTAATATTATTTCTTTTTCAGTAAACAGAATGTTCAGCTACTGAAAAACAGAGATAAAAGGCACAATTTATTGTCCAAAACAATTATTGACTACAACAAGTGGAAGACCGGAGATCTACGGATTCCCCACAAATCTGCCCTTAATTTGTAAAGCTTAGCAATGGACATCTGCTGCTGAAATAAGTTGTCTGCACAGATTTATTTTTCAGATAAAGGTCCCTGAGAAAGCTTTGTTGTTTTACCAGCAATCTTGTGAGAGGTATTATAGTGAACACAGTATTTTTTCCTAGTCTCTCTGAAAAACACTTTTCCTCTCAAAGTCAACAAAATATCAGGACACATTACTCTGCAAGGTTTTCACAAAGACAGAGAAAGCAGACATATTGTTATGTTCCTGTGTTTTATACAGAGCCTCACCATAATAGTTTGTTTTCAGACAAAGAGGTTTTCTAAAATTTTGGTTTAGAACAGAGATTAAAAATTACAATATGACAATATTCTTTGCAGAAAATATCTTTAGAATCTATGTTAAAAGAAACAAAGCTAAACTGAAACATACTAACGAGCTTGCCATACGACTTTCCACTCCAAGCTTGCAGAACATCTATCAGAATTCAGCTTCATTATTCCTTAGTTATAAAACGTCCAAACAAAATCAGGATCCCTCTTCTTATACATCAAAGTAGAACATTTAGTGACATTATACATAGCTTACCTATCATTAACAATATTAACAAAAAAAACCCAAACAAACAACTGTTGCCTACTAATAACCATCGCTTTTTGCTGGCCAGAATATAAAGGTGGCAAGCTTTAGTTAAGCATCCAGAAAGTATGCCTATTGCTACAACTTTGATTTTTCAACTTGGCTGAAAGTGGCATAGTAAAAATAACCATAAAAGAGTCTTGGTACTTCCAGGGTTTCTATTACCTGAAATGTGACTATATGTAACCCAGATGAGATATGCAGCAAGATCAATCATTTGGATGTGGCAGTAAGCCACAACAGGGGAGAAGGAGTACAAATTAAAAGCCCATAATAACCAACCAATGACTACATACTTCGTAACTATCTCCACTGAAAGCTGCAGTTGCTCTCTCATACTGATTACAGAGGGAAGCTCCAGTGTTTCAGGGCTATGCACACTATATGCTGGACTTTTGTGTAAGACTGCCATCCTCTTTTCAAGACACACCAAACACATCAGAAAACACTGTTAATATTTGGAAATACGGTCTACTGGTAAGAAAACAAATTAGTTTATCTACCGTACTTAAACTAGTATTAATGTATGCATATGCTACATGATTCCAGCTTCATACTTGCACAAGTTTTCAAAAGCACCTGACAGTTTATCCTGCTGACTTGTTCTGCAAAACATACCTAGAATCTGATTGCTACTAGATCACAAGGATCTTCCCCTGACCAAATTACATAGTACTAAAACCCAGACAAGCAAACAAAAGATTCCAAAGAAAAAGCAGGAGTGCAGAAGCAAAGAGCAAGGATGCTCTATGCAATTTACTACACACGTTAATACCATACAGGTTGGGATACTGTTATAATTCACCCTTCAGAGCCCCAGATTCTCTGAGAACAAGCTGTGAGGAAAGCCCAAGAATTAGATAAATAGGGGTTGAATTTTCAAGCCAACACTAGCTGAGTACCACCTTAAAAAGCCCTGTTATTCAATTATTCCACCTCCTAATTCTCTATGATAAAATTAATTGAGAACAAATACAAAGGAATAAAAATGTGTGAATGGTTGTGAATACGCCTTCTAACTTCAGATTCCCTGTTCAGCCAATGGAGAAAGGCAGGATTTTGCCACATGCTCTGAAGCATCCTGTGGAGGAGCTTACCTCTCTCTGTGCATTACCTAACAAACCGTATTTCCCAAGTCATGGCTCTTAACCTAAGTCTGTGAGTTGTTTAATGTCAGACTGCACAAATACACATTTCATTTTCCTGAAACTGAAAACATTAATCTACATGCTAATATTATATGATATATAAATACAAAGATAATATTCAAAATTAACAAAAAATTCTGGAAAAAACATAAACCAGTGGTTTTCCACCAACGCATGAAAAGCATTTTGAGGGATTTACTAAACACTACTACTGAATATAATCTTCTGTGGCTTATAATGTGGAATAAAGATTAAGTAAATCACTGTCTTGCCTGACAAGGAAAAGATCTATTTTAGAATGCCTCAAAAATTTGGTTGGTGTATCATTATGATGACATATTCATTTTCCCTTAGGCCTTCATACTAAAATGCAATTTTATACACGGTATCATAAATTTTAAGGTTTGTATATGACAGTGACATTTTCTTAAATCTTTTTAATAATACAGTAATACCAAAACAATGCACATAAGAAAAAATAAAGAAAAAAAAAAAAAAGAAGCACAAAGCAGATATATTTACTCTATGGGCTATTGTAACAATATCTGTAGTTCAAAATAATTTTTATTAAATTATTGGGAGTCAGTCTTTCAAAGCATTTTCTGGGATCTTGTTTAAAGAGAAATGTGCATGCAAGCTCCACTTGAATTCATTAAAAAAAAACCCTCAAAACCTGAATGGATTTTTGAGGTCGCATGTATACAATGCACACATATGTACATATATGTGTGTGTATATATATATATATATATAAAGTTAAATACTGGATCCTGGCTTTACTTGGAACAATTTATTTGTCAGTATAAAACATAATATTCCTTGTTTACATAAGGATTTTCAGTGAAATCATTTAAAATCAAACTGTCAGTGACTAGAATAGTCAGAGTTAAGCTGCCTTCAGATTCAGTTACACCTCTATCTGACTACAAAACTCTGCTTAATGTATTTTAAATAGATATTTTAGTGTATATTTAAATGTAAATAAAATCCACATACAATAACATGCATGCGCTGCAGTTTTAGCAGAAATCAATAGCTGGTGCTTTTTTTTTTATTCTGCTAAGCCATGTGGACAGGTTTCTTTCCAATAAATTTCTTACATGAGAAACAAGTCTTTCAGCATTGCTGTGTGGCAGAGAACAGGGACTAACTTACACTTGTCATGACCTTGTGTTATGGCACCATCTACTATGGAATTAAATACACCTGCCATACATTTAAGAACATAGTCCCTGGAATCTTCAGTGTCACATACCTATATAAAGAAAAGACACTATATAAAGATAGGAATCATGGATGGTAGAAAGGTATCTCCCATTTGCTTTTCAGCTTTTACTGCTTGGCAGCAGAATATAATGGCTGTGACAAAAAAGCAACCATCCTTAATCATTCTGAAATTAACAGTAAATCTATTCTGTTGAAAGGACTACATAAAAAGTAGGTTATTCAACATGTTCATGAATGCTAGAATCTTATCCTTATTGGTGCAATACTCTTACAAGAGCTATAGACTTCTTGGTAACCTTTGCCACAAAAGATTCTGCAAGCATCTGATCTTCAGGCCATCTGTATGAGGAATGCTTAATACACAGAAGAAAAACAAAAACACCAATCAAGAAGCTCACAACTGTGAAGAAAACCAGAGTTCCTTCTGTACTGATTTTTCTCTTCTGTCCAAACAGGAATTACTGAAATCATTCTTTTTATGTAGCTTCAGCAGAAAAGAATGAGGGTAAATTCACAGAACTATGTTAACAATTGACTGCACATCCTAGGCAATCACTCTTCTTTGAGAGAAAATTATTGTAAAGATGCCCTTACATAAGAACAGCATGGATTTCTTTTCTTTCCAGAATCATACTGAATAAGAGAAATCTTCAGATTACTGGAGTATTTTCATTTCTCTCTAATTTAGCTACACTAAGGTTGAGTTAATCTACTATTCCAGCTAAATTGACATAGAGCAATGTGAATGTTCTTCTCGTCATAAACTACAGGTCTCACTCTATTGGTAAAGTTTTTTATGTTTTTAAAATGAGTGAATTAAAATATTATTTGATTTTGATTGAGAGACCGCAGAAAAACATCTGTGCAGGGAGGACCTGCTGAGTGTTTTCTGCGTCTTAATTTCAACTTTGCTAAATAGGAAGTCCAACACAAAACTGATTATATATAAAATATTTTGGTAGAAAACAAATATGTAACTTATTTAGATATTCTTTATACTTTGGTACAATAGAAACAAATGTCTTTGCAATTCTACATTTTTATCGATAGGTGGCAATAGCAATAACACACCCCCACCCCCCCGTTTTTCCTATCTAATTAGCATATCTAGCTATATCTGATAATTTTAAACAATTTTCTATTGTAGAAAGAATATGCTGATGACATTCGAACTAGGTTTTGGAGTAGTACTATCTTTTTATAGGCTTATTTTTCAAATGTGCGTACTTAGGTCCTTTGCAACTGACCGCGTAGTCTTTTTTTAAAATGAAAAGACTGTGATATACAGATAGTCGGCAATCTTATTAATCTTTAGAATGACTCATATTCACATGGTATCACCTTTGCTCTATGTCCTGCATTACTACAAATGCAGGCACATTTCATGGTCTTCTGTTACAAATTTGCATACTTCTTCACAACACAGAAGTGGTTTCAAAACGAAGAGAAAAGACTTTACCATGGGTGTCGTAAAACCCTGGAAGAGGTTTCCCAGAAAGAATCAGCTTCTCCATCTGTGGAGAAATTCAAGACCTGCCTGGACACAGTTCTGGGTAGCCTGCCCTAGCTCAATATTCTCCTCAAGATCTAGTCCACAGGGATTGGATTAGATAATCACAAGATTTCACTTCCAACCTCAACCATACATGTGTACAGTCTGCACAAAAGTAGGCATAAAAGAATTAAGGAAAAATTGTACTTAATTTCTAAAGTTATAAGCATTTTTTTTTGTTGTTATTAAACAAAAATGGACTACTTCTCCTCATCTCCTGCAACCTCTAAATTTCAAATGAATGTGAGACTGAAGATGGTGCCTTTGTATGATTTAATCCTTCATTCTTCTGACTAGGTGTCCAGAGCATTTTACTAAGCACTGCTATGGACTTTTTTCAATAAGGCTGGAAATTCCAGGTTCTGCTTGTCCTATGAATAAAAGCTAAGAAGTCCTGACAATTTTCATCAGGCATTTTCTTCTGTGTTAAGAAATTTTTGACCCAAGAAGATTGTGTCAGTTCTGTTATCTTTAATTAAACATCTATGGGTCTAATTTTCTGTTTCCTGTGAACAGCAATGGCCTCTTTCAACACAAAAGTCTCTTAAGGTCCTATATTGTACTCTAGCTTTTGAGCCAAAATGCATCTATAAGGAAGTACGTATATGAAGGTTCATGTACTCTCTCAACACTCAAAAATCTCAAGAAAGAAACATTTTTCATTTTTTTGAGCCTGCTTTAATCCATGATGACTTTCATTTGCTTCTGTCCCCATCTCTTGCCATAACTGTCTTGGTGAGCACCATCTTTAAAAATTATTTTAAAGAAAATCATAATGATGAAACCATCACCTTTCCCCACCCCCCAAAAGAATGGAAATAAAACAAGTATGTAACATATACAAATCCTACGCCTCACTTATCCAGATACCCATATATTAACTAATTCTCTCATTTACCACTGCTCCAGTTTCTGCCTCCAAATCCATCTTGTTTAAAACGGAATGCTGCCAACCTTATCATAAAGCCTAAAAAATTAACTAGATGCTGGGCACTTTATTGAAAACGTTCTGATGGAAAAGGTAGAACTGACAAGTTGCATTTAAAAGGACAAGAACAATGCACATACTTGTTTGTCTCTGCACGGCTGTAGCTGGCTGAGTGATACTTTCATGGAAAATGGTTTGTACAGGTCCTAAGAGGCTTCTCCCACCCAAAAAAAAATAGAAACCAACTGACAAACAGAAAGCTTGCAACCATACAAGAGGGCAGGGGAAAATTATTCAAAGCAAATTCTTTAAAAGGCTTCATACTGAAAAAATGTTTCCAGCACACAGTTTCTGAAGTTTACAGAAGTAAAAAAAACAAAACCAAAACAAACTTATGTGCTTCAGTGCAAATACACTGCTCATAATTTTCATGGCAATATACATTTACAGGTATCATGAATATCTTTTATGCGCTTTGGTATTAAAAATCATTGAAGACCCTGTCTTTATTTTAGATAGAAAGTATGGCATCCAAGTAATTTTGAATGTTCAATATTCAACAAAATTACTGGGGAAAAGGAAGTAACATCTGCCTCTCTCATTTACAATTACTATTAAAAAAAATAAAATTGTTGACACAGTATTAGAGTTGGTTACGTGCAATACCTCCTTGGAGTCAATGCTAAATTACAAACAGTACTGAGTAAACCCCCCAAAAAATAGGATGCCTAGTAACCCTACACACTTACAGATGATGGCAAACTGCACAATAAGCCTTCTGCTAACTCCAAATGATGGAGCATTCTAGAAATATCAACCTTCTTCATTGTACAGCGATATCTCTTAATTACTTCTTCAGCAATTTTCAGATAATTTGCATTATCATTAGTTTATAAATGTTGTTTTATGCTTAATAGGAGTACAAAGTCATAATTAAGATTTCCTGTTATCTCACAAAAGAGATCAGTAAGTTGTGAAGAATGCATTCACGTAAACTGGAGTCAGAGGGTGCTTTCCCACTGACCCTATGAAACCTACTATTATCAGTGGAGATATTCTGTGTTTGAGAAAACAGATTAGAGATTTCCCAGTTATCTGGCACATTCTTGCTCTTTCAGTATTCACTGTATCTTACTGTCCTTTAAATCATATTTATGATTTAAAATAGGATGGTTCTTGCTTTGTGTGGTAGGTATCTAATTTTCCCTGAAATAAGAGGGCTGGTTTCTGGCATAATAAACCATAAGACTTGTCTAAATTAATTCTTTCTCCAAAATCAGTAACCATTGGGTACTAGAGAAAACTGGTCAGAAAAGCATTTGGTCTTGAGTGAGAATTTAAAAATTACTTATTTTTATTTTCTTATTTCATCTGTATGTTTTATCTCTAATCTGTAGTTGTCAAACTTCACTTTTTAGTCTTTAGGTACTGTTATACACTTGGCTGGTAGACTGTAGAGCTTTGTTATTCAATTTATATGCTCTGATCAAATCACAGCTCTGATGATCTACACAAATGACTGCTTTGTATCACTTGTTATAGGCCAGGATCTTTACACCTGAAGAGTGTGTGGAACATTTACACACCAGATAGTTCTTCCTTGTATTTCTTTTTCCTTAGCATAATATATTTTGATTTATGATGATACTAAAATTGTGTCTACTAAAAATGCTTCATTGATAGTGTTTATTTCCATTATGACAAACTCCATAGCTCATAGGGAGCTTGGATAGTCTTAGGGAGAAGAGGCATTAAGTGTTCTCTACACTAAGTCATTCAATTATATCTTAAAGGTACAATTGCACCTTTTCCTTCTCTTCTCTTCTTTAAAGATGGTATTCCTATATTAAATTGCTGCTAACCCAAAAGAGAAAGTAGTGAACTCATAAACTGCTTTAAAAAACTGAACAAGTTACAACAATTTTACCTGCAACAACTGGAGATTTTCTGTCATCCAGAAGTTGAACAGCAGTACTGGCTGTCACTACATTGCTTTTGTTTGCCGTTTCTGTAGCGTGCATTAAAAAAAAAAGAAAGAAGATATTTCAGAATGAGGAAATTGAGATTCCCCCCCCCCCCCGTTTGAAATAACAGACCATGAGGATTTAATGCTCAGAATATTAGAAAGCCAACATCATGTTTTATCTATGCACAAAACATACAGGCACTGCCATTTCAAAATTCCCCAGCATCCCAACAACAAGCTTAAAGCACTGAAATGAGTAATCAATTTTTGCCTTGCCTGCTACATGTGGCAAAAAAGGTGACAATAAAATTGGCAGCCAGGGTTGGGCTTCTCATTAATGTGGATGCTTGCTCTGCTGGACTTGTATTGCTTAAAACACTAAGCTGTAAATTCCACTAGTGCAAATAATAAATGAAAACTGTTACAACACATCTTGGGGTTTCACTTGGAGCCCTGTAAAAGATGTACCCGGCCGAAGGACTGGTAAATTAGATGCAAATTTCAATGCATATTTTAGATTAATATTTGAGATTAGCTGCAGAGCCCACTCAGTACTGACATATTTGGAATCCTTTCAGCACCATATATTGCTCAACATTAAGAGAATGAGAAAATTATAGACCTGTACTAAACGGGATTGAATAGACAAAGCTCCCAGGTATTTGCTCAGCGGCTCTTCTGTACCAAAGTGGAAAATGGTCAGCATTAAAAATGTTCTCCTTATCTTCAGCTGTCAGGAAATCTCTTGAGAAGGAAGAGAGAGAAAGAAAATACTTATTGTTTGTTGTATGGCACAAAATAATTTCTATCTTTGGAAGACAAGAAAAAAACAAAATGCAATTTTAGGAAAAACAATGGTTTGTGCCAATTTCTCTAATACCATTTGTTCAACAAAAGGGTTAATTTTAGCCCCTAATAATTATTTGTGACACTTGCAATTGCTTTTGTTGTGAAAGATGGAAAAAGTAGTAAGAAAATAGCGCCTCTAAGTACCACTAAAAACACTTCTATTGATGTGTACAAATAAAAATGCTTAGTCTAAAAAGTCTTTTTCTCTGAGCACAGTGTAAGAACTAGGAACTTTACAAAGTGGAAAAGGCACTGGAGATTTGGTAGTTCGTTGCCACTGGCATTCACTCTTACACAATGAAACAAAGTAATTTAACAACCTAATTTCCAAATAATCTGCAATTGAAAGTTTGCATTAGTGAAAAGAGTAAGTAT
Source organism: Pezoporus flaviventris (assembly GCF_033815535.1). Lineage (NCBI taxonomy): Eukaryota > Metazoa > Chordata > Aves > Psittaciformes > Psittacidae > Pezoporus > Pezoporus flaviventris. The sequence continues at coordinate 8,147,530 of NW_026892569.1, read as the reverse complement.
GGTCTCCACACTGTTGCTCTAGTTTCCTCTCTGACAGTAACAAATTGCTGTGCTGTTGATTTCACCTGTCAGGCTACTCACGCTACAACAGTTCCTTGTGATCTGATAAGCACATATAAATTTATATTCAATACACCTAGTTTATCATAAACATCAAGTACAGATTTTCTTCTGCATTCATGATGCATATAGATTTGCCTGACACTATCAAACTGGTGCCTGGAAAAGTCATTAATTATGGGACCTTATTTTATAGATCTCCATTTTAAAAAACCTGTACCTCCAACTAGATTACATCTTCTCCCAGCAAAATTGGAAACTCCTGAATGGTGAGATCTCCTGATTAGCTTCACCATATCCTCTACTGTGACTTGGTTTTATTTCAACACCAAAAAGATTTTCATAACAACGATGCAAAATTCCTGAAAAAGCCTACAGATGGGATAATAAAATTGAAAGAAAAAAAAGTGATCCTCATCTGCAGATGTAGCATATTAATAACTCTGCTCTGAAGAATAAAGATATGATGCTAACTCTAAGGGACTAGGCAGAGAGTAAATGTATGGGCTACAGGTGTAAAATAGCTCATTGTTCCAACTGCTCCAGCTGAAGAAAGAATCTAAGGGATCCCATAACATCTTTCAAACTGGTTCTATGTATTTCAGTATGCCAGTGTAAAACCCTGGAAAAACAGTAAACGGGCTTCCTAAAACTGAACATTTTCCTTCTTTTCTCCTACTGCTGCCAAATACAGCTTTGTTACTTACTGATTAGTAAGCTGCTCTGGACCCACAAACAGGTTGATACGAGATAGTCCAGTCCGTGTTCCAAGGAAGGCAACTTCCACTCCCTTGTCAGAGTTCCTGAAATATAGCAGAACAGAAGAAGATGATGTTTCTAGACAGTAAACAGATAAAGCTATATTACTGTTAACAGAGAGTACAAGTGTACACATTTTGAGAGAGACTAAACTTTAAACATTTTTTTTTTTTTTAAATGCTGGGGTTTAAGTTAAACTCGTGGTTTTTGGAAAACATACAATGTAGAAATGCTATATATACCAAGAGTCACTAAAAAGTGAAAGACAGTAAATTTGGTAGGTAGGATTCATGAGGAGAAACTTATATGGAAGCCATAGAATAAAAATGTGTGGCATAGCTATGTACCAACTATTTAATAATCACTGGCAACCAGGGACTTAAGATGGGCTGGAATTCCAGATCTTGCTCCCAGTACATTCAATACTTCTGTCATACATATATTATTCAAGTCATAGAATCACAGAAGAGTTAGGGTTGGAAAGGACCTTAAGATCATCTAGTTCCAGGCCCCCCCACCATGGGCAGGGACAACTCTCATTAAACCAGGTCACCCAAGGCTCTGTCCAACCTGGCTTTGAACACCGCCAGGGATGGAGCATTCACAACCTCCCTGGGCAAACCATTCCAGTGCCTCACCACTCTTGCAGTAAAAAACTTCCTCCTTATATCCAATCTAAACTTCCCCTGTTTAAGTTTTAACCCATTACCCCTTGTCCTATCACTACAGTCCCTAATGAAGAGTCCCTCCCCAGCATCCCTGTAGGCCCCCTTCAGATCCTGGAAGGCTGCTATGAGGTCTCCACGCAGCCTTCTCTTCTCCAGGTTGAACAGCCCCAACTTTCTCAGCCTGTCTTCATATGGGAGGTGCTCCAGTCCCCTGATCATCCTCGTGGCCTCCTCTGGACTTGTTCCAACAGTTCCATGTCCTTTTTATGTTGAGGACACCAGAACTGCACACAATACTCCAAGTGAGGTCTCATAAGAGCAGAGTAAAGGGGCAGGATCACCTCCTTTGACCTACTGGTCACTCTCCTTTTGATGCAGCCCAGGATACGGTTGCTTTCTGGGCTGCAAGTGCACACTGAAGCTGGCTCATGTTCATTTTCTCATCAACCAACACCCCCGAGTCCTTCTCCGCAGGGCTGCTCTGAATCTCTTCTCTGCCCAACCTGTAGCTGTGACTGGGATTGCTTCGACCCAGGTGTAGGACTTTGCACTTGGCATGGTTAAACTTCATGAGGTTGGCATCAGCCCACCTCACAAGCGTGTCAAGGTCCCTCTGGATGGCATTCCTTCCCTCCAGGGTATCAACCGAACCACACAGCTTGGTGTCATCGGCAAACTTGCTGAGGGTGCACTCAATCCCATTGTCCATGTCAGCGACGAAGATGTTTAACAAGATCGATCCCTGAGGGACAGCACTTGTTACTGGTCTCCAGCCAGACATTGAGCCATTGACCACAACTCTTTGTGTGCAGCCATCCAGCCAGTTCTTTATCCACCGAGTGGTCCATCCATCAAATTGATGTCTCTCCAATTTAGACACAAGGATGTCGTGTGGGATAGTGTCGAACGCTTTACACAAGTCCAGGTAGATGACATCAACTGCTCTACCCCTGTCCATCAGTTCTGTAGCCCCATCCTAGAAGGCCACCAAATTGGTCAGGCAGGATTTCCCCTTAGTGAAGCCCTGCTGGCTGTCACCAAGCACCTTGTTGTTTTTCATGTGCCTTAGCATGCCTTAGCAGGAGAATCTGCTCCAAGATTTTGCCAGGCACGGAGGTGAGACTGACTGGTCTGTAATTCCCCAGGTCATCCATTTTCCCCTTCTTGAAAATAGGGGTTATATTATATTAGGTGTGACCATTGCTCAAGAAAGCAAAAACTAAGCTAGATTTAAATCAATGTAGCTGCCATCAGGATAGTTTTTAGCCTCTAGACCTTATGAAAAAAAAGTGGCACATAGCTCAGGCGCAGCTCTTACTGTGTTTTGTCAGTACCAAACTAGCTACTTTAAAACTAGTTCTTGTATGGGTACAAGAACTTCAGTCATATTACCGGGACCATAGTCTTGGCCATCTTGCTGTCTCATACTTCATTCTTCAAAAAATGTCCTGTCTCATTTGTGTAAGTCAAAACATGAAAGGGGATCAAAAGTCTCCTATTAGTGTCTCTCCACAGCTGTGTTCCTTGTGTTTACTGCATCTGTTATTTCATTGTGCAGGAGGATTCAAAGAATCCTTAAACCTCTATATAAATTCAGCAATGTCTACAACATATTAGCATGCAACAATTTCTTTATCTTCTAAGTGGCGACTGGCTAATCCTTAGTTTGATGACTCAGACCTTATCACATTGATTTTACTCATTCAATATGAGTATGTGCTTTACAGCATATATATTTTCATTCAACTTTAAAATTGTTCAAATTTAGCAAAATATAATAAGGATACTCTCCAGAATTGCCCTTCAACCACATTACTTCATGCAAGCTACTAATCTCAACACTTGTTTTCTTTAATATATCTCACATTTTGTTACTTAACACCTTCGTACATCATAAAATAAATGAAGTAAAGCAAACTCTAAAAAGGAGGAGTTAATCCTGATTATCTGTAACAGGAACCTAGATTCTAGTCAGTTCTGGAAAACAACCAAACTAACCAACCAACCAAAAGAATTAAATATATTATTTACTTTACTAGTGCAAGTTTTTCCATATATAATTTGCTTTGAGACAAATTACCAATCCCATCAACAAATTTGGTAAATTTTTCATTATATTTCTCAGTTACTCTAAACTGCTTGTTAGAAATACTTAAAACTATAAGTCGCAGATAGAATGCAATTTCATTAGTTATATCAGGTAGTCTTACAAGTAACCATTGTTATGTACACATAAACACTTAACACTGAACTCAAAATTAGTGGTATTTAGGATCAGATGGCTAATATAACATTTTCATTCATATTAGGATTTCTTACATTCACAAACATAACTATTAAAGATGTAGCCATGAATGACACATAATGACCAACATAAAGCTTGCTTACTCTGATTTATTTAATGCTAGACTGGTCCAATAAGCTTCAATTGGTGCACTCACAACTGCATCAAACAGCACTTCCTGGATCAATTCTTTATCACCTATTACAATATATTAAAATCAGTAAACATATGTGCATATAAAGTGGAACTTTTTTAGATGAGTAAATAATTCTTTATACTGTACTATGTTTAATCTGTGATATGCATTCCAAATTTGTGCACTATTAAACATTTACTATGTAATATTACATAGTATTTTACCACAATGCAGGGTTTTTTTTGTGTCATTTCAGTGCACTGACAAAAAATTTTGGTTAAAACAAAAAAGAAAAATAAAATTCTTTACTTCATGTAACACATTCATGTACTTATTATGTAATGCTCACATTTGTATATGACAAGACTAACTAAAACAATTAGGTCTACTAACAGCCACAGAAGCTCTACATTTCTGCAAATAGACAAAACATACACTTATCTGTCTGATGGTTTGTTTTGTATTCTGCTTTACAGTTCAGAAATGCTAATTGCATACACATTCTCCCCAAAATACTCGTGAAATATTTGGCATATTCTTTAGAAGCATGATCCAAGGCTTGATTCAGACCAATCATGTTAAACTTACAAAAACAGATGGAATGATAATGTTGCACAGTATAGCTACACCATCTGAACAGAAACTTGGAAACTTGGTTCAGGCATATTGTTTACTGGAAAAGTCAGTCATCAATATCTTTATTGATACACTGGAAAGAGTTCAAAACCAAATGAAATTCCAAAGTGACAACAGCCAAGCAATCCAATCTTAACTTATCCCTGTTTAAGTTAAGTAGCTTTGCATTTTGTAGGAAGTTCAGTGCAACATTTTAGCTGGAGTAAAGCCTACTACACGTGTATTCAACAAAATACTTGCATTGGAGCAATGGCTCTTTTCCTGTGAGGTAGCGTTTAATTGCTTCTAGCTGAGTCATTTGACGGTGTTCAGGATGTAAGTCAGTGTTGCAATAGGACCTGTGAACATGTTGTCAAAGCATTAAGATGTTAATATGTATAAGCATGGTCTCTCTTTGTCTTTGAACATAAAGAATTTGGCTTAGCAAGCACAAACAATATGAAAGCAAGAAGGATAACAAACACAAATTTCATGCTTTGTTTAAGGCTTACCACTCATCTGCTAAAGATACATCAGGGTGTTCTAAATCATGCAAACCTGTAACAGGAATAATAATGGGTTATTTAGGGAACAGTCTGGGTAACAGATGGTTATTTACATACACTCCATAACATAAACTCTTACTTCTTGGAAAGTGCATTATTACCACAACATAATAAATCACAGTAAACTATGTTCAAGTACACTTCAGGGTCTAACAAACTGGCAAAAGCCAACTAAATCATATCTAAAACTGAAAAGGTAGGAAAACCTTTTTTTTTGTGCTGTTACGTTTTACTCATACAAATTACTCATATGATACATTTGAAGTTTAGAAGAAAACTTGAGCAAAGGAAATACACAATGGTAACTGTCTCCTACTCATACTCCCTTGCTCTATTTGCCTAGTAAAGTTCTTTATGCTAAAATACATACTTCACATTTCATGAAAGTTGTTCTCTTTAGAAGAAAAAAGTCTTTAAAAAGAATAATTCCCTCAAAACCTAAGTACACAGCACGCGAACACAAACAGCAACTTAAAGGATTGTTCAGAATAGGTTTATTGTACTAACAGGTCATGCAAATACTTGTAAATAAGAACTATATCATTAATTATATAGCTCAATAAAAATGTACTTTGGCAATTTTTAAAACTCTTAAAACACTTGTCAATAGACAATAACCAAACAGGATTTTGAAGGCAGGGTCTGGGTTTAACCCCCAGAGTACATAATAAACAAGGACAGAGCTACAGTGATTCAGGAAAGCAGAGGAGTCAAAACTAAAACTATAATTAGAACCCTTGGAAAGGACAGTGAGGTGCCAGTGACAGAGAATCAGTGAAGCTAAGAGTGGAAGAAAAGAATCAATAACAGCTATGTTAACATTTCTGGTGCTGCACCCACGAGGAAACATCAGACAAGACTGTCTGAGATGAATGGTTGGTGAAAGAAAACAGGTAAAAGGGACGTTTGGAACAGTTTGGAGAATAAGCACCTCCAAGTCTCCTGCTGTGCTCTCTTTCTATCTAGACATGTATTTGCTGTGCAAGGGACTCAAACTTCAAAGCATTTATTTTTAAATCTCTCCTGGGTACAGGAACATATTCATGTCCCAAAATACAGCTGAGGAACAAATGCCTGAAGAAATTAACTGTCTTATTTAACAGCACTGACAAAACAAGAAGCAGAATTAGAAACGGAGACTTCAGTATAACATCAGGAAGCATTCCTCTATTGAAACAGTTTTTGCTCAGTAACTGCTAAAACTTCTTAACCCATTTTTCTCTCTTCTGAAATGCCTCTTCCTTCACCTTCAGGAACCTTTGATTTTGATCTCGTTGTCAAACTACTTTATCACCACTCACAGTTGATGCCTCCAGTCATTTTAATCGTGGACTTATCAAAAAGTAAAACCATAAAGACAGACAGTCCTTCCCCTGGCTGCTTCTGCTGTTAATATAAACATGCAAAATGTAAATCCCTGTAGACAAAGTAGTTACAGCTCTGAAAAAGTTTATAATGTATAGCCTGAACAAAAAAGCCAGAACCACTACAGTGCTCTTAGTGGTTGCTTCATTCAGAAAACACCACAAATGCTTAACATTGGACCCCGAGTGATTACCTGGAACACTAAGAGAGGAAGACAGAAAATGATTCCCATCTAAAGATTTACGAACAATGACCATGCTTAATAAAATGACGGAAAAAAATCCCATGAAGTAAGATATTTAAAAAAAAAAAAATCTAATTACCTTACATAATCTGCAGACAAACATGCAAGCTTTAGGTCTACCAAACCAACAATAAAACTACTGTGTAAGCAACATGAGAAGGTAGGTATCTTACCTTCTTCTACTGTTACATTCCCTCTGAAGAAATATTTTCCATGTCCTCTCGAGAGAGCCACACCTAAACTGTGCAGAGAAATAAAGCAGACCTTGAAAACTGTGAGACAAACAGTAACAGACATTCAGAGCTATTTTAATTTCTAACATTGCCAGCTAGTGTACTGTGATTAACTTTAAAACTGTTTGTTTCAAAACCCTCACTGATCATATATATTGTTCAACTGGCTGCTTCAATGCTGTTTCAGTTCTGATGTGCCTGTAACAATTGGTTGTATTTATGTGTGCTTAGAGGTGCTCTAAACCATTATTCTCTGGCAAACTAATAAACGAGCTCCTCTCAGCTCACTGCTGTTCACCCAGCATGAGGTTTCTTCAGCTGAGCCTTCAACAGGGCCTTACAATGAGGGAGACATTTTTTTGTACATCAGACTAAGCTCTTCAGAAAGAATGTAAGTATGGGAATCAATGGAGCTACTGAGAGGAAAAGAACTTTATATGTGACAACATCATGAGTCCTCTTAGACTAAGTTTTCTGTGTTTCACATTTTTAGCTAGTTTAACTTTTTTGCATTAACTCCAGCTTCATAAATTGTCAGCAGTTATATACCCAGTTTGGTCTGGTTTTCAGTCTCCCATTTAAACTATGCAAGTTTAATAAATTGGCTAGGGGATCCCATGCCTTTTCTTATTGAACAAACACACAGAGTATCTTCTGGCATTCATTCATTCAAAGGGATTATATTGGTCTAGGAATCTGCCGATAATCAGTAACACTGGAAATGCATGGGCTGATACTTTAAGTACATGTAGAGACATCAACTCCAAGAGTACACATGCCGCAATCAGCAGCTCAATCTGGAAATGGGCTGAACAGTAAACATTTTTGACACTACAATGTATATTTTAATAAATCTTGCCCTGCTGTCTTCCTGAATCTGTACTCCTACCCATCAAAACTAGATACAGAAAAAAGCAAAACAGTTTTCCTGCTATATTTCTGTCCTAAGAATCAGAACTTACTGTATGCATATATGTAGCCCCATATATATGTTTATCGAATAGGGTAAGAATCACATTGCCACAGGAAAAAAAAACACAAACAAAAAAAGCACAAACAACAATAAAAAAATCCCAGAGACCTCACTGAGTTTTACCACCCGTGTGTGAATTTTAACAATAAACACATGCATTAGAGATCAGACAAATGTGCCTATGTGTAATGTATCTCAAGCTCTGTGAAATGGTTCCATTGAAGAAAATTTCAGTTGAGTATTGCAACTATAAGCTTCCTGCTTTAAGCGTAAGGTACAGTTAACGTTCTTTTATTAATGGATTATTTTTAATTCAAATATGAGCAATATGAAAAGTGACTTCCTGTCTTTCTTTTCATTTTTTTTCCTCCTAAGATGCATGCCAAAATAATATGGCTGACTTACTCAGTTTTTGTTATACAAATACACTGAAGGTAGTTCAGAGAAACAAAATATCCAAACCTCAAATTGGAAGTGAAATACTATCTCATTTTACATTACATTTTTGTTGTGGAAAAAAATCAAAATGGGGCTCAATATGTAGTTTCTTAAATGGATTATAGTATTTATAGCTCTCCAAGTACTTGCAAAAGCCTTTCGTTCAATGTAAACCTCAACTGAATATTTTTTTAATGAAACGTAAGCCATGACAAACACTGTGAGTTTGACTGTGTGAGCTTGCACAAACTTTCCATCCCTGGAAAAGCTTAAAAGCATGCTGGTAGGCTCCTTTTCCTTGCTATTTTCAGCATTGTCCAGGAATATTTCATTGTCAACTTTTGCTGATGAGCTTTCAATGAGTTCACAAGTTCTGTATAAATGCAAATCCAATGACTCAGATGAAATGCCCATTTATTATGGTCAGCTCTACCTGAACGGAGTACCCTTGATGTCTGTATAATAGTAGTCATTTGTCATCACCAATACCCGCTTCTAGATTCAGAACAAGAAAGTCAGAAGGGGAGGGAGGAAGAAGTTAGTTTGCTATCATAAATGTATAAAAGATCAAGTGGTTAGTCACTGATAAAATGACAATGTTTACATTCTGTGAGTGAAAAAAACATACTGCAGTGAATCATATTTATAGGAATCTTTAAAATTGTTTTAAAAAATGAACTGCTTGCTTTATACTTAGTTGGAATAATATCTTATACATTGTACCCCTTTATCCACTGTCTTCTTCACTTCCATTGAGAATTTCCCTGTTTTCCGATTGACCATTGCATTTCGAAGCTGAAATGAAAGGAAATGCACATCAATTCCTTTATTTGCATTTTCTGTAATTCTTTCAACTCTGAGCTCTCTGGTACACTCTTTTAGCCGAAGCAGTACTTAGTTTTCTTCATTTATTCATCCTCACTACACTCTGTACAACCCTCTTACAGATTTTATTATTGACTGCATATGCCAAGACTCCTGCCACACAACTTTAGGTAAGTTTTCAGCATTCTTCATAGTAAAATGCCTCTTTGTGTACTAATCTGAATTTGACAAGGGATAAACAGTGTAACTGACTACTATTCTGCAGTTACTGCATAGGAAGATAAGGACCAAGTTCCCAACTGGATTTTGCTGATGTTAGACAAGGGCCCAGTGTTTAAATACATTGACAATTATACATATAATAACAAAGCATAAAAGAGAAACCCCCACTTAACCTACATTATTCATTCTGCTTCTGCTCGATACCCTACATGGGGCTGCATCCTAAATTGCATCCTATCTGCATCAGAAATTAGAACTAGTAAAAGAATGACAGCCCATTTGATCAGTAACCTGTTTCAATAGCAGTACACAGCTTGCGCTCTGTGATTCCCTCGGATTGTCCACTGATGTCCAGGTGCCCTTTCAACATGACAAATATTACCTCTGTAATGGAAGCCCTAGGTCAGTCACAGCTTTAAGAATTGGCCTGGACCACTCCCTCTCAATTCATCCAAAAGACTTTTAAATCCCCTTCAAAACCAGGTTTCATTACCATACAAACCAAAACCTCAAAGCAGCTAGGGAAAAAACATAAAACAAATGAGAAAGGGTTTTTACACAGTGATCTACCTGCTGCTCTGCAAGTTAAGTCTGTTACTTTTTAGATTACCACAAACACCTCTTTTTAGTCATTTTTTTCTAGCCTCTACATGAGCTGCAGTCTCACAGATCTGAGCCGCAAAGTCCCTCACACACAACCTATAAAAAGTCTTCCCTCAGCACACCCATTTGCTCTCTAGGAAAGAAGAGCCTTCCTCCAAGAGGGTACCAGCTGACACAGCCTCTCTCTTAGCTGATCATGCCAGGATGATGAAGAGTAAAAAAAATCCCAAATGTTTTGCAGTATCCCACACGACCCAGACACTGCTGGTCTGAGAGCAGGCTCTCTGGGCTGGAAGGGAAGAATGAAAAGACATGGGTTTTGAGAAATCTTCAGCCTTAGTGTTTTGATTTTGGTTTTTTACCAGTTCAGGACTCTAGGGAAGAAATAAGAAAGTTACCATGTAGCAGTCATACCACCCATATATGGAAACATTTTATTTGAATGCTTTTAGATGGAAGAAGTAATTCCTTTGCGTTTTGTGGTAAGAAGCACCTATAAATCTTTCACATGAAAATTCCACTATCACTGATCAATTCACACTCCCTCTTCAGGGATATTCAAAATGCAGAATAATATTGACAAAATTTTTATGTCTCTTCTATTGCTTGTCTAAACATAATTTTGGACATTGTGTTCTTGCTGAATAAACATCTCCTGTTCTCCAGTACTTGCCCAATTGCCAAACTGGGCAATTCAGTCAGATTTTAATGAAAAACTGAAGATAGCTGTATCAGTGCACTCTGCAGGCTTTCCAAGTTAGTATGGAATGAAGAGAACGGCCAAACTTGGCAGTGAAGTATCTGGTTTTATTCTCATGAACAAGTTGAGTGTGGCTGACCTATCAAAAACTGCAAACTTTGCAGCTCTTTAAATTTAATTCTAGGGCATCCAGACTTGAATTAACAGTCCTACTCTTCTGTCAGTGAGTGTAAAAGAAAAATTTTTAGCTGGAGGCCTGTATAAAGTAAAGCATATATTTTACTGCAGATTTTTTTTAACAATACATAATAAGCAATTCTGGAAATAGTTTCCTATTTTAAGTTTTGTGGTTTTGGACTCAGAGAGCTGGTCTTAATTAACCATCTACTTTCTAACATTTACAGAACAGTTCGATTTATCTTTAACATGGTTTTCATTTTTCTCCTATTGGTGCCTGCAGTTGTCTAAGACCCATTCCTCCCACAAGCCTCAGGCAAGTCATAGATTTACAAAAAGGGCCTCTAAACTCTCAGTAGTGTTTAAGATCAAGTCTGCATGTGGGATTTAAAGTCTTACTTTTCTTCTTCTTTTTTTCCTTGCTGTGATTACATTTCTTGGCTTTGTAATCTGGTTTCTCAGCTCTTCTGCAGTTTCATCTCCCTCCTCAAATGCATAAAATAAGTACTGCCTCAGTTGGCTTCAAGCCCCAAAATATTCATTCATGGTCTTTTTTATTTGGAAAAAAATATTGCATTCAGGTAGAAATTATAATAATAAGAATTTTAAGAAGTTAGTTAATGAGAAAAATGGTTTTGTCCAATCTATCTGAATCTCTTTGGTACTGTGCATTCCCAGACTTTGCTGGAAGACACAGTTTAATAAGCTGATGCTAAGATTTCTATTTCTAGTAAAATGCAGTAACAGCAAGATAGCAAGTACTGTTAACCTGGAAAATGATCAGATAAATATATATTTACACTGACTCTATTTCAAAGTGAAAAAAAATCTATCCTTAGGTCTGCCACCGTTTCCTTACTGGATGATTAGAGAAAGCCTATTTCTTTACCTCTTCTGAGCAATATGTATTACTCCTTCAACTAAATATCTTCCAATCAATTTCTAAAAACCCAGTTTCACTGTTATAGTATGACATCACTCTATATTCTTGGAAAACTATGTAGCCATTAAATTTATGTGGTAAAAAGTAAGAAAATACCTTAATCAGCTACCACATAAGTGATCCGTGGGAGGAAAATACACCAGTAGTAGCCTATGTTATTAAAAGCAGCTACGTGAATACATTGATTCTTTCCCTCTACAGTTGAATAAACAATGCTTTACTACCCAAGGTTGGAAAAAATCAAGATTGGCAAATCTAGGGCTTTGGGTGAAGCACAGCCACATGTAGCTCTCAAGTCAGTAATTTACTTCACAAACTTTTAAGTCTCTTACAGAATATTTACCATTTTCACTCAAAAATAACAACATTAAGGAATCACTTATTACAGAAGATTAACAAAAATAACCTACATTTTTGGACACTCATTTGGACGCTCACATCACAAAAGTTTCATAAATAGATGGATTTCATTACAGTAATCTACAGAACTTCCCTCAAATTCCATTTTCATTCTAGCTCTAATGCCAACAACTTTGCCTGTAGCTCCAATATTACTTTATTTTGCATCTTCTATTTTACTCTTCTATTAGTGTTTCTGACCATCAGCCCCTCTGCAGGTCTTAGTAACATGATCCAAATGACTTACATATTATTTCACGCGAAAACAAACTTGTAATGACATACCTCACTTTTAAAAATAGTTGTAAAAATATTATTTGTTTGACATTGCATTTTTTCTACTTAGATATGTGCATGAAGGTCTCCACTTCTGTGTCATTGCTGAAGTATTAGGACAACATTTGGAATGTTAACACCTTTTTCTAGAATATTTAACTTGCTGTTTTTTTCAGATAACACTTGGTCACTACTCAACAAACACCAGATGTGTAGGCTGTTTTACAAAACCTACCTATTGGTGGATTATTTATCAAAGAATGCCTGCTTATCCAGGCATGCACTAATGAATTATTAGCATTGATGGGTATTATTCAAGGAATTAACTAAAACTCTGAATTTCTACTAAAATATGATGAAAAATGGGGATTAAAACTTTAAAAATTAAGCAGAAAAGTATTTGGAAGATATAAAAATGGAAAAAGAAAAACAGATAAAAGAGAAATAATAAAAATCATGAAGGTTTGAAAGCTGTACTTAACTACAGTGATAACATTTGAAAGGAGAGAGGAAAATTTTAAAGGTCATTTGCAGAGAACTGGTTGAGTAATACGTGATCAAAGATAAAAGGCAAGGTATAAAATATGAAGTCAATGTGATTGCCAAGATTGCAGAAGGCTGCTACAGTATATGAAAATCTAATGAGGAAGCCTTAAATAGAGTACACATAGAAAACTGCACAAAGCTATAAAGAAACATTTTTAAAAGTTTGACTGTGCACTCCAACACAAAACTTTAAATAAGGAAGTAAGATGGCCTCCTAGGAGAGGATGAGGATAATCTATCACCCGATGAAACAGACATGGGGGGGAGAGAGGGAGGAACGTAAGATATATATTTTGTAAGGGAGAAAGAAAATATAGACTTATGTCAGAACAGGGATCAAGAAATTAGGACATCTGAAGACTGACAAGACTCCAGGGACAGTCGTACGTGATCCATCCCAGATTTCAGAAGGACATGACAAAGTAAACATGGGAACCTTCAGTGGATATATTCAAAACCTCTCTGGAAAAGCAGAAGTACAAGGGACTTGAGAGAAGCTAACAAAGTATTGATATTTGAGAAGGGATTGAGGAGACATCTATGAAAAATACAGACACAAAGTCGTGACTTTAGCAGTAGGGGACCTATGGGAAAAACTAAATTACAGGACAGAAAGGGGGAACACCTGGAAAGTTACAATTTAATTAAGGACAGTCAGCACTGATTCACACAAAACGAATCATGCCTAACAAATCAGATTTATTGAGGAAGTAACAGAAAGACCAGGCAAAGGTTAAGCCATGGACATAAGGAAAGTTTTTGATACAGTACTGCAGAAAAGGCAAAGGCTGAAAGGTAAGAGTGAACTACAGAGTAGATGGAGCATTGAAAAATTAGTTTAACGGAATGGACTGTGTGCATAACAGCTGATAGGTATAGAACACATGCTTCTGCAGCTACCCATATGTCTGAAATTAGGAGTTTGAATCTGTGCTCAGAACAGAGGTCAAAGAATCCAATTTTGCTTATTCGTCTGATGTTTTTTAGATTTTGTACATTAAGGAGAACAGCTCTCATTACTTACATTAAGGAAAGAGGGAACTCATGGAAAGAAGTTAAAAATCATTCCTTCATTTCAGTTTCAGCAGTTGTCTGTGCCAGTCCTAAAGAGATATTCTATTCCTTTCTCTAGCACTATGCAAAAATACACAATGGGATGGATGGAGAATGCAAGGGTACTGAGCTTTATCAAAGATACAGAGTCTCTGTTTGCAGTAAATGCATATGTAAGGAAGAATCAATACAAACCAGTTATAAAATTCTGAATAAAGGGTCTATTGCCTTTTCCTTTCTGAAAGCAGTCCTCTCTAATGACTACTTAAACAGTTTCCAGGTAGTGGGATGCAACAATGTCTTCTGACAGGGTTTTTAAACACATCACTTACCACATCATCTCTGTCTTCCCACTCGACCTCAGACAGATCCACACTACTGTAGTTGGGCTTTCTTCGTTTCTTACCCTCTTCATACTGGCATAAAAAAGGTGAAATACTTAGCACATCCTGGTTTATATGTATATAGATTTTTCACCAGAACATATTAAAAATTTGATGGATGCATGCTGATTGTACGTAATACACATAACAGTAGGCAGTTTAACTCCTACAAAGTACACCGTATTGCTTCATGAGTGTTATCCATGTACTAAAAACCGACACCACACGATTATTTGTATGATCTCTTGCCGTAATACAAAGCTTTTCTTGATGGACGCACTGGAATTCAAACCTGGCAGTTGTATGTCCTTCTTCCCACATGGAGAACACATGAAACACTGATCTTCTAGTTTATGTGAAATATCTCAAACTAGCTCTTTCAGCTGTACAGGAAGTGATATTTACTATAATCTTATCAACAAAATGTTTACCCGTTTCTCTTTAAACAAGATAAGATGCAAGTCTTGGGAAGTATGGTGTTAACATTTGCTGATACTACATTTTAACTACAACTTCATGGGAGAAAAAGTAACAGTAATGATAATTTATGTGATTTTATCACTAGACACTGTTACGCTGTAAATCACAAACATTTAAAACATTTTAGTGACAAATTGATTTGACACCAAGGTGTTTATAACATAGGAAATTCTGCCCTCTGCTGCACATTGAAAATCAGAGAGCCAACTAGCGTAAGAACAAAAACCTTGCTTGGTGGAAGAAGAAAAAAAAAGTATTTAAAAAGATCTATGAATAAAGAATCTGAATGGTTAAGAAAAATTATGATAATTTGTTTGAAAAAAATAAAGCTGGGAGAGGATCAACATAATGTGAATGTGGTCTTTTATCTCTTACGATGCGTATAAACAGGAGGGAAAACCACAAGTCTTTCTATGAAGTATGACAGGAGCCATTGGGATACTGTAAGGAATCCCCAAATTGCTCTTGTGAATCCCCAGCAACAGCATCATAGAAGCATAGAAAATGCACCTGTAAGGCAGTATATATAGCCAATTCTCCTCCCTCAGGGCAGGACCAACTATACTATAAACCAAACCTGTCAGTATTTGAAACAGCCAATTTATCACTGGGGCCACTGGTGCAGGAACTTTCAATCACATTCTGCAGATTACAGAGAAACAAGAAAGGCCAAAGAAAAACTTGCTCTCTGAGCATTAAGGTCATTCCCATCCTGACTTTTCTCTTCCGTAAATTAAAAGATTCGGACGTGAATCCACAGTTGATTTTGTAGACCACAGTATTTAAAGCCAGGGATGACAAAATCTTCCTGAAGAACAGCAAACTTTTAAAAATACTGACTATTGGAAAAGAGATTTTGTGATATTGGTAGCATTTTAAAGTTTCTTCCAGCACAGGCTTCACTGAACCTCCTTAATTGTTGCTCATAACAACCTGGATACTTCAATTATTTCTAAGATTATTATTTCGGGAATGTGGAATAAAATCCTGACTCAATTAGCATTCTTCTTTTGAACAACAAAAATGCTAGCAACTTTCTTGGTGTAAATCTTAGACTAAGTTCTGAGAATTCATGCAGATGCAATTGAAAAGTACTTTCAGTGCTTTTTCTTGCCCCTTCTTCTCCACTAGAAGCCACAATTCTTGTAACAACAAGGTTATTTACTTCTGGGCTAATGGTATTCAACAGATGGGCAGAGAAATGTAAAGAATTTCAGCACATGCTTATACACTAGACTGTGAATTCAAGCAGCTCAGCACAACCATTAATTCTTGCTACATGACAGCTTTGATATTGAAGGAGATAACTATATCCAAATACTAAAGTACAAAATTTGCAGCCAATATAGTTAGCAAGAATAAAATATGAGAGGATAACATCCGGTTCATTAGCAGGGCTTGATTTTTTGTAGCTAATGTTTAGCAAGCCTTTCATTATGGCTGCAGCTATATCAACATTATCTTTTATCTCTACTAGAAGTAACTATGTCTACTCTCTGCAGCTGCACCAATTAACTAAGCAAATCTTTGATCTGTTTTAATCCTTCTAGTATAGAAATGGTTACAGGCAAGCTCTGAAATACTGAGACCTGAAAAATGTCTCATAGAAGTTAGCTGGGATCATTTGAGTAGAGCAAACAACTCCTGTACTGGTTCCAATATTTAATTACATCCTTACACACAGATGTTGAAGAGTTTCTGGGCTATACTGCATTTTCAGACACATGTGCAAATCCTTACTTATGACAATAGGAGTTGATCTTTTGTGTCTGACAGCAGAAGTAGGCTTCAAATAAAAGGCAAACCATTTGCATAATACTGGTTATGGGGTTTGTATCTATTTTAATCATACAGATTCCACACCTTGCACTCTAACAGCAAAAACCAAAACCAAAAGCAATCAAAGGAAGAGCTGGATAAAACATTCAAAGTTCTGCAGCAAAGCCAGAATTGGAAGCATTCATGCCTTAAAATATGCAGAAACAAAGCCAAAATCCCAATACTCAAGCAAAGGTTAGGCTCTATAATCACTGAAAGGAACTGAAAGTGCAGTTCTTAAACACGTTTAGGACAGGAACTAGTAAAGTACTGAGATGCCTAAATCTTCAATTCAGCTATTATGCTTTAGGGGTATCATTCAATTGCCTACACAGGAATTCAGTAAGAGCAGATTTAAGTTATGGTGCAAAAAAAAAGGTGGCAGGGAAAACAAAAAAAAACTTCCAGCAAGGACAGAATACAAAAAAAAAAAAAAGCAATTATTTGTACATCTGGGTAACTTTGCTCACAAATCTTATCTTCATGAAGATACTACCTTATTCCCAGCAGTAAATTTACATATCTTTATGCTTATGTAAGTAGGGCCTAAAACTTAAATGCTAGTGGATCAAATACAAAATACTTCATAACACTACTGTTCAACTGGCCATGCTTCTCTAGCTTCTTTCTAGTTTTATTGATTCATTAATTCCTTAGTAAAAGTTACACATGGACATAGAAGCAACTCATCAGCTTTTAAAACTGGCATTTGTCTGTATCTTTTTCTCCGGTAGCAAACCTAATCTTTTTATCTCTGAGACTACTGGGTTAAGTATAACATACTGATTGGAGGCTGAAGCCAAACCCATCTGCAAGATTACTACAAAGCACTGAAACAAGTTATTAAGAGACCCACTGGGAAAGATAGAAACTAGGATCTCTACCAAGTTACTCTGATTTAAGTGTATGAGGAAAAGAGTTAGATTTAAATTGTGTGCTGTTAATCTGCTTTGGCCAGTATAAAAAGTACAGTGATAATATGCAGCAGTTAACCTCCGAGAGAACAGGGAGTGTAGGAGGAAAATTTTTAGCTATCATGACTGCAAAAAAGAATCTTTTTGTCTGCTCAAAACTACATGATAGGTCCAGTGTATTTTTGTTTGTGGAAAAAAACACTGGAAACTATTTTGTTTGGTCATTAGAATGAGCTTTATCTTACTCAGTATCTTTTATTTGAGGCTTGGCCAAACTCTTATACCACTGGCTGATTCAAGCAACATGTGACAGGTACTGTTTAAAGACTGAGTCACATTTTTTCACCACCCCATATACAAGCATTTACATGTGCCATTATTAAACTCTCTGCTTTGATATTTTATTTATTTTTTTTTTTAACATGAGCAGTCCCAAACCATCTGCATTGAATGTGACCTGCCACGTGTTTAGAAAGTCAGAGTGTAGCAATCTGATCACAGAGGGAGCAAGCTACATCTTAACAGCTGCAAGCCTTGGGTCTAAGGTGATTGGAGTTTCTCAGACATGCTCCATCTGGATAATGGGGAGGCAGGAGAGAGGAAGTTGCTGTGATAGCAGTCTTGGAAGTGCCAATAGATTTTAGCAAGCTTGCTTAGCCACACTTGTAGAATCATCTGTGAGAAAATATTATAGTGACAAAGTATGTACTAAATAACAACCAAAAGCTAAAGAGTTAAAATAATTCTAAAGGAAACCTCTTCATGGTCAAACTTCTATCCTATATACAAAAGAAAGGAATCAGGAACTAAAAAAAATGCCTCCAATTTTAAAACATAGCATCAATTGATTAAGTTTCATCTTTTTGGATTAGTACTACAAAATTAGGATAATGCATTAATCTAAAAAGGATTTGGGAATTATCCCAATTCTTTTGTTTAGAAGAGATGAACTTGCACATATGCGAACATGTTTTGTTGAACTTGAATTCTACAAAATTAAATACAAAATACAATTGCATGTAACTGACATCAAGCCGTCCTGTAAAGGTATTCTTATCTCCAGTCTGATAGGAAACGCTGAATGAACAAATATATGAGGAAAAGCATCATTATCTAAAATGACACATTTTTGCATATGGTTTTAAATAAACAGATGCAGACTGAATACACAGTCATTACTGCAATTCCCTGGTCCAGCTAGTTATTCAGGTACTTCCCTTCTCTAAGATTCTGGACACTAACATCACTAGTTTGTTCTCTGGTGTAGCTCCAATTGATGTAATGCAAAGACTGCAGCTGTTTGAAATGGAAACTGCATTGCAGCTGACTTTACATGGTCAATGCAATAGTAAATACTGAGAACTTTATCAGCTATCCATCCCAGCATAAATCGGTACTGGGTCACACTTAAACCACGACACTTTGCAAGGGGAAAGTTCTCTTTACACCAACTTTCAGAGCAGAATCATCTGTTTCTGTAATGTGCACAGAAAGGAAGGGGACAGGGGCGCTTCCTTCCTAATTTCCAGCAATGATTGTAATAATTCAAAACTGAAAATTTCTTTAAATGTGGATTAAGTCCTTCAACATTAGTCCATTAATAAAATAATATTTCTATCATAAAATGCTAAGAGTTTACATAGTATGGGACAAAGATAAGGTAATAGAAAAGGTCATGAGAATACAGGGGAAGAGATCACTTCAATAGATTGATTCATACTTTGACATTACAAAACAAAACAAAGAAACAATAATAATAAAAATATTAATAATAATAATAATACCCAAACGAGAAAACGACAGCAAATTTCCCTTTCCTGATTCAACTGTTTATATAACATCTCCAAGTGACTGAGCTTTCATTCATCATGAACTACATAGATCCAAAACATTCTGCCTGGGGATACATGTGAAGCAGCATCCTATCGCAATGTAAATCACTACTGCTTGGCTTTTAAGCTCTTTATTTAATTTGGATTTTTTTTCCTGCTCACATGATCCTGATTTGTCTTCTGTGATACTTTTATTTCACAATTTCCATTCAGTTTGCAGCCTCAGATGACCTTTTACTGATGTGCACTTAACCTTGAACATGTAGAACACTGACAGGTGTCTAGTCAAAACTAAGTTGCTTCCTACACAAAGCTCCTGATTTTAATATTAGAAACATAATATCTTGATTTTCTTAGGAAGAACAACTTCCCTTTCCAAAGGCAGACTTTCATGACAAGCCTATTAAGTTGTTAATCAAGAAATTCCTAGGTTATGGTTGGCAGTAGAAAACAGTTATCTTGAACTGATTTTTCAGGCCAGATGGCAGGGAAAACTGCCACAACATAAAATTTGCACTGCAGAGAAAAGCTGACAACAGAAGCCATTTCATTTGCTAGAGAAAAGAGAATAATGCAATTCTAAGTTTCCAGGCACTGAAAAAGTAGGATCAATTTGATGTACTGTGTACAAAGAACTATCTTGCAAAGTAATAGGAAAAAAATGATTCTCATGTCAGATGTATCTAAATTACCGTGCCTACTCATAACCCATGTTCGCATTACAAATGGTGCAGTAATGTTTAAACTGATATAACAAAATATGGAAATATATGGAGGTAAAAGTAAATACAAAAATACACCTACAAACTGGACAGAGTACATGGGCTGAGCTCATATTTTCAGGTGGATTGCAGTTGCTTAGCAATGCAACATGTATGCGATTTCCTCCACTGAAAAAAACAATCCCTCCATTTAAGATTTTATTTGCATTTTCAGGACCTTATCATTTGGGATTATGCAAAACTGGCAGCTGCTTATAATTATTTGGGGGTTGAGTAGAAATAATTAAAAACATCTGCCTTTATCTTAATACTACCAGACTTAAACCCATGAGCTCAGTTATACCTAACTTCAAAGCTGAAAGCAAAGAATAAAAGAAAGCTTCACATATTGCTAATAAATTTTCAGTGATTCATTTATATGTACAACCAGTTATTCAACAGCCTTCAAACCTTTAATTATCTTTTAAATATATGTAATTTTGCGCTTCTAATTAGATAGCAATTTAATGCTCTCACAGGGATTCAGATGGGCTGTCTTTTTTGAAATGTAAACTCCAATAGGAATAATCATTGGCATTCAAGTGATTGCATTCTTCAGTTATTTAAATGAATGTTAGGCATTTACACTGTTCAAATCATTTAAATATTCTCCTGTCAGCTACAGCTGTAGAGTTTTATGGAGTCGCTGAATAAAGCAAGGGTAAGTGTAGGTTATCTTACGTTCCAGGCGGGACTCCCCAGAGAGAAATGAGATTTGCTGCTTATGAAAGGCTAACACTGCTTAAGTGGGGCATTAATGTATCCCCTGAGACTTGGATTTCTCTGTTTTTCTATGTTAGGAGAAATAGGTTTGTTTTGGTTTTTTTTCCCCCAGAATTTACAGCTACAAAGAACTGAATATTGATCTGACAATCTTTAAATACTCCAGGTCCTTTAGCCTAATACAATATATTGTGACAGTCAACATTATGAGATTAAAATGGTTACTTTGGCAGCTAAACCACCAATATGTTTTGGTGAGGGTATTGTGATGCATGCATTGGCTTTGATTTCTGTGTGTAACTTTCCCTATTAAAACTAGTCAAATTAAATGAAGATGTGCATCATTTTAAAGAAAGCAATGAATCGGTTTAGAGTGATAAAAAGAGCATTCATGTACATTGAAAAATCACTACTACTAGCCTTACAGAGCTTATACTGAGAGTATGAATACATTCCTCAATTTTCTCAGAGAGACAGAGAATTTTGGTTTAAACTCAGAAATATTAGAAAATCCTTAGTCATCATGGATGTTATTAGATTAATTCGTAAGTCATACCACATTCTTTAGTTTACATTTATTAAAAAAAAAAGGTAGAATCTGAATAAAAGATGCAATTTTATTCTGTAACAGGTATTTACCTTTAAATGCATGTTTAATTTAGGAATTTGAGCTCCTTGTTCAGGAAGTTCAAGTATTCTATCCTAAATGAACCTAATAATTACTGAAAACGAAATCCCTCTTTACTCCCTGAATAAAACTATAAATTCCATTGCTGACTATGAATCAAAAAGCCACAGTCTTCACAAAATCTACTTGCAACCTTGCTATTATTCATTTCAAACCACACAAATATTAGGACTGAGAGGCAAGGGTACAAACCCCTAACACCAGGTAAGATTCAGGAAGGTGTCATTCTTTGACTGTGGCAGACACTCATCTTTCAGTATCATTCCTTAATTTCTCTGTAATCCCATTACACTTTCCAAAGAAAAGAGTTTTCCTCTGGCACCAACACATAACAGACAACACAATGACAGTTACAGTAATGAGCCATCAGCCACAATTAATATAATAATAATACTGTACTTCAGTGTACTTTAGAAGTATATTATCGCTTGTTTGTTACTTTTTCTTTACATACAGTAAGCTCATTTCTTTGGCTAAATGTAACATCATCATGACACATTATGCATTTTAAAATTTAATGGAGTAGTACCTAGCACACTGCAAGTGCTAACAGGATCCTGAAAGGCAAGCAATTCAATCACACATAACCACTGCTGGGAAAGACTTTGTCCTCATGTACATGTTTCAAGCAGCCCCAGAAACCAAGTTACTGCCTTGAAAATCTCAAAATTCACTTCTGAACGCCCAAACAATTCTGTTTGGTTTTTTTTTTCCTAAAGAGTAAGGTGTGGTTTTACACTAAATATAAAATTCCAAATTACATCATACTGTTTAAAACAATCTCTCATGGAAAAATAAAACACTACTCGGTAAAAATCCAGAATTTAGTCAAATTGCAGCATTCAGGAGCATCCTGATATAGCAATATTAAAAACCCAAATAAACCGAAATGTCATTACCACCAGCCATAGTGTCTTGCGTACCATGGGCGTACTTTTGGTAGGAAATGCACCCTAAGAACGGTGTGAATGTGAAACCGTTTAAAACGCACACATTCACCGTCCAACAAAAAAAACAACAACACAACCCAAAAACCAAACCCAAAACCCCCAACCCCCCCAAAAGGCTTTGAAACACAGCAGAATTGTGACAAAGGCTTTTTTTTACTTAAATCTCAGTAGACTTTCTGCATTCTAACCGCAGCAGTAACTGCAACACACACACACACACACCGGCTCCGCCGGCGGGGCAGCGCGGGGCCGCGGGAGGGCGCGCCCTCGGCGGTGTTGTGGCGCCACCCCATGGCGGCCGCCCCGCAGCGCAGCCCCGGCAGCACCGCCCACCCTGTGGGAGCCGGCGGAGGCCGGGGCCGGGAGCCAGCGCCGAGAGCACGGCTCATGGCTTCGGGAGCGCTCCGGAGCGGTGTCGGCGGCGCCCGGGGTAGGTCACTGACAGGTCAGCCGGTCATCGCTGGGGGAACAAGATGGAGCAGCCTAAGGCGGCCTGGGAAAGAGATGGGCAACAAAAGGAAGGGAGATAATATCAAGAGTTTCAGTGTATATGAAATAGGCGTCATTTACAGTCGATCGTTTAATTGGCAAGGCCTTGAAAGCTATCTCTTTTCACTCTCCAAAGCAAATTTCCATGGGATTCCTTATTCCGTGATTATCATGATTTATTAAGTTATTTGTCAAGACTCATCGATCCAGTAACAGAAGAATGTAATCAAAGGTTCTTTCTGCTCCCTCCATGGCAAGAGTCACCCCTGAAAACCCACAGCCAGCACGGAGTTAGAAGTCTGGGAGCTGCTTCAACGACTGTCTTAAACGTGTGAAAGTACCTTTGAATGTATCTAGAAAGGACTTTTCTTCCTCTTCCTCCAGTTACTCCATGTGCACACAACCAGTCATCCTAACTGAAAGCCAAGTTTATTCAACAACGAAAAAAAAAGGCAGGAGAAACAGAGGAAATCTCCAAGAAAAACATTTTTAAACATAAACCCAATAGGGTAATCAGCACAAATGATTAAATATACTGGTCAGGGTAAGATAAAAATCTGGTGCAACAGGAAACACTCTTCTTCAGCGGCTGTTTACTATCCTGCCTGTCTGCTCAGTGTCCCATAAGACAGTTCCTTAAAAAGCAGTGTGTCAGCTTCAGAACTAACATATATGGCCGCTGCCGTTAGTAACTCTGGAGTCTACGAGTATTCTAGCTTTATGTCACCACGGGAAAATACAATCGCAATATAAACCAGCATGGATCAGGTCAGTAATTAAAGTAATTTGAATGTAAACTCTAACCCGCCCAAATAATTTTAGATATTATCCCTGGTGAACGATCCAGTTCCAGTCCTACATGCGTATCTTCACATACTTACTGTCACAGATTTCATGGAATGTTTTGCCACTAGTTACAACAGTAGCAGGATTCGGCCTGCAACATTAGTCTAAGGGCCAAAGACAGCAATCACTTCGCTCTCAAAAACTCCACTGAAGTCAACAGAAGATTCCAGTTACACACTACTGACAGAACCCAGACTTAAAAAATTACTCTTCCAGAAAAAAAGGAATGAACAGATCGTGAATATATCACAAGTTCCCCGCAGCTGACAGCTTACAGGCTGCTGTCCAGCATTTGTATTTTTAAAATGCGTCTGTTGTATAAGGTAATGAAATAAGTGCCCACAAGGTGCACCCTACGTGAGGGGTAGTAACAGAAAACCACCCTTTCCCTCATTAAAACACATCACCACAACAGAAATAAGGAAAGAGGGTAACACCCTTTGTCAGTCTAACTTAAAGCTGCCCTCTGTTGCTGGATTTCATTACCTTCTGTTTATTAAAATAGCTATTCTGTAATGAATACATACTAATATTTTTGAAGGAAGTAATCTGCCAGAAGAAACAGAGACAGTACATCAAATGCATGTATTGTCAAACTCTTGTGAGGTACATAGGGAATTTTCAACGATATATTACTACGGCTTGCAAATATAGGCTGCCAGATGTACTTGTGATACCTGAAGATTTCAAAAGCATTTTAGGAATCAAGACCAAGTCATGACCTTAGTATTACGAAAACTGGAGAATGCTATAAAAAAACAATGCATTTATATGCAACTTAGAAAAATATTGAAAAATACATGGATTTTAATACATACAGAGCTAAGAAAAAAATATTCTGAAGGTAGTTGCTAATTTTGAAGACTGCTCCCCACACATTTCCCACAACCAAAAAAGAAAAGTTTAATATTAAAAGTTTAAATTAAAGCACAACAACATTTATTGCAGCGTTTTAACCACTAAGGTAGATTAACATAACTGGTCTAATATAAATTTTGAAATAGCAAATTTTTGGGAAAGATACAGAATGCTATGACAGTCAAACTTTAGATCTGGTCAGTGCACTTGTAACTTCAGCTGTTTAAGCAATTTTTAGATCCTTTCTATGGTCCAGCTTGATAACAGCAAAATTACAAAAAATAGTCACTTGGTATGGACAAGCAGGCTGAGGTAAAGCAGCGAAGATGCTGCAGTAAAGATCTGAAGGTGCATTAAGAATCTTTGTATACAATTCAGGTGCTCTAAGGAGGTCTTACACAGCCCCTATTCCTGCCTCTTCTCTCGTGGTTACCAGACAAACCTCAGCAAGTCATCTCAGTCAGAAAAGGAAAGAACATGGAAGAATGGATAAATGGACAAATCATTTATTTTAAAGTTCCTTCCAAGGTACTGTGCTTGCTCTGTTCATTTTAGAGTGATGTTACTGAGAAAATGTTCTTCCATTCACGGAAGTCCCCCTGTTGAACTATTCATAAGCTCTACTCCAGTTAAAAAATAAATGGGAAACAGTAAGTGTAAACACAGATGTTAATGAAGTGTGTAATTCCTAGCCCAAGTCTTAGAAAGACAAATCCTTTTGCTGAATGAAAACATCAGATATGCTAATGACTTAATAAATCATGCTTTTCTATAATGTAATTTTTATATGAAATTATCAATCCAATTAATAGTACTGTTTTCTACTAAAATGTTGTTGAAATCAGACACTGCTTGAAGTGAAAAATACATATGGCCTCCATGTGTACACAGCAGTGGAAGTACTAATACCGATGCTTTGCTAAGATTTGATAGTGATGGAACACTTGCAAATGCTGTTCCTAAACAATGATGCGATCAAGAATGTACCAATTCTCTGGGGTGTTAAGCTGATAAACATTTGCGTAACAGGCAAATCTATTCTTCTTGCTGTGATTAATGCAAACAAGATGATAAGGGAAACTAAAGGTAAAATTTGCTCCTATCTCTCTTTTAGTACAAAAATCCCTTGTGCAGCTATTCTGCTTAAGAATATGTTTTATTGAAGTTTCTGCACATATATTAAATTAGCTTTAACACTTTAACATGACAAATAGGGGTTATTACATAGCAATAGAACATTCTGCTTCAATGTAAAGTGAACATAATTATAGCAATTTCTGGCTTTGCTATTTTGCTGTAATGGAGGCCTGCATCTTTTGCAGAAACAATTTGTTTATTTATCTACCTTGACTTTTTTCATGGTAACTTTTGTTTCAAGACATAAATTTACCAGGAATAACAAAGCACCATGAACTGGTCTGTTGTATTTAATTTTTTAATTGATGTTAATCTATTCACATTAAAAGAAAAACAAATGCAGCATATATAGCTAAATAAAATACATCAGTAAATAGCTTTCTTACCAAAGGCCTAAGTTCTGGATGAGTCAAAATGTAGCCATTGTTTGTAATTGCAAAAGCATATCCATGAATACCTAACTGTAAGAATAAATGAGAAACACTAATTAGCACAGTCTCCAGTAAATTCCAAAATAAATGAATAGATACATACATACATACATAAATAAACTCAGGCAAGAATTTAGTTATCCAGAGCTTAAAGCTGGCATTCATAACCCTTACCCACATAGTATTTCATTCTAACATATGCAAAGCTCTGATCCCTGACATTTGGTGAAAATAAGAACCTGTCATTGTGATGAATTCAGCATATAGCACAATTTCAAAGTGTCACACATGCTTTGCTATTTAGGGCACTTATTTCTACAGGCTTTAGATTGAATTAGATGTGCACATGTATATTAGACATCACAGCATGTGACATGCAGCACAGCATGCGCCAAAGCAGGAGGGGTACTGGAATTTAGTAAATTTACATACAGCCAGGAGTGGCTAAGTTCAACTTAATTCACTTGTTCAAGACATACCGTAAAAGAATTGTTTACATCAGTGGTACTGAATGTACAGTTACAGAAGTAAGCAGTGGCCTATCATATCTTGTATTTACACCTTCTAGTCTTAAAGGCATTTACCTCACTGTTAATTCAAGGTCATCTGGAGCCACAGAAAAGGCTTATTTCTACTAAAGAAACTCTTGTAAGTTTACGGATTTGTAGCGAGTGGAACTGTGGGAGATCATTTGAGAGCAATGAAATGCTTTATGAGGCCTAACAGTATATATAATTAAATTTAGCACTGTACTTATTTAAATAACAATACTACTCGTTTAAGAATATGCCTATTGCACAATTGATTGTACCCACTGAATGCAGTAAATGTACCTTCAAACCATTCATGTGATCATTCAAACATGCCTTCTTAGCATAAAAGTTTGCTGCTAATGTAGAATCTTTAGGCAGCTTTAGTATGTAACTTTTACCATGCAAAGAGTACATCTCATTATGCTTTCTCACCCATTTTCTTCAATTCTGAAGTAACTTAATAACCCATATATCTTTAAGCATCTCATTCCATTGAGGTATTAAAAACAAATACTTCCAGAACTATCTTACTTTGATATTTTCTTTACATTCCTCACTACCAAAATGCTTTTTATTTTGCTTCAGTACATCCTTAAATTGTTTGCTGAAGTGGGACCTTAGGAGGTTGTCTGGTGTAAAGCAATGTGAGCAAAGTTGACAAGTGAGAATAATTTCTAAGGGACAAGCAGGACAGCAAGGCTTCTGTAATTTTCTGGAAATATAAACCAGAGTATGATATTATGGCAAGGTCATGGAGGAAAACATACCAGGTAGATTTATGCTGTCTTTCTGTGAATGATTCTATATGGTCAACTATAACTGCCATATAGAAATTGTTTTATAAATTAGAGGTTTTCCTGAAGCAGTAAACTTCAGTGAAAGTAATAGAAGGTGATATGTTCTTGGCACCTCTTCATAAAGGAGGGATAACCAAAACAATAGCAGTGGAAATATTTTACCTATTATAGTATCACAAGTGAACTAGCTGTTGGCTAAATATCAGATCTCAAGTATAATTGTCTGTGTTGGTAACTGCGGAATGATATCCAAGCAATGCAAGTTAGGTAAGGAAACCAATGTGGGTGGTATATTTTAGAGGAAAAAAAATATTTGCCTATTCGAAGCATATCCAGACTCCACAGGTAGTATTTTATTGTGTGTTGTGCAATATGTGAAACCGCACACTCTCTACACTTAAAATGCTTCAGTTTGAGAGATTCTACCTCTTACAGCAGTATTGCCAATTTGAACCTTGAGCTCTTGCCTCTAAATGACAGATTCAAAAACAAAAAATTTTTCTAACTGCTGTAAAATGCCACATGAACACTAAGTATTACTATATCCAACCCTACCTTAATTCAGAGAAACTGCCATTGGCATCTGGGGAAGTTTAGTCTAGGTAATGACTGCTGAAAATACTTATTGTTATTTTTCATCTTCCTCGGCATAAAATCCATCTCATGGAAGCTGATAGAATTCCAGGTCAGCAGAATTCCATTTCCAACCAATCATTTTATATCCCTGTGTGAATTTTATTTCGCATGCTGCCTCTACAGGAATGGGTCCCAGGGGTGATTATGCTCTTGCAATTGCATGGTCTTTTTACTGCTCAGAAATGTTTATGGTATGTGAGACTGGAAGTTATAACTCAAGTGATTTCACTAACCTAAGTGTACTGCATGATATTGGTGCCTCCTGTAATAATCCTCTCTTGTATTACACCCAGCAATATAAAAAGTGCCTTCAAATAAAATGTCTAATATTCAGAAAGAGGATCATATATTACTTCCACAGAAAACTAAGTCTTAAAAAATATATCGCCATATGACAAAACCAGAAATTTTTATTTTCCTACCCATCTTCTCCTTTTCTGAATCACTGTAACGCTGCTGCAATTCAGGCCCCACACTCTGTAGGTTCTTGTATTCATACTATGTCCAAACCATAAAGATGACTTCTGAATAATATCACTGTGATATTATCTTTTCTATCCAGCCATGCACCACCAAAATTTTATTTCTGCTGTTACTACAATATTGTTGTTCCTTCTTATTACAAGTAAAACTTGTTCTACCCATGACGCCTTAGAAGACTGTCCCAAAGATTACTTCCTTTGCTCCAGATTTTGCTCCTTTCTCTTCTACCTTCTACTGATTCTGTATTTCTGCATACCCGAAAGTGTAATATGAGCTGCATTTCACAGTGGTAGTGCACTGAGACAGTTCTCCATTATTTATCTTGACCAGAAGTGTCTCTGTGTTCTTATACCAGTGTGTAGATATCTGTTGCCTTTTCCCACAGTCTACAAACTTTTTTCCAACTGGGGCAGCCTTTCTGTTCTGTGTTGGCAAAGCACCAAACCTAGTAAGGTCCAGATCCCAGGAAGTTACTCCACTACATCTTGAAATTACTCCATTACACCTTATCAATGTGATTGCCAGCATTTTATGCATTATTTTTATCAAATTCTTGTTTAACTTAAATTTTCCAGTTACTGCTAATTGATCTACAAAATAATTTGGTAATTGCTAATGTATTCAAATTAGAATTATAATTGATAGGAGAAGGCCTAAAAAAAAAACAAACCAAAACAAAACATTTACGAATATTCAAAGGCACTCACAAATCAGCTTATTATTCCACCCTCTTAGAAATCAGTATATGAGAGCATGGCAGCAAATTAAAGGGAAAGAATGACATAACAAATTTATGCTCAGTATGGGTACATGTCAAAATGTAGCTGTTCCAATAGCTGGCCTCTTTACTAAAGGCTGTCTATGATACTGTGTTATGTGCTTATTTGTCTGGCAAAAAGCAAAAAAAAATCCACTAAGAATTAACTGGAAAACATTTGTTTAATTTTCATTTGTGAATAAACCAGCACTAATGGTAAAGCCTTTCAGACACAGAGAAGTAGTGAAATACTAATATATTGCATCAAATTTAAATGAAAAGTAATTATATTTTTGCATTTGCCTGAAGCTTACTTTGACAGAGTTGTAAGCATTTCACAGTAGATGAAGTACATCAAATTTTGAAAATCTTTATGATAATTATTTTGCAAGAATTTTATGGTAGAATTGTCTCTGACTTTGGAAGACTAAGTAGAGGAAAATACTTAGCAAGTACTTGATAGGAGAGGAGGAACCACTAAACTGGTTAGCTGGGAAATTCAACAAGTTCCTGAAATGTGACACTTCCTTTAATTCAATGAGACAACTAAGCTGGGACATGTTATGGAGACAAGAATCATAGAATGGTTTGGGTTGGAAGGGACCTTACGGAGCACCTAGTTCCACTCCCCCCTGCCACAGGCAGGGACACCCTTCACTAGACCAGGTCGCTCCAAACCCTTTCCAACCTGGCCTTGAACACTGCCAGGGATGGGGCAGCCACAGCTTCACTGGGCACCCTGTGCCAGCGCCTCAGCACCCTCACAGGGAAGACTTTCTTCCTAAAGTCGAATCTGAAACCTAAGGATATGTTAAGGATAGATTTTTGTACCCTTTTCATATGAAGTTATGCAAATTTTCAGTGTGATTTTCTGGTTATTTAGTATGGTATTCTGCTTATACTGCACGGTTAAATCATTTCATTGATTTTACTATGGAAAATATTTAGTATTACCTTCTAGAGCAAAAATGTGAAGATCAAGCCATATATTGATTTGCACTTGATCTCAGACATTACTGAGCTAGAATTCTTGAGGAAAATGAGTGAAATTTTGGAACTACATCAGTATAAACAATATAAGCATGCTAAATATATAAATAAAGCTATATCATAGCTATTATAATTTAGCTAAGTATAAAGGACATTATCATTTGTGTATTACCTTGTATTTTGGAATAGTTTTTAAAAGCTCTTTAACTGGAACATCTGTGCCAACTACTCCCAGAAGAATCCCTTTAGATCTCTGAAAAGAACAATAAAAGATGCACTCAGAATCACAATATTAATGAATTTTCACTGCTCATTTCACTTTGCATCTACTCTGCAGAAGTGAACAGACATTAGATAAATCCTTTAAAAACTGGGAAAAGCAGATGCTGGCACAACTCATCTGATCAAATAGTAATTTAATCAATAATATTGCTTCTTTCTACATTAGCTGCAATTCACATAGAAAAGGCATGTAAACTTTTGATAGCTGTTGAGTCCCTCAACAGAAAACCTCCTCACACAAATTAAATTAAAAACACTGTTACTCCTTTCTTTCCCAATTTCTCCCGCCATTTGAGAAATAAAAGAGAAAAAATAAGCATTAAGGGAAAGTCCATGTAATTTTCTTACTAACCTATTAAATTAGTAAACATATATATATAATATAGAAATTAAATTCTCAGCCTATGAAATAGGAGCATATCAGTGCAAAGAAGAAAAGGATATAGAATATTTACTACAAAATGGTAATATAGAAGTAAAAAAACTGCTCAAGCCTAGCATCATCTGAGATTCTCTCTTAGGCATAGGTTTTCATTATTTAATATGGTTTCTAGAGTGTATTTGGGATTATTTGTCCACATTTTCATGCTAACAAAGGGTTACTAACTGTAGACAAAATAAGATGACTAGAAAAATTTTTAGAGTTGGCTAAAATCTCATTAGGTCCCTGAAAGCAACTTCACTTAAGTCACACCATTATCACATGACAGAAATAGTCTTGAGTACTTACAGTCTCATTTTGCTTACTAAATACTGGCATGGCAACAGTTGTCATCAACACCAATCCCTGATCATCAGCAAGCTATATTTGAAAAAGAAATATTATATCTAAGAACTAAGGAACAATTACAGACATGTGATTGCATTTTTCAATTACATTCTCTTCATTTTAAATGAGATTTATCTAAAAGGCAATTTATCTAAATGATGCTTATGTAGTTAGACTTGCCGTCAGTGCAGCCCAGCCCAGCCCAAGCCCCATCTCAGCTATACCAGCTCTGCCCACCCCACCATCTGCATTGGCAGGAAAGATGCCTCATCTTCATTTCTATTGCAGTCTCCCATGAGAGTTACGAAGGAGCTGAAATGTGGATTGTGGAAGCAGCATGTGCAGTAGCAAAGCAGCTAGAGCTCTGTTCTACATCTTTCCCAATGTCATCTCTGCCAAAATTGCCTTAGGCTATTTTGTCCCAGCAAGGAACAAGAGGTCATGCGTTGCATGCACTTTGTTCTGGTCCAGACTGAGATCTCGTCAGTTAACACAGTGGCAGAAAGGATGACAGCCAGTTAGGATCTCAGGATCATCTTTGATCCATCCAGTTTCAGTTTGCTGTGCAAAGAGGTGGCATGAAGCATTAGCTGATTCTGCACATCAGGTTTCAATATACTTCTTCAATTTCAGGAGAAAAGAGATCTCCTGACCTTCGTTCCATTCAAGAGAAACATGTAGAATGCTTATCATTGGCCACAGGAGAGTGACACTGCTCAGACTATTGTCTCTTCACTCCCTCTGGCCAGACTACATCTTTTCCATAAGGCAAAGGCTAACTATGATGCTCAAGACCAGCACAGCTCTGAGTGCCTAAAGATCTTCACCATCTGCACATGGAAGATAACTTAAGAAGGAAATTGAGAGATACTGTTAAAACTCTTTTCTGCCCCACTAATTTGGGAAGAAGTTTAAAGTTCAAGCGGCTTATCCAACATTTAAAAGCATGACATATCCAATTATAATCACAACTGGAGATGTCATAGAACACAACTAAAGTCTGCTTTGTTGCATCTGTGTTTAGCCAAGGCAATAGAGACAATCTTCCTAAGAAATACTGTAGGTGACAGTCATGCCCAATTGTAACTGATGTTCTCCTACTACTCCTACATCAGCATCACATTTTCTTTACTCAGGCAGAATTGTTTTGTTGTGCTGTTTTCTTTTTTTTTTTGAGAATCGCTGTGATTTTTATTTTTTGTTAACAAAACTTTTGTTACGGATGAAGCAACAGCTATCAGCTCCCCAGACTTTCAGAACACAAGTCATATTATGACCAAGATATTTTATGAAGCATGTTTCACATTAACAAATCAGACAAATAAAATCTAGAACATTAAATGTCTTGCAGCTCCCAGTCTGCTTCAGGAGGGTTTCAGATTGCCAAACAAATATATTTCCTGAAGCATGGCACTATCTCATGGTGGGGAGGAATGTTTGCAGACATCAGACAGGAACACAGATAAGGTTTAGAATCAAGAAGGTTTATGCCTGATAAAGAATCAATAGGGACATGAGGTGGAACCAATTTATGATAATGTTTCCTTTTTTTGGTTTGTTTTCTTTTTAATAAGAAGAGATATTTCCATCCCTGATAGAATCCTTGATCAATTAAGCAACAGTAAAAAAACCAAAACAACCAACAAGAACAGAAAGAAAACAAAGAAAGGCAAAACCAGCAACTTTGTGAAACACTGGGAGTTCAGGAGGTGCACTTGAAAGTCAAATGCGACTGGAACTAGTGAAAAATTTGCTCTCCTTGGCCAGAGTAGTACAGTCAAGCACACTGACATGATTTTTATGGAGAAGAGCCTTCTGTGGTATGACAGTCCCAAACACATGTGCGCCAGGAAGTGAGAAAGCATTCTGCTGATTATGGGGTGACATCTTGGAGTGTTTAGAGATTTTATATGATTGCCCAGGGTTGTTGTTATCTGACATTATGTATTTGTCAAGTATCACTATTATCTTACGACTCCACTCACTCTCAAGAGATTACCAGAAACAATTTACTGGATAGAATGCCAGCCAAGGGACTGTCAGTAAAGTTTTAGGGTGTTTGAAATTCTTTAAATAGAGAAAAAAACCCAACAGCCTGGAGTTCCTGGGAAATTCTGAGAGAACAGGTCATTAACTCTCAAAACTAACTACGGAAGCATGAAGAGAATGATTGCCCTGTAATTATGATATCTACAAGTACCACCAAGGGTTGGCTGCTGCAATCATTTCTATAGAATTGCAATGTTACTGTCCAGCCTCTTTGTTTTTTTCATTTGTTTGGCAGATGAAGACGTTGTTGGCTACTTCCCTAAGTGGCCAGCAAAGAACTGGATGATAGATGACTCGTATTTGCAATGTTTCACTGAGCCACCATTTCAAGCTGCAGTATTTGCTTCACAAGAATTCTTAGATGGTGAGAAATTACCTGCTGCGGAGGAGCACACCTTTATTCCCTGGGCAATGACATTTTGGCAGAAATAACTTTGAAATGGTAGAATGCCAGCCACTGGGTATTTCTGCTAAGACAATTAATGCTAGAATCCATTAACAAATTGCAGAGGAAGCCATGATCTAGGTATTTTGCATTGTTGCTTTGCTAGTCTGACAATTTCTTACATGTACAAGAACTCTGTAACAGCTCATGCAACTGTCTGAAAAATTTAGTGATCCTCAGGGAAAAAAGCCAGTAATATGCTCTGTAATCACTGATAAAACTTCAGCTTATATTAGTTACATTCAGAACAAACATGTATCACTGATATCCCCAGGTCTGGCTAGGATTTTTTTTTTAACTTCTAATTAAGTATTTGCTGATGATTAATGCTTAAAGAAAAATGTTAGATATCACAAACTCAGAATAGCAAAATCAATATAAATGATATATACTCTGGTATATACTCTGAATATACTAAACTTAGCAGTTGATATTATTGTGTAATTAATAACAAACTCTTTGGGCACTCAATTATTATTTGTTTTTCCCCAAAAGAAAAAGCAGACAATCCTTATGATTCCAAAACTCATGAACTGGACATCACAAAGTCAAAGGCTCACAGAAGAATTATGAAGGCATGTAAAAAAAGAAAATACCGTAGTCAATCATTCCTTATAGGAAACATCTTAAAGAATGATTATTATTTTCAATAAGCACAAAATACATCTTTCTAAGCAGGCAACAAATAATTTAGTTACACATAGAATCAGGAGGCTTTTTAGTGTTATTGGCAAATAAAAAGGATTATACTTAACATAATGCAACAACATTGCTAGATGCATGGTTACTAGTTACATTCAGGGAAGAGTCCTTGGGAATGACTGAAAAAAGAAGCACCATGAATTTTATCTCTATCTTTAAATAGGCCGTACCTTATCCATCTTTGACCTTCCATTCTCTTAGAAGTAACTAACACTAATAGTAACTGCCATTTTTACAGAGGTATGCTTTCTGCATAATAATTCCCCAGAGTCTGATGATTCAAAATTGTTTTAAGCTACATGCTAAGGTTACTTGATTGTTTGTTATGTGTATAGTTTCTGCTGAAACAAAATGTCGCTGGCAGACGAACTGTGTTCACAAATAAGGATTAATTTGGACCAAAGTTCACCCAATGTTGGAACTTTATCTAGGTATATATGCAGAGCCACTAATAATTTTCAATTCCTGCAACAGTGTTTTGAATTCTTGTTTCATTCTCAAAGATAACCCTCTGTTTCTTTTCTTCCCCTCTAGTACTTTTTCCAATGCTTAATAATGTCTCTTCACACATCGGTCTAAGTATTAACAAATCAAGCTCCTTTCTATTTGTTTGATCTTTATAGCCCTAAGTGCCAAACTTATGCTTTACATGGAGCACCATATTAGTTACACATAGGCTTTGACTGACGTTAAAATCCTGTCTCTTACCTGTTTAGCAGCTTAATAATTACTGCACTTTTATTTCCTTCAAGTACTTACACAATATCAAGAAAAAGGCAAAGAAACAAAATCTGCTTCATCCCCACTCCTCCAAAGAAATAAAAGCTCCACAGGCAAGATCCAAAACTTGAGGCTACCAGCAGATGTTAACTAAGGAAAAGGTACAAGCTTTGAAGTACTTCTCACTTGCTCAGCATTTTTTGCTGTAAAATTAAATAATATAGGAAGTAGCATTCAGATCCATCTAAACACTTCCCAGATACAGTACAGCATCCTGCAGGGTATAAGATGAAACCAAAATCAAGATTGGTGGAATAATACAAAAATAGTCTCAAATAAAAGTTTTGTTAGATATTGCTGCGATTTCTGAGGGATTAAATTTTCAAAGATGCTCCAGGAAGCTTAGATTCCGAATACCACTGACTTCTGCCAGGACCTGGGCATTTAATTTCATTAGGCCTCTGAAAATTTTAGACAGCTATTAACTGTTGATGCCTTTTTAAGAATATTGGCAAAATATAACCATGAAGTAATCACTGAAAAACAGTCTGAAGAGTTTTAGGCCAGTAATGGTATTGGTGCACTAACTTAGAATTCTACTTCAATGCATCCGCATAGACAAACTTGTTAAGGTTCCTGGCAATTTTTGAAGTACTTCACTGTTTCTCAAGTGGATGTGAATTCCAGTTTCCTCAAATTCTTGGGTTTGGATTACTGGAAACAGAAAGACACTAACACAAATAAAATATAAGAATTCAAGCACAATGTTTAAGGCATTGTCACATGCTTCAGTCAGAAAATTAAAATTAGCCAAATGAAAATTAAATGAGGAAATAGAAGGATCGAAAAAATTTGGACAGTAAAATCAAAATGGAAAAACATGCAAT
Source organism: Pezoporus flaviventris (assembly GCF_033815535.1). Taxonomy (NCBI): domain Eukaryota; kingdom Metazoa; phylum Chordata; class Aves; order Psittaciformes; family Psittacidae; genus Pezoporus; species Pezoporus flaviventris. The sequence goes on along the minus strand of NW_026892569.1, from coordinate 8,111,085 downwards.
AAATTACTCATGGCTTTTTTTAAAAGCTGTTACAGGTATCAGTCACTTTCTTAGTGAGTAATTTCTTCAAGAAAGCAAATGGAGCCAGGTCTGTATTATTTATTTCTATTTATAGAATAAATATTTATATTTACATATACTTTCCTGTATGTATTTAGATCTGTATTCGTAAAAGCACTAACCATCTTAAACGTCTAGCATCAGCATGCAGACTAATGCATCTTTATGCTAAACAATACAGAGCTCTGATTATATGCAGTATGATACTAAGTGCTTGTCCTTTCAGATTTTCCTTACTCTGTTAGCTATTTATTCCCCATAGAATAGCAAGAAGTTAGCATGTTTACATGAGCCTTGTGCATTTCAAAACAAAACCCTGAGTTTACCTTATCACAGGAATTCTGCAAAGACATTTTGTTCAAGAAACAGTTTATCCATCTGAATATGGGAATGTTTTATTTTGCAAGCATGGAATGTAATAGGGGGAAGTAGGCTGCCTCAGAAAACACAGTGGTCACTGTTTAGAGAGAAAAAAAAGAAAAAGAAAACAACAAAAAAACCCTAAAGTTTAGTTCAGTTTCTGTTTCCTCTGCTCCAATGAAATTAAGTTGTTCTCTGACAGATTCATTTTGATTAAGGACTGCAGCTGATAAGTGCTGTAATCAGCATCTCACTTAATGAATCAGGAAGATACCTTCAAAAGAGGAAAAAACAGATTGTCTATGCCAGTTCACATGCGAAGGCATCTTCCTTCATAAAAACAAACAGTCTATGTTTCCTTTCTGTATTCAGTTCTTTCAAACCTCAGTAGCCTTCACAATTCTGCTAGTCAGTGTAATGTATTATCTAGTACTGGTCTGTCTAGTTCTTCAGCCAAGAGAGGACCAGTGGATGTGTTTGGGAGTCTCCAAGAATGTATCAGAGTTGAGTAGCTTCTGCTGTCTATACAAGTGGTTTGATCCTGAATAAATTCTTCCCAGTAATATGAAAGCAATGTGAAGGCTACTTACAGTCCCTGTAGCAAAGGTACACCACGTACTGGAAACCCTGAACCTCGGCAAACCACGTGCAGAGTTCCTTTGCAGTAAGGTATTTTTTTCATATTCAGGTTTATTCTCTGAAAACCAGAAAAAGGACTCTGCTCTATGCTGAATGACTGTTTTTCAGTACCGCCACTGTACAGTTATGTTTTCATATTGCAGCAACTGTTGTTACACCAGCCAGTTCAAAAATTGTTTCCTTTTCTACCTTTCTGCTGGGCTGTTAATTTCTGATTTAGTTCTACATTTGAATACACTATAAATTTCAACTTCTGCTAAGAATAAATGCTAACAATAATGTAATTCCCTCTAGGGTGTATTAACAAACCAAAAGCAACAAAATAAGCCTCAATTTCATCTCCCGAGTTTAGCTTCAACTCTGGTTCTTCATTAATTAATTTTATTTTCTTCTTTCCTTAGCAAAAGACATTCCCATCTCTTTTACATCATAAGTGAAACAAGCAGACCTCTTTTGTCAGGTGATTCTGGGAATATTTTAGCAGTTACACAATTACAAGAAAATACTTCAGCCTCAGAGAGCTATGAAATGCCAGTTATTTGACAATGCTTGACTGAATAATGGACCTACAAAAATGTCAGATTGGTGAAATAAGAATTCATGGGAATTAGGTTCAGTGAAATACTAAGAAGGATTCTTCATTAGGGACTGGTAATGATAGGGCAAGGGGTAATGGGTTCAAACTTAACCAGGAAGTTTAGGTTAGATGTAAGGAAGAAAGGTGGTGAGGCACTGGAATGGGTTGCCCAGGAAATTGTGAATGCGCCATCCCTGGCAGTGTTCAAGGCCAGGTTTTACAGAACCTTGGGTGGCATGGTTTAGTGTGAGGTGTCCCTGCCCATGGCAGGGAGGTTGGAACTTGATGATCTTAAGGTCCTTTCCAACCCTAACTGTTCTGTGATTCTAAGTATGTGGATTCATGCATATGGGAAAATACTGAACTGTACAGCCCCTCAGATATTTCTTATTCCTTCAAGCCTGGAAAGATATCCACACATAAAACCGAATTGTTTAACTGTTATTATTCCTGTGGCTCTCTAAAACATGCAATTACAATGGTAGAGTAAAAATATATGTGTAATTCAATGTCTGAGTTCAGTTCTTTTGAATTTTGGATAAATTATGCTATGGAATATTCATTTTTCAACATGTTCATCCAATAGTACTGCAAAACAGTAAGCTCTCGTAGTTTCTGCAACATACGTCAGTATGCCTTGTCTCAGAATTGCTAGGCTACTTCGGATGATACTGGCAAGGAAGCCTAAAACTAGACCCCCAAACCAAAACACAGAGTTTTCAGCTAGATCCTAGGATTTTGTAAGCTATCATCTACAGTCTAAAATGATGAAGTAAAGAGATCACATTAATGGTTTGTCACAGAAATTCATTCTATTGAAAAGACCTAGTGGAAACGGTTTTAGACAAGAATCTCTACAAGGTTCATGGACACTCAGTTTGGTAAAACGCTTAGTGAACAATAACAAGCCTTTAAAAATCATCTCATGAATGAGGAAAACTGCATTCTCAGGCTAAAATGACTCTCGGCTGTTTGGAATAAAAAAACAGAGCTCTGAGGAAATCACAGATCTCTAATGCCTAGCAGTAATAGTTTCATAACTGGGGGAAACTCCTTTTAGAAATAAACTCCTACAGCTTTCCCTTTAACTCCTTACTGTATACAGTTACTCTGCACAGAGCAACCCCAAATAGATCTCCAGAAATAACAAATAAATAAGCATCCAGTTACTCCTCACATGAAGCATATCAGTTCAGCCAGTTCAGCCCTAAGTCTAGCACTAATATCTATCTTGCACATTCCAAAATTACTCCAGAAACACATATACAAGAAAGAATATGTATTTCCTTAGGTGCTTCTAATGTGGCAAAAGGAATTTGAGGAGGATCACTGAAATATTTTCCTTAGGAGTTTATAGTCAAGAAGAGTTATAGCAGGTTTTCCAGAATTTCTGACAGAGTTAGCAGTGTCCATATCTATTACTATTAATACAATATTCTTGTCTATATATATTGCGCAGTGTTTATAATGAAGCCGGGTTCAGACAGCAATGAACCAGTTGCTATGTCCTGAGATGAAAGAACAAATAAAGACAGTAACAAAGCCTGTATCCTTTTTCTTTAGATTATATTCCTGCTTTGTTGGTTTTTTTCCTCCAAAACCAATACTCAATATTCTTTCTCTTTAGCTAGCTATGAAGTGGTATTTTTATGTTAGATAGACACATTCCCTAACTGTTATGGATGAATAAGAAAAAAAAGGCAAAATAAACAATATGCAAATTAATTAAAGACAAATTTGATGGGGCAATTCTATTTTTTGTCACTGATTTTTCAAGTATAATTAGTAACAGGAAGGAGAAAAACTTTGTGATCTAAACCTTGGATTTTTCCCACTATCTTTCATAGCTTAGACTCTGTGTTTTAGGCAACCACAACTAGTGTCAAGCTTTCTAGAATTTTTTCATCAACTTTCAGACATTTAAAAGACATTAATCCAAGAAAATATTAGAACTTAAACCTCAAAATATCCTTTTGTAAATACATATTTATTATGGCCATGATATATATCAGAAAATCCTAGGAGGACTGTTCAGCTCAGCTTAAAAGTTAACTTCTGTAGTGCTAATTCTATCCAGTCTTCATTCCCCAATTTAAACAATGCCTAGAAAAACAAAAAATATTTTTTACACTAACTCTTTTGTTGTTTGACATAGTCCTCATGTTTGCCCTTACTTGATTTTTCATGATCCCACAACAAGAGCTTTGTTTTCCACAATACTTAATTAAAATACCAACAGGTTACCAACACACAATTGGAAAGTAAGGGGGAAACACTGCTATATTAAGAGGAAATAAAAGTGGGGTGAAACTGGGGGACATGGAAACACGCTAAACCCTCTGACAAGGCCCCAGACTTCAAAGTGCCATAATGCTGCTGCTGAAACTTTACCCACAGCAGTCAGCAGTTCCATTGGGATTTATTTGAAGTATAAGGTTCATGCTGAAGCTTTTTTCTTCACCACCTTAAGTCTGCCACCTTCCCAACCCACTCTCGTTCTTCCTTTCCCCACTCCACAAAGGCTTGCTTCACAAGATGTCTTTTCCCGTGACTACTGTGCTTTTAATGTTCCAACTATAGTCATGAGGTAGGCTGAAAGCATCAGAGAATTGGAATTTGACTATTTAATTGTGGTTTATAGAGATTACAAGAATAAAGAATAGCTATTATTTTGATTTAGATTTAAATTACAGCCTGGGACAATATAGGAACCTCTGCAAGTGTATTAGAGAGACATTTCTATGTTTATCACACAGAAATGAAGCACAAGAAAACCCCCTCAAATTATAAAATAGTTACTTAGCGTTTGCACACTGCTGTCTCAAAAATATTATTAAAAGCCAGCTTGCTTGTTGAGGAATGTGAGAAATTTGTAAACTAAATTTAAGATTGTGATTAACATGTAAGTGAAAATTTTAATGCAGTTTTCTGAATGGATCACTCAACTTCAAAAACATTATGAAACTGCAAGACAATAGCTTCTTAGCAGCAGGAAAGAAATCCAAAGGAATGCTAAATCAGGGTCAAAATATTTATTTCATTATCATTTTGTACTTCATTAGATTAAATTTAACTCCTATAATTTTACAAAAATGCTAAAATCACTAGTCATGCACTTCAATGAAGTAGCAGCTTTGCAAATTTTGTATTTTCTATTCCCAGTGACAGTTAATTCAGCATTTCAAAGTATAAGAAGGTAAATGATGCAGGGAATGATAAATGATGCTCCTAAATGGCTGAAAGATGATAGCATCAAGATAAAAGGAGAGCAGAGCACTACTTACAGAATGTAAGGGATAACACAGAAAGAGAGAAGAAAGCTGTCAGGAACTTTAGGGCAACAAACATCATCAAAACATTTCTACATGGAGGAAATTCGATTCCATTCATGAAAGAATCATTAGAATGAAAAATAAAACAAAACAAAACCCCACAATCTAAGTGTTCCTAAACACTATCTGCTTCTGATTTGTGTTCCCAATTTATTAACTTCTACCTCTTCATACAAGCTAAGTAGAACAAAACATCACAGCAGGAGTAGGACAACAGATTTTGAATCCTGCTGTGTTTGCTCGAGAAAGCAAGTAAAGGTTTCCTACCAGGAAACAAAATACCTTTCTGAGCTATTAAGAATAGCTTTTGCTCATCGATGAATACAAAAGCTGGTCTTCAAAAGTGTTTGAAAGATAAATGTCATTTTGGAAGCCAAACTGGATAAGTCTGAAAATTGGTAAATTTGAGTTATTAGTTTTGTTTTATTACTATTTTCACAGCCCTGTGGGATGGTTACCTAAAAACATGCAGAAAAGCAACATACAGGATATATAAAATCCACATAAATTTGTTGCATTTGTCTGGATAGCAGCTCGGTCTTTTAGATAAATTAGCTTGTCCTAATATTTTCTTCTGAAAGCTACATAACCATATTAAATCGGTATCTATATCATATGAAATTATGGTGTTTGGAATTTTTTTTTTTTTCTGTTTTGTGGTATTTTCTATTTTAAGAATAGGTTATTTCACAAAGGTCTTTTCAAGACAAATACCACGGTGCAAAAGACATCCACTTGAAATTCCCCATACCTCATTTCACCTGCACTCCAATTCTGAATTTTCAGCAATTAGATTTAGAGCAGATAATGTTACAGTAACAAACTTAATTGTTATTTGTCTGCCGTAGACAGTTGAGAACCTACAGGAATTCAGAATCAATATGTAATCACCACAGAACACTGAGTAAACACCAAGAAGACTGTAGCCAAAGTGTCACACATAAAAGACATAACGCATTTCACCAAGATGACGAAGTATTTATAACGGATATAAAATAGTAAAGGTAAACTTGGAATGCCATGTTTTTCTTTCAGATCACCCAAAGATTAAAGTGAACATGTTTAGAGAGACATGACTGAAATGTTTATAGAGAAAACATTTGCAAGATGATACACAGATTCCAAAAAAAAAAAAAATACAGTACAAGTTCAGACACCATATGGCAAAACATGTACACTAGTGACTAAGTCATTCATAAAGGCATGCACTGGCCCTGCGCTGATTCCCTTTCACCTTGCAGACAGCAAGAGAGTCTCTTGTTTTGTTCTTAAGCTACTAAGCCATGCTTATGAAAAGGCTTATTTCTTACCTGAAGTTATCAAAAGCCCTTGTGGATCACTTGCATCTGTTCTCCCTCCCTATCCCATTCCTTCACTCCCACCCTACTCCTCTTTCCCTGCATGAAAGTAGCATACAGTCAACTAGACATTATGTATACATACAAAATATGTGGTCTTAGTTGTGACTGACACACATTTTTGACTGTCCATGAAAACTGTGCTTTTTCACTAACCTCGAACTTGAGTAAATTGTACCAGAACATTATTTAAAAGCTCTGAATTGTGGGCATCAGAACATACAATACTGCACCACATGACACAATCTGGTGAACAGCCTAACTGGTTATATCTTCCTGCGCCACTATATTATAACCTCCCTCTCTCTCTTTCTGCAGACTGTTAAGAGCATTTGCCATAAACTTTCAGACAAGCAGGTGAACATGAAAAAGCCAAAGTTAGCCAGTCCAGCCAGTCTTTTAGTCCTCCTACTTTTCTAGAAAGCTGTAAAGAAAAGATTTCTTTCAACCATTTATTTCCAGAAGGAGGAGGGGAGGGGAATAGAAATAAAGCAACCATTTTTGTTACCATGTCTCATTTGATAGACTCTGCAACTATCAAAACACAAGAACAAACTATGGACATAGCATATTACGTGCAGATTTAAAACAGAATTTTCTGAGCTCAACAAGCAAGGAAATTTCAAATATACATAACATCATAAAAATAAAAGTTTGTGTGCTCATATGTCTTGCTTTATAATTTAAAAAGTGGATAACAGTAATTAACCATTTAGAGTTCCATGAATGCCCTCACCATTCTGCAAAAGCTATTCACTGATAATCATTTAACCAATAGCTTTCATTAAAGTCATCATCCAAGACTTAATAACAGTGATGTTCAATTCATTAATTGTATTCTATTTACCTATATATGCTTTACTTAGTTGTTCTTTACAATAAGAACAACTTGGAAGAGTGACTATTACAATTTCCCAGCATCTTCATTTTTTTGTTTTAATATTTTTCAATGCAATCCTCAAAACAGCATCTGGATCTTCTATATTCTGGAAGCTTTAATTATATGTGTTAAATATAGAAGGACGACTGTGTGTCCCTGTCAATGGCAGGGGTTGGAACTAGATGATATTTCAGGTCCCTTCCAACTCAAAGTATTCTGTGATTCTATGATGCAACATGCATCAAGCAATTATTTGAGTTTGCCACAATCATTCTGCTATCACAACGTGCAGTGGTGACTCTGTTAACATAGATCAAATGCAGAAGTTGTTTAAAGGCATGAGCATACTATATGAAAACTGTATGCAACCCTATTAAGTCAGATGCTGGGTGTACTCAAAGGTGTGTTGATACAGTGGGGAGCAGTGAAAGGGTATCAGCTCTACCATGAGTTCTGCAGTCAATATAACAGAGACAAAACAATCCAGAGATGTTTCACATGGAGTAAGTTTCACATGAGGTGTTTTTTTTTTTATCCTTACTATTTCAAACTGCTGGTGGAGTAGCCTCCCCATTGTTTCAAAGTTATAGGCTACTATACATCTATCATGTTAAATAGGTTCTATGTTTAAAGAGCTGCGCTCAGCAGGTACCTTAGCTGGCCTTGATGTCAGATACCTTTCTTGCTGCTCAACTCCAGAGCCCCCACTGCTGCAACAAACTGTTTCACTGATCACTACTGTACCATACTCACAACACCATGGGAACTGAAGGACTGGTGACTACTTTGAATGACTAAGATTCAATTAAAATATTTTACCTTTTGAGCCTGAGGGAGCTGGAAAACAACAAAACAGAACAAGCAATCATTATACATAAATTTGAACAGCTACTTTAGCTGTTGTGTTCATAAAGTCACAAACATAATACAAAACAAAGAAACTACAGAAACTAGGGATTTAAAACTAGACATTTTTCATTTGTAAACATCTAAACCTACACTTATGAATGACGTTGACATTAAGAACAGTTTGTCGTATTGAAGTAGAAGGTTGTATTCTCTATGACAGAGGAAAGAAAAACAAAATGGCAATAGACAGTTACTGCTTGTGCAAACATATTACCATATATGCATAATATGCAATAATATATGCATAGAACAATATATTTCCGTACTATAAACACAAGTATGACTGTAAGTACGTATAAACAAATAAAAGATAAGTGCTTATGCATATATGTGTATCTATATCACAGAGATATTCTTGCACAAGTTTAACAATACCTGGTTGTATGCACAGTATTCAATTAAGCAACAACTCATGTAAAAAGTCATGGAGAACAGGCAGTAGACTCCATTGCATTTAAAAAAACCCTTATTTATCAAGAGTTGAAAAATGAGTTGTGTTTTGACTTTAAGAAAAAGAAAAACAGAGAAAAATTCAGAAAAATAAAGTATTATAGAGACAATAGTTTTCCTTTTTCTGAATTCGTCTCCTCTTACTTTCATACTCACAGAGAAATTGAGAGTACACAACAATTTAGTCTTGTGTTTCTTGGAAAATTTCTTTTTCTGATATAAATTGTTACTTTACAAGCATCAGCTGAACACAGAAACAGGCAGGTGAATCAATACCAAATGCAAAAAGAGCTTCAAGATCTCTAGTGAGCTTCTGACTGACCTTTTGTTCTTGCTCTGAATTAAAAAAGAAAAAAAATACACTTCCATATAGCACTCTGCTAAAAGCTAATGTCCACATTAGCATATATTGTGAAAGAGAATTGTCACAGTATCCCTAATTCACAAATACTGAAAGCAACCAGCCATAATTTGTCTCTTTTCACAACATATAACAAAATTCATGGCAGGAAGGAATGCTGTAGATAAAAGTATTTAATCTTGAAATTTGCATAATCCAGTAGCAAAATATGAACTGTGATCATGTTAAAGCATGAGTGATGTGTGTTTGTTTAAAAGCCTGTTGTTTAAATAATTTATTGTATAGAGCAATATACAAGGTTTGCTGCAGAAATTGCAGATACCAGATTAACTGTAGATACATGAGCTAAATCCTGTACAACAGGTCAGTGCATTACTTAGTGCAGTTTAAAGCTTTTCTGAATGTCTATCTACTTATTAGTCTTCAACTTAGTTAACTGCTTTGGTAAGTGGAAGCTTTTTATTTTTTCCATTCAAGCAAAAAGAGAAAGCTGTGGTATAATTGTTCTTATTTCCCATTGTAGCACTAAAACTGTTTTTCTCTCCAACATTGCTTTTTGAGGGTTCTTTTGGGGTTTGGTTTTTGTTTTGTTGGGGTTTGTTTTTTTTAATGCCACCTTCTTGCTAAAAACATGTGAAAATTATAAGCATCCTTTCATTGGTATCTCCGATAAAGACAGGTGAAGTAAAATTATGTCCAAATTCCCACCTTTGTAGTGAATACTAAAGAACTCTAGTTTGCCCAAACAAATGTTTTCATTATGAGCTAATTTGTATCCCGTATTCTAAAAAGCAGTACTTCAACTACAGTCAAGGAATCCAAAGCAGGATATGCAATCTTAGGTACAGAGTGTCATTGCAGAAATACTTTTTTCAGGTGATATTCAAACTAAATTAGAAAGCCTACAGTTCACATACAGTGGAGATAGGTTCAGGGAAGAGGGGGGTGGAGTATGGAAGAATATTAAAAACCTGAACGCACACAAGCCCAGAACAAATGCATGCACACAAATGCTCTATTGGGACTGGAAATTGAAGTTGAACCCAGCTATCCCTGTTGCTTTTAGTAAGATTATTTTCAAGAGCACATTAACAAGAGTTTACAAATCAGAGTTCTATTTTACCTGCTGCTCAACTGTTTGCCAATCCCATTTATAGTCTTTTATAAAACCAGGAATATTTTTTTGCTGCAAAATGTACTAGTAGTCAAAGGCTTGATTAAGAATAATAGGGTCAACAGATGAGATTTACATTTCATAATGCTTTTTTTTCTGGGCTGGCATTCTGGAATTGAACCTCTAAATAAACTTTTCACCTAAGCTGCAAAATCCAGGTTCACTGTCTTTGTTACAGCCAGACAAATCTTCATTCCATGGCTTATTTGAAACTCGGCTGTTACACGGTCCCGTATTTCAGCAATTCAGTTTAATAATTGCTACAAATTCCTTTGGAATAAACTATGGGGGTTTGTCTGCTATTACCCCTTCTGGGAGGCCATAGGAAACAAATAATTTTCCTAACAATAACAGTAATAGTCCTCTGGTCTGACCCTTTATTGCCTAGTCTAAAAACTGCCTGTCTCTGTGTAAAACTCAGCAGGTACCTCCGATTCCTGTGGTTTCCTTTATATACTGCTATGAGGCAGTTTGCAGTAAGCTACGTGATCTTTCCCTGGCCCTCAGAAAGCACTGTGGATCTTTCTGTTCCACTTACACCTATGGTAAGCTGTGCCATTTTGGCATCTTTATTCAGGTCCAACCATACCAAAGCACTGCCTGTTCCTCTTTGTTTTCCATTAGTTTCCTCCCTCTGGTGATTGTCTCTACAGAAGGTACGTGACAGGAGCAAATAAAACAGATACATGCCCTAGTTTATCATGTGGGTAATACATGTTCTTTTAAAAAGACTATGGCTGTGGTGCAGGGAGATCTGGTCATTTGCTGTCTCCCAGTTGTGGCAGGTAGGGTTAAGAGGGGCCCTCAGAAGGGAAGTGAACCATTCCTCCACAGAAGAAGATGTTGCAGAACTGCCAGGTATGGCAGGGACAGAAGTCTGCAGACTTATAAGCACCAGGGGAAACCAGAGGGGATTTTCTGATGTAGAAAAGCAGACTTAGGGATCTTGACAGAACTGTGTAAATTTTGTTCCAGCGTGAAAAAATTGATAGATTATAGAGCATATAGATTATATATATATATAGATAATTATAGATAGATGTCTATAGATAGATATCTATAGATAGATTATAGATCATAGACTTGCAAGGACACAGTGATGATAATGGAGAGAGATTTGTTTTCAAACACTTTTCTGTTAATCTATCTTTCCCATAAACCATATTTTCCTATAAACCACTAATTTTCTTTACCAAACCATTCTTCTTCTGTTTTGTGCTGTAAAACAGTACCCTTCAGAGACTGCAAGCCCCCTGAAGTTCACAGCGTGCTTGATGCCAATAAGACATTTTGAGAATTCCACCTCTAAATTCAGGTTGACTTGGGGTCTTTTCACACAATGTAGCCCAGAATAAATAACTGTAGGTGGTGGGGGGTTATGCTGTTATTGAGCACAGTGCCAGATTTTCCACTTTGCAAATACTCTAGTACAGTTTTAGCCCTTCCTGGAAATGTGTTTGGTATTATCAAAAAAATTACAGACACTACTAATGTGGTAAAACAAACCAAGATAGGAAAGGAGTCCAACATCAAGGATGTTGCACCTTTTCTTTGATCAGATAACTGCAAGGCCAACCTGAGTGAAACAAGGCCATTGATAGATCAGAAATACTATCTTTAGAAGCAGCAGGCATATGTAACAGGACCAGCAGACCTACTAAGTACTCTATGAAAAAACCCCATAAAAGCCTGTTTTCTTTCAGCCTTAACAAAAGCTCAGAAAGGCTGATTTTGTAAATGAGTGCATGATAATTTTAAACCAAAAAATCCATACACTTCCAAAATATTTTACAGCCATTGCAACAAGCTATACAATACATTATGAGCTGTAGGTCCTTGATTTTCAAGAAACCAAGTCTAGAAGTATTAAAGGAAAACATACTAGAATTATAAAGTTATTGTTCTGCTGGATCAGAATTCAACCTTATGTTTATTTGAAGAACAGAAAACAAACAAACAAACAAAACCCCTCCTGCAAGACTAAATTATAGTCGTTTTCTCATTAAAACAAAAAACTACGATTTCTATTATTAAACAAAAATAATATCACTATGAGATTAACTTTGATTTCCTCTTTAATAATAATTGCATGAAATTACCTTTGTCAAAAAACTACACTATTGCAATGTATTTATTTTAAAGCACTCAAAAATAAAGAAAAAATTCTTATTTTTGATTCATTGACCTAATTTCCAGTCCTATTCTCCTGCCAAACTATTTAAATGTCCCAGTCTCAGAACAAGGCTAACAACCCTACTGACTTGATTGTTCCATAATCAGATACAATACAAATCAATAGAAATTAAGTACAAGCATGACAGTAAATAATCAACAAGTATAAAGACAGTTTTGATAGTACAGCCGTTTCTGTAAATAATTTCTAAGCCGCACCCAATTTAACATCTATGCATACAAAAAACATGGTGGTTTGCAATGTTCAGGCTCACCCTGTACATGTCGCATACTGCCTCTGAATTTGGCATTAAGTGTAGATATCAGAACATTTACTTTTGGGAAATACACATTCAGGAAAGATGTGAAATAATTGTGGCAAACATATAGGGCCTGTACTTAACACCACAGCAAGGAGGAAGATGTCATACCTATTGTTGAAGCACCTCAGAAGAAAATGAGACAAAAAAAAAATTGAACACTTAGTGTCTACATGCACCAGGTACTCTGTAATATAGGTTGTTTATGGCGTCATGCAGTTAAACGTAGGGGTAGATAATAGCTTATTCTTGTGTATAAAGAACTGCAAAGCATTTTATATGTTGCTAGGAAGACTTCCACAGCTCTTCCCAAAAATGGCAAAAACTTGGGAGAAAACAGAACATTCAAACTCTCAATTTTTAGCAGAAAATACAAATTTTCAGCTTTGAAATCTACTTACTCAGTTGCTATGAGATATAGCATTTAAATATTATGATTTTGGCAATTTTTCTTTTACAATTTATGCACTTGTTCCCCACTTCCTAGAACGATGTAAGTACTAGAGGCATCAGATAATGATATGCATCCATGGAGGAAGAAACAAAAATCAGCCACCTACTGGGATATTCCTGATGCTAAGATTTCAGTATAAATATTAAAAGAGTGACATTAATGTGCAGCTTTCTGTGCCAACAACTGTGAAGAAAATGCACACAATTTTTCAGGGGATTCAATACCAAATCCTTCTTTGTTCACATGATTGTTTTAATGTGCTAGCACATATTTTGCATTAACTAAAGCATTTTAGTCAAGAATAGACTGTGCACAGCATACAAAGTATACCAGACAGAGGATATGTAAATGTTGGTATGGACAAGAGAATGATAAAATATAGATGAAAACAACAATTCTAGTTCTATTTTAAAAGCATCTTACAAAGACAACAGAAAAGAGTTAGCTCTTGTGAAACATGCCAAAGAGAAAACACAGGAGCTGCAAGGGTATCAGATAAATTAAGAAATTACTTATTAGTATGCTTTATTTTTAATTTGTACAGTGCTCACAGAATAATTCATAGAGTGCCCATCTCTGAGCAGAGTTTCAGAACTAATTGCCAGAGCTAAATACAGGTCCCTAAATGTCCCTAGCTCTGAAAATTATCAGAAACTTTTGTAGTGTTTAAATACATATTATTACAATAACTGAAATTGTAATAATTACAATAATTTGCAACTAAATTACATGGCTGGTGATAATTCACATATTTCCGTTAATAGACTTTGTTTAAATTTTAGTGAGCTAGCAGGATTGGTTTGTTTTGCTTTAGTAAGTGTCAGTAGTCAGCCAGCCCATCCCTTTATATTACCAGTACAGAAGTGAATACAGCAATTTGGAATAAATCATTTGAAAGTAGTATGGGTCAGAGCAATCCCAGGCACAGCTACAGGCTGGGCAGAGAAGAGATTCAGAGCAGCCCTGCAGGGAAGGACTTGGGGGTGTTGATCAAAGAGAAACTTAACATGAGCTGGCTTCAGTGTGTGCTCACAGCCCAGAAAGCCAACTGTATTCTGGGCTGCATCAGCAGGTTGAAGGAGGTGATCCTGCCCCTCTACTCAGCTTTTGTGAGACCTCTCTTGGAGTATTGTGTGCAGTTCTGGTGTCCTCAACATAAAAAGGACATGGAACTGTTGGAACAAGTCCAGAGGAGGCCACGAGGATGATCAGGGGACTGGAGCACCTCCTGTATGAAGACAGGCTGAGGAAGTTGGGGCTGTTCAGCGTGGAGAAGAGAAGGCTGTGGGGAGACCTCATAGCAGCCTTCCAGTATCTGAAGGGGGCCTATAGGGGTGCTGGGGAGGGACTCTTCATTAGGGACTGTAGTGACAGGACAAGGCGTAATGGGTTAAAACTTAAACAGGGGAAGTTTAGATTGGATATAAGGAGGAAATTCTTTCCTGTTAGGGTGCTGAGGCACTGGAACAGGTTGCCCAGGGAAGTTGTGAATGCTCCATCCCTGGCAGTGTTCAAGGCCTGGTTGTACAGAGCCTTTAGTGACATGGTTTAGTGTGAGGTGTCCCTGCCCATGGCAGGGGGTTGGAACTGGATGATCTTAAGGTCCTTTCCAACACTAACTATTCTATGATTCTATTATTCTAACTCCTGCTGCTACTGAGAAAATTTATAGCCATGTCCAGATATGATGTTAAATTTCATTGACAATGATATTTCACACTGCACACTATGCAAATCTGAAAAGAGTTAAAAGAAATTAGCATCTTTACTATTGTTACATTTAAAATATTTTTAAATGTTTTATGGTATAGCAATCATTTTTACAGAGAAAACCATTATGTCTTCTGCTGTCTTAGAAAAAAAATTGTGTACACTGCACACTGGGGTTTTGTGCTTGTTTGGTTTGAACTAGTATTTGGGTTTGCTTACAAGGGATAGAAATATTAATATATTAGGTATTATATTAATAAATTATAAATTAATAAATTAGAAAAATTATCTGTGTCTTGAATATGTTGCTTTTACCAATCTAAGATCAAGATCAATTTAAACTTACATCATAACACCAGATCAGAGATTAGTAAATGGTGAGAATATGAGCTTACCTACAGTAAAGTATATAAGTAAAATTATGAAGATAGAGGAAAACAGTATTTCAATATTTTTCTATTAATGTTATTAATTTATTTTGAACTATTTAATATGCAAATTTTTAGTGTGCTTGCTTTTACCATTAGTTGCTTTGGTAAAGCACCACGAAGTTTAGAAAGTTTAATTTAAATCACAAATTTTTATTTAAAAGATGAAAAATCATTAGAATTGCTGGATCCCCAAAAGTTGTAGGTA
The DNA here is from genome assembly GCF_033815535.1 of Pezoporus flaviventris. NCBI lineage: Eukaryota > Metazoa > Chordata > Aves > Psittaciformes > Psittacidae > Pezoporus > Pezoporus flaviventris. The sequence continues at coordinate 8,095,693 of NW_026892569.1, read as the reverse complement.
AGTGGATTAAAAACTGGATATGGATTGCCAAATGATAACAGTTCTTTATCCTTTTTAGAAGATCAGAATTTATTTTTCAATTTATAAGCAAATTGATCGGGAAGTATTAAATAATAGCCCTTCAAAAAGCTTTTAGACATACAAAGAGAAGAGCCAGGGAAGCCAGAACAGGGTGCAGAAGTGAATTAAGGCAGAAACTGAGAAAGAGTTTCTAATCATACCTCTAAAGCCTGGTAAAAAAAAACAACCCCTCACACTACACTGGAGTTAAGCATGTACTGCTCAACCTTAAGTGCACTGAAGTGGTTTCACATTGTACAAAACAATAATACGATGTTCATTTCATCTACCTACACAACAGAACTGAAAACAGTACACATATATTCTAGATATCAGGAATTTTTTCAGCCTTGCTCTTACTCATAAAATCAAAAGGAAAAGGAATTTCTAAAACTGAACATCATTACACATAATAAGACACCCGCCATAGGATTCTGGTTCTCACCTACGTAAAATAGCAACAAATTATATGGTTAGTCTCTTTCTCCTTATATACCCTTAGTACTCTTTAGTATTTATTAGCATTTGTACCACCTCTGGAAGAACAGATAGTCATTTTAGTTATTATTAATGCTAATTATTTCTAAATGAGACATTCAGAAAGACTGTTAGTAAGACAATAGATAATAGCATGAGAATTTTCCCCAGAGAAATAGTTAGTAAGAGGCAAGTAACTTCACTGTAGTAAAACAAGGCCTGAAAAAAATAAAAAAAACCCAAACCAAAAAAAAACCCCTGAAGTCTTTGTACTGTAAAGACTTGTTCTGAGTTATTATGAAAGGAGAGGAAAGGGAGGAAGGAAAAAAGGAATCAACCTCAAAAGATAGGTGCATGTAAGTATACTCATTTCTTCATCTATTCTCACATAAATGTCCTTTCACATTTGGGAAAAGAACAAATTCTTTGACAGTCCTAGAAATGAAAAATATTTTCTGACCCATAAATCTTTGTAGCAGCTAGACACACGTCCTCCCTCTCCCATGATAAAATCCGCACTGGCCCCAAAGCAAAACTAAACAAAAGCCTTATGCAGTACCTATTAGTATCAATGAGAATCTTGCAATGAGTTCAGTGGGGTTTTGATCTTGCTCTGTGTTAAATCTTCCTTGCTCTACAGCAATTAAAGGCCAACATCTTAAAATAACCACTTTCTGAAGAGGGATGAAAGTGTATTTGACTTAATGAATGTGTAAAGTAACTCAGAACTTCTGTTAAAACAGATTTACTAATAGTGTCTGTGATTGTTAGCATGTAACTGATTGTATTAAGTGAATTGCACTTCTAAAACAAATGTGTTTTTCTATAGTCTTATTTTGCAATTATTCAACATACCTTAAAAAGGGAATGGCTATAAGAACATGTATAGTTGAATTGTCCCAAGCCACTCTTTTCTCCATCGTTTTCCATGGAGTACCAGTTTTCCTGTGTGTCCAGAGCACTGCTCTGCTAGTAGTCAAGGTGTAGCAAGACTGTGCTTTCATTCCCTTACTTTCTGTCAATCCCTGCATTTTAGGGGCACAACTTAGAAAACTAATAATCCTTTCTCCCTTGCTATATATTCACAACCTAAGAGGAATAAAGGCATCTACCATGACGAAAGCTTTGTAGGGCCTAGTTTTGAAAGTTTGTATTAAGCACAACTCATACCAGACATTCAAGTTTAACCATGTGGAATGTGCATTTCAAAAGGAAGAAGAATCTTTTCCTGACATTTACTCTATTAGGTGTAAACAGTCCAGATCAGTGACCACAAAACATGCAGCGGAGAAACATATTGTAAATTACTTGATGTCCAGCAGTTTCCTGTAGAAATAAACGTTTTCTTATTTGCAGGGGATGCTATCTACAGGTATAAAGGCAAAACTGACCTATTAAATGGTTTATACATAATTTTGTATCAAGGACACAGGGTTAATAATAAAAAAATTGTATTCTGTTTAAAACTACCCTGACATGAGTGGACTGTAAGAACCTCTTTACAATATTTAATTAAATACACTTTTGCTTCCCATTATCTTTATTTAAGCTTCTTTTTGTTGCAGTTGTTTCTTTTTTACTTCATGATGAAGAGAATAAACCTATAATTTTAAAAGGGAAGCTTGGGCTAATACCAGGACAGAATCAGGGCACTTGCAAAGTTACTGTGGAATGTTTAACACAATCACAGGGGAAAAATAGGGAAAGTACAGATTGACTTAAAACAACTGAAGTTCTGTATGCAAGAACAAACTACAAAGAATCAGGCATAGGGAAAAAAAAATCAGCAATGAGAATTTCATCAGTAAGACTTTTGCACACAATAAAAGTAATCTATTTGCTCTGGATAACTAGAGGGCTAGATCTTGTAAGAACATGAATCTGTGATGCAAAAGATTCTAGGAATGTCAAAGCAAAGAAAAATGGAGCTAGGTTTGGAGGAGAGGAGGCTGTAAGTAACTGGACTTATTCTTTCTCTCTTTACTTCCTTAGAAAGAAGTCCTTCCAAAAATATTTTTAAATCAACTAGTCTATTCTAGAAGTCTGATTAAAGATTGGAACCAGTACAGGCCTTTAAGTGCTGGAATATGTTCTCTTTTAGAGAATACTGAATCTTTTATAGATGGAACAACCTGCTTTAACGGTTATTTAGCAAATATATTCACAATAATTATTTTATTTTTTTCCCCTATTTATCACTTCAGAATGAGCAAAACTCTTGCACAAACTTTGTATTTAGGTAGCACAAAATACCTCAAAGGTTATGCAGTAACCAATGGCCCAGACCTGCTCTGAAAGGACCATTATTCTGAAGGGCATAATGAGATAGATATCACATGCTGATGAGATTATCTGAGCTGAAAAACAGTAGGGGATTCATTTTAAAACAAGAAAGCAGGTACAAAAGTTTTAGCACAATTTCCTTTACTGAGAAGAAAACAGATATGATAATAGATCAAGGGCACTAGAAAGCAGCAGGAAAGGCAGATTAATCACAACTAGTAAAGGAAAAACTTCAAACAGTTTTTCCAAGGGAATCACCTTTTCTCTTGTTTATCAATTTCCCTTCTGAAAGAGGAAAACACTGATGGATCCATGTTAAGGTGGAAAGTTCAAATGAAGTATAAAGTAAAAGGAACCAATTGCATGCAAAAATACTGTATAAAAGGTACAGTCAAAACCCCAGGAATTTTGCTCAGAGGGATGTGTAAATGTACTGGTTTGCTGTGTGAACAAAGGAGGCATATTCCTAAAACCAGAAAAGAAATCTCCATAAAAACAGTGCTCAAGCTTTGTATTAACAGTTAGGAATCAAATGTCCAATGTGCATTTTGGAAATAAGTTAACAATATGCTAAAATACTACACTTTAGTAGCAAGGTGGCCATCATGTGTCTCCAAATTAGAAACACCTGTGTTTCAGGTTTGCGTGCATAAACAAACAACTTATTTTATTAGCTAACAGAGATGTACAAGATCAGAAGGCAGGTTTAAGACTCTAATTGTTACAAGTATCATATTTAAAATAAATGATAAAACACAGATTATTTTTTTTTAAAGCTTATGATGTGCTCCATCATTTAGCATTGTGAAATCTCTTAGTTGGATAAACTCCTAAAAATACATTCTTTCTCATCTATAATATTTTTATATTAGTTTGTGGGTAGATCGCTACCATAGACCAGCTATTGCCACCATTCTCAAAGATAAAATGACATAACCAATGCATAATCATTAGCTCTGTTTTGAGGAACAGGTTCTGCCTTCCTATCCTTCTAGATAAGTATGTAACTAATGTATATCACCATTCTAGTTTTACACTGAGATTTTATAGCTACACTGTATTGAAAAAGCCATGGAGCATTTTATGGACTCCACACTACAAGTTGAATTCATCAAACTCTATAAAGATTCACTCTGTAGAAAGAGCTACATTTCTCTCGCCTTTTTATTTTGGAAGAAGCTTTCTCCTGTTACTCTGTACAACTTGAAAGTTCAAAGCTTCCTAAAAGCCAATTTAACCTGATTGCCAACAGCTAAGACTCTGATTTGTTGTAAGACCATGAATTTGAGAACCTTTCTAGATGATCTAAGTTAATTTAAAATATGCAGTTTCTCATTATTTAATACAATGTTTGTGAAATCTAGTTTAAGGAATGGTTTCTGCCTGAGGCAGATTTCCTCATCACCTTCTGCTCTTTTGCCCTTATTGCATTATCCAGCAAGCCAAGCAAATTTTACCTCTACCTCACTCCTTCATTAGAAGAACTCATAAGAAAAGGTCTCAAAATTCTTTCAGCTGTCTTAGGGCTAGAACTGTTTGCAGACATTAAAGCATACTTTTTTAGGCATGCTAGGACCTAACACGATAAATCGCATTATCTTGTAGCTGGCTACACAGCAAAAGTGTTGTGAACATAAAAAACCTGACTATTGCAAAATCAGCTTTTACCGTATCTCCACTTTCTTAAACTGAACTGTAACACAAAAGCGACAAGGTGAAAGAGAGAAGAAAAATTAAACTTTTCTTTTTTACAAAGGGAACTTGCTGTTCACTTTAACTCTTGAATTTTTGTGGCTTTAAGGCTTTAATCCAAAAAAGAAAAAGACTTGTTCCATCAGTCAGTAGAAGTATAATCCAAGCACCTTAAACTGAGATTTAATACAATAAATCTGTCTTCTGTTTTATATCAATGTAACTCCAGGTACATAAATGGAGATACTACTGATTTACTGCAGAGTAAATGAAAGAAGAATAATCAACAAATGTAACCCATATGGAATTCAAGCATATAGCTGACTTAGGTAGTTTACTTTTTTTTTTGGGGGGGGGGGGGGTGGTGGTGACAGTTTTCTGGAATAAACCTAACAATATTGAAAACTGAGGCCTTTATTGTTATTCATCAGCTGGAACAGAACTAAAAGACATTGGCATGGCAAACTTTGTAAGTTGTACTGTTCCTTGGTATTAGCATACTGTTTGAAATGTGAATTCTCTTGTAGTATTTATACACCCCAAAATGAATACTATTTAAAAACAAAACCAAAAACAACACCAAACACCAAAACCCAAACAAGGAAACAAAACACGACAAAAACATGTTCCGTAAAAGAAGACCTTAAATGGAATGGCCCTGTAGCCTCCTTTCGTTAACCCTCAGTATTGAGTCCTTGGGCAGTTTAATGGTTTACCTGGAACTATGCAACATAAATGAGTATTTTGGGTGACTATATTTTTCCTCCCAAAAAATCTGGCCTCAGTGCATCTGAAATTTATGACTTTCAGGGAAAAAACTTATAACCATTCTAAGCTTTCTTCTGTTTATATTAATATTGCTGAAGCTATGCATTTGCCAATTGGTTAAATCGTCTTTCAACTAATCATTACGAGAAATACTTCCTTGGAAAGATCTGACCTGACAAAATGCAATGATGTGGACAAAAATTGAGCACCTTGCTGTCAAGCAGCAAGAACAACAGTGGGAAGCATACTATTGTTCCTTGTAGAATAAAGTGCATTTCTGAATAATTTCACCAGGAATTACTAATGTCAAAGTAAATATTAGTCATAATGACTGTGATAAACATTAATTGTATAAGTACATGGCTAAATTGTGTGTGAGATCTTCTGTTTATTCAAAAAGGAGAGCTATAAATAAGAGCTTCAATATCTGCAGAACAATAGACAGAAGATTATTCTCTTTTATTCTCTCTTCTACTTTTTTGCAGTAAGTTCTGCCACTGCAGCAAAACTTGAATGGCACCAATAATTTAGTAAGTCCTTATTATTATTTGATGTTTTCAGTCCAGCAGTGCAGATAAATTATATTTCACTACACTGCCCTGTTCCTTCCAGAAAGTCAAAGAATGACATATGAGATCAAAGGATGGAATTTAGAACATTATACTAAATTCATTGCTTTCCTACATTATCATTTACGCTAAAAAATTTTATGTTCAAATCAGAGAGAGAAAAGGTAATACATCTGACAAAATAGCTTCCATTTCCTTAGAATTAACTCAATTTCAGTCAGAATGGAGGCAATAAGATCAAAGAGACAAACAGCTATCAGCTGTGAATGTCTTGAAGTAGTTATTTTCACTGAGAACAGACATATCCTCCTAAATGTTAGATAAACCATAGCATATAGAGATCTAGAAACAAATTCTCCCTGTAGTTACTTATCGACTTTTGATTTTATTTCTGTGTCACAAACAAAACAGAAAATTTCCTGTGAAACAAGCTGGAAATGAAAAGCATTTTCTCTCCTCTCACCTAAATGCACTGTCTGCCATTGGCAGACCACAGCTGGAAATGGTCCCAAGCTGCTCTCTCATGTGCAGGTGTCTGCAAATGAGACCAATACCCTTTGGCATGAATATGCTTGTTAATCAAATTCAACAGCGGAGCAATTCTCTATAAATTGTATGTAGCAACTGGTGGGAGAACATCCAGCAGGTGAAACCTACAGACATTTGTAATTCTATGAATTCCTTTTAGCATACATCCAATCAGTTTTAGTATAAGAAGCCACTTTCAGTTATTTTTCAGCAGTCTTGGCTAACTGGTTGAATTTATGAAAGGCAGGTCCTGCTCAACTAACCTGTTCTCCTATGACAAGGTAACCCACTTACTGGATGAAGCAAAGGCCATGGATATTGTCTACTTAGACTTTAGTAAAGCTTTTGACACCATTTCCCACAGCATTCTCTTGGAGAAACTGGCTGCTCATGGCTTGGATGGGTATACTGTTCTCATGGTAAAAATCTAGGGGGATGGCCAAGCCCAAAGAATGGTGGTGAGTGGATTTAAATCGAGATGGTGGCCTATCACAAGTGGTGCTCCTCAGGGCTCACTGTTGGAGCCAGTTCTGTTTAATATCTTTATGAATGATCTGGACGAGCAAAGTGACCCCCAGTCAGTTTGCTGACAACACCAAGTTGGGTGGGAAGGAAGGCTCTGCAGAGGGATCTGGACAGGTTGGGCCAATGGTCCAAGACCAATTGTATGAGATTCAATGAGACTCAGTGCTGGGTCCTGCATTTGGGCCACAGCAACCCCATAAGACACTCCAGGCTTGGGGAAGAGTGGCTGAAAAACTGCTTGGCGGAAAAGGACCTGGGGGTGCTGACTGACACCACTGAACATGAGCCAGTGTGTGCCCAGGCAGCCAAGATACCAATGGCATCCTGGCCTGTATCAGCAACAGTGTGGCGAGCAGGACCAGGGAAGTGATTGTTCCCCTGTATTCAGCACTAGTGAGGCTCCACCTTGAACACTGTGTTCAGTTTCGGGCCCTTCACTGCAAGGAAGTCATTGAGGTGCCAGAGTGCATCCAGAGAAGGACAATGAAGCTAGTGAAGTACAAGTCTGATGAGGAGTGGCTGAGAGAGCTGGGGCTGTTTAGCCTACAGAAAAGGAGGCTCAGGGGGAACTTATCAATCTCTGCCTGAAAGAAGGCTGTAGTCAGGTGGGTGTTGATCTCTTCTCCCAAGTAACAAGCGATTGGACAAGAGGTAATGAACTCAAGTTGCACCGGGGGGGTTTAGATTGAATACTGGGATAAATTTCTTGACTGAAAGGGTTGTCAAGCATTGGAACAGGTTGCACAGGGATGGGGTGGAATCACCATCCCTGGAGGTATTTAAAAGATGCCAGATGTGGCTTTTAGGGACATAGTTTTGTGGTGGACTTGGCAGTGCTGGATTAATGATTGAAGTTGATGATCTTAAAAGTCTTTTCCAACCTAAACAATTCTACGATTGTAAGAATAAACAGTAATTTGGTGCAAAACAATCATGTCACAAGACACACCATGTTTACAGCAAAAGCAGCCAAGGAAAGCTTAAAAATTCTCTACAAAGTCCTAAAAACCTGTCATTGCACCTGACAGCTCTCAGAAAGCAAAATGTATTCCTCTAACACTCAAACTTTACTGAATATTCCGATTTCCAAAATTTATCCACAGAATATGTTTTGGAAATGTGGCTGCTTTGAGACACAATTATAATTGTAAATACTGGATTGCACAAATACTTCCATGAAATTATGTTTAACCACACACAAGCAAGAAGTCCATGACTCTTAAGGCCTTAATTCCCACAAAGAACACTTGTGTGTGAATCCTGTAGAAATGGACACTACAATTTGAAAGACTTGGACATGTGCATACTAACTCTTCTACTTGAGACCTCATACACTGATAATTTGTTACTGTGTTGACCTAAACTGTCTTACAATATCCTTACACCTTCTGCCCTTTCTCAGCAACTGGTGATTCTCACCTATTACTTTGAATGTAAATTATATGAGGAAGGTATTGTTATTCAGTCCTGTCATCACGCATCATCTACCCTAGCAGTACTTTAGTGGTTTGTTAAAATTAGCAGGTCTTGATAATAATACCAGCAATGCTGAATGACAAAATTGGAGTTGAAGTCAGTGATGCAAAGAAGGGGGAAATATACATTAAAATGGTCTGTACAACCTAAAACCAAGATTGACCTTAGAAAACAGTAAAAGACAGTGTGGATAGTCACAGCATTTTGTAGGAAAGGAAATGGAAACAGAAGAGCATTACTGAGAATTATACTGAACAAGAACAAGCTGATACGGTTCTTGGGAAACTGGGTAATTTTTTGCAAAATCATGATCAAATATGATACAGGTTGTAAAACCAGTAATTTAAACAACAGAACATGTAAATGAGAGGTGGAAGAATGTTAGACACATGTCAAAGCACTTAAACATGGCAAAACTCTTCTCTCCTTTGAAACATCATTAAAAATAAAAAAAAAATAGCACTAAAATATTCCCTTAGCTTTCAAATTCTGAGAGTATTTCAAAAAGAGGTGAGTTTTTACTCTACTCAAAGCAATGTTTCTCTAGGAACTACTACGATTTGAATTAGATATTTAATCTCTCAGTGCTCCAGTGATGAAAGATGAACAGAGACTAAGGTCAAACTGTAGTTAACATATCATATAAAATGCTAGAAGAAAGAATCAATATATAGCTTAAAAGCCAAGATGTAACACTGCTCTGATTTCCCCTCTATGGCTTAACATAATACTTGTCTTATTTGCACCACCCTGGGAGCAGAGCTGCTTAAGACCTAGCTTTACTGTGGCATTACAGCTGCTTGCTGATGTTGCAGAAAGAAGATATAAATAAGTTCTATAGCAAAGCCTCCAAGTGCAAAGAATTGTAAAATGCATTTACAGATATCAACTGCATATCTTAATGTTTGAAAAAGTGCAATTTGCATTCTGCATTTCTCATGTAAATGTACACTACAAAAATAATTATAATAGTAATCTCTTTCAATGGATATAAAATACTGTAATATTTATAGTCAGTGCCAGAGTTATAATGACTGTGGGGCGAGAAGTGAAGTGTCTCAGCATGTTCCACATGTTTTTAACACTGTTTCTAAAGGCCCTGGAGGCTATTAAATTTAATGAACCCATCTGCTATGAAATAGAGGTCCAAACATAATCAGTTTTCTCAGTGCCATATAATACAGATGGCATTCCATGTTCCCCATCCCCAGCAGGAAATTTTATGTTCCTCTTTAAGAGCAGGACTTTTGTTTTTGGTTTTGATGTTTTAAACATCTTTTTGATGTATCACATATACCATTTTATAGTGTAAATACCATATACAGCAATACACATGAAAAGTGTTAATTCATTAAAATAAATATTGCTGTTTCCTTCCTACATTTTTTCTAGTGACTTTGACAACTAGCAATTAGCTCTCTGTAGTGATATTCTTTGCTTAATGGAATCCCTGAAAATTGCCCTAATAGCGTAAGTTCCAGCACTAGCAGTGGAGCTAAGCAAACATGTAATTTATCGAACAAAGTAGTTTACTTCAAAAACTGAAAGGTACACAGACATATAGAGACACATACATACACAGGCATAGGTGCTATCTATGCTTATGCATGTCCTTATTTGTATATGCTATGTTTCCATGGAACAATGCACAATCAGTCATAAAGTATCCATATTCTCACTAGGTCATTATGGACTTTATTTTCCTTTGCATGTCCCAATTTTCATTTCAGGGGTCTCAATTTGTGTGCTTTATTGGGACACACTGCACCATGACTCTTGTACTGGTGTGTGAGCAAGGGCTCTAAACTCAGATATAAGTGGCACAGCATTCTTTGCACCGATTAGCACCCTGCTGCCTAACATAAGTAAATCAGATGTGTATTTTCTAACAAAAAGAACATCCATTGTTATTTTGAGCTGCATCTGAAAGATAATGACTACATTAATTCTATTCAGTTGAGAGGTTTATTCATTCTTGAGCACTCATTATGTTTTGACAGTTGACACAGATCTTACAGAATTTGAAACAGTTAATGGTAATTCATTTATCCTAGATCCAGCAGTAAAACAAACAGATTAGAACTGTTTAGGAGAAAACAACAATATTTTATTATGGCAACTGGAAACTTTGGGCTACAGATCTCATAAAAGTCATGGCTTAAAGGCTTAGTTTTTATTGGCCTGTCAATGAAGAATTCCACAGACAGCCCACTAATCATCAGCATAAAGAGATGTCGCACCTACACATAAATACGTGCACAATCTTTTCTTACTGTTTGTGTAAGTAGTTGCATTGATCACTATTGTTATTGTTTCAAGCACTGTCCCAGAGCTATAAGATCCCAATGCAAATAGAGCAGAACATAATTGCTGGACCAGATGGTCTGCGACTTCAAACTGCAATCATGCTCTGATATGGGATATCAGAGTCTTCAAAAGGCCACTGCAGATCTATAGGAGACAAAGCAGAACCTGAAGAACCTTATTTTAAGAACAAGCCTCCTTGACAGAAGGCCTGATATCCATGCATAAGATTTTCCTTCCCTAACCGAATTCACTCGGGTGTCAAAGGAAATTCTCATGGGAACCTCATAGTCAGTGGTGAGGATGTTCTCTGGTAAAGAGCTGTAAATTATTAGAGATTAAGAGATGCTGGCCACAAGGGAGGGTAAGGGCATATAACCAAATCCAAAGTGGATTTGGGAAAAGAGCAGCACAGATTTTCTTTTCACAGCTGCTGATTAATGACATTTCCTGACATTCAGTTCTGCAGTGATTAACAATATTTATTTGCCATAGACATACATGAACATTCTGAGCACTCTGATGCATTTTAATGGATACCAGTACTACAATCTAGAAGCTAGTTTTGAAATAGAGGCCCAGGGAACCTTTAACTGTGATAAAAATGTTAATTACACCCACTTATTATAATAGCACAATTAACTTGTGCCACCAAAAGTATTTGAAGATATCTCTGGGAATAGAAGCTAGCGGAAACAGGGTACTATTTAATTTTGTTATTTCATAAAAGCTCTTCTGTGCATTGAACACAAAGAAAACTGTGGAATGGAAGAAGCACTAAACAACAGCATTGTTATACCTTGCCAGAAACTCCTGGATAGAAAAAATGCCAGCATAATGGCTTTCACTCCATAGGACTTTGTTATAACTGTACATTATACACAGACTTCACAAATACAGCTTCCCTTGCTTCTCTAGAACTGGTTCAGAATTCATCCCTTGACAAAGAACTGTATCCTGGAATCTAAATTTCCATACTTAAAACACCTAGATTCTGATGTGACAGCTATCTGAGAAGTGTGAGCTTCCTATACTTCATACTGAATTTCTGCAAAGAACCCGAACCAGAGTGAAAAGTGTGCATACAAAGCACTTGATTATTTTCAAGGCTGAAAATAAATTGAAATGCTGTCATTTATGCAATACTGTAACTGTAATATCCATCATAATCATATCTGAAATATTTAGTCTTTAGCTCAGTGGAGCTACCTCAATTACTGTCCTACATAAGGGTTAATGGGGTCTTGGGCAAGTTACCTTACTAGCACAGTATCAGCCTCTTGGTCAGAAAATATTTCAAAATATGCCCGCTTAAAGAAAAAAGAAAAAAGAAAAGGGATATATTTTTTTAACAGCAATTGTAGAATTAAACTAAAATCCATAATTTAATGTATGTCTATGAGAAGGTGGGGATAATGCAAATGAAAATTCAACATACGGTACTTTAACACTGAAGAAAAGCAGAAAAAGTAAAAACCACTCCCCATTTATATTCTGGCAAATCATGACCTGTAATGACTCACAACGCTGGTTTTTTTTAATGAATAAATTCTGCAGCACTGGACAGTCATCTCGTAATACTAAATAAGTAATAATTAAGTAATAATTTGCTCTTTTTATGCAAAGAAATCCTCCAGTTGGAAACTAAACAAAGCCACCATGGTAAAGTATGCCTGAATCTGCTTCACAGCTTGAAACTAATAGCCTGAAGGAGATGAAATCAATGGTGCATTAGATCTAGAGAATATATTCAGGTACATTTATGAAAAACAAATTACACCAGGAAGTCAACAAAAGTCCAAGTAGGTCAAATTATGCACCCCAATAAACAAATTCTCAATCACAGTCTTTTAAACAATTTGAACTCAGGGGCCAGTCCAGCCTTTTTTCTTATTTTCTGCAGCAAAAAGTAACGTTTCTCTGCTTCCAGATGTTACCATAAGAATGAATTAAGGGCTTCTGAGCTTTATCCATAATCCCAACAGACTATCTCTATGTATTACTTCAGTTGGATATTCTGATGCCGAGGCAAGTCCTCCTTCTTTCTCCCCCGCTTTTCTGGTGGAGGGTAAGTAAACCTGACCCTAGGATCTGGCTGGTTACCTCTAGAAAAAGGCAGGAAACACTGGCAAGAGAACAAAGTCTAGGGGCAGTAAAAAGGAAGCCGGTTCAGCTGCCTGTGAAGCAGTCACCCAGGAAGACCTAGTCTCGTTTGCTTTATAATCTTTTCAGCTCTCAGAGCCTGACAGTGTCAAAGGCAACACAGACCTGACATACATCCAATGTTCTCCATGTTAAATTTTCTTCATACAATATCTGGCCAGGGATTTCCATTTCTATAAATGCCATACTTTTTTCTAACAGCAAGTGAAGCCCCTGTGAGTGTCAAAGCTAGGCTGAAGAGGCACTGCGGGAACATTCTGCAGACATCCTCTTACAGGAAAGGTGAACAGATGCAGGAATTACATGCCTTGTTTTAGCAGCAAAATTCTTCTGGGAATATTCCTAAATGATATCAAACACCTAAATGACCTAACTTCTGGCTTTCACAGATTACTTTTTCCTGGACAAATATTGGATGAGAACATGCTGGGGCATCAGGGGGAATGTTTTGTATCCTAAGACTATTACCGTCCAGCTTCTTTCTGTCTGGATCCTAGTATGTTGCAGCTTAATGTTGCTTGCTCTGAAACAGCACAGCTGGCCAATTAGCTCTGATATTTGGCAAGAAGGGAATGGAGAAGTATACTGCATGCTGTTAAGGCACAGAGACACTGATTACAACCATGTATATATAGTCCTGAGAATCTAGCCATGGCTATTCTGACACAGAAGGATGATTAAGAACATTTAAGCTGTCTGGAAATATGCTACTATTTCTAACGTATCAAGGTCCAAGCAGCAGCAATGGAGGAGAAGGGACAAAAACTGTCTGTGAAAATCAACAACTTATGGGAGGGAGACAATTATTAAGATTCCACTTTCAATGCCAAGACAGTAGAGATGATATGAGAATCTGTCTGAAAATATCACTCCTACCCTAATTTATCTTTTTCCCTTACCTATGAGGTTTTTGAGGGATGGAGGAGAAAGGTAGTTTGCAACTAAGCAGAGAAGAGAATTCTATTTTTGAATCTCTTCTTACAGCATCCAACCCATTAGGGTCCTGAGTGGATTTTCCAGGCACTTAAAAATGTGTCTGCATGTGAGTATGCGCATGAGTGCACATATATACATATGTGTGTATATATATACACTTATAAGTATGTATAGTGACATTAATCAGCCTTACTCAAGAGACTGAGAAGAGAAAGAAAAGAACCTGGAAGTATTTTATTGCAGTAAACCAGGTTTTGTTTGGATTTAAACGGTTCCTTTATGCAAGAATGTAGCAGCTCCACTGTTTTCTATTTTCCTGTTTTCTCAAGATTCCTTCTCTACACTCCCTCTAGTGTTTTTAAGTTCACTTAGTATTTCACACAGCATTAAGCTGTTCATTTTCCTTAGCCTTTCCATAACCTACAGGAGAATCACTGAAAATTAGACTAACCTCTCCAAATAGTTTTCTCCCTGCAATGATCAAAGAGATACAGATTAAGAGATGAAAAAGAGAGTAAAGTGTAAAATTAATTCTGAAACAGCATTTTGTTCTTTGTTGGTAGGTAAAGGGGAGGACTTGGTGTTAAGAAAGGAGGAAGATTATTTTGCAGCACTTTCAATGCAAGATTCATAAGCAAAAGGAGAAACCACTTACATGGATCAACTCCTGCTACTCTCTCTAGCAAATACACAAACTCACTTCAACACATACACACATTGATTACTTCAAGCATATAAAATCAAGAAGCGATAAAAAGTAGGTTCCCGTAGTCATCTCCTGACTTCATGGAATGCCCTGAAGGGACAGCGATAACAGGTGGTTTCTGTTTGCCTCATCCTTATGTTTCAGTAGAAGAAAGAGAACAAAAGGAAGACTGAATTAATATGTTCCTTAAAAAATAAAAGTAAATAGAGATAAGTAAATTGCCTCCAAAGCACTATTTCGAGGCAACTTTCTGTTTCTCCCTCATAAATGCAGTTTTATTATTTATTTTACATTACCCATGGCCAACTGAAGAATACAAAAGACCTGAGCAAATGTGAAAATGAGGCAAAACCATTCCCAGGGTGGATTTTTGTCCTAGAATATTTTTGTATTTACTTAAAGCTAAACCATCTAGATGCATTATAGACTCAAAACAAAACAACCACCACCACAAACACACACACCCACCCCCATATTAAAATGAAGCTGGTGAGATTCTCTAACCTTGCCCCATATTCAGGAAAGTTAAAATTTAAAACAAAAAGAAAACAGCTTTGTCACTGGTCATCTATTTTCTTCTATTCATTAAATTGAACACTTGGCATCACTTGTACTAAATGACAGATATTTGCTACAAACTCTTGTTCTGTGAATAATATGCAAACTCAAATATTTTAATTGGATCAAAACAAACATAAGAGGAAAAAGCAAACAGAAAAAAAAAAGCTATTTCAGACCAGCCCATGGAAATGAACAACCTTTATCTGCAAATCTGATCATTTATCACTAATAATACAGAAGTATTCAGAGTGCTCAGTCAGTGCATAACAGAAAGGTCTTCTTCAACTCTACTTTTTTTACAAGGATGTCAGATTGGACACTTATGATAATTTTGTTAGCATATCACATACCCAATTCACTTTGAAAGGTAGACTCTTCTTAATATTCTTCCTGAAGACATCACAGTTGTCCCCTAAATGTTCAGCCACCTTTACATACTAAAAGTACCAATTCTTGTCTGTCTATACTTTCATCTTGTCATATTCATTGCCATGTTTTAAACCATATAGGAAAAAATGGTTATTCAATCTAATAAATTTCTGTTTGATGCCCATTTTTGATTATTAAATATACATTTGGGGGCAATACATTTTAAAATAATGCTGTTGCTCATGTTTGCTTCATTTTTTATGTGATTTACAATGTATAAATATCTGGTAAAGTTCTGTAATTTTACTTAACGTACTTGTAATATAGAGATATCAACACTGAATTAGCACATTCCAGCAACAGAAATCAGATGTACAACTAGTGTTTCTAAAACGGCAGTTTTGTTCCCAGTTCCTCATCATATGCAGTAAGCCTAAATTAAATGCTTTATCATGCAGACTTACAGTGCTGTCAATATATGCTTCAGTCCATACTACGTCATGCTCTTGGTCAATAACCTTTGGTCGGCTAAGAACATGGAGATATTCCATGACATTCTCTTGAACATCAGCTAAGGTAGAGATCTGAGTAAAGAACCCTGTGAAAACACACAATTCAGACTTATAAACCAGACAGCACAAATTAAAGAAGATTGCAACAAGGAGTTATTATGTGGTTTAGGCCTGTTATATTTTCTGCTTGCTTATTTCCAAAAATGAAATGCAAAAAAGGAATGGTTCATATGAAGCAGTCTCAAACAGTACTAATTGCAAAAACAGAAATCCCTGAAACCTTTGTCCAATCCTGCACTGTGTTCCCAACACTGCTATGAACCACTGCACTGACTGTCCTAAGCACTCTATTTTCAGTAAACTTTCACTGTTTAATGGTAAGGAAGGTAGGGATAGGGGGAAGATGGGGCAAATGCCGCATACTTCAAAAGTTACAACTGGTATTAATTTTATCCAACAATGTCTCATCCTGTTTGGCCAGTTTCAAGAAACATCAGAGATTAGGTCTACAGTATCCAAAGAGTAGTCACATATGCTCCAAAATGCTCATCATCCTTACAGAATGTGACTAAACATGAGATAATAGCAATATGTTATTTACAAATGTAAGGTCACAGAAAATGTAGACTACATTTGGAATTGCTTGCCTTAGCTATCACAGCTCTGTTAATCCTTTAAAACATCTCCAACCTGACAGCATTAAGAACAGCAGAGGCCACAGCTATTTGAGCTATCACCACTTTCTTTTTAGTGCTGAGATGTTAAGTACCGTCATACATCACAAACTTGACATCTGGAGCCCACATCATGCAAATTTCTGACAAATTTCAAGGCCACAGTTTCATCAGGATGTATTTAAGCGTCACTTCGTATACTTTAATGAGGAAGGACCAATATATAATTTTTATGAAAGAGGCCTTGCTACAATTTTAGTCATTTGACAGGATCACAACTTCTGTGGAGCTGGAATATTAAGCTACAGCAGAAGACATGACAACTGCAATGAGCTTTTGAGCCATGCTTATTGCAGACAGGGCCAATTTTGGCAAGATTGAAAGGGTGCTTTGTAGTCCGACTGTTAGAGCTTTCTGATTCAATACACCTGCTCATCATACGTGTTCTTTACTGCGAAGGTGGTGAGGCACTGAAATGGGCTGCCCAGCAAAGTGGTAAATGCTCCATCCCTGGGAGTGTTCAAGACCAGTTGGACAGAATCTTGAGTGACATGGTCTAGTGTGAGGCATCCCTGCCCAGGGCAGGGAGCTCAAGGAACTTGATGATTTTAAGGTACTTTCCAACCCTACTTGTTCTATGGTTCTATCACTACTCTAATACCATTTGTTGTACTGAGCTCATGCACTTTTCAGTGCATGCTATGCCAGTACTTGCACTTCTATCATTGTGCAAAATTACAGTTGGAGCAGAGATCTGCTTGCACTGATTAGTGCGCAGTGAACAACAGGACACCTGCACTCAAACAATACATATAATAATGTCTGAAAAGTCAGAGGAGATTAACTACTTGAAAAAATTTGTCTTGTAGCTAAGGTGATAGAAAGGTCCTTTTTAATCAAGCAGTATTTTCTTATCCATACAAGCTGAAATCACAATTAGTTAACACTTTTTAATGTCTTCAAAAGCTTAAAGACTCATTTAAGAAGCTCCTGGATGTCTATGCCTAGAAAATTCTTTAATCACAGCCTGTAAATTACCTTTGAGACAAAGAATAACTTGCTGGAAAATGAGCATGAGTTCTGATTGCCTCCTGAAATGCTGAAATGTTTTTATGTCAGTTTTTCAAATGAAAAAAAATCAGATTACTAAAAAAAAATAATTAAAAAATCAGAAAACAGAAGCCAATCTGAACCATCTCAGTGTTGTGCCATATGGGTTTATACATGGTACAAGACACTGATAAGGCTGAAATATCTTTTTTCTTCTTTTCCTTTCAAGGGAAGAGATCCATCTGGACCAAGTACAACCAACAAGAACACACACACCTACTTGAGCCCGTATAAGTATTCCTCATATGGATGTGTATTACATTACCTATTTCTCTCTATAGTATTTCTGAAAATGCATGCTGTAATAACACAACTTACACAGAATTCTCTAGGCAGCATGCTAAAGACATTCATTTCTTGGTTTAGTACTTGCAAACCATACCTCTAAACTGCACAAGAGTAAACAGTTTTTAGCCTAATTTCCAAAGACTAAATGAGATAAGTCTGAATCAATTTCATATAAATTTTGAAAAGAAATAAAGGCCTCAAAGACAAGTGAAAATTTGTGACTATTCCAAGGCTGAAAGAAGTGACATGGAGCATCCTATCTGGAAGCAGCCAGATGGTAAATCAGCACATGTAGTAGACTAGCGTGCATGTAGTTGCAAGGCTATTCATACAGTCCTACTTGTCCAGCGAGTATGACAGTTAAAAAAAGTAAAGGTTAACAAGTGGATGAAAAAGGGATTAGGTGAAAAAATCCTATCTCTCTAATCATATCTGTGATTCACAGATTTATTCATATATGAAGCTGCAACAGATGAAAAGTTGAAAGAAAGAGTGTTAAAAACTATTCCTTTTAACCAGGTTGCTTGAAGTGAGTTTAGTGAAATGTAAAAATTGCTGTTAAAGATATGTAAAAGAAGACTTAAATGAAGACAGTGTCATAAGACATAACAATAAATATTCCCTCTAGCCTTTTTATAATGTAATCTCAGGGTGGGTTTCATTTGTAATTTCTGGGAAGAGCTCCTTCCTCGCACTAAACGTTTTGCCTGATTACCCTCCTTATAAGTATAGTTTGTGCTTTCCTAGCTCACATTAGAAAAATCTACAATGATTTTAGCGTCCATAACTCATGTAACATGAGCAATCACCTATATTCTGTGAATTCAGATTTTCCGTATTTTTAATGCCTGTTCTGATGTTTATTTTTCAATCTTCTAATGAGAAAACTCTACCAAAAGTTACTACATTATAGCTAGGGACAGCCTTAGGTAACATTCTCTTTGTTCATTTTCACTGAATATTTAGACTTTTTGATGGTTCATAAGATTGTAGCTCTGTGTAAGAAATACAAACCTCACAAGAATTAGCTTCCTACACTGCTAAATTTATCTCTTATGTAGAGATTGGTGGTACCCCATGGATTTTAAAACCTTACTCTTCCTATACCAAGGTTTAATGATCCCATAAACACTTACTCTGAAGTTCTTTAGCACAGCTGCTGAGGCCATGTAAGCAATAGCAGCAAACCCTTGCTTAAGTTTTTGCATTCTAACACCTGCTTCTCAGCTCCCTGGTGTGTGAATTATGCCATCTTTGAGCCCCTTTCAGTCAGCACTGCTCATTTTTTTCATCCCCAGCAGGAAAAAAATTGTGAAGGAAATGGGTAAGATTTGGTAATGACAATCGTGAGAGATGTATAATAATGTGGTTAAAGACAGACACTTAGGCTCTGCAAGCGGGCTGCCTTTCTGTATTACACAGTCCTTGCAAAGTGTTTGGATGGCTTGTTTTTCTCTAAACTTTTCAAATGCCTACAATGGGTTTTTACATGAAGTGCAGCACTTCTTGTTTTCTGGACACTGTGCAAAACAGATGCAACTGTTTTGCACACTAATAAAATATCACTTGCAACTAATAAAATATCAGAATTAAAAAATCCTTTCTGCTAGGGACTAAGGAGGGAATTCATTGTCTTGCTGCAGCTGTAAAACTCCCAGGGAGAATCCACCATGACCCCCATCTCAGGGGCCTCTCAAGCAGGTGAACAGTCTCTGTTGCTGGCTGCCTGCCACCCCCCGAGAGCCCACAGCACATGAGGTGCTGGGGTCATGCTAATAATGGGAATGGATGTGACTGGAGCTTCCTGTAGGAAGCTCTCCTCTGCTAATACAATAGTCTGTAAATGACTACAGCTGGGGCACAATTTGCCTCAGGGCTGATCTGTCCTCTGCTGGCAGTTAAAGAGCCAGGATCAGTGCTCCAGTATGCCAAGCATTTTTCTCTACATTGCTTTCTCAGCCTCTGCGCCTTTGTACTGATGAATCCTTTCCTTTGTCCATTTTACAATATGCCAGCCACACTGGTGATTCATAATAAAAAATGAATTAAAAAATAACAGAGGCTGTCAAATTACTAATGCAATAGATAATTTTACTGGGGGAAAAAAAAATTAATCCTGGCTGTTTTGTAAGTAATGAATCAACTCCCATCTATCTTTACAGCTTTCTGCTCGGAGTGACTGCTGAGGAAAGGTATTGCTTGCTTACTTTAAAATCTGGCACATGCACACAAAGCACTAGGAAACTTTTGTTCACTTCAGAATCTCAGTAAATCTTTATTCTTTTCCTTTGTGTGCACTTGCTTACGATACAGAAGAGTAAATCACTACAAATTTCACAAACCGCTCTAGAGGGACTTTGGGGTTCTTGAACGTTTTAATGTATTTAAAATGGTTTAGTGCTTTCCTTCATTAAGCCAAGTCCCGCTAGGTATGCTCTACTTATACAAAAAAAAATGTAACAGAAAGACATGCTTGGGATTTTTCAAGGTTTCACCATCAGAATCTAGAAGCTAAAGAAGTTTTGCAAGGTGGTATGAGTTTCCCTTGTGACCCATTCTGAAGGAAAGGACTGCTGTCCACAGTCCAGTCAGCTGGAAACCCTGCAAACAGCCTTCATCTATGTTGTGCTTCCAAGGGGAAAATCACTGCAAGGAAAATTGATTTTAAGGTCACTGACCCTCAGTGGCAGCAACATACTTTGGCCCACCCATGCTAGTAGTAAACTGCAGTCCAGCCAGCCAATCTTTAAACCACCTTTACTGCGCTCCTCATTTGTTGTGCTGTAATCCTTCATTTCACTGATAAAAAATGGATACGCTGTAGCTGAAAACTGTAAGAAAAAGACCTAAATCCATACGGTGTGACATAGTGACTGACGCTGTTTCCAACTGATTTTCAAAGCTATAGATACTTTTGTATTTAATTACTGATTAGCGGTAGCTGATTTTTTGCATTGTAAGCTGTCAGAGAGCAGATATTGTAACTATTAAACGGAGAGGGGGGAAAAAAGACCCATAGAAGCAACACTCATTAATGTGTTTAACTGATTCATGTGAGTAAGATTCTGACAACATGGCTCTGAAAATAACAAAGTAGTCCTGAAGAATGACGAAGGGGACCACTTTTCCCCCGCTGGGAATAAGGAAGACATGGACCAGATGATCTGCTAAGGCAGTCTGTATTGCCTGGTCCTAATTTCTGAGTTGCTGTACTTAGATCCTTATGAATCTGTAGAGCTGGAATAAAAACCTAACAGATTTTGTTGATTAAATTGTCTTCAAAAAAGATGCTTCAAAGGAATTCTTATACTATTATTTAAACTAAATTATGGTGTAATATTAGCTGATTAAGACAAGACTTCAAGCTGAGTAATTTCCATCAGCTGGACATAACAGTAGTTAAAGAAATAATGACTAAATGGATAGCACCTGATGCAATTCATCATAATGTAATGTGGCACAAAGGAAAAAAAAAAAGAACATTTTTTTTCCAAGAGGAAAGGAAAAGGAAAACCTGAAGATTAATTACAGTTTTGTTTGTTGGGCTTTTTTGTTGGGTTGGGGTTTTTTTTCAAATTGCTCTTACTTATGGTAGTCAGCCCTTTTACTTTAGCATCTCAGTCAGCATTTTACATGTTTTAATGCTCCTTCCTTAAAGAATAGAAACCTGTTTTTTCAGTTACACTGTCAGTTCCTTAGGAATCAAACTGACTCTGAGTAATAACAGCTATAGTGGAAGTAATGCTTTGAAATTAAAGTTTGTTCTCTGAACAAAAATTTAAAATCACAAATTCTAAAAGCTTTGTAGAAAATGCATTTAAGTTTTTGTGGGTTTTTCTTTTTTTTTTTTTGGTTGCATTTTGGAGGAGGGGGGTTTAATCTTTTTTAATTGTATGCTACGAGACAAGTAAGTCCTTTCCTTTCCTGGAAAAAAACAACCCATCCTCTCTGATTAGTTGTCAGTGATACCGTATCTGCAGAAGGATCAGGTACGCAGGAAAGCTCAGTAATAGGGTTTTGAAAACAAGGCTTTCACAGTTGAAGGTTAACTAACCTTTGTTAGCACAGGCCATCCACTTCAGGTTATCAGCAAAGGCAGCTTCTCTTCCAATCAGATAGGTAAAAATACGAACCTGAGAGCACAATGCAAAAGATCAAGTCAATTAATACTGCATTTAAATCTTACACAGTGGAACTTCAGATACAGATGTTTAATTCATCTGGACAAGCCCTTTTAAAGTAAGTATTACTGGTTAAACAGCACAGTAGGTTAAAAAAGAAATCTCTACCAGTAAGGTCTTCTAATAACAAAATGTGGCTTTTGTTCAATGTAAGAGAACGGCTGATCTCTTTGGATGTTTTTAATATCTGATATTTAACTAAAGTTATGGTTAAATAGTGAAAGTGTAAGTGACAATAAACTAAAACCACTGAGGCACAAAGCAAAACTGCACTTTCCAGACAAATATAATATTCACTTATGAGTTGAGAAAATTGCTGCAGTGTGGAAGAAGAGGCACTTAATTAGCAGCTATTTCTGTAGGTAAAGGATCTGAAACACCAGGTGATCAAACTGATCCCTCAGTTTCCAAGGTCCATAAGATACAGTATCTTTGTCACCTTAGAGGCAGGTACCCACTTGGCACTTGCCCAGGTGGCACTGTGCTATCAAGTGATAAACAGTGGAATCGTGTGCCAGGTTGCCACAAAAACCTGCGCAGCTTGTCTATGTATGTGCATGCTCACAGACCTATACACCAGGAATCCCAGGAAAATTATGCTTGCCTTAAAATTCTGCCCAGATAAAATTTCTTGGCAGATAAGGGAACATTTTGGAAATGCTAGATGCAAGGAAGGCCTTGATATGATAACGTGTTTGTCTGGACTCCCCAGTTCCATATTATAATACATACATCCAAAAAAAAAAGTGCCAATTTGCCCTCACAGGAAGCTGATGACAGCATTGTCTATCCCATACCTTCTGCTCTCAACCCTATTTTATACATGGGACACTGCAGCAAAGATAATTGAGTGGGTTTTAGCTAGATAAACAGAGAATGGAACAGAAGTATCTTGTCCAGAGCTTCCTGTACCTCACTAATACAAGTTTGTGTGGCACTCACAGCCCGCCTGTTCAGCTTGGGTCTGTAACCACCATAGGTGTATGCTGAGCAAAGAAATCATAGTCCTGGGTCTCAGCATATTCCATCTAGAGACCCCACAGTTCCATACCTACCATCTGATATAGCTGGGTAAGATGAAGCACACTGAGTCACACTTGATCCATCTAAGATCCCAGCAAGAAAACTGGGAACAGCACCTGACAGGTACAGCTAAAGCCCATATTCTACCCTCTGCAGCTTTTGCCATGCTAAGGCATATGTTTCTTATTCCATGTGCCTAAACTGTGACAACTATTTACCCATTCCCTAATGATTTGTCCAGGTAAAAGCAGCCAAGTGCATACTGGTATATTAGTAAAACAAATGCAAAGTGATCATTCTCTTCTGTTCCACCGAAAAAACGTATCTGCACCACTGAGCTCAGTTTGGGATTCCCCCATACAAGACACTGACATACTGGAAAAGACAGCATCCACCTTCAAGAAGAGTCTAAGAGGACAGCACAGCAAGGGACAAATGTCATTAAAACGTCCTAAGCAATTCTGACTCAATATAAGGAAAAACATTTTTGTCATGAGGGTAATAAGATATTAGAGAACATTGCTCAGAGATGCTGCAGAAACCGCATCCTGGGAGATAGTAAAACTTAGACCAAACAGTTCCTGAGCAGCCTAACCTAACCCCACCTGAGCAGAGGGTTGGACAAGATGATGTTCAGAAGTTTCTTCTGATTTAAATGATTCTATGAAATCAGCAATATTTTACACAAGGGATGAAAAATTTGATTTCCTATTGAGAATCAGTCAAATTTCTAATGAACTTGTTCTATTTTTTGTTATTTTGAAGATAAAACAATTAAATTACATTAGGAATGGAAAATTACAATTTGTAACTGCAAACATGGTGCTATCATTATGGATGAGAAGAAAGAAAATCACTAACTCCATGTTGTAACACTAAAAATAGTAAGTAAACTAAAATCCTTTTACCTTTTTATCAGTATACTTAATAGAATCATCATGATCAAAACTGTTTTTACAGAAACTCTATTATCACCATTAAAAAGCTGTACACAACAAAATATATGCTCCAGAACATTTTATTCAATACCTAATTGGGTCTCACATTCACAAAATAGACATACTTTAATTATGCACAAAGCTAATTACACAGAAAAAAGTCATGATGTGAGACGTTTATGAAGACCTCTAATTTTATTCATTTGCAATTAAAAAGAAAGAATTAGTTTTTTAATTAGAGCCGTTTTTTCAGTCAAATGAAATTATTTGTAAAGCATACCAACTTATTATAAAGTTCCCATAGTTGTTTTTTTTTTACCGAAATTTTAAAGTCTCTCTGAAAGTTTCCCTCTTTACTGTCAGTTATGATCCTATATGCCCTCACTGCTCTTTTGGCCATTTTCTTTATGCCAGATCCTGTTTCTAGACATTCATGGTGTTTTATGTTATTATCAAGCCTACAGACCAGATTTCAAACACAAACCTGTTCCCAGACTTTCAAACATGGAACATATATAGAACTCAATCATGATTTTTTATAGTTTCAAAAGTATACACACTGATTGTGTACTGCGGTTAAATACTTTGAACTAAACAGTATGCATATAATCCTATCCAAGACTCACAGCATCAAACAAAAGAATGGTACTTTTATGCTTTGATGGCTACAAAAAGCATTAATAAACAAATTTTTATTCTCTAAACGTACATGAAAAGGCACAGTGAGATTTATACCCTCAAAATACAGCATAAATCACTGTCTCAATTCATCTTCCTGAAAATGATGCTTGAATATAGCCTATGATGAGACGGAATACATCTGAGAGGTTTATATTTAATGATCTGCTTTAATCTATAAAGAATCATACTACACTGTGCTCCTAATGAAAAGAGACCAGCCTTATCTAAAAGGATGTGCAGGAAGCATGCTAGTAGGCGTAGGCAGCAAACTAACTATTAAAACTGCAAAGAATAAAATTTCAACAAATTGGTATCATAGATCACTACAAGGAAAGGGCTGCCTCCATGATACTGTGGAAAGACTTTTAATGATTTTTTCTCTGGGCATCTTTTACACATATAGTTTATCTCCAGTTTCACTAGAAGATACTTTAAGCAACATAGAAAGTACTGGTAATTCTGTGGCATTACTTGAAAAGATAAAAATAAAAGCTAGAGAGTAGAGAGCTAGTACTGAAGATGAATGATCAGAGCTTAAGTGCTGCTTTCCTTCCCTCTCCCAGCGAGTTGTGTATTTTTCTCCATGCACTTTTCACTGTGCATGTTATATAAATGACGTTTACCAGTGTCAACATGACATCTAAAATCTTTAATAAAACAAAGCATAAGGTAATCTATAATTTTAAAATACCATTTCTATGTTGGTCATTACTTGATAAAATGACTTAGTATTCATAGTAGCTTCATAAGAAAATAACTATTTAAGGTCACATGAAAGTATTATAGTTAAAAACAATGCCACTGATGCATTAAAGTTTTTCTTTTACATTGACCTTAAGGATATATTAATAGGTATCATCAATATTGTTTAATACTCTGTGGATAATTGTGAGAAGAAACCTCAAAATCAGCTCTGATAGCAAACGATTCTAATTATAGTTCTACTTCTAAAAGTTTCATTTGATCAGTTCAGTGAACCCGTCAGTGTAAGCACAATTCACTGTGAGCTTGCAGTAGGAAATACTCATGAGTCCTTAAGCATTCCCTGTAGAAGTAATTTTACAAATACTTGCCATATTTTCTGCTTTCAGAGGTCATAGCAGTGACTTCAGTAATAAATTTTTAGAATTGAAACTTGCCTGAGTGAATAAGTCTACATTCTAAATCCTATTTTTCAAACCAAACTTGGATCTACATACCTTTTATACTATATTAGTTTTACTCTTTTGGATAGGTATTTTATGTAATAATTCCAGATGTGCTGGTAGCATCCAGCACAATATACCATAATAATTATATATTATACCTTATACTTTATACCTGTTTTCTAAATCTACATAAAAATACAATTACGTCAATATTATATAAGTACTACCTTAATTTCCAATATCTGAAGGGGGCCTGCAAGGATGCTGGAGAGGGACTTTTCATCAGGGACGGTAGTGATAGGACAAAGAGTAATGGGTTTAAACTTAAACAGGGGAAGTTCAGGTTAGATATAAGGAAGAAGTTCTTTACTGTAAGGGAGGCACTGGAACAGATTGTTCAATAAAGCGGTAAGTGCTCCATCTCTGGCAGCGTTCAAGGCCAAATTGGACAGAGCCTTGGGTGATACGGTCTAGTGTGAGGCATCCCTGCCCATGTCAGGGGGTTTAGAACTATATGATCTTAAGGTCCTTTCCAACCCAAACCATTCTATAATTCTATGAAATCACTTCAACTTCTGCACATGGACAAGACCTATGCAGTGATGGGCTACACATTCTGCAAAACAGGACACGCTGTGTCCTAGTTACTGCTGAAGTTGTCATTGTAAATAAGTAGACATTAGGTACCAGATTTAATATCCATCTATATTTTCAGATACCTTGTAAGATAAATGTTGTTAGGAAGATACTGTTAATAGCGACCATCAATTTTTTCTCTTTGTCTATCTGAAGTAACTGAATGGGAAGTGTGTCAGAGCCATTCTGTTCTGCAAAATGATTGCTTAAAGTGCCTATTTTATTCACACAATCCAGATACAACACTAATATTGTACATTCTACTCATAAGTATTTATAGTATAGAGATTTCAAACACGTCTCAGTAATTTCTAATAGATAAGGAAGTATAAAGAGTCTCATTCTGTGGTTTCTATTGGCCCTTAAAGATAACACAACAGAAACTATGAGATTTAACATAAGTATACACACTATATATATATATATATATACACACACACACACACTGATACAGGTGTATTGGTATCTTATGGTACAACATAGTGCTAAGACACTAAAAATTCTTTTGAATCCATATGAACAGAACATTTTACTCAAGGCAGACTGAATAAATTCAAAGTTGTTACAAGCCGGTCCCAGAAGATCCAGTAACAACATTTACATAGTCTACATATGCTCTCGCAAAGTATATGCCAAATGAGAAAAACACCTTTCAATATCCAAGCACTGTGACTGAATGAAGAGACCATTTTTATCTGAGAAGGAATCTGCACCAGAGAGTGTAAGCACCTCTCTGGCAAAAAAACATACGACAGAAAGAGAACCCTTCAGCTGTGGATAATTTTGAAGGCTTTGAAAGATACTTGAGAGAAATACCTGAATCAACATACTTTCAATGTCTGAACCCTAAAATATGATCTCCACTGTATTAAGGCTTAACATGAACTGTTAGCTGTGGAGAAAGGAAATATTCTTAAGCAGAAACACTAGTTTTAAATTGATCTATTTTATACACAAAGCTGAAAATTGTAGATGTCAGATTCACTGAATGCAAAGCAAAACTTACACCAAGAGCAAAACCTTTAATCTTTGGAAATACACTTGCTATTCCTACACAGCATGTAGTTCCTAGAGATGTGCCATAGTCTATCTTTTTTTAAGCCAGTGTTCACAGAAAATGGGTGAGAGCTCCACAGTAACCTTATAGAAATGGAAAGACAGTAAAACTAGACTCTTTAATAGAGCTTGTGACTTTCTCACTTCATATTTTTCTACAACTTTCTAAAGCGGGTGTTGAATGGCAAAGAATACCATTTGAGATTGATGTATTTTAATTATCTTCAAAACAGCTGTAGAAACCTCCCATAGATTACCTTGTTATTATGTCTCATTCCTGACTTAGAAGGAACACCTCTGTGAAAGAGCACTCCATTCAGTTACTATTCTTACTACAAGACTGCTGCAGAAGCTCAAATGATTCTGAACTGTGGAATCATATTCACTCTAAGCAACAGACTAATTTCAACAGTGTATTTTACAATAGTGAGGTTTTACATGCAAGATTGTGGATTCAAGTCCAAATCACTAGCCAATAGTAAGCTAGTAAGAAGAAGCAAAATATACCAACCACTGTCACAAGTTGTGCATGTACACAGCAGAAGTAAATATTAAGGCATTGAACTACCAAGCTCAGTAGTTCAAACAAAACTGAATACAAAACTTACACAAAATACTTAAATCATCAGTAGATATTTAACTGTGTAATTATTTTTAACGTGCTTTCTCCCTGGTTTTACAGCAATGCTCTTGTCACTTTACCTAGGCACAGATGATGGTTTAGGCCACACAGGTGGTTTGCTTTCTCTTCTTTGTAGCATCCCTTCAATTTTTGAAAAATTAAAAGTTAATAAGTTTCTTGCTTTTACAGCTAGGGAATATTCTAAAGTTTGAACCTTTAAACTCTGGACAGACAGCCTATATGAAATCTCAGAGATGCATACACTCAGCCGTTAGTGAGGAAACCTAAGACTGATGATTTAAATGACAGCTATTTCAGTGCTAACCACTTCATCTGAAATATCCACTTAACAGTTTCATCCATTATGCATAGACTAATCTGCAGTCCCTGAACTGTCCTCACCTCTGAAACTTAATTTGACTAGCAGGATAGAAAAGAGAATAGGGACCTTTTTCTATCTATGTTAAGCAAGACAAGTCAATCTGCAATGTTTTACACTGGAACTGTGAAGTCATATCTTCACACCAAACAGCTGGTAAAATAGTATTTCCAGAAACTTAAAATATAGTGTGGGAGGGAAAATGGGACTTCTGCTTGCACCTGACAGTGCAGACCTCTGTTTGCAGATGCAAACTATTTCATGGACACCTTTAACAAAACAGTCTTTCCTTTCTGGCTCAGCAAGAAATAAAAATAGTCCTGTGGCAACAGCTATGGAATTTAAGCTATAAGTGGGATATAGGGATGAAATTCAAGTTCCCATAGTTATAAGTTATGGTGGTCCAGGAACACCCTAGCTAGTCCCCACATAGATGACTGAATGGACTGATTGGGAACAATGGATCAACATGAGACTGAGTGATTGCCTGAATTCCTAAGCAGCCTCTCCACAAAAGAATTGGCTTAATTGTTACAGGAGCTCTGAAGGTGGGAAATTGGGAGAGTCCTGGAGGTTTTCCCAGGCAACTCATGCTATGGCTGGACCACCTGATAGACACTATTTGTACAGTTCAAAGTGTTCCTTAGATACTCGGTTGGAGAACCTGGCCATCCCAGAGACTTCTTCAGGCAATTCCTGCTCTAGAATTAACCAAACTGCACAGGGAAATGGTACATGTGCATATTATCACAGTAGAAAGCCAGAGGAACAGTCACACAGGAGAGAGTCTTTTGAACATACTTAAGATAGTTAGGAAATATTTTGTACATAACTTGGATAATAAATAACAATGAATCATTGCCATGGAGTAGTGATAGGCAACCAGAGGCCCACTGGAAATAAAGATTCAGCAAAACAGCAATTTAGAGCATCTCTCCCAATACAGCTGAAGATACTGTTGGAGGCACCCTTATTATCTAGAGAGCATGTGACCATTCTGGTCAAGATGCTTGATTCCCCGCTTGAGTATCACCCTTTCCAAAGCAACAGCCTCAATGGGGCACTAATCAAAGAATTTTCATTTGATCAACAGCTAAAAAAACGACAATAGGAGCAGATGAAACCAGAGCTGGTCCAGATTTGATTTGCATTCAAGATTCACAAAATCAATCCTCTAATTGCCTGAATTTTGTGAACCTAATAATGAAAATAGCTGCCATTTATTTAGGCCTCCTGCACTTGTTAAAGAACTTTTCAAAAAAAAAAAAAAAAACCAACACTGGTCTACATTTAACATATTTGAACCTGTACTACGTACTGTCATCTGAATAGTGAAGATGGGCAACCAGGAAAAAGATGACTCATTTTTGTACTGATATTTAATTTCCTACTCTGCCAAAACATATTCATGCATTATAGGAATGCCATCCAGAGGGACCTTGACACGCTTGTGAGGTGGGCTGAAGCCAACCTCATGAAGTTTAACCATGCCAAGTGCAAGGTCCTACACCTGGGTCAGAGCAATCCCAGGCACAGCTACAGGTTGGGCAGAGAAGAGATTCAGAGCAGCCCTGTGGAGAAGGACTTGGGGGTGTTGGTTGATGAGAAAATGAACATGAGCTGGCTTCAGTGTGCGCTTGCAGCCCAGAAAGCCAAGTGTATCCTGGGTTGCATCAAAAGGAGCATGACCAGCAGGTCCAAGGAGGTGATCCTGCCCCTCTACTCTGCTCTTGTGAGACCTCTCTTGGAGTATTGTGTGCAGTTCTGGTGTTCTCAGCATAAAAAGGACATGGAACTGTTGGAACAAGTCCAGAGGAGGCCACGAGGATGATCAGGGGACCGGAGCACCTCCTGCATTAAGACAGGCTGAGAAAGTTGGGGCTGTTCAGCCTGGAGAAGAGAAGGCTGCGTGGAGACCTCATAGCAGCCTTCCAGGATCTGAAGGTGGCCTATAGGGATGTTGGGGAGGGACTCTTCATTAGAGACTGTAGTGATAGGACAAAGGGTAACAGGTTAAAACAAACAGGGGAAATTTAGATTGGATATAAGGAAGAAGTTCTTTCCTGTAAGGGTGGTGAGGCACTGGAATGGGTTGCCCAGGGAAGTTGCGAATGCTCTGTCCCTGGCAGTGTTCAAGACCAGGTTGGACAAAGCCTTGGGTGGCATGGTTTAGTGTGAGGTGTCCCTGCCCATGGCAAGGAGGTTGGAACTAGATGATCTAAAGGTCCTTTCCAACCCTAACCATTCTATGATTCTATGACAAGTTCTGATGGAATTATCTTTGAATATGACTAAGAGAGCACATGGGATGTATAGAGGGAAATTTAAAAGCTTAAGGTGAAAATTAAAACGTTCCTTTGGAAACTCTCACGTGCATCCCTTCCAGACAGACCCATTTTTGTATTCAGAAAAATAGCATTAGGGAGGTTCCCCACTATTTGAAAGTTTACCAAGAAGTCAAAAAGTAAATTAAAAAACCCTTCTCATTCTATTATTTTGTTATTTCAGTTTTATTTTGTAAATTACTTGTCTCTACAAACCAGCTTTCTGTTAATTATGAAATTGTTCATGCTCCATTTCTTTTTACCCTTTTGTTATAGCACATAGTAGTCTTAAGTTCCATAGGATAACCTTCTAAACTCCTTGTCCTTTAAGCCTCAATAACTGGTGGCTTCTCTTCCTTGGGGTCCTGCTGCTTTATAATTTTCTGATGTTTTTTTAGGTTCAAATTCCAAAAGTAGGTAATGTAAATTCACTCCCGAATTTAGAAAACTGAGGTTTTATTTACACTACCACTGCTTTCCTTCCAACATTACACTGTGCCTTTTGCATTTGAAGACTGGCCTTTGGTATCACTCCTCTGTACTTATCCTCCTATGCCCATTGTCCTGCGACCTTTCTTATACAGCTCTGCCTCAGAAGACACCAGAGGGCAAAGGGGCAATTGATACCGCAGTTGCTTCCTATGTTAAGGAGATGTGCATTACCCTGCCACACTTTCCTGTGAGGAAATCTTTATGACTACATCCTATGTGGCTGCAGTCAGAGATATTTGAGAGTTGTACTGCATCCATTCATCAAGATTCACATTCAGAAACCCTGAACAGGCCACAGGTCTTTGCCCAAATAACCTTTGCAAATCTGAAAAGACAAAAATGTTGCTTTTGTACTGATTTTTGAGATGTATTATAGCTTCTAATTTTAGCCTACACACACATAAAATAATCTGATAATAATAATTCCAATAATAACAAATTCCAAGTGTACTCCAGTGTAGCTGGTTGTTGTAAAGGGCATAATATCCCAGGCAAAGTTCAGGCATGGGAAAAGAGCAGTAAAAATACAAGGTCACTCTAGAAACTTAACCTTATCTCCAAATGTCTTCATAGCTTTTAAAAAAAAATTTAGTTCTTTCTTTATTATGAAGTGGTGAAAAAAATGAGTTAAGGATCTATTTGATAACAGGAAATTCCATTAAAACAATGTTTTAAATGAGCACACAAAAGTCTACTGATAAGGGCTACAAAGCCCTGTGATACAACACAAGATAGCACTACTACAATATCTTGTACCCTATTAGAGACCTTTACCCTGTAAGGTGCTGAAAGACTCAACTTACACTGCACTTAGTGCAAGGAAGCTGTGAAATTGAAGCTATTACCTCATGAAATTGAATCCTTAAACCTTAAGTTACTTAGAAAAAGGTTCTTCATTGTTAATTTTCCTCCTGTAGAATTTAAAATACCCCTTTTGGAAAAGTCTGCATTTGTGCAGTTTCTCATGTTTTCTCTTCAGCCTGTACCCAGACAATCTTATAACACTGTTTTCTATTATAGTGATATCTGAAACACTGTGCATTGTACCCTAAATACTGATGGGACAGTTAATGGAAAAAAAAACCCAAATAATTAATAGGTCTAATTAACTGGAAACCAAGATATTGTAAGCAAAACAGTAACAAACACTTAATCTGTCTGGGGATCATCCAGCAGCTGAGCCCTCCTTTCCCAAACATCCGCACCCCCAACAGCTCTTTCTATAGACCTACCTCAGAAAATACGTGCAGGAAAAAAGGAAAGAAGGAAATTGATGCTGCAGTTAATCCCTTGTGGTCAGGGGACAGCATTACTGTGTCCCACTCGCCTCTGAGCAGCATTTCTAGATCCGCTCTTTAGGTCCAGGGCTGCTGAGAGGCACTCTTAGAAAATTCAAACAAGCTACACGTTTTACTTGAGACATCAGGTTAGGATAGTTCTTCTAACATTGAAAATGTGCTGACATCTTTTATTGATTTACAGAAAATTATAACGTAACTCAAGATTTATGAAGAATAAATTCCTGCTGTCAAAATCCACCCAATACATTAGGAATACTGTTAGCAGAGGAAGATGAGGTTATGCTATTTTATACTGTGCAAGACAGAGCAGGTGATGAAGCTGTATTAATGATGGCAAATAACTAATCAGTAAGGTACAAAGTGTAATACAACACAATATATCTTGAATGTACTACATTTTTTTAGCTGTTTAACAGACAAAATTTTCACAGATTTTGAGAATATTCAACTTTTGGGCTGAGACTATGTATAGAAAATTACATGCCAGAGTCTCCTTTTCAAAAGGTTATGATTACTTGAAAAACAAAATAACACAAGTGAACAAAAACACAAAAAACCCTCCACAACATTGCGAAACCCCAGCTGACCTTTGCTGTAACTTTTACTTTCAGCATATGCTATATCATTTTTCCCACCTTTACAAATTATTTTGAGACAATGAGATAAGTTTGTTATAAATATTTCAGGTATATCTATAGCATGGCAATAAAATCTTGATTCAATTCAACGCCTCCAAATACCGTGTATATACTAAAGCACTTTTACTGAAGAACTATTTTAGAAATATTTTACTGTGCTTTAGAAACTTTTATTTATTCTACTTTTTATGTCCTTCCACTGGTAAAGCCAGCCATGATACCATGAGTTCAACTACCTGAGGTCTAGAGGGAGAAGAAAATTTTAACTTACTATTTTATAACTTCCAAAAATTACCTGACATCAGTTTTCTATAATAACAATGTTACTACTTCAAAATAAAATATGATTCTACTTATTAGAGCTAGAAACAAGTTCTGTCCTCTCATCTGAAAAGATCAGAAATTCTTGTTTCCAGTTCTGATATGCAAGATTCAAGATCAGTCATTACAAACCATTAACAGCCAAGCCTAGATGAAATACCTGATGTTAATTCAAGTATACCGATTACTGCCATTCTTTAAAATGCGGGTGGATTTGCTGAAATGTAGAACAGATATTTTTTTCCTTTAATGCAAAGTAGTAGTCTAAACAAATTAATTTGTCTGAATGGAGAGGAGGGGAAAGGATTAGTGTGGAAACCATGACATAACCAACTTTTTTGGATCTAACTGAAGCTTCTGTGGAAAAAACAGGCTCATACAATTTTTGCTACTGCACTACTTAGGCTTTCTTGCATATTAACCAATATTTTTTGCAGGAATCCATGAGTAAAGAACAAAATCAGACTAAATTCTGAGTAACCAAATACTGCCAATGTCTCCACTTCTGTTATTACATAGCTCCAGGATGTAACATAGAACAATGGTAACTCATTTGCAGTATACTTCACTGTGCATGGTGCAGACACAGATTAGAGGATGACATAACGGATAAAGCACTGGCCTTTCACCCTTGGGATTTTGTCCAGCCTGCAGTCCTATCAGATAATGGGTTTGGCAATCTCCACTAGTCTCTTTTGGACACTTATCCCTGCTGCAGAATCTCTCTAATTCATCATATAATTTAATACACCTGGCAACCTCACCACCAGTTCATTCTTTTGATACATAATGGCGCAAAGTGAAGTCAAGGGTGGTTAATGTTCTGACAACTGGCTATTATCTCCCATAACAGCTGATTTTGAGAGGATTATTACAGCCATAAACCATTTTATAAAAATTGGCAACTGGGAAAGCAGTGTAACAAAATAAGGTGATATTTAGAAGTTTTATCACTGATTTTCTACCAATCCGTAATGGAGTTTCTAACATCCAAAAAATGCTGGAGAGGAAACTTGAGATTAAAGGTACAGATCATGAGCCAAGAAGCTGGGGCCTGAACAAGCTTATGGCCAGAAAAGCTTGACTGTTTTGAGGTTACAGCTGCTTTTTTTTGTCTGTTGTTCTGTCAAATACAGTATATTTCTTCTGTATTTTGCCTCAGTTATTAGCTGACCTCTTCCATTTATCAGGATTTGTCCTTTTCACTTTGAAGTATTTCACCACTGTTACTACTCCAGTTTTGGATGCATAGCCTCGTTCACAAATGAACAAGGGACTTCATTGCTATCAGGACCAATTGCTGAAGATACAGGTTATATCTTCAGGCAAAATGAAAGGGCTGTACTCAGTTTATGGGATAGAAATCAGCTCACTGA
Source organism: Pezoporus flaviventris (assembly GCF_033815535.1). Taxonomy (NCBI): domain Eukaryota; kingdom Metazoa; phylum Chordata; class Aves; order Psittaciformes; family Psittacidae; genus Pezoporus; species Pezoporus flaviventris. The sequence goes on along the minus strand of NW_026892569.1, from coordinate 8,060,576 downwards.
AAATGTGGGTAAGCTTAGGAAGACAGGCAATTGAGACTCCAGTCTAAAGTACAATGGTATTAACATAAAAGCAAACAGACAATGGTACCAAGGTACTCAGAGTCAAACAAATCAGCATGCACAATTCTCACCTGAAATAAGAATTAGGCCTGTAAAAAGGATTTTTAAATTTCACTAGCTAAAATCTAATAATGTAATTGCTGTCTGAGCACCAAATTCTGCTACCAAAGGCAAAATGATTTTGTAGCCATCAAACTGTAGAAAGGATAATTGAAAAAGGTACCAGATACAAGGTCCTTCTGGGCTTTCTGGTAGATCCACTCGGCTACATCTGTACAATGCCATTATATATATTATAGGTTAGTAGCATTAGTTGGATGCTATATATTTAATCAACAAAACTGTTTCATAGAATAAATTCTGTGCAATGAAAAAAAAATAAAAAAAAACCTTTAAAACAAATCCAGAAAAATTTGAACCAAAGCCACTCCTGCTCTGAAACTCATTACTAAAAATGTCCAGTTGAATAAAATATCTGTTTCATGGAAGCTTTATAGAATTGTGTTGAAGTGAGCTTCTGTTTTGTGACTCAGGATATCACCTACCTTTTTCATGCAGACTTGACTTGAGCAAGGAGATGTAAATCCCTGCCTGCGTACTTTGAAGCAACCATTTTAGGTAAAAGTCAATATAGTGCTGAGCTCAACTTTGTAAGCCTATGTTTATTTTTGCACGACTGAATTTTGCTAGTTTTTATACTGATTTCAATGGCTCAAGGTTCAAGTTTTAGAAATCCAACCAGCAACAGGAAGTTTTATGAAGTAGCACAGAAAAGTGTAGCTACATCTTCTCATATAATGCAAAGAATTTTACAAATTACAAGCAGAATAAAAAATTGAAGGCTTTACTTGCAAGAACAGGAAAAAAGTTTGTTCATGGAATTTTAAGATTACCTTACTAATTCATTGAAACCAAAAAACAGACAAAACAAAAGCTACAAAGGCAGATAACTGCTCTACAGAACAGCAGACCCACTGCTTGGCAAACTGGTAAGAATGTCTACTTGTTGTTGGACTTTCTGTGAGTAGAAGCAATACAATTTCTTTTAAGAAAATATTTCTGAAAACGCTGAGTTAGTGGATAGAAAAACAAATGAGATTTTACATAAAAACTGTCTGCAGTGCTGAAAAGCCTTTAATCCTTCAGACACTGTGTATATACACCATAAATTGTTTGAAGCATCAAAGTGGTACAACAAGGACATTAAATAGACATCATGTGTATCTATCTTGACATTTCAAGCAACTGAAAGCAATTGCTGCTCAGACTATCATAGCGTACTAGTCAGTATTAAAATGACTATACAGCCTTTATCTTTGATTAAAAATTAAATTTAGCTCTACTTTATCTTTTTTGTAGCCCTACAGCATTCATGTGTTCCCACAGTTAAGTCAATTCAAACTAAATATTTAATACACTGTTATATTTCATTGACAGGATGTTCTCTGTCTACTGGATGAGGGCAGCCACTGAGAGGGGTGGCAGTGAGAAGGTTAAGAGGTGACCTGCTGCAGAAATGGAAGTAGGACACAAAGCTGATGATTGCCAAGAATGAGAAAGAAGTGTAACTGAAGCACAGCCAGTGGATGAGCGATCAGGACTGAGGGCATCAGGGCTTCCAGGGTGTCACCGAGGCATGTCTGCTCTGCTGTGAGTCATGAGCCATGTCTGTCAGACCCTGTTCAGAAGCTCAGTGGCCTTCTGACCACATAAAGTGGAAGGATTACACATTAACTATATCTGTATGTAAATGCTATCTAAAATATATATGTAAATGCGAGGTAAAACTTGTTCATTAAGGAATAAAGAGAGTAGATAAATATTTAACATGCATTTCCAGACTCACTTTTGGCATTTTAGCTGATACCATAATTTTTACAAGTGTTTATTACTAACGTACAGGCGGCTTTAATGACTGCAACAGCTTTCAAAATACTTTTGTGTATTTTCTTACATGGAATGGGTTGCCCAGGGAAGCTGTGAATGCTTCATTTGCGGCGGTGTTCAAGGCCAGGTTGGACAGAGCCTTGGGTGACATGGATTAGTGTGAGGTGTCCCTGCCCATAGCAGGGGGGTTGGAACTAGATGATCTTAAGGTCCTTTCCAACCCTAACTATTCTATCATTCTATAATTAGCTACAAACTATTACCTGATTTAAGTTTGTAAATGACTGTGAAAAGACTCTGGAGGCCTAATGTTAACCTTCATCCACTCCAGTTATATGAGAGAAATTACAGACTCTAATTGACTCTTTAAACTGCAAAGAAATAGAATTTTCATAACCAGCTTATTAAAAAAACGAAGACCCCCTTGGGACAGGGCAAATTGCTTCTACCCTGATCCGCTTATCCTTGTACAACACCATACAGAAGACTCATGTTGTCTGACTTACACAGCTCATATTTCTCCCAAATTAATGAGCACTCAAATTATTCCAGCTGCCCCCTTGGCACAGGGAAAAATTGAAAATCCATGGCTGCCAAGTAACGTGTATAACCCAGCTGCTAAATAAAATGTGCTTAAGGGGACACAGCTGTTGAGGTGCCTATTTACATTAAAATAAGTCCATGGATACAGAACAAATGCCTAAAGACAGCAAACAGTGCATAACACTTTGTTTAACCCTTTCACTAAACCAGGTCACAAAAATTTGCAACATCATTTATAGGCTAGATGTAAAAGCACGACCTCTTCACCTCATGATTTATTTCTTCCAATTTGTCTAATCTTGGAAACTTTCTGATATTCTTCTGCAGAACTGGTAAATTCAGGGAAATCACATTAAATAGTACAGTTCACATGACAGAAAGGGCAGCTGATTTTTGAAAACAACTCTACTTGGTAAAAATACAGAACATTTAACTCCATTGCCTGCTCTCCAAACATATGTGCAGTGTGATAAGCATTATCCTCTAGACAGTAAAACTTCTGAAAATGATACTTGCAGGAGATTCACACAGACTTGTTGAGTCAGACCAAAAGGAGGCCATTGCATTTTTTGTGCCTTAACCCACATAGTCTGCTAACTCATGTCCACATGAAATTAAGGATACCAGGTATTATCTTTAAAATGCTAAACAGTGTAGGAGCTCTGTTCCATAAGTGTTTGCTATCTTCTAAACAAATTCATGATGCTCTTATTCATAGACAATGTTTTTTAATTGTTTTATAAAACAAGACTGTAATCCAACCGATTTGAAAATTATCACACCAGGTGTGAAGCCATTGAAATAACAGAGGCCAATACAATGTATTGCAATACTTGGCCAAGATCTTGCACCATAATACAGTTTCAAATTCTAACAGTCAAAAACATTTGCTTTGTTTGGTAAGTATGCATGAGATCCAAGCCATAAGAAAGTATATGCAAGCTAATTCTAACAGGAAGTGTACAAAAACCAGCAGATAACGAAGAGGAGGTTCAATTAGTCCATAGCTTATTTATTTTTGCCTTTACCAGAAAGTTTACTTGAGCATTCACTATGACATAAAGATTTTTAACTGTGGGATTAGGACCTAAGGTCATATTTGGAAAAGAATGGTAGATAAGTAAGATGTGTTTAAATCAACGAAATCTGATAACTATTCAGAGAGTATTCAAGGAACTAATCAAACGAAACTTTAAACCATCAGTGAATATTCTTTAAGATCTGTGGACAGCAAAGGAAGTGTCAGGGACAAGAAAAGGGAATCATATTTCTAAATAATTTTAGATTTTATTTTCAAACCCAAGAAAAGGAAAAACCCCTTTAGAATTACTTCCTAGATTTTACTAAACAGTAAGACAATAGCAAAGGTGATTAATCAATTCACAAGCATATACACATAATGTAGAAAGAAATAGCCAACATCAATATAAGAGCTACCCTGTGAAACCAATCTGATTTTGGTTTATGACAAGTATCTTTCATAATAGATCAGAGAAAAGAGGAGGAGAAAGGTATCTTGGATAAATTCTGTAAGTATTTTTGAGAGAAGTATGGTGATCAACACCAATCTAGGATTCATAGGCAGCATATCATCCATGAGAACTTCCAATTGGGACTGAGAGAAAAACAAGCCATAGCACGTTATCTGCTTAGTGACGTTGCCTACCTCTAAGGACTACTAGCCAAATGAAATGAACATAAGGTGAATGCACTTCTCAGCTGTGCTCTCAAAGTGTATTCATTATTGTCATATTAGGAAGAGAATTTGGTGGAGGGGGGGAATATTCTGGCCTGGATTGAGCACATTTTAATAATCTGATTCTGGATTTAGATGACTGACTAAAGAGAACACTTAAGAATCTGTCAAATGACACAAAGCTGGAAGTCATTCCAAACACTTTGGAATACAGAATCAGAATTCAAAGTAGTATTTTTGTGCAAAAGAAACAATCTGAAATGAACAGGATTAAGCCCAGTTCAAGTGCATAAATAATTAGGAGGGATAATTCTAATGCATTGACAAAAGATGAGGAATACATTTGCAGAGGACCAGAAAAAAAAAAAATCTAGATTTTGAAAAAAAACACAAATTCATTGTCGATCAACAGCGGCAAACTACTGAGAGAAAAGCAAATATCAAACGCGTGCTGCATGTTGTTGAAAAATGGCAATAAGTACTTGACATGAATGCAAGACAAAGGAGGTGTCTATCCTGCTCTACTCATGATAAAGAAAACTGGAAAAAAACTTTAGCTAGACTTTGTATTCACTGTTCTGCCTGAGACTTAGAAAAGCCTGTGACAAAGCAGGAACCCCGCATGTCCACAGGAATATTTCTTTTACTTCTCATTAGCTATCAGAGATAATTTGATAAGCACTGTAAATTAGAATGTCATCCAACAATAAGATCCATTTCACTTAAGGCTACATACATTGTAACATAATGTTCATCCTAGTTAATTAAACATTAAATGCAAAAAACAGGTTTGCTTCATCATAATTGTTAATTCTTCTCTGACTGTGCTCTGAAAGAGTTATTCAATGATTTTCTCTGTGGCTGACTCCAGGTACTGTGGTTACTGAGCTAGATATATGTCTTCCTATTAGCCCTTTCATACTGTTGACAAAACACTGGGGGTTCTTACCTCTCAGTTTGAATTTATTAACATTCCAACACTTGTTAAATATCAACAAAAGCAGTTACGGTGTTTGGAAAGAACTATTTTGACTTTTTTAAACCTTGTGCTAGAAAGAATGAAGAATGAGGAGCAGAACTTCTTTGAACACTATGAGAAAGAGCTAAGGGAGGTCCATCCTTTGAATTCAGAGTAGAGAGCTACTTTTTTTTTCTTGTCTTCCCCTCCTCCCTACCCCTCTTTCTTTTTTCCTTGTTTAACGTGACTCACACGCTATGCTCTAAGTTCTGTACTTAATTATAAAAACATGCTGTTTGCTTTTCTCCATTTTCACTGCTGGTTTTGCATTGTCCAAACCATATAAAAGTATGCAGTGATGTCACCACATGTATCATGGACAAGAAAAACAGATGAATACTCTATAAACACTCCTCGCACTTAGAACATGTAGCCTAAACAAAGGGTTTCCTCCTCCTTTTAGAGGAACATGGGAAAAACTAGAAATGGGAAACAAAATGAGGACACTGAGCATCAGCACGCTTATATTTGACTTACATTTGACATTAAGAAATACAAGAAAGTCATTACTGGTGAAAAACGAGGAACTCCAAAGTTAAAGGATAAAATAATTCATTTTGCTGGAGGAGTTTTGACACTGAGCAACTGATTTCTTAATAAACTTCATGACACACTACATTTTCCTTGTGGCAATCTTTTTCAGAAAATAACTGAGTCTATTCAAAGAGCACCTCTTCTGGCTTTTTACTGCCTCCATCACTATGCCAGTTACAATATCTAAAAATCAGATCAGTAATTCAGAACTCTAGGACATGTCTAACACCTGGAGTTGCTTCAAATATCTAAATAAAATGCTAAACTTTCAGTAATTTTTTAATACAGTTGCTTGATGCTGCCTTTGGGGCCCAAACAAAAACAAAAAACATTCTACCTACAAGTAGAATGGTAATGGCCTGTACAGAGAAAACATTTTCAGAAAGCGTCTGTCCCTTCAGCACATATCACCACCCGTTACAGAATTAGTAATAAATCTGTCTATGAAGAGGGATTTCACAATCCAGCTAGACAAAAAGATGTCCTAAATTCAGGTCTGTATTTCAAAGAGACACCAGATACACACGATAGCTTCCCTATGTAACAGCACATTGCAGGAAAAGCCATCCTCTTCACTGGAGTGCAGAAAGGAAGTAAAACAGTACAATTCTCAGGAAAGAATGAATTGCCATGTGTGCTAAGATTACTTCTACATTGCAGGGAAGCATCAGCTAATGGTGGAGAAACTACTACTGAATTTCAAAAAACAAGCTTTCAATACATGAAATGAAAACCCGGGTATATCACATCTTGCATGTTATCCTTAATTAAGTGAATTTCAGCTGATCATTACAGAACAAACCACCTACAATTCTGCGGCCTCCAGAGACATCACAAGTGCCTTTTTTGGAGAGACAGCTGTCTGTAGACCATAAATTTGTCCCGAGGATCAATTACCTTCAGTTAAGGACAAAGTGACTGCTTAGCGCTTGGTATCACTGCAATCATATAAAAAAGATACTTTGGAAATAAAAAAAAAAAAAAGAGATTAAAAAAGAACAAAGTAAATGCCCTCAGTGTCAAATAGAAGACAGGAGAAGCAAGAATGAAAGAAAGTCAGAAGACAAAGACAGCATTAAAGAAGGAAATAGCTTAAACTAGAATGAGGACAGCACTTTGGAGAACAGTAAAGGGCAGACTTTGCTCAGCAGAACCAAATGAGGGGTTTTTATAAAACAGGGAGTTTAACAAACTGCACCGAAAACTAGACATTGCGAGTTCTTAGTGTTATGAAATTGAATAAACATCCTTCATCCACTGTCAGGCAAGACAGGGGAAAAAGTGCCCAGCTGAGATACAAGGGAAATGTAATAAAAATAATAAACATTCAGAAGATATGAGCCTAACATTGTATCTTTGATCTAGTAAAGGGAAATATTGACTGCATATCAAACGAGACCAAGACAAAACCAAAAAACACAAAAATACAGAAGAGAGAACATGTGCAAGTTCTCTCTGTAAAAAGTATGCCTCATGAAAGGAAGTGTAATGTGCAACAAATTAAGACAGAGATTTTATTCACCCTTTTAATGAGACAGCAGAAAGAGAAAAGGGGTTACTCAATAAAAGGTAGAAGTAGGTTAATTAAGCCAGACAATGTCTGACACATAAAATAAGTCCCTGCCCAGCTGAGCCTGAGGGCCCAGCAGTCCCACAGCCCCGAGCAGGGACAGCTGTCACCGAGGGAAGGTCCAGTCCCCAGCACTGATGTTTCAGTCTGCCGGGGGGAGGCAAGGAACTCAGGTGGGTGCCAGAGGAAGCGGAACGGCCAGCTGGGGGCAATAAAACTCCAGGAATCCTGGCTAATGCCAGAGAGCACGAAAGCAAACGCTGCTCCACTAAAATCGTTTGCCTATTTGTCCATCATTCCCTTCCTATTCTTGTGCCCAACTCCACAAGTCCTTTGGGTTTGCCACTGCCTTCTCCTCCACAGGAAAAACACTTGGTGTCTGTATTATTTCTTCTCCCCATCACACACAGCACTTAAGGACTGCTATATTTAAACACTGATCTGAAATAAAGATACGTGTGAACTGAAACAAAAGATTTATTCCTGAATAAATCCATGAGTGGACACTTAATTCAGAATACAAATGCTAATGTTTTTATCAGTTTAATCTGTTTGGAAGATACAAGGACAAGAATACCTGCATGTGGAGTTTGGAAATACTCATTCAAATTCAATAGATACTTCTCAATATTGCCAAGCACAGGCTATAATATATGGTGTGCTCTGTGCTACATGGATATGAGATGTACTTGTATAATGCCACATATTTCTTTCCACTGGAAGGAAGAGAAAAGGAAGGAAAAGGAGGCCCTGGACAGAAAAGAGCCTTTATCATTTAGGTAAAAGGTTTTACTTCGTATTTCTTTAGATTACATACAAGAGCTCCACCATGCTGAAATCTGAGAGATAGGGTGTTATTCTGAATCATAATATGTATACAGCTTGCTGTAGTTCAGAAATCTCACAGAAAACTAAATACAGTTTCCCAACAGTGCATTCGTATGAAGCAAACAGCACACAGACACTATCATCTCTCAGTTTATAGCTGTCAACTTTGACACTTCAGATTTCATTCTCAGATCAAACCAATGGCCCTACAGATGCAGTTTAGAATGAACATGAACAACCCTCCCTATTCAAGCAACACCTACTGCAAATACAATTTACACACCAATTTGCAAGCATCTTCTGTAACCTTTTTGTCCCCATGGAAAGCTATTTATAAGCTTTTACTGCCAGATGCCACCTTCTACAGCACTCCTGTTCCTACCTATGAATTTCATCTTTCAGTGATCTTCGGTGTATTTTTTATTCACTGCCAAATATTTTCTTTCTTAAGCTGAGGTATGTTTGTAGATTTATGCAATTTCCCATACAAGCATACTTCCTTAAGTAACCTTTTTCTGAAAGCAGAGTGATAAATTGTACTAGGGTTTTATTTTAAAGCATCACTAGACGTAGAGAACATGTATATATGTAAAACACCATTCAAGGTATCCCTCAGACAAAGAGATGTACATAAGGCCTCCTGAACATCCAGAGGATGCTAGTAGTTCAGCCATGGGGAGCTGCACATGGACTTCTAATGTGCTTTCTTTTATTTCTTCTCACTCAACGTGCATAGGGAGCCATAAGTCTCAGCCACCTCAGTCTCTCCTCATTCAGCCAGTGCATTGATTATCCGGGCCACTGTCAGAGGGAGATTAGGATAAGGCTGACAGTTAGTTGGCTGCTGTTGAATCAGGAGAAAGCTCAAATTATGCCAGTATACTTGAAGGAAGAAGTCAGCTTGTACACTGAAAAGGTTATCTTCCCTTTTTATGCAGCATGTATTCCTGACATTTGTTATGCACATTACTAACACAGGAGCTGCACCAGATCCTCCAGCTGCTCTGGAACCAGCAGCTGAGCCTAGGAAAGCTTTCTGTGTGGGCAACTAGCCAGGGAATTGCAATCATTTATTTCAGATGTCATCCCTTCCATGATAACTCTTTTTCTTAAAATCAGGCTGTGGCAATACATTCCATGACAAATGTATCAAGTCAATTCAGAAATTTAAAACAATACCGAATATAATTTCTACACTAGCTTCAAGAGGAAAGTCAGATCTATCGATCCCAAATAATTTGAACATGTTTATTTGAGAGTCTCATTTGGATCCCCCAGCTTTTGAAAGTATTGAAGCCGCTTAAATTGTCCTTAATTTAAAAGAGGACAGCATTAGAGCATTTTCTATTAGAAAGTCTTCATTTGGGAATAAGTTCCACCATCTTCCTGAAACTGGCTGGAATCTATGATGTTCATTAAAACTTAATAAAAGAGACATCTTTTTTTTACAGAGACTTGCAGCAAAGTAACTAATTCAGCAAACACAGAAACAGGAAAAGAGTTTGTTGTTCCACTGGTAACTTAATAATGTTTTAGCTATTTTATGCAGAGATGCCCAAGGCACTTTCCTGTTACCTATATAATAAAAAAGTAATAAGAAGTTTATAGAAGGTCCAATAATTAGATAGGTGAATTCATTAATATTTTGCCTCAGGAGATACTGAACTTTTGCACCACTCAGGAAACTGACTGTAGCTGTCACCCAGACAATAAAGAATAATGCAGGGATCTGGGATTCAAAGACCTGAAATTAGTTCCTTTCTCTGTCAAAAATGTACAGAAAGTCTTTACATGCCTACTTAATATCCTATTTGCAGTCTGACTGCAGTAACTTAAGAGTAAATTTTCCAGTTCATGACTATCTTCATATGAATACACATCATTACTAGCACCACAAAAAACAATATGAAAAAACAGAATTTACTCGTGTCTACGAAGAATGTTTGTGACCAGCAGCACATTAGGATCAAAATGAATATACACCAGTTTGTTACAAAAGACTTATGCCAAGAAATAGTTGCTGTTATTCCTCACTTCGTGCTATCATTGTTCCACTTTCATGTACACTAAATAAAAACCAAAGTAATAACTAGTGAGATTTTAAAATCACTGTTATTTTAAAATGAAGATGCTAAACTTCTTCTTGGAACAATTAATGAAAACAATTTTACTTGAAAGCATTTAAACAAATTGAAACAGCTAGGGAATAAAGGCATTTCATACTTTGAATTTTAGTCTGTCTGATAATTTATGTCTAGATATTGTTAGAGAACTCAGAAGTGACCAATAGACCTACATATTCGCTACACATAAATTCAATATTCTTCTGTATTCTGTACTTTGCCAGCTTTTTTAAGTAAAAAGTCATCATGTTACATTTTAAGTGAAATTTGTTGCAGTACCAATCATTTATCTCATAAATTTTATTTCCATTTAATTTAATAGAGCTACTTTAGACTTTAAGCTATCTCATAAAGCAGAAATGAGCTTACCATCTGATTGTATGCATCTTTGATATCTTTATTCCCGTCTTAAAAAGAAAACATTGATTCACTCTACTTTTCCCACATTCTTCAGCCTTTAATTTCCAGAACCTCAAAACAGACGTTTTAATCTCATCCTGCTTATTCTCTTTACAATTTTGCTTACGTCCAGTCCATTCTACGTAAGCTATTACCTCTAATTTTATCAACTAAGGAGGACTTCACAATTACTATACTAATTGATTTGGTTAATGATTTTATCAGGACAGAACATTTTCTTCATTTTTGTTTTTGCACTAGCTCTATTGTTTCACCTTGACTAAAGCATTTTCTTTTCACTAAGGGAATTCTGCTCTGTTGGCATTCATCATATTTCTGTCAATGAACACTCAGGAGCTCTACTTATCTGCTTCAGTGCTTGCTGTGCTGACCTAGATATCAAAACACAGTACTTCACAAAAATCAGGTTCTAAATAGGAAAATCACAGCAGTACAATATGCCTCACACTAGAAAACTGTTCAAATGTCCTAAGGTCTTTCAGGGATAAAATCCACAGTCTCAAAAAAATATTTTAGATTCCAAAAGATAACCCACAGGAAGATTATCAAAAGTTAAACAATGTTGATAATGTAAAGCACAACAAGAAATATGTTTTCGAGTGTACATTTCAGGTCAAATTTTGCTTTACCTTCTGGATTAAAACCATCGCTACTCTTTTCAGACAACCAACTTTTTCCATCTCCTGAAATATACAGTTTCCACACTGACTGTATCTCTTGGTCAAAGCTTTTAACTTACCAACATGCTTTCACTTGCTAACTCCAGAGCCATTTTACAATCAAAATGTGTAATAACTGATTCTTATTCCAGGATTTACTATTTGTAAAAGTACCAAAACATGGGAATTGTTCATCTGTAAGGGCCAGACAAAATAATGGTAACTACTTTTGGTTTTTACTTTGTCAGTGTCTTGCCTCTTTCTTAAATGTTTAACCTTCATTTTTGGTTAGGAGTTTCGGAATCAGAAAGGTTAAATTGCATTTCTAGTAAAGATTACAGTTCAACCATGACATTTTGACAAGATTTATTTATTATATTAAAAGAATTCAAAATTAAATCAAACAAACTATATCTGATCCGCAACTGAAAGAAAAGCTACATCACCACATCTCTGTACAGTCTATAATTAGCAGGGGATAAGAATGAATTTTAAATGCTTCACCAATTCAAAAGCTACATGGTTGAAAAGGAATGAATTGCTGCAGACCTAGGAGAGTCTGTTTCAATGTTGATTTCCCACCAAGAACTCACTGGGTGGATAAAACTTCAGAATCTCTTGTGATTAAAGTGTTTAGATTATGTCTTAACTTACAAACATGCATTTTAAAGCATCCTGTCCTAAAAGATTTAATTGATCTGTCCCCTGTCCAAACAGCAGTCCCCACTTTCTTGCATACTTTGGCATAGGTTGGGGGTGCTAAAACTGCACCTTTCATGCTCCTCTCCTCAATCAACACATAACCTTTTATAAACATCTCAGAGTCCAGCCTGGCAGTTATCCCAAATGCTCCAATCAAAGAGATTTTGTTCAGGTTTATCCATTCAGTGTCTGGTTTATTTTTGTTTGGGGTTGTTTTGGGGTTTTTTTGGCCATTTTTTGTCTTTAGTAGCTGTAGACCCCAGAATCTAAGCTTTACAGCCAACTATTTATGAAATTCCATACTTTATTAAAACTTGTATGCAAAACTTCGGCTACACCAAAACAGACAGCACATACCATTTAATTTGTAACAGGACAGACCCTCCAGATATTTCCCAGTCAGGTGGGGTATAAAGAAGTTAAATAAAGAAGAACTTATGCAGACAGAATTGCAAACAATGTGGAAATTTTATGGGTTTATTCATCCCTTCATCTAAAAAAAGCCAAGATATACAAAAGCTCCAGGGGTCTAAGCAGACTGTTGGCCTTAAAACAAGGCAGGAACAGAATTTGGAAGATCTAATTTTTGAGCAAAGATCTTCAATGCCTTTTATTTCTTCAAATATCCTACGTTCTAAGCAGAAAGCAGATTTCATGTATACAATGTTTGCAATAGACATTCACATGTGAAAATCTAGGCTACAATAGATAACACACAGGTCAAGCCCGGGAGAACACCACGTACAAGGTATTTATTTTTTCATGAAAAAAGTTCCTTAAAACAAACTCTCCTGATAGCTTTTCCTTAGCTTTACAAGGCAGATCACAGTAACAACGTAGCACACAGCAACTTTAACATGAAATTCTCTCTAAAAATCTACAGGTTGTGGTTCTAGCTCCTGAATAAAGTTTATGAAACTAAGTAGAAAATCTCCATAAGTTTATTAAACGCATTATTAAAACACAGAGAAAGCTGGGAAACTTTTTGAAAAGTATAAGCTGATTTTGCAGTTGCCAGCTACATATATTATGTCAAATAATTACCATAAATAATAAACACCACCACCACTTGCTTTGAAGGCAGTAGGACAAGGTCTTTATACCTGCATTCATAAACTCAGGCCCTGAAGTCCTGTACAGGCATAGGCAAATACTTCATCTTATCTCCTGGAATTTTTCCACTGCCTACAAACACACCATACAAACTACTATCTGACCACCCAGGAAGTCTTTCAGGCACAGGCTGAGGCCACTGAGTTACCACTTTCTGCAGCAAACATCCAGGGTGCCCCATTAACTTTTAACGCCAGATAGGTGTTTTCTATCTCTCACTGCTTGATTTTCGTCTGTCCTCATGATCACGCTGTACAGATATCATCAGGCAAACAAAACAAGGGTATGTGTTCCCTCGTGGACTTTAACACAGACATGGTAGTAAAGCCACAATATCAAATGGTATCAGAGTTATTCGGTAATGCCATTGTCCCACTACACAAAATATCAGTTTACTGCCCTCCTATATATGCCTGGTATGTACCTGGATTAAAAGTGCTACTTTTTAATGATTCCTGGGTGAAGCAAGAAATTACCTAAACTGGCCTCAGATTCCATATGCTGGGCAGCTAGTGAAGCAGAAAAAGATCCCAGATCCAGTTTCTGATACAATCCCCATCCTGAGGGAGAATCTTCTGGAGTGCCTTCATCCCAACATGAGGTCAAAATGCTAGTAATACATGGGCTAATGAGAAATTCGTAGTCTCCTTACATGCAACTTTCTGTCCAAACTGTTCATTACAGTCATGATATTATTTTTAAAAAATTATTTTATGCAAAATATTCAAATGGTTTCCGCTACTGCTATCCTGCAGTCATGAATAAGTGATGCCAGTTTTGATTTCTAGGTATCCTGAGCTCAAAATTCAGGCAGTTCGTGAGGGCAGTAAGGTTACTAGGTGTCAGGTTTTAGGGAGATCTGCTCACAGAAGTGTCAAACTCAAATAAGAGTATTCAGACAGGGTAACAAATTAAAATGCATTTCACCAAAGACTCGCTTGGAATATTCCCACTGCAAAAAGCTAAGCACATACTTCAGCCTTTTCAGTATCACAGCTGCATCTTAACATAAAACAGAAAGCAACATCAAAAGATAGGAGAATTAAAAAGAAACTTCAAACTACAACTACAACTAACAGTTGTACTTGGGTTTGTATTTAATATATGCCTCATAGTGGTTGTTAATAATCATGAGTAATTAATGAATAGTAATGACATTTCTTTCCAAATTACCTGCTAATTAATTGAATTTACAATGGACATTAATACTTGAACATTGGGTAATCTTCCACTGACTGCAGCAATGTAGTAGTATCTTCACCATTTTGGATTAGAGAACCATGATTTTTTAATAACATCCACTGTGAAGAGTTCCTGACTAAAACATTTCTGAATAATGCTTTTAAAGCAAAACACATGTAAATATTTAATAACTACTTAAATACAACCAGTAACTAATATGAATAAAAATAATTTTAAAGACCAAATGTGTTAAAGTCACACAGAAGACAGAGATGCCAACTATTTTTAGTTTTGGGGAGTTAACTATAGAAGACAGGTTTTCAAGTATGCAACAAAAAAGAATTTGGAGGTTGAGAAAAGACTTAATAACTACCAGCATGAAAACAATCCAGAAATGTCTAAAACTCTTTTCACTAGTCTGCAAATCCCCTTCACTTCATCCTCCCACATTCACAATGTAACAAAATAGTATTTGTCATAAGCAGTATTTAACTCATGACTAATTTACAGATTAAAGAATTAACAAACCCACTGTGTATCCAATCTCAAGAACATTATTTTTAGAAAATCTCCTGCTAACTGCAGTTTTTATTATTATACAAATCTCCTGTAATTAAAGCTTTTAGAGAAAGAGGCTCCTGCTTATTTTAGGGAGCCACTAGAAAAAAGCAGTTCTCCCTCCACCCTTTATGAACGAAGTTCTAGGAGAAAGCCTCCACCAATGAGTGCTAAGTGCTAAACCAGGTACTTTCTTCTGCTCTCTTACTACTTCAGTGTACCAAAAACATAATGTAAAGCTTGAACTCTACATTAGTAGTACATCAGTGACAAATATTTGAATTTATTATATGCAGTTTGGGGTATTTGGTTTTTCTTCACCCTATACAAGTTTGCATTATTCTCATTCATTATCAAGGGAATACTGACCCCTAACAATTTTTCACTTATTGTGATATCAGCATTGACACACTCCATATAAATACTTTCTAGATTACAGGTGTTTTCAAAGGCTTTCTCCACCAAAAAAGAAATAAACTGTCCAATGGGGTAGCAGACCATAAAATTCCCATCTGGACTGAATACCCTTTTCTAAATGATGAAAGAAAAACAGAAGCTGGAAATTATATGATGCAGTATCACAGGATTTATAGTACCTAGTGGAAACTATCCAATCAATATCTTGACAGTTGCCATGCTCAAGGCTGTTCAGGGAACAAAATGTCATGACTAGAGAGCATTAAAAGGTATTTCTTTAGTAATCATCAAATGCATGACAGTCTTCTCTCAGTCTTGCTTATTAGAGCTTACACTGTTCAATGACATCAACTCAAATTGGACTGAGGCAATGCATAGGAATGGACTATAAATCAGAGAGAACAGTAACATACCACCTTGCTTTGGCAGAGAAAACTTTAAGCCTCAGTTTAAATCCCTGCCAAGCTGCACGCAAAAGTAGCGAGACATATGCCCACCCTGGGATCCCCTGTTACTACTATAAATAAATAAATCCTCAAAACTTACAAATCACATAAAAATAAATATAGTTTTGCAAAAAATTTTAAATACTGAAAGCTGACAAAAAATACACTTTTTAAAGCCTTTGGGTTCAATCAGATTTACAGCTATAGCTACTCTATGAGTTTTTAACAGAATTGAAGAGGAAGTCACCCACCCTTCCGTCATCTACCTACTATAGCTACCATCTTCTAAAATAAAAAGTCAACCTAATAATCCAGAAAGGAAATAAAACTTTCCCAGAGTACATTTATGTTTCAGGAAGAGTAGAAGGAGTTGCACATTAACAGAAATACTCAAGTATGTTTTAATCCAGCAAAGTCAATGCACAATAATAGGAAAGACACTGACAGAAGAATGAATGCAGACTGGCTGTGTGAATCAACCCCAGACTCCCAAAGACTTATGCACCATTCCACTTAGCTCAACTCCAGCACCTGCTGCAACACACAGCTCTGCAAGGAAAGGAGGCTTTATCCTGCCTTCCACCTGCCTGTCCACAATCCTCACAAAGCACCACAAGCGCTGTCATTAACACAAAAAACGGCATGCAATGACACAAGGATTTTTAGTGGCATCGTTGCCAGAACAGGCAAGCGACTGATAAAATTAAAGCTCTGCCCTGTAGTTGCAGCAGGCAGTGGCAGTGCCCCATGTTCCCAGGGGTGAAATGAGTGTTTGGCTTGTTCAGGTAGGACAGCTATTAGTTAAGCAGGATTCCTCCATAACCACAGCTATTACAAGGGAAAGAAGAAGCTCAGGATTATTCCGTCTGGTCTATTTTTGTTGTAGCCACAACAGTAACATCTTTGTGCCTATATAAGCTTTATCACTTAGTACTTGAGAGAGATTGCCAGTGTTAATGGAGTTTCCATTAGGCTGCAGGGTTCAGAAAACTGTAAGACTGAAACCATGCAAGTACACATAGCCACAAGAAGTAATGCATTTACATTACACAGCTACACTGTGTTCTGGGCGGTTTTCTTTGATCTGTAACTAAAACTGTAGTTATGTTGTATAATTTCCTGTACTATTGTTGCATAGTCATTACAAATGGAGTTTAATCGTGGCTATATTACCAGTTCCTGATTTTTGAGCAAATTATTCTACCTCTCTGCAATGTGTTTTCCCTATCCATACTATTTCAGGGAATAACAAATTATTTTGAGGACTTCAAGCATTACATCAAAGTGAACTGTTATTCAGTATTACCACTATCATCTGGTCAACTGTAAAAATTTCAAAGACAATTGAAACATTTAGAAGTTGCATTTTATGAAGTTTATCGTAAAAGCCTAGAGTGAAAAATGTTTCAAATAAAAATGTATAATATGCGCATAAGTTGTATTCATAATTTTAATTGATCTAAGACAATTTTCTGTGTGACATTCAGAACCAAAGAATTTCACTTGGGTTTTAATTTTGACATCCCTATTAAAACTTGAAGCATTTGACTATTACCATTGATACGCCTTTTACAATATGTTTCTCTTTTAATGAATGTATATATATCAAACAGACAAAATCAGAAACATGACAAAGACTGTTGGTGAGCCAAATAAAACATGTGTTTGCCCGGAATATAATTGTAACAATATGAACTAATGAAGAACAAGTATGAACTGAAAAATTCTTTGACAGTGAGCAATATTCCAACTGCGTACTTAAAAGTGGCATTATGCATCCAGAGGCAATGAGGAGCCTGGACCTACAACTCTGAGCACTTCCCTCATTCTTAAACCCCCAAACAAATATAGGCTAACACAGAAACAGCTCCAACATGAAACTTTAAACCAGCCTACTGACAACAATATGCTTCTTTTGGCTAGCTGTAAACCTTGTACCCTTTTGCTGTCTATGACCATAAACCAAAATCTGCTTCCAGAATTAAAAACACTCTTTTAATGTAGGAAAAAAACAAAGGTATTGGAAAACTAAATTAATGATTTTTGCTGCTGTGGACAGAACTACAAAAGGTTTTCATTTACTAAATAAAAAAAAAATTAATATATTCAAATTTATGTATTTAGTAAAATTACAAGAGTAAAATACTCTGTTCCGTCTTGTAAATTACAGAATATTATAGTCTTACAGCTTGGTTTACCAGAACAGTATTCCAGTTAAATGCTTGTGTAACTCAGGTGATTTCTAACCAGCTCCTACTCAGAAAGGATAGACAAGAAATTTTGACAAGCTATGATTTGTCACCTCCCTTGAACATCCATGTATTCACTACAGTCTGTTCATTTTGAGTAGGATTACTAAGTTAAAAATAAATAAAAATTACTGTCTTTATTAACACAACTCTGCATCTGCACTGGTATAGAAAGATATGTTTCAATTTTCCTTGCTGTTTCTCCTCAGTAAACACTTTCTGTCAACTACCTCATTTTTTTCCCCTCATTTTGATTCTGAATAACAGGAATTTCCTATAACTAGCACCTTCTTCTTGTTTTGGCTTGTTTTTTTGTATTCCTTCTTTTTTTAATGCTTCTATTTAGAAAATGGATTATATTTTTAAAAAAAGAGTTTCCTATAGGTAGTTTAACTTCTGCTTGCACGCATTCAATATCGTGAAGTAGGGTGGGGAATATTATCACACTCAACATCAGATTCTCCTAAACAAAATTCTCAACGTTTTACTAGAAGTTTAAGGGCTTCCTAAACTTTTTACCAGAAAACATAGCAACAAAGTGAATAGAAAGATACATTGTGATGCATTCTATTCTTTCTGCAAGACAGCCATTCCTTTCAATATCTTCAAAGGTGTGACTCATCCTTAAATCTACTGAAATCTCCCAGAACTCCTGTGTATCAAAAGTTAAGTTCCCCCTTTGTGACTTTGTAATATAAGAAGCTATTGAAAATAACTTAGACATTCCCTTTGGTTCTCCATTTGTTGAGTTTCTGGTACCTTATTGTTTTTTATTGTTATTATAAGCTACCTGGTAGCTTACACCTACCCCAGTCTCCAGGAAAGCTAGAATGAACAGATTGATAAATTCTCATTTTCAGTAGATGGGAGATTAAAGTTATAGTAATATATTATGGATATAACTGTTTTTATAAAATTTAAGCAATAAAACATGACAATATAAATGTAATACTATAGGTTATAGAATTCTGAATCATTGCTGTGGTAGAGCATTGTGTGCAAAACTATGCTATTAAATCCATAGTTTTAGATAAACGTTTGCTAACTTTACCAATGAAGAAATATGATTTGCCAACATAGGGAAATGTTTCTCCCCTCTTTGCTTAAGCTCAATTTTGTTCCTACTAAGAAAAATACTACTCCCTTCTTGTCCTCCAATAGTAGATCTGATATCTTTTAAAACACGTCACTTGAACAAACTTTGAATAGTGCTATCAAATTCAAAATTAATTGGCCCAATTTCTTCTTTGCAATGCATGAAAAATGAGTAAAGACTCTGCTATTTCTATTCTCAAAGTCAAGAGTAAACACAAACACACATGCACACACAAACTATTTTAAGAGGTACTCAAGACAATAGGTCAGAAGCATCATTTGTGCTGCAAAGCTAGCCATTTTAATTCTCTAACAGGTGACTCACTCAACAGTGAAAGCTGGTAATGACAAGTGTTCATCATGAACCTCTGCAAAACTTATTTTGCTAATGAACTGAAAAATCGTAGTAAATTTTACATGTGGTCACAAAAATATCATCAGAAAAACTCCCCCTTCAATAAAATATATCTAATCATCTCAAGTCAGCAAACCTGGGCATTTTTTAAAAGTTTTCTGTTTTCCATGGGGTTTACAAATCTCAATTTAAATTAGCAGCACAAGGTAAGTTACATAGGTGTTCAGATGCTGCTGGCACATATTGGTGCTTAGGCATGGTTGTGCAAAGGTAGAACTAATCCTTATTTCCAAAATTAGCCTCCAGCCTCAAATCAGAATAGTACAAAGGAATAACACAGACCAGGTATGTTCATATGTATGTGTATATATATACGTGTGTGCATACACGGAACCAGATGCTTTGCATTGATGGTTGTCACATAAGACTGCACTATCTTTATCTTCCCCACAACAACTAAGGCCAGTTTTCTTTGCTACTGCCAAAAAGAGGAACAGACCTGTAAGAAAATATCTTTCAATTCTATGACACACAGACACTCCAGCTAAATGTGAGACGATAAATACGCAAGCAGATTTTCCTAGAAAACTACAAATCTGTGCTGCTTCATTGAATAACTCCTTTACATTTTATCAATCCTTTACCTGCTCAGTTTGTTGTTTTGTTTGTTTGTTTTTAATAGCAACTATTTATTAACATATAATGCCATTTTCTTTAAACAATTATCTGTTTTACAGGTGGAAAAATAGATGCAGATGGCTTGCTTTTCTATCAGGACTAAACAAAGTCTGGCTATAATAGAGTGGAGAATAGACAGAAGGGAGCTATTTTAAGCTGCTGGCACTGATATTACTGTTGCAAAACCTCATGCTTGTTAAGAAGCATATGAAAAGAAGCTGCAGTCTGTCACACTGCTCTCACCAAACTCTCGAAACTTTACATGGTCTCCTGGCTTTTTATGCTCATACTTTGCTTCACTTGGAAAGTGACAAAAAGGTTACTTTCAAGCACCACTTTTGCACTCCTGGACTCAGTGCACCGGCAGTTCACAGAACCCAGCCCATGAGAATACAGCACATGGATTTTCAGAGACACACACACAAGCCTATTTAAAAATAAAATCCCCTTTCTTAATGAATCTTCCTCTAGGTTTCTTGCTTTTTCTCTTGTTAATGCTGCACAGATGTGACAGCTTGAGTGGAATTCCTTCCTGCGTCTCTCATCATCAACAAACTGGTGACTGTGTTCAATCCTTCTCCCATAGTCATGATGACTCTTATAGTCTTATTCTTTTTTTTTGGATTCTGCTCTCCTCTTTTCCAAATTCAACACTTCTCTTTAAACTTTTGTGTAGCCACTCCAGTCAATTTCTAGCATGTCTAATGGCATGCCTGTATTTACTATTAATTTTAATACCTAGCTTCCTACACAGTAGATTGAGATAAACCCCAAGCCAGACCACAGGTCAAAGAAACTTCAAATATTCAAACGCATGTATATTATTAAAACGGCATGTGATGAGGTACAGGATTTTTCTCCATACTATGATGCTTTGGCAAAAGGAATAAAAATACACTGCTGTCAATTAATACATTATGTTCAAAAAAATTCTAAAGGATGCAGAAATTCTAAAGTTGCAGAAACTCAAAACATTTGTAGTTAAAAATCTTAATCCTATGGCATGAAAAGAAAGATTTTTTTCATTTGGCTTACAAGAGAACAGGCAAGAGTGTTAAGGTTTCCCATCTTAAGAACCGCTTTTTAAGCATCCTAAATGACAGATGCACATATAGGTGTATTTTATAGGAGACAATTGTTATTCTCAAAACCAACATACACCATGTAAAACTCCTGGAAGCTTCAGAAAATGCCAGTAAATACACATTAGAGGACTAACATTAGAGGACTAACTAGTCACCGTACAGAACTGTGAACATGTTAAACGTTCAAAATTCCTAAACACTGTATTCACTGCATCAGCATAACTGTTCTGCATAATACTGCTAGGAAAGACTGTGGGCTTACCAACCCTGTCAGGTTGGCCTACAGTTCCTATAGAATCATAGAATACTTAGGATTGGAAAGGACCTTAAGATCATCTAGTTCCAAACCCCTGCCATGGGTAGGGGCACCTTACACTAAACCATATCACCCAAGGCCTCATCCAACCTGGTCTTGAGCACTGCCAGGGATGGAGCATTCACAACCTCCCTGGGCAACCCATTCCAGTGCCTCACCACCCTTACAGGAAAGAATTTCCTCCTTATATCCAATCTAAACTTCCCCTGTTTAAGATTTAAACCGTTACCCCTTGTCCTATCACTACAGTCCCTAATGAAGAGTCCCTCCCCAGCATCCCCATAGGCCCCCTTCAGATACTGGAAGGCTGCTATGAGGTCTCCATGCAGCCTTCTCTTCTCCAGGCTGAACAGCCCCAACTTTCTCAGCCTGTCTTCATACAGGAGGTGCTCCAGTCCCCTGATCATCCTCGTGGCCCTCCTCTGGACTTGTTCCAACAGTTCCATGTCATTTTTATGTTGAGGACACCTGAACCGCACACAATGCTCCAAATGAGGTCTCACAAGAGCAGAGTAAAGGGACAGGATCACCTCCTTTGACCTGCTGGTCACTCTCCTTTTGATGCAGCCCAGGATACGGTTGGCTTTCTGGGCTGTGAGCGCACACTGAAGCCGGCTCATGTTCATTTTCTCATCGACCAACACCCCCAAGTCCTTCTCCACAGGGCTGCTCTGTAGCTGTGCCTGGGATTGCTCCGACCCAGGTGTAGGACCTTGCACTTGGCATAGTTAAACTTCATGAGGTTGGCATCAGCCCACCTCACAAGCATGTCAAGGTCCCTCTGGATGGCATTCCTTCCCTCCAGCGTATCAACCAAACCACACAGCTTGGTGTCATCAGCAAACTTGCTGAGGGCGCACTCAATCCGACTGTCCATGTCAGCGACAAAGATGTTGACCAAGACCGGTCCCAACACCGATCCCTGAGGGACACCACTCGTTACTGGTCTCCAGCCAGACATTGAGCCATTGATCAGAACTCTTTGTGTGCGGCCATCCAGCCAGTTCTTTATCCACTGAGTGGTCCATCCATCAAATTGATGTTTCTCCAATTTAGAGACAAGGATGTTGTGTGGGACAGTGTCAAAGGATTTGCACAAGTCCAGGTAGATGACATCAACTGCTCTACCCCTGTCCATCAGTTCTATAGCCCCATCACAGAAGGCCACCAAATTGGTCAGGCAGGATTTCCCCTTAGTGAAGCCATGCTGGCTGTCACCAAGCACCTTGTTGTTTTTCATGTGCCTTAGCAGGAGAATCTGCTCCAAGATTTTGCCAGGCACGGAGGTGAGACTGACTGGTCTGTAATTCCCTGTGTCATCCATTTTCCCCTTCTTGAAAATAGGGGTTGTATTTCTCTTTTTTTCCCTATAGGTCAGTGAGGACTACTTCCAGCCTATCACTCTTTTCTGATGAACCATAGAGAAATTAGCTTAATTAGGAAAAAGGGATAGGGGTAGGTGAAGACTGTGTCATAGCCTTATTTGTTTTAATTTAGGTTTCTGATACATAAATGCATACCAAGACGCATGAACAATGTGAAAATTCTGATCCAGACTTAAAGCAGTAAGACACAGATGTTGACGTCTCCATTATATTCCAGTGCTATCACATAACATTCTTCTACAGCTTGGAGTGAAGAAAATTACACACAAATTCTATTATTCACTTTCCTTCAAGATTCCTTCTTGCACATTGGAAACACTTTACGGTGAAGCCTATGCTCTCTATTCAAGAGCAAAGTTCTTGCTAAGAACTACAGAAATCAGTTCAAAATGTAAGATAATACTACACACTGAGAACCAACAACTTGTCATCTCATTTTCTAGACTTTAAGACATGTACTGCATAGCAGTGCTCTTGCAGAAATGTACTCAAAAGCCATATTGAAGATTTTCACACTGCACAGTGGCACTTTAGAATGCTGACATCTATAAGCTTACTACCACTTCTGTATGCATCTTCAGTTCCAAAACTTGAGGAAAATGGAAAGAGTTCAAGGACCTCCCTATTTAGCCAGTTCTTCACAAGCCTTACAAACGGAAAATAAAAGATAATGTTCTTATGTGAAGAGATCTAATATAAATATGATGCTGTATTCATGTGTAATATTTCACAGCCAGTGTACTATATTTGAAACCCCTGGCAGTGATTCCTACTCTATTTTAAGAATGTGGCTAGTCCCAGTGTTGAATTAAATGTGTCATCCTCACAGAGGATGTAATCCAAAAGAAATTAGAGACAAATCACTGATTATAATAAAAACTGACTAAAAGGAAAGACTTTTTGTTCATAAAACTTTCTCCAAACTCCTATCTTACGAGGGTATCACTTAAAAATGGAGGTACCAAGAGAATGCTTTAAAAGGCTTGCTCTCTGCAAAGTGCAATGATTTTACAAATGCTTACCTGAGCTAACAATGAAAGGAGACAGCAAGTCTCCCCCCCTTCGTTTAATGTGGAGTAATCCAATAATATTTCCTATGTATTTTGACATGGAAGAAGAAATGACAGAACTTGTACATCTTTTAGAGATAGTTTTACGTTCATAAGAGGACCTGCCTTGGCTCCATCTCTGAGTATTTGCACTTCTATCCCAGGGGAAAAATTGCACATTTAAAGGCCACAGAAGAGAAAGGCTAAAGAAGTTTATACAGTAGCATGATCGTTTTCTGTACATACTGCCTTATTTATTGCTCAATTTAATTTTTCACTTGAACATGCATCACTCATGATGATCACAAAGGTCTGCAAATGAAAAGCAAATTAAATTTATCTAAAAGAAGAAGTGTGGAAGAAAAATGTTGCCTCTGAAAAAAAAATGCAAGAGGAGAGATATACCAAAGCACACTTTAAAGTATGCACATATAGGTAATTGTACTCCTATGAAAGTTAAACCAATGCTTTAATTAAATAATGGTAAGATGCAGACAGTCATTTCCTCCAACCAATTAATGAAAAAAAAAAAAGCGCTTTGATTGTTACCCAATAGAAAATGAAATAGGAACATTAACATCTTAATGTGTATGCAAAGTAATTTATTAATAGATTAAATTTTTTAAAAGCTGTTCTAATTAGATGCAGCAATAAGCTCCCTGATATGCGAGCAGTGCATCTGCCTTAGAGTATTAACTTCTTCTATTAGTGTTATTTGTATATATGCTTTGAACTAGAGATTATTAGCAGTGATCCTGCAGAAAGCTTTCTTTCAGAAATACGTTTCTGGCTTCCTATTTTTGTGTAATGGCAATCGCTAAAGAACCTCTTCTAGACGAATACTACAGTATAAGACACGCATCATCTTCATTTTTATTCCAGGTGGCTTTGTAGAATTGCTCTACTGGTCAGGTAACGTATCCAAGAAACCCTTCACCACCTTCCCAAGATCATATTCAAATGACAGCTCAGAGAATATGTGGCAATATATGGAAATATAAGTCTTGGATGCTTTCAGAAATTTTATGAAGTAGAGCTCTAGGATCAAAACCTAAAATAGCAGACCATGAAGAGTATCAAATCTGCTACAACTAAAAAGCATAATACCTTAAACCACCTACAGTGGGTGGACCTGATGATGTAAACTTGTCTTGATCACAGGTGAAGATGGCTTTTATACCTTTGTGATATCATGTAAAAATAGTTTTCAGCACTAAGAAGTACTCTGACCAATGATCATATCATGTGGCTTTCCCAAGCTGGAAGTCAGCTCCCATCTGCTGCCCACATCCAGTAAATTCTTCACATCATTTTGGCTGCCAGTCACAGTCCCTTTTTTAAGAAAACTAAAAGCACACTGCAATTCAATTGAATTCTGCCCTCATTCACGCAATTCCACCACCAGTACTGCAAAGAAGGGATAAGAGAGAGGACGCTCATTGTCTCTGCAATAGGGGCTCAATCTTTCATTGCAAAAGAGATTCTGCTTTTTTGCCCTATTTTTGGATGGTTTTCTGTCTCCAGAATGGCGCAATGGAAGCAGAAGACTCCTACCTGTAATATCTTATGCAGTTGTTGATAAATTTTATTGCCAAGGGATTTATTTAATCTTTCATGTACTTAGAGATGCATTTTTTAAAGATTTGTCTTGGGATAAAAGGATTTTAAATAGTCATAAAACATCTCTCCAACTTGTCAATACATAAAGGAAATCCAGAAAAAACATGCATTAAAAAGATAAAACTAATACAATCTAAAACATACTTCAGAGAAACGTATAGTAGTAGTACCATATACTAAAGCCTAATGATTCAGACAGTATTTCCAAAGTCCAAAATTCAATTTATGAATTTAAGGGAATTTTTGTGCATTAAATGGATGCCAAATTTACACACATCTCAAGGATTCTGAATGCTTTCATCAAAGAGCACGTATTAGCAAACGGTGAAAGACACTCAGTATTTGTTCTATCCTAGGAGAACTAGAGGCAAACAGCTTAGCTTTTTTTTGCAAGCAAATACAAGTTACTGAACTGTAAGCATAGCAAACAATGTCGTTATAATGAGAATTAAACAGGGAAAAAGAAATATTTTAAGTTGCCAATATTTCAAATGAATCATCATTTGATCTTATTTTACTGCAATTACAGTTTTGCCTATTAATAATTTTCCTACCAGCTGGAAAGTATAATTGATTGAAAACATCTAAAAAATACCCCAGTAGCTTAAGTATACCATAATATAAAGGACATCACAAATATGTATTAAAAAGAGCTCTTGGCAACACGCAGCTCTGAATAAGGAAGTTTCTCCGTGATCTAGCATGATTAACCCAATGCCCTCAAACCACATTTAGAACTTGTGTTTTACCAATGCATGTTTTAATTGCACTTTTTGACAGTGCATTTGTTGCTAAGTGAACACTGACATCCTGATCTCCTGAAGATGAATGGAATGGTTTTCCTGCCAGCGAGCACTTTAAACACAAATACAAAAATACCCTTCTGTAGTCAAAGTCTTTGTATACATTTCCAAACATTCTTACAGTAAGAGTTTTGTTAGGCATCCACTTTCTAATTTGGAATAAATTTCTCTAATAAAGACACACTTAAGTGTATATTTGAAACAACTAAAATATTAGGACTAACATTTCATAACAGAGATTAGTGAAGTATAAACCTCTTTCAGAAGGTCATACTGCATAAATCCTACTCATTTAAATGGGAATCTTATCTTTAAACTGAGAAACAATTTGGCTTGTGAAACAAGTATACACTTCAGTTAGTATGTAAATTTTGTATAGCATTTACTACTAACGCTCAACGTATGTTTTGAGGCACATTACCATACAGATACAGCCCAGAAAAACTCAGGTTTGAGTGCCTCATTAGTCTAATTTCCAAGAGCATCATACTGCACACAGACAGTTGGTTTTGAACTTCCCTTTGTATGCCTAGGGATATACCTCATGTATCTCTTCTAAGGAAGAAAGACGACTCCTAGTCAGCAGTGGAAAAGTTGCCTGTCTGCCAGGAGGAACTTTTAAGTCACTGTATCTGGGAATAAAATAGTATCTATCTTCCCTGAGAAGCTGGCTACCTTCAAACCAGACTGAATTTACATCCTAAACCAGAAGGTTCTGCATCTCAGTCTAGGAAGAAGGGAAGGGCCCTGGAACTCAAATATGCTAAAATCATGACCAATTATACATGTTAATAAGATGGAATCAGGAATGAAAAGCAGGTAAGGAAGTCATCTGAAAGACAATCCTTAGACAAAAAAAAAACACTTGGAAGGTAGAAACTGTGGAAGTCTACTGGCTTACTGTTAAAGGATCTTGCCTTCATTTTAATCTTCAAAATACACTTTTTATGACTCTGCAAGCTCAGTCCTACTTTTAAGGAGCTTATCAAGTTAAGCTAGTTTTTACACGGTATGGGTAAGCAGGAGTCAATCAAGATATACGAAGTGCAAGTACACAATTCGTGGTTTAAAAAACTTATGAATGGAACACAAATGGGAGACGAAGCTTTAACGCTCTAGAGCATTCTATAGTTTCCTGTTTCTGCTCTGCTTGACTTAGAACAGAGAAATGTGGCTATTCACATGCTAAGGGCACTAACTGACAGACAGCTACTGAGAAGGATGCCTTAGTCACTCCTATCAGTACTGCTTCTTCATTTCTATAAACGATGAGAACATTTCTTAGAAAGCAAACATATTATTCTCCCACTTAGCAGGCATATGTCATGTCACTGAAGTATGATCAGGCTGACAGTTCCTCAAGTTATCTCTCTCTTTTGCTTGCTGTAAATAAATTAACTAGTATAAAATTGGTATAAAACCAAAACTGCTCTAGAAGGAAGATTTAGCAAACACTATACTTGTGCGGTCTCTAGTCTGTAACCATACCAGGATTAAATCAGAGTTTCAGCTTGAAATACCCAGGATAAAAACTGGTCTGCCTTATACCACCTCTGTCTTTCTTCTGACACCCCTCAGTGAGACACATTCAGCTCTCTACAGTACTTGCTTCATTTGCTGGGTTATAAGCCTGCTCACTCATCTGAACTTGCTCTCTGAGCTGCCAGAGCCAGCTCAGGACCACACACTCAAAGTTGAAGTGGGAGAAAAGGAAAGGAGGGGATATCTCTTCAGCAGCAGCAGAAATATCTGCAGTAGGATGCACAGACAGCTGTCGCCTCCTGTTTGCCATATCACCTGTCCCCACTGATGGTGTCACTGTCTGCCCAGGTCCAGAGGCACTTGCAGCTGGTCACAGTTTCCCCTGCACTGCTAGGACAGGACAGAATATGCAAACAAGACACGGTTGGGAACAGAGATCCAGCCCAGTTCTCTCCACTGGCCCTGGCCCTCTCTGCTGCTTCCTGACCCTAAACTCTCCTAGGGGGGAGAACGTGGGGCTTTAACAGGTGACCAAGGGGCTGCAGTGCCACCAATCTACTCTGGCTGCTGGCACACAGCTCCTGGGGTCATAACTCCCTCCACCTGCCCACAAGCTTCTTTGTCCTTCCCCAGCACTACCTTGACTCCTTCCATGATCTCTCAAGCCCTACACATCATCGACACTTTTAAACTGACTCAGTTGTCTCATGAAACCTCAGCCAAAAGGACATCACATTAAGCTTCACACAACTTTAAACCATGATGCTATGCTCTTATGTTCTTTCCATCAACCACTTGGTTTCATTCACTTTCTCTGGCTTTATCTTTCACTTAATCAGTCCGAGTACAATTTTTATTTTTTTTTTATGGTAGGCTTTTTTATGCACATAAACCACTAGTGACAGTAAAATGGAGATGGTACAATCATACTTTGGTACCAAACACATCACAGTGGCAGGTGGTACCACATATTACAGCGGCACTATAGATTTGGACTGGTTTAAGTTGCTTAATGAAATGGTAGGTAAAGAGATCTTTATTACAGCTGAGACATAGACATGTTAGCAAAACTTCCAAGCATGGAAAGTGCAGACTTAAAACTGCAAAATCTGTGGAGCTCAAGTTTATTATTGCTACATCATACCAAACAAAGCAAAACACGTTCACGCCTGATCCAAGACCAGTGCTTCTAAGGGAAAGATCAGAGTTATACTATGCTGACCGTAAGGTACAACATGTGACAAGCATAAAAAGGAGAACTACTTTGATTTAAAATACTCTTTGGGACACTAACATTTACAAGCTATAATTAATAATATGTTCTTCTGCTAAAGTGCATAATTTTTCAAAATAAATTAATTTCTCACTGAGAATTTGAGTCAACACATGGCAAATACTTTGATGAAAGCAGAAAAGATATAAGCAAAAGAAACTGACACAACACTAATTCTACTTACTTTGATCCTTCCTTTCAACTTTGTAACTGAAAGAACTAAGAAAAAAATAACCACATTTCCATAGAAACTTCATAATGAACTTATTTCACAGCTAATGAAATAAGCACCATCAATTCTAAACACAAAAGCCAGCATATTATCACTTAATGTACAAAAACACACAACTGTAAGAAAAAAACAGAATCAAGTGATTCTGCACTATGAAAGGTAGCTTATATATCAGCAATCAAAATTGCAGCCATGACACAAACCTTTAAAAGTGTTTTTCCTTCCCTGCTTTTCACAGATGCCAGCACAAGGGCGTGTGAAGGTTTATAGTGACTCCCATCACAAGACAGACAAAATAAAACCCACAGATAAATACATGTCAAGACAGCAGTTGAAAGGTATAATCTTTCAATTTGTTGGTGTTCAGGTATGGAAATAAAAAAAAAAAAGGATAAAACACAAAAAGCCTACAAATAGCCTAGGATTTGTACATTTGATTCTTGCTCTTAAAGAGCAAGAAGATTGCCTGAAGCTTTTCACTGCTTGCATAAATTGGGAAAATGTGTATGCTGCTACTAAAGCAGAACTTTGGAACTTAATTTCCTTCTGTCCTGCAAAAAATTACTTTGCTTTGGGATAAATCTGAATAAATTTGAATATAAATATGATTGTTGGAGGTCTTTGAAAAAAAAACCCACAATTTTTTTAGGCAAAACAGAAAGAGGAGGGAGTTTTGATGATGAGCTGATTCAGAAAGAACTTCCCAAATATAGACAGTAGCAAGGGAGAGATGTAAAAACATGTAAGAAATTAGAAACCAATGTGCAGTTGTCCTAGGTAGAAACAAGATTCCAACAGAAAGCAGCATGAAGAATTTTAAGCACTGGGGATTTCAATGCAGGGGCAAAATGGGATGAGAGGGCAATCAGTGAACTTAGTGCAGGACAGGGATGATGAAGACAAAGAAGTTTGCAACCAAAGATGGAAAGAAGCAAGATCTCTAATGCTATTACTGATGCAGCACGTTCTTCAGTCTATAACACAAACTGTGCCACCTCTATTATTTTCTTGGAACACGAGCTCATCTTTTGCAAAAGATACTACTTATTTCACCATCTCGATCGGGAGTTTTACCACATGTAACATAAGTATTGCAGCACTAGCTGCAGATAACACTTCCACTAATCAGGTTAATTCACATCTACCTTTACTTTTAACTAACGAAAATATTTTTTTTCTTTTAAAGCTTCATTTTCTTCTGTAATATAATTTATCTTTAAACTGCAAATACACACCTACCTCCTCATTTTTAGATGTTACTTTTCTTAGATGCCATCCACCTGCACATCAATCTCATATCAGAACATCAATCTCATAGCAATGTTCTTCTTCCTTCTTATTTATTAATATTCTTCATTCAACATTAACATCTCCTGGGTTATGTTTTCGGTTCAACAGTTTAATTTTTTCTTTTCTTCATCCCCACTGGACACCCACTGGAATAGCATTTGCTCAAAAACAACAGCTTGCAGTAGTATGTAAGTAATCTCCAGGGGCATTTTACTGCCAAATTTTGCAGTTTTCCGTTTTAAACTATTTTGCTACAAGCTTTCTACACTGAGCAAGTAGCTACTACTCAGGGTCTTCTCAGTCTCTCTCACATATCTTTGGGTACTTTGTCTCTCATCTTTCCATAGAGAACAATTTCTCAGAGAAACATGGCCTTTTGATGGCATTCAGTTTCCTTGGCCTGTCTGGCACTGCAGAGCTGGCCTATGATGTTGTTGCTGGGCTAAGCAATTAATAAGTGTAAGGACTAAGCTGAGAGCCATCCACAGCAAAAGTACTCATAGAAATCATGAACTTTCTTGTTCCAGGAATATATACACTATTATATTTTGCTTCATTATTCAATAAAATTCATGTGTGCACATTGTTGCCTTAACACTGTTACAACTTCTTCATTATTCTTGGTAAGGCGTAAAACTCTGACCTATTAACAATAAAATTAATATTAACAGGCAAATGAGTGATAATTTAGTTTTAAATGAAAAAAGATATCCCAACACTAGCTGTAGGTGTTTATTTTAATAGGAAAAAAAGATAGTTAATGTCATATTCAAGCCTTCTGCTGATCACTTACTGAGGAAGAAAGGATGACTCCTACTCTGCCCCTTTCCTCTCAAGCTTTAGTAGCCGCCCATGGCTATCAGTCTCACTGACTGAAATAGAGTACGGCTGTACTCTTGAAAAGACAAAACTGAGCAAAAAAACAAAAACAAAAACTAAAACCAAACCCCACACTTGAAGTTCTGGCTAGCAGGTTTCACTCTTAACCAAAGATTAGATTTTATACACATCAGATTTGTCAGGACCTGTAGGGAATTGCTGCTTTCCTCTGCAGCACACCACACTGATTCCTAGGTTCATTTTGACACTTTCACTTAACAATCCCGTGCTACAGCTAAGACTCTAGAACAAAGCTGTCTCCTCTCACTCCCTCTCTTCTCTCTCGTCTTCCTGAGACACACAGGCATTTCAAAGCATTCTGGTATGCCATAGCAAAACTGCATTTGCCACAGGATTACACAGACTGCAATTGTGTGTGGAGAGAGTACCAAAGTACATGCTCTTGTCAATTCTGGCCACCTTTTTGAGTCAGACCCTCAGTGACTGCACCTTCTCAGAACTGCTCTGTCTCCTTTCCCCTCCCTACAGCTATCCTGGCCTTTGCTGACCAAGTCACTCCTTGTCCCTTTCTCTTCCTTTTGTGGCTTCAGCAGGGAACTCAGACCAGTAAGCCCAGAATAATTTTTAAGTTTGAGCAGCATTTGACCCAAGCTGATTCTTCCAGACCTACATTCCTATCGCAGGATATAATATAGTTTTCATTATGTATTTTTCCATGCTTGCAATTTGAAAGAAAAAACAGAATACCAGGAATAATAAAAAATACAAGTAACTTATGTTAGGATAAAAAAAATATAATTTATGCATACATATTTGAAAGCATTAGCATGGAGCTTTCTGGTTGCTAATAATAACACAATACAATCATGTAAAATTATAAAGGTTAGAACAAAAAAATTGAGTTCCTACTTACTTGTGGTTATTACAGAACACTCGGTACTTCCCACAAGCATGTTATTATGCTCCTATTCTGGGCTGATTTATACTCCAGGCCACTGCATTCTCACCATGCGACGTAACCCTTGTAAAAATATCCACTGGAAAAACTGGTTTTTAGACTTCCCCTCTAAAACTCCTATTATGTCACGTTGTTGATGTAGAATGAATACCTGCGTTCCTGAGATGGACAAGCGATCCCTAAATATACAGCCTGTAGAGTACACCTGGACTTTACAGGCTGTACACCTGTACTCTGCAGTATAAACTTGTACTGCAGGTGAATGGGGAATCAGTACAAAGCTTGCCACATGTTGCCATTAATTGCTTTCTCCTCTGATCCCTTTAAATTTCCTGCTGAGTTATGCCTACAGAAACAACAGCATTCCAGAATCAGGAAAAAAGGCAGAATAGTGAATGTATGCATCTTCAGATACTCAAAATGGGTTTTGTACAAAACCAAACCGCAAAGAGCAACGAGCCATGAAGGAGGCTAGGGTGACATCTACGTGACATCACTTGGTGGCGCCGTTAGGAATGATTTCTCGCCAGGTTTTCTTAAGCTGTAAGAACCTTTTCTTACCACACCGGTTTTGCAGGATTAGAATACGACTGGAAATGAAGGAAGAGGGCACGGAATAGATGGGGAAAAAATACAAATGAAAATAACTCGAGCAACCCAATAGAAGGAAATCTCTTTTCAACTCTATTGTTTGATTCAGGGTAGAAAGGAGAAAGCAATTTATCTTAGAAAACGAAGAAATTGAACACAACAGTAATATCAAGCAGGGAAAAATTAGAATGGAAGAAATATGCTTTAAAATAGGAATACTGGGGTACTGTAGAGCTGCAGAACCCCAGCATGCGGAAAATGCTCTGCAAAGAGCCCTGGAAAAATCAAGGGTACTTGGTGTGTATCCAAGTCCTGTGCTGCAAGGGCTTTATTAACAAGAACATGCCATAGCAAAGTCAGGCAAAGAACTGAGGATTTCAGAACAGGTGGGAAGATCACCTGCTCACACGCTGCCAACGGCAAGAGAGCAGGCTCAGACAATCCACAGGCCAATCTGAGATGACACGTCCTGTATTTCTGCCGTATGTTCCTAAAGCGGAGTGAACCTGTTTATCTGTTTGCAAATAAACTAGCATACAACACCTTTTGCTAGTTTTTGCTCTTTCAAGGCAATAAATTTGCAGAAGTGTTTTTTTTAAATTACTGAGAGATGTTAATAACACCCCTTCAACAGCTGACTGATCTGATTAAATCAATTTCAGTGTAGTAAGTAACCAACAGCTCTGCAAATAATCTGCAGAAATCAGTTAAGGTAGCTTCTGATGCAAGAGCACACAGACTTGGTAGAAGGGAGTGGAGAACCTTGGCAGCAGGGCTAATAAATGTAATTATAATGATAAAAGCTCACAAATGGCTTCATTCTACACTGTCACTCACAGCACAACCTGCTATCGCTCACTCCTGCTGCACACAATGACCTTTGTCATGCTTGAGAAAACAGCTTCCCACTGTGATTTGACTCTTACTGAGTGGCCAGATGGGGCAGTTTTGCTTCATTATTTGTGTCTGTGAAGTGGAAATGCCAACAGAAAGATTCATTACTGTCAAGATCATCTCTGCAAAGCTCTTCTGATTTATTAGGGCATAAACTGCTGTACTGGCTGTAATGAGACATAAACGTTCTGTAAGGCCTATGAACTCAAGAAGGAAATACACTGCCATCAAGAGGCTATGGGCCTAATTTATTAACAGCTTGTGCCAGTACTGTCACAGAAAATCATACAAGCAGCACAGACTGCAGCACTTGCAGGAAAACATGTAACAGATTAGCCAATGACATGCTTACATAAAATGATTTATTTAATTTTTCTGAAATTTGTGCATTCAGACAAAATGCAATAGAATTGCTAAATACATTAAAATATAAGCATCTCTCAGACTCTGTTTAATTAATGTTGAGATTATGATCCAGACTGATAAATCACAGGATAAGAAAAACTAAGTCCCAAGTTATCTTTCAAGGAGACAATTCCCTGTTCAGTTTCAGAATACTCTAGTTTTATTAAACCCTACATTTTGTTAGGCAGTCCAGATTTTCTTACATTTTTATTTGTACATTTTATTTGTCTTGCCTACTTCTGTAGTTAATGCAGTACAACACTCTAAAATATTACAACTGTTCGTAATGACAAACAAGTGTCAAAGAAACACTAAAACTGCTTATTTGTGTCTGCCACGAAGTAAATGCATTATTTGTACAAAATACAGCAGCTACTTAATCCTCATTGAAAGCAGGTAAAGAGAACTTCAGCAACACAGGAATAATTTAATACTGCATTGACAAAGGGCTTCTAGTGTGGCCATAGAGGTGCTGCACGTACAGATTTGCTAGCACTGTTCACAGTGTTGGCAACTAGCATTCAAAATGATTCAGAGGCTGTGGTTAACATTGGACTGCAATCACCAGACGCGCACTTCCGGCACTGTCACTGAGTGACCTTAGAATCATAGAATGGTTTGGGTTGGAAAGGACCTTAAGATCATCCAAACCCCCTTGCCACAGGCAGGGATGCCTCACACTAGACCATGTCACCCAAGGTTCTGTCCAGCCTGGCCTTGAACACTGCCAGGGATGGGGCATTTATGCAAAAGTTGCTGGATAACTACTGGGAATGGAATGGCTTTCTCTCTGCAAGCGTGTGCTGCAGTCAGGAATGCAGTGGAAGCTCCATCAAACTACAAGGTCTCGCAGACCACTACAACACAAGATCCACTCCTAACAAGGGCTGAAATTGCCCTTTACAGCCCAGCCCTTACGAGTCTGTTTCTATCATTCACTGGTTCCTCAGATATTTAAAAAAGCAACATAACAACAACAAACATCAAACAAGAACAACAAATCCCAAACAGCAAAAACCAAAACAAACCCCACGAAGTTTGCACAACACATTAAAAACAAGTCCATATCTTCAGCCATAGCCAAGTCTCTTCTGCACTTTCAGACAGAATTTAACAAATTATATTTACATTCAATAAACACATTCTAGAATAAATGTAAACATCTAAGTATAAATTTACAGGATTTACAAAAAGAATTGTACAAAAGTTCCTCACTGAAATCTGATTTTCATGTACCTCTTCCAAAATTTAGAGACAGACGCGCACACAGCAGAGATCAGGTTTTTACAATTTCATTTCAAAATGTTGTTTCGGAAAACTTCTTACAAGAAGTTATGCCTTGAAAGAAACTTCCCTAGAGGGAAATGGATCACAACCTGAGCAGTCATACACAGACAATCAAATCCATATAGCACTTTTTACTCTTAAAGTATCAGCAAAATTAATCAGGCAAATTAAAAGCACAAAGATATCTGCTTAATAGTCTTTCCTATGCTTTTAATTTAATAATCCAACCTTATTCTGAGGGCAAGTACACCTTGTACTGACATAGTGCTGTGAAGAATTCTGGGTCTTGTAGATACGGTAGTGCTGTTAGCACTTGATTAAATATTAATGTGGGAATGAACACCAGGTTCTTTTGCCACTCAACAACCCATTAATAAGTCACTTTGAAGAAAGGAGGAAAAGACACGTGTTCTCTTGAGCTACTTTCTTTTGGGAAGGTTAAATCCGCACATGAGTAGAGAAAATGTTCCTTAGTAGTGTTTTTAACATTCTTATATGGCTTCCTTTACATCACTATTCTCTTATGGCTATTAAATGTTCTGACATTTAAAAAGCAGCAAACTAGACCATAACTAAACCAGGTGTTTGCTCATCTATTGCTCACCAAATGATAAAAAATTATCTCAAGTTTTTCCTGTTATTTCACAGTTTACAATGTTTAAAGGTATATCCTACAAAAAGTGATCTTAACATAAAAAACACAGAACATAGTAACACTGAATGCTAAAAGTTATTAGATTTCCATCTGACTTGATTTACTGTTCATTTCTAGTGTATCAACAGAAAACATGTCTTTTCAAAATGCTTCTTCACTGTCTTACTGCACCACACATGCTTCTTGGACAGATAATATGGCATCAATAGTTAAGGGCAAATGCAAGAAAATTACCAATCTGCCTTATAAATAAAACTAAAGGGCTTGCTTTTAAAAGCTAAAAATAACCTTAATCTAGTCTCTTCTCCACAAGGTGAAATGAAAATACAAGACTCAGTTTTTCACTGAAGTTCAGCCCCATTTTAGGGTCATAGCTTCCCAGAGGAAATACTAGTGAGCATTTAGATTCAGAGATACAACAGCTTTCCAGTGCCCCAAAGCTTTTCCTGCAGCAGAAAAGGAACAATTGCCATGAAACTCCTCCAAAATTTATAGACAACTGCTCTCCTTCCCAGGACATTATGGAATACTGTGCACCTGTGTATTTAGAGATGTAGCAGTTGCTGTATCAATCTTGTGCAGAATGTATACAAAAAATATTAGGTTTTTATGAATGGAAATCTTAACCTGACTAGCACGTGAAGCCCATCTGCCTTTTTCCTTCTGTCTCCACACAAATATAGCTCAAGCAAGATCATATGGCCAGCTTACATCATTAATATCTACTAGGAAAATCCTCTCAGAAATAAAGCAAAACAGCTACAAAAGGAATAGAAAAATGCATGAAAAAAATGGCAACATTGCCGTCCCTTACAAGCTGACATAAAGTTCTACTTCAGCAAAAGCAGCTATGGTTATTAACACAGTATGAGCACTTGCCTGCTGTATTCCTCTCCTTTTCCTGAGAGTCCCTGGTTATCCTGTCCACCCCTGCTAAGCAGTTAGTCTTAAAAGGTTCGGAGTGATGGAAGTGAGGATCTGGCATGCTCACAGAAGAGCATACCTAAAAGTTGCTCTGGTACAGAGTGGCATAATATTTACCAGTTACTTAAATGGACTGAGGGCACTGACAGAGGGATTCACATTTTTATGAAAGGAATTTGATAATTCCCTCAAAGATTTAGTATTTGTCAAGTGAAAAGTTTCTTCTGGCTGTTTGACAATGATTAATGTCTGTCATCTCCTTGTCTGGGAGAAGAAACACCATGAGCAACCTTTGCAAAGGCTGTGAAGGAGAAGGGGGAAGACATTCCCTACATCCTTGCTACTGTGTGACCAAAAATGGACTGACCTCAGCCTAGTCGTGTCCACCAACACGTGGAAAGTATGTGATTATTTAATTATGAACCAAACTGAGATTTTGAAAATTACGTTTATTATTTCCTATTGCTAATGCAAGCAGAGCACAGTCAGAAACTTGGTTTTGAGTTTCACCCGTGAATGCAACTGAGTATTGTATACAACACTCTTACACCATAAGGGAAAAACAGCCCCACAAATTGTATTGATCTAATACCTTATTAGATGTCACTCCTGCTGCACAAAAATGTAGAGCCAACTGACTGCATTTTTCTGGCTGAAATTGCATCAACATGACTTAGCACAAAGGCATCCTCAGATGTCTGGCCCATCACTAGTTTCCATACATGACCTTTTAAGGAGAGTTTAGGTCAGCCTAAATAAAAGTTTGTTTCAAAATGGGGTGCCATGTGTCAGAATGTACTCAGTCAGCCAGCATAATTTTTAGCCAAAAATTCAGTATTATCAGATATGGTGCTAAAATCTCTGTACTCACGATTTTCCTCATGCTGTTTGTGTACACATTTGAATATTTTGCACAAATTTGGTTTGGGTTGTTTGAATGAATCAAAATATTAAAATATACTATCATAGTTCTTAGAATCATACTGATACAATTGTTTGTTAAAATCTTTAGTAAGTAATACTGCAAAGTTTCCATTATGCTTTTTATGGACTGAGTTCTATCACCTTTTTTTTTAATTCTAAACAGTTCCATTTACGATATAGATTTTGTGGGTACTATTCATCATGCAATCCATGATATATCAGAAAGATAGTCCCAGAATAGGAGATAACTCCCATTTTGACAGGATTGTACTGAATAACACACAAGGTGCCATAAAATACCTCTAGCTAAGAAAAGAAAAACTCACTTCACAAGGCAGCTAACAAGTTCCTTTGCCTTGGCAAACATTCCCCCCTGCATAGCAGATGAAGAGAGAAGGAAACTAACTCTATTGGTCTCTTAAGTAGAGCTATTTTCTAAACAAATTCTTCATTGTTATACTGATCAATTCCCAGGCAGTTCGTGCTGCTCAGTTGCCAGGCTTCCAGTGACAGCACAGCTGGAAGCATAGGTTTTCCAGAAAAACAAGGTAAACCTAGCTAGGATACTGGATGCCCCAAATGTAGACCCAGCAGAGAGAAACACTGCAGTAAAAAAGCCTGCACTCTTCTGATAAGTAGTCCCTACCAAAGCTGTGACGAGAGATTTTTAGATCCTCATGAATCCCTACCTGTTCTGCAATGGCACAATGCTGCCACTGGCAACGTTCCCAACATTGTGGGAAATGTGAGTAGTACTGACACTATAGCATAGCGAAAGGAGAAGTGGGGGAATGAGGAGAAAATAACTTGGCCTCAGTAAAAATCTGTATTAATTTCTGAATGGTGGACTGATTATGCCTTTTCAATATAATATAAACCATAGGACCAGACTCAAATTCTATGCAACACAACAATGGAATCTCAGACCATCCATATGCCATAGCCACTTTCTGCGGTCCTGTCCTGGGTTCAGCAGTAGCAGTCATGTTTCTCCTTCTTGGTAGCCGGTGCAGTGCAGTGTTTTGACTTTTGGCTTGGGAACAGAGCTGATAACACCAATGTTTTGGTTTGGCCAAGGACTTTGTGAGCCTCATGCTCTGCCAGGGAGGAGGGGAAGCCAAGAGGAAATTAATACAGATTTTTTAAATCAGGTGAAGTGAACATAGAAGTTTTACCAGAAGTTACTGAGTACTTCCAGATCCTATCAAAGCATAAGAGATTTGGAAGTTGACTGCACAATTTTTGAGATAGAAAGTTTTCCACAAAAAGACACCCTAAGTTGCTTCTGTCTTGAATTGTCCAGAAAAGGCAGAATCAAAAAAACCCCAAATCCTGTTTTGTATCCAGTAGACTTTCTCTCGTTATTTCTCTATATACATACATGAAAATACACAAAATTATCGTTAAAAAAAAAAAAGTACGCTTCTTTTATCTCTTCCTCAACAAAAGGCCTGTTCCAAGTGTCACAGGCTCTATAAGTGCTCTTTTTTATGATCCTCAATATAACACAAATTTAAAAATGTTTTATAAGTACTTATAGCCCCTTCTATTTTC
The DNA here is from genome assembly GCF_033815535.1 of Pezoporus flaviventris. Lineage (NCBI taxonomy): Eukaryota > Metazoa > Chordata > Aves > Psittaciformes > Psittacidae > Pezoporus > Pezoporus flaviventris. Next base: position 8,020,876 of record NW_026892569.1, on the reverse strand, counting down.
ATAATGACATGGTGAACAGCAGCCATTGGGATTTACACTTTTAATACTAGAATGGATTTTAAAGCCTTCTTCAATAACAAGCCCTGGCTGCTTCAAAATCCTACATGTTTTTTCAAGATATGAATGTCTAATGATATAACTTCTGTTTTCTAACAATGCACTGAACTCAACTTCAGTGTTAAAATCCAGCAAAATGATTCAAAAAGTTGGAAGGGGAAACCTCTGTGATTGAGCTTAAATCTTAACAGAAGTCAGTGCACAAGTATTATCCCACAGAAACAGAACATAATTATTCAGAAGTGCAAATCTCATGCTGTCAGTTTTGCACAGAGCCAATTACAGTAAGGGTAGGAGAGAGGATTATGAGATGATGGCATTTAGAACCTCCTAGAGAAGAATAGGCTTTTATCAGTTTTGCAGCAGATGTCTGCACATGGGAACAGAACACAGAAGTCTACACAGACTGCCATGCTTTTCAGAAGGCTCAGAATGCAGTTAATGCTGCTATGCCAGTTTAGAAAATGTATATATAAATATAGTGAGATAAACAAGCAGTGCACTCTACATGGGTAATCCATAAAATGCAGAACCACTAACACAGTCACAAAGAATAAGCAGACCCACAACAGAGTTCTAAGGAGAGGATTGTTTGGATAACTTGTTTAGGTCTTAATTCAGTAAAGCACTTTAATGTATGCCTGAATCCATTGCTTTGGTTAGCAGAGATGTAATAATTCACATATGTAAGCGCTTTGCTGAAATGAATACTAAACTACACATATATGATCCCTGCGTGTAATGAATCTTCTGTACTGTCTTAATATACGTGCATGTATTGCGGGATTGTTCTACAGCCAGGCACCACTAAGGATAACAGAGGTACTCTGGGAAAATGCTATATATGAATAATAATTTCATATAAACAATGTCTGTTATATTTCCAAACCAGCAGAATTTGGCCTCTCAGAGCAAAATGAGCAAGAAATACCATTTACTGTATGTAACAAGATGCCAGCAAGAGAATACTATACCAAACATTTAACTTCCTCCCTCTGTAACATTCCCTTTCCAAACATCTCTTGAGATTTGATATTTAAACATGCAATTTACCAACCTTCTCAACTTAATGTAAATATCCAACAGAAGTCAACTTAAAGCTTCACTATGTAATGAAATGACACACTGAGGCCTATTTTAATTCAGTAAGAGTTATATAAAATAGAAGTATATGAAGATGTCATTAAAGGAAAAGTGATACAGGAACGAGCTAAGAAAGGATCATACAAGATAGGTAGAAATATAATTCAGTACTCAGGCGGAAATGTCTGAAAACGGTTATTCTTTGTACTGGTCTATAGTTTTCCAGTGTACTTACTGACTGCTTACAGGCTACTGGAATTGCTTTACCTCACTGGATCTGACCTATTGGTTAGGAAAAGACTCAGTAACCCATTTTCCTGTTTAAGCCTCACCACTGCACTGTCTCCTTTACTTGTATTACCAGATGTAACTGGGAACATTCTTATTTGTTAGTCACAAAAATATCTTTAATCCTATTAATGCTTGTCCGCCACATAATATAGTGTTTGAATCAAGCTTAACCTTGGGAGTGGGGGGAAAAATTAGAAAATTGAAATTTTATCGCAGTGTATTCCAAAAGCTGTAAGAGGGGCCTAATACATCATAAGGACAGCTTATTAAAACTTACTTCAACATACATATGAAGTTTACATTCTTCCCTGTCTGATAAGACAGTAAAAAGTTTTCACTTAGTACCTTGTGCTTTACAAAACGGAAGGCGCCTATAAAGCAAGCTGGCTTGCAGATCTATTATACCCTTCTTATTTCAGGCTGCAGCTGAAGGAAGCAGAGATGACCGAGCATAACCTTAGTTTTGTCTCTTTTCACCAAGGTTCTCCTCTATATTGTAATATAGATTCAGAAAATTGCAACTGCTGCCAGAAGCCAGACTTTAAATAGGTAATTCAGGAAGACATTCAAGCCAACATCATTTTGATCTTTTGTTTGTGGTTGTTTTTTTTTATTATTATTATATGTACTTTGAATTTTTTAATTATTAATTCAGATTGATTGTTTGGAATACTGTGTTATCTCTTTACATCCAAATGGGTTTCATATATGCAGCTATGGTCGCCTTTTTGTTGGTGAGATACTCACAATTAACAATATACACTCTCGATACTATGCAGAGACTGAAGATACTCGTCTAAAATAGAACAGCTCTGACAGCCTTCAGCATCTGTTTTCTGCCTGTAGTGTTTAAGAAGATACACACATTAGAAAGAGAATTAAAAAACACACTATGAGCTGTGACCCGGCTTTCAGTATAATTCCAGTATTGTTCAGCTTAAACTCCACAAACTAAAATACAGTTTTTATTATGCTGTTGAAGAACTTCAAGAAGTAAATGGTCTCACTATTGCCTTAAGTGGATGATGTAATTCTTTACAAAAAAACAGTACCTCAAGAACATGCGTAGTCCACAGAATGAAACGGGCCTATTTGTGCACAATTACTGTGCCTACCTGAACTGTCTTGGTCCTGGCATAACTTCACAAAAATAATATTTTTAAAAATTATGACCTTACAGAACTTCAAATATCAGGTCAGGTTTTATTATATTCATTTTGTGGATTAGTAAACAGAATCCATAAGATACCAGGTTCTAATTATGATACCTACAATACTTTGGTCTCTTTTGTTAATAATGGCTTTCAGCCACATATTTCAGTGGTATGGAGTTTGCACCAGATGCAAATAATGATTACTTGTAGTCATCTAGGCACATTTTATGTACACGTATTTTATCTTAAATTTCTGAACTCTTTATGTCTACATATACACTACATAAAAATTCATTTATATTTTACAAGGAAAAGTAATGATATTTATGCTATTGATACTCATGAGTTCCCAAAAAGTACTTTGGACAATCTATTTCACATTGTGGATTATTCTCCCTTTTGAATGCCCATTGTTTATTAGGTATTCTGTATGACTCACAGTTAATTTACTTTTGTATCTAGTTCTGATTACATGACAAACATTATCAGTGTAATGGCACTTTAGACTTACATTGATCCTGTGTATAAATGATCATCCCAACTAAAATTCTTAAAACATTCATAAAGCATTAGTCACTATACAATTCTAGCCAACCATATAACATTGTACAGGAAAGGCAGCAATCCTTCCTCTAACAATCCACATACACCCTGAGGATAAGATTGAATTACCCTTATCTTCACAAAAAACATCTCCCACTTCTGGCTTTAAACACTGAGGAAAAAGTTTCTTCATGGCAAATTAAATTGACTTTGGTCTAGAAAAGAATTCTTACCTACTTTTAGTATCACATTAAAGAAGACAAATAGACAAACTGGTAACAAATTCAGTTCTGACAAAAGAAAAAGCATTCATTAAATAGAAATCTATCTGCCTCTTTTTCTCTTTAAAAGGAAAAAGTAATAATGCAGAAGAATATTACCTTTTTTTAAAAATCCACAACCTCCCCACTCCAGAAAAAAAAAAAAAAAAGAAAATTGCAGGTGTGTCAGGAAAGTAGAACTACAGCATTTCTGCAAGTTGTTTCTCTCTCTACACTATTCAAGAACTTTTGTTTGATCTCATACCTCATCTTTCACCATACTGCATGGCTGCCTAGAAAGATAGGTAATTATTAATGAAAGTTATGCCACAGATTGAAAGGCTATAACATGCCTGGCCTTTCTTTTGTTCTGGAGATAACCAGTAATAAAGCAGACACTTTGAGTAGTAGCAATAACATCCACCTCTAAAGTACTGCAGTCTTTTTAGGAAAAAAAAAAAAAATCAATTTAATAACATCCAGACAACACTGTACACGAGACATTCAATTTGCTGTACTAATGTTCCATGCTGCCGACATCAGCAGGTTCCTAAGCTACAGAGACTTGGTTAAAAATCTGCAGAAAGGTTTGTAACCTTGTGAATAGTAGACATGGAGACAAAGATGATTTGTTACTAATGCAATGTCACAAAACAGCTACCCATTTTCTCATAGTCTTTCAGATAGTTTTCAGACAAAGAAAAAGCCTGCATGCTTCCATCTTCTTTTGTTAAAGGAGAGTAAGGTAAGCATTCTTTTCTGTCATATGGCAAAATGTAAATGTGGGGAATATTACATATACCCAAAGCTCAGACTTTCATTTCATACAGAGCAGTTGAAGCAAATAGACTGTTAGTCATTTTTAAACTGACTAAATAGAATTTTAATTAAGAAAATTAAAATGCTAAATTATTAAATATTTATTTCAAAGATCACTAGTATAAATGAGTGGATTGAAATAAAGCTCTTTAGTGGCCAAGGGACCAGTAGTAACCATATATTTTCTTAAGTATTCAAAAAAGCTTAATGCCTTACTAAAGGTACTGTAAATATTGATCCTGTAAAAGCATGCATTAAACTCCAACATAGCTAAGGAGTTATCAAGTGATTATTATTTTCTGCAAACGTATTACACTAGTATGAAATTAAATATAAAACCAGCAGATTCTGAGGTGCTAATCTCTGGATTCAATTACAATTTCAAGTATTGTATAGAGATACAAAGACCTTCCACACTGCGAAATTTTTCATATAAAGCAGATGAAAAAGCACGTATAAATACGTAAAAGTCATGGAACTATTTATCTTATAATTTCAACAGTTCTGTTCAGACATAGGCAGCATTATCTGTTGGGTCTTTCTGCATCATAACTATTTAGCAGTAGGAAGAAAGGTGTTATTGCAGTTATTCTTCATATTCACCCTACCTGAAGTCTTAGCAACGACAGAAACCATCTTAAATCTCTCCCTTGTTCTTATAGTTCACACGCAGAAGGAAAGTGTTTCTCTCCCATACAAAATGAACACTACCCAGAGCCCACATAACAGGCGACAACTGAAGCTCTGTTCTCTCTTACTTGGTCCAATAAGTAAAATGCTGCAGAATAATGAACAAGGCAACTGAATGGGGAGGTAGTTTTACCTCATAATAAAAAAATTAAAAAGTAAGCAAGCCTGAATTCTAGAGTACATTCACCCTTCCTTCTTATCACCAGAGGCAAAATACAGGAGACTTCTGGCCTGTCTTGCTGGATTTGATTCTAGAAAATTAGGACATTTTAGGTGGGATTTTTTTTTCCATTTCACTTTACTAAATAGTAAGGGGTTATTGCTTCTGGATTTGCAGGTATCTACCACAGCATATAGCTAGCACAGATAATTACGAAAACAAGTGCTCTTTCGGATTAAAGGACAAACACAAAGGGAATGATAACAGTTCAACTGATTCAATGATTCTTTTGCTTTCTTTTCCAGATTTTTCATGTGCTACAATATCACCACACAAAGAGATCTCAGGATTTACTATATTATATTATTTTCCTTTGCAGTGTCACAACACACTGAGAACAGTCTTGCTATATCTAGAATGTCAAAATATGGTAAATATTATTTAAGTAGATAATTTCTGTTCCAAATGTATTAATTTTCAATTAGTTACTAAAACGGCTTTCAACATAGAGCATGATAGGGCTCAAAACTCAGATAACGTCTCTGATCTCATTGCAATTGAATTTTTAGATGTGCTATAGCATTTCATCAACATTTACATGGTTAATCTCCCTGGAATTTTCCATGAGATGCTTCCTGGACTTTTCCAATACAGAGGAACTAGGAAGATAGGCTGAGAGTGTTGGGGCTGTTCAGCCTGGAGAAGAGAAGGCCGCGTGGAGACCTCATAGCAGCCTTCCAGTATCTGAAGGGGGCCTGTAGGGATGCTGGGGAGGGACTCTTCATTATGGACTGTAGTGATAGGATAAGGGGTAATGGGTTAAAACTTAAACAGGGGAAGTTTAGATTGGATATAAGGAGGAAATTCTTTCCTGTTAGGGTGGTGAGGCACTGGAATGGGTTGCCCAGGGAGGTTGTGAATGTTCCATCCCTGGTAGCATTCAAGACAAGGTTGGACAAGGCCTTGGGTGATATGGTTTAGTGTGAGGTGTCCCTGCCCATGGCAGGGGGGTTGGAACTAGATGATCTCAAGGTCCTTTCCAACCCTAACTATTCTAAGATTCTATGACTATATTATTTATGAAGAGACAATTAGTGGCATTACTTTCTGGGAGCAAACATGAAGGGCTACTTTTTCTTGTAGTCCATTTGTCTGCACCTTCTTTCTCCCCCCAACAATGTCTTTTCGTGCCTTTAAATTAGAATAAGGAACCTAGTGAAATATGTAAGTGCAGTATTTTGCTTGGTTTCTGATGGTGCATTTGGATATAATAGTAGAAGCAATAATATACAGTAAAAGCATGTATCTCTCTTTTCCAGCTGACATCAAAAAGATATTTTCAGACTTAAAGGCTTTCTCCTGAAACAGGATATCTAAGATGCAATTGTAAACAAGCACCTCCTTGGTACTATTATTTTTAAATACTTATTTCTGCTACATGCCGAAAACCTGGGCTTTTATATAACAGTGCAGATGGATTTAGTTTTGCAGTTTAATTGTTCTCTTTTTGGTATTTTATTTAGCAGAGCTGTCATGAATGAATTGCGGAAACCTAAAAATAGTGAATTCTAAGTTCTGTGAATGAGTAAAACTATGTTCATAGCATCAACTCATCTATAATGTGTGAGAATCTACCTCCTTAAGGTGCAAGATTATATGCATGGACATGAAAAATGAAAGAGACATTAACAACCAGACCCTTACTCATACAAATAAAACATAGTGTGTTATAAAAATAGCATCTACTAGATTTACACTTTAAGTAGCAGAAGGTATTAAGAAAACGGGAAATGTTTTAAGAATGGGGAAACACTGGAGGGGAGGAAAGAGGTCTTTTGAGGCAGGGATTCATAAAATATACAGTAAAATTAAAGTGTTCCTTCTTTCAAGCAAACAGTCCAGAAGACAATTTTAAATAGTCTTTTGATGGCCATAATTCTCTAGTTCATGCAAAAAAAATCAGGCTGATATCATTCCCAAAATCCTCAATTACTAATTTAATCCACTTTGGGGATTTAATTGGAGACAAGTTATTCCATTTCAAAATTATTGCAACACAACTTATATTTAACACATTATCAGAAAGAAGCAGCCTTTTAATCAGTTGTCAGGCAGAATATATCTACAATGATATGTAATAAAGTGCTCTTAACCCTCTTTACACAACATCTTTTTAAAAAAGACTGTCTTTTGCAAAGATACAGATGGCTTGAAAAAGGGAAGAAAATGTGAATTGTTATTTACATGGTGACAATACGGTTTCACTCTCTGTTTTTAGAGATTGTCACCAACAAACCAGCAAAGCCTTTACAGTTATATAAAGAATTTGTTCCTTTCTATAAGAGAACAAGATGTTCCTGCTGCAACTAATGATGAAGCATTTAATATTATCTATGATTAAACATAACTGAAATAGGTTCTTTGCTGACTGTAATTGAGGTAAACAAACTTCAGAAATAACCTTAATTACAGCCATTACTTTGTCCATCACTGCTTACCACAATGTCAAAATGGCAGGAAAAATATAAATCATAAGAAAGATAACAAGGCAATATACAGATTAATAGAGAATAAAAAACAGTGGGGAAAAAAACTCTCTTAAGAAGTTCAAAGGTGTGATTTATAAATATAAAATATGGGTTTGAAGAGAATAAAAATGGTGTAATGCAAAAGCAGGGAATCCTGAAAAGCACCACATGCATAATTTTCAGGCATACTGACATTACAGCTATGTAGAGTATTGTATTTTCATTAATTCCTTTCCAGTACAACAAATCCAACAAAGAACATTGAGAGCTCTAATGCGTTAAATCATACATATGGAAACCTTTAAAATTTTTCATACTGAAACATTTGAAGCTGAAAAGAGGACAAACTGATTTGATCTTTTTTCTGCATATTTTCAAATATAAATTTTTGAAGAGTTTATAATATATTAAATATTTTAGAAGAGTTGCTTGGAATATTGTGTATTAAGTACAAGCTATTCCTTAAACACTATGCCCTTGCTAAACAAGGTAGGATTCTTCCTGCGAGGCCTTTGCAGCAGTATATCCAAAGGGGAACCTGTCCTGCTGCTTATTGCAACAGCTGTGCTAAGTATTGTCATCTCAGATATAGCTGTTGATTTGCACATTAAAGATATATAGGTTTTGTGAAAACAATTAGTTGACTGTTTCAGAGAATTCTTTCCTTTCTGATGATCATTTCCCCACGGTCTCTTTCTATGTTTAAGAGAGGAACTAACTTCATAATATATAAGAAAATACAAGACATCAGGGGCACATCCTTTTGAGAAATTCTCTAATGTTTTAGAGGCATCAGTGTTTGGTAGATAAAGCAAAATGTTCTCATGGAACAGTTAAGGACTTTAATATCCCATTGAATAAAGGAGGGAAGACTGGCTACCAGATTAAAATTATTTTATTTATCTTTACATTTAAGACTCCTTTCCAGTGCAACAAGATAAGTTAGATGTACATAAGACAGAGCTAACGGTAGACCACAAAGCCACTCAGGTATATCAAAACTGGAAAGGAGAAAAAATTAGTGGAATTGGGAATGTGCCAGGAATACTTATTGAAATTCCAAAGATAAATCACATGCCTCATATCCTCTATTTAATTTGTTTAAATTTATATATTGCTGAATGAAAATTCTTCACACATCATGTGACCACAGAAATTTTGAATCGTTACAAGACTTAATTGACTAAAATATTACGAGTAAATATTGAAGCCTACAGCTGAAATTAACACTTCCCAGACCATTTCTATAGCGCTAAAGTATATGCAAACATCTGGGGAAATAAAAAAAGTTTGTTGTTTATATACCTTTGTGACCTGAAGTAGATGGTAGTAAAATAATGATTCCACGCTCAGGTTACAGCTGTCTTGTTTCTCTCAGAAAACATTCAGAAATAAGTGTGAATACAAAAAAGGATTTAAGAGATATACTGAAACAGTATTACTACCAGGCATTTAAATGAGGACAGACAGCTGATAAAAGACTTAAGCTATATAATATTAAGTAATTATGCTAATTTACTTAGGAAGAAAAACACAACACATGACCTGTCTGATAAAAACAGATTCCATTTTGAATATTTAAATATCTAAAAACCAAGCTACACTTCAGGTATGTTACTGTTTCCGGAATTATTCAGCAATTTCAGTAGTCGAATCTATTTTATAAAGCCTAAGCTTTCAAAATGTCTAATTAATCAACAGAAAAATCAATAAAAGCTTAACCCTGGAGAATCACCCATCTTCAACAGTAAATACAGGGTAAGAAAAGGAAGGAGATATTTTAATGTAAACAGTGTAAGTGAAAAACACTGAAGTAGGAGACAAGATTAAAGGCAATATTCTCCTTGTAAATAGTTGATCGCCACATTTCAAGGAAGTACTTGTATGTCACAGAGTAGGAGCAAATATTTCTGTTCTATTACAGCAATATTGCTGAATATTGAGATGTGACCTAATGAAGTACAATAAACACCAAAATGGACAAATACTGATATTCAATGGAATGTCCTTCATTATAGATAGTTATATATAGTTATATAGTTATATATCTTAATTAAATATTGATCTTCTTCACCCCTTCCACTACACAGTCTAGCTTCAAGTCATATGAAAAGTATTACAGGTCTCCTCAGAATATTTGCAAATACCAATGTATCCTTATGTTCTTTTAAAGATGACAGACTTCCTGGCGTGTCCTGGTAAAAATCACAAAAACTATGAGCTTTCTTCTTTTAGAGAACCATGCTCTAAAGGAGCAAGTAAGCTACCTGAAGAAAAAAATCAATTTTCATATTGCTGTTAGTTATTACTCTACATTATCTGAATAAAAACCTCCTAACTAACATAAAGTAGAATAGATTTATGTTATTTTTACTACATGAAATGACAGTAATTGACATAATTTCAAAAGATCAGTTAAAAAATCACCAATTTCCCATTTTTTTCTTGCTCGCTAATTGCTAATAGATGAGATTTAGTTCAGGTAAACAAGAAAAGGGAGAAGAGAAAACAAACGTAATGCTATAAATGACAGAAATGTGCCTAAGACTAAAAATCAAAACTACTACTGTTTTCCACAGAATAGTAAAACCCCATGCAACACACTCATATAAATCAGTTACTTGCACATGTTGAACTGAGTGAGGTTGTTGCTTCCATAGGCAGGTATCCCAAACTACGAAAACATGCTAAAACAGTCCCCAAACTTGCTTTAGTAGAAGATAAAAGGTATAGAAACAAAATATTTCACATCCACACATAAGGCCTACTAGGGCTTTCTCACCAGAGAATTTTCAAGGCATTTTTGCACTACTGTATAATATCCGTGTGTTATATAACAAGGTAATTTAATTCTGGGGAAATTATTTCATGCAGATTGATAGAACCAAATAAATGTTTAAGAAAATCTCTCCAATTGCACACTCTACCCTTCATTTTGACAAATATAGAAATTAAAAATACTGAGAAGGATCAGATGTAGCACATCCAGCCATAGAAAATCATTCACTGTCCACCATACTTACCCCTCTTTAGTGTCAAAAAGCCACTGAATTATTAATGAATATTTTTGGAGAAAGAAAAGGGTTTTTTTCATGTTTAATGACATCTTGCAGGGGAAGCATTATATAATGGCCAAAAATGCACCCTGGAGGGAAATATTTCCTTAATATCTTATTATCCTAAATTCATTACTACAGTAAAATGCCATCTCTATCCTCAAGCGATATAACATAAACATCATTTTTGTCATTAGTGAAACATCCAGTTATCAAAAATCACTTCTAGATGATTACAAAGACTGTTACTGACTTTTCAAGAGGCATAAACTTTACATGGATATGAAGCTTTGGGTTCCCTATCAAATAGAGGTGCCACTTACTTTTCTGTCTGGCCAATTATATTTTGCAAATATTGTATCATATGTGTCCACAGCTCCATCAGTAATCAACATTATGGCTTGGCTGCAAATACTTCCTTGTCCTGTGTGATTGAACTGTGAAAAGAAACAATTTTTTTAGTTACAGCACATTCCTGTTAGGTGAAGATATATAGGATTACTGTGGATAAACATGGATCTTGTAAAATGTTGTTCTTCTACCATGCTTAGAAGTAGGAGAAAAAGTCTGAGGTTGCAAACATTTTGTCATAGATACTATGTTCTTACACAACTGAAGTTACAATTCAGTAAGAGAATCGTGATTTGCTATGTATCTCCATTTTATCAACTTGAAAAATGAGAAATATACATAAAATACAGTGTATTCCTCTGGTTTAGATACATGATTTATATTGACGCATCTACATAAGTTTTGCTTTGATTTAAATATAATTTTAAGAGAACAAATAGAAGAAATGAATGATGGACAATTTTACTGCAAAATACACTACTTATACAGAGACATATGACTATTCATCTGGCATTCATATTCACTCAGGATTACATTCCATATGTTATTTTTCATAAAATGTTTATCTGGGAGAATCATGTTCATATTTATATATTCTCAGATTCTCCTATTACACAAAATGAATACACATAAGTAATTGAAGCTGCTGAACAGCAGTACTTGAGCACAGGTACTTAGGCAGCAATCAGCATATCCTTTAGAGTATATAAAGAAAGTTTCATTGTTACACAAAAGGGATTTTCTCCTGGTCAAATTGGACTGAGTCATAAAATAAACTTTGATCTCTTGATTCTGGAATTGGTGCCTTAATTTTGAACCCATTTGTCTCTATATAGCAGAACAGGTTCTTGTCCATTCATGATTTTATATATTCAAGAAACTTAGGAGAAACATCCAAGCTTTTTGCAAAAGAAAAACAAAGTCGGGAAATTATTTGATTTTTTAACTGCTCCGCACGAACATGAAGAAATAACTGCAAAAAGATCAATAAACTGAGGCGTTTCACACAACTCTTTACAGACCGGGCTACCATTTGAATTCAAGCTAAGGAATGAACAATCTCCTTTTGTTCTCTTCTGATGTTCCTAGTTTTCAGGTACATTACTAACTTTGAGACCAGACAAGGCCTCATCCTATCACCTTTCTCTTGGTACAAAGAAAGCCAAGTCCCACCTCACCAGATGACCTGTAATGAACCTCACCCTAAAAAAGGGTAGTCTCACTTGAGAAGCAGTATTTAAGCTTGAAGGTGAATTACCTTGAAGGGACGCTACCTCCTTCTGGATTATAAAATAAAGAAATAATTTGGAGTATTCTAGTCTGATTTGGGCTCTGTCTTTAAGGTTTCTACTGTCTACTCACCCTTATACATTCACTGTTCTGAAAACTCTAAAAGCCTTTTTTCTAGAAAAAGTTCTTGACTTCTAAAAATGTCACCTCTGTAGTCATGCCTGCAGTTAGGAAAGGGAGTGGATGGTAGGTTCAAACAGTGCTCTGTCACCTTTTCTTGTGCCTTTGCATTTCTATATCTGAGTCATCACATCCATAAATGTCATTCAGTGATTACTTATACCATCTGCACCTCTCCTCCAGATCAGCTTCCTTTTGATCAAACAGAAACATCAGCAAACAGTAACAGAAACATGTTACTTACAGGGAAAGTAATGTGAGTTCACAGTCTTAGCTATATAGCTGGTCACTGCCTGTGTGAAAACTTATCTGTGATACCTGCAAGACAGTCTAGCCTTCAAATTCTTCAGTCATAACAGTTTCTTTAATCTTAAACCAGAACCAAAATTGGTCAAGTGGGATTCCTTCATGAATAAGATCTTAGATCCAATATTCTCTCATAAAGATTAATTTACTTTGTAGAGGGATATATTCTGTATATGGACAACATATTTTAATATACCTTGTTTCTTTCAAAGGGAAGGGAGAATGCCTTCATATCTTTATTTTAAAACATCACTCTGTATGTATCTGCATTATTCTGCATAGTTTTTGTTTGAGTATTTTGAAGAATGATATTAAAATCAAAAGCTTTCATGAGTAATATCTTCTCATATTTGTCTAGAACTTTAATTTTATTGAATAGCAGGAGTGATGAAAGTGTTTACCATAATAATGACAATGACAAAGGCCTTATGATGAACTACAATTAACTCAGTGATTCACCAGTTAACAGCAAAAATTTCAATGCATCCTGACATTTACAGCATTTGGTTGTGATTAACAGTCTTTGAAATGTCACAGAATTTTATTTAATTGGCTATGATTTTTTTTAAAGGTAATCACTGCAAAGACTGCGTTTGTCACTAAAAGAGATAATTGCAGTTGTCACATGGCATAGTAGGTGCCTAACTACTGTACCAAGCACTTCTATATTCTTAGGCTGTATAATGAACACTGCATACATTGATGATTGGGAAAAACCTGGAAACGGATTTTTAAACTTGCTTTTCAAAGATATCAGCATCAACCACCGTCAAGTCTTAACAACCTAGGAAAATACTGAAGGGTAATTGCATGGCAAAATTAACTAAGTTTAATTAGTATAACCCCTGAACCATTTTAAATCCATCCAGAATATTAATAGACTATTTGTGTAACACAAAGCCTTTTTTTTTTTTCCTCCTCCTCCCCCACCTCCTCTTTTTTGGTTGTTAATGTAGACAAGACATCCATAGCTAACCTATAATTCACAAGAATAGATTTCTGGCACATAAAGGTCACATCATGTAGGTTAAGTGGAAAATGGTTAACTGTACTCTTTTAAGGAGCTTTTTCTCTGGCTTAGGCTGCTTAACAGAAGCTCCCAGAGACTTTGCTGACATTCCTGTATATAATGGAAAAGATTTTTATGCTGTCAATTTTGGAAGTATATATGGAAAAAGGCTTGAAGCTATCACACTACTTTTTATTAAAAACACAAAAAACAAACAACAACAACAAAAAAAAACAGCCAAACAAAAAAAAAAAACAGTTGTTACTCCACCTTGAATAGATCTGAACATATATGTAGCATGATCCAGCATGACCCTACAGATCAAAAGACTTATTCAACATAGGTACAGTTCAGTACATGGGAAGTCAGTTCCTTTTATTCCCAAAACTATCAGTTTATCTAATGAGATTTTTTCATACCACATTTATCGTTATAACTTCAGATGCCTCGCTGGTTTTAAAAGAAAGCAGAAAAATCTAATTTCAGATGGTCTTGATCACTGTCTGAAATGTTTTGTTTTCTTTTCTAGTTGGCACAGATTTGGAAGACTAGTTGAAAAGGAAAAGGACCAGGAGGGTACTACCACACTAACTAGTGTTTTCATTCATAGTATCATGAGAAATATTTGATGGTGCATTTTATTTTCATTGGTTTGCTCCCTTGTACTCTTTCTTATTACTACCGTTGTTCCCTTTTCTCCTTTCTTTCCTTGCTTGTTCCAATATACATTCCCAAGAAAGTGTATAGTCAGCCGTATCAAAATATTGCTAAGATTGTTCTTTCCTGGAATATATAGCATGAAAATATGTTACCTTTGCAAGAAATGACAAAAAATCTCTCTGAAATACACTACATAAAATCATTTTATGATAACCACAAAGACTGGAGTGCATATTGTGAGGAAAACCATTTCAGGCAAAGACAACGGATCTGATTTTAATTAAAATTTTTTTTGTGGATTACTAAGAATGATACACTGATTTCATTTGGAGTTTGGAATGGAAACTAGATGCCCTACACTAGATTACCTCCATGATCATGATGCTTATCTTCTAGAGACTGCATTCCTGTTTATAGACGTTATTCTCAGAAATGTTATTGGAAAGTTGGCCTCATGTTTTTGGCAGATATATAGTTAAAATAATATTAATACCTCTGAACTGGTTACACAGTTTTACATTTCTCCCTCTATCTTAAAGTATTACAGAAGTGCAAGTGTTCCCATAACTTATTTTAGATACACTATAAGACATGTTAATTGTCATGCCAAAAGTCAAACCAGTAAAAAATAAATTCATTAGTAGTAACAGTGGGTATTCACAAAATGTTTATGCATATAGAAATTCCTGTCATTCCTAAAACGTTAGCTCTTCCAAAGAAAAAAAATAAAAGCCTCAACCATGAAATTTTCGTTACCCTAGTTTTCTAACACCTAGAGCAGTTACTGAAATAAACCTTATTCAATGTACACATGCATGAGTAGGTGTATATTGTAAATATAGACACAAAATAAATTAACATAAAATGTATACATATAAAAATGTAATTTGTTTATCTTTCACCACACATATTATATGGAATTATCTATAGATAACACCGTACTATCATCACATTTTTCAGTGAGTTATAATTGATGAGGACATATCAGATTTAAGATTAACAGAAATTACTAAACAGCAAAAAAGGTGTCGGCAGCATAAATCTGAAAAGCATTAACTTACTTCATTGAGCATGTTGAAAGCTTCATTTAAAGCAATGTCCAGCATTCCAATTCCTTTTGCAAAAAGTTTGTCAAGGTGTTCCCTGAAATGCTGAAACATGAACAAGGAAGTTTTATTTGTCTGTTTATTGTTACAACATACATGTTAATATCAACAATTAAGGATTCTTGAATTCTTCTTAGACCTGCTTCTTAAGCTTAAATGGCTGTAAGCACTAATTCATAAGTCAAAGCAATTACTGGTTAATCTTTTCACTTTTATGAAGTCACAGGAACCTGAAGACGTGTTAGAACAAAAATAATGCAAAGGTATCACAAGATATGTTTTTGGCTACTTATTCAATCAAATAGTTTTCCTTTGTTGTTTTTTGTTTGTTTGTATTTCTATTTAGGGATATCCATATCTTCTTTTCACTTCAAGTAGTAACTTCTACATTATTTCTAACTATTCAGCTTTGAGGTTTTATTAACTAGCAGATCCTGAAAAATAATCCTTCCTGAAATTTAGCACTGAGATTCTACTTTTTGTTATGATATTTCCCTAAAAGATGGTAAAACCTAATCATTAGGCAATTGTTGTTTAAATGCAGCTTATCAAGTCAATATAATATTTAGACTGTTAAAGAACTACTCTTCACAAGACAGTAGGGCTAATCATTTGGTAGCAATATGCGACTATTTTCATTTTATGTTGTAGCTGTACTTAAATAAGATTTTTTGCAGTTTTATGCACTTATACTATTATGCACTGCCAACATTGCTGGCCAGGAGCATAGGCAAAATTTTATAACAAGCAGTTCTTAGAGGTTATCTAGTCAGAATTAATCTTATCTTTTTCTAAACATACGCTATTTCTCCGGATATGTCAGAAGTTTGACAAATTTCACAAATTCTGTACTCAACAAAAATGTAACCCAATATATTATATTTACATTAAATTGCAATTTTTTAGAGAAAATGTAAGCTATGAAGTGTTAAGTAGCACATTTTTAAAACAATGTTAGCAATACTTTCCAAAAATATAACATTCAGAGGAGAAAAAATCCGTTAGCTTTACAAGAAGGAGCAATATATCATTAAAAACAGTAACATGAACCATGCTATCCATAAAGAGATTCTCTATGCAACGCCAACAAACAGCAGTATATTGGAAGGCAAAGAAGTTCTTATTTCATTTTTAAATTTCAGTAAGTTGAAAAAAGGAAAATTTACATCCTAGCCTCTAGGCAACTCTGAAGTCACAAAAAAAGGCCTGCTTTTTCAAAATGATTACTTCATAGTGACCTAGTAAATGTAGTTCATTGCAGCTTAATACTTGCAACAGCCAAAAGGCACAGTCTTGTTTGTCTCAATAAACAGGGATAGCATAAACGCCCATATGGCTACACTGCAAAATGGTTCTTTTTTTCCCCAACTTAAACATAACTAACTTAAGTAAATACTAGTTGGTATCTCCATAGTACCGGTAATTGCTGTTTTAAATACATTTTAAAATATAATAATGTGTTTGTAAGAAGAAAATGAAACATGAGGTGGGAAATAGTAAGGAAAGCAGTGCTTTTGTGAAGCATTATTTCAGTCTCCACAACTGCATAAAACAGTTACTTCAACAGGTTATTAACAGATAAAAAAATTCTATTTATCAGCTTATTGGTATTAAAGCATTATTGCAAGTATTGTGTTAGTATATATATGTGTATAAGTATTGTAGAATTGATATACTACTGTCCCAGCACCTTTCATGTCCATAACAAGTACTGAAGAATGAATAAAAAATACCCAAATATTCAAAAATGCATTGATCTCTTACTATTCTGGATCCAATTTGTCATTTCAATGTATCTCTGAAATTTAGGTTCAAACTGAACAAAAGCCACATAAGCATATTTTTGACTTCACCTAATGCAGTCTGTAAATTGAGATTGGCAGTGCAAAGATGGGAGTTTCCTAGACAATAGTTACTTCATCAGCTGTGAGCAGCACACTGCAGCATGCTTTCCATAGCTATTTCAAAACACAGTAACTAACAGCCAGATTCAGAGCCTACTGACTTCAGTACTCAGGGTGACTTTAATACACACTGCCATCAGTCCGTACACAGAATTAACGGTAGCACAAGACTGTTACAGTCATTAAAGCTTTTCAGAAAGTCAGAAAATACAACTGTTTTTCAAGAAATATATAGAATTCATATGAATTTATAATTGTGCATTGGGATCCTTCACAACCTAAAATACATCATGTTTATAAAATTTTCCAGGTAACATCTTAGCTAAAACAGTTCTACATACAGCTGATATTTCTTAAAATTGTTGCTAAGATTTAAAAATAAGAAAAAAAAAGCAGTTTACTATTGTTTCATCAATATCAACAATTATTGCATAACATCAATGTTGTGTTGACCAGACATTTTGAAGCTGCTGAAAGCCCATCTCTCCCAGATACATGGAACTAATGTTAGTTTAGAGTTATCACAGACGCTTCCCTTAACACAAGGATTTCACCTCGAAACAAGAGTTATCACAGATGCTTCCCTTAACACAAGGATTTCACCCCGAAACAAGAGTTCTCTGAAAATTGACAAAGCCAAACTTTTGTACTGGAAATAAGTTTCTAATCCTACCTTTTCATAAATCAGATGTGCTTGAATAAATATTTAATACAAATCATTATTTCCCTTTGGAATGCTTTACTGCTTCATAATTAAACTAGAATTATTTTTAGTATTAAAAAAAACACAGTAGTTTATAAAATCTCTGATATTTGAGAAACAAGCACTGTGGAATATTTATTACAATGAATATACATTATCAACTATGAACATACAGCATAAAGAAATTACCAAAAAATACTAGTAAACCGTATTATCTCTAGTGTAGAATTCAGTTTACATGATCTGTCAGGAGAACAAATATTTTCTCTTGCCAGAGCCATATATACACAAGTTCTGAAAATTATACTGTTGATATATGAAGAAATGTAAGTGACATTTGTTTGATACAAAATAGCAAAAGTGTTAAAAATTGATTTCATGCGCTATGAATTTTAACAAATCAGTGTTTTCTGCCTACAGGCTTCAGAGTGAACAGATGCTACAAGGTGATTGTGCAAAACATTTAAATAATTAAAATGCATGCGTGGTTTGGTCTTTGTTTGGAGGAGGTTTATGGGGTTTTTAATTTGTTTTTTAAACTAAGTCTGTTCTCAGTCTTGCCTTTGTTTTTTTGAGAATTTCAGCACTTTGTATGTCTACTAGAAAAATCACATACCAACATGCAAATTCCTTTGTTTCCCTTTTTATCATACCAGATGCCCTGATGTGTGGCATTAACTGGAACCATGCCAAAGAAATCATGATTAATTTCACAGGCAGCACTGTTCACTTTACATGTAGCTGAGACTGTTTATTATTCAACAATTTATTATTCAACAATAAAAATGTACCGTTGCACTTCCTCGGAGACTGTTGGCTTTTTCTTAACCCTCTTGAAGAGTAGTACCTTATTCTGACTGAAAAGTCACACTATTAACATAGCTATAATCTGTCATGATGCCAGTTTAAGGCAAATTTATAAGAAAAAAATCCAAACCTCCAAACACTCATTTTTTCTTATTTCACGTCTCTAGTCAGTATAGCCATGCCCTGCCAGTCATGCTATAGTGCCTTCCTTGTTAATGGAAAAGACATTTTTAAAAGCATTGTATTCTTGCATACAAGAAATCCAAAGTTTCAAACTCGTATGCCTCTCAGTATTTCTTTGCACCTTGCCCACACATGTGCTCAACTGCCACTGAATAAACTCGCCCCTTACAAAAGCACTGCAAAACAGAAAAGTATATTCAAACCCTTCTAGTACTGAAAATCTTTCAGGGCAAAACCTTAACCAATGAAACATCCATTTAAAGAAAAACGAATTTTGGAATTAAAGAAAAATGATTTTTGAATGAGGTAACTAATACTCTACTTCTACTTTCAATAACTCTCAGTAATCCAACAGATCCCAGAAAGCAGGAGTCCCCTGCTTTTAATGAGTCAAAAAGTATCATCATTTAATCTTTACATCTTAAATAGCTGCTTTTATTAAACTGCATAAGAAATAATATTGGTTCATCTCAGCTTCTCTTTACTGTCCTATTGTAGCCCTTATAGATTAATATCTGAATTTTCTCAAGTTTGAATAGGATAGCTATCCAACTGTGTGCAAAAACATCCACATGCAATCGTATGCCTAATTTCTGCGTGCAATTACCAAAATGTGCAATATCTAATTGTGACATGCATAATCTTGGTAATTCTGAATGCAAATTAAGCACACAATTAAGACAATCAATTTCTGATGTCTGATTAGAAAATTATAGGGCCAGAGCTCAACAGGAGTAGTTGTGTCTTATTACAGTGAGCAAGTATAGATGTATTCAGTTGTGGAGGTATCCATGATCCATTTGGGAGCAGATGAAAAACATGAGCTGACGAGAGTGATGATACAATTCCACTTGTGCATGTCAGCTAGGACAAGGTCTGTGCATGTATCTACGTGGTTTCAAAAACCAGAACATGACCAACATGTACACTTGGTCCTGTATCCTTGCATGCTGCTAATTTTGTCTGTTTATAAGCACTATCCACTGACAAAACCAGAAAGTCACAGCCATCCTAGCATCTGATAATAACCCATGCATGCAAATCAAAAAGGTTCTCTGTTTTCCTTTCAAAACTGTATAAAGTTTGTTAGAACCCTGTAATTATCAGAGACAAACCAAGAAATATATTTGATGGCCCTGGAATCAGGAAATGGGTTCTTGTCCTAGGTATAGTTACAAATATGCCTATTTGAAGAACAACAGGGTATACTGACACTGTTGTTCCAAATAATATTCAAATGCCCATTTCTGCTTCAGGTGGCCTAACTTGATTTGGACTATTTCAGAAATTAAATGAGGAGGAGCATAAAATTATTTTTAAGGGTCTTCATATTCTATGCTGCACAGAACAGTGATACAGAATATTAAGATCACATCACTGTTGCATTTGACTTTGGCATAACTAAAGATGATAAATTTATAACCATTTATTATACTTGAACTTGGAGTTTCTCTTTAATGAGACTATTGAAAGCGTTTTTTTGGTACACTCAGGCTTTTCTAGCCTCAAAACTTAATAAACAATTATAGGAACTTTGGACCATAGTTAGATGATTAGATTAAATTTTCAGACTTCAGGCATTAGGACAAAATTTTCTGGCAAAACATTATAGTGAGTTGTATTTCTGTTAATTCTTTTTTCAAACTCTTACTTTTGACTTATTAGGGTTTAATAGCTAATAAATTTAAATAATCCAAGTAATTTATTTCAACAAATCTACAAATCTGTGCTTGGGAGGTAAAGTATGACTTCACAAAGATTCAGAGCACTTTTTCATTTTTTGGAACATAGAAGAATATAGGGACATAGAGTGGGCTATCTGAATACAGGCAAGAATAAGATGTTCTTTTCCTAGTTTTAGGACACTGCAGGCAATTTAAAAACTTTTCTGAGATGAAGGCCAGAAAACTGAAAACCTAATTTTTCCTTCATGGCAGAAGCTCCCACTTCTGTGTCGAAACGACACACTGGTTTATCTAGACCATAGTAAAGCTGAAGAATAATTTACTAATTTGGAGGCACTTCTAGCATCGCTTTTTACTGGTCTCTCATTATACAGGCTATTCTAATGGCTTCACAAGGTTTATCCTCCAAGATTATAAAAGCTGACTTTTATTTATAATCACAAGACGTCAAATTTTTACATCCTGTAAGTGAACAGAACATGGTCACACTCCTAACAAACAAGAAAGGAGGAAAAAAAAGTATGCTATCTTCATTTGACATCTGAGGAAACAAACCCACCTGAAAGCAAGTAATGGTGTATTAAACCAGAGAACTGAGTTCCAATTCTCAAATGCCAGGTAAGTGCTGTAACAACTATGCCATCTCAGACGTATACAAATAAGAGCAGAGAAGCTGGCAGCTAATCATTAATCATTATTGCTTGCATAATAATAACCAGCTGGCAGATAATCATTGATGTCTCACACACATGTTTCAGTATAGCTTCTTTTTACCATAGCAAACAATCACAGAATTTCACTGATGGATTTTTCCCTAGCATCATGACAAAGCTAATCACAATGGGAGTGTGCTTGGCTCAAGTTTTAACTAGCACACAAGATTTCTCAAGCTGCTTTAACACATCTTAACATGAGGACACCACCTGAAGCCTCACAAATAGAGATACACCACCCAGTAAGTTCAGCTTGCTATGGCTTATAGGAGATCCTTTTTCTAGAAGACCTGAAAACCTTTTGCCTTTATACTATGTTTCTCTGCCACTGGCAAGATGGAAGGGCACTAGAAGCAAGTTTACTGTTATAAACTTCTGACCAAATCAAATCCGCACCTGTCTTCTTTCTGCTTACCTAGCTAAACCAGCTTCTCCCCCCTCTCCCCTCACTTTAGGGATTTTTAATTAGTTGAGTTATGCCCAACTTCCCATTTGTACAGTTTTCAGTATTTTTATTACAATCACCAAAGTTTTACTTTTATCCCTGTGCAGATACATTCTATTATCTCTTACTTGTGATAGCTAAAAATAAGGTACCATTTATGATAAACAGGAAGACCTAAACTAGATGGGGTTACAAGGACCACGTATTCAAGTCTTAGCATACACAAATAAAGCAGTTTCTACTGATTTCAAAGAGGGAAGAAACAGTTCAAAAGTGATAAATGCAGCAGTTTATACAGTTACTCTGGAAAACTGCATTTGCTACTAAATGTCTTTGCTATTTCTAGTATTAGTTCCAATACTCATTCATGAATGCTGTAACTTCAAATGTTCCCGAGACATATTTGGCAAAGATTTATTAGATTTGTGAAGATGAACTACATCAACATATAAAGCAGTTAAAAAAAACCCCAACCACAATCAGAAGGCATATGTGAAGGTGGGAGAGTGATGTTTACTGATGTGTCACAGGGAAGTTTGCCCACAATTGATAAATGTTCATTCACATCTGTAAAATGTGTATAAGCACAGTCCCATTTAAAATTCATTGCCAGGACAATTGCAGGTTAGCTTGCTGATGATGATTACCCAAGTGCTTGCGCTCCCTTGCACATTGTGTTGGTAGAATGGATTTTTTCAGTAAAACAATCCTGAAAAAAATGCCAAACAAGAAGCTCAAGACTCAATATATTCAGATTTAAAACAAATTCTTAGGTAAATTAGTTGCCTGGGGCTGCAACAGAAAACTTTAGACTAAATTTCAGTGGTCTGGGGCTAGTTGGATGTTTTGGGGGTCTAGCATGGCTAACTAGTTATTAAAAAAGATTTCAGTGAGACTTCATGATTTTTAACAACAAAGCAATGAAGTTAACAATCATTTTTGGAGATGGACAGATAAATATACACCTAAGTAATTTGCTTAAATAAAATTCAATATGCAGAATTTGTATTTACCAGACTTATTGGCAATTTCACTCAGCTTCATTGCTGAATCAGTCTTCTGGTTATTTAATTTCTGGTAATTGCTGACAAAAATAAAGCTCATTTTAAGTTATACACTACACACATCTGTCTATTTTTGTCATTCTAATTTACACAGGGGTAAGTTCTTGATTTAGTTTGGAGTTACTGTGCCTATCTGCGCATCTAGAAGATGATATATTTCATCTGGAAATATTTACCGAGAAATCTCCTCAACCAATATACAGTACATTAAAAAAACATATAAAAGAGGAATGTATATTGTAATATTGTTACTTTAAATCTGGGGTTACATTAAATCAGATTGTCATCCGATTCCTTTGGGGTAGGTAAATTGTAACATGGAGTTTCTCAAAGATGAAAACCTCTTGGCCCAAGAAAACTAGTATTAAAACAGGCAGTTCCACATGTTTGTAATTTGTGGAGAAAGTGCAGACAGTGACAGAACAGTGTCTGAACTATTTCCCACTCTTTTAAATTTGTGTATAGCAAATTGATACACTTCAAGGTAGCAGCTGTTTAATGCTAATGCCAAATTATAAATCAGTATGGTAAAATTCAAATATAGGCTACATACTTTATATTACTAAACCATGGTTAGGATCAGAGATTAATTTCAGCCTCATTTATACTACCCAATGTAATTGTAGATTTAATTTTTATGATAAACAAAACTTGAAGCAAGTTTTGCAAATTAGAGGTAGTTTACAACATTGTGAGAATGTGTCCCCACACATCTAAACTGAACCTTGAATGTGGGTATGTGCCAACACAAAAATTTTAGGATGAATTCTAGGCTATGAAATGTTTTAGAAATAAATGATGCACTGAACATCTGCCATATCACCTGAAATTATAGTTATTCTTAAAACAGATTATTATATTCTTCTATTCTAAAAATGAAAGCAGAAGTACTCTATGTTGGAAGAAATCTAGTATTGGGACGTCTAGCTTGTACCTTGGTAAAACTGGTGGCACATATATTTACTCCACTCACATCAGTGTCATATTTAAAGTTATTTGTCTTGTATGACTATATAAACCAGACTGGATTCCATAATTTTTCAAAAGGAGTATGCTTTCTCTATTTGTATATGACAACAATTCAGGGTGCAATTAGGCCCCTACTCCTCTGAAAGCTACATACAGCAAACTTTTACAGAAGAATTTAGCAGAATAAAAAATACTTGATCACAATCTTCAGAAATTCTAAATATGTTACATTAGCATCTCTCTGTCACAGGTTCTTGCTAGCCGTAAAAAAAAAAAAAAAAAGTAAAATAGAGATTTACAACTCAAGCCTGCATAACTTCGCTGCTCTTGAAACTGGCAGGGAACAGGTTTCATGCTTAGATTCATCACTTTTTTCAGTGTATCCGCTTGCTCTTTACTTACTCCTGCATCTTGGAAAGTCAGGCTGGCTGCTGCTGCTGCTCTGCAAAGGGTGAAGATGAGCAGGGCAGCACCTGTGCTGGCAGAAGAGAACTCTCAGCAGAATCAAACACCACACTCTCCCCCTCAAAAGACGACCTTATCTCTCCTCAAGTTCCACCCTGGCCCACCTGCCCCAAGTTAGTATAATTTAATCCTATTTATTCTGCTGAGTAGCTGGTTCACCCTTTAGCTCACTACTGGTGAAGTGCAAGTGATAAGGATAGCCTAATCTTCAAGATTTTCTATTTCTTCGTTTTGTTAGAGATACTGACACCGATTCAATACAAAGACAAACATTCAGCATGTTTAAGTGACATCCTCAGAGTAGCAAGATTCCATGTGAAAATATCTGAGCCTTATATAAAGGCAGCAAAGAAGTTCTTCAATAAATACTTTCAAGACAAATGTGGACTGGGGTACCGATCCTGTGAAAGCAATATTTATTTAGTTATTGAAACAGCTGCTTTTCTCATGAGATAAAAAGGTCCAGTCAAACATCTCAAAGTAATTTCTTATCTCTGCTCCTAAGAACTATGATTATTTGCTGTGTGTGGTGTCAGACGAACCTAGAAAGATGCAGTTAGCAAGAACTGGGGTGTGTGTCTGTATATTGGGGAGGGGACAGGGTTTTTTTTACGGGTCATTTAATGGGACTCATGGAGAGGGAAGAGAAAGAGACTGCCAAAATGGTATAAATTACAGTTTACTCAGCATATATTTATAGCTTGGTAAAACTGATTTTATGCATGCTTCCAGTAATAAATGCTTCATTAAGAAATACCTGTCCTTCATAACGTCAGGCGTATGTACAGCAATGTAAAAGAGTTATAGAGTGAACAGTTAAAAATTCAAGTCCCTGCAACCATCAGCAGCATACATCTCTGTACACATCGGGAAAACTATAGCAATATGAAATACCATTACAGCGATTTCTAATTGTTCCTGTTTAAAGTTAGCATAGGGGAATAGATACTTGCTACTTAAAGAAAAACATTCTAATGTATTTTAAAAAGCTTGTATTTATTTTGATGCTAATAGAGCTTACACTGGCTGTAACAGATGTGGCTGCTCTTCCTCCATTTCAAGTAAGGAGAACATTTGACATTAAATGACAAATAATAGATATTTCCACGAGGAATATACAGTTACATCTTCAGACCTACACTGGACTACCAAAATTTCAGGCATATATATGCACATATAAACTGAAACAATATAACATATTTTAAAACATCGCCTATCACCTATTCTAATTCATCAGTACAGAAACTTCTGGATATATGTTGATAATGGCTGTTTGAAAAAACACGTTACAGTGTTTGTGGTGATATTTTTCCTCTTCCTGTTTTGTCATTCAATAAACAAAAGAAAGAGCTATTATTACTAGTGAACAGACAAATGAGTATTTACCTTGTAAGACTGGTTGAGAAAGTGTAATTTCATAGAATCACAGAATCTATGGAAGGGGCCTTAAAGATCATCTAGTTCCAAACCCCTGCACAAGCAGGGACACCTTCCACTAGAACAGGGTGCTCAAAGGAGTATCATCTGATACTACAATAGACACTTGGCAATTTCACATAAAAAAAAAAACTACAGAAGGCTGGCATATCTGTCAGACTCACAGGAATAAGAGTAGCAGTCCAAATGGCTGAATTCTGATAATGAATTTCAAAACATAGCTGAATACTCCAATAGTTCTTGACCAATTTTGGAATGCGCACAGTAACAACATTTAAAAATATCTTTTTGTCTATGGACCTGACCAAAAGACTATTTTCCAGGGAATTCAGTGGGACTTTGAAAAGGACCTCAGCTCACCTAACTATTGCATGTTACCTATGTCAAGTTTATTCTCTAGTTCTGGCCTTTCAAGGAAACAATAACTATCTCACTAATATGAATAACAGGAAACAGGTCATATTTAGTTATTCTCTGAAACACTGGATATATTTTTCAATTTATAGGCAAAATAAAGCACAAAGTGATTCCAGAAATAAAATTTAAAAAAATAAATTAGCTAACTAGAAATTACATTGATGCTTACTCTGAAGAATATGAAATTGTACTTCACTATTTTGAATAACTGAATACTGTTCATAAAATCTGAGCATCATCTGGGTGGCATAAAAACTTTTTGATCAATTAAATTAAAACTAATCTGACATTAAGTAGCATATGGGTATATGGTGATTAGCATTTTGATCAGTTGCACAGTGATGGAAATGTTAACAGTAGGATTAATTCCAGACAGTACATCTGGGCAATATATTTGAACCTTTAGTTTTAAGTCTAGAAGTTGCACAGCTTTCATATGGCTCATTAGATGCACTCACAATAAAGTGTTCATTTAGAAAACTGCATCGCAGTTAACTCATACAAATAAAGGTGCTCAACACTAAATGATTAGGAACTATTAATGCCATTCCACGCGGTAACCAAATGATATTTAGATAATCTAAAAATCAACAGTGGAGAAAGTTAAGGAAGCAGCCCATGAAACATAATTCCTGTAAAATACAGGTGCATACGTAGGCTAAATGCAAAAAACTTGGGTGAATAATACAATGGAGAAAAGTACATCATAATGAGATCACAGTCATTTTGTCTTGGTATACATAAAAAGACCTAGCACTGACACACTTAGAAGTGAGTTTTCAGAGCTATGTCTTCTACTTCCTTCAAGATCTCACTGACTTCTTTAGCCATAATGAATTATCACACTGAATGTTCAGCACAATACAGTGCTGACCTGCAACTCTTCTGGATCTGCCTTTAATAAAAAAAGAGAGAAATATTTAAAGAAAGATACAAGACTACTGCCCTCTCCAGCCATAAGCAAGACTCAGGTGGGCAAGTCACTTTTAGAACAGAGAAAGTGTTAGCAGGGAAGAAGTTCTACAATGACACAAGTGGCTTACTTTAACAAGCCTTTCCCTCTAAGAGAAACATTGGGCTTTTCAACTATCTTATTTCATAATTTTACATGGCATAAACAATATTACCTTACCCATTTAAGAAGTGTGATGGAGTAATGCTTGCATAGAGCAACTGCAACAGGATGGTAGGCAACAAACTATAATTCAAGCTGCTGTTTCATCCTGTAATCTCCCTTCAAATAAAACTATCACTGAAATCATTGTAATTTTTTTTTTTGAAGAATGCCAGTAGGACTTAATGTGAACACTTTCACAGAACTTTCTTGAATGTATGCAGTATTATTTTGACACACCTCTTTGAAATGCTGGTTTTTTTTATTCACACTATATTTGTTTTCCTTTGGTTTGAGGTTTTGTTTCAACTTTAGTATTAGTTTGTCTTAAGAATGCAACCTCTTTCTTAGTAAGCTTCTGTAAAATAATGATTGTTCAATTTAAAGCAACTGAAGTATTTTACTTACAATAATTGCAATTTTTTATTAACTATATTTTCAGTAATTTCTTATATTTCCATTAAGTTTATTCAATCAGATTGACGAGGAAGTGATTTCTTTTTCTTCTTACTGAGGCACATAAGACTCCTTTGAAATGGCATTAGGAGAATAATTAATAAATTCTAATAATGGAATGCATTGTACTAGGAAAAGATCATTAAAGAACATTGTTACGCACTGCCTCCTATCCTTACTGTGTTGCTGCTTTGATTCCTTACCTCTTTGTTGGCTCTGTCTGCTTGCACTAATGTTCCATTCAGACATGGCTCTACATAATGAAGTTCTTCATTATACTATAAAGAGAAAGAAAAAGTATGATGAAAAATGTAATTAAAAGCTTTGAAAGATACAATTTAATGATTTAGAACTACCGTGAAACATGCACATAAAGCAAGAACAAAAGGACTTGGCTGATTTTTAAAACCTGGATGTGGGTGGTTGTTGGTTCTTTTTTTTATTTTTCCATGCTTCTTAACATTTCAGAGGTTTATACTTTTTAAAAGAAGCATTTAATTGAATAGATGCCAACACCCAAGTGGAGTTAATAGGTACTGTATACACCAACTGGCACAAATATTCTTCAAGCTTAAATCTGGATAGTATTAAGAGGTCATTTTTGATACATCACAGTCACAACTCCCATTTTTTTTCTACGTATAAAAGAAGTCTTGACAAATAGTTGAGGCACCAGCTAACATTTTGCAAGGTTAATAGTGGAACAACTATGCCAAAAAGTCTGTAAGCTTCAATCAATCCTGGACTTGTCTGACAACAGTCAGAATTTCAGTCAAGCAGAATAGCTTATTATACACTAAGTCATGAAGATGTGACAGATCTCTTAGGAATTATCTGCTTATCTTGCAAGGTCTAAGTAAATTAGATAGTCCATCTGATTTTCAGCAGCATCTTAAGCATTAAAAGAACCTAAATCTTATCTGCAGTCAGTAGATCTTGCAGACTCGTGGATGTTTAAGTCACTTAATTGAAAATTGGACTTTTTAAATCTTTTGAACCTGGTCAAATTAATATAGAAGTACCTTCAAACAGTCTAAATTAGTTGCACAGCCAGAATTTTAACGTAATTGCTCCTCTCAATTAAATATACTGTAGAAGTTATTACAGATTAAACTATAAGGCCTTTGCATTTAGGCTTTAAGCATTTTCACCTTTTAATATGCATTTATTGAATCAGAACATCCGTAGTAAACAAAAACAGACAACACATTAAGTCAAGCCAAAAATAATAATAACATGTCATAAATTAATATATGCATTTACTCTCTTCTTCCTCCACCTCAATGGGAATAAAGAGAAGCCTTACCTGACTCACAACAGAATACTGCTTAGACGAGGTTCCCTGTGACTGCAGGTTCTCACTATGTCTGTCTCTATCTCAGAATTTGTGCTACTTTCTTTGGTTTAACACCTCTCCTTTCTCTGCACATGGTCTACCCATGGATGCCTGCAATCTGTTCCACTTTGGACACTTGGCATCATCTTTCATTTTAACAGTGCACAACTCACCACATTCATAATTCCTTAATTACTGTTACATAAGGAAGAGTGTTTAATTTGAATTGCATCAAGTTATTCTTGAGGCACTGTGCTAGGCTGAGTCCTTAGCTGTAAGTAATTTCACTTGCTATTGCTAGTTTTACAGGTGATTTACATCAGCATCGACGCAGTAATTGATTGGTTGCATAGAAACAAGGAGAAACAATCAAAAGATATTTATATGTAATTTCTATAGCGGATTTGCATGTTTCCCTAATTATTTTATTCCCATCAATATTATTTTAACATATAAGAATCTGTTGATATGTCTGTTGCTCCAAAGGTAATACAGAAAAAAACAGGCAAAGATTTCTGGAACACTTTAGAGTCAGTGTCCTGTGTGCATATGTCATAACAGCCAATTGAATTGATAAATGATGTACTTTCCTCTGTTCAGATTGCTTTGCAATCTATCTCCTGACAGTCATTGCAAAATAGTAATGCCGAAACGACACAGCATCTCTTATTATAGGCTTAAGTCAAGACTATATTCCATTCTATTGTAAAAATAAAGTAAAATCAAAAATCCATAACAGACACGAGTATACCAGCCCCTACTCCCAAGACTTTTCCCGTCTTCACACAGTTTTTTTCCAGTATGTTCATTAATAAATATACCTTCCAGTTTAGCCTTCTCAGTCTAATATCTGTAGCTGTCATTGGAATTTATATTAAGATTCTTTTTTTATATGACACCAATCACAGTGTCTGTAATTGGTCATCATGCAATAAGATACTGAAATCTACCTGTTTCTCAGCCACAGTCTCACTTTGAAATGTCTGCATGCAAGCAAACTCAGAATTCCCTAATGCTGTAGTAGTACCACAACTTTTTTTTCCAGGCCTACCACCACCAGCGAATAGAGGGAACAACTTCCTACTCTATCAGACCTTGCATCTAAATAGCATGATTTCAGTTTTCTAGATCTCTATAATATTTAACTACTATTTAAGCAACTCATATCACTAGTTTTTTCCCACAGACATGTAGACATGCATGTCTGCTAGCTGCACCACAATCCACAGACTCCCAGCAGCTTGCTGCTACACCTTTACTGTTATTCAGTGACAGAGTAAAATGGATGTCTTTTACAGAGGACATGCTTGAAGTCCCCTAGCAGCCCCAAAATCAACCTACTTCAAAAAAGGATGAATAAAAATGTTCATTTTCACATAAAAGGTACAATTACATAGATGATATGTGGACAAAGCACTTTCAGCTGTCACAGTGAACATGAGAAAACACAGATATTCAACCTCCTGAAACCTAGTCAAATTGTGTCACTATCTGCATTTGAGATTATTATATATCAAAAATTTGAGATTATTATATATCAAAAAATATTTTAAGTAATCTGCTAAGCATGGCAGAAGAAAAGGGATTACACCAAGGTGTGTAAATAAGTATTTTTATGTAACAGTATTCTATGGATAACAAACATAATCTGGAAGGATTCTATTTGTTAGCAGTTCTTCCTCTTCTATATGGATACAAATGAATGCATAGCAAAGAAAACCTTTATAAAACGTATAGCACCTTCTGATGTTCTGAAATCTTGCAAGGGTGCATTTTTAATGATCTATTAATTTTTATACTCTTTACTAACTGTATACACTTTGTACCCCATTTTGGCCTCAACATAAAAAGGACATGGAACTGTTGGAACAAGTCCAGAGGAGGCCACGAGGATGATCAGGGGACTGGAGCACCTCCCGTATGAAGACAGGCTGAGAAAGTTGGGGCTGTTCAACCTGGAGAAGAGAAGGCTGCGTGGAGACCTCATAGCAGCCTTCCAGGATCTGAAGGGGGCCTATAGGGATGCTGGGAGGGACTCTCCATTAGGGACTGTAGTGACAGGACAAGGGGTAACGGGTTAAAACTTAAATAGGGGAAGTTTAGATTGGATATTAGGAAGAAGCTCTTTATGTAAGGGTGGTGAGGCACTGGAATGGGCTACCCAGGGAAGTTGTGAATGCTCCATCCCTGGCAGTGTTCAAGGCCAGGTTGGACAGAGCCTTGGGTGATATGGTTTAGTGTGAGCAGTCCCTGCCTGTGGCAGAGGGGTTGGAACTAGATAATCTTAAGGTCCTTTTCAACCCTGACTATTCTGTGATTCTATGGAAAAATTCATTTTCAGTTCCAAAAGAAATTCCCAAAGCAGCAAATATCTGCCTTTCTAAGTCCATGAAATCTGTAGAATTTTGATGCACTATGTGAAAGCATTCAAGCAATGTTTTCTGTTTAAAATAGTATCTCCAAGTGACCTTTAGTACAACTGCCAGCTTCTAGTAGAAGACCCATCTTGTGTTTCATAGCATATATTTGATTTCTTTGACCTTGCCATAGGGTTTTGCACTGTTATTGGTGATGCCTTTCTTTTACCTGTGTCACACCATTAAAGTAAAAAAGGGGGGAAAATCCCCCCCATCAGCAATTTTAATTCATTTCTGTAGCTTTTTAAGACATTTTAAATTTTGTATTTCATGAAATAGCCTCCTGATCTGTAGTCAAAAGGCTGATTAGTAACTGCTGACTTTGCCAGCAATACCCAATATAGATCTCATGTTAATTTACCTCAGTAAATGTCTACATTTTGCCTTTCAAGAGTCTTGCATTACACTGTTTTCTTAGATTTCCTGCTGTTGTGTTGTCCCACAACCCTACACTCTGGCATATGATACTTTTGCATGTTACAGTTGTGATAGCTGTGATGCAATAACTGCTATGCAATAGCTGTGCATATTCTGTGTTTTGTTGAAGGAGGAAATAGAAACCAGTTATACCATTTCTGAGCTACTCTTCTAAAACCTTTTATTGATTTAAACATCAGATGACATTGGTTATTCTTTATTTAGTTATGTTTATTTATTAGTTCACATTATTTTGTCACTTTAGTTATTTCTAGTTCTTTCTTTGCACAAGAGGCATAAAACAAGTAGGCTAAAATCTGAACTAAGAGGAACCATATAGCTAGTTTGACAGCTGCTGACCATTACTTAAATAGATACTATTTGTATTATGAAAATGTTATATATATATACACACATGCGTTTATGGTACTAACACACTTACAGAATTAGTCTACCTTCATATTTTTCATGTGTATTCTTTGTCATATTTAAGCAGTCTGGAAAAAGGTCAACAGAAACAAATTCACTTTCTGTTGCGCAGCAATACACAGATAAAAGATTTCACACTACATTAGGCATACTCAGATACCCAATACAGCCTAATCCAAAATCCAACAGTGAAGCCAATCCAGAAGAGGAAACAAAGGAACTGGTATTTTCAAAGTTCCACTAGAGTTACCATGTGCAACAAGTGGCACCCATGCACACACTGCTGCTTGGAGCCATCATATGGAGGTTATGCCTTTCTCCTTCTCAGCCTGCTCACACATGAGCTGTACAGATCCTGATTATTCAGCAGGCTGAAAAGTAAGTTTATCCATAATCTACCCTGTATGATTATAAGGGTTCCTAAGAAGAGACTACACAGAAATCATTTATAATGGGAAATTCTACAAATGAAAACCAGAGAAATATACCACTGTGCTTTGAATTAGCAAATACTTTTATTGTAATCAATTTTGCTAACATAATGTCACTAAAGCATTAAAATTAATGTATCGTTCTTGGCTCAGTTAATATTTTGTTAATTTAATACAGAGTTTACAGTTTTATAAAAGCATTTTTAAAATTTCAGCATTCGGCAAAATTAGTACTCGTTTTATGATAATATTGTTAATTTAATGCATGACTTGGAATTATACTTCAAAGTGAAATGGAAAAATATGCCTTTTCTGTTGTTGCAGGCATCTCTGCTCATGCATCAGTGAACTGACCTTAAATTTTAACATAGGCAGCACAAAATTACTCTTGTTTTTCAACATTTTTTTGCAATTCAATCATCTAGTCCATCAATTTCAAATAGATTTTGCAGCAACCTACCCATGAAAGCTAGAACGATTTTTAACATTACCCTTTTAT
The DNA here is from genome assembly GCF_033815535.1 of Pezoporus flaviventris. Taxonomy (NCBI): domain Eukaryota; kingdom Metazoa; phylum Chordata; class Aves; order Psittaciformes; family Psittacidae; genus Pezoporus; species Pezoporus flaviventris. The sequence continues at coordinate 7,987,502 of NW_026892569.1, read as the reverse complement.
GGTTAATCTCTGGAAAGAGCTGCACTAAATCCTCCTTTATTCTATAGATATATAGATAAAAGCATATTTAGTGAAAAATAAATGCATATGAAAGAATCCAGCTAATGTACTGCTAGTGGCTTTTAGGTTTATCCTTGGCTGGAGCTCTTTTTTGTTTTGCGTTTTTTTTTAGGGGGGTGGGTTAGGGTTGGTTGGTGGTTTTTGTTTGGTTTGGATTATTTTTTTCCTACCCTACAGCATAATTCTAAGTATTGAGTTTTTAACAATGTTAGTGTGTAGCGATCATAACTCCCATTACAGCCAATGGGAATCCTAAATGTCTTTTTTGTGGTTATACTGAAATGTGTAACAATCACCTGAAAAGAAAATTGAAAAGATTTTATAACTTTTTGGACAGTGATTTTTTTCTGCTTTTTTCACTGACATAGATGCTGATTTTCACAATGCTTAATTCCTTTCCATCCTTGACTCCCCCTGTCAACAAAGCCCTGTCTTGCACTAGTCCAGCTTCTCTAACATTTTGTTCTCTTCTGGCTAACTTTAAAGTGCTCTTCTTTCTTACTGTACCAAGCACAAAAGTTTGCCATCTGCTTGTGTAACCTTTCCACTTGCTTCATTCTGGCTGTTCCTCATGTGTAAGTCCCTTCTCACATCTTTCATCACTATTTTCCTTGCACTTCCTTCCTTTGCCTCAAAATGCAGCCACGCTTTACGGTTCTCCCCTCTTGTGGGAGAAGGAAAACTCTTAAATCTATTTGACTCCCAGGTCCTGACCCGATTCCTCATAGAAGTCTTCCATTGCAAGTATTTGTTCCATTAATCACTGCACGTAATAAAGCCATCCTGACTATCAGTCAGGCTCAAAACTTTTGCTTCATTTAAATAAGTGTATTGTTTGTCCAGATTTCCCACATAGAGCTCTTATTCTACCTCCAATTTTGGCCTGGAAAGAGAAAGAGGTGCTTGGTCATTTGGCCCCGACTTCCAGATGTCCAGCAGTCCTTACAGAGCAATTTGGATAGGCCTTTCAGAACAACTGATGTGAGCAAGTATCAGCTGTGTGCTATGGGAACAGTAAGACCTTGCCTGCAAAAATGAACGTTACCAGGCTATGCCTAGATTATAAAGAGTAAAATATATTCTTACTCAAACATTTGTCTGTAGATAAAAGCTATAAAGGATTTTCAGTGCTTTCACACCAAGAAGCTTCTTGAGTGAGCTTTGTTGTTGCATGGTTTGATCTCTGACACACCCTCTCCAGTCTCAACAAAGATCATCTACCCTGCTGGTGCTTATTCAGAGCAGTGACTTTTGCTGATCATTTAGATCACATTAACCCTGGCTTTGCTGTGTACCCTCTTGTGTCTTCCTCTAACACATCAAATTCTAAAAGGAGTTTATAAATCCAGCCCCAGCTTATCTATGCCTTTCTACATTGAAACATCCTCCACTCCCTTCTCCACAGTACCAGTCTCAGCTACCAGTTCAATGGATTTCCAAGCTACAAAATATGTAAAAATTCTGTTACTCCATGCTGGTTTATGCACAGCTCAATTCATCTTCAATTAAAGTTTAAATTGAAAAATAAAGATGTTTAGTTATTTCATATTTGCTCATTTTTTTAAGTCTTTACATATTCTTTCTCCTATACTATTTATGCAAAAAATCATTGTTTTGGGTTCTAGCTACATACGTTTTTATATTTTTTGTTATAGATGAGCTTTTTGGTTTTCCCAAAGGAAAAATCATCACTTAAATTCTTTTTTCTTTCCACATCATTCACAGTAACTGTCACAACTACTGATAAACACAGAGATTACACACTGAAAAATGGCTGGTCAAGTACCTTCATAATTACTTATTTGAAACATTCTTTCAACTTAAAGTTATTTAGATTACAGTTAATCACAATTTTCTTGAAGGACAATCAATCTTTTTTTGATACAGTATGTAATTATGTCTTCCCACTCCATGAGTTTCTGCTAATTATGCAATTATCAAGCAAGAAGATTAATATGAAAGATATTTTGAACTAAATGCTTGCTATCTGTTTAAAATAAATGCATGTATACTTTCAGCATATATATTCCATTCTCCATACAATCTCAATGACTTGCACTACTGTCACTGCGGTCATTTATTTCAGTATACAAAAACCATTTCCTTTGTAGGGAAAAAAGGCCAGAATCCTCCTTACATTCAAGCATTTGAAGAAATTTTTAGGATCTATGCATAAGATAAACCCACGTACTTTGAAGTATTACCAAGAGAATATCAACAAAGAAGAATTTATAAACCCATAAGTTTTCCTCCCATACCCCCCTGCAAATCATAGGTCTGATGTCAGTTCTGGATTTGTTAAAGCCATCCTTAACTACATGATCAATCCCATTACTCTTAAATACTGTAGAAGTCGCCTCTTGCCATAGATTTAAAACGTGTACCTGTACCATGGAAAAGTAACTACTCCCTACACAAATAACAGGATCTACTGATGATCTAATTTATCACTGTTAGTAAGTACCAGTAGTGCCTTTGTACAACTTACATACACATACATACATTTTGGATTTGCACTGAGGAAAGCAGGAATAACAAGAAGCTATGTTAGCATCTATTAATCCTTCTGTATTAACCTGGGGGCAGAGGGAGGCAGAGGTGTAAAGGGACAGACCTCCAAGTTAAAAGCTAAGATAATGTAGAAAGCTCAGGCAAACTACAAAACAGATTGCTATTCTTTGCAACTCCCAAACTCAAGACAACTTGTTAAGGGGTTTCAGACTGCAATTTATAGAAAAATAGCTTGAAGACACTGTCACCTGAAGAAGCTTGCACTGGAAAAATCACAGTGCTTGTCCAGCCGGCTCTGATGTCATTTTAGTCATTTTGCATCCATCACCCTTATGCAACATTTTTCAAGTGTATTGTGTGATGTAAAAAAAAAAAACAAAAAAAGGAAGAAAGAACTCTTGAGACACTCACAGCAATTATATTGAAGAAGTCATCATCTCCAAGGGTATCCAGAATAGATGAAACTGTCTGTTTTGCAATAGTCAAGCGAAGCCCTTTCATACTGCCACTGACATCTACTAAAATGACCACATCTTTTGGAGAAGTTGCTGCCTGGATGTACCTAAGACAAAAGACAACTTGCTCTTTTAAATACTGAACTTCCTTTCAAATTTCTTAACATGGGTAGTCATCTATTGCCTACCATTTTCTGTTTCTGCAGTCAAATGCAATGACTCCATTCTCATCAGGTTCCCATTTAATTCCTGTTTTAAAAAAGAGATTAAAAAAAATTATATTTTCTCAGTACCTGTTCAAAATGTACCTGTGGCATAGGCCTAAGTAGCACTTAATGGAGTTTCATACCTTAATCTAATAAGGAATCATTGTAGCATAGGAAATACTGGAAAAAATAATAAATTAGGATGACCAAACCCAGTATTTTTTTCTCACTCCTTTTTAATCTACTGTTAGGTGAAAACTTCTTCAGGGCTACTATATTCATCATAGTACTGTCATGGAAGTGTTGTCATACTAGGTCATTGGTCTTGACAAGCTTTATCACATGCTTGTCAAGCCCCTTTCAAGCCTTGAGCACTTACTACCTGTGCCTCGTCTCAACAGGTCCTGTTATACTAACTGCTTCATGCACAGGTCATACATGCGATGTTTTGCTCATATCCAGCAGTTGTGGGTCAAAAGAAATATGATAAAAAGCAAAACTTTAAACTTTAGCACAAGACAAGAAACAGCCTTTAAAATAAGGACTAATAAAAATTACTGTATCTTAACAGATTTCTATGGAAATAATACAAGTGATCTAATTGCATTTCATTAAAACTGGTGTAAGGCAAAACTTAAAAAAAGTTTTTTAAATCTTTAAATAGTAAGATGTATGGTTATGTGGAAATCTAAAAACTGAATAATGAAATACAACAAAGTCTTACTATATGCATCAATAGAGCAATTATCTAAATTCAGTACCATAAAGAAGTTTCCAATCATTTTGCCCTCCTTCTCCACAGTCTATTTTGGAGTTATTTTTCTGATGTATGTATATGTATAAATTAATAGGAATGCTTATGAGTACATGAATTATCTTGGCAACTTCATCTCCAAATTAAAATTGGTTTAAAAAATCCCCTCAGAATGTTTAAAACATTCATTAGAAATGTCTCTCTTAAAACTAGACAAAGAAAAAAACAACCTGCAACTATCTGCGAAAGCCATGATTTGTGACAATACTGAGTGAAAACTTGCAGCCACAGCATTCTTTGTCACACTTTAAGTAAGAACTGGTATTCTTCTTACCTGGGTACTGTCTGAAAAATCCTTTTGCACTTCCAAAGTACTGCCAGATGAGAGAAGGGTCACGATCAAAATTATCAACAAACACCTTATTTAAAGATTCTGACCAATAAACTCCATTTACAATGGCTGGATCTAGGAAGGAGAAGGAAAAAAAGGTACATTAGATAAGTTAAAATTGCTCAGTAGACCATGTATCTGGAACTAACGCATCACTTGTTCTGAAGAACATAATTTTGCTATTTGATTGACTCAGTTACTCAGTTGACTTTCCCTAAATGCATGGAATGTCTCATGGCAACACTTTATACTTTTTTTTTTTTAATCTTAAACTTGGTAATAACATTCTCACTATATCTAAGTTTACACGTGGGAACAGAAAGCGAAATACCTTTTATTTCACACCTGAATGAGTTATGGTATACATACAAACACAAAATCTCATGACACTAATTGTATTTGGGAAACACTGGACTCAGATGCATAACTGCCTAATTTTATATTTATTTTTTTTTTGTTCCCATAGAAAGAGAAATGAAAAGCAAACCCTTGATGCTGAAAATAACATTAGTTTATAGAACCATAGAACAGAATAGTTAGGGTTGGAAAGGACCTTAAGATCATCTAGTTCCAACCCCCCTTCCATTCCTTCCCTCCAGGGTATCAACCAAACCACACAGCTTGGTGTCATCGGCAAACTTGCTGAGGGTGCACTCAATCCCACTGCCCATGTCAGCGATAAAGATTGAACAAGACCGGTCCCAACACCGATCCCTGAGGGACACCACTCGTTACTGGTCTCAAACACTTTACACAAGTCCAGGTAGATGACATCAACTGCTCTACCCCTGTCCATCAATTCTGTAGCCCCATCATAGAAGGCCACCACATTGATCAGGCAGGATTTCCCCTTAGTGAAGCCACGCTGGCTGTCACCAAGCACCTTGTTGTTTTTCATGTGCCTTAGCATGCCTTCCAGGAGAATCTGCTCCAAGATTTTGCCAGGCACGGAGGTGAGACTGACTGGTCTGTAATTCCCCGAGTCATCCATTTTCCCCTTCTTGAAAATGGGGGTTATATTTCCCTTTTTCCAGTCATCGGGAACTTCACCTGACTGCCATGATTTTTCAAATATGGTGGACAGCTTAGTAACTTCATTATCCAGCTCCTTCAGGACCTGCCGATGCATTTCATCAGGTCTCATGGACTTGTATATACTCAGGTTCTTAAAATGGTCTCAAACCAGATCCTCTCCTACAGTGGGCCTAGGGTCTTCATTCTCACAGTCCCTGCACCTGCCTTCCAAGACTTGGGTGCTTTGGTCAGAGCCTTTGCCAGTGAAGACCGAGGCAAAGAAGTCATTCAGAACCTCAGCCTTCTCCAAATCCTGTGTAGCCAGTTCTCCTGATAGCTTCCAGAGGGGGCCCACATTGTCCCTAGTCTGTCTTTTATTCACTACATACCTACAGAATCCCTTCCTGTTATCCTTAACATCCCTAGCCAAGTGTAATTCTAACTGGGCCTTAGCTTTCCTAACCTGATCCCTAGCTTCCCGGACAACATCCCTGTATTCTTCCCAGGCTGCCTGTCCTTACTTTAAAATGCTCGGTTTGGTTTAAAATATCCCCATCTATCAATTCCTAAAAGCCCAGGCTGCCCAAATGTGGTTTTACGCTGCAGATTTGCATCAGTACTAGGAAATCAGAAATAAATCAACGTATCTTAAGAAGTTACTAAATTTCAAACTGTGAATTTTGAAATATGAGACAATTAAGATACACTATAGTCCCAATTCAATCTGCATGGGAAGTCAGCAGAATAGAAAGGGAAAAACAGAACTAGAATCACAGGCATATTATTTCATTTGTAAAAGTGTGCATACATGCATACACAGTAACATTTGCTTAAGCTTTTGAAATGCTACTTCTGTTACCTTGCAAAATAACACTGCTGTATTGATTTCAGAAAACTACTTAGAATGTGATTTTAATGGAGTGTAAAGAAAGTGAATTATTATCTTTTCCTACATTCATCAAGAAAAACAGCAGAAAAAGGGAAGCATCTCAGCTACAAATCTTTGAATGTTACTTTCATCTAAATATTTAGGTTTACATAGACTGCTGAAAAAGTAAAGTCAACAAAACAGATGTTATTTTTAAAACATGTCTAGGATAGTTACTTGTTTCTCTAGAGGATGAAATATACATTTAAAATCTCTCCAAACAAGACACATATTAAGCAAACAGGTGTCACTAGTCGTCAGCTTTGCCTAGCTTTCAAAACCCATTGATAAGTCGTTTCTAAGTCTGCAGTTACTCCAATAACAAGACGTGATCAAGACATCACAAGTTACCTACCGACACTGCCTATCCCAGCATCTATTAGCAGTTTATAAAAATATGCTCTTATTTCCGCATCTCAAAATATTGATCAACTATTTGGTATTTAGACATTACTTGAGAAATGAGGCAATAGATTGGGAATCCTATTCTCAGACCACAGGAACTTCCCAGAACTAGTTCAAACATTGATAGTCTGATTATGCTTCTATAAACAAGTTCTGGTAGAGCAGCTGAATCACCAAAAAGTACAGTGACATTATTGACTCAGTGTTACAATACTAAGATAAGGTGATAAGTTTAATTCATCTTTGAGAAGAGCAACTTAGTTCTGTAAAGGTTGATTTTGTTGGTTTAGGGTTTTTTGGTTTTCTTTGTCTGTTTTTTCTTGGAAGTGTTGCTAGAAAAGCCTGTTTAGAGGAAAGCCAGGGAACCTAGGAACCTTTCCTCAAGCCTCTAGAGGACTATAAGCTCATCAGGATTAGTGAAAAGCCAAATTAATCAAACAGAATAATACCATTTTAATTTATATTTAAAATAAACTGTAATGATCCTTAAAAAGTTACAAGCCTGCTCATTGTACCTTAGTATTTTATATCATTTCATCAGATGTCTTCTACCCTGTATTAGTCAGAAGTTAAATTTTAATGCCCTTTCTCAATGAATCTGTGCTATAGTGCTACTCACCTAACCAGAACCTTCACTGTCCCTTCAAGCCCAATGATAATTTCCTTTGAACAGTATATACACTCCAGCTCCATAAGGTCATGGGACAACTTTAGAATTCTACCTGTTAAGCTTTAAAATGAATGTGAAATCCTTCCTATGGCATTTGAAAAAACTGTATCATAGAATCATAGAATAATTAGGGTTGGAAAGGACCTTAAGATCATCTAGTTCCAACCCCCCTGCCGTGGGCAGGGACACCTTACGCTAAATCGTATCAGCCAAGGCCTCGTCCAACCAAATTTTTATATATATATATTATATTATATAAATATATAATATATATTACATATATTTATTATTTATAATTTATAATTTAATTTATATATTAAATATAATATATTTATTATATTTAATATATAAATCTATATATATATTATATAGATTTATATATTCAACTATCCATGCCAACCCAGTAATGGATTTTTTTTCTTTAGCCCATCTATGAAGAGCTACTTAGCATGTTCCTATAGCTGTACCACAGATTAGAGAACTCCATGGAAACTGGAGCGAGCCGCATGGTACTTAGTTGCCAGCTGAGGTTAAACCATGACAAAATAGAATGAGGACGTTTTCCTTTAGCAGGATCAGTCTATAGTCTGCATTAGGTTGACAACAGTAATCACTAATCATCCAAATGCTGATCCCTATAAACTTTAATGCAGCACCTCTGAAACTAATAGGAATTATTTAGCTGAAAGAAGCATTAAGCAGACATTTTAAATAGGAGGACACAATTAAAATGTGATCTAAGATGACTGGGCTCCTTCAAAATGAAATCCAGTGACAATTCACTTCTTTCCTACACACTACATAATTTATTATGCTGGCTGTTCTTTTTACAATATACCAAGTTACTTTTTATGCACCAACCATTAATATTAATACAGCAAATAAGGTTCACACTCAGTCTAATCCTTAGAATACAAAGAAAAGTGAAATGGGAAAAAACTGTGTCCACAGTACAAAACTGCAGGCCTGCAGACTGCATGTAGAAATTGTAATTCTTCACTGGCTACGGTATCGTCAGGCAGAAGGACTGCAAACCCAAGCTCCTTGTTCCAAATTTGATAATGACCATCATATGGATGCATCTCTGTCCACATGAGCCATACTAAATACAACAGAGTTCCTGACCGTATAGCCTCATCAAAAGTTTAGTCTCATTCTCTAGTAACCTATATGTTAAGCTTGCCGTTCTGGGCAATTTCCAAATTTAGCAATTTCACCAAATTGCCTAAATTTCCCCTCAGTCCTTCATTTAGAAAGATTTAAAATGGTGAATGTCATCTGCGTCCCCAAAATATTTATATGTCAACAGTGAATGTCATCTGCATCCCCAAAATATTTATATGTCAACAGTGGCAAAGTAATGCTTATGAATATTCAGAGATTTGAGGAGGGAGAAAAAGAAGAAAAGATAAAGCTTAACATAAATGCAAAATCATTAACATGATGATACGGGGCTCAAAGACAATAAGTGTAATAGCTTTCTGCCACATTCTTGAAACATAATTTCTGCTTTTGCTTCCCGGCAGGTACAGCTAAAATATAATTAAAATATTCCCATTCTCTTGCCTTTTAGATATGCTGGTTTCCAATTATATGAGATTTTGCTCCGCTGCTGTTTGTGTATATGTTACCTGTTTTTTACTGATATTTAATACAAAACCATCCCCCGGGCAAATAGGTACACTGACAAGAATCTGAAACAAAATTCCCAAAGAACAGTACAAATGCATGTAGCAATTAAGTTGCTGTCACAGATACTGCTGACTCCAAGAAATAAGTCTGAAGTCTCAACAAAGGCAACCAAGGTATTAAGGCTGAAAGATGTGCAATACCCATGATTAGCCAGCCAAATGTTAGCACTATAATGAAATGTATTTTAATTCAAAGAATCCATAAAAATATCTAGAGTACAATAAGTCTATGGAACAAAACTAATACAGACATAATGCATTCTGTCTTCTGATTATACCAGAAAGTGTTTTAGAGAATTAAGGAGAATAATGAGGGATTCAGTGATTATGAGGAAAGTCCAGAATACTTCCCTTTCTTGCTATACTCTGCTTTATTACTAAGAAAAGAAAAATGTTACCAATGATCCTTAGGTTTTTTCCCCTTTTAAATGACCTTTGTAATACAATAATTAACTTCTCCTGGAAAACTATCAAAGATGCTGGCATTCAACAACGTCAAAGGCAACCCCTAACATTGCAGAGCAGTACTGTCATACAATAAAGCAGTACGAGCACAGCCTACAGGACCAAACACTGGAAAAGAAATGCAAAATCCAGCACCTTTTTGGCTCAAAGATAGCAACAATATTAGCTTAGTTTTGATAATACTGACAACATATTTAGTCTGGTTTATTTTAAAGAATAACAAAATCACATACTTTGCTGGGACATACACCAACAATCTAATAATTATACTACTCAACGCTAATATGAATGCTTTTCAGGGTGGTCCAACATATTCAAGAGCTGGGGCTGAATGCCAATTTTCACAACTGCCTTTGCTTTTTTCTATCTCTTCTCCTCCCTCTGCATCTACTGGGTGATGTGGATGCCTCAGCTCACAGATCAAATCATCTGGCCATCTGTAGGCACAAAAGAAGGTGCTTCTCCATTTTGCTTTATGTGCTGAGAACTATTTACCAGTGCCAGAAATCATTCCCTCCTCATAAACATATGGGATGGTAAAGACTTCAAGAGTGTGACTGTTTAAAAACATAGTAGCATTTAGTTGTTTCAGCTTACAACATTGCACTGATAACACTCCCCTTCTCCTTTCAAGTGGCAGCAGAAGAATTGGACTATGGCCAGATGTGTTTACTATTATGCTGAATTTCAGGAGTAGGTTTGGTGGTTTGTTTTCTTTTGGGGATTTTTTTTGGTTGTTTTGGTTGGTTGGTGGGGATTTTTTTTGGTTGTTTTGGTTGGTTGGTTGGGATTTTTGTGAACAAGGTGGTCTGAGATTCAACTTTAGTTCATTTAAAACCCAGAATTAACAGCTTCAAACTCCTCACTAACACCAGGGACAGAGATTCAGTTCTGACTTTGTAAGAGCTTGCCAGCTAATGAATTACAAAGACCATCCTGCAGCAAATCAGTGCTCCTTTGAAGTCACCCATTCAATTATTGACCTGGCTGATGTAACAGCTAAAAACAGCCAGTATGTGGGCTGATCTGTAAATTGGTTAGAACAAAGCTCTAGAACCAGCATTTAAGCAGGACTTATGAACACAGAACATTACCTTTTCTTTTCTTTTTTATTTTTTTGCTTTAAATCAAGGGAGGAACTGCAGCAAAATTCCACGTCTTCACTTACTGTCCATCCCAGGAAGAAGTAGAAAGATGCTGCTTTAATAAAGCTGTTGTCACAGGAACCAGGCACATAGTACTTCCACCTGTCACTAACACAGTCAAACAACAGAGAATTGCTTACCCAGCAATTGCTAAAAGTTTGTTAGCTAAGGAGAACTTAAAACCCAGTAATCCTGACAGATGATTAATCAGATGATTAATCTGAGCACAGATACCAGGATATTTCTGTATTTTGAGGAGAAAAAAAACCCAGTCATTTCCACATTTTTGCAGGATATGAATTGAAGACTATAAAACCTGAAAGATTAGCTAGAAGATATCACACCACAGAACCCTGGGATGCCAGAGTGCAACTAAGAGCCAGGGTGAACATGAAAAAACACTCTTAGAAACAGTTTTCCAAGTAGGAAACAGGAAACAAATGCTCAGAAAATTAGGAATTAACCAAAAAAATAGGAAAATAGGAATTAACCAAACTGAATAGAGACCTCATATGTTCTGAGATTTCATCACAGAAGCAAAATTAATCTTGAATACTGAAAGAAAGAGCCAGTTGTGGCACACAGCAAGAAGAAATCTCTGCACAGGCTGATGGAACAGGGACTATAAGCAACCAGGAAATCTAAACCTCTGCAAGTGGTACGGCAGGAAAAGATGTCATGAAAAACAACACAGTAAGCCTGTGAAACACACTGCATATTAGAGGAAAAGAAAGCAAATGTGACTGATGCAAAATGAAGGCAACTGTACTGTAAAATATTTAACACAGAGCATACCAAAAGGGACAATTTTGGCAGAGTTACTTTCAAAGTGATATATGACAAAGGCAAGATGCAGTCTTGGAAATAAAAGTCATCCTTATGGAAATTTCTCAAGGACAGACCTGTTCATAAATCTTTACAACAGCATAACACCATGCAAACCTACATTTCACAATAAATGCCTAATTCCTATTGCTGAGCTAGTCAGAGACATGGAATTCTAGAAATGGGCCAACTTAGTTACACTACACAATGCAGTAAGGCTGTCCTGGGTTCAGCAGTAGCAGTCGTTTTTTTTTTTTCCTTCTTAGTGGCTGGTGCAGTGCTGTGGTTTTGACTTTTGGCCTGGAAACAGTGCTGATAACACCGATGTTTTTAGTTACTGTTCAAATGACCAAATGACTTGGTCAAATGACCAAGGACTTTCTGACTCTTATGCTCTGCCAGAGGGGAGGGGAAGCTGGAAGAAAGCAGAGAAAGGACACCTGACCCACACTAGCCAAAGAGGTATTCCATACCACAGCACATCATGCCCAGTATATAAACTGGGGGCAGTCACCCAGAAGGGGAAGATCGCTGCTCAGTTCAGCTGGGTATCAGCAGGTGGTATTGTATTCTCTTCCCTTGCTATTTCTCTTATCATAGTTATTATTATTGGTGGCAGCAGCAGTGATTTGTGTTATACCTTAGTTACTGAACTGTTCTTATCTCAACCCGTGGGAGTTGCATTCTTTCGATTCTCGTCCCCATCCCTTGCGGGCTGGGGGAAGGGGGGGGGGAAGTTGGTGATGAGTAAGGGGGAGAGTGAGCGAGCAGGCTGCTTGGGTCTGAGTTACTGACTGCACTTAAACCACGACAAAGGCCAAACAAAAAATGCTTTGAACAGGAGCCGTTAAAGGTCTCCTATTTCATCAACACATTACACCCCTCTTGAATACAACAAATGGAGGCACAAGAGCCTTTAGAGAGAAATGCTTGAGCATGTAAAAATGCGTTACATTAGTACTGGGCTATAACAAACTAAACCACTACTGCTACATTCCTGGGAGTATCAATATAGTATGAATGTGCAAGTATCATATATGACAGCACATGTATCTATTAGCATGACTAGTCACCATCTCTTATCCTCTCAAATCAGTGGTCCCTTACTGATGTAGTGCTCTTCCTTGCACAAAAGACTGCATAATCTGAGTGGAAGTTTTACTCAAACAAAAAATAGTTGGAAAAAGCCTCACAGATATTGTTCAAAATCTCTGAAGCTGGTATTATAATATACTGAAAACACTGAACAGATCTGCAAATGCATCTTGGAATTAATACACTACAGAATCAGTTATGGATTCTTAAACACTGTTTGCCTCTTCAGGAATGTGCCAAATAAAAGCTGCAAGAAAGACACCTAAATAAACAAAGTACAGTGTAAAAATGTCTTTGTAAGTTCTTAGCCAAACAATGTTTTGAAACAGTTTATATTCTAGCCAAGCATACTAATCCTTAACCAGAAGAGCAAGCCTTTTTTTTTCCTCTTCACACAACACAGTCCAAGAAAAAACAAAGAAAGGTCTGTGCTATGCAGAAGGATGGAGAGACAAATTATTACTGTGCTCTAAAATAGTAGACAAAATGAATAAAACGTATCTTTAGATAAATTTCTATGATTCTTTGTCAATTGTCCATCTTCTCTGCTCCATATGAAACAAAAGCTCAATTTTTTTGCACTTGCAGTACAACCATTTAATCAAACGGGTTTGCATATTTAATCCTAAAGGTTTTCAGAAGCCCAGAACTACTATGTCAATTACCACTAAGTTTACAGGTTAAGAATGTTTTTCCAACATAGTTCATGGAGAAAATAGTCTCAAAAAAATCTTTAAATAAAGCAAAATAAAACTTTCCATTGAATTCCTAGCACATAAACTCTGTCCACTAAAAATAATCATGTATCAAATTGTAAAGATTTTTTAATTGATCTATTCCACACTAAAGAACACTCTGGGTACTTTCTCCTATTTGTTACTTTAAGCCAATAATAGAACATACCGCAGTTCCCTGATTGCTTTTTCCTCATTGAAATAATGAAATAAATACAAGTAAGGAAAATTAGCACTTTAAAAGAGAACAAACCAATTATAATTCCTTTAATTGTTTAAAGGTACATTACTATGGGAAAAAAGGGAAACAATTTGCATGCTAGAAGATAATCAGCAAAAGCCTACAAGAAATTCTCCACAGACACAGGCAGAAATCAGAAATAACTGCTCTCAAAGAATTATTAGGCATATAACACCAATAACATGCTTACTGTGTAATACATATATTTACACCCAACCGTGTATCCCTGCAAAGAGGTGTAGACAATAGCTGTATGGTGGGTTGTTTGTTGTTGGTTTGGTTTTTTTTTTGATAGGCTCAAACCTTTCTTCAGGCTACACAGTGATTACCAAGTATCAGAAGAGAGCATTTCAAGGAAGGAAGCAAAAACTCTAACCCAATGTTTTTTCCAGAATCAAAATGAAGAGATAAAGGTAAGGAGGAGAGCACCTTTTATATTTAAAGCAACTAAATTTGTCTTGCACTAAGTGTAAGGAAAGTAAACTGCATTTGGGTTAGGACAACGATGGCCTAATTGATGTTTCTTAAACCTTCTTGGGTGGAACTTATTCCTATTACTGCTGAAGGAAAAAGAATGAATGTGTTTGCAGATACGCACATTAAGTAAATAATGCCTGGCTTTGTGCATCAACTTCCTTGCATGCACACTGAGTGCACTTACACATACAGCCCGGGCAGTGCAGGGTAGGACCATACTGAGATACCAGTGCTGGAAGTCACAGTGCTGAACTAGCATGATGGCAAGCATGAAGAGCCTTGTAGCAGGATTTATTATCTGCAACTCCATGCATTTTAATGTTCCAGTTGAGCTCCAGTGTGTACTGTGGATATGCCTTCATACATTCCTATATAGGTTACCTAGTACACAGGCCCAACCAGACAGGAGTAACAGCCTTGAACAGCTACTACTTCCAGCCCTTCACAATGGGCGCCAGAATGGTGGCTCCACAGCTTTTAATCAGTCACCAGAGGAGTTAATACTTATCAGGTACAGTAATACAGAAAAAGGAAAGATAAAAGAGGAGACAGACTGATCTTCTACCATTATAGGCCAATAGTAAATTATTGCCACTTTCTTGCCCCTAGAAGCAACAAGGAAGTAGGGGAGGCATCATGATTAACAGAGGTGTCTCAGGTCAAAAAGCCTCTTAATATGATACCTAAGGTAGCATGCACTAACAAAACTTCACTGCCTCATATGTGACAAAATGCAAAGCCCAACCCCAAGTAACTAGGCAACAGCTGATGAATAAGGAATGGTAGAGAGCAGGGCTTTTTAGAGGAAAAACTTAATGTTACCATGTAGCCTCTATCTGACATCTAGTTGCCATGGTGATGTGGATGTATTAGAAACATACAGATTAGATCCACAGCCAGAGACAGACTAGGACACTAGAAAGATAAAGCACAGCATACATCTTGTGTAAAGATGCCAACACTTCCAAAAAGCTTGCTGTTAAAGACAAAGGATTGAAAAAAAGGAAAAAAAAAAATATCTGTGAAGCTAAAGCCCTTTTCAGGAACAAAGCAGCAGCCTGAGACACTCTGGGAATCAGATTTGAGGCAGAATTTGAGAAAAAACAGACGGAACAAGTCGAGTAAGCCTGTGCATCTTTGTCCAATAGCCAGTAAGAGTTAAAACAAAGAAATACGTGAAGTAAGGAAATTCTCTTCAACCTTGACTCAATCAGTTAGACTAAGACAGTTCCTTTTAAATTAAACAATTGACCAACGATAGTGCAAACACCATCCTAGATATCTTAAAATGTGAAGACAAACAACTCAAGGGAAGTATTTCAAAATATAAATATAGGTGCCCAGGACAATATGTGGCATGATTATTTAAATAACAAGTCCAGGGTGTCGAATTTTCAGAAGCATAGTCCATAAAATCATATGCGACAGTGACAGACAAGATTTTATTTCTTAATTTCACACCCTGCAGGAAGAGGGTTTTACATATCTGCTAGCTGCAGATTATAATCTTTCTGCATCACTTGAGAAATTTTTTTTTGGTTCTAATATTCTAGAAAACAGGTAATCTCGATTTTGACAGCCACTTGGAAGGCACTGATAGGAAAGTATGACTGAATGATATTCATAGCTCTTTTGAAGTATCAAATTGAAAAAACCTCACTTAATCAAAAAATGGCTGTGGTTCATCACATTTCAATGCCTTTCAGAGAAGGCTCTATTACAGACAGCAGGTTGTTTTTTTTCTTATGCAAGCAAAACTTTTGATTAGAGTCTGCATTTATTCACTTGCAGTGCATAAACTCATGTTTTAACATGCAGTGAAAATCGTGCAATGGAAATACCACTTGACACAGGTGACATTCTTTATCAGTCTCTAAACTGTTCAAGCAAAACTGAAAAGACAATTTGTGAAGTCTAAGATCTACTTCTGCAATCTTTCCACCATTCGAGAAGTAAATATGGTAACCAGACAAGAACAGACTAAACCTGAAGCTTTTGTTACTAAAGACACCAAATTCAGTATTATTGAAAGATCTATTGTATTCATCCTGTTTGCAAATAATTTCTTAAAGTATTAGTGACTATGGAAATAGAAAGGAAGGATGGAAACAGCTCCAAGAAAAGAAAGAAAACATCTCACAACATTTCTATCTCCATTTCTATGGAGATAGAAAGACAGGAAGGATGGAAACAACTCCAAGAAAAGAAATAAAACATCTCACCAACAGGACACGGGGTAATGGTTTTAAACTAAAAGAGAGTAGAATCAGACTACATGTAAGGAAGAAATTTTTGTTTATGAAGGTGGTGAAACACTGGAACAGGTTGCCCAGAGAAGTGGTAGATACCCATCCCTGGAAACATTCAAGGTGAGGCTGGACAGGGCTCTGAGCAACCTTATCTAGTCAAAGACACTGCTTATTGCAAGGGATCTTTAAAGGCCCCTTTCAATCAAAACTATCGTATGATATACAACCCATAAAATGAGCATACACAAACAACTGATCACCAACTTTCTATGGTAATGTTAATGATCATCATAACACAAAAGCTTTTAAACTAAGGCTTAAGTCATATGATAAAAATCTATATTTTGAACAGCCAGTAAATGATAGGTGACAAGGGAGACAAAAAGAGGTGCAAAACACAGTACATATGCACTAAAAAATAATCATATCATGATCAAAGATAGAAAGAGATAAAGGCCAAACATACTGTCATGGAAGAATAGTAACTATGGTCTCTTCCCATGAAAAGCAACTGAATTGTGAAAATGATGAGAGCAATAATAAAAACTGAATTGAAATCCATTGGAAAATATAGGAGATTTATATATTTCTTGTCTCTGAAATGAGTGAAGTCCAAATAGACTTCCAGACTTGTAAAATATTTTTAATTACTTCTTTTGAAAATCCATATTTACTCAGAGTGATCACTGTTACAGACTTAAAACAGTTCTAATACTTGGATGTGTTTCAAATCAGTGGCATGAAATTAGTCTCAGTGTGGTATTAGTTTAAAGGAAATTTAAGTTAGATTATTATTAATGAAGAATTCAATAACTTTTTTACACATTATTGAACTTTTAATGGTATTTTACATTCATGAACCTTTTTTTTAAATGCCAATGACACAGCATGAGACTATCAGCAACATATTGTGTGCCTTATGTTTGTTAGTTGAGTTGACATAAACCATATCTCCTGTTGACAGAAACGCTTGAAAATATTCACAGACTTCAGCATCCATCACAGAAAAACTCTGCAGTTATGGAAAGCACTGATAAAATCCCTTCCTGTACTTCAAAAACACCAGAACAGCAGCAATACCACAATATGAAGATGGAAAGAACAGAAGGAAGACAGACAGACTTCTCTAAGTTAAAATTTTATCATTGCAGCAGATACTCTTGGACTGTATAACACTGATAATCAGTCAAATTTTATTTTGTATCTTTGTTTGTCTGCACTGTCAGTAAAGACGCACCAACATCTTGCACTAGGGCTACAGCTTCACTATCTAAATATACCTGGATATATACCTAACAATGTGCAGTCTAATGTCATCTTGTCATCTTTCTCACTCCACTCCCTTCCCCTTTTTTCTCTTTAACACCTCAGTCAAAAAAAGATTGAGAAATTAATTATTTATCTGACCATGCTCACACTATTCTCCAGCTTCCTTTAAAAAAGTCTTCTCTGTAACAAACCTGTATTTCCTAATTTAACAGAGAATCAGGCCCAGTGATTTAATAATGTGAACTGATTTACTAAGGCACCTGCTGATTTATGATAGCAGAGGTTTTATAAGCTCACCAGTCTCTGGGCTGCCATACGTATTTGCCAAAAACCAGCCAATCTGACAATAAGAAAATTCCTTCCTGCCATAACAGCAGCTAGCAGAATGCAAATATCACAGTATAATGTCAGGGGGAGGAAAGAGGGAACTGTTATTATGAATAGATTTTTAAAAGTCAATTATGATTATTTGATATAAACCATATTTTTCACCTGCTCCCATCTCACATGCATTATAGTAGGCAATGAAGACTTAGTCAGTTAGAAAACTGACAAAAAATTTGACTGTGACCCCAAAATGTATTTCCAAAACATGTGGCTGTAATATGAAATATAACTTGCTTGATATAACAAAGGATGGGAAAATTCGATCTTTTATACTCATACACATTGTGAAATATCAGGCAAAGTTGTAGGAAAATGTTAAGAGAAAGGTGTTCAGTATAAATAATGTCAATATTAAAAAGAAATCAGTGTTAAACACTGTGCTAAAAGTTCACATAGCTTTCTTAGTATAAAATGTACTCATATAAGGAAATAGTTAATTTAACAATAAAAGCCCCATTCACCAGTATAAATGAAATCTGGAGAGTAACTTTACAGATGCAACAATTTTGAGGAAATGTTGTTTTATTCTGATATATCATTATTAAAATTGGTAATTGATTCTAACGTATTTTCTTCCCCCTGCAGAGAACATAGTTCCCCTCTGAAGCAGAGTCTATCACCTTTTAGATGGCGCAGTTATTGATATCTAGTTTCTAAAAAAGGAAAATGGATTTGAATAACTATCTGCACATGTCCAGACACTGGTATTTTATTTCAGCTTAAGCAACAAGTGTGAAAGCACAAAGGTGCTTCAAAGTGCCCTCCTGAATCAGAAAGACATTTACTGAAGATAGTTATTATTGTAGACTTTACTGTACATAGTCATGTTAATATGTTCCTTTTGCATGTTACCAGCTGCATCTGTTTTTCCACACACCAATCAACATTTCACCTTGGGCACTTCAAAGACAGTAATCAATTCTTTTCACAGAGTCCGAGAATTCTTCCAAGCTAAGAGCAGACATTTCACTGTTTAAACTAATTTGAACAGACATCACCGTAAATCAAACTAGGGAAGAAAAATTTCCAAAACTGAGGCTGTTCAAAGCAAGCCTATTCATTTGTACCAGCATGGTGCTTCTGCCTGTGTGCACCTAGAATGACTGGCATTTAAGTATTCATGCAATATTCACCCCAGGACATTACTAGGTGTAAAGTACAAAAAGCCCAAGTTAAAAGATGTCAGTCCCACAGAATTTTGAAGCACAGGCTTTAATCTCCCCGCAGAGCACAGTAGTTCAGCAAGTATTACATTGTAAGACCATAAAAATCTATAGAACATAACAGTATGTGGGGAGGTGGCACACACTTGATGCTGTGTTGAAGAGCACCAGATTGCCGAGCCAGGTCTAAAACTCTTCAATAGTCACAGCTGAAAGTGAAAAACTGTGCATCAGGTTATACAATAGAATCCCACTGAAATCAATCTACGGAAAACAAGCAAGCAATACAGTACTGCATATAGAAATATAATGTCTCTCCAAAGCTGTATGTCATACGCTGTACAAATGGAAGAGAGTGCAGAGCTGCAATCTAGCTATCTCTGGACAGGAAGCAGAATAGAGACTTTAAGCTTGTGCTGCACCCTAATAATTAAAAATTCTTCTGATCCAGCACCTGACAACTTAGTTGTAGAGCCACAGTCACAGAACTGTCTTGTATCCATAGTGTCTCCATGCAATACTCCAGTGAATCATGCATATGTGTCAGCACCCTTTGGGGTAAGAACAGGCTGCACAGCTCCCCACCATGTAGCACAGATGTGCCTGTATGTCTTTTCCTCTGACATTCACTAGTGATGAAATCAAAATTACATTTAAAATAACTGAGAGTATTTAGAATTTGAAAATCTGTTGTTTACCTGGTAGTAAGTTTGGATTCTCTGCTCAATGCCTTAATAAACACAAAAACTCAAAGGATAACTAAGTCTTACAAAGCTGTAGAATGCATTTAATTCCAGTCAGCTGTGTCAATATCCTCTAGGAAACATTCCTCCATTATAAAACGCAACAATTAAACCAAGATTATACATATGGTAAACTAGAAATGACAAAAAAGGAAAAAACTAAAACACTCCCATTAGTTTAAATCAACTTACATAAACCTACTTCCTTTCTACTGCCAAGAGAAATTATTTATTTTTTATTTATTTTTAAGGCAAAATCAGACATGGTGCTCAAGCTACATCTGACCTGATCCCAGTAAAGAGATCATCCTCTTTACCCAATCTACCTCTACTGGCACATGTCTGCCTCCTCCACCATCTATCAGAGACTACTGCCCAGAGCTGGTAAACAGATTCACATCCAGTCACCCCATCCTAGTTCTATCACAATGATTCTATTTTCAAACACAGTTAGAAACAATGTTTTTATCCGATTCCTTTTACTAAACCAGTTTTGGAAACAGCTTACAGAACATCTTATGACAGCAGGTTTGAATGGGGCAGTAATACCCAGCAAGCCCAAGTGGCAGAGAGCAGTAATTTTTTATCCCCCAATAACCTGTAGCTGACAGCGTGCATCCAATTGTGCCTGGAGACACTTCACAACTTCTTTATAGGTACAGAAAGCCTTGTCATTATAAGCACAAACAGAGATCGAGCAAGAACTAGCTTACAGAGAAAATGGAGATACAACTTCAGGATTTAAACTAGAAGAAGTGCTTCCTTCAGTAAACAGGAAAAAGAATTTAGTGAGAAAAGGAACACAATGTGCAGTTGTTAGTGCTAGTACACGCCTAAACTGGAACAAATGAAATAGCGTGAGGATAAAAGCGCACGTTAACCCAAGAGTTAGGGCGAAACTGGGACAGAATAACCACATTCATTCCTTGCATCGAAGACAGGAAAATGGAGGTAGCAGATACCCACCAGGAAAGTAAAACTGACCTCATTCAAAGAGGCGTTTTTATTGTTAAGAACATTGAGAGAGGTCTTTGTGCGTGCGATATTTTAATCCAGACCAAATCTGGAGGCAGAGCTACAGTGAAGATTTTATGAGACATAAGGATTTTAGAATTAAATATTTTTATACTTGAAAAAGCTTTCAGACACAGAAGTGTCTAAATTTCTTACAGTAAAGAAATTATTACACTGAGCACGTTTACTCTAAACAGAGATCCAGTGAAGACAGTGTTGCTTTTTCTTATCCAGCTGTGATTACAACCAATTTAGCTCTGTTATTCTGTTTCTACTGTAAAAGCCTTCATTATTTTTCATTGTATTAATTTGCAACTTGAGTTCTGAGTAAGATATTGTTTATCCAAGTTAAAAACAAAATTATTCAAGGCAATCAAATTATAGAGGTATATTCCTAAGAATGTTACCATTTACCTTTGATTCCTAACCAAAGGCTGTAGACACTGAACTTCTTAAAATCCAAAATTCTAACTGCTTAGCTTTTGGTAACAACAAAAGACAGTTAAACAAAAGACTTGACACTTTTTGAGAAACCATATACGGTCTCATCTGTCCTTATAAATCACTATGAATTCTTATACTTCATAGTTGTTCTGGAAATATTCCACAAGTTCAAGTCTCTGAAATAATCCAAGAAACCCTGAAATAGTTCCCAAGAAATTAAAAATATCAAAGAGTCTTCTAGATAGGCAGATGCTTGCTTTAATATATCTAAGTGGCTGCCTGTTCGCATACCTAGGGATGGAGGAAGCAACTGCAGCCTACACTAATTTTGCAAAACAATGCCACTGACTTCAAGCAGTCCAACCTTCTAGTTTGCAGCAATCCTTGATAAAGAATTCAGTTCTAGTTTAATAGTTATTCAATTTTGTTAGTCAGTAAAATAACCTAACTACCAAGAACACTAGGATAATGAGAGAGTAAAAATTGCAAAATACAAAAGCTCACAATTCTATGGACCTAAGGGAAAATCACAAGGGTACAATAGACAGTTTAAAAGGCAAGGAGTAGTGTTTGCACCTAGAAATTTCAGAAGTATTGAAGAGAATCTGGGTTTCTCTCTTTCTACAAACTACAAGGGCAAGGCTTACCTCACCATATAAACAAAGACTGACGGCAAAGGCTCAAAAAGAAGAGTCGTTTCCATTGATGTTGAGATAATGTATTTATCAACATCCTCTTGAATTTCCTAGATTTTATGCAATGCTAACATAAGCAGTTCAGATCCTGCTGTGTGTCACTTATGGTACTGTACTATGCTATGTATCACTTTTCAACAGGTGTCATCTTTTAGAATTGTCTGAGTGTATGTCACCAAGACACATTCACCCACACCCTGGCTTTGGTTTTCAACTACATTCCTCTGAATTCCACATTTAGCCAAGTATTTCAATAGCTTCTTCCAAGGACTTGAAAAAATGTGGAATAGAAACACAATAGCAGAAACCATGTCTTTACTGTCTACTGCTGTACGTAAATATGAGTTGACATAGACTTAGAAAAATAAAACTGAAATATGTTCTTCAGCTCAGACACAGCACGTACTTTGGACAAGGAATGTAGGATTTTAAGAAGTTAAGACTACCTACGTACTCATACTAACAGAAGGTAAACTACTACTCTTCTATATGCTGTCAACATCTGCAGGATCAGATTTGAGTGTTCTGAAGCCTTCTTTTGTCATCTCCTCATGTACATAAATCCATTATAGAATCCTACTTTTTCCCAATGGCAATTCTACTGCCAGAAAGCATGTTCTCCATGGATGGTTGCCAGAAAGCCTAGCCCACATTCCAGCTGCTTACTTTTTCATTATATTTCACATTCTTAGCTTCCTTTAAATAGACTACTAGCATTTCAGAAAGTAATAAAATAAATGTTGAAGCTAGCTAAACTTCAAGCCATTAATAATTTTTCATTATTATGAATCTGTCCCACAACAGCTCTCTAAAATATAACAATCACTATGTAGAAAGGTATATCTGAGTATCTTTGGAAGATATGCTTATGGAAGTATATACTGTCTGAGACAGTAGTGTCTCCTATTATTTTAGAATTTGAGGGATTCTAAAATAATAGGAGATAAAATAATAAGAGATATGAAAACTCACACTGGTGCGGATATATAACACATGTAAATTAACTTTATTAAAAAAAAACAAAACAAACAAACCATCACCCCCCCCCCCAAAAAAAAAAAAAAAAAAACAAAAAAAAACAAAACAGCAGAAGCTGAATTAGTGTCCTGTACCCACTGGTTCTCACACCTGGACTTCTGCTTTGGCACTCTGTTGTCCAGATTAGATTCAGATTGATTTAATTCACCCAAGAACACTTTTCACTATGTCCTGTCGGAAATCTGTACGCAGTTGATACTTGCCATTTACCAACTTTGAAGCTACCACTTGCTAAGACAATTATCACAGAACTTCTTAATTAATCTTAATTATTTATTCATCAGTTAAAAGGATACTGGCTTGCAAATCCTGTGGCTACAGGCAGTGAATACACACTGTACTTACAGAGAAGAAACAGAATGCACTGACAGATTTAGAATCCTGATGTGTGCTTAAACATTTTAAAAGCAAAACATTATCATAAGCAGCATTTTCAGGGGAAAAAAAAAAAAGTAAGCCTACTCCATCAGAATGTTCTGCAGTTTTAATGGGCTGCCAGTCTTGCTGTGAAACAGCCTAGAGCTGAGAGGTCTCTCTGTAGTGACAGACAGATAAGCACACTAATCTGTAAAGCACAATCATCCCACTTTTTTCCTGAATTCCTTAAGTATATGAACATTATAGGAATGAGAACTAGTGTTTTATGAGCCCTTTAGGCTTCATATTCCAAAGATCAGTAACTTCTATTTTTTAACATTAATTATGTGCACTGTAAGACATGTAGGAACTGGGGGACAAGAGTGTGCAGAAGAAGGGAACAGAAATTACAAAAGCCCATCAATAACCCTTTATATTTTACAATGGTGACCAAAAGTACTCTAAATGCGAAACTGATTCTTTAGTAAATTCACTAATTTAATTTTTCTTCTACACTTATAGTAGGTTAATGTAATCTGTACTGTAAAATGGCACTAGAGTTACATGTATGCTTACAAATTAAGTTGGCAGGCTTTTCATTCGTTCTCATTTTTCTTTTCAAAATGTTCTATGTAAAATTTTAATATCATGCTTTTGATATTTATGGTATTTCAGCTTTCTTGATTTCATTGTGAATGTCAAGACATTTGCTTTTGCATTTCATTTTCACATTATAAACTTCATGACTTCTTCAGAATGGAAATTATTTAGTTCTCTTGTTATCATCAATATTTTTACACTTTTCTATGCAGAGGATAAAAAAGCCAGAAGATATATAAAGAATAATTATGTATTTATACCCCATGATTTTTAAACCAGTCTCCTTTAGAACCTAGTTAGGGACTGTGGACATTCACTTTAGCTATCCTACAGGTAGGAGGGATCATTATGATTATACAAGCTGACCAGACAACAGTTTTCCCACAAACTAATTCTAGACCATTTCAAAAACAACAAAAAAAATCAATCTGACCTTGATTAAGGACTTGAGGGAATGGACATAGGATAACACCCTTCTAATAAACCACTATCTTCATATCAAAATAAAACTAACAAAAACACACCACTAACAACCCCCATGCTTTAATTGAACCCACAGTTGTGCAATTGGAAAAATAATGGAACCCAATTTCAGATCTATTTTAAACTTTTTGAAACAAGATTATAGAGCTTTGTATTAGTAATTAACTAGAGAGCAACTAATTAAACATCTCTTGAATAAGTTAAATGGACAGAGCTCCTGAAGACTTTCAGTCTAAGGCACATTTTTCAGTCCTTTGCATCCTGTGACTCTCCTCTGAACCCACTGCAAATTATCAATATCTCCACAACTAAAAAACTCAAAATAAAGGGAAACATTTAGAATTCACTTACAAATAAAGAGTTCATTTTTTTCTACTCTAACCTGAGAGTCCTGTGTTTAAATATTCAATGGTCACACATCTCTATTCAACTGTGAGATTGAGCTGTGGTTTTGCCTAGTAATTCAATAAAATAAAACATAACCTGGAACGAACAACAGGCATTTTCTAGAGAAATGGTGCTGTGCAGACACTTGGTTGTAAATCTATCTGAATCTGCTGCCTCTACCCTCAGGCTAGGATTTAATTAACTTGTTATCACCCCTCTGCATTATAGAACTGAAGAAATGGACAGCAAAAAATACAAGTATACAGGCCTCTTCTTGGTAGAAGTAATATTTCCAGACACTGTCAGTCTCTAAGCTGAGGCTATCATGTCCACGTGTAAGGAAAATGCCAGCAACAAATCAGATTTCAGCAGCTGGAATACATTAATATGATTTAAAAAATAAAATTAAAAAATAATATTTTTCTGCATCCGCATAAAGTGACGATTTTGGCTGGTTTGATTTAGTCAAAGTGGAAACAGGAATCATCACAGAGCTCTATCTTCCCCATCTCTACAGGCAGTCCCCTGTGTTTGAGGACAAACCAAGACGCAAGAAGCCCTTTAGACCTTGACCTTTAACTGAAATTAATCAGCATATAAAAATGCATTCTATATGTAACAATTCTACATATCACATAACTGAAGATCCTTCGGTTTTACTGTTCTCACTAAGTAGCTACTCTGGTTTTGCTCCTCCAAAAAACATGATTGCCTGACTTCTATAGCCCTTTGCAACCATACTTATTTTTCTTCTTCCTCCTCCTTACCAGTTCTGGAATGAAAAAAATTATAGACAGGCTCAGTTAAATATTAGCGCTTGCACAAAAAAAAATTGGTTTGCCAGCTTTAGAAGCTTTAATCATTTTCAAAACCTTTTAAACATATTAATAATTTTACAGTGCTTACATAATCTCTAGGAAACTTTGCTATTTTGTAATCTCTAATTTTAATCTTTGCTGTATGGTTTCTGGTTTCTCAAGTCTGAATCGTAAGTTCAAAGAGAGGCTGTCATGCCAATTGCTTCTCTTACCAGCCCAAACTATCCTAATTAGTTCTCCTTCTATTTGTGATTACACAATATGCTTGCATGAATTACCACAATCACTAGCCTGGACTGCATTATGAGGAAAGCATTTAATGTATTTTTAGCTATCTTTTAGCATAGTTAAAACAAAGAAGAGGAACCAGATAATGAGATTAGTCAGCTCTCTACAGACCAATGACACATATACTCCAGACATTTTTCAGAAACTCTGGGGCTTTCCTTCTTGATTTTTCTTGTATTTCAAGCTTGGGAACAATAAGTAGATGGGTGCTGCATAAGCACACTAAAATTAGAATATTCTGCTGTCTGATCCAAGAGGTGACAAAAGAAAAACAAGTGTGCACCTGAGTTCAGTCTGCGTTCCCAACCTTCAGACCTAAGTGCGTATCTCCTAGTATCTAATGTAGCTATTTGTTACTGCTATGTACTTACTATCCAGCACCTAAGACAAATAGTCAGGGGAGTAGAAATTTTAATGTCGTTTATTACTTCTAAATATTACCTAAAAACCTCACAGCAGCTGTATGTACAGTCATTCAGCTAGAAGTACTCCCAGAAGCTTGAGAGCATTGATCTAATAAAATATTCCCCTCCCATCTATGCTGTAGCTTCAAAAGACACTTTTAGTTCTCGGCAAAGACAGAATATAACTTGTTCAACTGATTTGGAGATCTTGGGAAATAATTAATAAGAATAAACATATTCTACCACATTGTATGACAGAATGCATGCAAGTCCAATATGCAAACCACTGACCATATTAAATTGCTAAATTGCCATGGAACAAAAGGATATTACAGAACTGTCATACTCAAAGCATTCTACTGCTGAAATTTCAGTTTAATTGCAAACTAGAAAACTAAAACCAGCTTCATTTTAAAAGCAAGGAAGTTTCTAGTTCAGTCAGAAAAATGATGAAATAAACCAGCTCTTTTCTTACCCTTATTGTACATATTGGTTGGTACTTGCACATCGCTCAGACTGATATTCACAGGCAAGTTATTGAAGTGGTCATTTGGCACTAGAATGAATTCCTTCCCCAGCTCCAAATAGTTTCCTTCTTCATCTCGTTCATTTATGAGCACAGCATTGAAGTATTCATACTGCAAGAGAAACCCACATTCGGTACTCAGAATTCATATTCAGCATAAAACCACAAGATTTTAATATTTTAACATATTTATCATTCATTGACTGGCATTTACATATATCTCGATCTAGAATAGAAGACCATGATATTTTTTTCATCTCTCAGATTCCCTCTGTACTGCTAGTACAGGTACATTTCTGAAACCAGATTTATCAATACACCTCAAGAAAACCCTGTATTACCTCAGATCTCTGGCTGCCTTGAAAATCTTAGGGGCAGTCCAACAACACCCTTAACAAAATCAATGTATGCACTATTTTTAATACAAAGGTCTCTAGATGTAAATAAACCCCTAGATAATTATTTGTATCAGTAGATCTATTTAGCATATTTCCATCAGTTTAAGAACTGCTATCAGAGCTGAATTTATGCCTTGAGAAACTAAACATTTTTACTTCACGAGAATATTAACTACATCTGTTGTTGCTTACCCAACATGTACTGACTGACACTTCCTAAAGAAAAATATAAGCTTTATCCTGAATTTTGCAGATGTACATCATAGCAAGTTTTGTAAAATTATGCATACTTCAATACAGACATATAAACTTAGCAGTGACTTATTTTGAACAAGAAGTTATTGTCTACCTGTTACAGACTCCTGAAGAGTATTTGCCCTATTTTGTACATAACTTTAACAAGATAAGCAAAAGCAATTTAGATAAAATTATTTCTTTACGACATAATTTAATAAGAAATTCTATCAAGCTTTGAAGCAACAAACAGTGAAGACTACTTTTTAACCTCTTAAATAACCTTAACCCTTGGCAACAGTTTGTGATGTGTTTCTTAGCTGAAAGAGACCAAAGTTTAGTGTTGAAGAATCTCATTAATTTAAATATGAGTCTCTAACTATCCATCTGAGAGTAAATCAATGTAATAGATATAAACCTATGCATTCATAGATTGTATGTATCTATATAACCTGTATAAAGATAAACATACCATTTACAAAGCTAAAACAGAATCAGCAAGTACAAAAACTTAAAAGGCTTTTCACAATCACTCTTTCTTAGTGTAATATGCAATTCATTTTACTAAATAAGAATTACTTAAAATCTTACAATCTCTACACTTCCATTAAAAACCTCAGTAATACCGGTATCTTAAATGGAAGATTACTTGGAAAGCAGCTTTCCATATCCTGCTCTTTTAGGTTTTATGTTTTCAAAATGGCAAACCCATAGTTTGGATTTGAGATGAAAGAAGAACACAAAGTCGCTGTCTATTAGATAGATTTTGAGGACCTCCCGTGTATGACAGAAATATTCAGACAAACTCAGTATTCCACAGAACATTAATCACATATAACAAAGACTAAGACACATCAGTATCTGAAAATCAATCTAAGAGAAATTAATCTGACATGATTAAACATTTGATCTTAAAAGTTATTTTACTTTATTAGTTTATACTGAGATGAGCCAAATCTACTGCATATACCTCATGAATATATACAGACAGCTAGTGAATCCTCAAGTTCAGGAAAAAAAAAAAAAACACCAAACCACAGTAGCCCTTTTTTTTTAGCTTTTTTAACTCCAGGAGCCCCAGGTAAGGAAAAGAATAAAGATATAATTTGTCTAAAGGTGTAGTTTCATTAATTAATTCCAAAAGTTACTAGAATTATCCAACACCCCCACAGATGTTACCCTTTTCTATATCATTTGGGGCTTGTCATTGTTTGTCCTGGGTTCAGCAGTAGCAGTCATTTTTCTCCTTAGTAGCTGGTGCAGTGCTATGGGTTTATGACTTTCGGCCTCGAAACAGCGCTGATAACACCGATGTTTTTAATTACTGCTCAAACGTTTAGACTGACCAAGGACTTTGTGAGCCTCATGCTCTGCCAGGGAGGAGGGGAAGCCGGGAGGAAGCAGAGACAGGACACCTGACCCAAACTGACCAAAGAGGTATTCCATACCACAGCACGTCATGCCCAGGATGTAGAACTGGGGGCAGTCACCCAGAAGGGGGAGGTCACTGCTCAGTCAGACTGGGTATCGGTCGGAGGGTGGTGAGCGGTTGTATTCTCTCCCCTTGTTATTTCCCTCATCATTATTACTGGTGGTAGCAGCGGTGATTTGTGTTATACCTTAGTTACCGGACTGTTCTTATCTCAACCTGTGGGAATTACATTCTTTTGATTCTCCTCCCCATCCCTCCGGGAGTGGGGGGGGGAGGAAGGTTGGGGGGAGTGAGAGAGAGGCTGCGTGGCTGGGCTTAAACCACGACACTGTTACACATTTTACTCTTCTCGTACCAAAACCAAAAGGATGAAGAAACATCATCATTTCCAAGAAACACCAGTTCTCATTTTATCTGGGAGAAACCTTCTCCATCTCTGCTTATTATCCAGGTTTATCATGGATCATTAACTGCACTGCATGCCTGCTGCACACATGTGACAGCAGCTTTTTCAGTTTACCCTTTCTGCAAAAGCCAGAGACAGTTGGCAGAAGACTTGAAAGCCCAACTCTTATTTCCCATTTTAGTAAGAAACAGAATATTCCTTCCAACATTAAGTCATGCAGTAATGACAGTTGTAAAACACAATTCTACTCCAATTCCAAGCATGGAAGAGTAAGTTGTTCAGCTTTTCCATGATATAGTAGATAATATCTAAGTCTGCAAAAAGGCTGATATTCCATCCTCTGGGAGTACAGTATAAATAAAATTCTATAATACATGCTTCTTTCTTGCTAACCACCTCCCTCTTCACAGCCTTTGGACAGTCAAGCAGCAGGTCGTGGGTGATTGTTTCATCTGTTTTCCAAACCACTTGTTTTCTTGTCGTTTAAGAGGTGGGTTTGTTTTCTTTTTTCTCTGTTGGAAAAGACATTGCCTCCATAATTGCTGGAGCTACAGATAAGTCATTGTATTGCTTTCATGACACTTCTTGGCTTTGTAAATCAGGACTGTCACAAAGAGATCAAAGGGGGGTTTGGGTTTTGTTTTCTTATTAAGACCACCACTGGAAGCATTCATAACACCTAACTCCAACTGTTGCATTTAAATATTACACTTTGAGTGAAAGGCGAAGACATTTCAAGATAAAAATTTTTATATTAAAATATGTAGAAATATACTCTTCTCCTTTAACTGAATCTATGCATCAAGGAATAATTTCTACAGTAATTCACACACAGCCATAGTGATTTCTAGGATGTAAATTTACCTTGCCCATGGGTTTTATAATACTTTGAAAATTGCAGGAAAAGTGGTCAAATTTCCACTGAGAATGTCAGCTTATACATGGAAATTGCCTCTAAAAGAATATTATTTCCTTTCATTCAGTGGGTTATTTCCTTTTCCAAAGGAGTTAATTAGTAGACATCCTTCTTCAACGTGTTCGGAAAGTGGGCAAGGCTAGCCAAGTATTAAAATCTGCTATATTCTAAATAAAATGAAACCACTCTTTTCACAATTAAGGGTATTTAGGACCAATTGTTTCTTTGGTCTATTTAGTATTCACTGATTTATTGGTCTGAGTCTGTATTTTCCCTTTTCAATTCTACAAGTGTATACACAATAATATGATTGGAGGGAGTGAGGGGACATTAAAGCAAATTGTAGTATACAATTGCCCTTACAATATTACACTAATTAATATTTTCCTGGGTTGGGTTTGGGTTTTTTTTTTTTCTGTTTCAATTAGAGTGTGTTTGGGTTTGGTTTGTTGGGTTTTTTTGATTTTTTTATTTTTTGCAAGTGAGAAGCCTACAGAAATAACATATTAAAGACAGCCCAAGTTCTAAACCTGATTAAACGTCAGGTAAAATATACAGCTCAATAATTACACTGAAAAAGATCAGCATTTAAGCAGAGCTGCTTTACAGTAGCTTCTGTTGTCACTTTACCTCCAAGGAAACTGATGAGTGTGACAGCTGAAAGGTGGTAGAAGGAAAATTAAAAATAAAAATTGAAGTAAAATGAAAATATGAAAGTAAAACCATCTGGTGTTCTGACACTGCACTCAAGAGCATGCCTAAAGGGAAAGAGGATAAAGTCCTGTTTGCTGACAACCCAAATGCTTTACCTGCTAAACGCTTGGAGAAAATGACTCAATTTAGTCTTGTTATGGAAGGCCAATCTTTGATGTAACCTTAACTAGGTGAGTTCTGAGTGCGTACAATAAAACATGCCAAGACGTTATTAGTCAAATAACAAAATAATTATCCGGGTTGGGAGCATAGCCAGTCTCTATTGTGACTTGGCCAATGGGTGAGTTTACACCAACCTTACATTTAGACTTGCACAGTGAGCAATGAACTGGACAATCAGTAGTCAAAGGAAATCTCATTCACATAATCTATTATATGCACCTCAAGGTCTTAATATGGACCCTTACACTTTTGTGCTTTTAAATTTTCACAAATAAATACACTCGTGTTTCTTATTTGTACATTCTTTAGCAGTGTCCAGTCATTCTGAATGCTTGAGCAAGCATTCTGAAAGCCCCCACTGTATTGTAATGAAGACAACCTAGAGCAAAGCCATAAAAATTTGAGACAAATAAGAACTTCAGTTTTCATAATATTTTATCATTGTGAAGAAAAAAGCCTTCCCAATGCAAGCCAATATAAACTCATCAGTAGGGCTCAATAGAACAAGGACTTGACAAGCCTGCCTCAGCAAGGAGCTAACCGTATTTGAGATATCCCAAAGAATCATACTGCGAATAGTCTGCAGAACCCTAGGCTGCTCCAACATACTGGTATAATCATAGCACAGAGAGACTTATGGGTCTGTAAGGAGATCAATCACAAAATTGTTTTACAGGTTCATTCATGCTGACTAGCAAAGGCAAGTTTTGTTTTAAAACACCGTAAGTTAGCCTCAGCCACAATACAAACGTGCGCAGTATGACCTCTTTGTGTGGTTGCCACAGACATGCTGATGATAAAAATTTAATCCCGTCAAAGGTATCACAGGAAAATGTGGGAGAGCACAAGGTTTGCGGCATCCAGTGAGAACCATGGGGGAATTAGCAGGGGAGAAATGATTTGCAAGGCAAGAAAGAAGTCTTGAAGATTATCTGTTCCAATTTAGACACCTATTTTTTGGCATAACTTCTCAACTAAACAAGCACCTTGATTACAATGGACACTTTGCTGAAACAAGACATCGGTAATTTAGATATGGTACTGAAAAGTACTGTGCATGTCTTGAATAATTTCAATATAGTACAAACTGTGGTAGATGAGTGATATTCTGTATTTCTATTTACATTTATCTTATTGTAAACAGATACCTTGTGATGCTTATGTATCAAATATTTGTTACAACTGTAAAGAGCTTATTTATTTAAATATAAATATTTACCATTTAAAAGATACATTCTAACGCAAATTGCCTTAGCAACTTAGAGAGTTCTTGGTACATGAAAGAAAACATGTATCAACTGTTTTCACTGTATTTTTAAATGGAGTAGTTTGTTTTACAGGTATGAAACAATGCAAGCCACAATTTTAGTTTAATTTTTTTTCTGTAGTACAGAAATTATTGTTCCCAAAACAAACAAACAAAAAAGAAGCCCTATTCACAGAACTATAAAGACTAGGGAGGTGTAACGACAAAACCAGGGATGATTTGCACTAATGGGTCAGCACTATAGCAGTATTAGGATTACACTGATAATTTTTACCAATGCAAGAACCATTTTCACAGTGTTTCAGATAAAGACAAAGCTGGTTGTCTCTGGGAAACACTAAACTAAGAAAATGTCATGGAATTTGTACTGCACCTCAAAATGCTAGAGCAGAGAGAAAGTTGAGTAGTAAATAACACGGAATTTTAAGGGGAAAGCAAAACCTAGCATTAAACAGCAGACAACTAGAAATGAACGGTAATTTGAATATCTACTGCAGTTTCAGCAAAACAGCTATCCTCAGAGAATTAAAAAAAAAAAAAGACAAGTTTCTTTTCTCAAGACTTTGACAAGTAGGACACATCTCTAAGAGGGTAGAAATGTTCATGATATGTACAAAACAAAATGAGAAGAGTTATCCATTCTGAGGGAGGGTTGCTTACTACAAAACATATTGACAAGTCTCCACTCTAGTATTCACATGTTAATGAAGAGGCAGATGTCTGAATGCATATCAGTTTCTAATGCTCAAAAAAGCCTCTTCTCACAGTTGTCCACTGAGGAGGATTTACATTTTGAAGCACATGATTAAAGCTCTTGTCTTCAAGAACTTAGTCTGCTGTTTAGCAGTATAAAAGTTCATAAAAGCTAACTGTCTCATTCAATAAAAACTGGTTTGAATTTTAAGAAGCTTTTAGCTTTCAGAAAACTGGCATCTTTTGTAAAATGCCATCTTTACAATTTCTGATTATTCTATGAAAGTTCTCACTTGCTCTTCTGTAGGAATTTCCAATGCTTCTGCTCCCCCCACCCCTTTTCATGTCTTTAACAGTAAAGCTCAGAAAACACCTGTCATTTGCAATGTGGTCAATCCCTCTTTATGGGAATAGCATAAAAATTTCGCTTATAAGTTTGCAAAAACAATCAATTTAGTTTTGACACAACCAAATTAAGATGACATTACCCTGGGCTATCCACTCCCTCTCAATACAATTACCCTATTAATATGGTCTTAAACAGGATAAATAAAATACTTCATTAAAGTATAAAATCAATAATACTTCATTAAAGTATAAAAACAATTACACCAGCATGTAAATTGATAACACATCAAGGTCTTGGAGGTCTTGTAAGGATTAACTGGTTCATTAAGAGTGGCAAGTAGTAAGTAATTATGATGGCTATTTCAAATCGTCCAGTAAAGTTAAAAAGAGTCACTTCAGGTTACAGGTTTCAGAGGAAGCCTCCTTTTCTCTTAGAGATAAGTATCTAAAAATATCTGTTTCTACATACAAAAGCTCTCAAGATATTTTCTTTGTCACAAGGCTGAACAAAAACTCTTTGGTCACTTTTAAACTTAGCAAACACAACAAAGAAGGAGACAAGTCTTCCAGTCCAACATTTCGGACACCTGTATGACAAGCCTTATTGGACAGCTAATATTTTTGCTGGGTCTAGAAATTCAAGAGATCAGTGTGTTCATTTCAGTACACATAAACCCCCCTGGGGAATACTTTTTACTAAAGAGCAAAACAAATCCCTGCTCTGGTGGCACCATAATTTCTCCCTTCTCCCAAAGGAGAGACATTATGTTAAAAGATACCAGTTACACAGACAAGTAAGTTCAGAGCCAGTTATGCTCATACAGAGCTGAAGCAAACCATGGAGATAACTTACTGAAAATTTATAAAGCAACTTTAATCAAGAATTTAATGACTTAAGTGAATTATTTTATAACCAGAATAAAATAATGTGCAAATTCTGCATTTCAAAACCACATAATTGCCACAAATACCATAAAGCTAATACTGTGGAATGATAAAAAGCCTGAAGTCCCAAACCTGAAAAATCAACCAGTACAGTAGCATGGCCCTTTGGTAATGCTTATTGTCTCTGCACCCATTGCTGAGCGAGCATGACAGGAGTACTTCTGGGGCTTGGGCAGCCCCTTCCCAGCTGCACTCAAAATGCTTCATCCTGCACTTTCATCTGGTCTTAGCACAGGCAGAGCTTCCTCGGCTCTGTGCTTGTGCTGAGGATGCACCTTCTCAGTTTGCTTCTGATGAACACAGAGAAATTCTTCCTGCTAACAAACATGAGAGGTCTGCTGGGCTTTATTTAAACCACACTTTGGAAGAAGCAGCAAGTAGCCTAAACCTTTTCACTCCAAAAGGACTTGCTCTGTGCAAGAGCAAAGAAAACAAGGGAAGACTAATAAGCACTTCTAAACACTTGAGGATGTTAACACATTTCTGACACATTTATATCAAGCTTGCCATTACTTCTATACCAGAGTGGTGGTGATCATCCCTCTTCCGATTACAAAATACAACATTACACAGTACGGCTTGACTAGAACGTTATTTTCAGAACATTAAGAACCCTCACTATGCCTCATTTATTTTTAGATTATAAGCAGTATCCCACTGTCGTGGGGTGTGGCCTAAACAGAGATGCAAAATACTCAGCTCAAAACACATGCTTGACAGGTTATCAGGATACTTTGGGTGGGGGGCTACAAAATCTCTGCACTTTGGCTGAGCAGGTAAGATGCACAGACACACTGAAGGCAGGTTTCTTCTCTGTTAAAGTCTAAAGACAAAAATTGAAATGCGGTTTGATACATAACAGAGATAGCACTTTGATTTTAAAATATCTGCCTTTTTATTAACACTTATATAAAAAAGAGAGGAGGATCATCCTTTTCCAGCAACTTGGAAAAAAAGCAAAAATCAAGCATGTGTGATTTTTATGGAATAACAAATGACTTCTACTAGCCATGTTCTAGGCATAAAGATAGGCATATTTTAAACTTGAGCAGCATTGTGAAGGCATTTTTAACCAAATTATATCATTTGTGTGCCTTTACAGACACAAAAAAAGCTGAAAAACTTGATCTCATAATACCATTTTCATTACTAGCTAGAACAACAGGGCTCCTTCATTTCTCTTTAAAACCCTGTAGATCAAGACACAGCTATTGAACAAGCAGGATCAACACTTTATATAAAATAATGCTGTAAAACAGTATAGCAAAATTACAGACTTGCTTCAAAATCAATACAGTAATATTTTCAGGAGTTTTCCATCTTACCACAAGGTAACCAACGAATGGCGTTCAATATAGAACACTAAAAAAACTTCTCCACATAGTTTCAAATGTGCTATAGAAACCAAAAACCAAGCTGTTCGCAAACAGATAAGGTGAGAAGTTTTAAAGTAAAATCAGTGCACTCCCATGCATGTTCAGCTCATCTGACACATTCAGGTTGATGACAACCTCAAGGCTGCTTTTAATTATCAGTGGATATGTATCTGACTTCTTTGCGCCTTTTTACAGTCATATGCCCTAAATACCTCATTCGTACTTCCAAGCAGAAAGAAAAAAAAAAAAAAACATTTCTAAAGCTCTCCATCTCCTCTGTCTCCCATGAGAAGCAACTTTAACCCAGACTCTTCATAGTCTAAGGCATGCATATATTGCTGCTCTGTAATCAGCAAGAACTGCACTGTCTCCTCAACAAGATATGCCCAGGGACAGTAGACAACCTATATACAGTGTTTTGCTGGACTGGGGTTTAACAACTATCCCTACTAAAACAGAAAGCAACAGGCAGTTCATATCCAGCAGTCAACAACATTTAAACACTAACTGTGGCTCTGGATGATGAATTAAACATGCACTTTACCAGATATATTTCTCATACCAATGGGGGTAATCAAAATAATTTAATACTGAAGAACCAGAACAGAACTAAATTTCATGGTGCTCACTGCAATCCTAGGTTTGTTTGGTTACTCCCACCCACCCGCTATACACAGAGGAGGTTAAATTAATATTATTGACTACCCAAAGGAAAGCAAAAGAACATGTACAACATTATTGAATTTATTTGGGAGTAAAGTGAGAGATGAGATGCTGAGCAACTGAAAGTATACAAATCCTCTTCAAATGATTAATGACTCTCTCATGCAATATAGAAATTTGGTCAGCTAAGCCCACAGTTGAAATAACAAGACCACAATGATGAGTTAATTTAATAAAAGAAACACATGTCTCCAGAGTCACACAGTTCTGGGGAAGAAATAAAGAAAATTAAAAAAAAACGCAACAGCATCTATTTTGTTCATAAAATTAATTTGAAATGTATAAAGAAATCTCACAAAGAAAAGAATTAGTCATGAGAATAATTAAGGAAGGGGGAAGCCCTAAACTTGAGAGGATATTTTGCAAATTGTAGTTAAATACTAATATATTATTCTAAATTTCAAGTTACACTATGAAAGAACTCTTCAAACCTGTAGATCATGCTAAAAGCAGCATGCCTTCTGACGGGATTATTGCTGAAGCACAAGTATCACTTCCCAGATTCTTTACAGTGCTGCTTTGCATTGATTGAATGAATAAAGTTTAAAAAATAATACACAGAGAAAATACTTTTACATATCATATTCTGAGTTTTTTCTTGACTTCATTCAAAAAGAATGAACCCTAGATACAGGAACTCAGAATCTGCATAAGCCAGCTGAGGCAGATTTGCTTCAAACACTAGTTTGTATTTGGCCTGGGAGCTGGCTTGGGGGGCAGGGAGAAGGTCCAAAGAGAGGCATGTTAAGAGCTTGTTTGTTGCATAATAGCTACGTGGGTAAAATGAACACCTACACACTATGCACTTCCTATTCTTGTGTGAATAAGTGAGTGGTACAGTCCGAGAATTAAGATTATGAAATATAAAAATGGCCTTTCTATGCTTTCAACTTCTAACCATTTTTCACAACAAGCAAGGACAGGCTAACAATGATAAATGTAACAGCAGCAATAAAGGAACACATTATATAAACTGAACTTGTCAGAGCAACATTACGAAACTATCTGGAGCCTGTATGATTATTTCTTCGCTGTACTGAAGTCTCAGATGCTCATGGCACAATTTACTACTATGCTTACTGAGCTGTAGACTGTGTTGCTATTGTACTCCTACACAGAACTTCAGAGTTATGGCAAAACCATAGCACAGTGTAAGGTTCTGTGAAAGCAACTAAAGGAGCTATTTAGATTTTCAGAAACATTACCATTTTCCATGTTCCAGCTCTAATTTGTGTAGCACTTTTCTCTATTTTGAATGGAAATAGATAAACTCTTTTAGAAAAGATGATCAGGCAAATCAAAGCAACCAAATATATAAAATTCTAGTTTGAAACCCATCTGGGCGATGGGATAACGGGTAGTTTGACTTCTACCCCACAATCCAGCTTGCTTCCCAGTCTTGTTTACAAGCATTAGAAGTGCAGGCTAAAGAGGTGGGATAGATAACATCTTCCAAAGACTGAAGAATCTAAGAAACATTCCTAGGAAGGGCCTTGTGTGAAGCAGCTGCTGAGAACTGGGAAAGTCTCCAGTGGACAATTGTAGTCCAGACTGGGTACACGGTGTCTTTGTGCTTTTCCCTCATTCATCAGGAAAGATCACACACGAAGGGGCCTCTCAGCCATCTAAACAAACTAAAAATAATTTCGCAGCTCTCTTTAGTTACTCTCTCTAAACAACTTAATTTCCTATTTCACTGTTCCCTTCCTGTCTCTGGTAAAGAGTAAATTGAAAACAACAAGACATGAGAGGGAATACAGTATCATTCAGTCACAAATGCTCATCTAGTAAAAAACATGAAGCAACCTTCATTCCTACCAGATGTTTATCTATGGTTCTGCTTCTTTTGTTACCAGAACATCATATGAAGAAAGACACTTTTAAGAGCACACACATAGGGTTGGCTTTTTTCTTGTTATTATCTTCTTAATGAAAACCATGATATACGGATATGTAAGTTCCCCTGTGCATATCTACATGGAAGACGAAGATCTGAATGTAGAAATATTATATTGGTGAGGCACTGGAATGGGTTGCCCAGGTAAGTTGTGAATGCTCCATCCCTGGAGGTATTCAAGGCCAGGTTGGACAGAGCCTTGGGTGACATGGCTTAATGTGAGGTGTCCCTGCACATGGCAGGGGGTTGGAACTAGATGATCTTAAGGTCCTTTCCAACCCTAACTATTCTATGATTCTATATAAGTTGTTAATCATGATTTGCACGAAAATCCTACATTACCTTTAACCATTCACTGTAGAAACAGATTAGTGAAAATACAATGTACTCCCTTATAGAAAATATTTATCAGTTTTGAATGCATTAATTCTGACCTTATTGCAACAGCTAAAACGATATTCATAAAAATGTAATAATGCTTAGTGCCAATAGCTTCCCTGAAAAATACGAGTCATAAGCCATCTAACCACTGCAATTCAATGTCTTCCCGAGCAAAAGGTTTAACCAACAGGAAAAAGTATTTGAAATAATGAAAAATGTGTGAGGCTGACCCATAGGTTATTAACTTAGGCTTCCTGGACATAAGTTTACTACAGATGACTTACTATATGTAGATTCCAGGGAAAAAATTACACTAGATATTGTTACGCTAGCCTTCAACTGCCAGAAAAAGATCCTCCCTCCTAAATAAGGTGTCATGAAAACACTTCATTACGCAACCAGCTTGTCATTAGCTATTTCATTGAAATAATATATAGAGTGACTAGACCACACAAGGATCTGAACAGCAATACATACAACATATCATGAAGAAAACCTGAAATGTAATACACATCTTACCCATTTACTCATCTGTAGTTTAAACAAACATAGAGACCTAAACCAGATTTATAAACTTTAGTGACAAAAAAATATTTTCAAAGACAGAAGGCTTATGCTAATGGATATCATTCAAAATTCCTAATGTAACACACATCATCTTGAAGTAGAAATACGCCATGGATAATTCTTCATTAAACATTCAGGTACTTAGAGTACAAATATGAGCTTTGGTTTACCTGAGCTATATGCTGACACTGAAAATTTGCAGTTTGTTTACAGTAAAGCTGATTGGGAATAATGAAATGGCATCCCTGAAATCTCTTCAATTCCCATGCTGAATATTACTGTATTTAGAAAGAGTTTTACAACAGGAAGACTTATTATTAATACAAGATTATTTTCTAATCCGAAGAACGTCTCTATTTATATCTATCCTGTTCTTTACCTGTGTTACAAATGACTTGCATATTTGTCAGCATCTTGGGTTCAGTTAGACAGTGACAAGTCCTAAATACTTCAAGGAAATGAGACATATTCAATCAAATAAAGGTTCTCATCTCTGTTACAGCTATGCAGACTTTGGACTCAATGTGAATGGTGGTTGCTACTGCTGAAAAAAATAGCTGTCTCTTTATCTTGAAATGTATACATGACTAAGGAGTTAGTCTGATATGAAAACACATATAGAAGAATTAAGAGGGTTTCCAACTGCACATTTTAATACCCACTCCCCAAATCCTCTGTATGAGTGCGCATGAGGTAAATAATTTTGACTTTTCATGCTTCACTGCAGCAGTAGCTCTTAACAGCTCCCAATTATTCATACAGTCAGCAGTGGCCAAAGAGCAAATTGCATTCCTGATCTTCACTAAGGTCATTTAGAAAGAGATCAGCAGTGTTGAGTCTTCAAAACCTACCCATTCAATACATTTTCTTGTGCTTCCAGTTCAATGTATTATGCTTCCAGTTCAATGTATTAATGCACAACACTGGTATCTTCCAGGCAAAGTTCAAGTTGGGTTTTCTCCTAGCTGAGGTTCATAGTAATTACTGAAAGCCAGGATTTTTTCAGGTAAATATTCACAAATGGCAAAAGAGAAGGTAGCCCTCAAAATACAGCCAGGCCTCTACAGTCCTCCATGGACGGCAGCAAGATTAGCTCACCAACATTTTTCCTGGTTAGCTGCAATATTTACGTGTCTCAAACCATCAGAGTATTTCCAGTGGCAGTATTTGTACATTCCGTCATACTGCTGCCCAACATACCTGCTAAAATACTGTCAGATGGTAACAGGTGAAGAGCTTCACCTTGTGTTTCTCTCTTATTCTACTTTTCTTTTTCTTCCTAAATCTAGTTTATATAAAATGCAGATGAAATTAAAGTCTTATTATTTGAGGCTCTGCTATTAACCACAAATTAGTACATTAATAAAGTTCAAGCAAGAACTGTGAAATTCTACATGTTGTTGCCGAAACTCAAAGTTTTACTCCTTGCTTCAAGGTAACTGCAATTTCTTTTACTACAGATTAGAAAAGCCAAGCATATATTTTATTTCTACAATGAAATTTGCTGAAAATTATTTAATTACTTGATTTTTTCAATAGATTCTGATCTTTAACCACTTTGTTACAAATGCAGAAAACAAACAAACAAATATCAACATTTGTATCTCTCAGGGAAGAGATTGGTCTTGATTTCACAGCTGTAAGACTAATTATCACATCTGTCATTTTTGCAGGACTGTAAATGCCTGATGAAAAATGCTCCATAGCATTATTAGTCTCCCAAAGCATTACTGGCACTTCTGTGTCAGCATATCCTCTAATATAAACCACCCACGATACTACAGAGCAGTACGCCAGATGCCCTACCTGAGCACATAACACACCATGCTGAAAAAAACCTGCTCAAACTTGCCATTCCTGAATGCAGTACCTGCCTCTTGTGATCACATCAATTCAACTTCCTAACAGGCTCCCTTTGGATGAAATCTTCGCATGGCAGTTTGCGCAACACCATCTATTTCCAGTAAAGAGCAGCACTAGCAGCAGAATTTAGCTCTTTCTCAGATATACCTGCTGAAATAATTTCACCCCTGTAGTCAGGTGATGGTTCTACTTTTAGCAGCAATAATGACCTGTCTGTCTCTCAAACCCCGGAAGGAACTCTTCATTTGACCTAATGTTTACAGGCAAGCTAACCAGAGCATCATTAATTCAGAATAAGTAACAATGACATCTTCTTAATATGTTGCTAGTATCTATGAATCTGTCTCAGTTGTGTGGATGCAGGCCAGAAGACATCCTAGAATAGCTAAAAAAACTCCAAACTTACTTTTTACGTTTTCTACCGAGCCAATAGCTTAAGCACCATCATGAGTCACAGAGGTTGACTAGCTGGTGACAATCGTGTGCTGAAATTATAAACGTCAAAAAACTGTGATTCACTTAAATCAAGTGCCTGTGTTTAATTTATTTATATTAAGCTTCCACATTTCTGAGACGTAGTTTCACCAAACTTCTTCTTGAGCAGTGTAAATCATCATCAAAGTACAGAAGAATAAATCTGCAGAACATAACTGGTTTGAATATGACGCACAGCAAACAATTGCAAAAGCATATATACGGATTCACTGTTAAAGCTTGGAAACGTCTTCGCATTTTTCCATAGTTTATGCAGGAATTTAGAATGTTGCAAGTATATAATTAGTATTAGAACTGATTAATTCATACTGTGGGAAAATACATAAAGAACTGAAATATAGCTCTACGGATCTTTCTCTTCACCCCAACTGCAATCGAGCACATGCCTATTCAACTCTCTGAACATACTGCCAGAACTCAATTTTGGGAGCTGGCTTTATTCTTCTTGGCTGTAATACTGAATGTTTCATTTTTCAATGTCACATTATTTACCATGCACATATTTTAGTCATATCATTTCACAGTACGGTTCTGGGGCTGGTTGGCTCACAGCTTCTTTGTACCTATTTTCCTTCATTCTCTTGTTCATTTCTTTCCCACAAGGCTGTTTGCCAATTCATATTTGCCTGTGTTTGTAACGTAAGAACAAACTATTATCAGTTCTTTGAAAGGCACATAATACAGAGCTCTTGGAAAAAAAGCTGCAGGTTCCATCTGCACAGTTTGAGAAGAATCAGGTCTGATTTCTACTCTGGTTCATTCCAGATTTTGCTTGGAGCTGTGTGTCAGGATCAGATCTAAAAATCTTCAAAATTTACTTGTAACATTGAAAACATGAAACCCAAACATTTTTAGAGGTTGATACAGAACAGTGAACCAGTCCTCAGATTACTTCAATGGGGCTCAAATTTGCTTGAAAAGTTCTTTGAACCTTAGCAAAAATCTAATTGAAATTAAGCTTTTAATGATAGCTGAAGTCCATCAATGCTTGGCATGGTTCCACAAGGTTTAACCTAAGATTTGCAAAGCTTTAGCAAGCACATGCCTTCATCAGTGTTTTCTTTCCTGCAATAAGCAAGAGTAATATGTTCATATGTATACTCATTTTTTTAATT
Source organism: Pezoporus flaviventris (assembly GCF_033815535.1). Taxonomy (NCBI): domain Eukaryota; kingdom Metazoa; phylum Chordata; class Aves; order Psittaciformes; family Psittacidae; genus Pezoporus; species Pezoporus flaviventris. The sequence goes on along the minus strand of NW_026892569.1, from coordinate 7,944,638 downwards.
CAGTGTGTATTTCACTAAACATACTAAAATTAAGTGAAAGCAAAGCAACAGAGAAAAAAGTGATATAAGGAATAAAGCATGAGAAAAGAAATTATGTCTTTGGTCCTACTCTGCCCAAAATTGCACGCGTCCTGAAAAGATGAAAAGTGCAATAGAAAAAAGGAATACCTGACTTAAGTATTTAAGTTTCATTCTCAAATCTTGCATTTGGCTTTAAATTTGGTGTGACCTCTGCTGTGTTTAAGGAAAACTACTCTGTACAACACAGCCAAGAGCAGGAACTCTCTTACTTCTGAATAAAAAATGTTAGCTGAAGGCTGTATTACCTGGCACTATGCCCCAGTTAATTAGAATTATTAAGAGAAGAGCCCACGACATCAGAGGCAGCATTGTACTACACAGACCTGCTTTCAAGACCAATGGTCTCTGTCCTCTTGGCGCTGTATTTGGCCATGCAGACAGGCCAGCATCTTACACTCATGCAGCACAAAGGTTGTTGCAGAAAAACTGGACTCAAGTGTTTCTAAGCATTTTACCAAACAGTCAGTTATAAGGCTACCTTTAAACTGTCCTGAGCTACCATTTTCTGCAGTCTACTGTTGTATTGTTATTTTGTATGTATTTTGTACATTGGAACCAAAAAATATAAATAAACAAATTACAAATGGTGCATCATAACACTAGGAATTATTTTATAACTTTCCTAATCCAAATCACAACTTCATACTCTGATAAGTGTAATTGTACTGATTTTAATATAAAATAATCCTTAATTCTTTACTACCTATGTTACTGCTTGTGTCAGCTAAAAAGCATATAGTCTACTGATTATATCCATAAGCTCATCAATTATTCATACTACTTTCATTCTGTAATAATTATTTTTAACCAGGTTCAACATATGAAAGACTGTACAAAAGCTGAAAATAAAATCTTACTCAACTATATTTGTTTGTATATTTAGACCATGTTTGTATTTTTAGTCCTTGGCCTCTCAGCTACATACCTGCACTAACTTCCTTGTCCCAGTATTTACTCAAAACCAACATTTGGTCAGGTAATCTCCCATCTCTTAAATTCAGTATACTGTACTGTATTTAGCTTGATTTATAAAAGGATATGCTTACTGCATATTCTAAGTCTTGGAACAGACTTTATTAAATTAATTTCTTTCAAAATCCCTGCCTTTTACATCTGAGGACAATATTCTGACTTAATATGTTGAGAGGGGGGAAAAACCCAGTTAATTAGCGGGGAAAAATACATGCACACCCCCAACTCTAACAACAGACATGCTTTGATCCTTGTAGAGCACAGTCTTCCTGCACCCCAGTGCTCCCTACAAGCTTTGCCTGAGGTTTCCCATGAGCACTCCAGCACTCCAAGCTGGGGTGGTCCCATCACCTCTGCAGGTTCAGGTGCAACAATGGGGTTTGAACGCAACTATGGAATCAGAAACCCTGTATCAAGGTATGGCCCCTCTCCTTTTTGGTTGCTACAAAAGTGGCATCAGCAAGGTAGTTTATCACCAGACAAGAAGTTTCCTGACACAGGAAACTTGCCCGTGGTTCGAGGTGAGGAGACATTACTCAGAAAACATCTTCCTTCCACAGGAAGGAAAACTGTACTGGATACTCAGATGTCTTTTGTTCTTTTACTGACAACATGAGACATAAGAGGTTTTCAAACCAGAGTACAAAACCGGTTTGGAGTAGTAAGGAGTTCCTGCAAGCAGAGCAGTGGCACCCCATCTTACCTTAATGAGGAGGCAAAGCTTCAACCACCACTGCCACATTGTCTGCAGGAACAGCCAGAGTCACTTTACTCCTCCTCAGCAGAGCAGCACCATCCCATATGGACATGTGCTGCAGCTGTGCTCTGGTGAAAGGGAAAAGTGAGGAAAGACACACCAGGGATCATGTACTCAGCTGCAGAGCATAAATGGTGAGCTGCTCCTCACCGGAGCTGGATGGGGTTGAAATGCCTGTGGGGTGACAATCCTGGCATGGGAAAAGACAGGGCAGGTGTGTGCAGTCCAGGAGCTGCTGCTGCTGCTTCTGCAGATGGTGGCTCTTGAGCAAAACTGGCATCTGCAAACCCTTGACATCCAGGTCTCCAACCGAGGGCACAGAATTTCTTTAGACAGACTTGCCAACCATTGCCCCTTGGGGAGAAGCAAACTAAATGTTTTCTCACATTTGTGTGAGCCAATATAGCTTTGTAAAAGATTTATTTTCTTCAGTTGCACTTCAATATTCACAGAAAAGGAAAGTACTGGGGTGCTTATTGGGAAGATGCTCTAAAGAGAAGATCTGATAGAACGGGAGAATGGATCTACAGAGTGACCTTTAATAAATAACTGTTATGGTCTTAAGTGAGTTAATAAAATTGCAGACTAATTTAACCACATCTCCCCTTAACTTGTACTTCAGCAACTGCATGGTCAAGACAACGTACACAAACAGAGGGGTCAGCATTTCCTGGTGACCACAAAAAGCTTCCTCACTGCAGCATTGCAGACAGACTGTAGTTACAAGACTTGAGCACTTGAGTCACGGACTATACCCTTTCCCTACATGTGTAAGGCATTAAGTGTTCATCACAGAAACTTAAATAAATTAAATCATTCCACTGCAAATGACAAAAAGGGAACTTTCAAGTTGCACAGTTATTATTCAAAGATATGGAAGTAATAAGGTTCCACATGCACCCTCAGTTCTGTACTTTGGTCTATATGTAGTGTGGTTGTTAATTCCATAAACCATTAAGAGATTTGGGTGGTTTTTTTCGCTAAAAAGAACAGAATAATACTTTTTATCATCATACAGCTATAAGCTCTCTAGAAAGACAGCTCTACTTTTATTTAAATAACCCAGTCTCCTCTTTACTGCACATTTTTATGCACAAAGATCTTTTTCCTGTATTTATACATTTTGAAGTTAAAATCCCATTTCTCTCCATGGAGCCCCACCAATAATCCTCACCCCTCAGAATCTAACCAGGGCACAAAGGGGCTTTCTCAATGGATGTATCCCTCTGCATTTTTCTATCAATCCACAGCATTCCACAAAGTACTCAGATAAATCTAAATCTAACAATAGAATGTGCAGGATGTCTTTATATGCCTGTAGTTTTTCATTGTTATTTAGTCTTGTTACTCACAGGCTGTTACAAGTCACTTACAAAATACAGATATACTGTGTACTTTTCAACCAAATGGTGACTTCCATTGACTCTGGCTGGCAAGCAAGTAGTTTATAATACATGAAAGCTCTCTCCAATCTACATTTAAAAATGCAATAAAAATATTTGATCCTATATGAAAAAAAAATTAAAAAACCTTAATTAAAGGCTGTATCAAATTCACACAAATGAAACAGAACAGATTTAGTCATACCAACAGAATAAGATACATTTATCTCTACTGTTCATGTTTTCAACATCTGAGGGTTTATTTGTCCAATGTTACTGACATCATAACATATTTCTTTTGGTTTTCTTTTTCTTGTGAGACAGACAAGTTTGTGAGACATCTTCTTGTAAATTTTGTGTGATCATTTTAGAAGGAATTCCAGAATATGGAAACATTTCTCTAGAAACAAATGGCCACCATATTCCACATAGCTGGAAGATGCAGAAAGCAGTGATTCTTATACAGATATTCGGAACTCCACCACATTTCCTTTTAAAATGTAGATGAATTTGGCAGAAAGGCTTAATATTTTAACTGTGTGTCCTTTTGGGGTGCAGTGCTTCCTTTCATGAGATTAAAGAAATTCAAACATACTGTATCGAGGCCCAGGTCTGCATTACGTTTGAGCAGATGAAACATTACGATTGTTATGTTGAAGGCTGTAGGATCATATTTGGGTTGTTTGGTTGTGTTTTTTTTTACTTTTCCTGTATTGTCTCAAATAACTTGAACATTTTACACTTATTTTTCACCAACTATCTGGTTAAGAAAGTCCTGTTAGAGATAGACTAGGGGATAGGCATCTACAGACGGGTAACTGGCATGGAAATGTCACGCCAAATGTAGTAGAGAGGTTGCCAGTGGTAGAAACTGAATATAAAAGAAGTTCAAGAACTTCCTACTATATCTGGTATAGAAAAAATGCAAAGGTGAGGGTCTTTGTAGAATTTTTAAAGACAGACATAGAGCTTCTTGCACTGTAAGTGGCTGTGAATTCAATCAGAAACACAGATGAATACACATGCCAGAAGTTTGTGAATTCCACCCAAAGAGAAAAGTGAGACATCGAATAACATTGCTATGCAAGAGGCCCACGATAAAAAAGTTGTCTAGGGATAGCTTTGAAATATTTATAAACAAGTGTACCATTACTGAGAACAGAAGGAATACCATAAACAATAGGGTCATATTGTAACTTTAATTAAAAAAAATGCTAAATAGCTGACATACCAAAGGAACATCTTTAAAGGGGCTTTAGAGGTGGGAGGGCATAGTTGGGTTTTTTAAACAACTATAAATGCTCTCGGACTTGTACTGCGACGAGACAAGAGTGGCATCTAGTGGCTCACACAGTTATGGTACTTACTCCCGCTGAACAGCTGGGATACGTTCCAGAACTTTTCTACAGTATTCATTACAATCGTCTGGGCCATAATTGAGTATCTGGTGAGTATCTTGCTAGCAAAAGTTGGGAGGCTGGAAGAAAGGTTAGCATGTAAAGGAATAAGTGAGGAGGTGTTGTTCTGTTTGCCTGCGCTCTGTTAGCTCTTAAGCTTAGAATCAAGTAGGTGGGAATTTTTTGTTTTAAATCTGGCAAGAAGAAATACCAGTTTTAAGAAAATATTTAGTATAGATATAGGACTAATAGTGACCTGATCTTTATGTATGCACGTTTGGCTACCACTAACTTCCAACTATAAAAATATTAACAAAGCACTTTCCTACATAATGTACGTTTGGTGACATTTTCCAAAATTTACTTAATACTCTTTTATGAGTTGCATATTTTTGCTGTGAAAATATTGGAAAGAAGTTCCCAGTTGAGAATTTTGGAAATTCCTTACAAGAGAAGACAGTGTATTTGCAGGAACAGATTTCCTCAGAGTTACTGAGATCCCCTGGGGAAGATCACTTTTTTTTGCAGAGGAAAAGGGTAGAGTATTACGGTATTAGGGAGACTTGATGAGTTCTTGATCCAGGTTCCATTTTAATTATGTACCATTAATCATTTTGCAGTTGGAAAAATCTAACATTGTCTATGCGTAACTAATTGGGAACTCATGTTTTTTAAATTAACGTGTAGAGGTTTCATTTACAATGTGGGGTTGAACTGAAAATACATAGCACTAGAGCATAAATTTCAGTTCACAGTTCAAAAGTTGCTCCTCTATAACAGCAAATAAATAGGAAATTAAACTGTGTATTATATTCCAAAATTATGTGAAACACTACAGACTTCTGTGATTTACCAAATATCACCACTGAACAAGCCATTTAAGTAACCTGATCTGATTATTATTTGAAATTCTTATCTTTTTGAAACTGTTTTCTGATAGTAAAAATAATTTCTCCAATAATCTCTGCACCACATAACCCTAAGTATATATTAATTGATATTACTGTTTATGACTAGAATGGCAAAGAAAGTGAATGTTACAAATGCTGTTATTACTATTAGCAGTTCAGAACAGCATGGAGGAAGAGCTGAATTGCAACTGATGTCAGACACAAAGCCATTAAGCTCATATTTATATTTAACAGAATTAAGTGTTGAATGTTAATACAGATGTAAAGAATGACCTAATTTAAAACATTTAAAAATATATGTAACATCAAATAAAATATAAATCGTGTGTGGTGGCAATTCATTGCTTTGGAATCCAGCTTACCAGATTGCCTATATGCTTCAGAAGCAATTCTTTTTCTTTTCAGATTTTAAACTAAGTTAAAAATTCAGGTTCTAAAACTGAAACACAAAAGTATTGCAGATTTTTAGAAAGTACTTTGATTCTGCCAAATATTGACAGTCACAAAGCCCAAACAGCAGGTTTTGCTGGGTTTTTCCCCTAAACGTCTGGTTAAGAAATCTCATGTTGGCTTAATATGGCTAGTAATGTGAAAGTTGACTTACAATACAACAAATGAGATTTGTCGGCACAACTTTCCAGAATTATAAGCTTCAGCTACAATCCTACTCTCAGTAAAGAAAGTGTAAAATAAAGCAAATGCAAAGGGTTAGCCATTACATTACCTGAATATACTGTGTACTTCTACATAGTATTTCTAACACACATCACTAATTTAATACTATTATAATATTCTAGCTATTAAGTTTCCTGTATCTGTCATTTCAGTATTTAGAAGACAACAGCTGTATTCCTTTTCAAAACACTCACAAAACTCAAAATCTAAATTAGCTTTTAGAAATGTATTTATTTTCCCCATGTAGCCCACCTATACACAATAGATAACTCATCAGACCTTCCTTGTAACCTTTTGGTTAGGACAGGTTGTATGTCCAAGAGTTATAGTACAGCTAAGTGGCAACTGAATCACACTATTTATTTGTGTAAGTAAAGAACAAGCAGGAGTTTGAGACACGGAGCTGAACTCAGATGCACTAGCTGCTGTTACAAATGCACATGCCATTACATGCATGCATGCAAAATAATCCCTGCTGTAGAGTTTTTCATCTAAACACAAGCAAAGAGATCTATACAGATAGGCAGGAGCCACCAGAAAATGCCTAGGTAATACTGATCATGAAGATAAGCAAGACTTTCAGATCATCAACCACCTTATCTGCCATCAATGATTTGGGGGATGGAGAAGTACAGCATCATTTGTTGAAAAAGGACGATCAAAAAGAACAAAAAAAAATGTAATTAAAGTGAAACATTTGAAATATAAAAACAGCCAACTCCCATCTGTAATCACCCATGAAACCCAGAAACAATGATTGCGCAGATCCAACCTCCAGCAACATTGTCTTTTGCCAACTCCACTAAGCTGAAAGAACTGACTATCTGCAGAGATGTGTACAATACCTGCCCTGAATGTGTGAATGACCGCTTTTGTTGAAGAGGTGGAGACGTACTTTTAGTTAATGCAAGACAGTTCAACAGGTAAAATTTTACTAAATCAATTGTATATCAATATACATTCTGGTATCATGGCAGTTACAGTTCAGCGTGTAGGGTAACGATAATGGAAAACAGAACTTGCCATTATGTATCATTAAAGTATAATCAATCACAGGAATCTGTTAGTGCTTTCCTTCAGAGAATCAATCATGAAGAAACACAATCAACTTACATGTGCAGATAAGAAACGGAAATGATTTTTAAAACAAGGTGATTGGGTTGAACACATTTTTAAAGATAAACTTTAGCAGATTTCTCAACTTCATTTTATTAATACAAAAGTCAAAATAGACAAAAATGTTAGCTTTATATTCCAAGAATGGAATATGAAAGTTCCTATTAAATCTGGGCCTGGAGCATGCATTTTCCAGCCAACATCCAAGATTGCATTTGCTGTATTCATCATTATATATTTGCATGCATATACAATGATGTCACTGTTTATGGCTCTATAAAGTCCAATTCAGGAAACACAGTTTTGATACTGTCTGTCTGGAGTTCACTTACATACAGGCTGAGGTGCAACATTCACCAAATTCAGAAGTTAATGTCAGGGCTTAACTGGAAACAAGAGCATGGAAGTGCCTGCACACCAGGGTGAGCACACTTAGCACTCAAGGAGCTAGGCAACCATGGTAAAAGCTAATGAAATCATCAGACATCCTCAGCTGTGCAACAGAGGATTTGTCACAGCAGAAATGTATTATCAGTCAAAAGCAGAGCTGAACTGCAGTCTGAAAAGAAAGGGCAAGACAACAAGTGAAACCATTTTGTACTCTATAAATTCTTTCCTTGAGTCTCTGTCCAGATTTACCCTGATATACCAGGATCACTCATGGTTTACACAAGTACCATGGGTTTGTGTCACCCATGTAAGACAAAACTGAATTAGTTGAAACGCTTTGGACTTGACAACAGTCCCACTCCCCAGTTTTGTCTTCTCATGCACAAAGGGAAAACAGGAAGATGAGGTGAAAACCTGCATTGGAATAAGATGAAAGGGAGGAACAACTCTTGAAACATTAGGGGTGGAAGTAAAACTGCTCACCAGTGAATGGGAAAATAATTACCAAGGCTAAATAGCGTTCATTCCAACCAGTCCCACATGCTACCGGAAAGTATTATCCTCTGACTAAAGTGAAAGCAAGCAACCTGTATAAACCTGTATTAGCAGGACTGCAAGGGGTCCTTCTTTAAAACTGCTCTGTCTTCGTTTTGTACCCTTCACTACCTTCTTTCAGTAAAATCTCCTTCACTACCATTCCACTTCTCCAAAAGCCCAGAGGAACACCGGTACTGACAGTATGTTGAAAGGTCAAGGACTGGAACATTATTTGGAGGAAACACGGAGCAAGATATTTACCAAGAGACCACAAGAAATTAAGAAAAAATAAAAATTCATTTTGTCTACCTATGGGGTAACTGTGGATGATAACTGAGCTGCTATTTTATGGAATTCAGTGCAAAACTTGGACCAAAAATGACAAACATTTGGGGATTCAAATATTTTTATGGTACATAGCACACATGCTTATTTTTTGAATTTCAATTAATCTTTAAGAGATCTCTTCTTCTATAACCTGTAATAGATCCCAATGAACATAGATCTCATAAAATCTGCAGAAAATTGCAATTCTGAGATATGGAATGCAGTAGGGAAGGGCAACAGTTATAGAAATTGAGTAATTTTTCATAACATCACCATCTTATATTTCACATCCTTACTATGTCTTTTCATATAATTGACATTTTAGAGGTAGTTAATGCTTGGAAATTTGTGTCTTTCTGGGAGACCAATAATCACTTGACCTCTGGAGAGCTATTCCAATAGCCATTTACTTGCATGGGAATTTCAGTAACAATGGGGACAATTTTCAAAAGGCAACATAAGACTTACCCCTTCACTGAGGGGTGTGCATTTAACTTTGAACATCTCTATCTCCATCATTAATAAGTGACACTAACACAGAAACACTTCATGGGACTATTAATTTCCCAAGAATTTGCAGGAAACAGCTGGATCCCCAGCTACTATATCAACACATTGGAAGACGTGACACTTGTGTCAGGGAAAGACTTACAGAGATCTGAAGAGGCACATGGTCTTAGGAAAAGTAGTACACAGCTTGCTATGAAAGATCCTCAGCCAACAGCCAAACACCATGCTGAATGCAGGCAAAAATGTCCAGGGCAGCAGACTGTATGTTGCCAATGGCAAGACAGCAAATGTGAGCCAGAGTAGCCCACACTTCCACAGAGCAGATTCCCAACTGCCTCCACAGCCCTCTGCTGCTTCTGCCATGAGGGTAGAATTCTAAGTGGGAAAGGGGAAATCGAGCTGGACACCCTGGTGAGAAGGGAAGTGTGACAGAAAGTAGAGAAGACCATGCAGCCTGTGGCAAGGTTTAAATCTGAAATACGAAACAAAATGCAACATTTAATCAAATTATTTTTATTGTAATTTTGCCTTTTTTTTTTTAAGTGAAACACGAACAAAACACTTATTTAATTTTCCCCTGTATGAGTTCTCAGGGAACCTGCCAGCAATTTTTCCAATCTTTTCCCCTATGCAAATAAATCCTCTATTTTTTATTTAATCCATTTATCTAGTGCACGTTGTTACAATACCCCTGGGCCTGATCTTAGACATGGTCTATGGTCTTCCATCAGGAGTTGGGGGGGGGGGGGGCATTTGATTGATTGGTTAGGGGTTTTCTTGTTTGTATTTTGTTGGGGTTTTTTTAAGCAGGACATCTCCCACAGCATGACCCACAAAATCAGTGATAAAGATGTGCATATACATACACATATATACATAAGGTTGAAATGCAGAATTCTAAACAAAATTATTAAAACAAATAGTAAACTAAACATGCATATGGATATGCATTATTATTTCATACAATCAGTCATGGTCAGAACTGTACTAGCACGTAGTACAAAGTACAGTTTAGAAGACTGTACTTCTGAGTCTGAAGGTTTTTTACACATTATAGATTTGTCATGTTTTGAAATGTTCAAATTTTAAATTAAAAAGACCTGAAAGCCATTCACTGTGGCCTTTGACACTGATCTATTGTGGTTTGTGCTATTACCCATTATTCACACAAAAATAATTGCTTTCATTTTTCCACATAATGTTTAAAAAAATCCCTGAGTTTAAAAGCCACCAGTGGCTACTTTACAAGCAGAAACTTTCAACTAACTGTTAAACAAATATGCAAGCATCCTTTTATGATAAAAACCCCGCAGATCACTGAATTCAGACAAATCCTGTATATTATGAATCGACCAACCACATGATTGATGAAATGATGCGTGAAAACAGCAGCAGAGGCAAAATAACCTACTTGAACCCAGAGAATTTTGAGACAATAATCATTACCAGCTTTAATTAACTTCAGCACAAAAGTGGGGGCTCCTTCTGCTTCAAGTTAATAAAGCTCAAAACACAGACACTACAATTAGAGACAAAGAATAAGTCTAAAGCAAGTTTTATTTTGGGTTTAAATAATTAACTTGGTATTTTAATTTTGCAGTCAGCAATTGTGTGAGATTCAGAAACAAAGAAACAATATATGCAATTGAAATGTTACGGTGCCAGTGTAGCTGGTTTTCATTCTTACAAGCCAAAGGCAAGAAAGTACCTTGGTTTTTTTTTTTTCCTACAATAATTAGCACATACAAAACCCTGGAAATACTTCCACCATCATCATCTAAGATTTACTGACTTTCATACTACACAAGTCAGAAATATGATCTCATCTAAAGCTATGAACTGCTTAGTAAATTCTATCTTGCCTTTCTCATATATATTCATTCAATCTGTAGCTATAATGTTTTTATTTTCATTTATAATTATTTGTGTATTATTTTGTGTAGCAGAAATGCTGCTTTCTCAAAAGTGAATAAAGATATATTACTTCAATCCTTTTCAATAATTTGCCTATTCCTAAATACCAGGTTGAAAGAATCTAGAATATTAATCTCATCACCAAGCACCTCCCAAAAAAAAGAAAAGATGGTCTGCCATTTATTCCTCTCATTTATAGTTTATTAAACCTAAAGATAATAGGAAAAAGGTGGAAAAAGGCAGAGAATGTCTGTGGTGTAGTATCAGATACCACTGCTTATTACTGGCTATCTGCCTAGTAATCGTAAATCCATAGGGCAATATTCTAAAATCTTTTGCTTCTCAGGTAGGTGTGAGCCAAAAAGAAAAAAAATTTAATTTTCTACGAAGAGCAGAAAACTGCAAACACAGCACAATTGAGTATCAGGATGCATAAATATTCCTGATTACAAACCCTTTCACATAAAGCAAACAGGAAGAGTCTGAAGCTAACAGTGTGTACATCATGCAAAAGGTATCTCTGTCCCAAAAGATAGATATCACATAGATTATGAATGAACTACTTCAATAAATTATATTATTCCTCAGAGGGGAAAGGAGAGCAATGTTATAAACAGTGACTTCAGAAAAGTGAGAACAATAGGGCACTGAATTTTGCAAGAGTGAATTAAGGATCTTATTTTCCTGCAGGAGAGCTCAGTACCATTAACCAATGAGCCTTATAAATAAAAACATTAACTCCAGCACTGCTTGCTCCTCTAAGCACCTTAGCTCTCGTCCCTTCAACATATTAGAAACTAAACATAGACACAAAATGTATACAAGTACACACGGAATTAAATAGCTGTTTCAAATCGATTCTTTAAAACATGCTTTTGAGACTGTTCAGAGAGCATGTGACTCTGGGCAAAACATGCATCTCAAACACACAGCTTTGATGATAGACTCTGCTGTGCATCTTTGGTGTACTAGCCTTAACAAATCAAAAAACAATCATCTGTACATCACCTCCTCTTTGTGCTGTCTTATACGTACTGAACATCCACAGATAAAGGAAAGCTAAACCAGAGCAGCATTTTTCAAAATGCATCTTGATAGGATCAAAATCCTCAGAACTGTCACTTGCCTTTGGCATCAATTTAACAAAGGCTAGACATTTTGTTGAAAACATTCACCAAGATCTTGACAGGACTAAAGGAGCATAACATGTAAATCTGACTCTCAGTGTAAAACTGCTCAGCAGTGAAGGTAAGGCTGCTGCTAGCCAGGTAAACGGCACAGGGCTCAGAGCTTAAGGCACCGAATATCTGACCTTTTCTCAGAAAGCAAGCTAATAACTAGTTATAAAGCATTATCAGAAGATGACAAACTTTCCTTCTTCTTGAGAGCAATGATCACTAACTTCTCGGCCACAAGTCTTAACAGGCAAGTCAAATAACTCTCCACTATGAGAAGATTTTTAATCCCAAATTCCTCTTTGCTATCACCAATATGCCGAACATTAAACGTTGGTAACTCTAACTTCATCTTGCATCATAATTTCTCTTTTCTCTGACACTTTAGCTGTTTTCTTGGTTAGAACTGGAAACTGATAGTCCCGTAAATTACAGACATGTTTTTAGACACATCATCTCTGGCTGCTCTGACAATTATGAGTTTCTCTGAGGTTTATGGTAATCACAGAATCATAGAATAATTAGGGTTGGAAAGAACCTTAAGATCATCCAGTTCCAACCCCCTGCCATGGGCAGGGACACCTCACTCTAACCCATGCCACCCAAGGCTCTGTCCAACCTGGCCTTGAACACCACAAGGGATGGAGCATTCACAACTTACCTGGGCAACCCATTCCAGTGCCTCACCACCCTTACAGCAAAGAACTTCTTCCTTATAGCTAATTTAAACTTCCCCTGTTTAAGTTTTAACCCATTACCCCTTGTCCTATCACTACAGTCCCTAATGAACAGGCCCTCCCCAGCATCCCTATAGCCCCCCTTCAGATACTGGAAGGCTGCTAATCTTGGGGATCACGATTTTTCAATCACATTGTGCTATTTTTTCTCATCTCCTCTGCAGTGTTCCTCCCTCATTCCCTGCACATATTTGTTTTGCCCAACTTCTCTGAAACTCATTTTTAAATGGCATTTGAATATTACCTGCTCTTATTCTCTCTCTAAAGTTTTCTTTCATTTTATAATGAAGGTTATATTGGGCAACTTCTTATCGTTTATATAATTGCCTAACCTGACAGAACAGGATGGAGGAAAGAGGGGTTTGCCTTTTTATTTCAGTAGCTGAAAATGATTTCTCCCTTTTGGTCTCACTATAAGCAAAGGTAATGCTTTTAATGAGGCATGCAAAAAGACCATTGTCACTACTATTGAAACAAAACTATTAACACTTTACAGGTTTGCTTTTATAAATTTTTTCTCCAGCCTTGTGTCCTGCACTTCAGTCTTCTGACACCTAACTTTTTACTGCATTGTTTCTGCTTTCTTCTGCGTCCTCCGAAGTCCTTTCACAAACCTCAGTTTCCCCTTGCTTAACACTTTCTGCCTAATCACTGCCCAGACCAGTGGACCTGGCATCCAAGAGAAGCTCATCTGCCTAAATGACTGTCTGCTTTGAAATGCAGGGACAGTCACCAGCTTCTCAATTATAAACTGTGGCATGCATGGATTGGATGCTATTTTAACTGCGTAGAAAGGCAACCACATTTTTGGAACAAATGCTGTGGGCATTTTTGGAACAAACGCTAGGCATTTTGAAAGACAAATTTGTTTTTTTGAAGCCTGCACTTCTTACAAGTTTGCATTCACTCTCAGCTTCATGTGAAAAATTTCAATCTAATTTTGAGGCTGCAGCATTAAGTATTGTTATTAATTTTCTGCTAAAATTTCATTTCATATTGTCTCTTTTTTAATTCTCCCCCCATCCCCTGAAAGTTAATATATCTGTATTTATGTGACTGGCTCCTTCTGGTACATTATTATCCCTAATCTAAACAATACTAGCCTATTCTATCTGTTCTATAGGAGCAAGTTGAAGAATTGCTTTGCAAAAGCAATAACAGAAAGAATTTGGTGTTGCAATCACTATTTTAATGAGAGCTTCTGTTTAACTTATAAACTTACCCTGTGAATTTATGTGAATATGCAGAATCTCAGTTTATATTTCTTTTAAACATGTCTCTAGCTCTTATAGATGCTTATGAAGACCATAAAAAAGCAGCCTGGAAATACTTAATAGTTTGAGCATGGGAAAGGGAAAACTGTAGAGATGTATTATACATCTGTAAATGCTTTCTGTTCCATCTTATTATTGTTGTTAGACCTGACCTGTGATTCTCCATAGTTTTGGAGAATACTTTTTTTTTTCCCTTTTTTTTTGGAAGAATTGACCCAGAGATGAAAAGACCTATACTGCAATTGAAACCCATCCTCTGAATCAAGCGAAACAGAAACTAGACCAGGGCTTCTGAGGTCCAAAATACCTGTCCCATCCACCAGGCTTTTCTGAGCAAAGTGTCTCACAAGCCCTTCTGCTGCAGTTGCTTCACATCATATAAATAATTTAATATTCACTAGAGAAGCAACTTGAGCAGGCTTCTCCTATCCTGAGAGACCCACCTATCTGATTATGAGTTGTTCCAAAGTGGTGGGTTCCCTTGCTCAGAAAAAGCTTTGGGGTATCTCAATGTTTAATCAGAGAACATGAAATTCTGAAAACACTCATGGAATGAGAAAGCTATTTTCTTCTCATTTCTGGTAGCAAACAAGCATAATACAGGGACAAAAAAAATATAAAAGGAAGAATATCAGGAAGACAAAATATATGTGTTCAGTTATTCAGTTCTTTGACAACTCCAGGTTTCAGATTTCTGTAATTATTTACAGCAGGTATCACCAAAAAGCACTATGTCCATATTTGATGGGTAGAACTGAATTTATGGTGTGTTCTTCAGTGTTATTCTTCACATGCTTCAGATAGCAATTGCTATCACAAAAGACAGGCAGCAATAAATCCAGAACTGTCTGGAAACTGCTTCTGGTAGTTGTTTAATGAGTCTAACCTGTTAAGGGTAGCAAAAGGATGAGTCCTATAACTGCAGTCAGAAGAATCAATCTCCAGAACTCTGGGCCAAACTCTCTCAGAAGTGAAGCATGTTATTTGCAATAGCAAAGTCAGACCATTGCTCTCAATTCCTTTGCTGTTGGATCCTAAAGTAGATAGAACACCTATTGAACTAAACAGGTAAACTACTACTATTTATTTTTGATGGCTCTCTGCATAGAACAGAATGGCACCAAAATGACAATTATTTATAGTAGAGAAATTATGAATTTGCTGAAAAATCAGGTCCTGCATCTCTGCTTCTGAGACAGCAAGTTAAACTCTGCATTTCTGTGCGTAGCTTTGAAACTCACTCTTGTCCTCAGAAGTTAAAAGCACACATAAAAATAAAATTGTTCTAGTAATTTATATTTGATTTGTTTCTAACTATTCAGAAAACTAAGTAGCAAGTCTTCTGCAGGTCCTGGCAGCATTTCTATATCATAGCTGTATTTAAATTATGCCTTCAGTTGGATGAACATAACAATACAGAAGAATCTGTTGCAGTACAAGCATTAGAGGGACACGAAGAGGAACCCCTTAAGAGCAGGTCCTGTGTGAGGCACCCTGAGGAAGAGCTCCAGAGGCAGATCTTACAACTGAATAAACTATAATGTTTCCAGGGCTTGTACTTCTTCTGTAAGAGTTGCACATGGTGATGAAAACTTAACATTTTAGATTGGTACTAGTTAATGATCTTTTTCTCTTACCTTATTACAAGCTACAGGTACACTGTCCATATCCCATCCAAATATAGCTGAGAGCACTTCAGTCTGCAAAATATTTCAAAGAAAGTCTAACAAGGAATTTAGGATGCCAGATCTTATGTTAGGTTTCCAGGCTAGGAGCTTAGAAAAACTAATTTCTGATTTAGAAAGTAATCAGCTTGGGTAAATAATCCATTAGGTACATCAAACTTCAGATGCTCAAGTGCTGTTTCAAATGTACTTTTCAAAAAGTCATTTCAGTCACTGGTTTGGAGTGCTTAGAGTCCAACAGAACTTCTCTTATCATTGCGGATGTTCAGGACCCCACAAGAGCTGACTTCAGTCTTGTGGTCATCATTCTAACAGCCAGAAAATATTAATGCTGATGGACTGTAAATCTACTTATCATGAGCCTCATTCAGAATTAGTGAGATAATAAATATGCAAACAGATTTTTCTGAAATACTAACATGAAAGTAATGCATATGTTATAGCAGGAGTTTAAATAAGATTATGTAGAATAGCTAGTCTCAATTATCTTTTGTCCTCGTATTTTCCAGTAACTGGTATCAATGTAATTACTATTTGATTAATTTTTAATTAAATACATAATCATTAAATAATCCATCAGTACAAATTTTCACAGTATCATTATATTAAACAAGCATTTAGATCAGAATTTTAAAAACAGGTAGAAGCAACTGAAGTTGTGCTTCCATGTCTGTATTTAAGCTCAGTACCTAGCTGTGCAATTTCAAAATTACCAGAAGTCAGGTAGCATCCCTTGAAATCCAGTAATACTAACAGCTGCAGAATCAGACGCAGAAGCTGTAGAACTTATGAACTGGACTAATTCTGTTCCCCAGTCCTCTTTTGCTATTTATGCTTTCTCCTAAACCTTTGCAGTCTCACCTTTTGTAAACTTTAAAGAAACCATTAAATATGTATTAAAAAGTATATTGTTCACCTGTGTAAACCACAGAAAAAATCTTCAGCTATCTATCTGCTGATTTTACAAGATTTTTTATGCACTAAACATATGTACTCTGAGGGCAAGGATGAGATTTTTCAAAGACTCGAAATGCAATTAGAGAGTTAACCACTGGCAAAATCTGGCAGACAGGTACCTAACTCTGGTATTTGTTTTGAAAACCTTTTTCTTAAGACTCAGCCATATAGATCCAAAAAAATATTAATGAAAAGCAGCCTTATACCATTATTCTTTTTTTTATTCCACTAAGTTAACTTTAGAAGTATTCTTAAATTAAATTAATCCTTCCCTAAAAACTGTTTGATTAATCTTCATCTAGTCTTCTAACATAAAGCTGAAACACAGTCAAGATCTGGTACTTGAACCTCTTCAATCTTACATAGAAAGTGAAGCTACAACAATCCAAAATGAAAACATCTAGCAATTCAGGTGACATCAACTGTGCACTAGCTTTGATTCTATTAAAAAGAAATAACCTTGTTTTTTTATTATCACATCACACACACACAGAGAAAACTCAGCTGGAGTGTAAGGAGAGTGAACTAATGAACTTCATTAACATGCAGAAAACAAAAGAAATTCCCTGCCAATGTGTACGTACAATGAAACCATTCAGCAAATGAACCAGTACCCATTTTTTTTTTAATTCTTCCTGTCATTGGGGTCAGAAGCATGAAAACAGGGTAGGAACAAAGTATTACAGATCTTTATTGACTCTAAAATTTACTCGGTAAGAAACAAAGTGAAAGTTACTTTTACAGCTCCGCTGAGAATTCTGGCATCAGTTCTTCTGCTGAGTGTCCACCTCCTGAGATTATTGAAAACCAGAAATAATACAACACTATGACAGAGATCTTGCTCCACCATGGTGTTTCTGTGAACAAGGCAGTTCACATCTTAGGAAACGCATACACAAGCACAAAGGAAATAAAGCATCACGAGGCCAAGTTTCAGTTTACAACAATTGCAAATTGAATTTTTTTTTTTTTTTTTAAAGATTCTCTCCTAACAGGTGGTGTTGCCTGCTTTTTTATCTTTTCCTTCCAAAATTTTCTCTGGCAAACAGTTAAGTCCACAAAACTAAAAGATGGCTGTAGAATCACTTCAAAACCTATAACATCCAATAGTCTTGCTGGGTCTTTACTTGGCAGTTGGCTTCTATACTAATTTTTTTCCATCATGTTAAAGCCACAGAACCAGGAGGAAGTACTTTATTTTAAAGAGAGGAAAGCACAATGTCCCCTATAAAGCACGATGAGTGACTGTTTAAGCCTATGGAAATAGCATGACAAAGCAACTTGCCGTAGCAGTACAAATGGTAATTGGGGATATAAGATAAATCTATGAGGCATGATTAAATTCCACTAAGCAACAACTTGAAAAGGGTCTTTAAAAACACAGAATAACTTGAAACCATACCCACCAGGTGAGAAAACCCTGGATTGAGTTAAAGGTTCAAATATAAGTAACATTTAGGAGGTTATTTTCTCATAACTTGCTAAAACCACAGCTCTTGGTTCACAGCCCTAACAGAAAAAAGAACTTCCCAAAGTCCAGACACTGCACAGTAAATCTTTAAAGTCAGTTCTCACTGATTCTTAGTTTAGCCATTACTCAAAATCGCAATATATAATGCTGATGAGTTAAACCTCATATCACCCATTATGATTTATTTCTTTCAATTCACTAGAAATTTTATTTATGTTTATAACTACAAGGCGTTTGCTGGTGGTGTTAAAAGATTCAGTTCAGGGATAGATAGCTGACTGTTTAGACCATTATACAGCATAACAGTATATTGATTAGGATGCCCATAGAATAACTAAGGACAAAACTAATAATGTTACCAAGAAAAATGCCAAGAAGGAATCAGGTCTAACCTAACTAAATAATATAGTTTCATCATTGCAGAGAATACCAGCAGCCTAAAAGATGAACTTTCCCTGTTATTATTTTAAGATGGTGTTTTTCACAGTCAATAAAAATATTAATATAATTTTATTTCTCCTTTATATCATTTTTATGTACCGACGCAATATTACCTATCCTGTCCTCAAGACATAGAAAGTGAGGCTGGACCAATAAAATCACAAAAGCACTTTATGTGCTTTCTCAGTTTCCAGCATATCTGAGCACAAATTGCACAGACGGATGCTGTATCACATGCCACTAATTCAAAGCATTTAATCCTGGCTTCCATGCATCGACCAAGGCAATACAAATGCCAAAAAATTCCTCTTTGACGGCAGAATTGTATACACTGTATATTACATAAGCCTTCTGCCCCCCCTCCACTTGAATGTCCGCTATCAAGTCTTTCTGGCCATTATTTTATATTGAGCAGATGGTATTACGAGATTTTTGATAAAGAACAACAATCAGGCAGCAAGGGTTGCAAAGGGGTCGCTGAAACCAAAATTAACAATTGATTAGCTTTAATGGACCATGACAGTAATAAACAACAGAGCTCTACACAAAGATTTGATTGCCCTGTTAATGCTGCTGACATAAATGGCTTTTAACTGGCTTCCTGAAAGTGCTAATATCTTCAAAGCCTCGGCAAATGAAGGACTTCGTCAAAGTGAGAACTATCCTGCAGTGAAGAAGCACTTACTGTAGACCTCTAAAAATCTTCTGTAAAGTGTGTTTCTGATTTATTCAGACAATAGATCTTATTTCTCTAAGGCTTAAAGTGCAAAAACATAAAACGCAGCACACCTCTGCAAGGCTGAAATGTAACAGAACTCTAAAGCATATGAATACAGAAGCCAGCATTCACTGAATACGATAATCTGAATTACCACCTTCAGTGCGCTCATTTTGTCTTTACTTCAACATGGGCTGATAGATCTCCGTATCGCAGCCTTCAAAACTGTTTTGTTGTTTGGGTTTTTATCCTTAGCTCTTAAAAGTTCAGTCTATGTTTTCCCTTCCTGCACAGAAATCAGTAATTCACATAGTATTTTCATTGAAAGAAAATGTTTTGTAATTACTGGAAGTAATCATGGTAAAATCTGAAAATAGAACTTATAGATCTGTGTACTTCTTAGATAAATCTATGGTAAAAAGTATACAGAAAATTACTGTTTCCCTTAATGCTTAAGCTCAAAATCTAAATAGATACAGGGCAATTATTCACAGATGGTTTTAAAATTAAATCTAGATGGAGACAAAGTAAACAAAACCTCACCTAACATGACATTGAAGAAACCAAGGATATAGAAATTCATTACAGGTAAGGAGATATTTATTTAAGTAATGAGTAACACTTCCAGTTAGATTTTCCATTTTAGGTTAAGATTACTTGATTTCTAAATTAACATTTTTTTCTTTTAATTGTGTGTCTTACTTAAGCAAAGGTCTTTCTTTTAAACATTTTATAACTGTGAACTGCCATAGTGCTTCTGCCTCCTACATTATTCCTACAGGCAACATTTTGAGACTATAATGGTCTGACTCTGAGGGCTTCTAGGTAAAAGGAAAAACTGGTGTCTGCTCTAGACGTGGATACAAATACATACCATTTGCACAAATCAAGGTCATACTAATCCCATCCCTGTGGGTCCCACTTCATCTGCAAATTCAAGTCTCTATAGAACAATTCCTTGCCAGTACACTGCAACGATGAAACATGCTGCTAATTACTGTGTTTAAAAATCTTGACCTAAGCAGACATGCAGGGAATTTAAATGAAATCTCTAAAAACCCACCCGCTTGGTCTCCCAGCATACAAACACTAAGTACATAACCTGTCAAAATACTGAGCCAGCCTTCATTAATTCCATTTTCTGTAATCAGCATCCTTCTATTACTCACATACTTGGCTTTCTACAGCAGTTCTTCAAGCAATCTATAGTATACCCTGATGATAACATTTGAGAAACTATTAATTACCTGTAAGTCAGCATCAAACTCATGTTTCAGGTAAGCATCTTCTGCAGCTTCAACAAGACGCTGAAAAACAAAGGAAAAAAAAAGTGTATTTTTGAAATAATGGATAACATCTTTAAATTCAAGTGTCTTTCCAGTATAAAAACAGATTGCTTGGGAATTGTGTAATTCACTGTCACCACATGATATCTGCTATGATACTTCATAGAACAGAAATAAATGATCCAGATAAACCATACCAAAACAAAAACCACACACACACAACAAAAAAAAACCCAACAAAATCAACAAACAACCAAGGTTTTTAAACCCCCAGCATCCAGGATTGCTGGTACAAAACTCACAAACCAGCTCGTCTACTAATAAAGAAAAAATAAAGAGCAATTATTGTTTTTCCCCTACTAGTGCTCAGCACCCTGAGACTCATTCTGATATTGATTTTTGAAAGAACACAAAGTAAAGTTGCTTTCACACTGGACCTTATTTTGCACATGGAAATTCTTTTCAAATCTTTCTTAAAATTAAAATGGGATATTTTTCGTTATAAGCCCTTCATTGCAAGCCACTGAAATTAAGAGGTATTTCTAAATAACACATCAAATAGAAAAGATTTGAAAAATAGAGACTAGGTTTATGCAGCAGATTTGAAGTGCTGTACATACTAACTTCATACAGTGCATAATCACAGGATTTTTCTGCAACTACTGAAGTAACATTCACTGGATGACAGCAGTTCAGTGGTATTTTTTTCCTCTTAATACCCAGAAGTCCCTGTAGATGCTACTGTTCCTTTCTGCTACTATCTGAAGGGAAAAAAAATAAAATAAAGGGTGGCAGCACTAAAACACATCTAACTTGAAAAACTAAATTCTTTATAAGGGTTTGCTGCAGACATTCTCTGTGAAAAGACATTACATCCTTTCTAAGGTCTTGTTCAGGATTCCTTAAAGTTTTGAATATTTTAACTATGGAAGTAACGCTTTCTAGTTTTTATTTAATCTACCTGAATATACATACTTGTATGACCCCAAATTAACCTAATAATAACCTGCCACAGAATACTCAATGTATTATTTTTATTTTCTTTGATCTACAAGACACTGGTATATTTTCAAATATTTTGTGCTGTGAAGCAAGTGAGCTACAGGCTCCCATTAACGATACAAGCAGTGGGAAGCATGCACACATTTGCTTCCCTTTTCAGAACTGTATGCACTTTCATCAAGTCATCGGATATAAATCAAAATGGAATCACAATTCATATTGACTGCTATACAGTTTGAACTATAATGGAAACTGAACCAAGAAAAATATTTCTAGCTGCCAATTCAGAATAAATGGTTCAACAGAAACCTGCCAGTTTATCGTAGAGCCTCGCTGGTTACAAGGAGGATTTGTGTTCACCAAGGTCTGCAAAGCAGCAGCATGTGAGAGCCTTCCCTTTGACACCTCTGTTTCTTTGCGCAGCTTACCTGGAGGCGAGCACAAGCCTCAGTAAACCGTCAGGCCTCTGCTAGGCTTCTGCACCTTCCCTGCAGGCCCAAGTGGAAGGTTTTTCATACCTTTTTTATTAGTGCAGACTTACAGATCCCAAAGATTTGATTAAAACCTGGAAACACTACTGATGCCAAGGTTGATAGAGCAGAGCAGAGAGTGCAGATGAAGCCCACCTTCCTGGAACCCAAGCTGTGTGTACATCCCTGCCAGTTGACTATGTCCACCTTTAAAAGTTTTGTCCTATGTAAACCCAGGTGGTTATAGCAAACCTTTTTGACCTAAACTGGACCTGAACCGAAATGGTTCCAATACTGGGCAAATCAGAAGTGAACTGAAAAATGTAACAGCTCACCTTCTGACATACACAGGTGAGAGAACCCAACAGCTAATGATGCATCACAGCATCCTTAAGGAGGGGAAGCCATGGAAAAAAATTTCAAATGAAACAGTGAAGTCCTGTGGAATTGTTCCTTCTGTTCCCATACTGTATGAATAGTAGTAAAAACAGACCTTGCAGTTTGAAAGGGTATCAATTATTAATTTGACCCACAAATTTTTTGCATTTCTAATTTAAAAATGAAAGTAAGACGAATTAACTATTCTGTGGGGGAAGCCATGCAGCAACTGAAACAGATTCTTAAACATTTGACCGGTCTCAGAAGTCCGTCTTTAGAACACAAGTGACACACTGGAAGTATTTTACAAATCTAGCCCTAATTTTTTAAGTATGAAAAAGGCTTTTTATGAAAAAACTAATGCAATGCATTTCTTCAGGTGTGTACACCTTCATATTAAAATCACAGTTGCATTACAAGTCTGTGCACACCTAATAGAAAAGATCATGACTCTGATGAGCTTGAGAGAAAAAAAAAGTGAAAGCAGGGTCAAAAAAAATTCTTCATATAGAAATACAGAAAAAAACAAAAATGGTTTGGTCTTTTTTTTTTTCTTTCTTTTTTGTTTCTTTCTTTCTTGATTGTTTTTTCAGGTGTGTGGGGTTTTTTTTTCTTTTCTGTGCTGAAATATTTACTCACTCACCAGAAGAAAAAATATTACAGTATTTCATGAGATACCAGTGCCTAGATATTAGGACCTGGCAGGTTAGAAAAACAATTCATGGCTTCATATGTAGTTTGTATCGATCCTAATATGTTTCAATTACAATTCTGCCTCAGCTAAGTAAATATAAACTAAGATTTATTTCCACGACCCCCTCCCTCTGCCCCCACGCCCCGCTTCCCCCCATCAGAAATAACTAGAGAAGCTTAAGATAGGCAATATTAGTAACAGCTGGTATGGAGGATAGTTCAGAAATGAAATGTACTGATTAGTACTTTATTGATTTATTTATTAAGATTTCAGTTGTTATGTCTGCTCTTTCAAAAATAAAAACTAATTACATTTTTGCAGGAAACAGAACAACAAAGTGAACAACATATTGACACATTTTTCCTTGACAACATGGACAGAAAAGCACGTGTACTCTACGTACTTCACCCTCACAAATCTATAAAATTACATTTTTTGGTACACTAAATGTAGACAACACAACCAAATGCTGTATTTTCTATGGAATGGTTCTTAACCACAGTTTCCTTCAAATATCTCAACACCATTATGAAGGAAACTGAGAAATCTGTGAGAGCTACAGAAGAGGTAAGCTAGTAATAAGCCTAAACCCATAGAAATAATGTTAGTGGATATACACAGATGACATCAGAATGAAGACATTGTATACAAATATTGGGGGGCTTTTTGGCTGGGCTTTTGTTTTTTTTTCTTGGTTTGATTTTGGTTTTTTTTTGTTTGTTCTTTTTTCAAAGAAGTCCCCAAAGGGATGAATCATAATGGAAAAAATTCCTTAACACTCTAGAGACAAAAATATAAAAAACACATGTAATACTGTAACGTTTTTACATGGAGGCCAAAAACTGCCTTTTAAAATATCTTAATGACTGAACAGTTACCTAGCAATGATTCTGAACATTAGCATGATTAGAGATTTTAACTTAATAGTTCATAATGACACTCTTAATAAAAATGCCAATCTATTTTCATTTGAGTAAACATGCTCTAAAATCATTGCTGTAGCGAAGAAGTGCTTACCAAGCTGTGGTTATCCTGAAGGGAATTTGAGTTATCTACATACATTTACACGGAATGAATTATGGATGCTGAATGAGCAGAGCTACACCATTTAAGACTCTGTATTTTAGGAGTATTTAGCTTTACATGTGAAAAAGTGTTTGTATGTGCATGCACAGACAAGTCAAGGGCAGCATTTAAACTTTAACAATTTTCACGTTCACAGTTCAAGTCAGGTTCCCCTGGTTAAAGAACTAATCATAACTTTTGCAATATATGTAAATATGAGAAAGATTAACTGATTTATGCAGCATGGATAAAAACAGGGCATGAAGCTGGAGATGGAACAAATACAACACCTAAAAAAAAAAACCAGCCAAAAATAGTCACCAAATCACAATGCCTCACTGCTACAAAGAACCAAGAAGCATGTCTTCAGCTCTGTTGGTTGAAAGATGTGAGCTCATCAGCAGCCCTTCTACTAATGCACTCTTCCAAACTCACTAGACTACCCTTTAACAGTTCTTTCAGCACATTATGTAAATCTTGATACTTTGACCTGTTACCTCTGTATTGCCCTGCACAATGCAGTATTATCATTTAAGGTCTATGAGAATTTCATCTAGAGTACACATGACAAGGGCCACAAATTCTGACCCTGCTCTAGAGCAGTAAGATATCACAGCCATAAAAAAATAAGTGTAGATAAACCTGTAGGAGGCTCTTATATCCCAGCATCTGAATGCATTCAACCAACAGCAACAAATAGCCCTAAACCCTGATATCCTTTCTCATCATTTTCCCCAGGCATCAGATCTGTTTGAGGTTCACCTCCTACACAAATCCGTCTATAACTTCAAGGTTGATTTGAGATGCGTTTTGGAAGTAAAAAAATAATGAAAAGTCATCCTTCTTAAAAAATAGCGGAAAGTATAAACCCAAGAAAAATCTGTGAATATCTTGTACTGAAAGGTTGTCTTGGGAAACAAACCAAAACCAACCAACCAACCAAACAAAACCACATATAAATAAAATACATAGGAAAAAAATCCACAAACAACAACAACAAAACAAAGAAAAAACCCACACCAACAAAACCAAACAAAAATAATCAAAAAACACAAAAAATAAACAAACAACAACCAAAAAAAAAAAAACAAACGGGAATCTTTATAACTTCAAAAGCCTTAAAAATTCTCCCAGATTCCTATGTATGGGATTCTAACATGGATTTCTATCTTAATCAAACGCAACCAAAACTTTGTTAATGACAGCAGGTAGCAAAAATGCCCCAAATAATCCCTGGTTTTAAGATCTGATTTCTTTCATATTTTGTAGCAAGTTTGCAGGTACATTACCAAGCAAAACCCAGCAGTATTCTGTAAAATAGAGAAGTACTTAAAACTACCGATAGTTACCCTTCTTCCCGTGAAATACTTGGTGCAACTTTAATAACCTTACTATTGATTTGAACATCTAATTTCCAACTAAAATTTATAATAATTGAGCTGTGAACATGCCAAAAATATTTCCTAAAGTGAAGCCAGATAACTATTTAAAACATAGTTCAGCAGTTGAGTGTATTCCTGGGAGAGAAACCAGAATTTGTGTTTCAATCATCATAGCAATTTTCTTCACTGGCTTCTTTGCAAGAAGCCTATGCTGTGCATGTGGGAGCACTCAGTAATAGATTACCAAAATTTACAAATATTGCCCAGGTACCTTCCCCATTTTGGGATTCTTTTCAGAAGTGAAAATGGGATTTCCTTTCCAGGAAACCTGTAAAGCTGCAGGTGCTTTGAAAACTTCTGAAAAGCTTGGGTTGTTTTGGGAAAGAACAAGATTTATTAGCATTAAGTGAGCTTAGGTAATATTCTGGCATGGGTGGTAATTCTACCACAAGCCCTCCTTACTTCCATCAGAGTTCTGGGGTTTGCTTCTTTCACAGTTCATTTAGTGGAGAAGGTAAAGAAGCCAATAGAGAATATTTGACGTTGCTCATCAGTTTTGCTGTTATTTCGTATGCTCAAAACCAGTATCATATAACATGGCAATGAATGCACCTATGTGCAAACAGGCCTCTCGATCTCTATTTTATTGCTAATAGCTTTGCATGTTTGCCATAACCAATGAAGAAGCACTGTAGGTATTAGAGACTGATGCTGACCTTGGAGGCATATTTGCTACCATCAGAAACACATGCATTTTTAGACAGGCCAATGACAAGACTAGCAATTCAGCTATTTTAATCCTTGAGGATGGGGTGAGAAGGTGAAGGGGGAAACAGTAATATCTTTTCAGAAAGTCCAGCAGCGTATTTTATTTCCCACACTGTTATCCTCAGCTATGAGGTATTTTCTAGGAAATTTTGTCACTAAAATTGCCCTTGCTTTGGCTAAGACACCCTGAAAATGATTTATCTCCCGTTATCTTGATATTAGAGTTCTTAGTGCTTGTAGTTTAAGACAGATATCAATCTTGCAATTAATGCCATACAAAAAAATTATTGTTCTGTGACTAATATCAAATTCCACTACAGCTCAACTAGACAATCCTCAGTCACAGTAAGTGCTGCATCAAAGCACAATCAAAGCAGAAATTATAAATACAAGATAAAAATAAATTAAAAGCTTAGCATATGCAATTATTGTAAATAACTTCAATTATCCACTTATATTCAAGGCTGGCAGATTTTCAGGTTGATTGTTCTTAGAGTGCTAGCTGTTTTTTTGAAGCAACATAAAGAATTCAGCTTGGCAAAGAGCTGGACAGACAAAAATGAAACTGTAAATGGATTTAAGTACATGAAACTTGCACATTGCATGACAGTGGCTAAGCCAATCCTGGAGTAATTAGACGCATTTCTAACTTAACTAGGTCAATGCTATATTTAGTTATGGCATCTGGAGACTGCCATGGCATGGAAGGAACACTGCAGATGAAGAAGGTAACACATTTGTCTTGTACTGAGTTCTGCTGTGCTCAAAAGTCTTCACAAAGCCAATATATAAGATACAAAATATGTAGATTATCAAATCTGCTCCTGCCATGTTATTATGTCTACCACAGAGCAGGAAGGAATGACGTACTAAGGTTTTATTCCATACTTTTAATTCCATATGTCTCAGCCATCAAGAAGTCAGTTCAGCTGCAGACACAACTTAAAAGCTGTTTCAGGGATATTTAAAATTTGATCTGCCTGCCTGGGGTACAGCAGCAAGCAGCTGCTTCAGCCACCCATTCTACCCCAGGGTTGAGACGAAGGTTCGCCAGCATTTCACATCAATTCTGTATTCATCAAAGGTTTGGTAATTCTCTGGAAATACCTTTATGTATCTTTTTCATTCCACTTGCAAAATGGCAACACAATTTGTACAGCTTTGCTTTCAATGAATGACTCACAACTGGTACATCACTTTCTTCCACATAAATTTAAAAACCTGTTTACAATGCTACTTTGGAAAACTCTGTCCAAAATGAAGTAACCTGGCCTGTGTATGTACCCAACTATCCACCTGTGTACGCATGCAAATAGTTTATTTGTAATTATTCAGTACTAGCCTCTAAGTATCATTATGATCCCTAATCATGGCCCCTGTAATGAAATCACTACCAAAAAAAACCCATCTGATTTATTAATCTTTTTCAGTCATTTAATTTACCACAGGTCACACTCTTTACCTATCTACCCTGTTTGGATGACAGACTCTCTGTCTGCATTTGAGTACAGTGAGGACGTAGTGTCTGAGCAAAAATTACCTTCAGCTGTGACAGCTCTCAACACCATTACTGAAGAGAGATTTGGGATAACTATTTTTATGCTAGTTCATTTAATGTAAAATCCTCCATTGCCAAATCTCTATAGGATGTATCTCACCTAACCCCAGCTATTTCAAAGTTAATCATCTCTCCACACAAGTTAACTAAACATCCTTCATATGTACAGACAGAAAACCCTAAAGGTATTGCTTGTCCCATTTTAAAATCGCTCATGAGAAAGAAATCTGAAGCTTTTCCTCCACTGCTTTCTTCTTTAGATGTTTATATGAATGAAGTTAAGGGAAATGAATCCCGCACCATATGTGCAAACATAAATGAGCTGAAGAAAAATATTCCTATACTCACTCAACAGGGGAAAGGAGTCTTGAGGAAACACTCTGTCCTGACAGCAGTTCTCAGACTAGTTGAGGTGTTTCTGTTTTGTTCACATTTAGAAGCACCAAGAGAAACCAGTTGTCTTTGCTCCCTCAGCTTTTTCCTCACCTCTGCACTAAGGCTCAATCCCTCAAGTTAATTCAAATTCAGCTTGCAATTTGTGGTCTAGTTCAACAAAATCATCTATGATATACTGTCCTTCCTTCAGTTTCCAACCAGATTACTATCGCACAACAACAGCAAAAAACTGTCAAGATTTATTACTCAAAACAAAGGTCAGTTCCAGAGTTTGCAGGGACTTATTTCCATTGCCTAGCCTAGTACTCAATCACAAGACTCTGAGCCTTGTCTCTGCTTTCAAACCAAGCCATGAAAACAGTAGGTATTACTCTCTCTAAAGTGAAGTCAACTGTACCACTGTTCTTTAATTCCCCAGGTCAGGATTTCAGTTGCCAACATACTAAATTAAAGAGAAACTTTAAAACAAAAAAGGGGGGGAGGGGAGCAAACTCAGACTTTTCTACTAAAACCTTCCCAATGTCCTACTGCAAGTAGAATTCTCTAAGCTAGATATTGAGGTGAGTAGAGTATTACTGCAAAGATGTGAAGAAAGAAATACTTTGTGAAATAAAGGGGTTGTGTCTCTTCAACACATGGAGTCAGTTCAAAATGGTGATACAGTGAACATACGGTACCAAATATCCCACCTGTCACAGTAACTGCCCTGAGAATTTAAACAAATCAGTATTAGTGTTGTTATATTTCTATAATTTTATAACAAAAATATCGTGAGAAAAAGTTCAAGCACTATTACAGATACAAAGCCAAACTAAGGTAGGAAATGCCAGAATGAAGTTGCCTGTAACTTCAATCCCCAGTATTACGATATCATTTTTTCTATACAATATGCTTGGTTAGAACACTGACAAACACACTAATAGAGTGATGGCAGTTGGTTACCTATTTATATAGGTATAAGCAACGGATTTTGCAAGCACTGACCCAAGAGTTAAAAAAAAAAAATCAGTATTGCATCTCAGGTTATACAGGTACAGATTTTTAGGCATGAATTTTTTGGCTCGCTTCAATGCCACAATGTACCCAAGTGTGCCTTCAAACATAATATCAGTTCCTTTCCTACCTGACCATGGCCCTAGACCTACTCCTATTTCTTTCCTCACTCTCTCCCCACGTCTTGAGCTCATTAAGTTCATATTGGGTGTCTCAAATTCCATTGCTGAGGTTTTTCATACCACTCTCCACTCTCTAGCACCTACCAATTATTCTTTCTTCTTCATATTAACCTTGGCATCCACATTGCCAAGTATGTTCATGACCAGTCTTTTCCAGGTCCATACCAATACCTCCTTATTTCTCCAACCTGTATTTCCAATTTTTTCTATTTCCTGTACAATCTCATTGAAGCTATCTAGAACATCTTGTACCACTTAGATTTCCAAATCCAAGCACCATCCAATCCTGTTCCCCTTGTCTCCTTAAACCACCTCATTATTTACCATTCTCCTCGTGTCAGTAACTTCCCCAGTTTCTGCTAAACCCATCAACAAACACCCTTAAATGTTGACCCTTCCATTTTCCAGTGCCTTTACATCAGCACAGAGGAAGATGAGACAAGAAACTTCTCTCCTTAATTCTCTGTCATCTCTTTCCTGGGTCTAGAAGGCACATGGATGCACTGATACTACCTCAGGAGAGAAAAACTTTGCTTGCCTTGCCTGTTGCTGGCTCAAGCCATAAGAAACTAATAGTGTAACTGCAGGAAAGTCTTGCTCAGCCATGTGCTGAATATTCTCAGTGCAAAGAATTTGCAAAGATTTCACTTACAGACAGTTTTGCTCTGATATGTTTCTAATGGCCATATGCCTCTACGTGCACAGTTTCCAAATGACAAAACAACTTGATCCAGCTGGAACAGATTTCCAAAGAAAACCTTGTGTCAAGGCTAAATCCCTGCCAATTTCAAGAGCTGGTTCCCAAGCACAGAAGTGCTTGAAAGTCTTCATGAAAAGAACATCACTATTATTTTTAAGAAAGTAAACTAATGCATTTCTCCCTAGTTTCTTTCTTTGAAAAAACTGACATTCAAAGATAAAATTTTTGGCCTTTTTTGGTCTCCTGGACCATACTTTATCATTCTGAAGACTTAACTGCTGCTGAAGATGCTTGAATTAATTACAAAGCAACTTTCAGGTGATAATTTAGTCTTTTCATAATTTTTTCTATTCTAGCAGGTCTTGTAAGAAACAGGGAAGAAAAGGCTACACATTTACCTAGTTGATTAACCCTGGGATTTTATGTCTGCACTTAGTAACCAGATATTGGTTCCATGTACCTAGAAGGATTTTCTGTTACACCATGAATTAATGCTGAAGTCATAGAATAATCCAGGGCATAACTTCTTAAAGTCATGCTTATATACAGATTTATAAGCCTGTATATAGGTAGAGACTCCAACCCATCTATTCACTATTATTTAAAATAAATCTTTTTGTAATAACAGTATTTTTTTTCACTTTCTCAAGACCAATACTAAATTGTCTTTGTAATTAAAGGAACATTTGCAAGTTCCCATGTTCAAAGGAAAGGCTGCATTGCATCATCAAAACCTTATCTGCTTTTCTTTATAAAGGTAATGAGTTCAAACCCAGTGGGTGTTTTGGGTTTTATTAGGAAATGTCTTGTAACTTATAGTCTTCTAATGACTAAAAGATGGCTATACTTCCACATCTTAATTACTTTTTCTCAACTGAAATGTTCAGCATTTAATGATCATACGGGTTTATTTGGAAAATGAAGCAACATATGCAACACAGTACCTCATTTCCATTAAGTCTGCACACCTCTAGATTTTGCTATGACCTAGGGAACTCATTCCACAGAATACTCCCATTTCCTTAATAAATTTTCCTCTTGACTATCAAAGTACTTCTAAAATGCACTTGGGGAGCAATATTAGTCTTCACATAGCAAACCAACACCTGCAGGTTCAAAAAGTGACAACCAAAGACTGCATGCAACCAAGCCAACAAAAACTGACACCTTATGTTTGCAGAGGCAGTGAGTAAATTATAGCAATAGCTCTCCACTTATTTTCGATTATGGGAGAGTAGTGAACCACCCCATGCTGCTGGCAGGCCTTCCTCTGTTTGCTGAATGACTCCCTCACTCACCATCACAGGCTCTTCAGCTCCATCTACAAGGAGCAAGTGTACTTCAACCTTCAAAGTCCTAACAAGGACAAAATCACCAAGGTCACTAATGCTTCTACAAGCAGCTTTAACTCTCAGTCAACTCTGTATCTGAGAAACATGCAAAACTGTTTCTTTCCTAACAAACCATGAAGCCCTAAAGACCTATAACTGCTGATGCTCCTTACATTCTCTGGTTTTCCAATCTAAAGCCCACACATGACTGTAGAAGAAACACAAAAATTAGAAAGGAAAGACCTAAGATAGCTCTCTGGTTCCACGTTGAGGTAGATTTCCCCATTTTATTAAATCTTTATTCTGTGAAGCTGCCTATGCTTTTTGCAGACTGAATCCTCTGAGAACACCTTGACTTTGTATACTCCAATAAATCTATACCTGACAGTGGCAATAGCATGGCCAAAGCCAGATGTAAGAATTGGTGACAATTCCTCCAGCTCAAGGGTTTGTGGGGTGATAGCAGGAGACTGCCTTAAGCAGACAACTAGGGCAATCTTTAGACATTACCTTTGTGGAAACCCACTGACACCAGTGAAAGGGGTTTATGATAAACTGATAATATTTGTGCAATGCTAGACAGTAAAATTTCTCATCCTTTGGTTATGAACTCTGTTGGGCAACCTCTCGTAAAGACTTATGTATTAGACTTGGCTTTTAAATAGTGCTTTTCATGTCCTTTTAGAATTTACAACCCATTCCAGACAAACTGAATGAAGTCATTTGCAGTACCCGTCATGAAAAATATGTAATATCAAAGTACCTAAAGGGACTGTCAAGAAATCTGGAGAGGGACTTCTTACAAATGCATGTAGGGGTAGGACAAGGGAGAATGGCTTTAAGCTGAAAGATGCTAGATCTACATTAGTTATTAAGAAGTTTTTCCCTGTGAAGGTGATGAGGCACTGGGACAGGTTGCTCAGAGAAGCTGTGGCTGCCCCATCCCTGGAAGTGTTCAAGGACAGGTTGGAGAGGGCTTTGACAACGTGTTCTAGTAGAAAGTGTCCCTGCCTGTGACAGGGGTTTGAAACTAGATGAGTTTTAAGGTCCCTTCCAACACAAACCATTCTATAATTCAATTGAAATGAAGATTAATTTAAATATATTTTTTACAATAAAAACATTATAATTATTGTTTTTACTACACCAGGATAAAGAGATGAGTCAAACATGCTCAGTAATTAGGCTTTCATTATAGACCCTTGAAAAAACAAACACCAAATTAAAATGAAGCACTCTTCTGTGTAACACTAAAGTTACACAGGCAGAATCAGTTCACACCAACTGAATTTTTTCTATTTCTGATACATAACATAAACCATATAAACAACATAAGACCTCAATTTTTTAAGTGCCAATAAATAGCAATAAAAATTATAAAAGACAGATCGATGACTTCTGGCATCAGAAAATTTCTCAGTGGTCTCCTGTAACTACTGGTAAGAAGAGTTGAAATAAGAACTGGCTGACAAGCCTTAAGAGAAAGATTCAATATAATTATAGAGAGTGTATACAGAGATAGTGCATATAAAATGAACACAAATATTTTTAAAATAAATTACAGCTCAGTTTATATTCTTCTTGCCATGCTTCTGTCCAATTCTCAATTGCTTATGAACAATTTGCTTGCCACACTTCAGATGAATTCAAAGTATTACACCGGTAAGATCTCCTAAAATTTCTTAGTTCTCCTCACTTTTAACTCAATAACATAACATCATGTTGGCACATTACTGACTTTCCCAAGCATTCTAGACTACTCAAATATTTCCTGAACTAACTAGATTAAATCCTTGCTTTAGTACAGGTCTGAGAGCCTTACCAAAACCCTCTCCACACAACCTGCTTGCCCAAACAGGCACCTTTTCAGCATTTTCCTCCATGAGGAGGTTCCAGTAGAATGTTACTGGAGTGCAGATGATTTTTCCAAGCTTTGCTCTTCCTTAATCAGCTCTTAAAGACACAGCTTTTTGCATTCAGAGCTCACCCATGGTCCCTGCAGGGCTGCTGCAAGTGGTCTGGAAGGAGCAAGGTTTGACGCAGACGCTATGCCACTAGGCGAGGGACAACAGATCTGACTGGGGCTTGATGAGGCATTAAGTTATATAAATGTGTGCCCTCAGCTGTGACCACTACACAAACGTGGTGTAAACCAATGTACATATCACATTACTATCCTGAACTTTCCCGCAAAACATGATGCAAGTTTTACCTGTAATTGGTTACTTTCTAGTCAATGGTTTAATACAGTATCAGAGAATACAGTATCGGAGCTTTTGAAGTGCCTGTATAGATATGACTAAAGGTAGCTAAATACAATCGCAAGGTTAGAGTCTTTCTAAAATGAATAAAATCTATTTTCTTGATACCCTATCCAATCATAAAATACAAACCAAAATAACTACTATTTAAAATACAAAATACATAGCCAATTTTTTTGCAGGTCTTTAGCAAAGGCTGTTATTTATCATCAGATACACTTTTTTGCAACACTACTTTGTAGAGGAAGTGAGCTGTGCTTTGCTGGGATCTACCTGAAAATCAAGTACTGTACCGTGAATTTTTGTCTAAGTGGGTTATTTCTATGCATTTCATCATGTTGACTGATGAACAGTGCAGCCTACTGATCTAATATGGCAGATCCTAATAGCGTCTCAAAACCTTGAAATACTGAAAGCACTAACCGAATCTGAAAGGGAAGTAGTTCTTGCTCATTAGTAGTCTACTTGTGAAGTGCTCTCTCCCCTTCACTGTTGCCTTCCAAGTCTTGGGTTTTAGTATTCCACTGTCAAAATAAAACTATAGATATGTCACCCTTAAACTTTCAAATATAAGGTTTTTTCCCCCTCTATGTCTACTTAACAAGTAACGTTTATAATCTAGTGGAGCCAGAAATAACTTATGGTTGCAGTACATACCTTTTCCAGGCAGCACAGAATTTGCGGGGCGAAGACTGCCACCTTTTGGCAACAGTCTGTAACAAAAAAACAAAAACAAACAAACAAACAAACAAAAAACAAAAAAGTGCCTATTTTCTTAAGCAAATTAATATTGTTCTGGTGAACATTTAATTGTATTATATTTTGCAACTTGCACCCAGCAAACAAAATGAAGAACAAAACATAGGGTTCAACTGAAGCCAACCTGAAGAAAAAAAATCCATGCACCTTTAGGATTGCTATATGAAAGGTTTCTGAGCAGAAATCGGAAAAAACAGAGTGGGCGGGGGGGCTGGTTCTGGAGGACACTGTGAGTAGGCAGCCCTGACACACAATGTTAAACATTACACAGGAAAACTCATTTGTTTAAAGATAAAAAAATGAAGCAAGGCACATACAAATTCTTTTAGGCATAATTTTCTTTTCTATGCAGCACTGATTTAACCTTTATTAACCTGTTGTATGCTTAGGTCAGAAAACCTAAGGAAAAAAAACAAACAAAATAAAAGGTTAACAATAGCATGATAATACAATAATATATTGCCACCCCTAGCTCTAGTATTTCCAACATTGTCAGTGCTTGACCTTAGAAACAATGCTTTGCATTTAGGTTTTTGAGATTTGGTGTTCTGCTGGTCTTGGTTTCTTCTAAATAGCCAAAATAAAAAGGTGTAAAAACAAATTTCACCATACAGCATAAATGCCTCACTGGCATGGTTTTAACTGAAAGACCTTTACATCTGGTGATGTCCCTGATGCAAAAAAAAAAACCCAAAACCATCAGAGAGAGAGATTTGAATCACTTTCCCTGGAGATATTTAAAAGACATGAAGAACATGGCACTTAGGGACAGGGTTTTGTGGCAGACTTGGAAGTGCTGGGCTAACACTTGTACCTTAAGAGTCTTTTCCAACCTAAATGATTGTGTGATACTATGATTCTAAATTGGCATTTTGTTGTTGGAGGAAAGTAGCTGTAACAGCAAAAGGTTGGGGCAGCATTAGAAAAGGACAAAATGGATTTCCTTGTTTATGGATTTCCTAGCCTTGCTAATAGCAGGGGAACAATCAGGAGTTACACTGCATTCTCACTAGAATTGTTTCATAATATTTAGATATGCACATGAACATACAGATGTACCCTGAAATGACAATAGTACCACAGCTAAGCATATTCTTAGTGCCAAAGAAAATCACCAAAAGTGATCTGGGACCAAATGAGCTACAGGTAACCAGCCTAACTTAGAACTATCATCTTGATAGGGCAAGGCAGAAGATGTAGTGTAATAAAGAAATTAACATCACGGATGAGCCTTTGGATTCCTTCTGAGATGTAAGAAAATAAAATACACGTAGAATTCTTTACAGGCAACTTAAAACATGGACAGAAATTTTTAGGGTATGATTAGGAAATGGTTTGAGGCTTTAGAAGACTACGCAGAGGTCTCAGAAAATACTCATAGCAAATGAACTAACAATCCCATGTGCATAAGATATGCTCAGACATCCAAAAGAGGTAAGTAATAAAGGATAAAGGAAGGGCCAGAACAGGACAAGAGAGGACCTGAGGAAACTTAAAAATCTGTAAGTCAGCAGCATGGAAAAAAATAAAAACCCAAACCAACATATTTTTATTGGTTTTATTTTTACAAGACAATGTAAAAGCCAGAACTTGCACAGAACAGCAGAAGAGATGAACTAAGATAGTATTAATAAAGCAAGACGAATTTGTAATGATACCAATACGTGAAGAAATCACATAAGTTAAAGAATGAACACAGAAATGCAGAAGTATTTTTGTTAAAACAAATGTAATTATAGAAGGATCAAAAGAGTATCTTGCTGAGCTTCTCAACACAAAAGCAAACAACAATCGGCCTTTTTCCAGACAGCTGAGCCATTTGTAGAAGAATGAAATTGTGAAGAGCTTCAAGAGGCAATCAGAAAACAGAGGAGTAACAAAAGCACCAGGTGTGAGTAATCTTGCCACTGAATTATCAAGCACAAGAGGGGGAAAGGAAGTCAAACACTCCATAGGACTATTTGGTCCGAGTTTGGGGAAAATTTTCAAGCATTAAAAAAAAATAAATAAATAAAATGCTGTATTCCAGTTTTAAAACTTAAAACAATAATAAATTCATCTACTCATTTTATAGAAAATTAATCTGATAATGGAAAACAGAATTTGGAAGCTTCAGCTTAAAATGGAAAAAATTTAAATGGAAAAATCAGTTACATTAACACAGGCATGTTAAATACGTACATATATTCTATAAACTTTGGAGAGGTGTTTGGGGTTTTTTTCTTTGGTTTTATTGCATTTGCTCTTGGTTTTAATTGCATTAACCACACAACCTATTAAAACCATGAACTTAAAGCTCTTTTGATTTTAAGAGCCTAAATATCTTCACAATTAAAAGCTCACTTCCTTTAAAGACTAGCTGTATTGAAAACAAGTGACTAATCTCATGCCATATGGAATTTCATTGATTTAACTGAATTTCAGCAGTATAATTCTGCTTTTACTAGTGGGAGTTAGGAAAGCAGATGAAGGGTAGCAGAGCACAGCAGAGCCTACTACCTGTCTGGCACCATAACAATCCTGCACAGATGGAAGAGGGATATGGTACAGGCTTCCACACCACACAATTCACAGCTCTTTGGAGCAGCATGACAGTACTTATGCCTAAAAAGTACTTTGCTACTGTAGCAGGACTTCCATATGGGGACTGCTGTGTTCCCAATGCACATATTACACCACTTGTTGAAGAATGCGCCATTTACAGTCTATCCAAAATCATGTCCTGGTGCCCAGGCTTAATGTCTTTAATATCCTTCCCTTGATAGCTTTCATCTGACTGAGGAAGTAAAGAAAAGCATTATTTACGGCTCTTAGATACATAGGCTAGAGGCTTAGGGGTGTAGAACAGTATCATTACCTTGGAAGCCTCAGCACTAATTTCTTTTGGTATTGAATTTTGTGGCTGGTTTGGGTTGGGGTTACTTTTGGTTTCTTTTGGGGGGGGGGGGGAGGCTTTTTTTTTTTTTTGGAGGGGAGGGGGGAAGGAGGTGTGGGTTGGGGGTTTTTTGCACATGCTGCTTAGTCAATTCTCAGGAGTTATTTAATCCTTTTTTTCCCTGATGTGTTTGGACTGCTTGGAAAATTATATTAAAAATTAAAATATATATGTAAGATGTTTCCCATGAATCTTTAAGTTGTATGGGTAACAGCCAAGTCTAATAAGTAAAACCAATAAAACTTCAAAGATCAATTGTATTATACAAATGTGTTAACAGACTATGTAAAAGGTAATTCCTCAATTTTTTGGAAGTTGTGATATTGCTTTCTTCTTCAGGCATTCAGTAGGGATTTCCAAAAGAAGACACCAAAACCTGGAGATCGTCACTGATACATTCAGGTAAATGTTTCAGCTCCTTGTTGACAGAGTCAAACACCAAAATGAGAACGGAAAAGCTCTTAATACAGTAGCATAATAGCGTAGTATCCGTACGCACTGTAATGTAAACAATCCCTTGTGTAAACATGAGTATTGATATATTAATTCAGACACACTGTGATGCAAAAGTTGCACTGACCATCATCACGCTTAACTTCCTGATAAGGTACATGGAAAAATAGCATAATGTCTTAATTATACTCTATAAATGTGTGCTTTATCTATTAACGTCTAACAACTGCAAAAAACAGTCATGGGAAATTGCAACTCCAACCCCAACCCATTTATGCAGGCATCATACAGAGATCTACTTGATACAATTCAAAGTACAAGTCCAGAGAAGGGCCACAAGGATGATCAGGGGACCGGAGCACCTCCCGTATGAAGACAGGCTGAGAAAGTTGGGGCTGTTCAGCCTGGAGAAGAGAAGGCTGCGTGGAGACCTCATAGCAGCCTTCCAGGATCTGAAGGGGGCCTATAGGGATGCTGGGGAGGGACTCTTCATTAGGGACTGTAGTGACAGGACAAGGGGTAATGGGTTAAAACTTAAACAGGGGAAGTTTAGATTGGATATAAGGAGGAAATTCTTTCCTGTTAGGGTGGTGAGGCACTGGAATGGGTTGCCCAGGGAGGTTGTGAATGCTCCATCCCTGGCAGTGTTCAAGACCAGGTTGGATGAAGCCTTGGGTGACATGGTTTAGTGTGAGGTGTCCCTGCCCATGGCAGGTGGGTTGGAATTAGATGATCTTAAGGTCCTTTCCAACCCTAACTATTCTATGATAATAAAGTTATTGCCCCATATTATTATACCAGGCAGGTACTTTGTCTTTAAATCTACTTTCTTGTTCTGATAAAGTGAATCAATGTTACCAAGTCATCTTAAAAAAAATGTTTTTGAGGAAGATAGCTAAGTTAGAACCTAGTAGAAAGTACTAATATGGTAATTTTGAACATTTTCAGTCCCATCCTTATAAGCAGTTTCATAGATAATACTTCAATTTATGCAGACTATACTGATTTGGGCCAGTTTCCCAAATCATTTACACTGTGGTACAAGTTTGTACTGGTTTTAAAATAATTTAATCTCCATTTTACAACACTGCAGAAAACCTAAAGAAAAAAAATTACCACACTAAGTGAGCCAACATATTAGCAATATTATTTTGTTTATTATTCCCATCTCTATTTTGCTTTATGTTTATTTTTTTTCTGATGCCATGGAAGTATCAAAGGATATGCTAATGATGAGCCATACTGCCAATGACAGGTAGCACTTCAAAGGTGAAATGCATAATTCTCTAATAACCTTGGTAGCATAGTCACCTTCCCTGAAGCACAGTGCAAAGCC
Organism: Pezoporus flaviventris; assembly: GCF_033815535.1. Taxonomy (NCBI): domain Eukaryota; kingdom Metazoa; phylum Chordata; class Aves; order Psittaciformes; family Psittacidae; genus Pezoporus; species Pezoporus flaviventris. The sequence goes on along the minus strand of NW_026892569.1, from coordinate 7,905,262 downwards.
ATTCTTCTTGCACGATATTACTCAGCCTCAGAAATTAAGAAATAAATCTCAGGTTTTGTTGCCGTGTTTTTTTCTGTTTTGGTTTTAAAACATCTGAGTAAAAACTTATTTGGAACTATCACTGCTTCAAAATGGCCAGTATTTTATTTCAGGTTCAACCGTTAAAAGGATAAAAAAAAAAAAAAGATACTTTAGCACTCTAAAACAGCAATTGTTTTCTGCAAATATACTGGTAAAGCTGCACAAAAATATCTGTTCAGCCATCTCGAACTGCAGTATTCAATTCCTGAAGTTTGCACGGCAATTATATTCAAATATCGTTTACGTATAAAGACCAAATCTTGAAAAATTATGTGGTTTCCTATGTGAGATGTCTAACTATTTACATTCCCAAAAGTAGCTTGGAGTCATTCACTTCTCAGCTCATTTAACAGATTTTACACATTTCTTCCACCTCAATTAATGTTGCCTGAAACACTACAAATTGTGAAATTATTTCACATTATAGAGGAACAAAGATTAGAAATATTTCTAACCAACCTGCATAACAACTATCACCTTTACCTTGTAACAGGAAACACTACTCTCTCTTCACATCACATTTTGCAACCAGAAAGCATACTATATTCAGTCTATTTTGTCTTTGCACATTACTGTAGGCAAATGCTTTAATAAGCTTTTCTCTAAAAACTCAAATGCAGAGGAGCCTTATGCTTTCAAATCATATATTAATATGATTACAGCACAGATTTTTGAATAACTGCAAAAACGAGAAGCTTATATATACTAATCTGTGTTTTAAAAAACCCTACAAGAGATGTTAATATGTAGCAGAATAGCTTGATTTCAAATATGAATAGGCTCAAATTATACATTTCATACCTGAAGCAGGTTAGTATACTACCTCCAACATCACACAGCAGTGTCGGCACATTAAATTCCAGCAGTACACTAGCTTCCCACTTATCACAAATATGCCCTTTTCCTCTTCCCGAAAGATGATACATATATATATATATATACACAGCAGTTTCTTTTTTGTTTTAATAATGTTACTTGAGTTGGTGCTGCTTTCTAGCTGTTACTTTTCAGTCATCCATATGTTTTTCTTAAACTACACATTAACATTGCATACAATGGAAAGAGCAAGGACAAAGGAATGTGCTTTGCATTTGCAGTGGACAAAAACAAAATTTGAGGCTATTTGCCACGCATTCCTGTTAGAGTCCATTGTATCATGTGAAAAGTAAACCTACTTCCCACAGGCTTTTATTGTGGAAAGTCCCAAGACACCACAGAAATTAAGCCATTAATGCTTCTTTTCACGCTGGAATTGCACAGTCATTCACATCCATTGGCAATTTGAAAGCTATTTTTCCACGGTCCCCGAGTGTGGAATTTACTCTGGGATCTCTGGAATGGTATCTGGCAGAACCCAGATTTCTCCATTCCAGGAGTTTAGAAGGCAAGTAGTAAGCTATCAGTATCAGCTACAATATACATTTATTAAGTTTGAATTCATCCTTTATCTAGATCAGGATTTAGAAGTTTGGGAACACCAGACAAAACACCGCTAAGAACCCCACTAGGTCTGGGTTCAAGAGAATGGATTTTCCTGTCTGAAAATTCAATCTGTTTCAGTCAAGTTTCCAGAATTTACTCCTTCCCACCATTCACACTGCCTGTTCATTAAAAGCACATTCAAGAAAAGTAAACACAGAACCACTTTCTTGAAAACGATTGTGAATCTTAGTTTTTAAAAGCTCCAAACTTTCATTTAGTTTACAGCAAAAAACTGCCTGGCTTGTTAGCAGACAGCTCTGCATCACCAAGGCCTGGGCTGCTCTTGGACACCGGGGAGTCAGCAGTCTGAATACAGAGTGCTGCTAATTCTTTTTGGAGAATTCAGTGGTTTGGGGGCTACTTCATTCATTTTGGTTCCCTAAGAGGGTAATAAGTGAATAAACACATGAAGATTTCAGAGTATTTCCTATGAGCTACCAGGATGAAATAATTGTTTGCACAGATGCTTCAACAGCACCGAGACAAGCCAGTTCACAGGAATTTCAATTTCACCTCAAGTGCTAACAGAGGACTTCAGAGCAGATGTCTGTGACCCAGCCAACACTGCTTTGGTTTCAGAGCCATGTGCCTTCAAGCGAAGGCTCTCTTCCACAGGCATTCATTGTAAATCTCTTATTCAGAAACACTGGTTAAGGAACTTCAAAACCAATTAATTCTGTCCTTTAGCCAGAGAGGAAAGTCAAAGCTTACTGTCTCTACAGCCTGACCACCGACACAGGAAAATAAAACAAAACCAAACAAGCTGTTCATTCAAGTAGCAAGGTGAGCTGTGGAGGGGAAAGGCTTAACAATAGTATGCCTTGCTCATTAAAATGTAGGAATATTCCAAGACCATATTCCATAGATGCATTCATGGAGTTAGCAGGAACTAGCTAAAGAGCAAGTGCAAGGATCTGCAGATCTTTCCTGGGTATACGAGGGCCAGTATCAGTCAGAGGAGAGCTGCAGAGATGGAATAGAGCACTGCTCACAAGCCTCTCTTCAAAGAAGGCAGCTGCCTAAAGGAAGCAGCACAGCTGGGGGGTGGATGCTAATTCTGGGCTGGTTTATTATCTGCTTGAAGTAATGAAATAAGCCAGGGTGGCATTTCATCCTTGAGGTTTAAGGTTTATTTTCAAATCCAAAGAAAATGAAGCTCACAGATACTGTGACCTAAGACTGACAGATTTCACACAGCTTACCCCAAAATTAATAAACGCCTTGGTGGTATTCCTTTCTTTCTTTTTTAATTAAGTGATTTCCAGATAGAGTAGACAGCAGTATTAATATTAAAGGATACACCAAATCTTATTACTAGTTTTGCTGTTCTGCAATTCCAGTGAGAATTTTGCCATTTCCAGAAGCTCTCTTTATTTCTGCCTAGTTTTTGTCTTGTTCTGAGGCAAATTGGATGCCAATTCCAGAAGATGAGGAAAGTGCTATACAGAATTAATTTCAGCTGCAATTCCTATTTCAAAGTATCTCTTTGAAGGTAGTACATGCAGCAGATTTGATATTCTCAGAACATATGCATCACTGCATATCTACTTTGCCTGACAGTTTAAGTGAGACATTTAAATATTCTCTTGATTGCAGTATTCCACATTTCACCTAAGTCCCACAAAATCCCTTGCTGTCAACGTTTTCCTCCTATATCACATGGTACCTATCATGACACATTCTGAATTGTAAGGAATATCCACAGAGCAGAAATGCTAGCTATGCCCTATGGCAAAAGTCAGATTCATTGCTAAAATGAGAAAGAGATCCAAAACACTGCTTGGGGACCACTCTGCAACAGTATCTCTTGCCAAAGGTCCTTTATAAACCCTTGAAACTATCGGTACACAAGCTGCATATACATCAAACCTAAAGAAAATAGTCCTTAGGTTTAAAAAGAACTTAAAAACAAAAAGCACAATGCTGACTTTCATCAAAAAATTAAATTCAATTAAAAACTTGTCAGTGGTTTCTGTGTGTGCAAGAAGAGAATGGCATTTCTAGCCAAAGTGAGAGAGATCTCTGAATACATGACAGCCAACCAGTGGGGGTTCTCATCTAAACATCTGGGAAAATGCATTCATATACTTACATTTGGGCATTACAGATTCTAGATTGGAGCTGACCTTTCAAAAACATCCTTCCCTGCAACAGAAATTATGACCTTTGAATTTTTCTTACTTGGTTTTATTTTAATTAGCTTTCTACATAGAAATCCATCTCCTTGCTAGCAAGCTGCTGAGTCTGGGCTTTTCAGGCTGTAACTACTCCGCAACTAGACTATATAGTTCCCCTCCTATATCTGAGAGCAGCTGTGTGCACTCAGATCCTGGAGCCCATGTAGACCAGCATTCAGTCCCTGAAGAGGCCAAAAGAAGAAATCCAAGAAAGCACAAAATAACAATGCAACTACATATGATAATGTTCCAGAATACCCTGCCAGGCTTCCAGTATGGGGGACATCATGAGAATGGAGTAACCCCCTTAGTAACTGCTCTGGAAAAGATCAGCTGCCTGCTTTCCAATTCTCCCTATCATTTATGATGTTACTAATTGCTTCTATGTATTGCATCCCTCAGTACTCTTTTTTTTCCAGAGTGAGGAATCCACACATATTCAATCCACTTGCAATAAAATAATTCAAACCCGTGATTATCTTTGCTTCCCTCCTCTGAACTTTTTTAAGTTCATTATTGTCTTCCTAAGGCTGAACGACCCAAAACCCACACTGCTGAAGGTGCAGCTGAATTGTAAATTGTGGTACTCCTTGGCAGACAGTTTACACAGGATTTGGAGAGTTCACAGTGGCCTTTATCACAGCTGAAAGCACAAGGTGAAAAGCCTCAGCATAGACCAGAATAGCACTACCAACTTGCAAGTGAGGTTTTGAGGTCTGAAACATGATCATATAGACTGACATAATAACAGCTCAAAACTGGAGCCAGCTGGCTGCCCAAACTACACCTCCTGCTAGGACCATCAAGCCCTTGGTCACCACTAAGTGAAATCTTATGATCTTTTCTGCTAAATCATTCTTGCATCATGATGCCAGTCACTCCATCACAATACTATCTCCACTCACCTACTAGAAACATACATATTTTTTTTGAAAATAGTGTTCAAGGATTTCAAATGTCTTCCCTGAGTTTCTACTTATGAAATTTATAAACTAAAGTTGGCATAAAAATTATTTTCTGTATTTCAACCCCCCTGATAAATGTCACATCTGACCATCACTAAGGCAAAGCGAGTTCCTCATACTTTCAAAGTGGGTTTTTTCCTGTATTTTTCTGTTTTAATGACATATCTAGTCATCTATTACCCAACATCTCCGAATCCCACCATTTTTAAATAAAGTAGTTGTTTTTTATTCTGTGCTACCTATTTTGACATCAAAAGAAATTAGAAAAGAAATACTGAAAGTGCCATTTAGGATTAGTGGGCAAGGAGGAGAAGCAGCACGGGGGAGCGTACTGAAGACAACTGAAACACTGAAAGGGCTTCCCACCCAGGCCCCATAAAAGGGATGGGGATCTCTCCAGCTGTGTATTAAGATACTGAAAGTTAAGACATGGAATTAAGCTTACAGTTTAAATCTAATGTAGCTTTTATTTGAAATTTATAGAGCTTTTCTTCAAGACCATAAACACTGCCCAACTGCCTGTGGTATGAGGTCTTATTGGAGCACAGATATTTTTGGTTTTATTCCTTTTTTTTTTTAAGTATCACAAAACTGCATTTTATTACGAAATTGCCAATACCTGAGGAAGTTTATTTATGCTGGAATTTGATAGGACAATGGAGCACCTACTCAGAGACTGCCAAGTTATGATTCACTAAGCAGAGTCAAGGTTAGACCCAGATGCCAGTAAAGATTCATTAAGTATGAAATACAATATCAGCAGTGTCATTGTAATGACCTGAACGCTAATTTTGGCTCAGAGTACTCAAATTCCCCAGTGAAAGATAGGCAAAGGGGAACAATTTAATAGCTTTTAATCACATGTGTGATAACGCGTAAAACATTTGAGAAGATACTGTAACCTATATAAAAGTAAGAGTAGGCAAGTGATATACAATGTTGCAAAGTAAGGGTATTAACCTAGATTTTTCTGTATCTATTCCAGTGCAAAGAATGCTTTATTTTCCCAATTATGTTAATGTTACTATGATAAATGCACCAAAACAATACATTCAAATTATTTGCCTCATGTAATTCATATACGATGCCATACCAGAAGACTAAAACAGCTAATTCAACAGCACCAGGAAAAGGAATAAAATTAATGTGCAATTTTTCTACTTTCAACTCTTCATAAATAAAGAGCACGAGAAATAATTAGTAGAAATGGAAGGCTGGATTTTCAAAAGAATCCAAATTGTATGGGAAGAAATAGTGAGGTTGGTATGCCCCTTCTAAAATAAAACTGAAATAAAATAAATGATTTACCAACCTCTTTTTGTTGTTTTGTTAGTTTTGTATTTTTATTAAATTTTATAGGCTGTTTCCATGCCAGTAGGTTATACTTGTTTGTCTCCCAAGAAGCATTACAGGCAATCAATAGTGAAATCAGACTGAATGGAATTTCATCCTGGATAAGATTTTATGTTCCTTTACTTTAGACTGAAATTATAATTTCAGCCCACTTTGGATTGCAGTGCAATTCAGCAAATCGCTTTCTCATTTCTACCAATTACGCTGATACCCACAAGGATTCCAGCCTTGTAAGATATGCACAAATATGGGAGCAAAACAAATGTAGGGCTATGCTGCACGGAGCTTGTATCACAGGACTAGCACTAAATTCTCCTTGAAGAAATGTACAATGTTCATGGCTACTTATAAATGTCATGTCTTTGTCTGAATAGTGGAACAACACTGCAGAATTTATATTTACACCTGGAATGTTGTACACCCTCCTGAGCTCTCTGCTCTACAACACAGTCAGAATAATTTAAGATCGCCTTTATGACATGAAGCTACATTATACCATGATTCTCAGCTTTTCTGCTGCAGAATGGAGCTATTTAAGACTTCATTTAATTATGTATAATATATGAAAGGTTTCTAATTTTGACTTAGCTCTGTCATTTTAGATGAAATGCTTATGTCATATAGAAAAACTAGAGTTTGTGTTGACTACATCCTATACCCCTTTAACACAGGGAATCATCAGCAGGAGCAGCTGGACTTCCACAGTTTTGAAACTACACAAGATAATGTTTCTCCTATACCTGCCATGCACTCTTAATGAGATACTAGCACTGAAACCATAAATGTCTACAGATTGACACAATGTTACATAAAAATGTTTTAAGAACATGTAATATAGAAACCATTACTTTATATTACTTTAATTTTTAAACACTTTAAAAGTATATTCTATTTCTTTGTTGGTCTTGTAGTAAAACCATATTCTTATATGTGCCACCACCTGATCATATAATCAGGGATCATGCTGACACAACTATATATATTTTCACTTGTCCCACTCTAGAACTCCCATAGGTATGCAAAGTAAGGAGTCTTGCAAAACTCAGTCTGGGTTATACTTGCCTGAAAAAAAAACTGTCTTTAAAATCTAGTCATTAGCTACTTAATCTTTAAAAATATTCTAATAAACTCCTCTGTTCTTCCTTGAGTTCCTAAAACATAATAATTCTTACTCTGCCTTCACAAAAAAGTGACTTGTTTCACCAAGATCTTTCAAATATGCAGCAGCACAACCATTAAGTAATTGATGTTTAGAACTGTGTATCGATATACTCAGAGTGCAAAACAAATAAATAGTTAAATAAATAAATAAATATAACCTGGTTCTAGACACAGGCAGCGGCTGGAACCATTCCATAAAGGCATCCTTAGGGCACAAGCTAATTTTACCAAACTAAGTCAAACCACTGTGGCTTAGTCTTGAGTATTTTGCACAAGACATACTGAAAATCCAAGTAGCTTCAGCTACAATCAATTGACTTCATTGCTTTCAATTCATTCATAATTTCTAGCATTCTGAAAGGGCAGAAACCTTCGTTTCAAACACCTTCAAAATAAATATCCAGTGTGTACATGAAGTGCGTCTTTTCCTTTTTTTTATCGTCTTTGTAATTGTTACTGATAGTTGTAAACTTCTAGCTGTCTTTGCTCCTCATAGGAAAAGTACCTCTCCCACAAACTCTTACGCTAAAAACAATGAGCGCCATAAGAACTTACAGCTATTGTTTCTTTAGGAAACAGTAAACTCAGAAGTATCAAACAAAATGTGAATTCTTCCTGGAATTTCACCTTTGGATAATTACTTTGTAACGTATAATTCTAATAAGAAATATTAATAAATATAATGAACAACTGAAAGATGAAATAAGAAAGTCAAAGCTATTTTCATTAGGTCTATAATGTCAAAGCTAAATCACTAGTTTAATTATGGAAGAAAAGAAAAAGTACACCATCATAGTTTAAAAATACTTAAGGAGTTAGGTAGTGAGTAAACAGATTAGAATGTAAGATGAAGACCCACATGATGAGTAACCCAGCAGTGCAGACCAAGTAGACGTAATCATGATTATGAAACAATAATTTACAGAGGGCTGAAGATAAAGAGAGAACAAAATCAACCAGTAGTCCAAAATTTGAACATCAAATAAAACGTAAGAAAAGTAGAAGTTCCTTAAGCAGTATCAAGCCTGTTGGCAGGGAGGCAGCCTAAGTACAAAGGATCTGAGAAGAAAGTGGCAGTCAGCATCGAAATAGCATAAAACAAGTGAATTATTCACCTCAGAGTTCCTTAAAAAAGCCACAAAACAGTAATCAGCAATTTTATTTTTAAATGGGAACACCAAAATGGCGAGCAATTCTATGAAGTGTTTGTGTGATATATTGCATACAGCCAGGGAAATGGAGTAATAAAATATATTTCCACCAATAAATTGTGTCCTCAAATGAAGAAAGGGGCACTGGGGAAAAGTTCAAAACTGCTACCTGCAGCCAGGAACAGAATGTAAGATACTGCCTGTATTCTCAGAGATACAGATAGGCTTGAAACAGGTGAAAAATACTGGCTTAATATAGCAGTAAAAATATACCTCTTTCATCTGTTCACATCCATCAACATTCATGGTATGATATGTAACAAAACTGACTTTCAACGTCCCCAGAGAAGATGGGGAAAAAGAAAACCCCAAAGACATCAATCAGGCAGCTCTCATTATACGGGTTTACATTTTGGAGTTGTGTTTATCTAGTACTGAGGAGCTATTGCTGCATTTTTATCCTGAAATACTCCAAGGTCTCCTGCACATTTCTTTGGGTTTGCACAAAGAAGCTAGGCCAGCATCACCTGTGTGGTTCATTTCTCTCTCTGCACAGAAAAGTAAAAGCACGCAGTTGTGTCTAACAACAGATCTTACTTATCTGAGCTCAGAAAGCATGATGAAGAAGAGGAAGACAAAAGCCAGGAACATGCAGCATTTTCTAAAAGAAAATATGTTGGGTTTTTTTAGTTAAAGATAGTAACAGCTCCCAAAGAACTGTACTATGAGCTCAGCAAACTACTTAGTCTTTCAAAAGCGTAACATTCATCTAGTAACTTTTAAAGTTCAGCCCTTCAGGATGTTTACAGACTCACAGCAAATCAGATTATGTTATCACACCACACATACAATGTCGGCACATAAGAGAGAAAAAAAACCTCCAAACCTCTCTCGAGCACTGGACAGCTCTGCATGCTGAAGAAACAGGCAATCAGTGTTTTATGGGTTTCTGGAGTTAAAGGTTGTCCATCAGTATATTAATTAGCCACCTCTGGACTCATCTTTTACAAATTTATCCAATCCCTTATTGAATTTCAGTCAAGAATAAAGATCAAGAGGTTAGTGATTTAATCTGTAGATCATGACCATGGAATTATATAGAAACAAAAGGAAAATAACTATTCCCATTTCTATGATTCCAAGTGACATTTAAATGGAAACTGCTTAATTCTCGAGTCAAGGCAGTATTTCCACTTTTATACATCAAAAACATTTGCATTAAAATAAGATCATTTAGTCTTCTTAGACCTATCTCAAGAATAACACTGTAGTAATATTTTTCAAGTGTAAAAAAGTACAACTCCATAAATATCCGTAAATGTAACACAATTAAGATAAATGCAAAATTAATGACTCGAATTACTAATTTACTGGCACATTTACAAAGTGTTAAATTACCATCTCACCACAGGATATGGGAAATGAGTGATAAAAATATGATGAAAAATTACAATGTAAACCAATTTTTTTTAATTACAGATTTTATTCTAGTCTGTTGAGCACATTAAGCATGACAAACCTCAATGTGCTAGCTCCCAGAGGTACCAAACCCAAAAACCCCACCAATGAAACAAAAGGCATAAACTAGCAAATAAATGTATTTACCAGTGTTCTCCCTTAACATGTTCCCTACCTTTATCTGGTGATAAAGATTCACCAGTTTAAGTTAAATACTGTCCTATCCTTACACATAAGAATTAACCTCAGATATCCCACAGTTTTTTCTGGTATGTGTAAAAGGTTTTCCTGTAATCCTTTTGGGGAGGTTGTAGTGTATAGCCCATACTAGGATAAATCTGGGAAGGGTGATGTACAGATAGGAGAAATCTCTAAGTGCAATTTTCTGCAGCATAGCTTGCTTCACCAATTCCAGCTTGTTTTTAAAACAGACATTCAAAGGGACAGAGCAGTTATTTCTTTTTTCTTGCATATAATGTTCAGGTTGCATTTTTTTATTGCACTAAAATGGCCCTTCAGAAATAAAGGGCACAAGATTTTCTTATAATGTACTATTTCTGGAGTGCTTTGTTCCACAACGACTTCTGTAATTTAACCTATATAATAAAGAACAGATTCATCATTAAAACTTCATTTTATAGTACTAGTTTGGAACTGTTTATTTCTTCCATGAAGCACCTTTTTGTTATGATTTACACAAATCATTTTGCCCTCCTAGAGTACTTGGCCAGCACTCCCAGAAGTAATCATCCAAGAAATGCTGTGCTACCTTAAAGGACAGAGAAATGTATTTGATCTAAGAATACATAGCTGTATCTATTTATGTGGATAGTAAAATAACTTATAAAGTGTTTTCTGTAATTTATTGTTTGTTCCCTTCAGTGTGTCTAATTTTAAAACCTACACCAAAGTTAATGTGGCATAATTACATGGTATTGAAATCAAGATGCTACTTGAAATAAATGACTACACAGTTGTTTTTACTATTTCTACAGCACCACATACAGCAAATGGCATTTCAGAAGGAAGATGAGTTACACAATATCCTTCCAAACTTAAATATCACAAAACCAAAAATGACACTTCTGCTCCCCACCCCAACACAGATTTTTAATCGTTGTTTTTCCATTTTGAGATTATACATCTCGAGCACAGGTGTCATGCTCTGTACCTGCTCTTTCACAAGTGCCCTGCAGTACTACTTTACAGAGCTGGGGTCCTCAGCTGCTCCTTCCACAAATCCTAATTCTAATAACATAAATATTTTAAGATCCTTTTGTCTGTTTACATGGAAAGATTTGCCTGGACATTTTCATGTAACCTCACATTCAAAGCCTGTCTTTGAAAGTAATTTGAAATCCATTAACATCTTTTTAAGCACATTTTAATAAATCAGTAAAATTGATCAACAACAAGGCTGGTTTCAGTAGGATTCTTTCCACCTCTCCTATCATCCCTAAGGTTGGTTGATCTCCAGTGTCAACAACTGAAGTACCATTAGAATTTGAGCACTATGAGATTCAGGCTTCATCAGCTTTTTGTCATTCCTGGGATATTGTCCTTCTGCCTTGCAAAAGCCTCAGACCTAACAATAGATCAGAGCCATGTGTGAACCAGTTTGCCTTATTCCCTCAGAAAATGAAGTTCAAGTCCCATTGCATTTTTTTCTGAAGCAGTAGAGATTCAGGTAACTAATTTGAAACTAATTATCTACAAATGATTTGGAGGAAAAGATGCTCACCTGCTAGTATGGGATGCAAGAGCAAAAAAGTTTAACACAGTAACATACCTAATATCAGATGTGAAGTATCTCACGTACACAAGTGATTAGACAATTGCCCTGAACACCCGCACACTCACCACAGAACTAAAAAAACACTCAAATAGGAAGGTGGTTTAAGCCATCACTGCCACCCCAATAAAAAGAAAGAAAAAAGATGCAAAGGGCAGCAAAAAAAACCCAACAACAAAAACCAGCGTCTCACACAATGAACAAGGGAGAAAAAAAGCAAGCCTCTTGGGGTTTTGTGTTGGGATTCTGGGCTGGGTAATTCTCTTATAATTCTCAGACTATTTCACCACAACCACATAAACATTTGCCACAGAGCAAGGGAGGGAAAGGAAAAGCAATGGAGAAAGGAAAGAGAAGCCAGGACCTCTGGAAGCTGAACAGACACATCTTTTTGAAGAGTCAGTGACAATTTCCAAGAACATCGAAGCACAAGCTAGGGCAATTCAGACATCTAAAAGTAACAAACAAAGCTTGAAACTTTTTCTTGGTATTCATCAAAAGAAAGACTAGTTTTAAACACCTGATGTTCTAGTTTGAGCTTCAAGTCTGATCTTCATTATAGCTGCCCTTCATACAGCTATTAAAACACACTCCAAAACAAGAAAGTTTAATGCTTCAGTTCACTCACTCTCAAAAAAACCCTGCTTCTCCAGTAAACTGCAGTATCTCGCCTCACTTCCTATCTGCTTTTGTCTCCCGAAAGTGTTTCACATAGCACTAAGCCAGCCATAATAATCCTGAACTCCTGATTTACTCAAGCAGAATTTATGGCCACCTAAAATTCAATGCTTTTGCAGAAAATTTCTTTACTCCCTCCCTCATTGGAAGCTGCACAGAACCATCAGAGAGCCTGTGCATGCTACTAGAGTCCACTTGGTTTTCCAGTCTTAAACTGTTCAAGTAGGGGAAGGAGCATGAATGGTTTCCTATATAAATCTATAAATTGTAATTCTATTCAGATATGAAGTTATAAGTAACTATAGTGTCCAGGGAAAATTAGATGAGGCAGAATAACTTTTGAACCACTAAAGTGTTAAAAATCTAAAAGGATAGAGAAAGAAACTGTGCTGACCAGTGCTGTTCTACATCTGGAATACGTGATCAGCTGTTGGAAACAATCTAACAAATTAATTAAACTAGAAGTATTTTAGGTTAAGCAGGCATCTTCCTACCTAATTACACTGAAGTCAAACTCAAGAATGGTAAAAGCGAAAAGGATAAATGGGGTATTGGCCCTCTGTTGTCTGTGTATGAGGTTCTTCTCTCACAAGGGTGCTCCAGTGGCAGTTTAGGCTACTCTAACATACCTGGCCTAACACAATAACTGCCAGAAGCTCTATCACAAATAAAGAGCAGAGTGAAGAGTGAATTCTCTGGAAAAAACAAAACCAAACTAACAAACTAAAAAAAAAAAAACCCACCAAAAAAAAACATAACTATACAAAAACAAAAAAAAAAATCCAAACCTAATGAATTCTTTTTACAGCTCTTTTCATTGAAATGCTTCTGAGCATTTCACAATGAAGAATCACCCAAAGATGACAGTCTCTCTTCTACTCAAAATATTGATAAATGACCTTTCATTAAATCCCTCCAAGAAAGCTATTAATGGGCTCCTCCTTACTCCTGCTCCAAGCATTCTCTTGTGCTCCACAGTCCAACCAATGGAGTCTAGCATCATTCATGTAACAAGAAAGAGAGGCAGCAGCTTGAAAACCCACTCTGTATCTAATGCAGGTTATGCCAAACAGAGCATTCTCTATAAGAGAATACCATTTCTCATTATCTAAGCATTAAACTGAATTCAGAAAACAAGCTAATGTTACACAAACAGCAAACAACCTATAGTACATCTTCTCAGGAGAATATTTATAGTAAATTAATAACATATCAGTAAGCACTCTGAAAGTGAACTGACTTAACATTTTCACTTTTTCATTGACATAAAAGTACCAGTATTTATAAAATTTGAGAATCATCTTTATCATTCCAAAACCAGATTTAGTGATACATATTTATCATATGAAATAAGAATTATAATTGTAAGTTGAACAGGTGACAGTTGTGCAAGTGGAATTCAGTTTTAATTATAATACATTGCTATTTGAAGTGACTCGTTTAAATCATGAATTGAACATCAAGTTGAACGATATGACTGTATTTCTTAAAATAATTAATGGTTATGCAAAACATTAAAATATGCTAATACTCTGAGAAAGCAATAAGAAAGAAGTCTACATGAGGCTAATTTATCCTACTTCATTCTTCCAAACCTACTTTACTGGCTTTTTTTTCCTGCTGTGTGGAAAGCTATTTTATGTTGATGGCAAAGACTGAACGTTACGTTGTTTTGCAACGACGTCTAATATAAGAATTAGTGTGTGAAGTGGCTGGGGTCTGATTTTTCTCTGTGCCTGCATTTTCAGATAAGTGCGTTATCTCTGAATACTTTTAATTTCTTTTCTCAGAAGTGAAGATGAATCCATCATAATTGTCTTCAGCAGCAAATCCTTTTATGATTTCTCTACAAGTATTTATTTTCCTCACTTTAAGGGTATTTTTTTCTTTTTTTCTAAATTCACTAAATTTCCCAAGACTGGCTAGGCTGTATGTGGATTTTTTTTTTTTTTTTACCACATATAAAAAGGCCAGAGTTTAAAATACAGGGAAAAGTTCAAAGCTTAGCTCAAGTTGCTTCGTATTTTTTTTAAATATTGATTTCAAGCTGTACCAAGACAATAAAAGCTCCAAATTTAAACAGCCATAGAAATGTGCATTTAGGAAACAGTAGTTGCTAGATATTGCATGGACCATGTAATTTACGTAACTCCCTGGAAATCTTAACAAATACATATCCCTGAATCTCCTAAATATGATCAACATGATCTACTGCTGGAAAAAGGTAGCTTGCAAGGTCATATCTTTTCTTTAATACATAGCAGTCCTCAGAGATCAAAAAAGAGAAAATCCATTGTGAGCAGAGAAAAAAAGAAGGGGGGGGGGGTGGGTGATTTACAAAGTTCTTTTGATCTAAAGTCACTGCAATGAAAGAATTCCTGAACTTTTAAGAAATAAATTATTAAGCAGCAGAAGAATGATATCATAGTTTGGTGGTTTTCTTTTCTTCCTGTGGAAGCGAAATGTTGAGAAACTTAGTATGTATGTGAAAAAGCAATTGAATTTTTCAGGTTTTGCCTCTTCCACCACATCACTACCTGTTTAAAGAATAGCTTCGCTAGACTCAACTAACCTGGATTTTAGGACACTTGAGAGTCAGATGAAGGTTTAATCACTGCTTTTTGTCTCTCTGCTACAATTAAGAGAAGTCTACAGACAAATCCCTAACTTCCATTAAGCCTATCTAATTCCATTACATAAATGGTTCAGTTATGAGATAAACTGATTGTAGTTCATCCCTTCATTTCTTTTGCTCACCATCATCGTGCCCGAGGACAATCTCAGCACTCATATTGCAACTCTGTGATGGTAATGAAGGTTAAGAAAAGCCCACCTGTGCTCCAATAAAAGGAAACTCTCCACCCCCACCCCCACCTCCAGAATACATAGCAACATCCCTTTACAAATATACATACAAATATAATGTGAAACTCAACTGAAAAACAAAGCGGCATTATGTGATCTAGCTGATACTATCAAACATAGAGTAGGTTTGCTAATGCTTCATTTGTTTAAGATTCTAACTTCTACACAAAAGCAGCCCTTAAATCCAGTGGCAATAAACATTTGCTTTGCCTCTAAATACTCTTCAAACTGTGACTATAAGGGTTATGTGTTAGGCTACCAAATACTCCTTTGGCCATCAGTGGAATGCTAACCATCTTTTCATTTTCCTCCTGTAGTCTGATTTTGCCAGAAAGTAAATAAAGCTCTTACTGTTTTCAGAATACGTCACTTACATACAAAGGATACCAGTAGAACTATGAATAAAATTTAAATTATAGCAGAAGTAACTAGCAACAATTACAGTTAAAATACAAAATGCGAATACAAAAATACTGCTCAAAACCTTTAGTTTGTTGGCAGTAATTAATACAAATGTAGCTATCTCTCCATTATTCATTATGTCTTTATTCTGCAATTGAAAACTATTTTTAACTATTTATAGTGACATTGGGGGTTGATTCACCACAATTTCTTTCTACTCACAAGCATTTGTAATTTTTTCCTCCAGTAATCTTGTAACTATAAAGGGGGGGTGGGGAGTTGCCTCATTTCCATTTGCTGAAAAAAACACCCATCCTACTATATTTAAAAATATATGTATATATAAAAAAAAGAGATCAGAATAGCACCCATTGAACAGCTCAGTTTTAAAAAGTGCATGCTGATAGCCATTTGTCTTCCTTCTAATTCTGCAGATGCAAAATAGCTCAATGAGGGAACAGAGTGGATAGCAAAAAGTTTCTTATTCTACATTTATAAATGGTGAGCTTGGCAAAGTAATGTTTTGATATTTAAGAACTTTCTACCTTCTATTATATGAATATAAAATATGAATGATTATTTGCTTCTCTTCTCAACAATGCCATTCCCAATCTAGCCTTGATCAAAGTGACAGAAAATCAGAATATAAATACAGTGTAATAAAAACACACAATGGCTATTGAAGACAGTGTACATTTAAAGTAGTCTCCAAAAAATCATCGAAAACCACCTGGAATATTCCTCACAGTCAGCTCATTTTTTCTTTAGTCACTGCGGAAAGCCACTATTTTGCAGCTTCCAAGTCAAAAAAATACAATCTAAATACTAAACCCCATCATGCAAAAATATTCTGTCCCCAGTAAATGATCCTAACTGGTATAATGACATCACTGGGACAACCTCAGCTTCCCTGAAGTAACAGGTTTTAAAAATTCTCATGCATGCAGGAGTGTATACTAGAGATTACTTTCCAGCAGTTCTTAATTCAGAGACTGTATATTGAAAAATAAAATGCAAAAAAAAAATTATGCATATGGCTGCTATTTTAAAATCCCATAGTAGAAGGAATATCAAACATTTTATGCATAATGATGTCTGCATCAGTGACACCTGGCTGTAAGAAACAATACACAATGGATGTCAGACACTGGCAACGTCTTGTAGTATATTACATTTGATGTATTTATATCTCTGATATAAAAATAGTTATCTCATTTTTATTACATTATACTGCTGGGAAGTTTTCTGAGCTGTAAAGTGCACAAAAGATCCTAAGCTCTGCAGGTCCTATGAATGTTTAGACATCTGCAATATGGTTACCCATGACTGGCTCAATAACCTACTTGGATAACCCTGCAGATTCATACCTTAGAGTTAAATGCTCCTTCAATATATGTGCAAAATGTACATGTATGCAAGGTATTAATTCAAGCCAGACTTCCTTTAAATTTAACTGAGTAAAAATCTGATTATATCTAATTTAACAGATATACTCCCCCATATTCAGAACTATATCTGCTTTTGTCACAGATATTCAACACACAAAACCAAAAAACAGCTCAATGGTATCAAGAACACAGATCCAAGACTACTGAAAAGAAAGGCACATTTTTTAGTTTATTGACTGTTTTGGTTTTAATCCAACATCAGGTTCCCATTTTCCATATAACATCACAATAGTTTTTTGTCTCTAGCCCTCATCCATTAAATAAACCTTCAATAATTTATTCAAGTCCCTTTTATACCACCCATAGTGCCCTTTCACTGCACTGTGTTCTCCAGTCCTTTCTTATGACTGGGTTTTCTCTGCTTTTCCCTCAGGGATGATATAGACTCTCATCCCTGATTCTGGTGATACTTGCAGGGACTTAACCACTGACAAAAGTGACAATAGGTTTAAACAAACAGTGGGGAAAGAAAACAGTCAATATTCTCAACTGACGAGCATGACAAAAATTACCCACCCTAAGAACAAAAGAAGACCTCAAAAGATGATGTATGATCTTCCTTATCAATCAGAACATGTGATATAAAGATATCTTTCCAAAATCTGAGTTTTATCAGTTCTGTGATTAGAGTCTTATAATGAGTTCATTGACATCAAGTGGAAGCAGCAATCCTAAAGTGAACGACTGAAATAACTTCTGGAATGGAAAGGTATCTAACAGTGGGTAAATCAGACAAGTGTCTGGTTTCAAAGTCACATTCTAAATGCCACACTCAACCAATCAGAAAACAAACTTACCTTCTGCACCAGTGCGTAAGATCAAGTGGGAAAAAACTTACAATTAAGTTACACACCAAAAACCAGTTGAATTCCAAATACACTCAAGAAAACAGTAAAGTACGTGTGTGTGGTTTGTAAATAAAAGCTACACTCATTGGCTACAATAGTCAGTATAAATTCTTTACTAAGCTTTCATAAAAAGGTCTATTCAGGGCACTGCAAAATACTTCTATAGAGAAAGAAACTCCAGGACTCCCTCTCTGCTTTGGATTACTTGCCACGATCTCCATGTTCATCCAACCAAGTTCATTTTGCATTCCTCAACATATTTCTACATTGCTAATAAAAATTGATTTATTGATAAGGACAGCAATTTACCAGCATTGCTTGGAAATACGTGGATGCAGTACATGTAGTTTAATAATTTGCTTACATGTATATGAACGTATATATGCAAAAAGTCAATAGTAAGTTGTATCTGTTGATATTATACATAAGCCTCAAAATACGTGTGTGTAAAGATATGTACCCACACAAATATACATCCACATACTGAAATGTACTAACCAGATATGTATATGAATAAGCACAAACATTGCAAACATACATTACAATTCAACCGTGCATAAACAATATCTCTTTAATGGTATCTGAAAACAGTGGAAAGACTGGTGTAAAAAATCATTGGTGGAAAAAAAAAATATCCATTTTTCCTCATTGCAAATGTTCGTTAAATGCAAATGCTGATATTCTACTCCTTGGAAGAATGTTTGTCTGCATGTGGAATTTCATGATAAAAAGCTTTAAAGTCCACGGTTTCCCTAGATAAACCCCACTGGCTTACTGATGCTTGAATGCACTGAAATTGAATTACTGTACAACAGCAATTACTTTTCACAGTACAGTTATAATGAGAATCAGCTTCACAATGAACACCAGGCAACTACAGCAGGAAAAGTTAATAAAAAGAAATCTCTTATTTGCATTTTCCACTGCAGCAAGGGTAGTTGCCCTAATGAAAAATAATCCTTAACACTCAATTTGCCATCTTACAAGTAAATCAACAATTGTTTTTAAAGGATTCTCTTTACTTGCAAAGAAAGACTAATAAAAGTAGAAATTCAAGTGCATAACTAAAGTTTTAATAATAGCCTTTTGAATATTCCCCAGTAATTTATTTTCCTTTTGCTTTCTTTTTCACTTCCCTCAGTCTTCCTTTGATTTTTTTCCTACTACACCATTAATTTGGAAAAGTAAGAGCACCAAATTAAGTTTTGATTCCTTTTTTTTCCACTATTAAGCTTGTTGCAGCACTCATTTTTTTTACTGAGCATTATGGCATCATGCTCCATTCCTCTTCAGTTTCAAATAAGTCAAATCACTAAGCCTTTTAAAACTTAAAAAAAAATAAAACAAAAATCACAAATAACTTTAAATTTAGACTGATCAAGCACATTCCTATGACTGAAACCACTGAAAGTCCAAGACAAGCAAGTGAAGCAATACCACAAGTAACAGTGAACTATGTGAGACTCTCAAAGGAATTATTTGGGTTTGGCTGTAAAATTAAACTCACTGCTAAACAACTCAGGAAAGATTCCCACTTATGCCACCTCATAGGCAGTGAGATATTTCCCAATTTGATTGTTGTTGTCTTAAATACATACATCTATATTTGTCTCAGCTAGAAACAAAGCATTAGTGACATCAGTGGTTTTAACTTCATGTCACAAATATTTCAAAATGAAACCTGAAGTTGCCTCTGAAAATTGATCGAGTATGGCAGTATTAGGAAGGAAAGAGTTAACCAAAAAATCCTGAACTGACATAAATTTAAGGTAAATAGTGAGCACTGGAGGGCAGAAAAAGTTGCTTGCAAGGGTTTCCATCCGTAAGTAGATGACAAAAGGTTATATAATTGGTTTAGCACTTTCAGTTTTCCATTTATTTTATGTATCTGACAGCACAAAAATAGGACAGTCTGTGATAGGATAATTGCATAGTGAAGGGTAATTCAAACAGTGGATGAATATGATAAAAATCACACTGAACCAACTAATCACTGTGAAAAGCGATGAGACAGAAAGATAAAAATTCAACCAGAATATAAAGGGGGAGGAGGGAGAAGAGAGTTCAAATGTGATTAGTAGCTTCGAACAAGTTAATGTGTTTGAAAGCAGAAAGCAAAACAAAAAAAAATGAATGTCTTTTCAAGCCATCCTATTTCTAAATTTCCAGGTCTTTCTTCTCGGCCTTTCATGCAAATTAAATATTTTATACACTGCATCTTTCTGAATAATTGCCACAGATTGCTGTATCTGCTAGAACCTGAAGTATGTTGATTAAAATGTTTTATCTAAAAAGTACTTTAAATTAAACCATGGATTTTTATGTCTGCTTGAAGCTAACTCAATGGGTAACGTTAGAACATTTTCTGAGCACCTGGATTTGCACCCTCACAATGGTCACCCCGTTATTTCTAGAGCTTAGAGACATTTTGCAAGGTACTCTTCATTTAGTACTTACCCCAAAGTTTCTGCCAGAATACATAAAATGCTGCTCTGAATTCTAGATTTCAGTGCTCTTCATACAAGTTTCCATCAAAAGCTTGTGTCAAAATTTTTATTTTCGAGCCGAGGTTATAGATTATTACTTTGTCTCAGCATGGAGCTGAGGTCATAGGTCCATAGGAACTTGAATTCCTATCTCACCTCCCCAGACATAAGGAGAAAATTATCTATGAAACACCAAAGATGGAACCCATGCACAACCTACACTGTACCAAAGGATTTTGTACCTATCAGGACATGAAATGCTAAGCACTACTTACTACCAGAACAGAAAAGGTCATTCACTACATCTCCAACAACCCAGATGGACCACGTTATGTAATTATGAAAAGAAGAATAACTTTATCGGAAGGTACTCCAAACAGACCATGTTTTAAAGGAAGTGATTCTTGTCCAAACCAAGCTTCTAGTTTCCTTTCCAAAGATGGAAACCTTCCAAAGAAGACTCTGGATTTGTCACATTTCCTGGCACTAAAACCCTTCCACTCACTGTCTAACTTCACAGAAGTTAGGTTTACTTTTACTCAGAGCATAGTGGCCTATATATTTTTCCTTCTTAGACAAAAATACTATCTGCATGAAGAGGCCAAACCAGCTCTAAACACAAACATTAAAAAAAAACCAAACACATTTGTTACAAAGTTCTAATTGAGAGACAAATTGCTCTTTCCCAACACCAATTCACACTGATGGAACACGGCTCCTCTGACAGCAAATACGCAACTTGCTGGTGAGTGTTGCTCTGAGAACGTTTTTTTCCACATTGTTCTGATCTCAGGGCAGCATTTTACTCTGCTAAGGAACAAGGAAAACACCACCCTTGCCCCCAAGTCAATATTTTGCAGGCTTCTGGAAGCTGCGACACGCATCTTATAGTGCAGTTTTTCTCTGAAAAACAGACTGTAAAAATAGCATTGCGGGGTTCCATGTTTATTGTCTTTTCTTGCCAAGTGTGCTCAGTTTACAAGCTGAAATATGTTTTACTTCACTGCCAGCACAGAAAATTCAACCTCTAAAATGCAGCCAAATTCCTTCCTCTCTTTTGCACCATAACAAATAATAAAAGACTGAAGGCAAAATTATATCTACAGTTACACGAATGGAATCTCTGTCTTCAGGTGATGCCTTCATCTCAATAGTTGAGAGACAAAGACCTTCAACTCAACTAAGCAGGCAGACCTGTCTGAAAAAGAGATGGCTGATGGCAAATGGTAACACCATAATGTCCTGTTAGCTCATTGCTACAGGAGATGCAACAGGACAGTCACCTAAATTTCTGTCAAGAACAATACAAACTATAACAGGAAAAGCTGTTATTCTTTAGGACATGTGTATTACAATGAACTCCTGTCCAATATAATGAAACATAGAACAAATTTTTTCTTCTTTTTTTCTTTTTTTTAATTGGTAAGTCTAACCTAATAGCACACCAAAGCTACTACAAAAGACAGATCAGAATGGAGAACCAGAAAAACACCCAAGCAAAAGCTACAGATGTACTTACTTAATGATTAATAGTTGCCCTTAAGAACGATGTAGTACTTACCAGAATTAGAGGATTTTTTGATTTAGTCCTATTTGAGGTACCTGCAAGTGAGGTCTATATTTCTAGATTTGAACTACAGGGCAGTTACTGAACTCTGAAGATTCCTTGCAATAGTATTTTCATAATAGTGAGCAGTGAAATTAAGTCTGCTTTGGTTTGATATTTTGAAATTTAACATTTTAATGCAAAATTATATGTAGTTATGTTTTACTGAACATAAATGACAGCTTACAAACTCATATGGGAAACCAGTAGTCCAAGCCTAGTTATACTCTTGCATTTATCTATTGATGGTATAAATACTTTATACCTATTCTCTTGAACACTGATCCTAAAATATTTCTGAATGCTTTAGCATTTCCAATTCAACACCTTCAATTGCTAGTACAGCTTTCAGAGCAGAGCCTGAGTTTTTATAATACCTAGTTTTACATCATAGAATGAAATACCAAATTGATCTGCTGCTTACCCGGACAGCTTCAGACTTTTTATGAAACATTTCTTCCATATTCTTTGCTAACTTTTTCACAAGCTGAAGACCATCAATTTCTTCTATTGCAACATCCTTCTCATATTCTTTGTATTTCTGGAAAAGAAGAAAAACAAAACAAAGTTAGGGAAAAGTTATTCACAGTGAACTAGCTGAAATTTTGACAACTAATTATTAGTTTCATATTACACTTTTGCTGACATTCTTAATTTATTTGATGTTTATTTCTGTGACAGAAGGCAGCTTTGTGCCAAGACACTGTCACAGGGATAGAACTGGGTTAGAATCAGAATTACATTAAGAAAATGTAATAGAAATATTTATCTTGTGCACTGTAGGAAAACAATAATTCCCCTTCTCAACGTTTAAATTTCCCCTCCCCACAACTGAAAAACAGGAGAAAAAAAAGTAAAAAATCCTCATATTCCATCAAAAAAAAAAAACAAATTAAAAACAGCGATATCCTTGGCAATCCACTGTGCCTTAGCACCCTAGTATCCTCTTCAGTTGAGCTTTGTGTGGATGTCTATTTCATGAGCTTTATAAATTCTTACGCTATGAATACTTATACTACAAGCTTATCTAGACACTCCTAACTTTCCATGCAAAGAAAACCCTAAATAAACCATAAACATGAATCTTAATCTAAACACAAGCAGAAAAGTATCCTTTATATGATATGTACAAACATTACCTTATGGTCGCTTTTCACAGCATGAATAACTCTCTGACTAAGCACTAAAAATATATTCAAAATATATTCAAAACAATTTTAATCCCCTTTTTTTGCCTGCATATTAACCTTTTTTTTCTCATGTTTTTCTGTTTAACCAGTGCTTGTAATGAAGCTTGTAAGAATATGATAAAAAAGGCATTTCATACAGAGAACATTGCTATTTCCCATGTCATTCCACTACTACAATGCTCTAAGAAGTGACGGCTTTCAGACTAGTTGTTGCTTACCACTACCTAAAACACATATGATCTTGATGAACTAATTATTTCCCATTATGATATCCTTAACCGATTCACATAATTGTACCTCCATGCTACTGCAAGGAAGACTGAAAGCATGCCTGGTTTCTACCAGCTTTAGCCCTGTGTCTAAAAAGTGTCTTCCAGACCTCTAAAGCAGACTCTAAAGGCATCTCACAGCACAATACTTGAGTCAATAAAATGAGCTGGTATAATTAGAATTTGCCTGTAGAATAATAATCACCTCCAAAACTTATATAACTTCAGAGAGAGAAGAAAGAATTAAGGGCATCAAAGCCAGGGGCTCAAATCACCTGTATGAACACTTAAATGATCAAAACAGTGAATAAATTAGGACCAGTCATGTCCCGGCTGGTGATAGAAGACTCTACTGAATACCTGTGCTTGTTGTACTCATTCCTTTTGACAAAACTAATTTTCAAGCTAAAGTGACACATTGGACTTGCTTTACACTTTACACTTCTCTGCAAAAAGTTGTGTGAATGTTTTTATAAGCAAATAATATTTGGTAAAAAAATCATTTGCAGAAATTTAGATTATTAATTTAATTAAGATTATTAAAAAACACAAATCAACAGTAAATATTGAGGAGACTGAATTTTTTACATTTTGCAATTTCAGTAGTAATTTCATTTTTCCACACTATTTCACTTTATGAGGCTTCAGTCTGAGACTTTAACAGTAACCTAACCAAGGCAAGATATCCCAAGCAGACCATCTACATTACACTCCCTGGAGGCATTATCAGGAGTTCTGATTTCAACTCTCCAAGTCCATTTAAGCCATTAGTAAATTCACTACTCTCCACTCTGAAATAATTAATTTAGGATAGTACAGTGATTTGTCTAAAATAGAGTATTATTTTTTTCTTAGTTACTGGAGAAAAATTAAGAACATAGTAAACAAGAGAAGTAAACGTTTTTGTAACAAATAATAACTGTGATAAGACGTAGTAAATTAACAGTTAATTGAAAACATCCCCAGTTAATGATGTCAAAGTCCTACAGGATTTGAAGCTTTGGAGAATATAAAGCAAATGAAACAGAATACACTGCCATGAACAACTACAGTATTTATCATGTCAATAGATCAAGTACAAATTTGAACAACTTATTTTAAGCGGCACCTATGACAATATATCAAGTTCTGATATAAAGGGTTTGCCTCAAACCCAACTTTTGAGGTACCAAAAGTATTCTAAAACATATTACTTGAAGAGACTGTTTTCAGGTCATCAGATTTATCGATGTAAGCTTTGCCATCAAGTGAAGAAGACCAGGTGATTACTCACCACATTTGTTTGAGAACTTAATGGAACAGCTGAAGTGAACAAATTTTCTAGGCACAGCGAATCACACTATATAGTCTACTAGGCTGTCGTGAGAACATATTAAAAAGCTATGCTTCTCAATTTTGAGTAACGCTGGCCTTAAAGCATGACACTAGTGCACTGAAAATTAATAATAACCCAAAATAAATTAGATTTATTAACTGATAATTTATAAGTATGCTAGTGCATAGTGAATAACTTCATTTTTTCCTAATTTAAATGCCAAAGTTCCAACATAGAAATAAAAAAATAAAATTGAAGGAAACAGAAGATTATTATTTAGGTTCTACTTGAAAAAAACAGACACCTTGCATGGTGCATAGTCAATTGCTGGAAACCTTTAAGAACATTCGCAACAAACTAGGAGCATTTACTTGAGCTGCAAGACCTTGGCAACCAAAAGGTTTACATAATAAGAGGTTTACATGATAATATGTATTTTACATTCAGTATTTCATTGCCACAAAAATACTTCTATTATTTTTTCAGCCATCAGTGGAAGATTGTAAAACAGGAGAAATTACATGGGTGGAAAAACACCAGCTGCTTTTAGTATCCTTGTGCTCAAGTGATTGTGTCTAGAGGGAAGAGGCACCAGTTTAACCTGTGCATGTCTATGCACTTCCTCTTAGTACTCAATGTGCATAAGACAAGGAATTTAGATTCAATGTAGGAAGCAGTTAATTTTATATCAATGAAAGAAACCTGAATCACAGCAGGTAGTGAAAAAACAAAACCACAATAAAACTATAAAAAATAGATGTCATTAATAATGGATTATCTTCCTTTCACTCCAAAGGCTGTCTGACCTGCAGGCTGTCATCATTTTCCTACTACTAGATTTTTACATATTAAGTGGTTTTTAATTTAAATAAGTTAGCTAAAACAGCAAAGAAATAAATTTGAAATAGTTTTAAAACGAAATTATTTATTTTAATGTGATCTTGAGAAAACAACAGTGTGACACCACAGTTGTAATTAAGCTAAATGCCGTCAAAGACAGAGGGGGAAAAAAAAAAACTAGATTCCAGGCCAGGATATCCTTTATATTCCAGACCTGCAAACTGCCTTGGTAGTACTGCTACTCTGGATAGCTCTTCTAAACAGTGCCCTAAATAGCCATTTCCCTCCACTATAAAAAAGATGGGGTTTGGGGGGGGGGGGGTGGTGTGGTTTTTTTTTCCCCAATATTCCATAATTTTCTTCCAATGAAAAATTCTCTACATGTGTAACATACCCAGTAATACATTTCAACTGTTATTAAATAAAAGAAAACAGCCTTAGCTTTGCTATAAATAATTCACTTGCATAACAAAAGTGTATGGTAGAGTCAGAGATGGACTTTTTTCATAAATGGCTTTCCAATTGTCTAGAAGACAGAGCAGACGCAACTTCTGATTTGCTGAGTTATAATCAAAAAAAAATAAAAATACTTGGAATGCTGACTCTTTCTGCTTGAAAAAATCAGCATTCACTAAGAAATCTTCCAGAGAGACAAGAACATTTATCATTTGAGAAAGCACACAAAAAAATACATTATTTGTTCAGTATCTGTTTTGCCAGATCATTTCACATAAGCACCAGAGAAAGACAGACAGTACTTCACTGTCAGAACTTCTACCACTTTTCATGGATTTACGTGTGGGGACTTTTTCTTGTGTGATAAATGATCACCTAGAAATTACATACGAGGAAGCAAACTATACAAAACTGAAATCTGAAGCATTTAATGCAAGCCAAGTATTTGGCACTGAAACAGCAACAACAAACACACACACACGGCATCAAACCAGACACAAACCAAAACAAAACCAAATGGAACACCACACCATACAGCCTGGGTGACCAAGGTAGGACAAGAAATGCCCTCTTGAAGCAAGACAAGTTGAGAAAGAAACCATGTGTCAGCTACAATTTGAATTTTTTCTCCTCATTTGTTTCTCCCAAAAGAAACATATTTGTGTTCCTATTTGTATCTACTTCTATCAGCTCCTATCAAAATCAAGGTAATTGCCTTTATGCTGCATAAATATTTCAAGTTACTTACAAGTGTGTGAAGAAGAATCCTTAGTCTCAGTCTCTTGAGAAGTCTGTGGGGGCTTTGCATATGCACAGACCACTACAACCATTTATGATGAAAGGTCTTCCCACTCCCTGGAATTTTCAGGGTCAGTAAATACCACTACCATCCTAATTAAAGAAAGGTATTTACTCACTCAACAGGAGCTTTGTAGTAAGCCTTTAAAAGTCATCTGTCAGTTAGCTTACATACTAGGAACGGACACACACCTCTGAGGTGTATGTATAGCTATAGCTTGCAGAGTTGCACAATGTTCTACAACAATTGCTATTTGAAAGCTTTTCTCACATACATGTTTTACATACATATGTGCGTATGGATTTTTTGTTTCATAATGGAAAAGCAAAACAAGCATGCAAATGGAAGATCAAGTATCTATTCAATTTACCCACTGTTTCCATGAAAAAATGTTTACTCCATGCCATTAAAAATAAAAATAAAAAAACCCACCCCACACCAAAACCACTTTCAGATGTTCATGTCTCAACATTGCAAATATAAAATGAGATTACAGAAACAGGCTCTCTTGCTTAAATCACCAAATTCTATTTCAGTGAATATCTACTGCCCAGTAGAAAGGCTGTGCAGTGCTCTGCTTGAACCATTTAAACTTGTTTCACGCTCTCTGCCATGTAAGTTCCTACAGTGATTCCCTTTGGTACAAAAGTGTTGGTTTGAAGTGCCACAGGAGTTAATTGGCTTATTAGAACTATTTTAATTCTGTGTTTGAGATGCCTTGACAATCAAACGTAATCAATAACTGAGGCTGCAAGGTTGCAAAAAGCTTACAGCTAACACAATTTGCAGCTCTTAATGTGGTTTCTTTAGTTACAGAGTCAACAGCTATGTCGGTCTTAAAAGAGTTCTGTCTTACTTAATTCTTAACCCCTAAACCCATGGATTTCTTCACTGATGTTGGCACTCATACCCAAAGTAACCTTTTTAGATCAAGATCTTCTAGAGTGTAGGGATCAGAAGGTTGAATATACACTATTTTTTTAATGCATAAAAAAAAGTGTTTTTTCTCTCAGTAATCTATTCCTCATCGCAAGCTAAAATAAATCTCACATTCATTTTTTATACTCTTCTCATTGTGTAATGATTTTTTATGAGTATGTTATTAACACTACTGCACAAAACTTAAAACAAATTACATTTAGGCTGGTTTAAAAAACACCTAACTCCTAAAAAGGACTCTTGTGGTTTCCAGTTCTGGTTTAGGGGGGTTGGGGGGGGGGGGTGTTGTTTGCTGTTTGGGTTTTTGGGGGGGAAGGGGGGTTACTGCTATTTTGGTAAGGGGTTTGTTATTATGGGGGTTTTTTTAATTGTTATTATAAAATCTAAACTCTATCATTTATGTGGAGGAAACTGAAGCATGTGGTCACATCAGGTGCTGCCTTACACTGTTAACAGTTCTGTTGAAAATTAAGGTGCTATGCGCAGAGCAAGGCTTTCCATTATTAGTGAAATCTGACCGGGCTTTTGAAATCAAAACTAACAATATAAATTGCTTTTAATGCGGAAAGCCCAACGCAGCATTTGTAAGACAATATTATTTTAAAATAATACCCATTTTCAAATTAATGGGACTAAACCAGCAAAAGTTCAAATGTGACTCAAGCTCTTGCAGTGCTTTACCACATTAGCACACATCCCTTCTCCACATGTGAGATTGTAGAGCAATGTCCAGCAGAAGGCTTAAAACTATACAGCACAGCCTCTCAATGCTTCATTAGAGGTTAGTTTCTAATTATGTATGAGCTGTTGGAACAAATGTGAACTTGAAGCCAAATAAAAAGTAGTCTCCAGAATTACATGTGCATGAGAGTCGGAATATGAGCTTTTCCACCTAGCAGAAGGGTACTCAGATGGCAGTACCATAGCAGAGATATCAAATACAGATGGTGCGTTCCACTGATAGACTCATCGGCAAATCTCTTCTTAGCAAGATTATCCCATTATCACATTGACCCTGTGGTAGTATGTGGGGTTTTTTTTTAACTAGAATGCCACCATTATGTTGTTATTCTCTGGCCCCCCTTACTCTAAAAGGCATTCAGTGGGGGAACTTTAAAGAAGTTAAGAAAATAAGCAATAGTAAGATTTGGCTTTGTTTTGTTGTTGATGGCTGGTGAGCATTTATAAACAACATTATTTTAGTTCAGAGCTGGTATAGAATTTTTCATCCACAGAGTTCAAAAGACTTCATAAAAGAGTATCTATGACAATCTCCATTCTGTACATGAGGATACTGGGATATACATAAATTCAGTGACATGCCCCATGTCACACAACAGTTCAGAACTACAAAGAGAACAAGCTCTCTTGGTTACTCTTCCAGTGCCCTACTCAACAGACCACAGATAACTTTTTCAACTTCAGCTTGATCTGCATGGAAAGATGAGTCACAGCAGCATGTTTCTCCTCACCTTGACATTAGAGAACTCCTCAATAATTGGGAGTTTATGTTACACCACATTACACACTCCTATTAACCTTTACTGAACCTCTTTGTGTTGATGAAATCCATCAATGACCAGTGTGGTGGCACGCATTTTCTTTTGTGCAGAGAAATTTTTATTCACTTCATCAAATGCCTCCAAGGAGCCCTATATTAGCCTGCCATGTTTGACTCTTACCACACACTGGTGTACGACCAACTCCTGTTGCCTCAAACTCCCATTTAGTTACTTCATAAAATACATTTGGAAATACATAATATTGAGATATTTGTGGCATACTATTTTATTATTATTATCTACTCAAAGCTGTACCAGATGTTTTATAGCCATCTATCCTGGGGAATTTGTTGGCATCAGCAGACTTGATAAGGATAGTTACTGCTTCCCTTGCAAAATAATTTACACACAATGTAAGTATCTTGCAGTCATTGCGAGGGCACTATATCCATGGTATAATTAATCTTTACAAATATATTTACTTATCACCTCTTTTTACCTCAGCGCTACATACAAACGCTACAAAACCAAATCGGTTAAAGCATTAAACTGAGCAGTAACGAAAAGCAAACAAACCAAACAAACCAATTCCTTATTCAGCAATATTCCTCTGCCCTGTGTGTGAAATGTGTCCACACAAGATCTCTTCTCAAACCTTTGCACAACTAGATATGTATAGGTTTACCATGTAAACAGCAATAACAGGACGAGTCTTGAATACATACATGGTAAAAGTAGTGAGCTAGTGCAGAAAGATACAGGCTACTCAAAAATACAGAGTACTTCTCATCACAAATAAAATTTAGAAGCGGCAGTCATATTGATGATGCATAAATTGTAATGGTCTCAAATAAAAAGATAAGGAAGCACACTCCAGGAGTTTCAAGTGCTTGCTTTCTAAGACTAATTCATTACTTGAAGTAGTTAATAAGCCACTGCTAAATAACCATCATCAAAAACGGGTGATCCAAATAACAATCTAGATAGGTGATCTAATTCTAAGCAGTTGAACAGAGGTCAGGAATACACTCCCACCTTTCCCTTTAACAGAGCTGCTCTGGGTCAGGGATAACCTGAGTAATAAAAAGCATTGGAAGTTTGCCTTGCTGCTGCACCCACTGGCATTGGCCGAGGGGACTTCGGGCTCTTTTGCAAAAGAGTGCCAACTCACCGTCTTCCCCAACTATAAATTCAATCACATTGAAAATGGTTGAAAAAGCCAATTATTGTCATGTAAATTCTTTTAGGCAGCTGAAACATCTTCACAGGCCAGCATGGGTGTTTTAAGAGCCAGTTAACCAAGGCTATTAAAAACTGCTTTACAAATACATTTTACAGCAGCTATGTTATTATACATAACTTTGCTTCTATTTTAGAAGAGAACATAAAGTCCCCATTTAAACCAAGAAAGAACATTCTGGAACTGCCCTGGAGACTCTTCTTTCAACATCAACATACTTGATACTCTTGAAAACTCACTACAACGTATTATATGAACTGCTTTAAATAATGGACAAAAACCCCACAGGCATAAATCTGCAGAATCACAGTATGACCCAGAAGAAATGTTCATGCAAGGCAAAGCCATCACTGTATTTTCAAGTGAAAGCAAGTATATTAGAAGCATGTACCTCTAATCTGCTTCTCACAAAAGTCTGACAGAACGTAAGAACGTGGTCCTTTCATCCTGGATAGTTATTCTGAGTCACTAAAGATTAAGGAGGAGGGATCTCGATAATTTACTATTTTCAGTAGTTTCTCAGCTAGGATAAGATACTACAACATTGTCTTTTGTACACCAGCCTGCATCGGTCTTCTCTGAGAGCTTTATGGTTACTGGATAAGAGGGCGACCAAAAGAGAGAGCTTGCTTTGTGCTGGAAGGTCACAGGATACATCCACAAACTAATTCAGCAGACTTTCTTTACAATGTTTTTTCTCATTACACTTCCTTTTGTCAGTGTATGTCTCTCCCTCCTTATTGTTCCATTTCTGTGGACCTATGCTTGCCTTACACCCAGCTGTTGTTCTGGTTTCAGTATTTCCATATGCTTTTATTAGACAATGCTTATGTTTGATCTAGAAAAGCAAGACAACTGTATCCCCACATTCCATGGTTGCCTCTCAGTGAGCAATAAAATAAAATGAGTAACAATGCAAGCTAGATACAAAGTAGAGCATAGAAAAAAATGAAGTGCATCCTGAAGACAAATCTTTGCTTAGCAATACCTGTTTCTTGTGACAAGATTTAAAAGCACTGCTCATCTAGAATAGCTAATGGTTATTGTTCCTCAGAAAAAAGAGGCCCGTAATCTCATCTCCTCAGGACACAAACCCTGCTTGCAATATGCAGCATAACTAACATTCATCTGCTTGGATAATACTTCTAAACCCTTACCATTCCCCTTGTGTGGGATCTTCAACATTAACTCTTAAATGGGCTTTATTTCATTGTTTGTCACTATGAAGGACGCAGCATTGATCCCTGCTGCTATATCTCATCATTGCACTTATCTGTATCCACCTGATAAAAGTATTTATATTGATTCAGGGTTTTAGACAGGTATTGGAACACTATGTATCAAAGTGGACTTGTAATAACAAGAAAAAGAACATATGAATATCTGAACTCAGGTGCCTAAATTTAAGCTTCCGATTCTTCATTTGATCACTGAACATGAAAAAACATTTTATTTTCAAAAACCCAAACTCCCCTCAATCATATCAAAGCTAGCAATGTCAGTATGTTCTCAGCATCTCTGAAAAATCAGACAACCTGCATGTACGTGGTCTGTGTGCAGATGTCTTGAGGAGAATTCAGCAGGGTAACTATAAACCAAACAAAAACCCCAAACAAACAAAAACCAAAACTGGAAACCAAACAATAACCAAAACTGGAAACCAAACAATAGTATTTGGCACTGCCTGGAAGTGTGAAAACGCCTTTGTGTTTTTCCCACACAAGCTAATGCCTTTCACTTTTATGAGTGATTGAGAATCACTTTCACAAAACTTCACAATAAACAGTACATTTAGGTAGAATAGTATTTTCTTTGAAAGTGACTTCTTTCAAAGCCTCATAAAACCAACTGGCAAACACATAGAAAAACAAAGGGTTAAAATTTGAATGCCAAACCACATTCAATCTAATATTTAATAATTGCCTTTGAAAGACTGTAATATGATATAAACTAAAGCCCTGTATAATACAATGTGCCCAGATCTTTTTCTCTTTGGATAATTTAGCTATAATGCATATATTTTTAGACTGGCATGCTGTTAGATCCCAATGGTTTCTTTTCCCTTACAATTTTTTTTCTCCCTTGCACTTTTAAAAACAAAACTCGAAACCTAGTTAAGAAAACAACCTCTGCATTAAACAAGACATGCACTAAAACCACAGCTGGAGACGTTTGTAGCTCTTGCTTTGTTGTGGGTTTTTTCTGTTGTTTTTAATGAAAATTGGATGAATAATCTACAGAATAGTAGCCTTTATATCATATCACACCTGTGCTATTGCATAAGCAGGTATTCCAAAACATCACTACAAAGAGAAAATAAACACTGCGCAATTTAAAATTATTCAGAGAGGAGGTGGTATAGCCTCAAATCTCAGTCCTCATTTTCCTCTGAAAGCACAAGATATCTGTTTAAGTGGACACAGTTCTCTAATAGCATTTTCATCAAAACATACGTCAAAAAATAACCAGATTCAGACTATCTACTTACAAATTTGTATGGTCTCACATCTGTATTACAGACTTCTCCTCTCACTAAAAGAGACAGATACCAAACAAGAAAATAAGTTGACTGCTAAGATGTTAGATTTTTGTGTATTTTCTGTATTTACATGTAAGTATTTAATCAGATTAGCGATGGCTTGCATCATATGTACAGCGATGCTTGTTTAGTTCTTGTCTGATTCCCAAAGTACTAGAAAGTTTTTGTAACTTAGAAATTCATTACATTACCAACAGAGTTCATCTTGCCTAAAAACATAAAGCATATTACATATAGCACCATGACAGCTCATCACCACAGTGTATAGAAATGAGACCTCTAAATCTAGAATCCATAATAGAATGCATAAACTAATACATTTATCAGCGAAAGTATGGAGCTTTGCACAAGAAAGGACGCAGCAACAGCTTTGTTTTGCTTGGTCAATAAACCACTATTAATTATAATATGTGTATGAATTAAAGACACATCAATCTGCATAGCAGACAACAGAAGCCATGAATAATAGTCAAATCAATACTATGAAGTCGTAAAGAATACAGTGTGCTTTCCTTCAGGCTAATGGTAATTAATTTACTTTCACTCCCTTCACACATGAGAGGAAGCGAGTAGAAGAACACTTTAATCACATAAAAGTTGTTAATTAGAAAAAGAACACATACTGTTATCTCCTTACTGTATCTTTTCTCTGTTCATATACTTAAAAAAATTATTTGCACTCATCTAGAGAAAACAGGTCGTGCTTTCGGAGCATATGCAACTATGGCTGATATTTTCAAATACTACAATTTGAAAGTTTGCTTCTTGAACGATCTTGTTGGCATATTCATTAATATAAAACAGTTGATGTCTAAAATTGCCTTTCTGCAACACAAATACTCAACTAGGTAACATATGTATAGAACAGTTTTAAGCCTTATGTGGTTCATTACACCATAATAGAAAGCCTTAGCACTGAAAAATTGTGTTTGCTTAATGTTCAGGTTTAGTTTATTTTATTCAGCCTTCACTAGTTAATCAAATAATGCCTTTTTTGCAATGGAAAAAAAAACAAGACAAGGTTTAAGAGATCTGCAACTAGTAGAGGCATCTCCTTCTTAGGAAATAAAAAGATTTAGTGGCCCTTTTACTTTGCAGGACTGGTCCTAAAGCAGCAAGCCTCTAAGAGAGGAAGCGAGATAAAGCTGCTGGTTCTCTGGTTTTAATATGAGCGCCATTGCTTTCTGAAGAATTTTAATATTCATTGTGTTTGAATTCTTTTAAGTACTATTTTTGCATGAAATAAATTTTACATTGCTACAATTAACAGTTCATTTTCACAAAGATATCAAAATTAAAGTTTCCATTTTTAAAACATATTCTTCATTATAATAACAAAGCCATCAGCCAAATGCTACTGCTTCACTGCTAAATAAAAATATAAAATTTCACTAAACCTCAGGACATCAAACAAAGCCACCTGCATCACAGGTTACTGCATGTCAATCTATTGATTAATTCTTCTCTGCCCACCACAAAGCAATGACCTTGGTAAACTGCATTCAAACCTCTAGACAACATCAGAATTAACATATACTTAAGTTAAGATCACAAGTGTTCTGCCTGCTTCAACAGAAGCGAGTCAGCACTTAAGGCAATTTATGTGTGAATTAGCATCCCAGCAGTCATTCTGTCAACACACCCCTATGTAGTTTTGCTGAACTCATGCAGTCAAGCTCAAAAAATATAACTTCAGAGACTGACCTTCACCTCTGGTTGTTTACCAGCAACTGTGTAAAAGATTCATAATGTAGGAGCACATCTCATTCTTGTGAGCTTTCTAAAAAAGTTTTGCTGTGAAAGAACGTAGTGCATATAACCAAGGGCAAAATACTTTCAATTTCCAGCACCAGATTTTGTCATAGTCACCTAGTGAAGAGTTGTAAGAATTATTTAGATGTTGTCAAACTCCACCCTGCAATATAAACACCCTGAATTTATTTGCACGATTTCTCCTCTCCTTTCACTAAGATACAAATTTCCCTTTTATTATTACAAATGTACAAAGATCAGTGTACAACAATAAAACATAATTGTGGCAACTGGACATTCTGTTTGCATTTGGAGGTACAGCACATTCTGTTTGCATTTGGAGGTACAGCAGAGCCAGCGCTGCCTGCTCAGGACTGCCAGAGGCATACATCTGTTTGTGCAGTTCTAGTTCAGTAGTTTAAGGAATGAAGTATCACCTCATTACAGAACTGCCATGTATGAGTGAATTTGTGGAGCTTGCCCTCCTCACAGTCAGACAGTTCTAATCTCCTTGCAAACCACAGTGGCAGCACAGAGATGAAGTGTTAAGCTTACAGGCCTCATCTGTACCATCACCTCCTTAGTTAAACCCTGGCCATCCATTTCTTTGTCATTTCTTTGTTCCCGAGGCGCCTGAATGCATAATAGCCACTAGCAAAAGATGCAAGATATCTTTAAAGACTTCACGAGAACACCATCTACTTTTTTTTTTTTAAACAGAAACTGAAAACGATTCACAAGACTTTAATCATACCTCACACTACCTGTATTTTCTTTACCCTAGAATTCTACCCATACTATCATGATGTAACCTGTTACAATAAAGCTATTAATTTATTTTATATTAACTTTCAATGTTTACATAGTAATCCCTAATCTCTGAAAAATCTCTGAAAAAGCCTGCATTCCTATTACAGTTGGGAAGGGTTCTGGTAATTGAAAATCTTGTGGCAAAATAAAAACAGCTTTATACTCAACCATTCTTTTCTGATACCATCAGGCAAATCAACAGAGTTTTGTTTCAGTTACAAAATACGGATTGTTGTCCAGTGGCTTAAAAAAAAGGCATCAAAACCAGTTGCCTTTAATTCTTTCAAAGTAAAGCTCCCTTATAACATTCATTTTTAGTAATACAACTCTGCTTTCAAGATCATGATACCTATGTTTTGTTTTGTTTTTTTTTTATTTCAGGAATAAGGTACAAAACTTCACATACAAGCAGCTACACTGACAAGATATCCTAAACCCTTAGCAGGAAAAAATTGAAGCAGCCTCTATTGAAGGTAGGTAGAAGACTCGTCCTCAGATGATGGTTTAGTGTGAGGTGTCCCTGCCCATGGCAGGGGGGCTGGAACTTGATGATCTTAAGGTCCTTTCCAACTCTAACTATTCTATGATTCTATGAAAGTCATTCTGCTGTTTTAGAAGCATCTGAACTAATACAGTAAGCTCCTGGTGAGAGGTTTGACCACAAGAGGCGACTCTTCCTAAGCACCTTCTGGAGCCAGGGGATTGAGATGGACTAACTTCCAAGGCTCGTATTCACTAATCAAAGGAGACTCTTCCTCTCTCCCCCAGACCATGGTGGAAGGACAAGTAAACCCATTTGATATGGCTAGTTCGCAGGACCTGCCCACCACATGTGGTTTAACATGCATTCCAGATTACAGGTGTGCAAATACTACCGAGATGCACATAAGTGCACACACTGATGCTATTCCAGACCCAATGTCACTGATAGCTATCAACCACAAACAGGCAGGACAGCTATTAGTTGTGTTTGATCTCTGTGGTGCCAGGAATACACAAGCAGCATGTTGCTTTTTCCCAGGTAGCCCTGTACAAACAATGCAGGAGCATTCCAATCGCATTATGTAATATCTACACCAAAACTCATCTCAAGGCAAAAATGGAAAAAGTCATTTTACAGGAGCACCCCAAGCCTGCGTGAAGCACTTCACTAACATACATATCTGCAGAGCTTGTAAGGACTCCTGACCGTTATTCATGCTTGAAAGGTACTGATCTTACATCTCTAGATATCTCTAGAACATCCTAATCAGAGTTACGTTGAAATTTGCCTTTGCTGAAATGGGAATGTTCTCCAGCCTTTAAAATAAACAAAAAAAAAAAAAATGCATTGTTCATAATCAGCAATTTGCTTTTGGCTCATTGTTCAAAATTTTCCTGTTCCAACTGGAGATGAAAAGTGAAACCACAAGAATACTGACAATAACTTCATCATTAGCTCCCTGCAAGTAAGAAAAATAAAATTATGCATTTATAAGAGAGAGGGAACATTTATTGCAGTAAATTAGATAATTTTGAAATAACAGCTTACATGAAAGAATTTTCATTTGATTCCTGTCAGTTCTACAGCTTCCCATCAGTACTGCACTTGAAAAAATGTCAAGGAAAGGCATGCAAATACTCCAGTCATGCTCCAGCCCATTTTAATCCCTGCTTCACACAAAGAGGTTTTGATGATAACTTTAGGAGAGATGTGTGGTTCATGGAGGCTCATTAGCAAAACAATAAATACAAAATTGCATTAACCCACTTGCTTAAGTAACTAGCTAAAAATCAGAGCCTAGGTGCCACAAGATGTGAAATAGTGCACATTACACAAAAAGCCACAAGTAGCCCCAACAAGATGACATTACTGAATCAAACAGTGAAGCAGAACTTGAAGCAAATGCAGGATATCTAAATGTGCTCTTTCTAATGTTCGATAACGAGTACTAGAAGGGAAAACACA
The DNA here is from genome assembly GCF_033815535.1 of Pezoporus flaviventris. Lineage (NCBI taxonomy): Eukaryota > Metazoa > Chordata > Aves > Psittaciformes > Psittacidae > Pezoporus > Pezoporus flaviventris. The sequence continues at coordinate 7,867,710 of NW_026892569.1, read as the reverse complement.
CTTCTAGCAGACTAACCTTTTATCATATATCAGTGCTTTCCTGTACAAAGTAACCATCAGTTATCAGATTCAGAGCACAAAAATGATCCTAATAACTGGGCGAAAATCCACCCCTACATAGGATCTCCTGCCAAAGCAGACCAAGGATGCCCAAATAACAAGTATGTATTTTTGAAGAATTACTCACTTCACCATAAATTATTTCACAATTCGTGGTTAAAGAAGGCCTCATCTGCTATCATTTTTGGTGAACCATTAACATCCCATTAAGAACAGCAGTGCTAGATTATTTTTGCTCTCCCCATCTGGTTCTGCTGACCCAGTATGTAAGATTACTCTCTGGAAAAGAAAAACCACAGGGACAAAAGAGGTATGTTTCTGTGAGGCCATCATAAAAGTCTCTGGTTACTGTGGGATGATGAGAGATGCCAAAGCACGCTGACAGGAAGATAATGTCCCAGTGCAACTGTTCCTGGATATTTTACTATTATTGCTTCTGTAACCCTCATCTCTTTGTTCCGTTAATTAGAATGCAGAAGCTATAATCCTGCCCAGAAAAAGTGTCTTTGTTCCTAGATAATTATTTCACTAACAAGCTGAAACACTTCACAAATTTTGTGACAACAAATGAGTCAAGGTCATAATAAGCTGGTCATCTTTGGCTTTCCTTAGAATTCTTGGGTAATTCAGTTTCTAAATAATATCAGTTAATAACTAACAGCATATAAAAAGATCAATACGTTTATAAAAAATACCTGATGCTGTGCTTCTAAGAGCTTAACTTTTGTACATTGTCCATAAAAACGTAGTACTTCCCTCATAGAATCACAGAATAGTTAGGGTTGGAAAGGGCCTTAAGATCATCTAGTTCCAACCCCCCTGCCATGGGCAGGGACACCTCACACTAAACCATGTCACCCAAGGCTTCGTCCAACCTGGCCTTGAACACTGCCAGGGATGGAGCATTCACAACCTCCCTGGGCAACCCATTCCAGTGCCTCACCACCCTAACAGTAAATAATTTCTTCCCTGTATCCTTATACATCCTCATCCCCTGGTTTAAGAAGTTGAAGGTGGGTTAAAGGGTTATATATGGACAAAAAGGATAAATAGGTCCTATTTTTGCACAGTACGCTAAGAGTCAAAGCAAAGCATTTGCTAACTGACAATTGTGTAGACAACACAAAACTCTGAAGCACTGCAGCTATCTTAACAGCACTGCAGCAGTCTTTTGATAGAACTATTTTAACTTCTGTGTGTCTTCGTTTCCTTACTTGTAAAACAAATTAAGCTTGCCTTACAGGAACAGTTTGATATGAAATTGCTATCATTCCTCAATATCCTTGTATAGAAAAGATGTTTACACATTAAAAATATGTTATTCATTCTTTCACTAAAATATTTACACAGATTTTCTGAAGGTGTTTGAATTTAAGATCTTCTGAAATAGTTTAAGACTATCAGCTGTTAGCATATATCACAGAGCAAACCAAAAAAAGAATGAATACATACCCAAAAGTACCATTAACTTTACTTCTCCCCCAGCATGATATCTTAACAAACCCGATCTTCAAGTCTATCTTAAAACTGAGGTTCCTTGAAACTCTTTTGGTAAATAGAAGACAAGTTTTTTTTCAACAGCAGCACACACCTTAGATCTATGATATTTAAGATTTACATATTTTTATTTCTTTCTCAATAATTTGTTAGTAAGCATGTTTAGACTCCTAATTACTTATTGTTCTTCCACTTACTGGTCCTGGCTTGTTACCTATTACGAGGACTGGATTGCCAAAGAAAAAAAAAAAATAAAATCCCATTGCAGGTTTAGATTCCCAAGTTGCAATTGAAGAAATGGATGTTTTTCCATATAATAAAATGTCATCTAGGCAGGCAGCATATACTCTAGCTTCATTTTTTATCTTGAATACAAGACTTCTTTAAAATGAGAGCTACAATATAAATCAAGTCTGATGTCATCTGTCCATCTACAGAGGCTTTAGATTTTAGATCACTGGATAGTGACATTATTAATAATTTTTTCAGAATTCAGTTTTCATTTTACATATGAATATATATTGAGAGAGAGAATAAATATATCAACATTATGCTTTGTATTTCAAATATTGCTGAGATAAATATGGGCTGTCTAATTTCAGGCAATGGCTAAAGTACATAATAAAATGGTCTGTAATATTAGGGGACAGTGAAAAGAATGTTGCAAACAGCATAAAAAAGTCTGCTACTTAAGTTTAAAGATGTTTTTAAAAATGAAATTTTACCAATAAATACATCTTAATAATAACCAAAGACTTTGCAGAAGCAGTTTTTAACTCCCATGTTATTTGAGAGCAACTATGGAAAATTTAAGTCAAAAGGATTTTGGTTTTGCAGTAAAATTAGCATAAGTGAAATTCTGGTTTATAATCAAGGCTATATTCTAGAGGAAGAATGGTCTGGTGGTTAAGATATTAACCTTGGACTTGAAAGAACTGGGCTCAGGTCCCAGCTCTGCCACAGGGTTTTGCATAACCTTTAATTAATCACTTAATTCCTCAGTGCTTCTCTTCTCAAGATATTAACCAAGGATACTAATACTTCTATAGTCAGCTTCACCTTGCTCTTAGGCTTAGTCTTTCAAATTACACTGCAAATAAAATCTATGAAAATCCTTCTGTAGTGCAGCCCCCAAAACAATTTGTTTCAGGACTGAGAATTAGTTTCTGTTCTGAAGACTTGGCATCAGTCTCAGTTTGCATGGTGCAATCTCAACGTTATCAAAAATCCTAGGAACTACAGTTATAACATAATCAATATTAGCACTCCACCAACAGTACTTGTACCACATATACTGTATCCACATGAAAGGCATAAGCTTATTACAGCAATAGCAAAAAAAAAACAAACGACAAAAACTAGTTAGCTGACTTCAAACCTAGGAAAACAAATATTTGAGGTTATAACATTTTATTGTGTTTTCAGTATACACTGTGTAGTGTTTAAAAAGTGGAAAAAATTGAGAGTTTTGAGTAAAGCTTGTATCTAATGGACTAAAACTAATTCACATGCAAGGACATGCACAAACTAAGAAACAACACTTCTTACGTAGGAAGAGCACAAAATACCTGTCATTCTGAAGTACAGTGATAACATTCAAACACACATAAAAAATTCTTTGTGTGTTTATCTACCATGAAATGTTTATGCATCTATTCTGTTACTCAGATTGTAAAAATAGTTATCCACTTCTTGAGCATATGGTAAATAGCCACCATGAAGCTTCTCAAGGACTTTATATCACTTAAAAACAATAGTTTTCAATATAAATGCCCTATTTTTATTTTCCGCTATCAAAAAATGAAGTCTTAAAAAATGCATTGCATAGAAATATTTTTCAGACCACTACTAGACTGAAAACTGCATAACTCCACAAGAAATAGGGGCTCAAATAATTGCAGTTAGAATCACAAAACACATTCTCCATTTAGATTCCATAAAATCATGCACATATCAACCTCAAAGCTTTTATCAAACACAATGAAGAATTTAAACTGACTGATGAGCAATCAAACTTCAGATATTTAAAGAGACAACACTAAAAACATAACAAATATAGAAAATTCCAACAAAAGAAAAATCACAAATTTGGAATTAAGGGGTTGAACTGGAATTTATTCCACTTGTGGGCTCTTCTGGAACATCACAAACCCAGGCTTCACATTTTAAGTTTATGTCATCAGCAGAACTCCTCAGTGGAATCATGAGACTCTAATTCACAGTTGTCACTATTTATTCTATACATTATGGTTGCCTGAATTTCATTTGAACAAAGCATGTGCTCACACACTCATTACCTCTGGACCATTATGTACTTGTATAATTCATTTCTTTTTTCTAAATCAGAAAGCGCAATCCATCCCAATGGAGAAACACCAAAATCTAACTGCATAAGCAATTTTCTTGTATGTCGGATTTCTCTAGGCCAAAAATAATACACAGAGTTCTACACAAACTATGTATTTCCGAATGGGAACTTGTAGAAGAAGCACAAAGTGTTTAGCTATACTATACACATCTCTTTGAAGTGCTAATAAACTTAAAGGAGCAAAAGAATCACATATTCTACCAAAACAAACCACATGTTAACAGATCAAACTTCCTTATTAACCGCATGTAAAAACCTCTGTGAAAATGAGGTACAAAGGTAAGGTTAATGTTATTAAAACAGCCCGAAAGCAGCCATGATTTTACTAACCTGTTTCATATTGTTAATGTGGAGGGAGAGGGAAAGGAGTAAGGGAAAAAAAAAAAATGATTTAATTAGCCTAAACAATTTCTGAGGTAGGAGTTGATGAATCTTTTTTTAGGGGTTGGTTTTTGGTTTGGTTTGTTTTTTTTTTCCATAAAGCTGGAGGGAACTACTTAATACATTAGATGCAAGTGTTCTAAGTAATTTTAAACTCTCAGAAATTTGCATACAGCATATGATACATTCCTGCAAACCCTCCTTCGCCTACTTCAAACTGACCTGCAGAGGTACTGGAAAACAGTGCTTTGTAGCACTTCACAGAGGGATACAGGAATATTTGATATTGCCTTTATTTAATAAACATATTTGTACTTTATCTACTTCATTTGAAGTTTTGTTTACCACACCTTAAGGTGAGATGTTTCACAATACAATTATCCTATAGTATGCTATAACCAGAGGACAATTCAATATTTCTTCTAAGACTGAAGGTGTACTGAACAATGTCTTGATATGATTGCTATCATCAATTTCTATTAATCAAAAAATACAGCACCATAAGAATCCCTCATTGCATTATGTATTTTGCATTAGTGTTCTAGTCAATCAAAATATTAAAATCAGGTTTATTATAATTTGAAGAGCTCAAACAATTACAAATCACTACTGAACAATTTATTCTTTTTCAGGTACTGATACTGTACTTCCCATTCCTGCAGTAGCTCCAATAGTCTCACTGGCAATTTTGTTTAAGAACTGCAGATCTGAAAGTGCACCAAACCAGTCCTCTCCTTGAAAACCCATAGAAAACACAGATTCATTAAATTCTAGCTTTAAAATTCAGTCATCTGTATACAGACATTCATCTATATTTACTATTTGGAGTACTGATCCAGATCCAAAGAAGTGACTACATTTTACCATGACATTTGGCGACCAAGCCTGCTCAATAAATCTGCCACTGAAATTTTTTTGTTGGAAACATGTTAATGCATCGGCATGATGCCTGTTTTTCAAAACATAACGAGGTTCATTTCCACATACAGTTTGTTTATATATTTCCTCAAACTTCCAATGTAAATTGTCCATATCATGTACCACACCTTCATATTTTCCACTCCAAAAAAGGAGAAATGGCCAAGTCTCAGGTCTGAACCATTTTTAAAATGTTGTAGTAATGTACATTACTAAAACATGCTGCACTATTATTTCCAGCTCTGATATCAAGTACATAAAGAATTAGAAACGTTCAACTTATGTAGAGCAGAACAACAGCGATACATAATGCCTTCAACTGCACACATACAAATCTACTGAATCCAGAAATGTTCAATATTAAGCTGGATTAGGAGGGAAAAAAATATATATATAAAATTTCAAGATAATTCTGTGGCACTGAGCTTTTTCATGCTATCCACTCCCCCACAGCTGCTGACTGGTCTCCATTCACCATAACTATGCCTGTGGTTGCCTCCAGCTGTTCCACCTGCATGGGTCCATCTCGCATCCAAAGGAAGCACTGACAGCGCTCCAAGCAGCTCTGCTGGTGAGAACTCATGGTAGCAGGACAACTAAGTCTCTGCTGGCTTGATGGATCAGGTCAAGGTGAGGAGTCCCTCATCCCTGGATCATGAACCATCAGACTGTTCATGCCTGCCCAATCTGCCCCAGCAGGTGCCAAGTCCCTTCAGCATTTGTGCTACATCTGCTCTTGGCACCTTTGCACCTGACATGTTATTACCATCTATTAGCTCTGTCTCAGGAAAACGAAACTAGATTTTTCTAGCATAAAACTGAGTGTATCCTAAATGCCTTCGAACATATGGGAATGTCTCGACACGCGCAACCCGCTGTGGCACCTCTGAAGACCTTCTAAGCAGAGCAACTCGGTCTCAGCGCAATACACATGGTATATAGCACTCCCAGATAGCATCCTACAGCAAACTAGTGCCCACAATACACCTGGCAGAGAACAAGTTGGTGGCTCTCAAAGACAAGCCAAAAATAACGTCCTGGAACAAAATAGGGATCAAAGCAAATTCTCAGCGTAGACAGACCTCATGGTAGCAGAACACACCAGTGTCCATTAGATTTTATAGTGCTAACATGTTCAATTACTTCAACAAGCACTCAGTCTGTTTTTCAAAATGAAGTCGCTTTAGCTTTGTTCCCAAAATACTGAAAATAGAGATACAGAGAAAGAAAAAAAGCAATCCCTACTTATACACTAAGCTTTAGATTGACAGGCAATTCTCAGCTGACAGTGGGTATTTTTGGCCATGTCAGATGAATAAGCAGTACCTGTGAGAGACAGATTCATGACGGTTCACTCAAGTGAATGAAAGCAGAATTTTGATCCATTTTTCTATCAAGTTTTAATCATACAACGCATTATATATGTCTACATTTATATTATCCAGGACTAGATCACAAAACAGGAAAGAAATTACAATTTCTGAAAAGTAACATACATGTGCAGGCATGTGGGTTTTTTTTTAAGGCAGTGTTTGCCAATTCCAAAACAGACAAACACAATCCTCAAATCTGCTAATCTGGTCAAAGCAGTTATATACTGAGCACTTGCTACTTCAAATATGGCCATTGGAAATAGAGACAAATATCTGATTTTAAAGGCAGGATTAGGTTCAGTTTCAATAACACACTCAAGTTTTGTCACTGTACAAGATCCACAGTATCAACAGCCACAAAACCCCATCTGCCCAAGTATTTCCCCCTCAGTAGTATTCTGTATGATTTTCTTTATAGCTGCATGTTTTTCTTTATAGCTGCTTCCTGGTTTTAACTCTGGTTTTATCCTGTCTAAATTTGTTTAGATTTTAATTTCTTAAAAATCCATAGCCAGTTTCTGCTAAAACAGTACATATTAATATTTCACAGTGAACTAGTAGAATCTTGATTTTGAAGGAATACTGAAAGAACCCAGACGCATACTGCTACACACACAAGCACAAAACCCTATATAAAAGAAACTAGAAGTAGTAAACTAGCTGTGTAACAGTGCTCAAATACAAGATGCATCAAAAGTGAGCATCTCAAAGAATTTCAGCAAGAAAACTTATTTCTGACACTCAGAAATAGAAAGCATTACTAGAAATTCAAGCAGGGGTATATGTTCTCTGCCCCAAAGATTTCTCTCAGGTGAAGATTTAGATAAATGCTAGATTTCAACCAGTTCATTGCAAAAAAAAAAAAAAAAATTTTCAATGAACCAAAACTCAACAAAAAAAATGAACTTCAAAAAGAGTTGTTCTTTAGAAGGAGGGTGTAGAGGGGTTTCTTTTAACTTTTGGTTGTTTGGGGGGTTCTGTTTGTTTGGGGTTTTACTCTTTTTAATGCACGGAAACACAACAGCAGTCAATTAATTTGTGTGCATGCTTCTGAAGGAGAAAGCGTGATCAAAAAAAATCATAAAAACCTATAAAAAATAGATACACCTGAAATCGTACAGGAAAACACAAAAATCAATTGAATTTCAGAAGTTTTGTCTCAAGATATAATTGAAACAATACGACTGTTGCAGCACAACTACAGTAGAAAAAGAGAACAAAACAACATAGAATCATAGAATCATTAAGGTTGGAAAGGACCTTAAGATCAAGTTCCAGTGCCATGGGCAGGGACACCTCACACTAAACCATCTCACCCAAGGCTCTGTCCAACCTGGGCTTGAACACAGCCAGGGATGGAGCATTCACAACCTCCTTGGGCAACCCATTCCAGTGCCTCACCACCCTAACAGGAAAGAATTTCCTCCCTTATATCCAATCTAAACTTCCCCTGTTTAAGTTTAACCCATTACCCCTTGTAATTACGGATTACAGTCCGTAATGAAGAGTCCATCCCCAGCAACCCTACCCCTGTCCATCAGTTTCATAGCCCCATCATAGAAGGCCACCAAATTGGTCAGGCAGATTTCCCCTGCCTGAGAAGCTGATTTAATGAAACCACTTTTTCCAAGGTGTAATGTTTCTTAATTCTACTTGATTCTCTGAACCTGCTGATACACACTACTAACCTCTGACCACAGAAGGTACATCTAGGCTCATTCATAGCAGTATTATGTCCTATAAATAGTTCCTGAGTATTTCTAAAATACCCTAAAAAAGGTTTTGGTGGATTTAAATATGGATTACAGTTTTAATTAAGTGTACTTTCAATTCTTTGCTTTACTTAAATATTATTTCAATATTGTATACAATATCCTTATTTAAAAATCATTCTAAAGATTCTAAAATCTTCTGCTAAAAGTGATAAACAGTAAAAAGACAGTGGCAGGGAAATAAACCAAATGAACTCTGTTCACAGATCAGTTAGAATATCTGAACTTCTTATGGTACATAATCAGTCTTCTGCAAACAAAAGTTCACTTAGTTACACATATTTAGTGAATTCAGTATTTGGCATTAATTTCTTTGCATTTTATTAATTACATAGATAAAAAATGTGCAGCAAGTCAATGCATTTAATGCAATGCAGCTACACACAGTGGAAGTCAAGCAGAAGTATTTGATGGGATAGCTATGCATCCTCAGTCTCTTATTCCTTTAATATTTTCTAACATGAAGTACTATTAATGACTAGAAATACCAATTTTGTCATTAGACAAGTGTTCCATCAATATTTTGTAAGCACTTATTAAGGAAACACCTTTGCAGCAAAAGCAGACATTTTCAGTCACAAGCAATACACAACTTTCTAGTCATTTTTCACTGGATTGTTTGCTTTTAATGAATCCTTCTTAACAAAGATGTCTTTAACATCAACAGAAATAGCTGAGATATGCTAATTTAGTATCAGAGGGGAAAAAATAAAGGCTCAAGATATAATTAGAATGTAAGTTTAGACAAAGATGAGAACTATTAGATACTGCCTCTTCTTGAATATTCCTGAGTATTGGACAACATTTACAGTTATTTCCTCTCTGTCATTACTTTCAGGCATATATAGTTGTGTTTTTTCTAAAAAAAAAACAAAAAAACAAACAAACAAAATTCAGCAACATAGCACTGCCACCACCACAACATCATCCACCCTTTGCTTAGGGAAAGACTCCTTGCTTTTATTTTCACTGGGGGTCAGTCGACATTACAATCTCAGTCTGGAAGCCCTACCTGAAAAGCACCATAACCAAACTTCTACCAGTCTCAGTTCAGCAGTTCTCACAATGCTCTCAGGAGCACATTGGTTACAACCCCATTGGTGTACAGCACTGCCTTTCTCCCACCACTCAGCACAGCCCTCACGTGTCAAACAGGCATCATCTATAACCTCTGTCACTACAAAAGCAACAGAGGCATACGCACATGTAAATTCCTCCTCTGAAGGACAAAAAGCAGAGTTGAATGATACAAGGGAATGCCAGACTGGATGACATGATTCAGTGAGACACAGCATATGTGATGTTTTTTGACAGATACTACTGGAATTATCAGTGTCTAATACTTTTGGTACATAAAATTTGCATCAGAACAGCGCTATGTGTTACTATGCTACTGCTGATCAGTAAAGCATCAGGCATGGCAAATGTGGAACACATATAACAGATGAGGAAGAAGAGACCTCATGAGATCAGCATCATAAAAGCTGTCAGAGTACAGCTCAAGTCCTTGAACAAGTTTGTTGGACAAGAAGCAAAGTTTTGCCTGTTAAGTGGTATTCATGAAAAATAAACCATCTGCACGCCTGCTTAGGGTACACTAAAAACCTGTTGGTAGTGTTCCACCACTGGAAGATTCCCTGGGAAGACCTTAAGAAAGCAATGCAGTTGAAACACTGAAACACGATGAACAAGTCACTTTAGAAGCAAAACCTCACCACCATCACCATCTTACACAACAGATCTTCAAAACACTGAAATAACCATAAAAAAAAAACAAAACAAAACCACTGAGCTCAACTAGATAAACAGTATTTTAAAAGACTGACTGTCTCCCGTGCTGATGTGAGAATGAGGCTTTAAGACAGGGTTGGGCTTTTTCAATAAGCAGAAGAGACACAAAGCTTTATAGTTATGAAACAAAAATCAGGGAATCTGTGCTGTGCTCTTCTGCAAGGAGGCTGCTCCCAGCTGTTCACAACAGAAATGCATACACAGTTAAGACTTTATTTTGTTACGTTAAAAACAGATGCAGCAAATTTACACACATGGGTGCATGCCAGTTTATAACCAAACTTTGCCTTCCTATTGAGATAGAAAAGTTCATATGAAAGACAAGGAAATGACAAAATAGAATTAAGGTAAAAACCTTTAAGTTCAAATATTTCAATAGCACAGATATCTTTAAACCTAAAGCTGAAATATAGCGAACTATTAAAGGGGAACACAATTTTGTGAACTGTACTAGTCACCATCACTACATTACAATAAATGTTGTATTACTTAGCTTCCATTACTTAAGCGAACCGTCAATAGACCATAGTGGCATGGCACAGTACATCAATATTTATGTTTCTAAATATTTTCTTGCCCTAAATGTAATCTTTTTTTCCCACCAAGGCAATTCGAAGATAACATTTTCAGTGTAAGCATCCATTAAAAAAAATAACAAAAACAAACCCACAAAAAACAAGCAATGATTCAACAATTTAGGAAAAAAAAAAAAAAAATCAGCTTCCAAACATTATCTCTCTCTTTCATATGCAAGGCTTTTGGATTTTATTGCCTCAGTGTTATTACCGTATTTTAAAACCTTTCAATAACTTGGATCATAAAGCCTGTTTTTCTCTTACCAAGATGTGCAACTCCTTCCTCAAAAACATGAAAGGATATTAATTTTTTCAGACCCCATGAGTCATGGACTCCTTTGCTTACGCTTAAAAGGGTGAACAAACAAATCTTTTGGGGAAAAGACAAAGACCAAGAAAGCCACACCTAACATAGCTCTGAGGCTGTACTATTCCCAGGCTACAAACAGCAACAAATTACTCTCTCAAAAGAAGAATGCAGGTCTTACATGAAGTGGAACAATTAATTTCACGCTTGTCAGCCCAGTCTCAATAGTGTGCTGATTTGAATCAGATATTTGTGGCGCATTACTGCATGCAGCGGACAGTCTTGATGCCTCCTGAGCAGACATATTGCAATGATGACTATCATTGTAAAACAATCCATCAATAAGAGTAATTACAGTATTGACCAAAATGGCTTGTTGTTTCGTATGAGAATCAATTCTCAGGAGTTGCCAGAAACAGAAATATCTAATGGACTATTCCATCATTGCAGCAACTGAAACAGCTAATATTCTGGAAAGCTCTTAATAATTACTCATTGACTCTAGGTTTCTGCTTCAGTGGTTAACTATATGCTGCTTACTGTTGCTTGAAAGTCAGTCTTAGTGGTTGAAATAAGATTCCAATGCAAATTTATAAAGTGCTAACATCTAAAAAAAAAAAAAAGATTCAAAAACACCTTATATAATTTCACTGTGTTCTTCTAATGACAGAATCTAATTATATTTCTTATTACATTGTTTCTGGGTGAGAAACTGCATTCTGGATGCCGACAGCTCATTTTACAGTGGCTGCTCTTACAGTACTCTACAATAGGCAGGGTGGAATGCATTATGGCTCTTACTGTAAACAATAGAAAGTATAATACCATTAATGGGATATTTTCATGTAAGTGTCACTCACTGACTTACAAGCAGTGTTGAAATAGCATCTGCTCTTAATGCTGCATTATGAAACCTAGAAGATACCATCAAATCATTTAGGCAGAAGACCTTTGAGATCAGTAAGTCCAACCGTTAACCCAGCATTGCCAAATCCACCACTAAACCATGCCCCCAAGTGCAGCATTCACATATCTTTTTAATACCTCAAGGGATGGTGGCAGCCTGTTCCAGTGCTTGGCAGCCCTTTCAGAGAAGAAATTTTTCCTAATATCCAATCTAAACTTCCCCTAATGCAATATTATCTCTTGTCCAATCGCTTGTTACTTGGGAGAAGAGGCCAATACCCACCTCACTACACCCTCCTTTCAGGTAGCTGTAGACAGCGATAAGGTCTCTCCCTGAGCCTTCTCTTCTCCAGGCTAAACCCCAGTTCCCTCAGCCACTCCCAGTAACATTTGTGCTCTTAACCCTTCATCAGCTTCTTCGCCCTTCTCTGGACCCTCTCCGGCACCTCAATGTCTCTCTTGTAGTGAAGGTTCCAAAACCGAACACAGCCTTTGAGAAGCAGCCTCACCAGTTCCCTGTACAGGGGGATGATCTGGACAACCTGGTCCTGCTGGCTTCACTATTGCTGATACAGGACAGTATGCCACTGGCCTTCTTGGCTGCCTGGGCACAAGCTGGCTCATGTGCAGCTGGCTGTCAACCAACACCCCCCAGGTCCTTTTCCTCCAGACTCCTTTCCAGCCACTCATCCCCAAGCCTAAAGCATTGCATGGCATTGTTGTGATCCAGGTGCAGGACCCAGCTCTTTGCCTTTTGAACCTCACACAATTGGCTTGTTCCAGTCCCTCTGTAGAGCCTTCTTACCCTCAAGCAAATCAACACTCCCACCCAATTTGGTGTTCAGCAAACTGACTGAGGGTGCACTTGATCCCCTCATCCAGATCATTCATAAAGCTATCAAACAGAAGTGGTGCCAGTAATGAGCCCTGGAGAACATCACTTGTGACTGGCCACCAACTGGATTTAACTTCATTTTGCTGCCCTTCTTTCGGCTTGGCCATCTGGTCAGTTTCTGACCCAGTGAACAGGACACCCATCCGAGCCACAAACAGTCAGTTTCTCCAGTAGAATGCTGTGCAAAACTGTTTCAGAGGCTTTACTGCAGTCTAAGTAGACACTATCCATGGCCTTACCCCTCATTCTTTAAATGGGTCGCCTTGTTATATAAAGAGACCAGGTTAGTCAAGCAGGATCTTTCACAAACACATGCTGACTGGGCCTGATTGCCCTGTATGTGCCATATGATGGCACTCAGATCTGTTCCATAACCTTCTCTGGCACCAAGGTAAGGCTGACAGATCCATAGTTCCCCAGATCCTCCTTCAAACCCTTCTCATAGATGGGCATCACATTTGCTCACTCCAGTCAACTGAGACCTCCCCAGTTAGCCAGGATTTCTGGCAGAAGACAGTAGCTCAGTGAGGACTTTGCCAACTCCCTCAGTACCCTTAGATGGATCACATCTGGCCCCATAGACCTGTGTGTGTCTAAGTGCTGTAGCAGGTTGCTGATCATTCCCCTTTGGATTATAGGGCTTCATTCTGCTCCCATCCCTGATTTCCAGCTCAGGGGGCTGGGTACTTGGGGAACAACTGGCCTTACCATTAAAGACTGAGGCAAAGAAGGCATTGAGTACCTCAGGCTTTTCCTCATCATTTGTCAGTGGTTTTCCACCCACATCAAACAAAGGATGGAGATTCTCCTTAGCTCTCCTTTGGCTGCTAAAGTATTTATATAAACATTTTTTTATTCTCTATGACAATAGCAAGATTAAGTTCTGGTTGGGCTTTGGCCCTTCTAATTTTCTCACTGCATAACCTCATGACATCTTTGTCATGAGTTGCTTGCTCCTGAGTTGCCTGTCCTTTCTCCCAACAGTCAAACGCTCTGCTTTTTTTCCCCTGAGTTTCCACCAAACCTCTATTCACCCAGGCCATTCTTATTCCCCGCCAGCTGATCTTTCGGCACATGGGGACAGCCTGCTCCTGCACTTTTAGAATTTCCTCCATGAACAGTATCAAGTCTTCCTGCACTCCTCCACCCCTTCAGGACTGCCTCCCAAGGAACTCCCTCAACCAGGCTCCTAAACAAGCCAGTCTGCTCTCCAGAAGACCAAGGCAGCTGTTCTGCTGTCTTTCGATATCTTCATTACACCTTCCTCTTTTCTCTCAGATTTGTCTGTCCCCACACCTAAAATGTCCTACAAGCGAACTGCACATAATTAGACTACATTAAAATACATTTTCATGCTGATATAATCTTAAAATGCCAATAAAAACATTTAAATTAATAAACTGGCACATTACACTGGCACGACAAGAGACCACATTATACTATTTCTACTAAAATACTTTTATATAACACATTAGCATTATCATCAATTGGAAATCGCTAATATTTCCTCTGATGTTTGCTGAAGTAGCATTAATTATGCTCACATTCTTTTGGTATTCATGTACCATCAATGTAATTAATTTGGAGTTTACTGAAGTGTGAAATGTTCTGCCTGATAATAGATTTCCCAGGACCTCATACAGCAGCGACCTTAAGCACTCCAATTTTGCTACGGCTAAACACAGGGATTGAGTTCAATACCACAGTATCCACAGTGGTAAAAAGCAGCAGAAATAACAGCAATCTGGAAGCCTTTTTTAAAAAAAGTATTTTGCTGATAAGGTTACCATAAATATTTGGGTATCTCAGCAGATGAAAAGCTAAGCTGAAACATGGAAAGACACCAGTGCAATGCAAACAACATGGCTGAGTTCTGAATGCACAGTGAAAAGAACTAGTATTGCTTCAATTTAGTTTTAATTGCTAAGAGTATCTTTTGCAAGTTATTGAAAGTCTCAGGACTGGACTTAATAACATGGGACATTTTGAAGCAAGCAAGCTTAGGACAAAAGAAATTAAATTTTGCCAATTAAGAACAGCAAAGAAAAATTGTGATATCAAAACCAGCCCCCATTTAGTCTGTTATCGATGGTAATGAGGAAGCTGCATGCACTTATACACATGTGTCACACCTCACTGAAAAGAACTTTCTTTTTCACTCCCATGTCTTCAGGATCAGGCCTTATAATACAGATCTCTCCATAAATACCAACACAGTGAGGTCATATAATTTAAATATTTAAATATCAAAACATTTTTCTCCATATTGTTCTATTTATACCCTGTAAGTTGTGCTCCACTTAATTCCATGTTATTTCCCCCCCCTCAAAGGAATTACATTTCCACCCTAATGATATCATCAGAAAAGTTAATCTATGCTCATCCAAGATGTTTTAATCATTTCCTGCATCTAACAGCTGGCTAAGTCTGTCAAATGCAATATTAAAAAAGCCTAGGAATCTCAGTGCATAAGCCACCTGATAGTACTGTCACAGCTTTGTAAAGTTTAATCAGGAAAGAATGACAATAGTTCAGATACTACCAAGCCTTTTCTGATAGATACTGACCTTTTAATACGCACCAATAGATTTATTTCTTTTTTTTTAGTCCTACAATCACAAGGATGAATGGCCAGAAGTTTGTACTGTTCCCATTCATCTTGTTTTCTTTGGAAAAGGAAAGCTTGAGAAAAGCTTCTGCAAATGCAATGCCTAAATTTACGAAATTAAGTTATAAAATATCTCTCAGAAGCCCAGAATACAAAGCCAGACAAAACAGATGGCACATCTTCTCTAAAGAACAGGTATTTTTCTTCCATGCTCCCCATACACACATTTATTTTGTGCTAAGGGTGCAGAGCACAGCTTAGTGTAACAGGACTAGCTTTTACACACGCAGACTACACATATAAGAATAGACGCAACCTAAACAAAAACTTTTATTCTGCAAATGCAGATAAAATTTCATGAAAGTATGCTTTCAAAATTTGACAATAAAGAGTGTTTGTGAGATAGTTATAAAGTATAGGTCACATAAAACCTACCAGAAATCTCCCACAGAAACAGGTCTTCTCTAAACCAAATGCATGCATTGCACTCAGGAAATAACACCCTTACATCTTTATAATTTACACTTGTAATTCATCATAATATTGTATTTTTTTTGAGCAAAAGCTATGCACAGGTAGTGAATCAATCTCAAAATCCTTGCCCTCTGAAAGCATCTGACAGCAAAAACCAGCTAATGACATCCTAAGTGTGTGTGCCATTTTTAACACAGAATTAGTCCATTTTATTTCAACAAATCATGCTTTAAAAAAAAGTGAAAAAGGTAATTTTCCAATACCAGCGAGACACTGTTTGCTTGCTATGCTGTAGGAGACAAGTACAACCTCTTTCCCTGCATTGCTTATATCACTATCCTATAAAACTACATATTAACAAACATACTAAAAATACTGACAGTGTCATTTATTACTGATAAAGATAGATGATATTAAGCAAGGAGAGGTACTTTTAATAATCTGCAATTATCCTATGATTCCACTATGATCACCAAAAAGCAGCAATCAGTTTGTTCCAACAGATTTAACACAAACCTTTCTGCCGCAGCATTTCTGCTCCTTTCAGAGGGCCAGAATTCCTTGGAGGTAATTAGTGTTAAAGACAATTACATAATGTCACTCCTTTCTGCTAGACTGCATTTCACAAGGCCTGGCTTAGGCCAAGCTTTGCAAACAGGTTAAGCTGCCTGTTTAGATTTTGCTACCTGAACATTTTAACAGATAGCAATCCAAAGCAACAGAGGCTACAGAGCCCCTTGAAGTCCCTTGTAGCCTGGTGAAGGATATGCACTGAAAAGCTCTCACATAAAGTCTATGCAAAGCTATGCAGAATTTGTGATAAATAATCAGAAAAACATTTAAGAATTCTTAGATTTTTTTGAACAATTATTCTAATTAGTTGTCTTGTTTCTACAGATTTCATATTGTAGATTCAGACTTACATTACTGCTTCAGACAAAACAGACACGGTTTAATAATCACAGTTTTACCTTCCCACCACATTTTATTGATTTAATCTTTGTTTAACGACACACTTCCAGTAGAGGAATGCACACTTGTGCTGACTGCTGACTTGGATTTCATGCTGACTACACAGCAGCTTATTACTTACAGAAGGAAATCCACATCACTGCATGACAGAAGTTGGTAGAAATGCCTTGCTTCCTCAAGGCTCAAGACTTACAACAAAATGCTGTCTTGCAATAAACACATCATGTTCTTGTAGTAAGACACCATGTCTGACACATCTCTGCTCAGCCACAGCTTAAGCAACCTTCAAAGCCGAGAAACTGACTCGCACTATGACTGTGAGCACTCTTTGAAAACAACAAGAGTAAAATTCATCTACTGTAAAAGGAGCATAAAATACCACTTATACGAGAAGTAAGCTGCACTAAAAGTTTGTGGCACAGCAAGACTCAAGGCTGTCTTATCTGAATAAAAATATCTTCCTTGGCCTTGTTTCATATGTCCAGATATATCAGATGGTGACAAAGAAGCAAGAGAGATTGAGTGGATCAGTCACGCTTTCAAGAAACCAGGAAAGAAAGAAAATAAAAACTGAATACTAAAAAAACAAACAAAAACAAAACAAACCAAAAACAAAATTATGCAAACATACACAAACGCTCAAATGCAAAGGCACCAACATTTCTCAGTACAGGTACCATTAAAGTCAGAAAAATATACTGCATCTAAACAATAGCTATGTGTTTTTACACAAACACTAATCATTGCAACTAGCTTTCCACAAAAAAGAGTGAGATCAAAGGCATGTCCTCATACTCTATGTGCAAACACATACTGGAATGTGGGTACATGCACAGAAACCTACTTAACAGTTGCATTCGAACACAAACAGCACTCTCAACTACCTGCAAGACCTGAGGTTGCACACCCAATGAGCCAAATATTCAAACCAGTATTACTAGTAGCATCTCATATTCCTCCTGGTCTGATTAATGTACTTTTGGCAGACTTACCATAGATTTTAAAATGTGAATATATTTTTTAAAAAGAGTGTTTCTACTAACAAGTGCAAAGAAGTAATGTTAACAAACATTCTTTGAGGATTCTGGCTTCATATTCACGGAGCAAGCCTTGTTGACAAAACCTGCTGTATGTAGGAGATACGCAGATTTTATCCCTCCCCTTTATGAAATTTAACTAGCAGCAAGTAAATACAGTTGTCAGACACTGCTTAGGGCTATAAAGGACCTAAACTTAAACATTTTTCTGCAGAAAAGTGATCAAGTTGGACAATACCTCATTATGCCCTGAAATTTGTAAACACCATCTCCTAGATTGCCCTGTTCCACTTCATCCTTACAGGAACCGCTAACATTTTTAGGATGACATACAAAACTACAAGAGAAATATCTTTTTATAAACCAATAACAAGTGTCAAGAACTTCTTATAGTTTTTTTTAAATATAAGGGATACACATTTCCTAAACTGTCTGCTAGGATGATCTTTTTTTCCTCATCAGTCAAGCATCTCATAAAGATGATAGCTTCAAAGCATACAATTTCCTTGGAACTACTGAAGTATGTGTAACATTTGGGCAGATCTGCCCATTCTAGTAATTACTCTCCAGTTATTAAGGCAGCTGTTTGTGCTTATGAATCAGGGGGTTATAAAAACCAATCTAAGCACAAAGATTTTGAAAAATAGCTTTTAACTTGAAGTTAGCTTTTCTATGAGCAGCTCATGATGCAAACCCATTGCGCCATTTCTAAATGGCAATGCAATTTCAATTTGAAAGTTTCAGCTCTTCAGCGTACTTGCAATTTCAAAGCTATTTCTAGCTTTTCTTTCCAAGTTACATAAGCTTTCACTGCTGTTTACAGTGAAATAGTAGTTTTTGAATGGACCAGCTTTTAATGCAAGTATTTAAATTTCTTTCCATGCAAATATAAACTGTAAATCTAAGCTGAAGTGCAGAATTACTGTTTTGCACTAAAGGGCAATATATTTTTCTCACTAATTGTTCTCAGATGCCTTGGGATTTTGCAATTCATTAAAAAACACACAGCAGCAAACCCAGTGAAGCTAAAATAGCAAAGGCCTAAAATTTTACTGTGCGCAACTTTAATCATCTTCACTCATTTTCTTATCAAAATCAGTACAAAAATTGCAATACAGGGTAACAGGAATTTCTACTCGAGCAGTCGTAACCTCACATTCTATATTAATGTTAATGGCTTTTTTATGAAACCTGTGCTAATTGTTTAGACCAGGTTACTCTCTGAAGCTAGCCATGACAATATAAGAAATCACTGTCCATCAAGACCTTGTCCTTTACCATGGTGTTCCCATGGTTTCCTTTTGGGAAAAGGAAAGGCACGTACAGACCTGTAGTTGCCTGGAATTCAGACTTCACCAATATCTGCAGTCCCATTTGTTTTGAGTTGCAATGGTAAAATTACAGTCTTCAGTAGAAATAGCTTGTAGCATTTAACTGCTTTGCTGTTTGCCCCTACAGCCACATGAAGTCTTTACTATTTTCAGTTTGAGAGAAGCAAAAAATTTAATTTAGAATATACACTGGAAATATATTAACATCTTTTTTACCATAAAGATATTACAATCTTTAAAAAAATCCACTTATTTTTGTAAGATGATTTTCAATGGTTATTTTCAGGGCACCATAATTTAAAGAAAGTCAAGGGTTAGTTTGAGCCTGACATACCTTGGCTTACAACTGCTGTAAATGAGAAGATATTAAAAAAAATGAAGAATATTCCATTTATCTTGTTAGTGTGCACTTGCCACACAAATTATTTCTTGACATATGTATGTTGAATCAGAGATGCTTAAAAGGAAAGAAATTATTAGCTCTGTAAATAAGAATGTGTATGCAACACTATTTGTATTCACATGAGATGGGAGATTCCATGCTGACAGACAACTACAAGACTTTTTCCTCTGAATGCCTAATTAGAAAAGCAACCATACTATTTAAGGTATTTTAGTTGGTAAACTAATAGTAACTAAAATAATATGCTTAAGGTAAAACTAACAGGAATAGTTAGCAAGTATCATTATGTACCTGCTACTATACTCTGGAAGCGCAAGTCTTATTAATCCTCTATACAAAAATAGCCTGTATGGAAAAGAAATCTAGTAACACTGACTCGTGAGACATGACTTCACAATGCAATTAATTGTAATTACACATGGATGTCTGAAGATCGGATTGGGGGGGTGGGGGAGAGAATTAGACTAACACAGGACTAAATTTAGCCTTCATTTAACAGACAAGCATACTTTTTTTCCAACATCAATCATATAGGTCATGGCCAACCTAGGCACCTACAAGCATCACGCTGCAAGCTGCAGCATACTGTGCATAACAACAAAGTTTTGCCTGCAAATTATTTTTTTCTCCTTCTGTACCAAAAGCATTATGTCAAATAAGCTGTTCCATTTCATTTACTATAGTAAGTCTCTCCCAATTCCAGTTTTTACCATATGTGTTACTACAAAGCAGACATAAATGCAGATTAACTCAAGCTAGTTCAAAGAATCTCGCCTCTTCAAAAGACACAAGCAGTTTTGTTGTCATCCTCTTATCTTTGGACTCTTCTCAACCATGTTGCCAAGATACATTTTCATGTTATTTCAGCCACTAATAATTTCTCATTTACCCATCTGACAAGTAATAAATTCACTTGTAAGCTTTAGGACAGTAAACCAGAGAAGCTAAACTCATGAATAGCTAATCCACTTTAAACTTTACTTCATCTTGGTGAGACAGCTGGTGTGCTGTGACCACCGCTTGTTCTGCTAATTACAATTATTTCACTCTTTCCTAGACTGCCCGTGCTGCTGCAGTGTCCAGCTGTTCTCTCTCCTGTTACATTTAGACTGCAGACTTCCGAGGCTAGAATTGTCTTTTCATTGCCCATATGTAACTATATGCAACCAAATTCTGAGATGCTCTAAAACAAACATGCTCAAATAATTTAATAAAATATACACAGTATGAAAAGTATGACTTTCTACCTCATTTTGTTTCCAGTATCGTTATCCATATTACAGAGGTTATACAATCAAGAGATTTCTCAGTTCAGTGGCTAAATATATTATTTCAGCTTGGGTCAAGATGAGTTAGCCCTTCTGATCCTCTCATTTTTCAAAGGAATTACAGATGTCAGTTCTGAAACAAAAGTGGAATTTTGAGACAGTTCAAAGGTTGAATTTTGACTTTTCCAAAACGTTCTGAAAGAGCAAGATTTAGCTGCCTTGCATTTTTAGGCCAGCGTCCCACTCCTAAATTAACAATCTCCTGGGTGCAAAGAGGAAATAGAGGAAAAGACAGCAACCCCTACGTTTAGTTTTCCTAAATAAACTATTTTTGTTATCTTTCCTACTAGAACTGCTACTGTGTCTGCAAAAGCTGTTGATATTCTCCAAGGATTCAAAAACAGGCTATAATGTTACTCTAGTTTTCTCTGGGATTCTATGTGTTAGTAATAGGGGAAGAGCTTCTCCTTTCTCTTGCTAGGATTTTCAGATGCAATTTCCTTTTTTACCTTGCCAGAATTAACACTGGAAAATAAGAACTGTAGATTTCTTAGGTAGAAGGGGGTCGGAAGCACTTGGGAGGAACAAGGGCATCTTCAAGAAGGGCAGAGACTCAAGTCTAGTCATGCAGCAGAAGCAGCCCAGGACCAGAGTAGCTTTATGCCCCAGGTGGCATCCTGTCCATCTGTTTTTCTAGGCTAATCATCTTCTCAAGCGAGGAGCCACTACTATCAGTCCTAAAGATTAAGTACTTGCAGCCAAAGCAGCCATTTAGATACACCAATCACAAAAAAATGTTTCTAGCTGGAAACACAAGAACCTGTTCAAGGCTTTATCTGTAAAAACGAGCAAACAAAAACCCTCAGGGAAATAAAAAATGAACAAGCTACACTAAAAAAAAAAAAAGCAATTTAGCTGCAAACTCAAGCACTTGTAAACTAAGAAAAGCTCAATTTACAGTTGCAAAAGCAAAAACATTTGAGCTTATGTATACAAACTTTACAATACAAGCTTAACTCTTGCTTGTCTAAGAGTTTCTTCATGGGATCAGTGACTTTCAGTGCACAGGATGGTCTTGCAATCTTATGAACTAGAATTTCAAAAGTGCAATTCTATTATAATGATCTTTTTAATGCAAAATTATTATATTTAATTGCTATTTTATTTCTATTCATTCTAATGTTTTGCATTACGTAAACATTTCTATGGATGCAGCAGCATTTGATAACTCCAGATGCAGATCTGAATCATGAGAACCTCAGAAAACCAGACACCAATTCCAACAGCTGAAAACTACTATGAATAAAAGCAAAAGCTGCATTCTATGCACTCCTATAAACCTCTGGAGAAAATACACCCCTAAAAAGACTTGCCTTTGCATCTTTATTTTGAAAAAGAAATGCTTAGTGTTTTGATTCTACCCACCGAGATCATCTTCCACAAATTAATGTGACTTTCACAGAACAAACTTCCTACAGCCTGTATGGAGGTAAACAGGTTGAATCTTTGATTTCAAAAGACAGCATGCATAACTAATCTGGGAATGTAAAGACGACCAAACAGTGGCTTTGTGCTCTTCAAATCCAGCACTCAACATGCAAACTGACAGCACCTAGTTTCTGGATGTCACCTCACAGTTCAGTGATATCGTTCTGTACCGGTAGAACTGTACAGAATGCAACTTTAAAAATTTATACCTGTACAGCTTAGTACAATAAATGTTAACAAAGTTACTTTGGCAAGTACTGATGCTCAAGGTACTTCTGTAAAAGCAATAGAGATTTACAGATTTCCATCTCACTGACAAACTGAAACACTCCGCTACAGTGATTTTATTATTTAAACTAAAGCAAAAATCTGTGTTAATGAGATACATTTGGGAACTTAGGGTCAAACCCTACAATGGTTAACACAGTGAAAAGATAAGAAACATCACAAAGCACTTGAGGGGAGTTCCTCACAACATTAATTTTTAGCCTGGCAGAATAATACTCATTATGAGATCCCACAGATGAAAACTAATGTACTGTGAATTTTATACCACTTCATTATAATTCAAATGACTTTTCTTCCTTCTTGCATTTTCATTGTTTGATATATCTAAAATACCTCTGCTCCTTTTATAAAGCATAGGAATAGTGTCAATGTTCATCAAATAACGTATTAAATAAGTAATATTCAACAACTACATATTCTGAGTATCACTGAACTATGTTATGCTACAAAATTGTCATTTCACATCAAAATAGGACTTATATAGCAAGGCAAAGAAAAACTAGAGGAAAGTATTCTTTCAAGGGGAATTAAAAAAAATAAATCAAACCTTCTGTTAGTTTTGTATTATTTTAAAAAATACTTTTATGAAAAGCATTTCAAAGACACTCTCCAGTTTTAACATTTATTTTCAAATCCTCGAGTCTTTGCTAGAAAATAAGCACATTCAGTACATTAAATCACACCCCAGCTTTTTGTAAGGCACTGGTAAAGATTAGCCAACTAAATTTT
Source organism: Pezoporus flaviventris (assembly GCF_033815535.1). Taxonomy (NCBI): domain Eukaryota; kingdom Metazoa; phylum Chordata; class Aves; order Psittaciformes; family Psittacidae; genus Pezoporus; species Pezoporus flaviventris. Next base: position 7,844,269 of record NW_026892569.1, on the reverse strand, counting down.
ATAAATTCACAGAGTATATTACTGGA